>NC_136932.1:40060838-41260838 GCF_949752795.1 Hyperoodon ampullatus | reverse complement strand
GGCCACGCTGACCAGCTCGGGGGCCAGCTCAAGGCCCGGACGTCATGGCTCCGAGACATGAAGGCCCTGATCCGCAAGTGAGTGCTGCTGGGAGGGGTCCGGTGGGAAGAGGGAGGGAGGGGCGCCGAAATGAGAGGGCCCCAACTTGCAGGCTGGCCCACGCAGCCTGCTCGGCCAGACTCCCTGTCCACAGTGCTGGGGCCACTAGTGGTTATGATCCCTGAAGCCAGAGCCCTCACCCCCAGAGCCCGTAGGCAAGGCATTTGAGGCCTTCTGTCTCTGGGGGAAGGAGTGAGGGAGGAAAGCCTGCCTCCTGGGCCCGACCCTGCCAGCTGCGGGGATGCTGGCCCCCGCTCAGCGTTGCTGCCCCGGCCTCTCCCCAGCCGCAGCTACGTCTTCTCCTCCCTGGCCACGTCGGCCGTGTCCTTCGCCACAGGGGCCCTGGGCATGTGGATCCCGCTCTACCTGCACCGCGCCCAAGTCGTGCAGAAGGCGGCGGAGACGTGCAGCAGCCCTCCCTGTGCGGCCAAGGACAGGTGCGGCCAGGCGGGCTCAGTGGGCGGGTGGGGATGGCGGCGGGGTGAGGGAGGCCGCCGGCCCCTCTACCCCGGCCCTGCCCCCTAACCCGTGCCGCACCGTCCTCTGTCTCCGCAGCCTCATCTTTGGGGCCATCACCTGCTTTACGGGTTTTCTCGGGGTGGTCACGGGCGCAGGAGCCACACGCTGGTGCCGCCTGCGGACCCAGCGGGCTGACCCGCTGGTGTGCGCTGTGGGTATGCTGGGCTCCGCCATCTTCATCTGCCTCATCTTCGTGGCGGCCAAGAGCAGCATCGTGGGGGCCTATGTGAGTGCGGTGGGAGTGCCAGGGTGGTGGGGGAGCTGGGCTCTGGAAGAGGAAATGCAGTCTGACTTGGGGCGGGGGGGTAGGACCCCCCCACGGGGAGGCTCCCCCAGGGCGAGGCTCCAGTCCTCAGTCTCCCCCTGCTCTGTCCAGGGCGGTGGGCCTGGCTTGAAGCCTGTAGATAATCCACAAATTCCCCGTGCGCCTGACCGCCAGGAGCCGGGGAGAGGCTTCTGGGGGCTCCCGGCCAGCAGCCAGGGTGCAGGGAGCAGCCTGGGGCCAGTGGCGGGTAGAGCGCCCCCTGATGGTTGCTCTGGTCTCTCCCGGGCAGATCTGCATCTTTGTAGGGGAGACGCTGCTGTTTTCTAACTGGGCCATCACGGCGGACATCCTCATGGTGAGGCAGGCCAAGGTTGCATCGTGCTGACTGGGTCCTCTCGACCTCTCGGTGCAGACGGGGAGGGTGGGTGACGGGGTGGGAGAGCTCACCGGGCTTGTGAGGGGAGAGAGGATCAGAGACTTGGGGGTCTGCATCGGGGCAGGGCCTGGACTCAGGGCTGAGCAGGCAGAAGGGCAGGATGTGGGGACGGGGTGCCGAGGGCGATGTCTGGAGGCTCAGGTCTGCGGCCGGGAGGCTGGCAGTGCCAGGCTGGCACTGGAGTGGTGCTGTCTGCCAGCGCTCCACCCCCAGGGTCTGAGCTCCCGGGGACTCTGCCCTCCCGGCTCAGCCCGGGTTCCAGGCGCGCCTGCCCGAGTGCCCGTGGCTGGGTCGGGCAGACAGAGACCGTCTTCACGGGGCCAACAATGGGCTCCAGACCAGGCGGCCAGGGACAAAGAGCCATCTGAGCGGCGGCAGGGGCTTGTGTCCTTGGGCGGGACGGGAGCAGCCTGGGAGAAAGCAGGAGGGGGCTGTGGCCTCGAGAACGAGCGGCCGTCTGGGGCAGGGGTGGTAGAGGGGGTGCTGGCTGGTCCTGTCCTCAGGGATCCTCCACGTCAGGGTCGGGAGAGAATTGGGAGAAGGGTATGCACGGGACCGGCAGTGGCGAGGGTGGGAGGTGCCAGGGTGGGCCCTGGGGCCAGGGGGAGGAAGGACTCCTCATGGGGCCACCTTCAGGGCACTTGCGGTTTGGTGCCAGAATGTGGGTCAGCCTAGATCAGTCTGCCTGGGCATCGGGCCCTGCTAGCTCCCCTCCAGGAAGCCTGCCTGGCCCCGCCCGAGCTTCCCTGTATCTGTGCTTCACCGGGGGGGGGGTCTCTCTCCAACACCCACCCCCCTCACCCAGTCCCTGGCTAAGGTGTGATGGGTGGGAGGTCTGAGTCAGCTCAGTGCCAGGCGGGGGTCACTGCACATGTGGGAGTGAAGGTTGGAGTGAGCTTGCCTCAGTCAAGTGCCCTTGGCAGTAGGCAGGACCCCCTCCTCTGCCCCCAGCCCCAGGGGCAGCCCCAGATGCTGACAGGGTTTGGGCCCCAGGGAAATCATGTCCCACTTTATTAAGTGTCACAGCCAAGTGACTAATTATTCTTGGAAATGGGGCCACGCAATCCAGGTCTCCCCTCCCCGCCAGTAACTGGGTGCCCGGTGGGCACTAGCTGCTCTCAGACTGTCCACAAAGGCTGGGGCTCTGACTAGGTGAGGAAGCTGAGCTCGGGGGCAGGGGGCTGTCCAGGGCACCCGCTGAGGTGGCTGCTGCCCGCCCCCTGCTCCTCTGCCACCAGCCCGTCTGACCTTAGCCCGCCCAGCTTTGGAGCTGCAGCCCCTGTGGGTCAGGGCCTGCTTGGTCTGGCGGAGGTTCCGGGGGCCCAGCAGCTCTGGCAGTCCGTGCTGGGGGTGAAAGTGGAGGCTCTGCTAGGCAGGGTCCTGCTTCACCACCATCACCCATCCCAGCCAGCCCAGGCCTTGGCAGGTCCCCACGGAGGTGAAACCAAGATGGGTCTTTAGCTTGTGGGGAGGTGAGGGCAAGACTGAGGCCAGGTTGCCACCTGCGATCCCTGTGCCCCGGGGTGTCGGTTTCCCTGGGACCGGTGCACTTGGCTCCCCGCCAAGGGCCAAGTGCAGACGCTAAGGCAGCCTGCTCTCAGGAGCTGGGGAGGAGGGTGTGAGGGCCCAGGAGAGCAACAAGTCAAGACTCCGGGGCAGGAGTGAGCCTGAGGCCATGGGAGCTTCAGAAGTGTCATGACCCCTGGGATGAGGCCAGGTGGGCACAGCTGACTCCGCTGGCCTCTGACCTGCTGCCTCTTGCACAGTATGTGGTCATCCCCACCAGACGGGCCACCGCTGTTGCCCTGCAGAGCTTCACCTCCCACCTGCTGGGGGACGCCGGAAGCCCCTACCTCATCGGCTTTGTGAGTACTGGGGGCGGGGGCGGCTGGGGCGCAGGGCTTTGGGAGGTGGCCCCGCCCTAACAGCCACCCCCTCCCCTCGTCCCCCAGATCTCCGACCTGATCCGCCAGAGCACCAAGGACTCCCCGCTCTGGGAGTTCCTGAGCCTGGGCTACGCCCTCATGCTCTGCCCTTTCGTCGTGGTCCTGGGCGGCATGTTCTTCCTGGCCACCGCACTCTTCTTCCTCGGCGACCGCGCCAAGGCTGAGCAGCAGTGAGTGGGGGGCTGGGGGTGGGCCTGCTGGGACAGGCGGAAGCGGGAGGGGGGGTCATCTGGCTGACAAGTCCCCGCCTCCAGGCCTTCCCGCCCTCCAGATGCTGCCTCCATCACAAGAGGGAGACCATGGTGGCCCCGGGGCTCTTGTGGTGGCTCTAGGGGGGTTTGTCTCCGGAATGAATGGTTTTCAGGGTTGGGGCTCCGCCCCTTTTCCCTCTCATTTTCTGACTTCTTTCTCCTCTCTTTACTCCTCTCTCTCTCCGTCTCTCCTCTCCCCACTCCTGGGCTCTCCCACCTCCCCCTGGGGCTGACGAGGTCCCTGCCCAGCACATCCGGTCCGCCGGCCCCCGCGATGCGATGCGCCAGAGCAGTGCCCGGGCCAGGCCCCCGCTGATCTGCCACCTTGACCCCCGCCCGTCTCTCCCCCAGGGTGAACCAGCTGGTGATGCCGCATGCATCTGTGAAAGTCTGAGGCAGTGAGTGTGGGACCGGGGGCTAGGGGTGAGACTCCCTGCAGGAGGGAAGAGGCAGGGTTAGCGGAGGGGGAGCACTCAGCTCGCCATGGAAGGGTATTCTGGAAGCAGGAGCAGCTCCTACATCACCTCCGACCTGAGCACATCCCGACCCTGGGTTTGGTCCTCTTCCTCATGAAATGTTGCCGGGATTGACCAGTGGACCCATGGGAGGGGGGCAGGTTCCCTCTTCCACTAAATCAGCTCCCTCTTCCTTCCTCAGAAGGGCTGGGGGCATAGGTCAGGGTGGGGACTGGCCAGGAGCTCCCTGCTCGGTCCTGGATCCTGTCCTCCCGAATCCTCCTAGAGGTGCCAGGGCCTGACTCCTACTTCGACCTTCCTCTGGGGGCTGCAGCTTCCCAGCAGTGCGAAATCCAAGGTCACTGCCCCACGCCTTGGCTCCAGTAGACCCACACCCTTCACTGCCACCAGAGCCCAGAGAAAGGCCTGTTTCTCCTCATAGGGAGGATCGTGAAAGAGGGAAGCTCTGGAATGGGCTCCACACCTGACCTCTGACCCCCTCCCTCCAGGTGCTACTGGGACAATGAAGAACCCTTGCTCCTACCTAGCCTGGGAGGTGTCCCCCGACGCCCTGGCCCCGTAGGGCTGTCCCGAAGCTTCCCATGTGACCCACAGCTGGGTGCCCACCAGCTCTGGTCTGGGACTGCTGAGTGGCCTTGGCTCCAAGAAGCTGTGTCCTCAACTAACCTGGAAGGCTGTGTGTGCTGGAACCATACCCTGGGACAGACCCCCAGGCCTGGGTCTGGGCTGCAGGGGCCCTGGGGCCCACGAAGAAGACAGCCCACTGTGGGTATGTGGGCAGAGGCTGGCTTGTCCTCAGTTTATGTGATCCTGGGGCAGTCTCTGCCCTCCCCAGACTCTGGGGCCGGGGGGCTGGACCTCCCCACGCAGCTTGCTGGGCAAGGTGCTCTCTGCAGCTTTGAAGACACGACAACCCCTGGACTGCACAGAGAAGAGGTGGCCCAAGCCTCAGGGCGGCACTTCTGGCTCTGAGGCTCCCTGAAGGGCCTGGTGTGTGAGGACTACAGCCTGTCAGCTGCGCCTCTGACCTCTTGGACGTTGGACTCAACCTGGCAGAGAAGCACACCCAAGTTGCTAGGCGCTTCCCAGCCTGGCTGGTCGCTCTGGAGGACATCTGTCTCTGCTGCCTTGGGCTGGCTGTCAGCTCGGAGATCTCCTAGGTGGGGGACCATCCTGACAGGGAGCTGGCATCACCAGGAGTGAAGGCCCTGGTGGCAGCTACACACCACCTGTGCCCCAGGCTTGAGACCTTTGGGGGTTCCCCATGCCTACAGGGCTCCTTGGATCCACCATAGCACCCCCGCCCCCCAGAAGCCAGGAGCTGACTCTGGCCTGCAGGCTGGGCCCTTTCCAGGGGCAGCGCCCAGGGGACAATTCCCAGAATCTGTGGGGCAGCAGCCAGGGCTCTGGCTGTCAGAGGAAGCAGCCCTCCATTAAGCTTCCTGGCCCAGGGCCGAGGCTGGTGGAGGCTGAGGCACATCGGGACAGGCCAACAGCCAGAGCCACCTCCACGCAAGCATCAGCTGCTTTCAAAGGCAGCGCTTTCCAGACACCCCCGCCCTCAGAGCCACACGCTGGGGCACAGCCGCCAACCTCTCACCAGCCCCCCAGCTTCCCCGGTGGAGCTCATCACATCCTCTCTGCTTCACACACTCCCTCCCGGCACCTCTGCTGGAATCAAGGTGGTTCTGGTCTCGATGGCCCCGTGTGGCCAGCAGGAGACCCTAAGAGCCAGCCAGCTTAGTGCTCTCTGCCCACAGTTGACTGGCTGGTGTGGCTTCAATGGTGGGGAAGTTAGTGGAGTAGCCCCTCCCCACCAAGCTCTGGGGCACCCTGGGCGGGGGTGGGGGCTAACCAAGGGGTGGGCTTCCCCCAAAGACCAGCCTGGCCTCCATTCCCACCCCGGCCTCAACTGGGGCCCCAGCAATGTTCTCTTGTTGTACAAGAACCAGGTCCAAGTGTTGCTTCCTCTTCCCTCCGGAAGCCAAACTGCTCCTTTATTTTTTAGAGCTGCTGATTGTGAATCTCAGAGTCTTAAGAGAGAAGCCAAATATATTCCTCTTGTAAATGAAGAAATAAAGATATTTAAGTCACTCCCCGGTGGCTCCCGCAGGAAACCAGCCTCAGGGGTACGAGGCATGGACACACTTGTACCCCACCCGCCAGACACCAGAGCCCTGGGCCTGGCCACACCGCTCGGGGAGCCAAGGTCCCAAGCGTGCTCTGTGCCTGAGAGCAGCGGCAGGGCCCAGCCCAGGGCTGGGGTCTCTGAGGCCAGGCCCACTGGGGCGGGACCTCCTGGCAGGCTGGCAGCAGACCTACCACCCCCGGCGCGGAAGGCAGAACCTCACACAGTGGCTTGTGTATTAAAATCGCGGTGAACAAACAGGCGTCTCTGGGGCGGATGGGGACACTCACAGCTTTTTCGCCTTCCTCAGCTGCCCCTTCTTCTTGGCCCCGCTCTGGAGGAGGCTGGGGCTCCTGCTGGCCAAAGACAATCTGGCCTTTCTCCGAGGCAGTGCGGACTGCGGCGACTTGCCTGAAACCCCCTTTTGGGGCAGATTCTTCTGACGCTTTTTGGCAGCAGGCTCCTTGGGGGACTCGGGAGACACGGGGGTGGCTCTGCTCACCTGGGACAGCTTCCGATTTTTCTTCTGCAGCTTTGGGGTCTTGGCGGGGCTGCTGGGGCTCGTGGCAGGGGGGTCTGGGGTCGGGCTCGTGGCAGGGGGGTCTGGGGTCGGGCTCGTGGCAGGCGGGTCTGGGGTCGGACTCTCGGAGGCAGGCATCCCATGCACCTGGGACTGGGCTGGGGCCTTGCGCTTGATCTTCCTCTTCCTCTTGCCAGTGCTGGGGGGCTGGTCCCCACCGGCGGCTGCGGGCTTGGCTGCCTCCTCCTGCGTGGCGCCCGCGGACTTGCGTTTCTTACGCTTCTTGGTCTCTGGCAAGAACCCCTTTTTCTTCCGCTTCATGCTAATGGGGCTCGGCGTGGCCTTAGGGACGTCCTTGGCATCCTTCTTCTCTGACTTGGGACGCCTGGGAGGAAGTGAGCAAAGGAAAGAAGTATGTGGTGAGGGCAGGGTTGACCTCCGCGTCCGTGGTCCCCAAGCTGCCCAAAGCTCCCACACTGCGGTGCACACATCAGGACGTCTGCAATGTGAGGGTCTTCCCAGCCCCTCCCAAGGTGGGGGCCCCCTCTCCAGGAACATACTGGACTCCGAGGAACTTCATGGCCTGCCAATAGAGATCATAGAGGCGGCTGGACCCGGCCGAGTGCGCCCCCTGCTGTAGCCCCTGCTGCAGCCTCGGCTGTCGGCTCTGCAGCACGCCCAGGACAGCGGTCAGGTCCATGGTCAGCTTCTGCAGAGGGGCAGGAAGGCTGTGGCTGCAATACTCACGTGAGGCACGGCCTCTCCCTGGCTTCTGGTCCCCGTCCTCCCGCCCTTGCCTGGTAAGAGCCTCTCTGTGAGCCCAGCCCCCTTCTGGACCCTCAGCCAATCCTTCTGCCTGTACATCCCTAGTCTCTCTAGCCTTGCAAGGAAAAAAGAGCCCCAGGTGCCATGTTCTGTTCTCTTCCCACAGCCCAAAGGCCCGCCCACCTCCGGGGTGCCCCATGCAGTGACCTCAGGGTTGCCAATGCCTTTCCTCCTATCTGCCCCTCCCCGTCACGTACTGAATGGGTTGTTTTTGAAACCCACTGGCTTCCAGAACATCCCCCTCTCTCCTGGCTTTTTACTACCCCTCTGAGCGTGGCTTCTCAGGTCCGCCTGCCGCTCTGCAAGGCCCTGGCCCTGTCTGCTCCCTGCAGCACCCTCTTGGAAGCTTGTCCCGCACTTGGGCTTTGATCAGTGTCTATGCTAAGGACCCCCAAACCTCTCCCTCTGGGACAGACTGGAGGAACCAGAGCCTTGCCCACAGCGGCCCCTTGAGCGTCTCACGCTCTCCAGCCCTGGCCCGCCTCCGAAGGCCCGGAAACCCGGGCTCCGTGCTCCCAGCTGCGTCCTCCCGTGGTCGCCAGCCCTCCCAGCCCCTTCTCACCCCACCCCGGCCAGGCACTGGCTACGGCACCCTCGCCCCTCACACGAAGCCCCGATTCCTGACCCTGGCGTCCAGAACCTTCCCCACCTGGCTCCCCACCTGCCCCCTCCCCTCTGTTCAGACTGCCGGCCCTGCCTGCACGGCGCCCTCCCTCCCGAGTCCAGGCTCACCTCGTGATGGATGTTCCTGAAGAGAACGTTGAGCAGCTCCAAGGAGAACAGCTCCTTCTGGCGCCCTGACTTGGTCTCGGCCTCACCCAGCGTCCGCAGGGTCTAAGGAGAAGGCAGCCAGGCTGAGCCCCTCGAGCGAGCTGCCCAAAGCCTTTCTGTTGCCCACATGAAGAGATTAGGGCGCCGAGGAGAGAAATGTCTCCCTGGGGGGACCCCCAACCCGCCCCCAGGCGCAGGGTCCAGCAACCCTTGCCCCTTGGTTCCCAGAGAAGCACTGCCAGCGGGTGGGGGAGCGGAGCCCCGTGGCTGTTACCTCAGTGACCTTCGCCAGGATCTGGTCCAGCAGCTGCTCCCACTCGGGGTCCTTAAAGCACAGCCTCAGCTCCTGCGTGGGCAGGGTCTTCTGGAGCAGCAGGCAGGCCTGGGCCTGGGGTGGGGTGGGGGGAATGAGGTCACCAGGAGCCTCGGCACGCTGGGCCAGGGCTGAGGGAACCGCGGGGGGACCCCACGAGCTCCAGGAGCCTGCTGGGCACTGGAATAGGCCGCGCGGGAGGCGCTGTCGCCACAGAAGCTCTGGGCTCGGCCCTCACCCGCTCCTGCCCCTTCTTCTCAGGCAGGTGGGAGAACCGAGGCCTGGGGGGCAGCCAGGGCTATCAGCCAGCTGGACAGGGTTCCTGGCCCTCCACTCACTCAGTGCGTCTTTCTCCTGTGTCTCCAGCCCCCTCGTCCCACCCCCACCCCCAGGCCTACACCCATCAGCCCGGGGCTTCCTCTCCGCAGGTCAGAGCATGGTCTTGGAGGAGCTCGTGGGCTCGGGCCACACAGGAAGGGCCCCCCCACCCCCAGCTGCTCTGGGCCTACAGTAGGGGCGGGGCTGGCCAGGTTGGAGGGGCAGGGCCCACCCAGGGCAGCATTCCTGGGCCTCACAAATAGCCAGCTAGCCAGGAGTGGAGCGGGTAGTTCAGACAGGCCCTCAGCTGGGATCTGGGAAGCCCCTTACCTGATGGCGGGGCCGCGTGTGGCTTGCCACGTGCTCGACCACGACGGGGAGCAGGCCCTTACAGAGCATCTGCGGAGGGAGGGACGGGCTGTGAGGTGGGCTGTGAGGACTGGGCCGAGCAGGGGCCCAAGGGGGCGGCCTGCCACTACAACTCACCGGGTGCCGGGAGAAGAGACTGAGGAACATGGGAGCTGTAAGCGGGCTGCTGCGCTTGGTCAGGAAGGAGCTCAGTGCCGATGAGTAGATTGGGGTCACGAGGCTCAAATCCAAGCAGCTGGCAGCCTGCACCACATGAGAGAGAGCTGGTGTGATGCCAGGGAGAGGGGGCCCTGGTATGGGAGCAGAGCCTGGGCTGCCTTCAGAAGGCTGAAAGCTGGGTCCCGGGGAAGGCACAGCCTCAACTTCCCATCTGTGAAATGGGTAGATGGTCCCGCTGCCTCCTGGGACTGGCTCCCACCGGCTTGGACTTTCCAGGCTGAGCCTTCCCAGGCCAGCGCCTGCTCACCTCAGGGCCCTGGGGCTGGGTGCCGGCGTCAGTGCCGGCTTTCTCCTTCTTCTGGGCCTTGCAGGTGGACTTGCCCACAGTGTTGCCCTTCAGGACCCGGAGCAGGTAGAGGGAGGCATTGAAGTAGTAGAGGGAGACGGAGGAATCGGCCTGGCGACCGGCCTGCTGCACCAGCCGCTCCAGCTGGGCGTACAGAGTCTCCACGCGGTCGCCCACGTTGCGGCAGTAATGCCGGGAGCGGCACAGGTGGTGCCTGGGTGGGGAGAGCCGGGGGCGGCCAGAGCTGGTCACGATGTTACCCTCCCCCACCCCGACTCCGACCCACGACAGGGCCAAACCCCAGGGTAGGGACGCCAGGTCCCATTTCACAGGCAGGAAACAAACACCTAAAGAAAGGGGTCTGACCAAGGGTACAGGGGCAGGCCCGGGGCCACGTGCAGATGGGCTCTGAAGAGAAGCCGGAGGGAAACCAGCTCCCTGGGTGAGGCTCCACCACGGGCCAACACCCCGATCTGGCCACAGCCCCATCTACACCCATCCCCCGGGGGATGGTGGCTTCCAGGCTCTTTTTAAGACAAAACCCAGGACCTATGTGCTCAGGACCCTGCGGGCCTGGGCGGAGTGGGAGGGAGAACTAGCTGAGAAAGTGGGACCCGGGCCTGCAGCGGGCGTGGGCCAGGGCTGCGCTGTCCACTGCCCCTCCCCACCTGATCTGTGCTGCACGCTCGGCACCTCAAGTCCTTAGGCCTCTGTCTCCACCACCTCCTCTGCTCTCTACCTGCCACGCTGCACCGACTCTCTTGCTGGGCTCCCTGCTCTAGCGCCACCCACTCGCCCGCCTCCTGGCTGCAAATGCCTCCAAGGCCTCCCAATTCTGCGAGGGCCAGGCCCTCTCGAGTCTGGCTGCGCCTGACCAGCTCCCGTGTGGACACACCTTTCTGCCGCGCCTGTGGCCTCTGGGCCTGAGGAGCCCCACAGCTCCCTGCACTGCCTAAACTTCTCCCAGGTGGCCTTCCCTGGCACCTCCAGCCTGGGCTAGGTGCCCCTACTGTCTCCCATCCAGCCCCTGCCACAGGCCCAGAATGTCGCCGCTGGACGCCCTGTCGGGTTTCCCAGCCTCGGTGACCCCGAGGGCAGGGATGGGACTGGGGGCCCCATGCTAAGGGCTGCAGAACACACGGGCGGGGCAGAGCTGCGTGAGACTTCCTAAATGATGCGGGTCCTCGGGGATCCTGGCTCCTACCCTTTCTACCCAGGGAACCCCAAAGGCCCAGCTCCCCGGGGGCCCGCCCGTGCTCACGTGAAGATGCGGGCCGTCTTGTGCAGCAGGTCCTGCTCCTGCTTCGTGCTGCTGGTGCGCATGCTGCGCCGGATGATGTGTAGCAGCGGCTCGAGCAGCTCCAGGACCAGGGGGTTCTCGGGCTGCTTGGTCACCAGCACCTCGATCAGGTCCAGGACCTGCAGCCGGGAAGGGTGGGCTCAGCCAGGTGTGGGGACGGGAGCAGAGGGAGACTGGACGGAGGGTGGGGCTGGGGCCGCCTAGCGGGCTCACCCTGATCTGGAAGTCCCGCCGGAGTGCCTTCTCCTTCTGGAGCTTGTTCTTCTCGTCCCTCCGGGCCTGGATGCGCAGCTTCTGCTCGGCAAAGAGGCTGGCCAAGCTCTTGTCCAGGGCCATCATGGCCTCATCCCCCAGCTCGTCGTCATCCTCGCCGTCAGCTCCGCCCTGAGGAACAGATGCCCCGTGAGCGGCCCGGCCTCGTGCAGGAGACGCACACGGACGCAGGGCCCCCAGCCCGGCTCCTGCTCACCAGCGTCTTCCCTGCCTGCAGCACCGCCATCAGCTGCTCCCGGAAGCCCTGGTCCACGTCCCCGTCCCGCTCCTCCTCGTCGCTCTCCTCGTCACTGCTCTCCTCCTCGCTCTCCGAGTCTTTGTTGCCCGTGTCTTCACCCTCGTCCGAGCTCTTGTCCTGTGGGTGGGCCACGTGTCACGCCTCTCCACCGCTCACCGCGTGTCCGCCCACCCCCTGCCCCTTGCTGGCAAGTACCTCCGCATCCCCCAGCAACTGCTGCTCGGAGGCGTCTGTGACCACCACGTTGTCGTCCTCCTCCTGGCTCTCCTCGGGGTTCAGCACCTGCAGGGATTCCCAGATGGCTGACACATCTGTTGCCCCGGCCCCTTCACCCGCCTCAGACCCCTGGGCCCTCTCAACTGCCTTCCCTGACCACGGCCGTCTGGTCTCGGCCAAAGGTCCCCATTTCAGGGAGAAAGATGGAGCCCAGGAGAGAAAGCCACTCCCCTCCAGTGCCTCCTTGATAAACCCGATCAGCCCTTGGCAAACCCAGGGTCAGGGTGCAAAGCAGGAGACCTTGAAAGAGGCCCCCGACCACACTGCAGGTTACAGTCAGGACGAGGTGGCAATGAGGCAGCCCTAGTGCAGCCCAGTGCTTGGAGAGCCCCATCCCAGGACCCATTTCCCCAAAGGCCCCAACTTACATCCAGGATGAGTTGCAGGGCACGTGGAGTCAGGTGGGAGCAGATGTGGCCGAACACACTTCGGGCCACCTGGCGCATCAGGTGGCTGGGCTGGGCCAAGAGGGCCAGCAGGATCTCCACCAGCACCTCCACCCACGGCGGCTCCTGCGGGTCTGCAAGCAGGGAAAGGGCTGAGTCTGGGCAGGGTGCCAGCGCCCCATGCCGGGTCCCTATTGCCTGCTCCCCCCACCCCCCCGGGACGATGACCCACTGGTGGCCTTGGAACGGGTCCGACGGGGCTTCTCCCCCAGGCTCTTTTTGATGCAGGTCTGGATGTCGCCCAGGAGGTCACAGCTCTCTGTGGGGGACTGTGCAGGACAGGACAGAAATCAGGAGCCAGGCCCCATTCCCAGCCTTTGCTGAGCCAGAAGAAGGGGTGGCCAAGTGGGAGGAGCTGGCATCTGAGGCCTAGAAGACTCCAGACTGCCCTGGCCAGTCACCCTCACAATCTGGAGCACAGGCCCCCAGCCAGACCCCAGGGGCAGCCTGAGAGCCGATGACCTTTTACACATAACACGCAGGCACAGGGTCTGAGAGCCCTCAGAGACCGTGAAGCCCAACCTGCCCACCGATGCCAGAGCAGTGGAGATCCTGACAAGGCTGGACTGGTCAGGCTCACAGGGCGCCAGCAGGTCCCAGCCTCCTGATTTGCAATTCTAGATTTCTCCTCCCACACCAGGCTCGACATTGCTACAGAGAAAGACCTGAAAATCATTGATCTTAACAAATTTAAACCCATCTTGCTGGGGGAATAAGCTCAGACTCCAGCCACCGACCGGTGAGTTGAAAATAACCTGTGTGACTGTCGGTACCAAAAAGGCAGACTTTCCTCCATACTGCAGCAGGGCAGCGTCAGTGTTTGGGGCAGGGGTGGTGGAGCGAAGGCCAGAACAGGGCCCAAGCCCTGGCCACCTGTGCCTCCAGCTTCCAGGCTGTGGCTGGGTACCTTTTACCCAAGTCAAGGTCGGAGGTCCCAGCGTCTGGGTAGGCCCCTCAGAGGCCCAGTGCCAAGCACTGGAAGGCGCATCGAGACCGATCGTTACCCACACGGCTCGTCTACGAGCTGGGCTGAGTGCCCAAGACCTGGAAGCAAAAACCTCAGCCAAGAGGCCAGGAGGGAGTCCCGTCTCCTCAGACTACTCAAGACCTGAAGCAGCCCCACAAGAGCCAGCCCACACAACGCAAGAGGAAAACCTTCAGAGAAACCAGGGTTCAGAGCCGGGAAGAAACCACGAGGGTCAAAAGAGCTGCCAGCACTAAACTCCAAACGTGGTCAAAATTTCTTGGTGGAAAGAACAGAAAAAGAGACAAAGCTGGTTCTAGAGGACCCGTCATGAGAAAGGGTGTGAGTGACAATGTGAGGAATGCAGTGACGGAGCACGGAACACCACGTGGGGAGCACCAGACAAAACCACGCTACCCTCAACCCACTCCTTATGGATTCT
Source organism: Hyperoodon ampullatus (assembly GCF_949752795.1). NCBI lineage: Eukaryota > Metazoa > Chordata > Mammalia > Artiodactyla > Ziphiidae > Hyperoodon > Hyperoodon ampullatus. The sequence goes on along the minus strand of NC_136932.1, from coordinate 41,247,158 downwards.
GGATGTGTGAGTTAGACAGAAAAATCAGGACCCCACTTCCAATTGACCACCGACAGACAGAAGAACTGCCCCCATCAGTGACCGGTATGCCCAGAGCCAGACCCCCTCTTCTCCTTTACATCCATCACCTCTGGTAAGGCAGTTTTGGGAGGTCCTGTGGGATAGTGGAGTCAGATCCCTGTTTGAGTCCCAGCCAACAGCTATATGGCCTAGGGTAAGTTACTTTACCTCTCTAAGTCTGTTACCCCACCTGTCAAAAAGACGTGCCTGCCTCAAAACCGTGGGGATTACAAACAAAGGACACTGCATGGAAAGCTCAGGGTGTAGCTGGTGCCCAGTAAGTGGATGGAGTGATTTTTTCCTTGGGCTGTAATTCCAGCCAGGAGCAGTCAGCCTAGGAAACCTGCCAACTTCAACACTCCAGAGCCTCTCCTGGCCACCGCGGACCCCAGGTCTGTAACCCCTTCCCTTCCAGGCTGCCATACCTTGAAGAGGTGTATGCCCACCAGGAGTAGCAGGTGCTGGAAGGCAGTGGCCTTGGCCTCTGAGGACTGGGCCTCCAGTTCTTTCAGAGTCTTCAGCGTCCTGGGTGAGACAGGCACGCCCTCAGGCACTGTGGCCAACGTCAGTACCCCAGAGTGTCCCACCCATGCTGTGGCAACTGCGCCCTCTCACCGGTCCCAGGCCTGGCGCTGCTGCGTGGTGAAGGCCACCAGGGAAACCACGTTGCGGCTGTGGCTCAACAGCAGGTCTGCAAACTGCACCAGGTGGTAGGTCCAGGGCTGCCCATCCTGTGTCTGCCCCGGCGCCTGCCGGAACTGTGTGCTGAGAGTCTGCAGCAGGCTGGTAGTGGCAGGGTCAGGGTCACAGGCTGGGCTGGTGAACAAGGCCACACCCCACCCCATCCCCACACTGTGACCCACTGGAACTCACTAGGCCACAGCCTCGAACTGGAAGGAGCAGCGCCCCGAGGCCACCTTCCTACCCACTGCCCACCCTCAAACCTCTCCCAGGCTGCCCAGCGCCCACCTGAAGAAGGCAGTGCCCACCACCTCCCGGGTCCGGCTGTCCAGGGGGTGAGAGAAGTGCTGCTCGGTCTCAGGGATCTGGGATGTGGGCTTCTTTGTCTCGAAGAATGAGTGGAAAAAACAAAACCTGGGGAGGGAGCGAGGGAGGTGGGGGGAGGGAGGGAGAATAACCCGTGTGACCCTCAGTCAGTGACACCGTTCTGACCAGCCCATCCTCGGGCCCTCACCGAGGGCCTGGTGCCAGGTGCCGACGATGAAAAAGCAGACATTTCTCAGGTCTGGATCCCCAGCAGAACAGAGCCCAGCCTGAACTGGGGAGAGGACCAGCATCCCTCCCTCAGAACCAAGATGTGAGGCTGTGTGGCCTCAGCCAGGGCACCACTGCTTCTGCCTCTCTTAGGGCTGCAGGGAGGGCGGGAGGGGTGCCTGGCAGATGCAGAGGCGAGCCCCCCCAAAACTGCCGACGCGCAAAGGCATCTGGGGAGGATGGAGCCAGCCCAAGCCTCTGAGGACCCCCCCTTCCGAGGGTTCCCCCAAGGAATTCCCCTGAATCTCCTCCTGCCTAAGGGGCAGGGACGACTTGACCCCCAGGCTCCTGGCTCCAGGGGGACCCAAACTAGGACCAGACAAGAGGCCGCTGCACCCGTGGGGAGTTCGGATTCAAGCACATCTCATGACGGTACCTGGCCACCTCCTCAATCAAGGCCTCCTCCTTCTCCGCGTGCAAGTTGTCCACGACGCTGACCAGGCGGAAGATGATCCACTTCCGTAGCCGGAACACGGCTCGCTCAGGCCTGTGGGCAGGAGGCAAGTCCGGAAGCCGTTTAGAGATGGCGAAAACAGTGCTCCCTTGCCCCGTCTTGGAGACAGGAAAACCAATCAAGATCCCCCAACGCTCTTATCACCAGCACGGGGCCACGTGTGAGAAAACCAAGGCCTTTAAGAGCAAAGGCTCGGGGGCTTCCCTAGTAGTGCAGTGGTTAAGAACCCCCCTGCCAATGCAGGGGACATGGGTTCGATCCCTGGTCTGGGAAGATCCCACATGCTGCAAAGCAACCAAGCCCGTGCGCCACAACTACTGAGCCTGCACTCTAGAGCCCACAAGCGACAACTACTGAGCCTACGTGCCACAACTACTGAAGCCCACGCGCCTAGAGCCCGTGCTCCACAACAAGAGAAGCCACGGCAATGAGAAGCCTGCGCACATCAACGAAAAGTAGCCTTTGCTCGCCGCAACTAGAGAAAGCCCATGCGCAGCACCGAAGACCCGACACAGCCAAAAATAAGTAAATTTATATATATGTTAAAAAAAAAAAAAAAAAGAGCGAAGGCTTGGATCTTCCCCACCTCTCCCGGCTTGGGGAACCAGGGTACCATGCAAGGGAGGGTCCAGGCCTTTGGGGGCAGCAGGCCCCTCCCCACCAGGCCCACTCACCCGTGGAACAAAGCGTCCTGAGCTTTCTTCTGGTTGTTGGTGCTGAAGTCCACCAAGCAGTCCAGGTTGGGCTGGAGAAACATGTCCCGCAGCCAGGCCACATAGCCCTTGAGGGCGGGGGCGCTCAGGAACTGCGTGACCCGCCAGAAGGTAGGCACGACGGGGAGGCCCTGGTTGGTGACGGACGTGAAGCCCACCACCAGGGCCAACTGCCGCTCGGGGTCATCTTGGCAGCCTTTCAGGAAGGCCCCCACGTACTCGTTCATCTCTGGAGCAAACTTGAACTGGCTCGGGAGCTGCAAGAGTTGGGCACAGCACTGGGGTCACCAGCCAGGAGGGATCCAACAGCGCCCCAGCTTCTTCCAAAACAGGCTATACTGAGGCCCAGGAAGCACCCTCCCTTGTACCAGCTGGGTTGCCCAGGCACCCCAGAGTTTAATCTCTGTAACAACCCTTTGCCCTGGGCCCCTCTAACTGTTCTGCAGATGAAGAAAACGAGGCACAAGAAAGCTTGCAAGTAACTTCTGAGGGTCACAGGGCTCCAAGTGGTGCAGCTGGGATCCGGCTCCAGTCAGTCTGGCCCCCCAGTCCGTGCTCTTAACCCCTGCTCTGTATTTTCTGAGCCTGTCCTTCACCCAGAAGAGGGGAACAGCAGCTCTCCAAAGCTGGTTGTAAAGATGAAATGAGCTACTAACAAACCCAGCAGCACTTCCTGTGAACAGGAAGGTCCCGCTCCTCTCATCTCGCGGGCAAGCAGGAGCAGCACAGAGAAAGGAAGCAAGCTGAGCAAGGTCACACAGCCAGCTGCGGTGGAGTCAGGACGGGAACCTGGCAGACCCAGGTCCGGGATTCCGTGCTCTTAAGCACCAGTTGATTCTCCTGTGGAGCACTTAGCTTAGTGTGGGGTGCACAGACTGCTCAAGACAGCATCGGGGGGGGAAAAAAAAACAGCATCAGGCATGATGGCTGTTCTTGCTGTAACACTAGCTGGGGGTGGAGGGAGGTCTGGACAGACTGCTGGCGGGGTATATAGATACAGAGGCGGGGGGAGCGGTGTGTAGATAGAGGCGGGGGGAGCGGTGTGTAGATACAGAGGCGGGGGGAGCGGTGTGTAGATAGAGGCGGGGGGAGCGGTGTGTAGATACAGAGGCGGGGGGAGCGGTGTGTAGATACAGAGGCGGGGGGAGCGGTGTGTAGATACAGAGGCGGGGGGAGCGGTGTGTAGATACAGAGGCGGGGGGAGCGGTGTGTAGATACAGAGGCGGGGGAGCGGTGTGTAGATACAGAGGCGGGGGGAGCGGTGTGTAGATACAGAGGCGGGGGGAGCGGTGTGTAGATACAGAGGCGGGGGGAGCGGTGTGTAGATACAGAGGCGGGGGGAGCGGTGTGTAGATAGAGGCGGGGGGAGCGGTGTGTAGATACAGAGGCGGGGGGAGCGGTGTGTAGATAGAGGCGGGGGGAGCGGTGTGTAGATACAGAGGCGGGGGGAGCGGTGTGTAGATACAGAGGCGGGGGGAGCGGTGTGTAGATAGAGGCGGGGGGAGCGGTGTGTAGATACAGAGGCGGGGGGAGCGGTGTGTAGATAGAGGCGGGGGGAGCGGTGTGTAGATACAGAGGCGGGGGGAGCGGTGTGTAGATACAGAGGCGGGGGGAGCGGTGTGTAGATAGAGGCGGGGGGAGCGGTGTGTAGATACAGAGGCGGGGGGAGCGGTGTGTAGATACAGAGGCGGGGGGAGCGGTGTGTAGATAGAGGCGGGGGGAGCGGTGTGTAGATAGAGGCGGGGGGAGCGGTGTGTAGATAGAGGCGGGGGGAGCGGTGTGTAGATAGAGGCGGGGGGAGCGGTGTGTAGATACAGAGGCGGGGGAGCGGTGTGTAGATACAGAGGCGGGGGGAGCGGTGTGTAGATACAGAGGCGGGGGGAGCGGTGTGTAGATAGAGGCGGGGGGAGCGGTGTGTAGATACAGAGGCGGGGGGAGCGGTGTGTAGATACAGAGGCGGGGGGTGGGGAGGGTTGGCCCTCATGTAGCTCACTTTACGCAGAGAGAAGGGACACCCGGGTCCCAGGTCCTCCCAACAGCAGCTGTGCTTGCCCGTCCCAGGCAGGACCACTGACACGGAGAGGAGAGCAGCCCTTTCTTCCAGAAGCCAGCTGACCCCTGAGGAGGCCCCCCGCCGCCCACTTCTTGGCAGGCAGCCCAGTCACCTGGCCCTTACTCGCAGGGCTGGGCCACAGGGGGCAGCACCCACCTTAGCAGTGACCATGTGCTCCCCGTAATGGCGGATCAGGTCCCCCTGCATCACCAGCTGCAGCTGCTCCTTGGACAGCAGGGGCAGGGCCGCGCCCAGCAGGCGGAAACACAGGTAGCTAAGGGGGCACAGGACAGAGCCTGGTCAGAGCCCTCGGACCCCTGGCCCATCCCTTGCTTAACAAACCAGGGAGAAGGGATGGAGAGAGGTCAAGCACTCACGCACCTGGCCGGCCAGAACTGCTTCTTCAGGAGCCCTTGTTCCACAACTTCCTTCCAGAACCGTGGGAAGCTGTCCTCCTGGAGCGCCAGGCGGAGCAGGTCCAAAGCCACGGCAGGCAGCTTGCGTTCCTTCTTCACAGAGGTGGCCGCCATCTTCATCACAGTCACCAGCCTGCAGAGGAAGGCGGAGGAGACTCAGGGGGCACTCCCTAAACAGATAGGGCCAGAGGCCTGGGGCCACATGGACACCCGACCCCAGGCCATGGTGCAAACCCGTGGATGGAGAGGCAGCCCCGAGGCCCAGAGAGCCCATCTCCCCGCCTCCCTCACACCTGGGGATGCTCTCATCTGAGAACAGGTTGACCGGTCCCATCAGCTTCTCCAGCTTCTTGGGCACCTTCTGCTGGGCCAAGAGGAAGAGCTCCAGGTGCTCAGGGGAACCAAGTACTGAATTCAAGTCGGGCTTCAGGACTTTCGGCAGGACCTCCTGCAACGTGGCCTCTGGGATCTGGCGTGGGGACACGGGTTGAGGGAGGGGGCCCCCCTCATGGCACCCTTTGTCTCTCCCCATGGGGTGAGTTCCTTTGGGCCCTGTTCCACCTGCCAGGCTCCCGTGAGGCCCCTGTCACAGTGCCAGCCCAAGGAGGGACAGCCATAACCCACCTTGCCAGGCATCAGAATCAGAGGGTATTCCTTAGAAAGCTCAAATCCCCAAGTCCCTGAAGCTGGGTTTTAAACAAGCACTCCACTGATGCTAATTGGCCCTGGACCACCCTTTTAATTATTCCTCTCTTGGGTTTTGCAGAACTAGCCCATTTCTTATACAGGGTGCCCCACGTGAAGGTCCTTCTGGCTCTGTAGCCACGGCTGTGCAGAAAGCCTTGGCCTGGGATGTACCGGTTCCTGCCTTTTCCTCAGCAGCAAAGGATTCTAGGTACGAGCCCACCTCCATTCCCCACGTAGGGCAGTGGGGACCCCCGAGGAGCCAGCTCTGCCCAAAACAATGGTAGACACGTTGAACCCACCGGGCACATGCCAGGCACTGTTCTACAACGGCACTATCCAATATGGCAGCCATTGGCCACATGTGGACACCAAGCACTTAGAATGTACTAATCTGAATGGAAATATGCTGTAAGTGTACAATACACTGGATTTTGGACACTTAAAAGAATGTAAACTACCTCTATAGCTTTTTTGTACTGATTGCACATTAATACTTTAGACACAGTAACATGTTTTATTTAGTCTAATAAACCACAGGACAGTACTGCGTTTCTACGCGTAAACACACGTCTTCTCCATATTCCTCTACAACAGGCAGCGTTACCCCAGGCCCCGTACCTGCGAGAGGATGTCCACCAAGGCCTTCTGGGGCTGTTCCTGCAAGTGGTTGTAGTGCTGGCCCAGGACTTGCAGCAGCTTCACCGACTGCATCAGTGCCTCTGAGTCCTGGTACCCCCAGAGGCAGAGAGGGTGTGAGCAGGGCATGCCCTTTTCCCCCCACCACTCCAAGCCAGTCCACATACCCCAAAACCCCCAAAGCTCTTACCTTCACCAGCCTGCCTGACTGAAAGAGGGCTAGCACCCCAAACAGGTTTCCAAAGAGAGCAGGTCTTACCATCTCCTAGAAAAGGATTCCAGGCACTGGTGAGAAGGACCCAAGTGTTCCCCAACCCCGGGGCTGCTGACCTCCCCGGAGCCACTAACTCTCACCTTCTTAACCTTCTGCAGGTCGTATTTCTCTTGTATCTGCTGCAGGATGCTGCACAAGGGGATGTCTTCAAAAGCCTGTAACAGCTGCCAGGAGGAAAGGAGGGGTTCCGGGGGAGTGGCCCAGCCACATCCCAAAGGCCTCCGTCTCCTCCCACTTCTCCCTTCAACTCCTGCCCAGAGGCCTTGGACCCCTGCTCCCACCCCAAGGATGCCTCCGAAACTGCCTACCCGCCTCTGAGCAGGACTGATGATAGAACACAGCTGTGAACAGGCCTGAATCTTGCCTCCCTACCTCATGCCCAGCTGGGGTTCCGAAAGTACCTCCTTGGGCCGCTAGATTGCTCGACTGAGATTCCCAAACCCTCTGTCCCCACAGCCTGCTCTGAGCTCCCCCCAGGCAGATGCTCAAGGACCAGGTCTCTACAGCCCTTCCATTTGTTCAGACTCCTTAGAGATAGCCTATAATTAGTTGAGTGCCCCCTGGGAGAAGAGGGTCCCGAACCCTGCAGAGGTAAGAGAACCCACCCCAAAGCTTACTACCCCCAGTAAACGTACCTCAGAGGCTGGTCAACCCATGTACCCAAAAGCGAACTCAACCTTCCACTGCACCTGCCTGGGCTTCTCTGCACACAGGCCGTGCTCCTGCAGTTTTCTCCGCGTCCACGTGGGGACACCTCCCCCATCAACTCGAATGCCACCCCACCAACTTCTCGGCTGCCACTTCTCCTGCAGCTGGGATATCTGCCCTTCTCACTCCCCCACCGTTTTGACCAGCAAGGCTGGACCCCTTCCAGGAGCCACCACCTCACCTGCGCCAGGGCCAGACTGTAGCAGGGCCGGGCTGTTTCTCGTCCGACCCCGAGCCCAGTGACTAGGCGCTTCAGGGCGTACTTCAGCTCAGATGATCCCTGAGGAACCAAGCACATCCCCAGGTGGGCCAGTGAAAAGAACCGCCCGGCACCCAATCATCCCCGCTCCTCGGCGCGCGCTCACCTGGGCCTCCACGTTCGCGACCACATGACCTCGGGCCCAACTCCTGGGGCCCGCCGCTGCATCTCTGCCGGGATCTATACAGCCCCCTGCCCCAGGTCCCGCCACCATACCTCTGGCCTTGCGCGCAGATACTCCAGCAGCTTCTCCGTGGCCTCAAGCCGCGTCTCCTGCTGCGGCTTCGCAATGTCCCAGAAGAAATCCAAAAACTCGCGGCTGTGCTTGAGCAGGCCATGACGGTCGGCAGGCCGGGCGCCACTCTTCGGGGCCTCTCCCGGAGCCGGAGGCTCAGCGACGTCCATACTCTCCGTCTCCGCCATGCTTGTCGAACACGTGGGCTCTGAAGACTGCCTCTTCCAGGTCGGGTCGTGGCGCATGCGCACTGAATTGGGTAGGCTGGGGGCGGGGCGGCCTGGCTCTTCTGTTCTCACGGAGATCAGGAGTTTGGATTTTATTCTGATTGTGATGGGGAATCACCCGAGGGTTTTACGCAGGGACAAAGCTTGATCCTACTTACACTTTTAAACAGATTATCCTGCTGTGTGGAGGATGGGTTGTAGGAGAGCAGAGTAGAAGCAGGAAGACCAAGGTAATGTGAGAAAATTCCAGCCAATTTGGAGCTGGTAGTGGGTGATGGAAAAGAGAGGGATGTTAGGTTTGGGGCTAACATCAGCGGGTAGACTGTGGTATCATTTGAGCTGTGGGAAGAATTCTCTTCGTTGGGGGGAGCAGTGAGGGGGAGGTGGTGGGATTGAGTTCTTTAAATCAGAGATACCTCTTTACAGTGCGGCTGAGGAGTGCGACTGGCCACCCCTGTTTCTTGGCTTGAGAACCTGTCTCTGAAGGATTGTCGTTCAGAGACCCTGGCGCTCTGGGAAGCAGGGAGGTGAGGGCCAGCCCTGGCCTTGAAATTCCACACACGCAGCTCCAGCCCCTTTTGTATCCCCTGAGACACCCAACTACTCATCCTCTCAACCCCTTCCCTTGCTCTGCTGTTTCAGAAAGTGAGAATAAGTGGTTTACCTTGATACGTGTGGTGCCCCAGGAGTCAGAAGGTGAGCAGAAAAACACCAGCCTGGCTCTGTGTCCCTGGGTAGGGGTCTCCTGTGTTGCCCATGGGCGAAGTCCAGACACCAGGTGCCTAAAAGGCTGATACGAAAGTAACCAAGAAGTAGGAACGGCACGTGGCGTCCAGGAGGCTTGATCTTTGTTTCCAGCCCAGATGAGGGAGATCAGCGGAGCGTGGCCTGAAGGGGAGCACAGAGATGCCAGCAGTGCACCAGGACCTGCCTGCCCTGCCCAGAGGCCCAGAGCTTAGGGAGGGGCGTGGCTTTTTTCCACCTGTCCTTCCCAGAGCTGGATCTGAACTCAGGGCTGTCCCCAGGCCCTAGTGTTCTTTCCTCATTGTCCTCAGGTTCCTTAGCTGAAAAAACTCAAGTCCAGGCGACTGATCAGGCCAGAAGTTGAGGGCCTAAGCCAGCAGTGGGCACATGATTGATGCACACTCCTCATGTACTCCGTTGCTGCTGGGCCTGCTCTGCCCTGGCCTCCAGGCTTGAGACCCCTACTCCCACCCACCCTGCCAGGCACCGCCCCACCTTAAAACCCCTGAAAGGAGCAGCAGCCACTGGGGACACTGGAGACCTGGGCGTGCTCTGCATGGGCTGTCACCTGAAGCAGGGTCCCTCGGCCACAAGCTCCAGGGCTCTCTGTTGGTCCTTGCTGGGCCTGGGTTTGGGGCCCAGCCAAGTGGCTGAGCAGTGTGTGAGTCACGACTCTGGCAGCTGCAGGGGTCCCTGAAGGCACGAGCCCCAACACGCCGGCCTCTGTGTCATCTGAGCTGTCAAGAAGGATGAGGGGACAGGCCCAGGCACTGTTTGCAGACTCGGCCACCAGGTTGCTGAGTAGAACCCCGGCGCTTGGGGACAGGCGTCCAGAGCCGAAGGAACTGTTGAGCGAGGAGGTGAGAAGGAGCACAGAGCCGCTGCTGTCCACGGTGGCCAGGACACTGCTCCCGGGGCTGACAGCAGTTTGTAGGGGTGCTGGGCAGGGGGCAGGGCTGCACCCCCTGGACTGTAGAGCTGCCTCCAGCACTTCCAGGAGTTCCGGGCCAGCTGAGGGGCTGGGGGTGGTGAACAGGATGCCCTGGGGCACAGGTAGCTGCAGTGCTGGCTCCAAGGTGGGTATGGGCCTAGCTGAGGGGCCCTCCAGCCCCAGGTCTCCGACCAGCAGACTCAGTAGAGCATCTCCAGTAAGGTCTGGGGCGGGGGCAAGTGCAGCCCGGTGGAGCACAGCTACCAGTTTGGGGTTGGTGGCTCGGGCCCCAGGGCCCAGGGGAGTCCCATCAGTGTGGCAAAGTAGGGGACAGAGGCCCTTTGTGCCCTGGGCTGCCAGAGCCCTGGCTAGGGATGTGTCTACCAGAAAGCCCTCTTGAGCCAGCACAGTGGGGCCTACCAGCAGGTGTGGCCAGGGCAGGCGGCCAAAACATGTGTAGCAAATGCAGGGCAGGCAGAGCCGAGGGTAGCCCCAGGCCGGGGGCCAGGGTCTGGACTGGGCCTGACGTCAGGGCGGTAGAGTTGCCTGAGGAGCTACTATGGAAGAGGCCCCAGAACATGGCATCTGGGAGGAGACAAAGGGGTCACACAGGGGTCCGGGACACTGACTGGTGTCAGGGGCACTCAGTAGTCCCAGGTGAAGGGTCACTGACTTAGCCTGGGGTTAGTGGTTACTGACTAGGCCTGGAGACAGGCATCAATAACCAGGCCTGAGGTCAAGATCATACTGATCTGGGATCAAGGGTTGCAGCCTAGAGTTGGGGCTACTGTCCAAGTCCTACGTCCTACTCACCAGCCAGCCTTGAAGGCTAAGGGCCACTGACTGCCTGAGTTCCAAGTTACTGACCATGCCCAGGGTTGGGGTCGCTGGCTGGGGTTGTGGGTCACTGACCTAGCCCTGGGGCATGAGGATGCACCGCCAGACACAAAGCTGCTCCAACTCCAGCATCCACGACGTTGCCCCCGGCAAACAGCTCTCGACCCAGGTGGGAGCACGTGGTTGCAGCAAGAAAGGGACTGTCACCTGTGACCCTGGCCCCTTCCCTCCCCCGAGCTGCTCCTAGCACTGACCTGTAGGGCTGATGATGCTGCCATGGTGGTACACGCCAGGCCTGTGGGAGTGCCCACTGGCTGGAGGGGCCCCAGAGCCCAAGGTTCCTAGAGAGGCACTGCTGCTGTGGAGTTGCCTCACGGCCAGGGAGAAGCCAACAGCCAGCAGCAGCAGGGCAGCCACCAGTTGGGCCCAGGCCCTGGGCAGACTGCCAGCCTTGTTCCTGCAGAAAGGGATGTCCTGAGCCAGGACCAGGCAGGCATACGCCCAAGAACCCAGCAAACAATTCCCAAAAGGTTTGGTCTTGCTTGCAGGAGGAGTATAAGTTTGCTGAGGAGAAAGGGCCTCCTGGCAGAAGACACAGCATGTCTGGAGACACAGAGATGGGAAAGAGCTTGGGGGAAACTGAGTCTCTGGAGAGGAGGTTGGAGAGGTAGGTCCAGCCAGTCTGGAGGGACGCCTGAAGGGGGCTTGGCAAGCTTAAGGAGCAGGGCCTGGCCAGGTGTAGCCAGGACCAACCTACCCAGCAGGTGCCTCGTGCACCAGGGAGTGGGAGCTGGGAGCCTTTGGCAGAGCAGCCGGCAGGGCCGACTTGCTATCAATGTTCCTTCAGACGCACAGACCTTGGATTGACTGGCACAGGCCAGGCCTGGGGCTGCAGCCAGGGGTCCCCCCACTCAACCAGAAGTTTCCTAGAGCTGGCCAAGCAGGGGGTTATCTGGCGCTCCTTAGGGGCTCCAGAGGGAGGGACTTGCCAGCCTCAGTCCTGAGTTGCTGGGTGCCCAGACCCCTCCCTGACTCACCCAGAGGAGTCCTGGGGCCCCGAGAGATCTGGAATGAGCTGCTCCGATATCTCCCCCTCTTCCTCCTCAGATTCCAAGCTTGGTTCCCAGACCAGCAGCTTCTGGTAGAGCACAGGCCCTGCTGTGGGTTCCATGGCCCACAGTGCCTGCCCACCTTCCAGGCTGAGTCTTGGGAGGCCCTGCCCGAGCCTGAGCTGGTGGGTAGGAGGTGGAGGCACCCTTGGGGAAGGGTGGTATGGAATCTAGAACAGGTCTGGGCAGGGCACGGGGCCAGGGAGGCTGTGAGTGAGCCTGCCCCACTAGGGCACAGGGCCCGAGGGGCTCTTGTGGCAGGGGACCCCGTCAGGGGAAGGAGAAGCCCAGTCCTAGGGCCACAGCCCCTGAGACCCAGGGCACCCGCAGGCCCCTCCCTTTACAGGATGCAGCCTTTGGATCTGGCCCTGTTAAGGCTCTAATCTAGGGACGGGAAGCTTGAGTGAGAACTGCAGTACATTGGCTTGGACCAGGGCTCAGCATGTAACTAGTTTCTGGTATGGGGGTTTCTGGTCTCTGGCTTGGGTCAAGGCTCAGCCTGAGGCCACCCAGGGGTCTGGGTTTCCCTATCTGGGGAGCAACTTGCGTGGTGAAGGTACCTACCTCCCTGGGCACGTCATGCGGCCCTTATCCAGCAGGTGGCGCCGTAGGGCTCTTGGGGAGCTGCAGCCTGGAAACCAGGTGTTTCCATATTCCTTCACTCTGGGTTTCACTTCAAGCAGTTCTGTGGGAAAATCATAGAACTCCAAAGAGTGCTGCAGTCTCATCTGTTCTCCAGTCATCTCTCTGCTGACCACGCTCTGCTATGAGCGCCCCAAACCCTCCGCTGTGCTCTCAGCAGACCATCTGTCCTCCCACTTCACATAACAAATCAAAGCCAACACAAAGAGCCCTCTATATCCACCCCCAACTACAAACCCACCTTCCACCCCACTCCAATGGAAAAGCCTATTCCCTGCCTCTGGTTCTGGCCCCGACCTCTCCCACTTCTTACCTCCTGCTTCCCCAGGGACCTCACTCACTGATCCCTTCTCTCCTGTAGCTTCACATCTTCTCTGCTGGTTCCTTCTCAACAACATTTAAAAGTGTTGAGTCTCCAGAAATTCCTCTCCTTGGTACGTACCCAACAGACATGTACTAGAATGGTCATAGCTGCACTAGTTGGAACAGCCCCACATTGGAAAGCTCACACCCCCATTATCAGTAGCATGATTGTAGTCACACAGTGCAATACTCTGCAGCGGTCAGAAGGAGGGGGCTACAATTGTATGCAATGATATAGATGGATCTTACAAAGACACGACGACTGAAAGAAGCCAGGGACGAAAGAGCACATCCCATTTGCTTCCATCTGTATCAAGTACACGAACAGGTGAGACTAGTTTCTGCCATTACAGGTCGGGAGGAGGCAGAGAGGGCTTCTGGGATGCTTGGTGATTGTTGTTTCTCAATCTGAGGTTGATTGCGTGGGTTCCTGATTGTGAAAGTGCATCCAGCTGTACATTTGTGACACGGGCACTTTTCTGGAGGTATATTGCATTTCAATAAAAGGTTTTTTAAAAAGCTGGAGTATTTTCTCCATTAAAACCACAGCCACAAAAATCATCCTTTCATCTCACTCGGCTCTCCAGCCACTTCTTTCTCTCAACCACTCTACCTGCTTGTGAAGAGGCCAACTTTGGTGTGCATTGGGAGTTTTTAAAATCAGATTGCTGGGCTCCGTTCCCAGAGGTTCTGACTTCATAGGTCTGGGGTAGGGACCAGAAATTTGCTTTCGGAACTCCCAGGTGATGCTGCTGCAGCCAGTCCTGAATGAGCACTGATCTACAAAAGATACACACCTGCTGTTGCCACTTCCTTGCCTCCCAATTTTTCCCCCTCAGCCCACTACAAGCTGGTTTCCATCCCCAACCCACCAGAGAAACCTTCAGTTTCTAGATTTTCTGATTTCTTGGACCAATAACCTACCAACCAATTGGAGATAGCAGCATAGGGTGGCCAACTTTTTATTTTGCCATGGCTTGGGTGTGGGAGGGTCACAATTACCATCTGTGTTCATTTCATAAAATAATTTGATTTCACTTCCTGTTAATACAACATGGGAAGGTTATAGTGTCAGAATGAAGGTCAGGCCTTCCTTCCTAAGAAAACACAGCTGGGAACCTTGTGTGTCTATATGCCGCATCCTCAGACTGGCCTCTGCGCTCCTAGCACTGGCTCCCTTTGTCCAGCAGACATTCTTTGGCACCTGTCCAGCCAACATTCCTCTGTCCTTAGAACTATGCCCTGGCAAACTCTTGGGGATCAAGACCTCCACTGACTGGGTCTGGGGGACCTTTCCCTGTGTGGTCTTTCTCATTCCCATAGCCCTGGGCCTGGACAGCACTGCCCCACACCTCCGGAGATGCCTATTAGCTAAGCTCCAGTTAGATGCCAGATAGGCTTCGGGGGTGAATAGTGGTCAGGCCAAAGGGCAAATGGTGCCAATCATTTCAGTGGGAGTTGGGAATGGAACTGGCTTCCAGAAACCCGGGTCTGGTTCGGTCTACAAGCCTTGCAATTACCCACCTATGAGACCAAAGAAAGAGCCCAGAGACAGTGACAGAGATGTCAATGATTTATTGGGAGGCTTCCCTGGTGGCGCAGTGGTTGAGAGTCCACCTGCCGTTGCAGGGGACATGGGTTCGTGTGCCGGTCCGGGAAGATCCCACATGCCGCAGAGCGGCTGGGCCCGTGGGCCATGGCCGCTGAGCTTGCACGTCCGGAGCCTGTGCTCCGCAACGGGAGAGGCCCCAACAGTGAGAGGCCCGCGTACCGCAAAAAAAAAAAAAAAAAAAAAAAATGATTTATTGGGTAGGGAATCTTACAAGTCTGAAGCAAAGTCCTGGAGGGGCACCCCACCATGGATAGCGGACGGCGGGTGGGCGGGCAGGCGGGCGAGCGGACGGGCAGGCAGGACACGACAAGCTTCATTACTCAGGGAAGAAGGAGGCTACCTTTTATAGGGGGAATTGACGTCAGGTTGACTCATCAGTTACCAGGGAAACCAGCGGCTGGGGCAGGGAGCAAGTATGTAGGTAGTTACTGATTAAGCCCTATGATTAAGAGGATTGGGTAGTCATGTGAGTAGGGGGTAGGTTAAGCAGGGACTGGTCAAGCAGGGGATGTACAGAGAGCAAGAGAAGCCATCTTGAGTGGCCTGACCACAGAGCCTCAATCTACAATGCTAAGATGATAATGGATAAGCCTCATCCCTGCAACTATACACACACACACACACACGCACACACGCATGCATGCACAGGTGTCTCTGAGTGTAAGGTGTAGGACTATAGGTTGATTCATGCCTTCATCATTTCTTTTTTAATTATTATTTTTTTTGGCCACACTATGCGGCTTGTGGGATCTTAGTTCCCCAACTGGGGATTGAACCCAGGCCCTAACCACTGGACTGCCAGGGAATTCCATATTTTTAAAGTTTTTTATTAAAGTATAGATGATTTCCAATATTATACTAGTTTCAGGTGTACAACATAGTGATTCAATATTTTTATAGGTTATATTCCATTTAAAGTTATTACAAAACAATGACTATATTGATGATTTCATTCTCTTAAAAGTTCTCAACTTTATCTTAATGGTTCTGCACATTAGAATCACCTGTAAGCTTTAAAAGCTCCTAATACCCAGACAGACCAGTTAAAAAATTAAATCAAACTCTTTTTTTGTTTTGTTTTTTGGTTTTTTTTGCAGTATGTGGGCCTCTCACTGTTGTGGCCTCTCCCGTCACGGAGCACAGGCTCCAGACGCGCAGGCCCAGCGGCCATGGCCCACGGGCCCAGCAGCTCCGCGGCATGCGGGATCCTCCCAGACCGGGGCACGAACCCGCGTCCCCTGCATCGGCAGGCGGACTCCCAACCACTGCGCCACCAGGGAAACCCTAAATCAAACTCTTTAGGTTGGAGATTCATCAGTTTTTAAAAATTAATTAATTAATTAATTATTTTTGGTTGCCTTGGGTCTTTGTTGCTGTGCACGGGCTTTCTCCAGTTGCGGTGAGCGGGGGCTACTCTTGGTTGCGGTGCGGGGGCTTCTCATTGTTGTGGCTTCTCTTGTTGTGGAGCACAGGCTCTAGGTGCACAGGCTTCAGTAGCTGTGGCACGCAGGCTTCAGTAGTTGTGGCTCACGGACTGTAGAGCACAGGCTCAGTAGTTGTGGTGCGTGGGCTTAGTTGCTCCACAGCATGTGGGATCTTCCCGGACCAGGGCTCGAACCCGTGTCCCCTGCATTGGCAAGCAGGTTCTTAACCACTGAGCCACCAGGGAAGGCCCTCATCAGTTTTTAAAAAAGCTTTCCAGGTGTTTTCAACGTGCAGCCAAGGTTGAGAACCACTGCCTTATCTAGCCCGCTAGTTCAGTGATTTCTGCAACTGGAATCATTTCCAGGGACTTAAAAAAAAAAATAGCAATGTGCTAATCCCTCCCCCTCTCCAGTCCCACACCAATGGAGTCAGTATCTCTGGAAGTGAGCCTCAGTTATCAGGATAGTTTTTAAAGCTCCTCAGGTGATTCTAATGTGTAGCCAGGTTTGAGAATTGAGAATTGCTGCTTCTACTAATACCCTCATAGGTGCATTTACCAGGCATTCACTGGGTATCTCTTCTGTGCTGGGGGAGGGTGGTGAGGAGCCTGGGAACAGCCAGAGATTGGTTGTCCTCCAGCAGCCCAGGCTGCTCCTACAAAAAGAGGCAAGGAAGGATATGGGCCCAGCAGTCAGCTTTTCTCCAGTCCCCTCAAGCTGACTTTCCTGCTCATCATCTCTGGCTCAGACCTGCTGTGTGTGTGCATGCACATGTGCACATGACTTTATAATTGGACCCTGGGACATGCTGAGATTTGACTCTGATTATAAATTTGGAGGCAGTGAAGTGTGGTAGGGGTGGAAGAATTGGCTTTTCCTTGCAAGGTGACTCTGTGATGTGACCAGAACATTGGTATTAAAAAAAATTATGAAAATCAGCCCCGGTGATTATAGTTGCAGATATCACCAAAAAGAGTTTCTGAGCAAGTCAGGAACAGCCTCAACAGACAGAGGAGGCAGTGTTAGAATGGGTGTATGCCACTTGCTAAGATAACTGTACACTTGGGAAAGACAAATACCTTTATCTTTCAGGGATTATTAGATGCTGGCTCTGAGCTAATAACACCTAAATCGTTATTGCTGTGGTCCACCTGTTAAAATGAGGACTTATGACAGTTAAAGGGAAATTTGACCAAGATAGAGCTGGTGGAATTCTTCACTCATTCTGTAGCCATTTCCACACTTTCTCAGTACACAGTTGGAATAATATACTCTGCAACTACCATAATCTTTACATTATTTCTCAGATTCATAGAGTAAGAGCCTCTATTGTGGTAAGAGCCAAGTGGAAGCCTCCCTCTTCAATGCTCCCTCTATAAGCAGAATACTCAAATCAATACTGGAAGAATTGCAAAGATAAATGCTACCATTAAAGACTTGAAAAATGGAGGGATACTGATTCCTATATTTCAACTTAATTTAGTGGTTTGTATAATGCAGAAGACAGATGGGTATTGGGAAATTACAGTAGGTGTAGTAACAAGAGTTAAGTCAAATTGCAGCTGCTATTCCAGGTATTTCTTTATTGAGGAAAATGAACACAGCCTCTGGCAAATGCTCTATTCTCTACCCCAATAAGCAGAGAATCCAGAAGTCTTTTGTTTTTATCTGGTAGGGATGGCAGTACACCTTCACCTTCTTCTAGCCTCAAAAGGATGGCAGCACAGCTTCTAATATTCAGTGTCAGGGATACAAGCTGGGGCATCTGGTGCCCAGATGAGATGGAAACAGTGGTGCCTTCACCAGCCATTTCTGCCCCATGATTTTGAGCATTAGATCTGGATGCCTAGCTTCTGAGGCAGTTCTTGAACAGCTCCCCATGTCACCCAACCACTTTCTGTGCCCACAGACCTTTCATAAATTTATTTTCTATTTAATTCAGGCAGAAGTATGTCTTTTGCTTACAACTAGTAACACTGACTGAGGCACATACCTCTAGGAGTCCCTGGAGGGCAGCAAACATCCTACACGGCTTGAAGTGGGGACCAGGGACGCGTCTCTTGATAGAACCAGGATTCTCATCTCCAAATACTGAAGTCACTCACGCAGAAGAACAGACGTGAGGTCAGTTATCTCACTGGCTGAGCTTAGGCCACATGTGTGCCCCTTGCCAGTAGAGGAAGAGTATGTCTTAGAGCCAGACTTAGAATCGGGGAAGTTCAGCTCCAGTAAGAAGTCATTACTTGGTCAATTTCTTTTCTGAATATTTCTAAAGCAAGAAAGCCTGAATCAGGAAGCACCTCCGTTGCCCCTTTCCTGGCAGCATCTAGTTCTTTATTCACTGCTTTAATCTTTTGTCAAAAGTGTTCCAGTTGCCTCTGGGTACCGGTCTTCTCCTGGTGCTGAGCGCCTCATATATCTTTGGCGTTACTTCCTGTAGTGGGTCTGTCATGTTTTCGAATGCCTTCTCTCTTCACTCCTTCCCAATAGCATACAGATTTTCTACTGGGGAATGATTCCTCCCCACCCCTCATCGTGTGGAGTCCTAGTGAGAAGTGGTGGTAAGTTCAAATATTTGGGACTGATCAAGCAAAACAAAACAAAACAAAACAAAAAACTCATGACCACTAGATGGTAGTGGCACACAATGAGCTGTATGAGCATGGCTCTGGCACAGGACTGCGGTCAAGGGAAGTCCCCCATAGCGGGAGACATTCTAGGGATAGCAGTGCTGGGCCACCCCCTGAAAGGGAAGAGGGCAAGGGACCTCCTGGGGGAGAAGGGACTCCAAGAGGGGGTTTATGTGTCTAGGTAGGTCTCTGGGTCAGACAACTCTAAAGGGCAGCAGTGGCTTAGGGTCTTTTATAGCTCTGGGGTTTGTCTGATCTATGGCCGGCAGATGTTGGGTGAAGTTTTGCAGGGTGTGTAAAGCAGGCAGGTGCTAAGGGAATGAAAATATGCTCATTAGGGCTATATTTAAAGCAACTGGATGTGTACAAATTTGAGTTTGGCCCCCGGAGGGGGAGCTTTTGCGCTAATGGATCCCAGCCTGCTATGAAGTAAACACCATAGGGGTCAACACACAACACAGGGGTTATCTATAGCCCTTTTATTGATATATGACAGGCTAATAATAACGAGTGCCTGTCTCCTGCCTCTCTCTTCCACTGCAGAAGGGGAGGGAACAGATCTTTCCTCAACCCACCCTGCTGGTATAGACAAGGGGCACTGTTTTCTGGGGCTAACAGTTGAGAGAGACAGAGATACAGAGAGAGAGAGACAGAAACAGAAACTAAAACCCTGCACTAGCTAATAGGTCTCTGGGTCCACACTCTAGCTCTGAGATGGGGTTACCAGTCAGGCTACATTCTGGTCTAAGTGTCAGTGCATCCAACAATGGCTTGGACAAATAAGGGCTTATTTTTCTCACTAGTTTAGAGTTAATTGGCCGCTGCTTTTGCTTTGGGGCTCGTTATCTATGTGCTCTTCCTGGTCTTTCCCCATTGTATCCAGGGGCTGTTTGAAACAACTCAGCCGTTGTCCTGGCAGGAAGGAGGGGAGGAAGGGCCAGCACCAGTGGTGGAAGTTCTCGTTGGAAGCCCCCAGCCGATTTCTGCTTTTGCCGCTGTGGCCAGAACTGAGTCACACAGCCACCCCCGCCAGCTGCAAGGGAGGCTGGAAACGTAGTTCATGGATCCTCTGTAAGGGAGGAGAGTGAGGGAGAGGCTGGGGGCTGGGCACGGCTGTTGGGTTAGGCAGCCTGTGTGCTCCGCCTCGGGGCACCGTGTGTAGCTGATCATCCTGGAGCATGAAGTCCAGGGGCTGTACAGGGGCCCCAGCCCTTTACTGACAGGATGTGTCCCCAAAGGCCAAATCAGGTTCAACAAGTAGTCTCAGATGCAGGTGGTTAGGAGATCTAGAAGGCAATGATTGATTTCATAATTTTCCTAACTCTTCCACATTCGGGAAACTGAGTCCCTGGCTGTGGTTCCTCAACACAGAAGATCACTTTGGGCATTATTCACCTTGGACCTGAGGTCACCAACCCCCTTCCAAACTTAGAGGTGGGCTTCCCTGGTGGCGCAGTTGTTGAGAGTCCGGCTGCTGATGCAGGGGACACGGGTTCGTGCCCCAGTCTGGGAGGATCCCACATGCTGCGGAGCGGCTGGGCCCGTGAGCCATGGCTGCTGAGCCTGTGCGTCCGGAGCCTGTGCTCCGCAACAGGAGAGGCCACAGCGGTGAGAGGCCCGCGTACCGCAAAAAAACAAAACAAAACAAAAACAAACTTAGAGGCAAAGAGTAGAGTTTAGGTCATCACAGGAAACAGACTTCCCAAGATCAATTAAGGTATTAATCTCTCAGGTCTGATTTGGGAAACTTAAGCTCAGTCTCTAAATCTGGGACTGAATCACTCCATCTAAAAAATCTCTCCTTGCTACTAAATGATGGGGCATAATGGTTTCAGGAGCACGTGTGCTAGAGTTAGCCTGCTTGGGTCTGAATTCTGTGTGACCCCCTTCAAGCCTCAGTTTCCCCACCTATAAAACGAGGATAGTAACAGTTTGCATAAGAAACTCATTATAAGCACTCAACACGTTAACAGTTGTCATAATTGTTGGCATTACCAATGGTAGACCTGTCTTGCAAGGCTATATAATAGGTCCTTTTGGTTTTGCGATTGTAGCATCCTTTATAGAGACCTACACACAATTCCTCGGGAAATATATTCAGCTCTGAGACCCCTTGCGTTTGTGTGTGCCGTGCCACTGCCTGGAATCCACCCCTGCCCCAGCTTTCTGCCCGACAAACATCTATTCCTTCATCAAGATCCCACTCAGGGGTAACTCCCTTAATTACCCAGCTTTCTCCGCCCACTTATCCAGTTGAGTGGTATGGCCTGTGAGAGTTCCAGCTCTCCTGGGTGGCAGCCACAGAAAAACCACTGGGCATCAATGAGCAGTGTAAGGATGCTTGAGTGTCTCACAGAAACCTAGGGCCTCAGAAATTGCCTGGAGCCCAGAAAAGGAGGGCTGCAGGGAGCACTTTCTTCTCTCTTTCTCTTGGTGCATCAGCTTCTACTTTTTCTCTAGTTGCAAACTGGCTGTTTCCTGTCCACATGATAGACAGCAGCTGTCACCCACCCTCCAAAGCCTACATCTAGAGAGCAGCGGGATGGAACTGAAATCTCCTGGTCCTAAGTCCACATTCCTCAGGAGAGGGGCTCATTGGCCCACCTTCCGTTAGCACTCACTGCTGACCCAGCCAACCGGGGCGGGGTGTGCGGAGGAGCAGGGCTGGAGGGTGCAAATACGGTGGTTCCCGCTGAATTGAGTTGAGGGGGGCAGTCTCTGAGAAGGAAATTTGTGCAGGAATTTGAATACAAGCAAGAGGCCAGCCTGTTGCCTACTTAGAGCCGTCTGCACAGTCAGAAGGCATGTCGCCCGCAGGCCAGCAGGGCCACTCATGCTTTCCTTCAAGGTATATGTGTGTGTGTGTGTATATATATATATATATATATATATATATATATTTTTTTTTTTTTTTTTGTGGTACGCGGGCCTCTCACTGTTGTGGCCTCTCCCGTTGCGGAGCACAGGCTCCGGACGCGCAGACTCAGCGGCTATGGCTCACGGGCCCAGCCGCTCCACGGCATGTGGGATCTTCCCGGACCGGGACACGAACCCGTGTCCCCTGCATCGGCAGGCGGACTCCCAACCACTGCGCCACCAGGGAAGCCCTCCTTCAAGGTATGTTAGTTAAGGTTCTTAACTGAGCAAGCTTAGCAAAACACTTCTGAGAGCTAAAGCCAAGAGTGGGACTATATTGGGGCATCTCATAGCAAGAGTTGGTTGTTCACCTCTTTGCGTGAGAGGACCCAGGGGGAGCTCTGGGGATGCGGCCACAGGAGTTAGTGACCCTCCTCTCTAGATCTTTAGATCCTCTAGTTATTTCCTGCCTCTATGCGTTTCTGTTTCAAAATCCCAATTCCCAGGAGGCCGACTCTGACCAGCCCTGATGGGTTGCTGAGCAGTTTGGCTGGGGAGGGCAGGGTATATCTATCATATGGACATGGTTGTGGAGCCCTCCCTGTGTATGTTGGCGTGCAGTTCTCAGAGAAGAAGGTTTTGGGAGCTGGGGAGTTAGTTCAGGCCATAGAGAGAACAGCCCTGAGTTTGGGGCCAGGAGTTCAGCCTTGCCTGAACCTTTACAGGGACCTTGGGCAAGTAGCTTGCTTTCCCCCAGTTCCCTGTGAACCTGTTTCCTCATCTATAAAACTGGGGAGTTGGGCTGAAAGACCACAGGGATCCCATGACATTCTGCCCATTCACACGTTCTCTTTTTCTGGAACTCACCACCCAGTAGCTAAACTTTTGAGACGTCCCCAGAAGGGTCTGAGAAATGTAAGCAGATTCTTAGAGTGATCAACTCCTGCCAAAGACTTAGCCCTCAGGGACCCAGCACGTTTCACTCTATGATGCTCACAGATGACGCTTATCCACGAATAGACCTCAAGGGCTCAAATAGTAAGGATTTTCCTATGGTATCAGGAGATTGTGAGAGAACAGGGTGCGTTCCAGCTTGAGAAACAGGCGCTCTTTGTTTTGTCTTACTACTGACAGGTTAATCTCTGTTAACATAAAGCCATCCTTTCCTTAATTTTAACTGGCTCAAATTTGAGGGGTGCTAACTCCCCCCATTAAAGAGTCTTCGTACCTAATTGAGATCATCCACTTAAGTGCCAATTATGACCTAAGGAATGCAATGGGAAATAGTCCATAAAGAAATTGTCTTCAGGATTTCCAGAACATGCCAGGGCCACAAGTCTTCAACGAGGCTCAAACCAAGCCAGCATCTGGTTCTCTGTGATAACTTCATTACATAATTCATGTGTAAAGGTAAACACAACAATAGGTGTGAATGTTGCAGGACAGCTGCGTCTAGCACTCTGCTACTCCCTTTCTGGGCTTCAGTTTTCCCAGATGTACAATGATTGAGTTGGACTAGATACTTTCAAAGTCTGCACTCACGGCTTCAATGTTTATGACTTCCAAGACACACTGATTTTTCAAGGACACAGGCCAAGTTGAAAGAAATTAACATGGCGTCTTATGATGTTGACTGCCGGCTCACATGTGATAAACGAGGAAATGTTTCCCTATTTCTGCTCCCACCTCTCGGCTTCTTGGTCCTTGGGGCAGAATGTGTACCAGCAGAGAGCAGAGGTTACCAATTTTCTTTTCAAAGACATCCTGAGATAAGATAAGCATCTTTCAAAAATCAGCATCTACACTTCTTGACTTCTTCCTCCAATCCTCTATTGAAATTGCCTTTGGCCAAGTGTCATTGGCGATT
Organism: Hyperoodon ampullatus; assembly: GCF_949752795.1. Taxonomy (NCBI): domain Eukaryota; kingdom Metazoa; phylum Chordata; class Mammalia; order Artiodactyla; family Ziphiidae; genus Hyperoodon; species Hyperoodon ampullatus. Next base: position 41,224,146 of record NC_136932.1, on the reverse strand, counting down.
GCCTAATTGCCAGATCTAGAGGATGTTTTCCTTTCTTGGCCTACACTGACCACCAGGGCCTCCAAATGTTCTCCTACTGTGGCACCTGTGATGCTACGCTTTCCTGGCTTCCTTCAGCCCCTCGGAGGTTCTTTCTTAGCCTGCTTGTTGGTCCGGTTCTTCACTCAACCGGGAAGTGCTGGTGTCTTCCGGGGCTCAGGCCCAGACCCCTCCTCCAAGCTCTTCAAACTCCCACGCGTTGCTTGGCTTCCACTGCCGCCTGTCTGCAGATGCCTCCCCGCCCTCTGGCTGCAGCTGGACCTTCCTCCCCACCACAGGGTCCTCGCCCTCAACATGTGAGCTTGTCACCTTCACTCCCCGACCCCCACCCTCACTGCCCAGCCCTCTGCGTCCCAAGTTCCCTCTCAGCAAAAGGCACCCCGATTCACCCTGACACCCAAGCCAGAAACCGGGGAGCCGTCCCTGGCCCCTCTCCCTCCCTCGCCCTGTATATCCAAGCGGTCCCCAAGCCCCAGAACCCCTAGACCGTCCGGACTGTCCCTTCTCTGCTTGCCGCCCCCCACCCCCGGGACAGGCTCTGTGTGAAGCTGTGAAGCGCTTCTCATGGGTTATCTCACCCACAGGCGCCCTAGGAGGCGGGTGTGACCGGAGAACTTGAACTGAGCTACGTGTGACTCCAGAACCCAAACTCTTAGCCACTGACTTGAATCTGTGGCGAGAACGGGAGGAATTTTTTTTCTTTTCTTTTACTGTCACTTGAGTATTAAAAAAACCACTACGAATGATTGCTAACTGGTCAGAAAACCGACGCCAAATGCAGTTTACATTCAGCAAAGAAAACAAAAGCCAGAAATCCTTTTCACGCGGTGGTGCGACAGGACGGCCTACTGGAAAAGCTTACCTGCTGAGCCCAGGAACGTCGCCTTCCTCTTTCCCAGGCTGGCAATCCCGAGACTAAGGTCTGAATGGATCTGAATGCCTTCTCCTCCTCAAGCGAGGGCACCTGTGACTTGTTTTCGCTCCCTTGTGCTGCAGCATGAGGCCCGATAAAGCCTTGCCTGAATTTCTCGTCTGGCCTTTTATCAACTTCTATTGATTAAAGAGTCCAGGGACCCGAGTCAGTAACCATGACCCCAGAAAACAGCAACCTGGCTCACCCACTCCCCACCCCCTAACTTCCTAAGAGCTGGAGGGCCCTTGGGTCCTATCCCTCCTCTTCGTTACCGACACAGGTTCTTGGACTCTTTAATCAACAGAAATCAATAAGAAGCCAGATAAGATATTCAGGCGAGGCTTGACTGGGACTAGTGCTGCAGCACGAGGGAGTGAAAGCAAGTAACAGGCGCCCTTGCTCGCTCCCCAAGGGGGCTCAAGCTGGTTCCTTAAATGAGTAACAACGGGGGTGGGTCAGTGGGTTGGGACAGACGGGTGGCTTAGGTGGTCTGCCCAGCCCCCCTGGTGGTGCCCTGGGCAGGGATCATACTCAGTACCCTGTTTTTGTTCCCGGCACCTCAGAAATAGCAGTTGGTTTGTGGCCTTTTTGTGCATGCAGTTATTTTTAGTCCCTTATAGTTTGTATTCTGTTGCTGGGGGAGATATTTGCTCAGGTGCAATCACTCCACTGTTTGCTCAGGTGCAATCACTCCACTAGAGGGTCTCAGGTCCCGGGCTGTCTCAATTTCACCCGAGAGAAAGAGGCCCAGAGAGACACCCACAGGTGTTGGGAAGGCTTACAGGGGACTCGCGACCCAGGGCTGCTCCTCTCTCATCTAAGTTCCGTCTGAACTGAACGTGCATCCCGTGGACCAGCCAGGGGTCTAAGTCAGCAACCACCACATTGTTTTCTAGGGAAAAGGAATCTTGAGGGCCAGGAGAAGTGTTCGCCGGTCCTCTCGTGAGTAAGATGGGCATGGTCTGAGTAGGGGATCCAGCCCAACTTCTGAATTGAAATAAATCTGAACTAAAATGTCTTGGACCCCTCCCCCAGGCCTGAAGTCCTGTGATCAGAATGGCCTGTGCTAATTCATGGAACTTAACCCTTAAACAACCACAGCACCACTAGCAGTAGCAGAATAGAGCTTTGCACCCACATCTCAGGCCCCGAGAAGGCCTGGAACCCCAGCCAAGACTTTTTGGTGGGCTGACTGGAAGTTCTGCCCACCTGAAATGAGAGGTCTGTTCTACGGTTTTATGACTCTGTTTAATGAGAATCCTACTTTCAGCAGACAGCATCCGGATGAAGACCCCCGGCCCACTCCCCGTGGTCATCCCCGTCCCTTGGAGGGATGGACTTCCTCATATGCATACACAGCACTTCATCGATGTAGATGGTATTCTCTTTGACTTGGATCTCCTCCTGCAGGGCGAGCTGCCTGCGATTCAGGCCTTGCAGCACTACTTGAGCTTGGGCTAATGTTTCCTTTAATCTAGAAGAGGAAGAACACTAGGGATTAATTTATGGCTCTACATCACTATTTCAGGGGGAAAAATGTATTCATATATTCAGCGCAGGATCCAAATTGATGTGTCTTCCTCCTTTCTCCTCCTTAAGACAGAGATTTCAAATTGGTGGCCCTGGGCCATGTTCACAAGGCAGACAAACCCATGAACTGCCAACATTTAAAACTGTAGATTTTACCTAAACATCTGGAGTTGGACTTCAGGAAAATGTAAACATTGGGATGCATTCCCTGCATGGCAGCAATTGGCAGGAGTTAGGAGAGACTGCCCTCTAGAAAAGAACCCCTCAAACACGAAAGATGCAAAGGCCTTTATGCCCACCTGGCATCACCCGCGATGATATCACCTAACCCTGCTCACAGGCCAGGTTTAAATGGAGCCCCAGTAGCCCTGTGCCTACCTTGCGACGTTGTGGGTGATCTCATCGACCTCCCTGATCAGCCTGTACTGTGCAACATCGTGACACAGCTCCACATTAGGCCGATGGGTCCTGGTCTCCAGGCGTGTATGAGCCACCTTGGCAGGTCCTTCTTGGTCAAGGATGGCTTTTTCAAGAACTGTGATATTTTTCTCCTGGGAGGCAATCTCTTCCATGACCTTACAAAAAGGATTAGAGGAGGTGAGGCCAGGGTGTGTTCCTCAGAACTCAACAGCAGACGCTCTTAGGAGGTTAGGAAGAGGGGACCTCCGATATCTACCCAAGCAGGACCCCAGAAAGAGTCTGATCCCTCTTCACTACAGCAGTGATTGCTCATGGGCAAGGTAACTCACCCAACCTTAGAACCTCACAGATGGAATGGACACAAGTGGCCACTGTTGTCTCTTCTCCTTCCCAAATATGTGGATTCCCTCAGCAAAGGCTGAAGGCTGCCCATTTACCTTGGTATAAAGTACCTTTGTATCATGAGTGGAATGCTGCCTATTTCCTTACCAATCCACCCACTAGTACTGTAACTGAAGGTGGGGTCTGGCTGCTCGCCGCTCAAAAACCATTAAAGAGGCCAGGTTGGTGGAAAGGAAAGTTTGCTTTATTTTGAACGCCGGCAACCAGGGGGGCGGGCGGGGAGGGCAGACGCCTGTCCAAAGGCCAACTCCCTAGCACAACCGGACAGTCAGTGGGCAAGAGCTTTTATAGACGGAGGGAGGGGGCTACATGCAGAAACAGCACAGTCACCTTGGTATTGGTCATCGGTGGTCTGACCAGCATCATCTTGATTGTTTTGAGTACATTTAATCTTCAGTTCCAGGGTCAGTTTGTTCCCATTTCCTTGAGACCAATTCTCAGAATTGTGGCAGCTTATGTCATGGCCACAGTCTGGTCATCATGTAGTTAACTTCTTCCATCTGCTGGGGGTTTCAGTACCTACAAGACAGCTCACAGGCTACGGCTCAGAATATTATCTACAGCTGTTGAGGAGGAACTAAAGGTCCTTGACTATGCTCAATGACTAAACTATTATTATTTGGTCTCCTTTGACTGTTTTCCTTTGTTTCTGCATTTTCTCACTTCTCTGATTAAACTTATTCTTTGGCTGAAGTTTTTCCACAGACAGATGGCAGGCTGAGGACATGGGGGGAAGGGAGCAAGGACCATAGGGTCCTGCTCTGTTTCAGTACCAGTTCTGCCCCCTAGAAGCCTGAAGAAAGGGGGAGCAGTTTAATCCGAGTTTTGTTGGTTTCTTTGATGGTGGCTTTGTGCAAAGAAAAGATTCCTTTGAAGCTACTCGGGTTTTTAGATTAATATTTCACTAGTTTAAAATTTTATTTCTTCCTTAAGTTTTTTTTCTTTTTAAACTTCTCATCATGGGAATTTCCAAACATACATGAAGGTAGGTAGTATAATGAACCTCATGGAGCCATCATCAATTTAAGCAATGATCAATACATGGCCAATCTCGTTTCATCTATAATGCCCTCTATGCACCCCTGCCATCAGCTTATTTATTTTAAAGGAACTCCCAGATATTATATCATTTCAGTCTTAAATACTTGAGTATGTGTTTCTAAGTTATAAGGACTCTTGTTTTTTCTTTTAACATAATGACAATATTTTTTATCACACACAAATGAAAGAAGGATTCTTTATTATTATCTAAAATCTAGTGTTCAAATTTCCCTCAGTGTCCTTTTTTTTGTTTCGGTAAGAGTTGGTATGTTTAAATTAGAATTCGAATGAGGTCCACACATTACATCTGGTTTTCTTAATGTTTCTTTTTTTTCTTTATAAATTTATTTGTTTTTATTTTTGGCTGTGTTGGGTCTTCACTGCTATGCACGGGCTTTCTCTAGTTGTGGCGAGTGGGGGCTACTCTTCGTTGCAGTGCGTGGACTTCTCATTGTTGTGACTTCTCTTGTTGCAGAGCACGGGCTCTAGGCGCGTGGGCTTCAGTAGTTGTGGCACGCGGGCTCAGTAGTTGTGGCTCGCGGGCTCAGTAGTTGTGGTGCATGGGCTTAGTTGCTCCGTGGCATGTGGGATCTTCCCAGGCCAGGGCTCGAACCCATGTCCCCTGCATTGGCAGGTGGATCCTTAACCACTGCGCCACCAGGGAAGCCCGTCCCTACCCTTTAGTTTGGAGGCCGTCGCCTCCGTTTGCCGAGCCTCTTCATGAACATGGAGGCTTCTGGCCAGGTGATAACCAGCTGGAGCCTTCTCTCATAGAGCCTAGGTTGGTATCTCCAGGTGGGGGCAGGGAATCTCACCTGATTTGTTTTAGTCCATCATTCGAGCCTGTCCTGACCATTTTGTTTTTTGGTTTTTTTTTTTGCGGTACGAGGGCCTCTCACCGTTGTGGCCTCTCCCGCTGTGGAGCACAGGCTCCGGACGCGCAGGCTCAGCGGCCATGTCTCACGGGCCCAGCCGCTCTGCGGCATGTGGAATCTTCCCGGACCGGGGCACGAACCCGTGTCCCCTGCATCGGCAGGCGGACTCTCAACCACTGCGCCACCAGGGAAGCCCCTGTCCTGACCATTTTGGATGCTCATTTTATTTTACTTTTAAAAAACATTTATTTATTTTTGGCTGTGGCACGTGGGATCTTTGTTGTAGCATGCGGGCTCATAGTTGCAGGATCTTCATTGCGGCATGCGTGTGGGATCTAGTTCCACGAGCAGGGATCGAACCCAGGCCTCCTCATTGGGAGTGTGGAGTCGCACCCACTGGACCACCGGGGAAGTCCCTGGATGCTCATTTTAGATGTTGCTGCCAAGGCCTCAGCCACACAGCTCCCAGCTCCTGCAGGATCTCCTCCGGCAGGACGGGGCTTCTCATAGGCCTCTGCAAAGCTCAGCTTCTTGCCTCTTCTTTTATGGTGGGGACCCTCGTCCCCGCTGCCTTCCTATCTCAGATCCATCTTTCAAGGCCTGGACTAAGTTCTTACTCCACCAGGAAGCCTCTTGACTGGTCTTTGGCTATGTTTATCATTATTACTATTATTGTTGTTGTTGTTCCTATTATTAGCCGCTGCAGCAGCCAATTTTTATTGATTATCTATTATATTGATTATATGTATAAACTATGTAAATGTATGTATATATATGTGTGTGTGTATAAAATCGGTATGTGCCAGGCATTGTTCTAAATATTTTATTTGGGCTGTCTAATTTTACCCTAACCAACTCTGGGAGGTGAGTACTGTTGCTGTCCCTATTTTATCAATGAGGAAACCAAGGAACAGGGAGCTTTTTTTTTTTGTTTTGGCTGCGCAGCGTGGCATGTGCATGCAGGATCTTAGTTCCCCGACCAGGGATTGAACCTGTGCCCCCTGCAGTGGAAGTGCGGAGTCTTAACCACTGGACTGCCAGGGAAGTCCCAGGAACAGGCAGCTTAAGTGTATTATAAATGTTTTAAAATTTCTATACATTATGATGTTCTGACATCATAAAAAACCTTTCTGGCTGGGAGAAACTGCCCCTCCCTGGGCTCTTCAATACTTAGAGACGGCGAAGGACCAGCCTGAGCAGGCCTTGGATCTGCAAGCCCAGAGCCCTCCCTCCTCTCTCTGCCCTTTCAGCCCAGGAGGCCATCTTCCTCTGCCTGAGTCATCCCAGGGCTGGGTGCCAGGCAACTGAGGACCACTCCATAGCCCAGAGCCCACAGAGGTTATTCATACTAGCTGATCCTAAAGCGCTCCTGCTGCCCTGCCTTGCCCGTCCTGAGGAAACCCCAATAAAAGCCGTGGCCTCCACCTTCCCCTTGCTCCTGTCATCTGTGACCTGACCACCCTAGTGTGTTCTCCACGTGGCCCTGCATGGGGGGCCCTGCCTCCTGTCTCTAGGACCTGTGAATACAATATAAACTTTGTTTTTTCCTGAGCCCCCGTCTCCTTATGGCTGCACTTGACTGACCATCTCATAAAAGAACACAAAACATTAAGTAGCCTCCCCAAGATCACACAGCAAGTGTTGAAGCCCCATTTCGAACCCAGGCTGTCTGGCTCCAGGCTCTACACGCCTACCCACAAGGCTCTTCTACCTGTCGTTTTGCAGACTATTGCAGTATAACTTTTGATGACATTCTGGTTTGCCCTGCTCATCACAGAGATAAATCTTTTCTTATAATTAGACTCTGGGTTCATGGAAGGCAAGGGAGGAATGCAGCAGAGGACAAGGTTTTGGTAGTTGAACAGGCCTGGGCTCGAGTCCCAGGCTGCCAGTGATGCACCTGCCACCTGGGGTCCCTTCCGCTCTCCATGGCTGCTTCACCATCAGTGAAAAGCAAGGAGTGGGCCAGCAGTGGCCACATCAGGTAGCTGTACAGGTGTTACATCACCTGTAACCCAGTGTTACAGGTGAGGCAGAAGGCTCAGAGAGCTTGAGGCATCTGCTTAAGTCACTCAGCTGGTCTGTCGCAGGGCTGGAATGTGGGCCAACAGATCCTCAGTCCAAATTCAGCCCCTATTCCACTGGACTCTACCCAGTGTCCCTGAGCTTAGCCTGCGGGATGGTCCCATATGCTCAGGATCCAGCGGTCCTTGCTGGTGAGGGACATGGGCTAGAGCTGGCTTATTGGGCTCCAATTGTTAAACATTCAGGAATTCTGCCAGACCTGTGTTAAATGGGTAACTTGAAACTGACCATGGTGGAAGAATTTACACCACAGAAATCTGCAAATTCTATAAATCAGGGGCTTTTTTCTCCTCTGGGAGCTGGTTACCAGCAAACGGCTGGATAACCAGACAACAAGCCAGAATCCCAAAGTTGCATCTGGGTTTGGAGAAATCGGTTGCACTCAACTCACGGAACTTCAGAGTCATAAAGAACGCATAAGGGACTTCCCTGGTGGTCCAGGGGGTAAGACTCTGCACTCCCAATGCAGGGGGCCCGGGTTCGATCCCTGGTTGGGGAACTAGATCCCGCATGCATGCTGCAACCAAGAATCCGCGTGCCGCAACTAAGTCCGCATGCTGAGACTAAAATATCCTGCACACCGCAACAAAGATCCTGTCTGACGCAACTAAGACCTGGCGCAGCCAAAATAAATAAATAAAAATAAATCTTTTTTTTTTAAAAAAAAGAACGTATAAGAGCATACGGTGCATCTCTATGCTCCACAGAAGGATGAACTAAGGCCCAGAGAGGGGAGACAGCCTGTTCTTTGCAGCAATGAGTACGAAAGGAGGCCCAGAGCGGGGCCAAGGCCCGCTCCAGTTCCCCAAAGCCCAAAGCCTGCTGCTAAGATGGAGAGAGCTGAGTGACCTCTACTCCTTAGTACACAGGATCATAAGCCCTGAAGGCCATTCTAGGTTTACAGGGTAAAACCTTCTGAAGGTGCTCTTCCATGGCCCCCCCAGGGAGCTCACCTTGGCCAGATGAGCAGCCAGCTTGTCCCTGGCGTCCTTGGTCTCCTTCAGCCCATTCTTGAATGCGGTGTCCACCACGTCACATTGCCTGCTTAGGTCGTTGGCCGTCTGGGACAAGATTCGGTCCACGAGGGCCTTCAGCGTCAGAGAGTTGTTCCTCTGCTTGTCAGCCTTCTCCACGTTGGTGTTGGAGAAGTCCAACCAGTCTTCCAGACTCACAGAGCTGAAACAGGACCCATGCATTCATTCATATCATGTTTGGGCTGGGTGTGTGGGTATGGGGGTAGGACAAGCTACTGGAAACCCACAGGAAGTTAAGCCTCCCTCCACAATCAGAAGCACCTAGAACGTTTCCCCACCTCTAGGCAGAGTGAATGGTGGTCTGTCAGTGGCAATAACTGTCACTTTGGGGAAACCTACTTACTCTGTGCCAGGCTCTGGGCTGGCACTTTACAGACATCCTCTCACTTAATCCTCACGATGGCCTAGTGAGCTAACTTTCATACACCCATTTGACAGACGAGGAAAACTGAGGCTCAGAAAGATGGAGTAACTTCATCAAGATCACATAGGTAGAGACAATTTAAGTATCAAAGTAAATTATAATAGTAACAGATTATAACACACTGAATAAAATAGGAGATCATGAGTCCATACTGGAATGCTATAAAGAAATGAATAAATTGCTAGTTTGACAAGGAACTGCTTTATATAACACTTGAGGAATCTCAAAATAATGTTGGGTGGAAGGAAAGGGACACACGAGATACATGATGCTATTTAATAAATGCAAAAGTAGGCACAAGAAACCTATTAGAAATCAGGAATGTGGTTCTCTTTGGGGAGGAGAGAGGAGGTATTCATCAAGAGGGGACGGGGTGGAGGTTTTGGTGTTGGTGGTAATGTTTTATTTCTTGGCCTGGTTGGTGGTTACATGGAGACTGTTTGCTGTGTGACTAGAGGCAGCCTCTGAGATGGTCCCCAATGACCCCCTGTGTCTCCTGGTGTTCACACCTTTGTATAATCCCCTCCCCCTGAGTTGTGTGATGAACTCACTGACTCATCTCTCCTGAATAGACATAATGAGAGGTTATTTCTAGGATTAGGCTGAAAGAAAATTGTGGCTTCTGTCTCAGCTGCCCTCTCTCTCTTGCTTCCTTTTGGATCACTCACTGTGGGAGAAGCCAGCTGCCACGTCCTGGGACAGCTCCGTGGAGCAGCTCGGGTGGCAAGGCCTGTCATAACCACACGAGCCAGGTCAGAAGTGGGTCCCCCCACTCCACGGTCGTGCCTTCAGATGAGACTACAGCCCCAGCAGACCCCTTGACTACAACCTCATAAGATGTGATCCAGAGGCGCCCAGCTGAGCCATGCCTGTGCTCCTGACCTACAGAAGCTGGGAGGTAACACACGTTTATTGTTTTTAAGCTGCTAAGTTTTGGGGTAACTTGTTATACAGCAAAAGATAACTAAAACAATGATAATTCATTAAACTGTTTACTATTATTTGTGCATTTTTCTTTTCTTTCTTTTTTTTTTTGGCTGCACCGCATGACTTGTGGGATCTTAGTTCCCCAACCAGGGATTGAACCCAGGCCCCGGCAGTGAAAGTGCCAAGTCCTAACCACTGGACCACCAGGCAACTCCTGTGCAGTTTTCTATATGTATGTTTTACTTCAAAAAGAACGTTTTTAAAATTAGAATGAGTTAGGTCTGTGATGTAATGTTACTTGAAAAATGTAAGTTAGATGTTACAGAAAAGGTACATGGTACAATCCCATTTTTGTAAAGAAACAAAATTTATTTGTGTAGGTGAGTATATACATATGTTTATAAGAACATACAGATACAACTGGTTATCTCAGGGGGTGTAATGATAGAAAGGAGTAGATATGGGGAAATTATTAACTTGCCCTTTCTACATTTTTAAATTCTTTTACTTGTTAAAAATGCAAATAGATAAATGAATAAATTTGAAAGGTTTAAAGATTTTATATCAGGGACTTCCCTGGCGGTCCAGTGGTTGAGACTCCGCACTTCCACTGCAGGGGGCGTGGGTTCAAACTCTGGTCGGGGAACTAAGATCCTGCATGCTGCATGGTATGGCCCCCCTACCAAAATTTTTTTTTTTTTTTTGCCATACACGGGCCTCTCACTGTTGTGGCCTCTCCCGTTGCGGAGCACAGGCTCCGGATGCGCAGGCTCAGCGGCCATGGCTCACGGGCCCAGCCACTCCGCGGCATGTGGGATCTTCCTGGACCGGGGCACGAACCTGTGTCCCCTGCATCGGCAGGTGGACTCTCAACCACTGAGCCACCAGGGAAGCCCCAACATTTTTTTTTATATCAGACTTTCTTAAAGTGGGGGCAACCCGGAGGACCGAGGCGCCTCTGGGTCCTGTGTCAGGGTACTCACTGCTCAGCGCCCACCTTTGCCCCAAGCCTGCCTCTTCCCAGCTCTCAGCCTGCATTCAGATGATGTGCTAGGTCCTGCCTACCTCTCTGAGAAGCACTAGGATGACACACAGCAGGGAGGAGGACAGCAGGGCCAGGCTAGCAGGGACTCACTCACTTTGGTTCAACCCTCACGACGTTCTCAGAATATTTGATGTTTGGCGAGTTGTTGTTGAGTGAGAAGCAGATATCATCAATGGTCAGGGCTGTAAACTTGTCCCTCAAGTCCTTTTCAAGACTGTACTTGGCAGAGCGGTTCAGCCTGAAGGGAGAAGGTAAACTGGGTTTCTCCCTCTGGAATGCCTAGGTGGCACCTATACCAGGTTCTTGGGAGACCATGGAAAATGAAGCCAGTCTAGTGCAATATGGCGACACTTCCTCCCACCTTTCCATCCCCCCAACACACACACACACACACACACACACCCCATTAGACACTTGGTGACACATTAACATATCCAAGCCAGGACTTCAAGATCTTCCCTCCAAATGTGACATTTTCTGATGTCACCACTGTGGCATCCTGTTTGTGAGAGGTCAGCTCCAGTGTCCTCCAGTTTACAATCGGGTGAAATCTGGCCGCACCTCAACCTGCCACCAGAGGGTGACTGTCACGCATGAGAGGTTGTCTTGGTCTCATTCTGAGTGTTCCCGGGCCACCTTGGGGCATGGAAAGTGCTTGTAGGGTATTAAATCCCATTCTTTCTGGGCCATGGAGCATGGCCTTGGTGGGCACAACCTTTTCTAGATAACGCCCAATGGAGATGTGAGGGCAGGCCCCGCATGGCCATACCTGATCTGCTCGGACGTCTCCTCCAGGGTGCGGGTCAGCAGGGCCATCACCCCCCGGATGATCTCAGCCTCCTTGATCAGCTCCTGCTCTACCTCATCATGGACCAAGTCAATGCCAACTCGCTTCTCCCTGACCGAGAGAAAGGTGGATGGTCATCCCACGCGCGGAGGAAGGCAACTCAAAATCTGCTGACTTTTAAAACTGTCTGGACAACTGGACCAAATCCATCTGGATGATGTGATGGCAGATGTACATTAGTTGGTGTCTCTGTGACTTCAAAATATCCAAAATGTAATGAGGAAAAATTAATCGGTGACTGGTTACTTGGTCTGAAAAATGCCAGCTGGACTTTTTGGCCTCAATTTGGCCATCGGCTCTGAAGGCTTTTACTTTTTACCTGTTTATTGGAAACACTGTCTTCTGACTTAGAATTTTAAAGACATATGTTTCCTTCCTTGATCCTAGTCCTCTGACAAGGATTGGATCCAAAAAGATGCTTTATAGTAACAATAGTAATAGTCATAATGATGCCAAAATTAATAGTACCCCCACCACTGAGCACTTACTATGAGACAAGCATTGTGCTGAGCTTTTCATGCGGATATTCCTTCTCACGTAACCTCTCAAGTACAGGTGAGGAAACTGAGTTTCAGAGAGATTACATAACTCACCCCCTGTCACAGAACTAACTGGGCATCACTCCTGTTTTTAACCACTTACTCCCAACATTGATCAGTCACTGTCTGATAGTTTATTCTTTTCCACCTGCATGACAGTGCTAGGGAGGAAGTCTCCACTCACCAGCTGTGTGACCTCAGGCACGCTGGATAACTTATCTGTGCCTTGGTTTCCTCATCTGTGAAATGGGGATAACTATTAGTACTTCCTAGGGTTGTGGCAAGGGACAAAGGAGATAAGAAAGCAGAGAGCACTGTACCTTCCACAGAGGAGCATGTACTCAATCCATGTATGTCCTCTACATCCTAGTTACCCTTAGGTGTAGACTTGAGCCAATGGATGTTGGCCTCTTTGATCACCTGCTACTTCCCTTTGCCTCACAAACTCTCTAAATCTGGCTGGGAGGTTGCTGCCTGGTTGCTGCAGAGGGAGTCCTGGCTAAGCTCACTGAGGTAACAGGGTTTTCTGGGAAGGAGGAAGAGTATGGACAGAGTCACAGTGCATTTGGGAAACTGCAAGCAGCTCAGCACCCCTAAGTACATCCCACTGTTGGGGATGAGATATGGCCCTGAAGGGGTCCCTGGGGCCCCGACCATGATGGACCTTGTTTTTGAAGCTAAGAAGTTTGAACTTTATTTTGAAGGTACTAGGGCAAAGCATTGTAATGAAAGGATTTTAAGCATGGAGTGACCTGGAAAGATCTGCATTTGGGAGGGTTCGCTCAATAGCCAGTATGGAGGATGCACTCGATTGGAGGGGGCTCTGCTGGCAGAAGAGTGCTCCACCTAGGGCTGTGACAGGCATCAGGTCTGCAAATCAGCATCACCCCAGAGCAGAAAGGATCATCCTACTCATAGGACTTATAGGAGGGAAATTATAGTAAAAAGGTATGTTTGCACAGCGCTCTCTGGATTACAAAGTGCTTCCATGTGGCTCTGTGTATAGGAGCAGACTTGTCCTCTAGTAACTGTATCTGCTCTGCCTGCCCAAAATAAAGACCACCATCTCCCAGTTTCTATTGGTGTGGCCATGTGACTAAGCTCTGGTCAACGGGATACAAGTAGAAATGGTGAATGCCAAACCCTTATTATTCCGACTTGTTGGCATGTAGACATAATGGCTGGAGCTCCAACTGCCATCGTGAATCACGAGGTAACCTTGGGAGTAAAAGCCACGCACATGGAGCAACAAGATAGTGGAGCAACACGATAGGAAAGGCCTGGAAGCCTGACACTGTGGCACACCATGCCAACCCTGAACTATCTCCAGACTCCTTAAATGTGAGAGAGAAAGAAATTATCTAAGTTCAATGTTATTTTGCCCTTTTCTGATTACCCACTGCCAAACCCAGTCCTAACTTATATTTAAGTTAGTCAAGAGCAGAGTTTTGACATGAGCCAAGTCCAGTGCTCCTTCCACTGCCCAGCACCCTGGGCATGCTGAGCTAATTTCAGGCTCTAAAAGAACACATGCTCATTTGCCTCATTCTAACCCATCACCTAGCACAGTCAGCTTTTACCTCTTTGCAATTCATTTCTTACAACAGATGATTCATTAGAGGAACCTTCCCTCCTACCTGTATTCCAGACACTTCTCAGTGATGTGCAAGGGCTCTTTAAAGCTCTCCAGGGCTTTCCCCAATCTGGTCTGATAGATGAGTAGATTTTCGGTCGCATGCACCAGCTGCTCAAGTTTGTCATCTAACTCCTTCTTCCAGAACCTGACTTCCTCAAGCCTCTGCTCTGAAGCACACAGAGAAGTCACACCAGGATTAATCTATTTCCAATGTAACCAACTCTTAGATTAGAAACTTGAAGACTATTGTAAACCTACCCGAGATACTTTCTTTTCTTCTTAGAGTTGTGCTACTTGGGGCATCTTTACATCTCTGAGTTTATTAGGAAGAAGGAAGGAAGGAAGGGAGGGAGGGAGGAAGGAAGGGAGGGAGGGAGGGAGGGAGGGGGGAGGGAGGGAGGAGGGAAGGAGGGAGGGAGGGAGGAAGGAGGGAGGGAGGGAGGGAGGGAGGGGAGGAAGGAAATAAGAATATATTTCTTCTTACATTCAACATCAAATTAAGCCAAAGACCATTCTACACTCTTGACTCTAATTCTTCAAAGCCCACTGTTTTTAATAACTTTTAATTTTGTCAAAGACACAAATATATATTGTTTGAAAAGTCAAATAGTTTTACAAGTATTACAATTCTCAGACCCATCCCTACCCACTCCCACTTTCTGGAAGCAACCGCTTTTTAAACACTTTTAGTATTTCTTCTGGCATTTGCTTACATTGCTATTTATTCATTATCAGTTTTAAGATTACCTATTGATTTCCTATGATGAAAGATAAGAGTTTGCTCTTATACGACTTATACAACACACTTCTGATCTTTCAATCTTCCCAATATAGCTGGGTCACCATGTTAAATAATAATTTAATGTTTGTTTATATTATTGTCGGTATGTAAATATTATTTATACCCAAACCATGATATCATGCTACTATGATAAATTTACTTTCTTATACAACTTTTAAAAAAATTTTTATTGGAGTCTAGTTGATTTACAATGTTGTGTTAGTTTCAGGTGTACAGCAAAGTGAATCAGTTATACATATACATATATTCATTCTGTTTTTAGATTCTTTTCCCATATAGGCCATTACAGAGTACTGAGTAGAGTTCCCTGTGCTTCACAGCAGGTTCTTATTAGTTATCTATTTTATATAAAGTAGTGTGTATATGTCAGTTCCAATCTCCCAATTTATCCCTCCCCCCCCTTATCCCCTGGTAACCATAAGTTTGTTTTCTACATCTGTGACTCTACTTCTGTTTTGTAACTAAGTTCATGTGTTAGATTCCACATATAAGTGATATCATATGATAATTTGTCTTTCTGTGTCTGACTTACTTCACTCAATATGACAATCTCTAGGTCCACCCATGTTGCTGCAAATGGCATTATTTCATTCTTTTTTATGGCTGAGTAATATTCCATTGTATATATGTACCACATTTCCTTTATCCATTCATCTGTCAATGGACATTTAGGTTGCTTCCATGTCCTGGCTATTGTAAATAGTGCTGCAATGAACATTGGGATGCATATATCCTTTCAGATTATGGTTTTCTCCAGATATATCCCCAAGAGTGGGATTGCTGGATCATATGGTAGTTCTATTTTTAGTTTTTTGAGGAACTTCCATACTGTTCTCCATAGTGGCTGCACCAGTTTACATTGCTGCCAACAGTGTAGGAGGGTTTGGAACTCCTACAGGTATTGAGCCTCCCAGATGGATCCTCCAATTTTCTTGTCTTTTCTCTCTTATTTTCTATCTATCTCTTTGTCTTTTTTTTCTACTTTCTGGAAATACTTCAACTCTATCTTTCAACCCTTCTTTTGACTTAAAAGAATATTTTGCTCTCATATTTTTAATTTCCAAGAACACTTTCTTGTTCTCTGAATGTTCTCTTTTTTAAGAGTCTTCTTGTTCCATAGATGCAATGTCTTTTCTAAATTCCCTGAGGATCTTATAGTGTTATTTTTTCTTTTGCTCTGTGTACTTTCTTTAGTTTTGTTTGTTTCAGTGTTTGCCATTTTAGAACCTTCCCTCACATGTTTGGTGATCCTCATCTGGTCATATTTGAGAATAAAATGCTAAAATACTAACTGGGAGCTCTGTCTGCAGGGGCATGGCTTGTCAACCAGAATGCTTTATTGTCTAGTGTGATCAGGCCTACCTATAGGCTGGTATCAGGAGTAAGCATCAACCCATCAGGAGAAGCCTAACATTTAACCCTGTAGGCCTCAATGAAGTTTTGGTTCATTGGAGGTTGAAAACTAGCAGCCCTTAGACCAGGTTTTGTTTATAGATGTGTTTGTTCATCCTGCCCAGTGTTATAAATATTAGACTAGGTTTTGTTTATAGATGTGTTTTTTCATCCTGCCCAGTGTTATAAATATTAGACCAGGTTTTGTTTATAGATGTGTTTGTTCATCCTGCCCAGTGTTATAAATATATCAAATCAATTGCTAGCATTTAAAAAGTGGGTAAAATTCCAGCTTTCCAGATTTTCTAAAAAAATATAAAATAAAAAAAAAACATCAGGGAACTCGGCAACACTGGGCCCATATTCTTTCTTGGGAAAAAATGGGTTGAAATTGATGGAGCAGATGTTTTCCAGGCACCCTCAGTCCCCACCACTCCCTATTGTCTTAGGAGTCTTATTCAAACCCTTATGTTACCTGCCCAACTCTGATAGACTGTTGAGTTTGTGACCTCTGGTTTATCACTTTTTGGCATTTGGGATTTTTGTTTGTTTCATCTTATTTTTATTCTTGTTTTGCTTATTTAAGGGCACCACCTTTTACATTGTGTTCGTAGGAATGAGATTGTCAAGAGAGCATTACTCTTTCTTTAAGACTCAGCTCAAATGTTCCTCTCTAGGAGGTCTTTCCCAATTCTCCAGGGCAGACTCCACCCTCACTTCTGTACCCCTTCCCCCAGCTCCTATCTAGTTATATTTTGATTATTCATTTTTCTATCTTTCTCCTCCTCAATCCAGGAGCCCCTCAAAAACTGAGGCTCTGATCATCTCCTGTGATATTCCCAGGGCTTAGTCCATAGATGCTCTTAGACGCTCAACAGATATGTATCGAATCAGTAAAAGAATGGCTGATGAATAGCTGGAAATCAGACTGGGTTACCATGTCTCTACCTTAGGGCAGTGAACTTAAATACAGAGCCCAGAGAATACACATGTTTCTCCCTAATATTTCAAGATAATACGTTGCCATTCCTGAACATGAAATGCAAATGACAGTATCGCCATACCTCAAGAGTATCATCCAAACATGTTCACAAATATACCAAATGTGTTATCTTACCTAGTTTCTTGTTCACATCGCTTTGAGATTTTCTTGTGGTCTTTTCAATTTCATTCACAAGCCTCTGGCTTTCTGCCACCAGGCGTTCGGACCGGGACCTTTGGGCCTCTGCTCTGTGGTATTGGTTCTTGTTAGCAATGTGCCACTCTGAGGGCAAGAACTTGGGTGGATGTTGTAGTAGTTTGGCCATTTGAGGTTTCTAAAGTCCTGATCAAAAGCAGAAATTTTTTTTTTTACATTCATTGAAAGCAAGTTGTCCTTTTTTTAATGTCAGTTTTTATTAAAGTGTGACATTCATACCAAAAGGTACATAAATCATAATCTGTACACAAAATGAAAACCTCTGTACAGCCAGCACCCAGATCAAGAAATAAGCATTACCAGCACCTCACGTCTCTTTCTGATCACTATTCTTCACCCTCTCCCCCCAACAGTAACCACTATTCCAACTTTTAACACTATAAATTAGTTTTGGTATTTTTTTTTTTTTTCTTTTTGCGGTATGTGGGCCTCTCACTGTTGTGGCCTCTCCGGTTGCGGAGCACAGGCTCCAGACGTGCAGGCTCAGCGGCCATGGCTCATGGGCCCAGCTGCTCTGCGGCATGTGGGATCTTCCCGGACCGGGGCACGAACCCGTGTCCCCTGCATCGGCAGGCGGACTCTCAACCACTGCACCACCAGGGAAGCCCAGTTTTGGTATTTTTGAACTTAATATAAATGGAATCACTAGGTACTCTTTTATATCTGACTTCTTTTTGCTCAGCATTATGCTTCTAAGAGTTATCAGTATTGTTCATATACTTGTAGTTTGTTCATTCTCATTCCTGTGTAGTATACCATTGTATGATTATACCAAAATTTGTCTCTCTTTTCTACTGTTTATGGATATTTGGGTTTCCAGTTTGGTGCTATTATGAGAATGCTATGAATATTCTCATTTAGAGACAATGTGTTTTTTGGTGAACATATGCATGCACTTTTATAATGCATTAGAATTGCTGGGTCATAAGGCAGTGTTCAGTTTTAGTAGGTATTGCCAAACAGATGAACCCAGACATGTTTTCTTAAAAAAAATAAAGAACAACTGTGACATCTGTAAACTGACAACTGGGTATTGAGCCTGTTCAGCAGATGAAAGAAACAACACCTTCCCAGGACAAAGAAAAGGAGAGAACAAGAAGAGGAACACATGAGGAGGCAGCAGGCAGAGACCAGTAGCAGCAGAAAGACCAACATTTCCGCATCTCATCTGCACACAGCTCTGTGAGAACTGCCGTCCTCAGACAGGGCTAAAAACTGCTCCCACCAACATCCTCACCCAAAATATATATCTGACCGCCTGCTCTTAAAGGCTTCTGGATCTCTGAAGTCCTTCAAACATACAAGGAGCGACCCGGAGTCAAATCTTGACCAGGCTGAGCCCCAGGCCACCCGGCTCCCTCTGACAACATGGGGTCTCCTAATCCAGTCCCTCCTATGGCTTCGGCCAAGTGTGAGTGTGGGGCTCAAAATTTAACCCAAGATTTCTGGATAAGTCTGAGTAGCTCCCAGAGAAATCTAAATTAGGGCTGAGGTCGAAGTTAAACCTAAATTCGGGCTGATACCAATGGGCACAAGGCATTGGGTAGGCCTGTGTGCTGCAGTTAAGGGTTGGTGGTGTGGGGCCGGGGCTTACCCTCAGCGCCACAAAAAACTACTACACAACTTCGGGATGGGAGCCTCCTTACCCCAACCGGAGCTCCGGGTTCTTGCAGAACTGGGCTGTAAACAGCGCAGTCTCCATGGCAACCGGAGACGCGTCACCAGGGCAAAAGGGGCGGGGTCTGCCGCGAAGCTGCTTTTTCCCCAGAAGGCTCTGTGCAGGCGCGAGTTCTGTGTTTTCCCCCAGCGCCGGGGACAAGGGGATGTGGCCTGGGAGCGCTCAGGCCAGATGCTCGGCCATCTCAACCTACCACGAAGACGTGGGACACCAAGCTGGGAGTCAGGAGACCTGCGACTGGCCTTGGTCCTGCTGCGGGCTGGGCCACCTCGGGCCGCACTGCTCTCACTGGGTCTCGGACTCCCCAGGTGTACAGCGATGTTGGGCTGGACGATGCCTTCAGGTCCTCGCAGCCGCAGGCCGTCCTGGGACCACTAAACCACAAGCCCGGCGCTGCACGGAGTTAGCCGCGAGAGATTCCTAGGGTTGCCGCGGCCGCGAGGAATTAAAAGGAGGAGGTAGGAGGAGGGGTCGGGTCTCGCATCCTGGGCCCGCCCCTCAGCTTCCGGCCGGGGGCGGTGGCCGAACCCAGGTCTAGGAGTCAGGAGTACTTTCTCCATCTGGAAAATGAGTGGATTGGAGCTCCCAAACTAAGAGTACAGTGCTCGGAATATGTTCTTTATGGTTGTAGTGCTGGTTAAAAAAAAAAAAAAAGCACTTCCGCACAGCCTGGAACACAGAAAATGGGTATTCAAATCTCCCGCCCTATGCCAAACTTGCAGCTCCACCTTTCACACCCCACAATCGAAGGCAACCTCCCTCTAAGAACAACCAATCAGAGGAGGCTTTGCCTCGTGGAGCCCGCCCCCTAACATCTCGCGATTCCTTTGTTAGCGCCCTGAGGGCCCGCGAGGCGTCATGAATATTAAACAGGCCGCCTGTCCAGTGGTGTCTGGAGGAGCTCGTGTTGCATATTCATATTCCCCATCCCTCAGAGAAGGGGCTATTTAAGGAGTGAAGTGGCCTCGGCCGCCACCCGCACACCTGCGGGAGAGTCGCCAGTCTTGGCTACCAATGGGTATTCAGGGCGTGGAGCCCGGATTTCCCACTCAGGGAAGGCGAGCCGGCGGGAATGGGCCGGAGTCCCAGCCCCAGCACTGCATTCCAAGGACAGTTGAAGAAGGTGGTCTGGCACCTGAGCGTGCGGGGCAGCTGGGCCTCAGGGGAGGTGCTCGCTGGTGGGCGTCCTCTCCTACTTAGGCGAGAAGAAGGGGCGGCGTCCTGATGGAGCAAGCCAACCCTGAATGACCCCTGTGGTTACCTTTGGAGGCCCCGACCCTGGCGTCCCCGCACCTCAGGTTACAGAAGGGGAAATTTCTTGGACCTGTTGGGAACATGATACAGTTGGCCAAAGTACATGAAATTAGCCATATGAATTATGATCATAGGTCACCATTGTATTTTGCATCCGTATACAAATTTAAGCCTCTCCCCCTTCCCCACGGCATGGAGAGAGAAAAACCTTGAGACCCTCACCGAAGAACTAATGCTTGTAGTTGAGTCTAGCCAGCTGGACTCTCTTCTGCTGGTTTTGCCCTCTGAAAGGCCTAAACTTGGATGCTGTTGCATCTCTTGATATACTTAAAAAACAAAAACAAAAACAAAACACTCTGCAACTATTTATTCTGGAGTTTAAGTGTAATTGCAAGTATTTGAAAATATTTTCAAAAGTAAAATCTTATTTTGCACCCACACAGGCCAGCAAAGGAAGGAATCCAATAGAGGAAGTATCGAACAGCTTATTATCAATAATAACTCAGTGTGTATCTGGCATCAATATATGGGTAGAGAATAATATTAGAATGTAAAGCAGATATGCAGCGCAAAGCTTAGAATTTGCTAAATTAAGAAGTGTACAACCAAAGCTTATATTCAAAGTAGGAATACTCAGGCAAAGTGCATTGAAGTTTTAAGTGGTTTTGAGATTTTTGTTGGTTGGAATAAAACTGCGTTTCCCAAACTGCGTTGTTTCCTGCAGAGGTGGTGTAGGTCTGTTTCCCCAGCCCGCCTCCTACTGGGTGAGAGGCCTGAGTGGGCAACTCTGAGTGCAGGTGTGGGAAAGAGGCCTTCAGCAAAACACTCCAGGTCACTGTGTCCACTGGGAGATGGAAAATACAGGAGGAAAATTAAGCCCGAGAGGATAGACTCAGGAGATTTAATATTTGTCAAGTGGAACTTCCACAGGGGGAAAAATAGAGAAGAGAAGATGAAGGAAAGAGAGAGAGAAAATGTCCTTGAGTTAAAGACTCAAGTCTTTATTTATTTACCTTAATTAATTAAAAATTTACACAATTTTGAAAGGTTACCTTCCATCTACATTTTGTTGTTACAAAATATTGGCTATATTCCCTCTGTTGTGCAATACATCCTTGAGCCCATTTTACACCGAATAGTTTGTGCCTTCCACTCCTCCACCCCTATATTGCACCCCCCTCCCCACTGGTAACCACTAGGTAGTTCTCGGTATCTGTGAGTCTGTTTCCTTTTTGCTATATTCACTAGTTTGTTGTATATTTTAGATTCTACATGTAAGTGATGCCATACAGAATTTGACTCAAGTCTTTAGATTGAAAGACCCACCTGAAATAATTATTTCTCTCTCACACACACATACATACACATTATATGTGCATCTATTCTGTATGTATATACATTCTATTCTGGTGAAATTTCTTTATCCAAAGAGTAAGGAAGAAAGGAATGAATAGGTATACAGCTTTTTTGTCTATAACACAGGTTGCTAGAAATGATGCTAGAATAACGTCTTCAAAATTCTAGAGGAAATGATTTCAAATCTGAAATTCTATAACCAGTCAAAACACCTCATGTATGAGAGCAAAATAAAGATATATTTGGACAGCTCTAAAAGTTGAATTTACACTCTTTTGGGAAAAAAAATGATGAGAGCAAAAGTGAAAAATCCAGAAAGAGGAAGATAATGACCATAATAAATAGAGGAACCATAAAGAAAAGAAACCTCAGTATAATGGCTGTGAAACTGGAAAGCGATCAGTTCAAACTATACCTGAAAGTCAGAAGAGTGCTTGAAGAACGTAAGAAGAATCACACAAACTATGTGATTCATAATGCAGAAGTATAACTGCGTGCTCTTGATGAGTTGAAATTATATGTCTCTTCTAATCGAGAAAGACAAATAGAAATTCTGAGAAAATTGAAAAGTTGTACGAGAAAGTTGTAACTATGAAGAAACTTAAAATTTGATGTGCTTTTTTTCCAAGTAATATATGAAATGTAAGAGACGGTGACAAGTGTCATTACCCCCTTCATGAAGGCATGACTGATTCCCCCAGCTGAACTCATTCACTTTCTGATCCAATAGAGATTTATTGATCATTCTCTGATCTCATTCCTGAATTCACTAACTCATTCACTGATTTGTTCAAATATTTACTGAACATCTACTAAGTACTGGGCCTGTGCTAGGCACTGAGGATAAAAGATGACTAGAGGGCTTCCCTGGTGGCACAGTGGTTGAGAGTCCGCCTCCCGAAGCAAGGGATGCGGGTTCATGCCCCGGTCCGGGAAGATCCCACATGCCGCAGAGCGGCTGGGCCCGTGAGCCATGGCCGCTGAGCCTGCGCTTCCGGAGCCTGTGCTCCGCAGTGGGAGAGGCCACAGCAGTGAGAGGCCCGAGTACCGCAAAAAAAGATGATGAGAGACACAGCCCCTGACTTTTTATGGAGTTTACAATCTAGCTCTTTTTTATTCTGACTCATACCTTGTAAATTAGTTATTTTTACATCTTATCTTTTCCTAGATCGAAGAGTTGAGGCCTTACTTATCTTTGCAAAGTAACCTGCACAAAACTTTGCCACAGTGAGAGTTCCATAGTTTATTAATATAATACCATCATGTATTATATTACATTATTAATAACTATTATATCTATCAAAGTTACAAATGCATATGCTAGTTGACATGGCAATTCAATTGCACATCTAGGGATGTATCCTACAGATGCATCTGCGCCTGTGCAAAATGTGTAAAATATGTAAAAATTTATTCATTGCAACATTACTTTTAATAGAAAAAAATTGTTTTAATAACCTAAATCTCCATTGAGACTGATGAAATAAATTCTGAAAGAGTCATAGAGTGGGATACTTTGCAGCTGTAAAATATACAATTAAGAATATTTAGGGAATTCCCTGGCGGTCCAGTGGTTAGGACTTGGTGTTTTCACTTCGGTGGCCCGGGTTCAATCCCTGGTTGGGGAACTAAGATCCTGCAAGCTGCATACGGTGCAGCCAAAAAAAAGAAAAAAGAATATTTGTATATACCTTTTTATGGAATAACTGCCAAGCTAAAAAAAAGCTAATAGGGACTTTCCTGGTGGCACAGTGGCTGAGAATTCGCCTGCCAATGCAGGGGACACGGGTTCAAGCCCTGGTCCGGGAAGATCCCACATGCTGAGGAGCAGCTACGTCCGTGTGCCACAACTACTGAGCCCGCGTGCCTAGAGCCCGTGCTCCGCAACAAGAGAAGGCACCGCAATGAGAAGCCTGAGCACCGCAACGAAGAGTAGCCCCCGCTCCCCGCAATTAGAGAAAGCCTGCGTGCAGCAATGAAGACCCAACACAGCCAAAAATAAATAAAATAAATAAAATTATATTTTATAAAAAGCTATGAAAAAAAGTAAGGTTTACAACAGTGTATTCTGCCATTGTTATGACAGAAAAAGATAAAATGTAATTGTTTTTGTACACATAGAATTTCTCTAGAAAGATACATAAGAAACTGGTGGCCTCTGGGAAGGAATCTACATGGCTGGGGGTTTGGAGGGGAAAGGAGATTTCACTGAGTACTTTTCAACCATTTGAAACGTGTACCATTTGAGAGGTATAGTATTCTTTAAAAAAAAATACAACTTGAAAAATGCAACAGTTCTTTGTAATAATAAATTACTTAAGTAAATGCATGACACAAATAGCGCAGCCAAGAGAAGAGCAGGTGTGGAAGAAGTGGGGGCAGCATTAAATTGTCATCTTGAAACCAAAAGAATTCTGGAGGAAGCTCATGGAAGCAGCATGGTGTAGCGGAAAACACAGGTAGTCACGAGCCTGAAGACTGGCTTCCAGCCTAGTTCCTACCTACCACTTACCAGCGTCAGTGTTCTCATCCACATTAATAATACCTGTCCTGGAAAACCGTATGGAGGTTTCTCAAAAAATAGAACTACCATGAGATCCAGCAATCCCATTGCTGGGCATATATCTGAAAAAAACAAAAACACTAATTCAAAAAGATACATGCACCCCAATGTCCACAGCAGCATTTTTATTTTTATTTATTTATTTTTTTGCGGTATGCGGGCCTCTCACTGTCGCGGCCTCTCCCGTTGCGGAGCACAGGCTCCGGATGCACAGGCCCAGCGGCCATGGCTCATGGGCCCAGCCGCTCCGCGGCATGTGGGATCCTCCCAGACTGGGGCACGAACCCGCGTCCCCTGCATCGGCAGGCGGACTCTCAACCACTGCGCCACCAGGGAAGCCCCATAGCAGCATTATTTACAATAGTCAAGATATGGAAGCCACCTAAGTGTCCATCAACAGATGAATGGATAAAGAAGATGTGGTACATATATACAATGCCATACTACTCAGTTATAAAAAAGAATGAAATTTTGCCATTTGCAGTAACGTGGATGGATGTGGAGGGCATTATGCTAAGCGAAATAAGTCAGACAGAGAAAGACAAATACTGTATGATATCACTTATATATGGAATTTAAAAAATACAACCAACTAGTGAATATAACAAAACAGCAGCAGACTCCCAGATATAGAGAAGAAACTAGTGATTACCAGTGGGGAGAGGGAAGTGGGGAGGGGAAATATAGGGGTGGAGGAGTGGGAGGTACAAACTACTAGGTATAAAATAAGCTACAAGGATATATTGAACAACACGGGAAATATAGCCAATATTTTACAACAACTGTAAATGGAGTATAATCTTTAAAAATTATGAATCACTATATTGTAATATATAATATTGTATAGCAACTATATTTCAATTAAAAAATACCTGTTTTGTTTGGCTTACAACAGTCATAGGAGAGTATTTTATGTATGTAAAAATGCTACCAAAACATCAGATATTATTAACTTCTTGTTTAACTTTCCTACAGTGCTACCATGACCCTTGAACTGACCCATGACCCTAGCTGGAGGACTAGGACTAAATCTTACTCTGCCCAGAGTGCCTAGCCTCACTGCACATATAGTGTGTGCCCAATAAATGTATACTGAATGAATGTGCTCTAGTCAGTTGAGCTGTCCAGCCATTATGAGAGTGAGCAGCATTGACATAAGAATGCAGTTCTCTTAAGTGGAAGGGAGATGTCTGAGAACACCCTGTTGCCTAAATTTATATCAGGAAACAAGCTACTCAGTAAAAGAAATCAATGTGCTAGCTCCGATTTATGTTACCCAATCACTGCTTGCTTACTTCTTATTAAGTATCATTTTATTCTATATAGGAAAAGCTATGGAAAACAAATTATCTTTTTATGCTTGCTTTTGTTCTCCTACCAAGAGTCAATTTAATTATAAAGATTTGAAAAAGATTTTTATACATTTATGGATCCCAATAATCAAAAAGCTAAAATACTTCAAGACCTTAGAAAGCATACAATTTGAGTGTAATTTAAAGAAATTGCCCCTCATGATTACCTATTTGGGGCTTGTGAAAATCAGCAAAGGATGCTATTGTATTGTTCTTTGTCCCATACTCCTCTTATTTTGATGTACATTTCAGATAGCTTAAATACATCTTAAGAGTTCTATTCCTTCAAACTTTTAAAGTATTCAGTGTATATGGTACTAGAGTTTCTACTCACCTTGATTCCATTTTGCATGAAAGAACTTTGGGAAGCAATTTTGGTAGTTTTTAAGCCTATAGGTTTACTTTTGAATTTTTAAGTTATCCTTTAAGAGAATCTGATTCTTGGAATTGCAAGGAACTTGAACGATTACCTGGTCCAATCTGATGTTGAAATATCCTCTACAGCAGATATAGAGGATGTCAAATCGTTGTCCAGTGCTTGAACTCTCCCAGTGGTGGGGAACGCATCACCTTTCAAGGCAGTCCTTCTTTGGATGCAGCTGGTCAATTTTCCCAACACCATTTATTGAAGAGACTGCTCTTTCCCCATTGTATATTCTTGGCTCCTTTGTCATGTGTGTGAGTTTACTTCTTGGCTCTCTTCTTTCCACTGATCTATGTCTCTGTTTTTATTCCAATACCACATACTGTTTGATTACTATAGCTTTGTAATATAGTTTGAAGTCAGGGAATGTGATACCTCCAGCTTTATTCTTCTTTCTCAAGATTGCTTTAGCTATTTGGGAGCTTTTATGGTTCCATAAAAGTTTTTGGATTATTTGTTGTATTTCTGTGAAAAAATGCCTTTGGAATTTTGATAGGGATTGCACTGAATCTGTATATTGCTTTGGGTAGCACAGACATTTTAATAATATTAATTCTTCCAACCCATGAGCATGGAATATCTTTTCATTTATTTGTGTTTTCTTCAGTTTCTTTCATTAATGTCTTGTAGTTTTCAATATACACATCTTTCACCTCCTTGGTTAAATTTGTTTCTCGGTATTTTATTCTTTTTGATGCAATCGTAAATGGGACTATTTTCTTAATTTCTCTTTCTGATAGTTCATTATTAGTGTATAATAATATAAGGAACACAACAGGTTTTTGTGTATTGATTTTGTATACTACAACTTAATAATGTTCTGTAATGACTATTTCTTTTTTCAGTTTCAATATCTTTTATCGAAGTATAGTTGATTTATAGTGTGTTAATTTCTGCTGTACAGCAAACTGACTCAGTTATACATATATATACATTCTTTTCTAATATTCTTTTCCATTATGGTTTGTCATAGGATATTGAATATAGTTCTCTGTGCTATACAGTAGGACCTTGTTGTTCATTCTATACATAAAAGCTTCCATCTGCTAACCCCAAACTCCCCCTCCATCCCTCCCTCAAACCCTTCCTCCTTGGCAACCACCAGTCTGTTCTCTATGTATAATGACTATTTCCTAATGTTCTATTTAAAAGTACAGTTCAGTATGTGAAACATATGTTTATTGTTTATAAATACCTATCTACTAGCATTTATGTGGGCCAAGCAAAATCTGATTGAGCCAAACCCTGGAAAATGTAATTATACTTATTCTTTTACTATATTGTCATGGCTTCATGCTCCTGATAATTTTAATGGTATCTGCTATTGAATCTTGGCAGACACCATTGAGTATTTCTCAGAATGTGGGCAACTCTCCAATAATCTGCATCAGAAACCCCCAGGAATGCTTGTTAAAGTATGGATTCTCAGTCCCCAGCACAAACCTGCTGGATCAGAACTTAAGTTTAAGAAATGCTGCACCTTTGTGGGGCCTGCTGTGTCCTATCAGTGGTCTTCCCTTGGGTTTCACTTTTCCACAGGAAACAGAACATAAACCTCAAATTGTCTTTGCACTTGGACCAGTTCCCTTTGTTGATCTGATACAAGAATAGCTTTCTGTGCTGCAACAGTGAGCGTGTTGAATAGATCCCTTGTATTTTAGGAGAGGAAATTTAGTGCTTCATTGCTCACCATCCCTACTGGCCCGGGTAACTCTAAGGATAAACGAGCTTGGGTTTCACCCTGGAGGATTAACGTTTCATAGAGCACACAAAGCCCCATGAAAGTCAAGAGGAGGCAGAGCAAAGTGTGCACTGGGTTCTTTGTGTGGTTGGTTTCTTGTCTTTAGCCATTTGTCAGGCACAGCAGCTGAAGGTGCTGAATTGGATGAGGTAGTAAATTCAAGAGTCAAACCAGCTGCCAGATGCTCCCTGGAGGCTCCCTGGAGGGTGCAGCAAAGGCTGCTAACCCACCTCCTGCCCTTTTTGCAATTATCTCCACACCTGGGATTGTAGGAAAGAAAAAAATGTTTCCTCTACTCTCTTATATTCGGTATCTGGGTACGTGCAAATTAAACTGACAAAATTTAGCAGAAGAAAAGGCATACGATTTTTATTGATGTTAATATTTTTGTGTGCACAGGAGCTTCACAATAAAAGAAGTGAAAACTCAAAGAAGCAGCTAGACTTGAGGCTTATATACCATTCTAACAAAGGGCAATAAATTGTGAAGAAGTGACTAGACAAAAGTAAGGAAATTTGGGCTTCTAAGGGTGATAAATTCTGGGGAAGTGACTAGGGAACATATGGGGAAACTAACGGAAAATAAGGGTTATTTAAGTAAGGTCTGTTTATGCAGGTTCATCTCAGTGTGACCCCAGTCTCTGGTGATAAGAGTTAGTTTCTTCTTCCTGGTATAGAGGGACACCTTCCTCCAAGGAAAATTTATGCCCTACTTTTAGGCAGATAAAGGGAGGGCAGAGAACTTTTCCTGCATCTGTTGTTTCTCAGTTACCTTCAGCTCTGAATAATCCTTATGCCAATGTGGCATATTTTAGGGTGGCATATTCTGATCCCCTTCAGGATCACCAGCACATCCAGCTGGGGAGAAGTCGGACAGAAACTGGCACAAAAGGATGATTTCAGGCAGTTTCTTTGAGTTCTAACTGCGTGCCCTGTGCAGAACAATTGGCCTGGGCCCTGTGAGTCCTGCTCTCCCTGCTCCACCAGAATTGCTGTGGACTAATTTGAGAGCAGCCCTCTGAACCCAGAGGAACCATAAGAGTGAGATTGATGTGCCCACCAGGTAGAACAGCTCTGCAGGAAGGTAGAGTCTTAGACGGAGAAAACCAAGCCTCATAGTTCAAAGGATTGAAAATGAAATCATAAGTAATTTTTTTAAAGTTTTGTAAAATATATGGATAAGCCATATCTTCAAATGAGCCTAATACTATTAATAATAAATAATAAATGGGATATACAGTACTGTATATAAAATAGATAAACTACAGGACCTACTGTATAGCACAGGGAACTATATTCAATATCTTGTAATAACCTATAGTGGAAAAAATCTTAAAAAGAATACATATATGTGTATGTATATATATATATATATATATATATATATATATATATATATATATATATATATATATATATATATATAACTGAATCACTTTGCTGTGCACCTGAAACATTGTAAATCAGCTATATTTCAACAAAAAGAAAAAAGAAAAAAAAATCTTTGCAACCTAAGACAAGGAAATCATCATGTTCCACTAGAGGGCAGTGTGGCAACAATCTAGAAACTAGTTTATAAAATAGGCTCATGAGAACAGAGGGAGCTTGTTATTCGTTTATAAATTTATGATGAGAACTGCTTTAGGCAGAAACAAAAATCAAATACCACTTTTAGCACAGGGGATTTGTCTAGATGACATGAAACCTACTCAAGTAGTTTTTTTTTTTTAAGTCAGAATGACATTAAAAAAAAAGGCAAGTTGACTGACTTGAGCAAAACGGAATTGCTTTCATTAGTTGCTATGTTGTTCTGTTGCTATGTGGTTTAGTAGAAGCTATAAACATAATCAAGGAGATCACATATCCTCTGCCTCAGCCATTTGAAAAGCTTCAAACCCCTAAGAGTCCTCATCTCCAGTTGTGCTCGAAGCAACAAAGTTTGCCAGAGGGTTTAAATTGGGCATGATAATAAGAGTTATATCTAGCTTTTTTTGAACGCTGAGTTCAGGCTGGGAGATTCGCATGGATTATCTCTTTAATCCCCACAGCAGTTCTATGAATTAGGTCCTATTATTACCATCTCCACTGGAGAGATGAGGAGACTAAGCCCATGGAAGATTGAGTGCTTGCCCATGGGACACTGCTAATCAGTGGCAGAGCTGGGCTTCAAATTTAGGTAGGTTGAATCTAGATGCCTTGTTTGAGCTACTTCTAAGCCACTAATGGCAAAGACAGAACTAGAACCCAGGTCTCTTTGTTACAAATTAAAGGCTGACTTTCATGTTGAAAAAGATGTATATGAGCAGGAATAGGAAGAAGAAAACTTTAAAAGAGGGCTGAGGAGAAAGACCAAGTGTCTGTGTTTGCAAAGAGATGGGTTCATGCCAAAAAACAAGAACATTTTGGGCTGAGCTGGGATGCCCCATATATGCCGATTATGCACAGCCAGAGTGGCCAAGACCAGAGGCATTTCCCCACTGCCTCCTCAAAATCCAGAGCCCCGAGACCCATGGGCTGGTGGACCTCCCAGGAGAAGCTCACAGAAGACCACTCTTGCTTCAGGGCACAGAAGAGGAGAGTTGGAAGTTCACCTAAATCCTCAGAGCCCTTAGTCAAGTACATTCCAAATTATAAGAATAATTATACTTTAGTACTCAAATGCCAGGCACTGTACATTTTACTTGTCTTAGTTCACTGAATCTTCATAACAGCTCTAGGAGGTGAGTCCACCACCTGGGAATTTGATGGGTTGGCCCCTCATGGAAGGCACGTGTGGATTATGAGCGAGAATGCACATCCTGCACACAAATTGAGTATTTTAACCGCCCTCTCTTATCTTTGAGCAATACAGCCAATTCTGTTATTAGAATGTAACCCGCTTCTTAGGAAGCGTGGCAGATGGCTTACTTCCCACTTCCCAAACCTCCCTAAAATGGCAGCAAAGGAATAAAAATATATACACATAAGCCTATAAGGGAGAAAATGGGAGAAGAGACAATATGGATAAGACAGTTCCACAAACAGTTGGAAAGATGGGGAGGATGGTAGCTGATTTGGTGGAACTGGGGATCACTACCTGGGCCCCTGAAGACGAGACCAACAAGCAGAAGGGGTTGGCCTTGTGGAACTCTATGTTCTGGGGACTTGGAGGCACAGGATCTACAGAAGGTGGGAATGAGGCATGGCACTAAAATCCGGGGGGCTAAAGGGCCTGTATAGGGCGTGGTTAGACCTCCTTCCCCCTTCTGCTTTTGAAAATAAGCAGGCATCACAGGCAGGCTTACCCCAGCCCTCTCCACACCCCCATCGTGCCCCTCACCCTCACTGCTAGAAGATTTGATAAAAGTTCTCTCTGGATAACTCAATGGCTGCAGAGAAAAGAACTCTCTTGTCTGACATTTTAGAGTCCCGCCCCCATTAAAAAGCCAGTTTGCTGCCCAATCACCTTGTAGTAAGTCGTTCCCATTGACAAGCCCACCCACTCCCTCACAGCCTCTGTTCATCTTTTTAGCGGATCAGGCTTATTAGACAGAATGAGCAGTCCAGGACCACCCAATATTTAAGGAAAGCTTCCAACTTGAAAGATAGAGACCCAAACAAACAGGAAGAAGGAATCTGGAGGAAAGAAAGCTGATGGGAGCAGGAAAAAAATGTGAAAATAAAAGTCCTTTCAATAATTCTTTCAGAGAAGTAAAATAAGATGTTATAGACATTAAATGAGTTGGATGTTATTTTTAAAAGGATTAATGATATGGGGAGGGTGAAGGGTAAGCTGTGACAAAGCGAAAGAGAGGCATGGACATATATACACTACCAAACGTAAGGTAGATAGATAGTGGGAAGCAGCCGCAGAGCACAGGGAGATCAGCTCGGTGCTTTGTGACCGCCTGGAGGGGTGGGATAGGGAGGGTTCGAGGGAGGGAGACGCAATAGGGAAGGGATGTGGGAACAGATGTGTATGTATGACTGATTCACTTTGTTATAAAGCAGAAACTAATAAAAAATAAAAAAATTAAAAAAAAAAAAAAAAAAAGGATTAATGGGAAAACAAGAATGAGATTTTGAGGAATTCCCTGGCAGTCCAGTGGTTAGGACTCCATGCTCTCACTGCTGAGGGCCCAGGTTCAATCCCTGGTCATGGAACTAAGATACCATAAGCTGTGCAACAAGGCCAAAAAAAAAAAAAAAAAAGAGAGATTTTGGAAATATTTTAGAAGGAGAGTAAGAATAAAATACTTAAAAGAGGGACTTCCCTGGTGGCGCAGTGGTTAAGAATCCACCTGCCAATGCAGAGAATACAGGTTCGAGCCCTCGCCCGGGAAGATCCCACATGCCTCGGGGCAACTAAGCCCATGCACCACAACGACTGAGCCTGCGTGCCACAACTGCTGAAGCCCATGTGCCTAGAGCCCGTGCTCCTCAACAAGAGAAGCCACCGCAATGAGAATCCCATGCACCACAACGAAGAGTAGCCCCCACTCGCCACAACTAGAGAAAGCCTGCACGCAGCAACGAAGACCCAATGCAGCCAAAAATAAATAATAAATAAATAAATAAATTTATTTAAAAAAATACTTAAAAGAAAGTTCAGGAGATAAAGTAGAACAAAAAGACAAAGAGATTTAAAAATAATAATAATAATTGAGGAAAGATAAGAATGAGGACCATTCCAGGAAGTCCAGTTTCCAACTAACAGGAAGGAATTCAAGAGAGAACAGGGGAAAAGAGAAATGGAAGGAAGGAAATTCTAGCAAAAGCAATACAATTTCCCAGAACTGAAGGACATGAGTCTCCAGATTGAAAGACCCCACTAAGTGTCTGACACAATGAATACAGACGCACCAAGATTCATCAGCACAAATTTCAGAAGACCCTGAATAGAGAAAAGATTTTCAAAGCTTCCAGAAAGGAAAAAGAAAAACATACAGAAGATCCAGAAGGGCATTAGACTTCTAAATAGCCACAGAGAAGTTAGAAAATAATGGAGCAAAGCCTTCAAACTTCTGTGTGAGAATGATTTTCAGCCTCAAATACTTATAACCAGATGATCAGTGAAATATGAAAGTGGAATAAAACATTTCAAACATGAAAGGACTTAAATTTTACCTCACATGTATATCTTCTCTGAAACAGCTACTGCAGAATATACACCAACCAAATGAGAAAGGAAACTAAGAAAGAAGAAGTGGAACTAGGATTCGTGGGATTCAATACAGGAGGACAGTGAAAGGAGATGCCAGGATGACAGTGGCTAAAGAGCAGCTAGTCCAGAGGGGACCAGGAGGGAGGCACTCAAGGAATAAAAGAAAATGACATGTTTGACGACGTAGGAAATAATATCCAGAAATACTGAAGCACTTGGGGGAAAAATAAGCAATTGGTATACAGAATGCTAAGCAAATAGAAAACAAAAAGTAATTACTAGTTCCAGGAAATAAATGAAAAGAATGACTTGTGTAAAGGGCCTAAGGTAGAAGTGAGCATTTGAAGACTAGCAAAAAGAATGGGGCCGGAGCAGAATTAGGGAGGGGAGAAGACTAGGGGATGATGTCAGAGAGATAAGAAGGACCAGGTTGTGAAAGGTCTATAGACCATCATGGGGACTCTGGCTTTTACTCTGAGTGAGATGGGAGGGTTTTGTGTTGAGGAATAATATGATCTGACTCACATGTTAGCAGATAATTCTGCCTGATGTGTTAAGAATAAACTGTAGCAGGCAGAAAGGTAGAAGCAAGATGCTACTGCAGTTAGAAGGCTATTGCCATGATCCAGGTAAAAGACAACCATGATGACCCAAGAAGATGATGGTGGCTTGGACCAGGGTGTCAGCATTGGAGGTGGTAAGAAGTGAGTGGACTCTGGGTTGACTTTGAAGGCAGAGCCAGAATATTTCTTGACATCATAGATGTGAGGGGTGAAAGAAAGAGAGAAGTCAAAAGTGGCTCCAAGATTTTTGGTCTGAGCAACTGGAAAGATGAAGTTGCAGTCAAAGGAGACGGGGAGACTGAAGTTGGAACAATGATCCTGTTATCCATTGCTGAACCAACCCAGACTTAGTGGCATAAAACAACAACCATCATTTATTATCATGAGCTGGGCTCAGCTGGGCATGTCTCACTTGCTGGTTGGGGCTACGGTTACTAGAAGATTAGAGTAGCTGGAGGATGGACCAATTGGGGCTCCTCAGACATCCATCTCTCTCTCTGTGTGTCTCTCTCCATGGTCTCTCCACATAATCTCTCCAGCATGGTGGCCTCAGAAGAGCCAGACTTCTTACACGGTCGCCCAGAGCTCCACAGGGTATGTCCCAAGAGAGAGAGGGAAGCCACATCACCTTTAATGACCCAGCATCAGAGGCAACACAGCATCCCTTCAGCCACCTGCTATTCCTCAGAATCAAGTCACATAGCAAGTAGGCAGGGGATCCGTTTCCCCTCTTGGTAGAAGGAAAGTCAAAGGGTTTGTGAACATGTTTTAAAACCACCACAGCAGGTTTGGGGAAGAAGAAAATTCAGTTAGGGAACATTCTGAGTTGAACATTATTTGCATAGTTGTGACAAAATAAACACCAACCATTGCTTTAGCCAAAAATTATGATGTGACCACATGGGGGGGGGATTGATGGGGAGAAAGTGATGGGGTCACAGTGTGGGAGGGGCACCTTATCATCCCCCATTGTGGGAAGTCAATGGATGTATAGGGAAAATCGAGAGAGAGGAGTGAAACAGTGTCCATTAGAAATACAGGGATAGGGGAGTTCCCTGGTGGCCTTGTGGTTAGGATTCTGGACTTTCACTGCCATAGCCTGGATTTGATCCCTAGTAAGGGAACTTAGATCCTGCAAGCTGCGTGGCATGGCAAAAACAAAAAACAAAAAACCCCCCAAAAAACAGGGATAAATACAAAGGGAAATATATAGAAGGAACCCCGAGATGGGGTGAGGCTGTGGGAAGGCAAGGGGGCTAGTGTTTTTCAGTATGTCTTTCAGTACCATTTGACTTTTTAACCTATGAACATGTACTACTCTGATAAAACAGTTTTTTAAAGGATGTAAATTTTGTTTCACTAAAATTGATTTTTTTTTTTTTTTTTGGCCACTCTGTGCGGCATGCAGAACTTCCCCAACCAGGGATCGAACCCATGCCCCCTTCAGTGGGAGCACAGAGGATTAACCACTGGACCACCAGGGAAGTCCTAAAATTGATTTTTTATTTTATTTTATTTTATTGATTTTTTAAATGTATAGGAAAAATACCCAATCCATAATGCAAGGGCAGTTTTAGAAACTATCCCAACCCAGCCACCTTTCCACTCTGCCTTCTCCTTCACGTCTCTGGCCTGAAAGAGCGCTGAGACCAACCTGGGGCTCCATTCCTGTCCACACTGTCCCAACAAGGACCACCGCAGCTTCCCAGGTCTTGGATCATCTCACTAATCCCCCTCCCCACCCCCTGCACACCAGTAGGGCAGGGCTGATGCCCATTTGAAAGAAGAGAAAAGTATGGCTTGGTGAGTTCACCTAGTCATTAAAAGACAGAGTAGAGACTTGAAGCCAGGTCTTCTGGTGTTACTGTCCCAGGTGTTATGGTCTCTCCACGCTAAGCATGGCGGTTGCCATCACCGAGGGTTCTGCTGGCAGTGTGAGATGGGGGTAAGGGAGAGAGAGAGGGAACGTTCTTGGAAGGAAAGTGCATTATTTTTCCTGAATAAAAACACACCTGTCATGAAATCCACCTCCCCAAAAGATATTTGATACAGTGACTGTGATGGCCCCTGGCTGAAAATACTCCATTTCCCCTTAGTCACGCTCCTCGGGTCAGCGTAAGCCTGCTGGATAAAGTAACAGAAAGAAACAAACAGATCTCCTTTGGGATGAAATTCCTATGCCCAGAGGAAGACTGTGGCGAGGGTGCAGGGGACACAGTTCGGGGCAGAACCTTGGGTTTTCCTCTGTGGAATTGGTCCCTCTCGGGGGGCGGGCCTGGTATGCTGGAGCCCAGCCCTGCCCTGGGGAGCAGAGGGAAAGTCACCAGTGGGAGGCAACACCGTTGTAAATCAGTTACTCCTTCAAAGACTGAGGACTGCCAGCAGGGCTGACTAATTAACCCCTGATCTGTGGTTAGTTCTGCACAGAACCTGCTCTAGTTAGGTCAAAGCCTTTATTAGTGGGATAAAGTGGCCTGGCGTCCCCCAAACTTGCCAATGTGCAATGCGATGGTAACCATGACAGTGGAGTGGTGTCAATAGGTGGGCAGGTGACCCGTCCCAGTCAGGTCAACAGAGCCCGCTGAGCACCTACTATGTGCAAACTCTGTCCGAGGCCAGGATGGCAGTGGGAACGGACGGGCACACAGCACTGCCTCTGTCCCCGGGGGCTCAGTGGACCAACTGAGTGGCTCAGGACACTTCAGTGTCATCGGTAGGAGTTTGCTCTGTGATTCTACCATGTGCCATGTGGTTAATGCCATTTGCTTAACTACGCTAGGACTGATTTGATTCTGTACTCTGTTGTGGGCAGCGTTTTAGCCATTGGAAGGTGCCACCCTGTGGGTCCTTCTGGGGGTCCCAGAGCCAGGGGAGGGGCTGTGGTCTGCTTTCCCCTCCCCGGCTTTGCTTTCTAACCGAGCACAGCAGATGCTGTTCTCAACCCTCTTCTGTTCTAACCAAACTGGATTTTCTTTCTTTCCAGTCTCGTGATAATAACTGAAGGTGGCCTTCGTGGTGGAAAACCCGTGACACTAATCACCATCCCTCGTCCAAGGCAGCGACGCTGAACTCTGGGGGCCGAAATCTGAACCTCTGAACCGATGGTGGCTCCAGTCAAGCCTGGAGAAGCTCAGTTACAGCTTGTTACCCTCGGCTTCATGTATCAGTATCGGCTCAATAAACAAATGCCCAAGTCTGCTCCTTCCACGGGCGCATGAGAGTCTCTGGCGACTGGAACTGAAGCAACATTGGATTAGAATGTCCCACTGGAAGGAGAGGCAGCGGCACCTGATTAATTCTGAAAGGAGGCACTTAACCTTCAGAAACTTGGGCAGGGTCCCTGGGGCCCAGAACAACGGATTCATTTGGCCTGTTCCTCCTGTGCTCGCCCAGCTCAGGGTAACCTGCCCACCTGGCAGAACTGCCCAACCGTTCAGAAAGTACTCGTGGAGCACCTACTGCGTGTCAGGCTCTTGTTAGACCATGGCACCCAGTAGGGAGCCGGGTCCACTCTCTGTCCTCCTGGCACTTACGGTCTAGTGATAAAACAAGAGTGGTGGGTGATAGGACAAAGTGAGTTTATGGTGCTCTGGGGACAGAGGTGGTGGAGGGCTGTCAATGAGGGCCTCCCGGAGGAAGTGATATTTAGACTGAGCTCTGAGCATGAAGTAGGAGAGATTCAGGTGAACAGGGCAGAGGGAACAGTGAGGGACAAAGATAAAGGTGAGAGTTGGAGCCAGGTTGGTGGTCTTCAATGCCCTGTTAAGGAATTGCTTATCCTAGGGATGACGGGAATCCATTCAATGGAGGTGGTGATGCAATCAGATTTGCATTGGAAGATCACTCTGGTGGCTGAGGTTAGAGAATGGGTTAGAGAAGGCCAAGAATGGAGGCCTGGAAGCCAGTTCTAGGAGGTTCTAATCCAAGTGAGAAGTGATATGCGTTACATAAGGTTACCAGGCAGAGTGGATGGAGGAAACTGGGATCAAGAGATAAGAACCCCAACGTTCACAGCAGCACTATTTACAATAGCCAAGATATGGAAGCAACCTAGGTCCATCGACAGATGAATGGATCAAGCAGATGTGGTATCGGGCTTCCCTGGTGGCTCAGTGGTTAAGAATCTGCCTGCCAATGCAGGGCACACAGGTTCGAGCCCTGGTCTGGGAAGATCCCACATGCTGTGGAGCAACTAAGCCCGTACGCCACAACTACTGAGCCTGTGCCCTAGAGCCCATGAGCCACAACTACTGAGCCTGCATGCCACAACTACTGAAGCCCACACACCTAGAGCCTGTGCTCTGCAACAAGAGAAGGCACCGCAATGAGAAGCCCGCGCACAGCAACAAAGAGTAGCCCCAGCTCACCGCAACTAGAGAAAGCCCATGTGCAGCAACGAAGGCCCAATGCAGCCAAAAAAAAAAAGAATCTGCCTGCCAATGCAGGGGACACAGGTTCGAGCTCTGGTCCGGGAAGATCCCGCACGCCCTGAAGCAACTAAGCCCATGTGCCACAACTACTGAGCCTGCGCTCTATAGAGCCCACGAGCTACAACTACTGAAGCCTGTGCGCCTAGAGCCCGTACTCTGCAACAAGAGAAGCCACCGCAATGAGAAGCCGCGCACTGCAACCAAGAGTAGCTGCCACTCACGGCAACTAGAGGAAGCCTGCACGCAGCAACGAAGACCCAACGCAGCCATAAATAAATAAATAAATAAAATTTTAAAAATGAAAAGAAGATGTGGTATCTATATAGAAGGGAATACTGCTCAGCTGTAAAAAGAATGAAATTTTGCCATCTGCTATAACATGGATGGACTTGGAGGGCGTTATGTTAAGTGAAATAAGTCAGAGAAAGACAAATACCGTTCAATATCACTTATATGTGGAATCTAAAAAATACAACAAACTAGTGAATATAACAAAAAAGAAGCAGACTCACAGATACAGAGAACAAACCAGTGGTTACCAGTGGGGAGAGGGAAGGGGGGAGGGGCAATTTAGGGGCAGGGGATGAAGAGGTACAAACTATTAGATGTAAAATAAGCTGCAAGGGCATATTACATAATATGGGGAATATAGCCAACATTCTGTAATAACTGTAAATGGAAAGTAACCTTTCAAAATTCTATTAAAAATATAACATTTGAAAACATTTTTTAAAAAACTTTTGTTGTTGTTGTTGTTTTTTTTGTTTTTTTGCGGTACGCGGGCCTCTCACCACTGTGGCCTCTCCGGTTGCGGAGCACAGGCTCCGGATGCGCTAGGCCCAGTGGCCATGGCTCACAGGCCCAGCCGCTCTGCGGCATGTGGGATCTTCCCGGACCGGGGCACGAACCTGTGTCCCCTGCATCGGCAGGCGGACTCTCAACCACTGCGCCACCAGGGAAGCCCTAAAAACATTTTTAATAAAATAAAAATTTAAAGAAAGAGATACAGAAATCTTCCTCATATAAAGAGTTCTTAAAAAATCAAGGGGGGAAAAAGGGACAAAAGACACGAACAGAGAGTTCATAGAAAAAGATATACAAATAGCCCAGAAGTATAAAAATATTCTCATCTTCACTCTTAAGTGAAATACAAATTGAAATTATACTGATACCATCAGTCACCCGTGATATTGACAAAAGTTCCAAAGTCTGACAGCACTCACTTGGGGAAAAAGTGAGCTGGGGAAGAAACAGGTACTCATGGTGGGAGTGCAAAATCCACCCGTAGGGAGGGGAATTTGACAATATCTAACAAAGTAGGTATTTACCTGTTCACCCAGCAACCTCATTTCTGGGATTTAACCCTGAAGACACACCGCCACAAATATAAAGCAGCACATACACAAGGCTGCTCACTGCTTGTAACAGCAAAACATCAGAAGGACCTAGATGCCCTTACACAGGAGACTGGCTGAAGAAACTGCCAACTACCCACACAGTAGAGGACCATGCGGCCATCTTTTAAAGACGAGGACGATCTCTATGAAACGATTTCACTTGCTAATGAAAATAAAAAAGCAAGGTACATAGCAAGTATTGGCTACACTATCCTTTATGTAAGAAAGAAAGGAAAATAAAAACATAGCTATGTATTTGCTTATTATTGTGGATGGAAGGGAGGGAGGGAAGGGGAAAAAAAGAAGGAAAGAAAGGCACAAAGGGAGGATGAACCAGAGAGTAACGGAGTGAGCAGGAATGGATGGGGGAACGTGAATAGGAGGATACCTTTTCATACAGTTTTGATTTTTAAACTAGGGAAAGAATTTGCACATTCAAGAAATAAACTAAACTCATGGAAACAAACCCTCAATTGAATGCAAACAGAAACAGATGAACCTAACTATATATCAAATTCATAACATGACTTCAGAGAGAAAACAAATATTGCAAGCAGCTTTTGAGGGCAGCATCTGTGCACCCTAAGAGGATTTATTCGGGGGGTGACGGTGGGAGGGCTGCCAAGAAATCCTGAACTTTACTTAGTGGATTCGTTTTTGGCCTTGGCATCAGTTTTTAAATTATGGAATTCTTGTCTGTGTATTACAGTATAGAAGACAGTTGTAATACATCGAAATTGTCGGGAATCAGGATTGTTGGAGAAAAAGAAATATAAGTATGGAATAGAGGAGGGTACACATGAATCCCGTGGTCTCGGATTTGCTGGTATGCTTGGAGGCATTTATACATAAAATTTCTTAGCTCTGTTCATTGAAAGGGCCTAGAAGCAAGACACCCAGTAGCAATGAACATACCTAGTTCTCGGATCTTGACTGATAAATACGAGACTCCCCACTAAAAGAGACCAGGATGCCTTGCTGCTGATTCCAGGATTACGGCAAAGAAAATAAAAGGTCAGCTTGGAACACCTTGTGCCACAGGCAAGGAAGTGCTCAGAGGCTGATGGGGACACATCAAAAGGACACAAGAGCTGTCTTCTCCCCCTGGACAAACTGGACAGTTTGAGTATCAAAAATAATAATGACAGGGATTTCAACACATTGCATTTTTTAAAGAAGAATCATAAGCCCATAGTAATACTCAAAAAAATGAGGTATGAAGAGGGAATGGCCTTCTTTACAGAGGAGTGTCAGCTATTAAATATAGAAGAAATGATGGAACTTAAAAATCACCCCTTTCAAAAACTTATGGTTACCAAAGGGGAAAGCAGGGTGGCGGGGCTGGGCAGGATAAATTAGGAGTTTGCGATTAACAGAGACACACTACTATATATAAAATAGACAACCAACAAGGACCTACTGAACAGCACAGGGAACTATATTTAATATCTTATAATAACCTATAATGGAAAAGAATCTGAAAAAGAATATGTATGCATAACTGAATCACTTTGGTGTACACCTTAAACTAACACAACATTGTAAATCAACTATACTTCAATTAAAAAAAAATCACCCTTTTCAACTCCCAGTCTAATCACAGATTCAGACAAAAATCATCAGTTGATAATTCTAAAGGTGTTGGGGAGAAGGATACTCACATGGTCTCAGGAGCATCACCCACAGATTTCTAACTAGTTACAGGGGGAGAGTATGCAATGGAGAGGTCTGGTGGACACCCTTCCCCACACCATCACCCCTCCCATGGCCAACAGGGGGCTAACCCGCACCATGTGCTCCTGATGTGATGCTATGGAAACATCCATCACCTGGGCTGTATTTCGTGCCAAACACGTTTCACGTGAATCTACTCAGGAGGAAACAAATGACAGCAGAGTGGGGAACAGTCTACAAGGCAACCGGCCTGGGCTCTTCAAAAGAGTTAAGTGAAAAATAGGCAGTAAACAAAAAGTGGAAGGACGGTTTTAGATTAAAAACAATTAAAGAGACACAACTGCCAAGTGCAGTGTGTGAACTTTGATTGGATCCTGGATTGTTAACAATTTTTAACAGCCTAACAGGCATGTGGAAGCAATTAGGGAAATTTGAATGTACGCTGTATACAAGTAAATGTTCCATTTCTTAGGTGTGCCAGTATATCGTGCTCATGTAGGAGAATGTTCTTATTCTCGGGAGACATCTGCTAAAAAAGTATTCAGGGCCGAGTGTCATAATGCACCTTACTTCCAAATGGCTCAGAAAAATGGAGACAGGACACAAACATGGCAGAATGTTATCAAGACAAAAGAATACGCTATGTTCATTGAACTCTTCTTTCAACTTTTCTGTAAATTTGAGGATTATCAGAATAAAACCTTGGTGAACACTAGCAGCTCTGATGCTTCAGGACACTCAGTAGAAATCATGAGACCCTGCTAGCAAGAGTTTTGCAAACGTCTGGTGTACAACACACGAAAGGAAACAGGTGAATTGCTTTGGCAGTCGGTCCGTGATGCCCAGGGACAAGGTGGCTTTCAGGTCCCTGGCATAGACAATGGGTAGTGATCATGCTGCCGTTTGCTGACGCAGTAGACACTGGAGAAGGAGCCAGTTGTGGAGGGAAAAGGAAGGAAAAACATTCCATCTGGACATTCAGGCTCCCAAAGCCCACACCAGTCCTGGGTTATGAACCCCTGATGTAGAAGACAGGGCACAGAGCATAAGACACAGCACAGGGGAGTGATGGATGGAGGGAAAGGAGGCCATGGTGGAGACTGGGAAGAAACAGCCAGACAGGTGGGGGGAACCTGAGAGTGTGGGTGAGGTCACGGATGCCAGGAAGAGGGGTCTAATAACGCACATACCACCGAGATATCAAACACGCTAAGGACACTTGTAACTGTGAGTAATGAAAACTTTGGTTTGTAAAAAATATAGATTTTTGCCCCTTGCCTATGGGACAGCATTGGATCAACTCAAGGGACCAGGGTGGAGAGTCAAGATGCACCCAAACACTGGCATGTCTCGGGTGTCACCACCCATATCGTCTTGCCCTACTGATTCGGGGCCTCCATCAGCTCTTTATTACAACCCAGTCGGACAGTCTCCCTCCTGCAGAGGCTGCCTGGATACCCCAGAGAGCGCGGCATTCTTGTTCCATCCTTCCCAGGTGTTTTTTGGTTTGTTTGTTTGGTGCTTTCTAGGGAGGAGGCAGGCCTAGGCATTTTTAAGGTGATTTTTCAAAGGACTATGAGGGCTGTTTGATGTCAGATCACGTCCAAGAACCAAGAGATAAGAGATCAAAGGCTTTAAAAGCAAGCCCAAACCAAATCTCAAAAGCGAGACAGATAAGACGGGTAATAATCCTACCGAGAACATTCATCACTCAGCAGAAGGGGATGATGGGTGGATGTGAGAGCGTAGCTCAGAGAGGGGAACAAAGGGGAATCAAGTTGGCCGTCTCAACAGGCATAATCGATCCATCAGAATGAGTGGGTCAGCTGTC
The DNA here is from genome assembly GCF_949752795.1 of Hyperoodon ampullatus. Taxonomy (NCBI): domain Eukaryota; kingdom Metazoa; phylum Chordata; class Mammalia; order Artiodactyla; family Ziphiidae; genus Hyperoodon; species Hyperoodon ampullatus. Next base: position 41,181,592 of record NC_136932.1, on the reverse strand, counting down.
ACTAAGTTCGAGAAACCCAATTCAGAGTTGGTTCTTCTGGGTTGCACAGATGTCCCACCTAAAACTGACCAACTCGCTCAGCATTTTTAGTGTGCCATCCAGTTGCCTGGAGTCACACAGACCTGGGATGGTAGAAAAGAAAATATCCTCCCACACGTCTCCTCCAGTTACGGAGCACTGACCGCCGCAGCAGGGAAAGCTGAGAACTTTTCCTCCTCGAACACATTTGCGAAATTCGTTGGCCTTCACAGACTGTTCCCCAAACACCTGGCCTGAACGTTCTCCTCTAACCAGCATGTACAAGATCATATTCAGAAAGTGCTTATAAGCTCTCCCTTGGCCAGAAAAATCTCCATCAGCTGTCAGAGAAGCTAAAACCCATCTTGGCTCTGGAGAAACATTCCCTTCAGGGAAAGGCACAAGCCAATTTGGTCACTTAATAAGTTTTAACAAAATCCAGGTGAAGGGATCTATCTGGGAAAGCAGAAGAATCTTACTGAATATAAGCAGCTCTGAGGAATAATTCCTCTCGGGAGGTGTCGTGGGGATGGGGAATAAACATGTGAGACCATCTGTACCATGGTAGAAGGCGACTCGACGTCCAATTTCACAAATGGGAACTTTCCGTGCAACCCTGATCTAAAACGATGGTTTCCAAATGTCTTGAGATTGGGCGGCTTGCTCGCGTTCCGCCCACCCCCCTACTTGCCCCACACCTTGGAACCCTCGGGCGTTGTCTTGGAGATAATCAAGTTTAAAACCCCTTAAAGCTTATGAGCCCTCATTTGCCCCTCCCCCCAAACCACAGACGAGAACATCACAGAACCTACTTTAAAGATATCTAGCCTGTATTACTCAATGTGAGACATGAGGGACACCATGCCTCAATTTAAGAGAAATTGTTCATTACGCCAGCAGGATCTGCTCTATTTTATGTGCAGAGGTGCAAGACCACGTCTGCAATTCAGGAGAGTTCTGCTTAACATGTGCAAGGACTCAGGAATGTATAGACATGCTTTTTATAGAGCCCCTGTGTGCTTGGATCGGCTTTAGGTTTGAAACCCTAAACTTCAGTAAAAAAAAAAAAAAACCACCAGGTGCAGTGTCTTTGCTAATAATAGGGCTCACCTTCCCGAGCCTCCACGAGACAAGAGCTGGAAAGGGAGTGGTTCCCACTGTGGAAGAATCCAAAGGATGGAACAAGACTGCAGCCCGAACAAACAAATCTGCTGAGACTACCAATCACCCACCTGGCAAGCTCTGCCGTGTTCCTCCCGACACCCCCAAAAAGCTCTGTCCCCCAACACAAGGGACCACAGGTGACTCTGAGAAGGCACAGATGCTGGTGGTTAGAACCCACTGCATGAGCTGAAGACGTATATTAACTCCTTAAAGGGAAGTTCTCCAAGTGCATGGCTAAAATCCAACCCGATTAGAAAATGCTTCTTGAATAAGAATAAGCTAATGGCTGCGGCTTTATAGAATCTAAAGATGTTCTACTAAAACCCAACAGCTTTTTTTTTTGTACCACCGAACAGCTGTGAAAATAAACCAGTGCCCCTAGATGGGCTTCCCCACGTGTGGGACCACCCCACTGCTGATCACAGATCTGTCAGTCAACTTCCAGGGAACAGAACTGCAAGGGGCGACTTTCTGTCCGTGCTCCTTCCATGACACGGAGATGGGTGACTGACAGGCAAATGCAAAAAGAGCAAATGTGATTTTCAACTTTCTGAGTGGAGATTTTGGTACAGAAACAGTTAAGCGGGGGGGCGGGATGTAAGCAGATTTTCATTTGAAATGGATGAGAAATCTCTTATTCCCAGGCGCCCCATCTCCCAAACAGAAATAACAAACCCCAAGTGAAGTGCGACACATCTTTTTATGTACAAACGGTCAGTGGTACAGATGGAGTTACTTTTTATAAATATCTGCAGCAAATCCCTTTAAAAAAGCTGTGAATAAAAACCACCTCGCAGCACCAAAGGCCTGTCCTTCCCTAAAAGTGTTAACTTCCCAGGGGCCTATTCTTAGCCAAACACGTGTGGAGCCCTCCTGGGAAGGACAGGACCACTTTGGGACCAGGCGAGAGCCCTCCCATTTCCCCAGAGAGCCGAGGTGACTTGCAGGTCAGCCGCTGCCCAGGACCTGGGAGTGATTAAACAGTTTCTTCCCAAGACTTCAGTCTTCTTTGTCAAGCTGCTGATTAAGCGTCTCTATATTTCCTGGCAGTGGCCCAGAGCGAGGGAGGGAAGGAACCTACAATAGCGTGAGGAAGTAGAAAACTCTGGGTATTTTGATTAAAAAACACTTGGTAGTCAATGCAACCATGTAAAGCCAGTGGATCCAGTTCAGCAGAGGGAACGCTGTGATTCAGGCTTCCAGAATCTACAGACAAGCATTATTATTATTTTTTTTTAAGGAAGGTAATTATTTAGCACCAATTTCTCTCTCTCTGGTAATACTTCCTTTTCCTTGGAGCCCTTGGCTGTGATCAGTGCGGTCAGAACGCAGCTCAGCGGTACTTTCCCATCAGTAACGCAGCCGGGCCGGTTGGGGAGCGCGGTTACGAGGCACAGAACAAACAGCTCTCTCACACCAGAATGCAACTCTGCTCGGGGGGCATCCTGACTCCGGGACACAGGCAGCCCCACCGACTCCTTCGGGGCTTGGCTCTCCAGTCCCGAGGGGCTTCACTCAAAGCGACGCAGGTGGTTGTACAGAGACTGGACGTAGGTGAAGACACACATGGGGTCCGGCTTGCGGCCCATCACCATCATGTCCTCCACCTCAATGAGGCGCTCACAGTTGGCCAGATTCCTGAAACACAGAAGCCCCATCAGAACGCCGGCCCCAGCCATCAGCCAGCGTCGCTGCCCCAGAACAGAGCTTGGCCCGGAGCTGGAGGCTCCCAAGTGCTCCCCAACTGGGAATTCACATCACCCCAGAAGAGCCTTTGCGGTTACTTTCTCTAGTGCAGTGTTTCCCAGACTCCCACATCCACGAACAGCCCTTACGACTCGTGTTTTTACATAACTAGACTTACTTTAAATTTTCAGTGAAATTCAGCTTCACTTTAAGGTTTCACTAAATGAAGTTCTGCTAAAAAAATCAATTTTATTAATTTGGTCAAACTTATATTAATCGAAAAGGTTAGTTTTATTAATAAAAATTTAGCTCCAAAATTAAATTTCACTAAAAAAATTCAACGTGTATCAGCAGTATATGGAGAATCAGTATGGACTATAAAAATAAATGTAAAATGAATAAAGTAAAAAATAAATTCACCCATATGCTTCCTAGAACAATGTCTTTAACCTTTTTTTAAACCATAACCCATAGAGGTGTTTCATCGTGATTCATTCAGCACGTGCATACATTTATGTGGAAATAAAGTTTCACAAAGATACTGACCTTTTCTACTACTCATATTTCCTCTAGATTTCATCTTTATTTCTCTCCCCACCTCCTTTTTTTTGTTTTTTGTTTTGTTTTGTTTGTTTTAATGCTGGTAGTGAGCCACTAAATTGATTTTATTATCTACTCAAGGGTCGCAACAACTCAGAGTTTTAAAAGTTGCTTCAAATCATCTTGTGAGCCTCCCCTCAACCTCGCCCTGGGTCCACCTCATGCTCTGGGAAATACTGGTTTAACTTCTGGCCCACTGGTGTAGATGCGTGTGGAAACTGGGGCCTTTCACTGGGCTGCAAAAAAAAGCTGTTCCCTCTGCCGTTCCCAGCTGGGAGGGGGACTGAAGGTCCCGGCTTCAAGGTCTCATGGAGGTGGGAAGATGAGCATCCACCTGGGAGGTAACAGCAGGGACCCTCTGCCAAGCCCAGCAAAGCCCGGCCCTGTGCCGAGCCAGACGCGTCATCAGGCCGAACCCAAAAGGCCCAAAGCAACGGCACTCAGTCCAATCAGCTTCAACAGCTGCGTGCACTGTTGTAGTTCCAGGGTCTCCTCCGGTCTTTTTGCCCCCATATCCATAAGTCCATGAGTGACACTGTTCACATCCCAGCTGTATCCTTCCTAGCTATATGATTTGAGCAAGACACTTAACTTCTCAGGGCCTCATTTTCCCCGACTGCATAATAGCCACTTCACAGGGAGGTGGGAGGATTAATGAGCTAATCACACAACCAGCAGGAACGGTGTCTGGCACATCAGAAGAGCTCAATAAACGTTAGGAATGATCACTGTTGCTGTCTGTATCATCATGGTTCGCTCCAAGCAGCAGAGTGGGTCATCAGGGAAAAGAGGCCGGAACTGGAACTCTAAAGAGCTGGGTTCAGATCCTGGCTCTGCCCATAGCTTCACCCTTCCGTGCCATTTCCTCGGTGGAAAGTCAGCCCCCGACCTCCGCTCCCCCTCCCGGTGGGCTTGTTCTTGTTGGGAGGTGGTGCCTTGTACCCCAAGCACTTTCTACCAGTCCCTGCCGGCTCCTGGGCCTGCGTGCTCCAAAGACAAGCCCTGTAACCTCAGCACGGGGCCCATCCTGTGGTGCTGGCCTGACGCCGGGCCTCCTATCAGAAACCGAAAGTCAGGGCGAAACGGAGACACCAGTCCCGGATCCCGTCGGTGGCTCCCCCTCGGTTTGGAGCAGGCAGCTTGCAAGGGAAGCCGCGGGCTTCGTGGGGTGGCGAGTGGCTCTGGCCCGATAAGCGGGCACCCTGGCTGCCCAGGATGGGCCGGGGCGGGGCTCGGTGTCAGGGGAGTGGCCGCTGTGACGAGGATATGCACGCAGAGGTACTTGGTTGACAGTCGAGGACTGAAAATCTGAGTTCCTGGGGAGGCCGTGGACCTGAGTTCACCTCCTATCAGGTGGCGTCGATGCCCTTTCTCCCTACCTGCAGCGCAGGGAGAGCTCCTCCTACCCGCCCAGGGCTGCAGACGGAGAATGCCAGGTGTGTGCCCGGGTATCACCACTGACAGCAGTGGCCTCAGTACTCAGTCCCCCAGGAAACGTGGGCACCATTAGAACCCTAAACCTCAGCCTTGGAAGAGAACTGAAATCCCACCCTCCAAACATCCCCCTCAGAGGCACCAACCACCTGGTGAAGGCCCTGTCTCGGCCATGCTCCCCTCCAGGTTCAGGGAAGGGGCCCTAATTTCCTCCAAGCACCGTTCCAACCCCTCTGCAGATGGCCCTGGCCAGGAGGAAGTTTTCCCTCATGTTTCTTATGCTGTTTTACCTCTTGGTACTTTCTACCTATTGGCCTCACAAGGCTATTCTCAGTCTAATTGTTTTTCCCCCCACAAAAGAGCCCTTCACATGTTGGAAGAAAATCTTAATATCCATGTCTTTCCCTGAAACTAACCATGTTTGGTTCCTTCACTGTGCCCCCGGTGGGTACCTGGGGGCTCTCCTCTGAGCGGGTTCTGGTTTCTCTCTAGAATTGCTGGCACGTCCCAAGTGTTGTCCAACTTGGGCTGGCCCCCTTCTTCATTCTAGAGGCTGCACTGACCCTCCCACTAATGACATCCCTGCCCCTGCCCAGGGTGGCAGTCAGGATGGGCGCTAAGGCCTGACCCTGGTATCACCCTCTACCCCACAGACAGGAAGCTATGGGCAAGGTGCTGGCTTCCCCAGAAACCAGGGGACTGAGCCACATCCATCTGGTCCCCACCCCACCCCAACCAGCCATGACAGTAATGATAAGATTTCTAGAAGCTATGGACACAGCTCCTGAGACAGGATGTGAGTAAAGGAAAATGATGATGAACATTGACTTTTATAAAAACATTTCAGTCTCAAAATATTAGAGGCCCCAATTGCCTTTTAAATGAAAACAAAACTGCTTTTGTGAAAACACAAACTTGTTTTAAATAGTTCAAACAGCATGGAATAATAATCCAAAGAAGAAAGTACAGGTCATTTCAAATGACACTGCGCAGCAAGAACCAGAGCTATCATTTGCCTACTACCAATTTTAGATGAATTAGCCCCACCTTGTTTGGGGTTAAAAAAGGGTTAGAGGATTTTCTCCTACTACTATCCTATTGTGATCTTCTGTCACTACAGGGCTAGCCTGTCAAGCAGGCAGGTGGAGGAGGTGCCTGAGGGGTTATTTTTATTTGTTTAAGCCTTCTCTAAATGCAGCCTGGGATGCCAGGGCTCGGACTACAGCCTCCTATCTGGTTTTAGAGACACATGGGCACTACAAATAGCCTGGAAGCTCCTTCAGCTGGGCTGTAACCTGAGAGTAGGACACATTCCCCGCAGGGCAAGCGGGATCCTCAGCTACACGGCCGGCCCCGCACCTACACCGCGCTCTCCATCTCAGCGGAGAAGGATGCAGAGGGTCAAGCACCCACAACGGGAGCTGGTCCTCCCACTTTCCAAGCCCCGAACAACTGTCGGACAAGGGGAGCTCACTGTGTTGTCAACACCGCATCACTCACACAGATCAGGCCCCGGGGAATCTTTGGGGAGGTAAATTATCAGGGGGAGGGGCGTCACAAACCCCTCTTACTCCCCAGGTTCTGGATGCGTCTCTGTGTTTTTAAGGCCCCTTGCTCGCCGAAGGGTCTGGAAACTTCTCCTTCCTGATGTGCAGGGGCCCTGTCCATGGCTGCTTTTCCTTTCCAAAGGCTGTGCCTTCATCAGAGCCCAGGCTCCTGTCACCCTACACCGCCCACCACAAACTGCCTTTCTGCTGCCTGCGTGGCCCTTGATGGCTTTCCCCCAGCCCCGCGTGTCTGCTTGGCTTTTGCTGGCAAAACTAAGGAGTGTCTGTTAAGACACTGGTAGCCAGTATCCTCAAGTAGGTGTCCCTGTGCTTTCTTTCCAGCTGTTCTAACCAGCTTATTGTCCAAGAAGCTAGGTGAGCCCAGCTGCCATCCTCCCAGGGGGCCTCGAGCAGGCAGGCCCACCCTCCCAGCCCTGTCCCCCACGTACCTGTGAGCTGAGTTCCCGGATGACTCAGGAGGGGAGGCACCTTCCTCCCCCTCAGGCCGGCTGTGGGCGCCGCTCCCGGCCCTCTCTCGAGTCAGCAGAAAAGCCAGAACTCATCTCAGGGGCCCGAAGGCCATCCTCCCCTCCCCTCCCCAGCCAGCCGGAGCCGGCTCAGGCGGTGGGAAGGCGGGGTCCAGTTTTTACCGCTCGTTTGCTCTGGGTAGGCGGGAGGCACAGCCCCAATGTGGGAATAGAAGAAACATCTGGGGGGAGTCTGGAGGCTCTCTGGGCTTATACCTCATGCTGGGAAAGCACAGCCACGAATGGCTCTGGCCGCCAAGGGAAGTTACGTTCCCTGCGAGCTGGGGTGCAGGGCCACCATCCTGGGGCCCGGGGCACCCCTCTTCCTGCCACAGCCCAGCCTGGTCCAGGGCTGAGGGTGACCAAGGCAGCCGGGGCTTGAGCAGGCACCGCCAGGCCCACTGGACTCGATGGAGAAAAACTGTCGGACAAGCGTGGCCTCACCCAGCAGGGGGTGGGTCTTGGGTGCCCACATCAGAGCCCGGGCCCTGTACACTCTGACCGTCTGCTTTTCGACAGTCACCCTTTCTGGGCTTCCAAGCAGCTGGGCCTCCTCCTGGGGAGGCGCCCCCTCCTCAACATCGAGCCGTTACACTTGGCGCTACTTCAGCATCGTCTGGATTCGGTTGTGTAACACGCTCTGTCCAAAGCTGTTTCCGCAATTAGGATGACAGCTAATCCTAAGCAGCCAGGAAAGAGACAGCTTCCAAAGTATACAAGGAGTTCTTATGACCCTACGGGGGCGAGAGGCCACGCAGGTCATCCGAGGCAACACAACAGGGGCAACGCCGGCACGCCAACAAGTCAGGGTCTCCGTTCTGCCCCTAGAGCGAGACCCGCAGTACCGGGCACGGGGCTGTAACCTGTGAGCTCCAACTCCTTCCCGGGCGGGGCCTGGGGCCAGGCGTGGGGCGGAATAGACTCGGGGCCGCGGGCGCAGGCCAGGCTTCAGGGAGGGCTCTTCCAACTCCACCAGCACGTGAGAGCACCTCCCGGAGGTGGGCACCGGGGTCGCGGACAAGACACAAGGGGGGTCAGGCACACACGGGTGGCCAGAGGCTCACTCCACCAGGCACAAAGGCGGGCGGGCAGGAGAGAATGATAAATGTTCCCTCCAGGAAACTCAGCCCTGGGGAGGTCTTCCTGCCCTCTGGCCTTCCTCCCCCTAATTCCATGAAGCCCAGCATCAGGCAGCCCTTAACACCCTCAACTCTGCCCCGCGCCTGCCCTGGACCGGGGCGCGGACTCAATGGACCGCAGCAATATTTCCCCTGCCCTCCGCCTTCCGTGTTCAGCCCACAGGAGGCCCTGGCGTGAGGGCAGGAGGTGGGGGAGGGCGGAGGGTTTACTCCCTCAGCTCCCTTCCTGCCGCGTCACTGTGAGCTGGTCGCACCCACTGCCCCAAAGTACAGCTCCTATCAGCCAGCCCTCTCCGCACAGCTGTTCTCCCCAGCCCGAGGGTACCCCACGGCGCCTGGCTCCTCGCTCACTCCTGCCCACACGTTTGCAAGGAAGCCCTTTGTTAAACCCTCCTGCCTACTCGGTTTGAATGCACCCTCACCAGAGCCCTCTTTGCCACTCTCCTGAGGCACTGGGGGTAGCCCTCAGCCTATAACCAAATGCCAAGCTCCCCGAGCACCTCCTGAACCCAGAATCACCCCTCACCCAATCTTCTCCCTATGAGCAGGTCTTAAGAAGGTAGGCAATTTCATATCAAATGCTTTTACGACATTTAGGGAAGCAAAATGTACCTACTGGAGAAGTCTGAAATGTCCCCCAGGCAGATATTATTCAGTTTCCTGCTGATCAGCTGCTGGGCTCTCCCAAGCAACTGTATGTCTCACCAGCCTGGAGAGGACAGGCTCAGTGCTCCGGAGGACCCCGTCCCACTGCCCCTTGCACCTTGTCTGTGGGCTGGTCCGGCAGACCGCACACCAGAGGCCGGGTACCAGCCAAGAGCGCAGGTGCACGAGAAGAGGGGAGAGCCTGGCTCTACTACTGAGTGCCGGGTGGCCCGGGGAAAATCCCCCCTTCCTGGCCATAGTCTCTCCATCTGTACGGGAGGCGACAGACTGGGTGGCCTCAAGGCTCTCAGCTCTGCGGACAGCTGCCCCCGTCCTGCCGGCTCCTCAGAACTTGGGCTTGGGGACTGGGAGGGGCCGGCAGCCAGGGGACCCGCCATACTCACTCGGCCATGGTGAAGGCCAGCTCGAAGTTCTGCCGCCGCTGCGCGGGGCTCAGGGCACTGTAGTCGAAGGCGTCGGGGAAGAAGGAGTGCACCAGGGCGCAGAAGGCCATCCCATCGCTCCAGCTGGAGGAGAAGTTCTGCAGGTCCACGTGCTGCAAGGCCAACGCAGGGAGGTAAGGGGGAGTACAGCACCGGCCTCAGCTCCTCCACCTGACTCGACCCCACAAGCAGGTCCTCCCAGCCCCTCCCCAGGCCCACCGTCCACCCAGCTCAGCAACAAGCCGTGCCTGCTGGACTCCACCTGCAGCGGCTGGGGACCGATCGGGAGGGTACAGTTTCTCCAGCTCCTACCCCTCCGCCCCAGACTGGGGCTCCCGTCCCGGCCAGGGGAACAAGTGGGGGGGCGGGCGGTGCCCACTCCCACCTCTGGCCGGGGTCCCAGCGGCCGGACCGGGCTCACCTGGTAGCCGAGCGTCTTGTTGCGGCACCACTCGAGCAGAATCTGCTTGATGCTGCTGGCGCTGGCCACGCCGAAGCTCTGCGAGCGCTTCAGCTTCGCCCGGGTCTCGCCCTTCCCCCTGCAGAGAGAGGGCAGGCCTGCTGGGGGGCTGGGGGGCTGCCCCTTGGCTGCCATCTACCCCGAGAACGTGCTGCTCACCCAGGTAGCGTGCAACCCTCCCAGCCCCACACCCACGTCCAGGCGTGAGCCCCCCATCCCAGGGCACAGCCTCCCTTGATGGAGTCTGGCACCACCAGATCCCTTCCAGCCTCCAGGTCCCCTGTTTACTTCCCACATGGGCAATCCTGGGGCAGAGGACCTGAGGCCGCACGGCCCGTGCCCCCCACCCCCCACCCCCCGCTACCTTCATCCCACCCCTCCTCTGAGCCTCCCTCTGGGGTCGCCCTCTTTCCTAGCCTGGAGTGACGGTTTCTCCCTCTGGGCCCCAAGGACACTCCTTAAAGGCCAAGAACAGGTTGTCTGGGTCAGCGGGACGCTTCCTGGGTGTCCCTTCTGACTCGCTAGAGTCAGAGCCTTGGGAGCGGGACTGGGGGTGGTCATCATCAAATATGCCTGGGCCGCACCCCACAAGCAACGGGCATCAATACCACCAGCGCACAGGAGGGCTGGATAAATGTGTGCAGAGGTGGATCCCATCGCTAATGGGAGCGGGGGTGGGGCGTGACAGGGGGCTGGTCTCACTGTGTCACCTCCAGCCACTGCTGGGCACCCCAGTGACTGCCCTCTGGCCTCTCCAGTCACGCCCTGAAACCAACTTCTCCAGCTGGGTGAGGAATGTGGGTGTGAGGGCAGCCGGGGCCCCTCCAGGACTGGGGGAAGGGGGCCTAGGCTCTCCCCAGGCCTTGCCTGGCCCCCTGCCCCTCCCCCACTCCCCACAGCTGGCGCCACCCATCCCTCAGCCCGCTCCGTAGCTGGCCCTGACCTTGTGTCCTGCCCAAGAGGTCACATCTTGGGGAACTGCCCCCTGGGGAACAGGACAGGGCCAGCTTTGCCGCACTGTGCCTGCCTGACCCTAGTCTGGGCCCAGGCCTACTCTGGGGGCCCAGACTGGTCTGGGGGGCGGGGCGTGAGAGCATCCGTACTTGCCGGCTGCATCCTGCTCCCATTTCTCAAATAACGCCTTCCGGGCCTGCGCCCCCGATGTGCGGGGCAGCGTCTGCGACCTCACCAGCTCCCGGCGACGCTCCCCCTGCCGATGGGCCTGAGTCGTGGCTGGTGGCTGCGGGGATGGGAGAGACTGGGGTGGCGTCACCAGAGGTGGGCTGAGGAGAGAACCACGGAGTCAGGAACACAGACCCGCCCATCACTAGCTCACCTGGGCCCCGGGCCCCCCACCCCACTGAGTGTAGAACGAGGCAGCAACCGGGCTACAGGCAGGGAGGAAGCACCACCTGCTCTAGTCCCCAACCGGTTCTGCAGCTTTTCCAAACTGAGCTGCTGTCCGAGGCAGGCCCGGCCGGCAGTGGGCCCCTCTCTGAGCATCATCACCCCTCGCAGGTGTCCGTGCCTGGGCTGAGCGGGGGGGCATCCTCCTCGCAGGAGGTGTACGCAGAACCGGCCTCACCAGGACCAGGCCCCCTCCTCACCACCACGAAAAAGACCCCCTTTATTTCTCCCCTGCAACAGTTTTCCAGAAAGTCACAATTCTCCTTTTATTACTGAAAGGGGGGACAAAAGCCAAGCCAGCCTCTATCCCCAGCTCCGATCACAATCCAGTGGGCCTGGGGGAGCATGGGGACAACCACAGGCCAGGAGGCAGCAGACCTGTCCCAGCCTAGAGACCTCCTCAGCCGCGGGCAGAAAGCAGGATGGGTGGAGAGGAAAGTGGGAGATCGCCCCACGCTCCACCCTCCTGTGGGGACCGAGACACCCCCTCCAATCTTTGCACAGACTTGCTTTCAAGGGTCCTAAGAGAAACCAGCCCGAGGCCCTATATATATATATTCTCCAAACAAAACCCTCCACCTAGCCCCGCAGCCTCATGTCCTCTGCTCAAACCCCACCCCGTGACGCTGTTCTCCCTTGGAACCAAGCCCAGGAGGGTGCCTCATCCTGGGTCAGCACGGGAGCTCCCTGCAGGGGCCCGGGCAGCCTGGGTTCAAGGCAAAGTCCAGACACTGCCTGGGGAGGGCTGACCTCCCCCCACCGGGGACTGGGGCCCCAACTCACCTGTCGCTGTTCCTGCTGGCCGTCACTGCCCCGTAGCCAGAGCTGGACAAAGACCGCGGGAGAGAAGAATTCTTCTCTTCGGGACAAAGCAAGGGAGAGAAATAACAAACCCTGGCCTCGGGGAGGGTCACCACTGCCAGCCTCCCTTCCTCTGACCTGGCCCTGTGCCGTTTACCCAGTGTCGCTCAGGGCAGGGGCAGGACCCCTGGGCTAAGCTGGCCCTGCCTCGGCCAACCGTTGAGGAGAAAGGATGCTGGGGACATAGAGCAATGACATAAAAGAGGCCTTTTAAAGTGTCCCCCGCCCCCAGCCCCGCTTTTGAGAGCACAGAGCCCAGGGCCTCTTGTGCTACATATCCAGCAAACACTTTGTTCCCGAGCCCTCATTCTGGAAACCCACAGCCCAACCCCAGGACACACCACTGAGGCCTGACCCCAGGCCCAAGACAGGCTCCGGGGACCACGCCAAAGTGTGCAGGGTAAGAGGCCACCTTCTAACCACAACCTCGACCTGCAGTAAAAGCCACAGTCGTCTCCCGTGGGGGACAATGCTACTTTACAGCATCTCTGGGGGAAGGAGTCGGGAAAGATGAGTCCCACAGTCGTCTCCCGTGGGGGACGATGCTACTTTACAGCATCTCTGGGGGAAGGAGTCGGGAAAGATGAGCCCCATTTGATGGAGATGAGCTAGGGAAGGGGGTCGCAGTGACAGCAGAGGGGGGCTGGGGCTTGCCCGGGTTTCCTGAGTCTCTTGCCAACCGCCCCCAGCCCCTGCCCTCCCTCCCAGTTTGAGGCCACACCCTCCTGCTCCTACCAGTGGGACTGGGAGTCCAGGGTGTGGTGGCCTCGCTGGGGCTGACGCCCCCCAGGACGGCGGCAGACGTGGGCGAGAGAGCTGCGGCTGACGTCTCCCCAGAGAACCTCTCGGAGACTCGCGTGACAGCCGTGACTGGCTGGTGAGGCAGCCGCAAGGAGAGGCTCGCAGGGCGAGGCTTGGGGGGCTCTGGTGCCGGGGCAGTTTGGGTGGTCTCAGGGGGTCCATCACCTGGACCTGGAACATGGGACCAGTAGGGTTGGGGGTGTCAGCCGTGGCATCCACAGGGGCCTCAGACCCTCCCAGGAGGACTCCAGTCTCTGGGAACCCTCCTCCCACCTCCTCCAGGAAGGCCTCCCTGACCACTCCAGCCTCCCTGACCTCCCCCTGCTGGGGACGTCTCGCTGCTCCAAGCAGAGCTGGCGTCTGCTCCAACTTTCCCTCATAGACAGTTCAATAAATAGTCGCCTATCAGTCCACTTTCTACCCTGTTCAGTGCTTGGACAATTCCTCAGCCCCTGCTTGCATTCCTCCAGAAACAGGGAAGCTCACCACCTTCCGAGATCTCTCATTTTCTTCTGTGTTTACACAGTTCTACTTCACACTGAATGAGGCTGCTCTCCCGGCAGCCTCCCCACCCGCTGGGGTTTAGGCTCAAGTCCTCCATCCCTGACAAGGGGTGGCCTGGCACAGAGGCGTGGCCGAGGCCCTGACCCCAAAGCTACCCAGCCCGCTCTCCTCTGCCGTCAGCCCTACCTGCCCCAGGCTGGTGCCCATTCTCGACGATGCACGAGTTTGAGGTCCTTCTCATCTCCGACTCGCCGGCCTCGTCGTGGTGATCCACGCTCTACAGAGAGACAAACACCCCCGAGGCCTAGTCAGCCGGGGCCAGCTGCCCGCACCCCGTGCGACCCCCCTGGTTCTGACAGGGCAAACAACACTCAATTTTGAGAGAGACAGCCCCAGGAAGGTACAGTGATGGGCCAAGGTCACACGGGACTCAGTCTCACCAGCTGAGCCCTCAGGATCCTGGAGGCAAACACCTCCACGGGGCTCATCCCAGACCCCCAAAATGCTAGGGGCAAATGTCAAGACTGGGAGCTCTGAAAGCGTGTGCAAGGCGCCTTACCACTTCCCCCAGGCTGGACCAGGTGCCCGGGGTCCGGAGAGCCTGGCCCTTGCTCGTCCCAGGGGCTGCCTGTGTGGGAGCAGCCCAAACCCAGTGACACAAGGTCCTTCCGGGCCAACAATGGGCCCAGGAGCCCTCACGCTGCAGGGTCACAAGATTTGCCTGGATGTCCAGAGTACAGAGGCCTGATTGGCTCCATGCGGCCCCTCCATCTCCTCTGGGCTACAGCAGTGGGGGGTGTCACGCAGAGAGAGAGCCGAGACCAAGAGCCAGCAGGGAACCTGGTATCCTGGCTGTGTTGCCAGCCACCAGGTGACCCAGGTCAGGTCGTGCCCCCTCTGGGTCGGTTTCCCTGTTGGAGATGAGGGAGTAGGTTATGCAAAGCTTCTGCCATTTCAGCATCTGCCAAGCGTCAGGTCCTTTTTCTGGGCATGCCACTTAAACCAACTTGCTTCTGTGCCCCCAGGAAGATGCCACCACACCCATTTTACAGATGGGACCTGAGGGCTGAGAGAGGGGATGTGTGCAGTCCAGGGTTACACAGTGAGAAACAGCTGAGATTGGTGGCCAGGAGGGATGTTGTCCTCAACCTGGGTTCTGCCCTTCTCACAGTGAGGAAGGATGGAGGGCTTGGAGCCTCTGTGAGGCTGGTAGCGTCTGCCCTGCAAGAGGAGAACACAGGCAGACCCCGATCCGGGGCTCTACTAAGAGCCCACGATGAGTGGCTTGAGAGGTGGCCGTACCTCTCCTTAGACGCCTCCAGACTACCTAGCCCCCTTGTCTACCAGGTTCCCAGAATGACAAAGGCCCATCCTTGGCCCCTGACGGCTCAGCTACCACTGCAACCAGTGCAAGAGGTGTCCACCCCGCCACGCGGGGATCAGTCTGGTGGAGGAGCCAGGGCTGTGAGCAGATGATATCAAGCCAGCATGAGGGTGTGAGCCTAAGACAGACTTCATCCAGCCCAGTGGGCCAGGAAGAGCCTCCCAGAGGCAGGGGTAGCTGAGAGCCAGTCTAGAGTAAGCTAGGTGGACCAGGAGTGGAAGCGACTAGTATCTGCCAAAGCAGATAGACAGCAAGGCACAAAGCATTCTGATCTGGTGGCTGGAGAAGCACCAGGCAGCCCAAGGTGCCAGCCTGGAGAACTTGGACTTGACTCCTCGGACAAGAAGGAACTGAAGGGCGTGAGCTGTGTTTTAGGAACATCCTTCAGAAGCCTGTGACATAGTGCCATGGAAGGGGGCGACCAGATGGCCAGTCACCTCACTAGTCCCACATGGGGACCTGGGGAGGAGAGATGGGGCAGTGAAAAGGGACTCAAAGGTTTGGGGAGAGTAAGTGGATACGGAGGGACGGGGGAAGTCACACCTCTTCCAAGCCTGGGCTTTGGGCCCAGCTGACTTGACTATGGCGGTGGGGGGGATCGGTGGGAAAATAAGAACTTCAATTTGGGACATGATGAGTGTAAGGTGTCCTTGGGGCATCAGGGGGTTGAGGTCAGGAGGTAGCCGGATATTTGAGTCTGAAGTTTAAGAGGAAGGACGGACAAACGATGGAGAAACAGGGGTCTCACATCTGGAGCACAGCAGAGGAAGAGCAGGCTCGGGGCCGATGGGGCCTGCGGTGGGCACCATAGCTGGGGGCAGAAGAGAATAAGAAGCAGCAGCCAGAGCGGGGAGGAAGAAAACCAGAACGTGGAGAAAGGCAGGTGGAAGTGTGTCGAGAAGGCTGGCGTGTCAGCGGCTCCAAAGGTGGCCTCAGGTCAAGAAAAAGAAGGTCAAGACAAGATCTAAAAAGGTCCTTTGGGTTTAGCCAAAAAAAGAGGTTCTTGGTGACAGTTTAGGAGCTGAATCAGAGGTGGGGGTGGGTGCAGGAGACAGCCTCGGGGAGAGATGGAGACACGGTACCTGCAGCCATGAGGGACGGCGGGAGGGGCTCCTCCAGGTGGACGAGGTAGGACAATGTTTATAGGCTGTGAGAAAGGCTCCAGCCGGGTGATGGGACCCTCTGTGCGGTGGGGACCCTGGGGAAGTGGGAGAGGACAGGACTCGAGCCTGGGGAGAGCCTGGGCTTGGAGAGGAGGTGACTCCTCCAACTTCCCATTCAGGAGGCTGGAGTGGGACGGGCCGGCCCCACTCGCAGGAACACTGGAGAACAGGGGGCAGCTCCTGACACCTCAGAGTGGGGAGGGCACCCCTAGAGCCTAACCCGAAGCCAGCTCGGCAGAGGGAGGAGCAACGGCCAGTCCATCCTGAGCCCAGCCCCCACCAGTCACCAGGGCGCTCAGCTCTGGGGGCTTCACGTCCCGCCCACTCACTCTACTCTGGTCCAACAGGTTCCGCAGGTCTAGGCGGAGGTCTGGAGGGACCGGCCACTGGTGAAACCATTTTCCCAGGAATGTGGGTCTCTCTGGTCACCCCCCCCCCCGCAGACGCCTGCCCCCACACATTGCAGGCCCCGTACCCACCCCATGATGCCCCAGGGGGACCAGACGCCACAATCAGGCAGGAAGTAGGTCCTGGACCAGCTGGATTCCTGCCAAGGGGTCTCCAGCAAAGCAGGAGGGAAAGGGGGTGGGGCTGACCCACGCGGGCAGGCCGGACTCCCCTCACTACCCCACCCCCGAGACGGGGGCCCACTGCTCGCTCAACCCATCCAGAGATCACCCTCCAACCCCTCATACGAGCCTGGCGGGTGGGGGTCATCCCTAACCTCACCCCGGGACCAAAGGCAGCAGCAGAGTCAGGGTGTGGGTCTCTTACCCCAACCCAGGGCTCTACCCACAAAGCGCTCATGCTTTCCAGGAGCAGGAAGGACAACTCAAGACAAATTTGTGAGGCCGGGCCCAGCCACCTTAGCCAGGGGAGGGGAGAGCAGGGTAACTGCTCCAGCAGGATCTGAGTCCCTGAGCCCACCCACAGGGCCCCCAGCATGCATGCTCCCCCAGTGGTCTTCCTTTGGCGGGGGCAGCCTGATGCAGCCACAGGGAAGGGAAGGGAAGGGGGTGGGTTTTGTGTGCTGGGGTCAGAGTAGAAGTCACTGGAGAGCCCTGGGGATGAGACGGGTCCTGGGGAGCTGGCTCTGGCACTCCCAAGATCTGGGCTTTGTTTGAAGCAGGGGGAGGCTCCCTGTGAGGAAGCCCAGGCCTGGGAATGTTAGGGGGAGAGGCGGGGGGTGAGTCTGATTTCAGGGACCCTCTCCCTGGGGAAGTGTTTAAACACTGTTGTGAGGCCAGGAATCATAGTTCAGGCGCTCTTGGGGCTGCCTGACCCCACGTGGGCTCACGCGCCCGGGCAGGGGAGCAGCTCTGCGTGCCTAGCACAGCCCACAAGCAGCCAGAACCCCCATCCTGAGCCCCTAACACGGCTGCTCTGTCCTCCTCCTCTCTCACACCACAGTTTTAAAGACTCAATTCAAACTTCTACCCAAAGCATTTAACTCCCTTATCGCACAGTGTGTCTGGGAAAGGAAGGCAGATAAGGCAAGTCTGGTTTCTTTCACGTCGGACCTCGATGCTGCTCCTGGCTGTCCCACGTGAGGACCCGGTGGCTCCAGCTCAGCTGAGGACATTTCCAGGGACCAACTCTGGCACAACCTCCTGGGCCAAGCCTGGCCTCAGGCTACCCTCCACTAGCCAGACCACAGCTGTGGCTCCGTGGACACTCTTACGAACCGATTGGGTTGATGTCACTGTTATAACCACGCAGACCATTCGGCACAGGGGCCAAACGGGGATGGGCCAATCCCCCTTGGATGCAAGGAAACCGAGGTCCAGCTGGGAGATGTCCCTAAGGCCTCATAGCAAATGGGCCCAAAGCAGCTCCTATTTGCTGCAGGGTCTCAGGCTTCCTACAGGGAGTCCTGCTGATTATTCCCACCCTACTGCCCTGCCCTCTCCCTCCTCCCAGAGCCTCCCTGGCTACTCACTACCTAGCAAGGTCAAGGTTTGTGCACTCAAAATTGGATTACTAGATCAACCTTGCATTGAGTTCAGGGCATAAGTATATGCTGAATATGACCCACCTCCAACCCCTGCAGTCCCTGGTTTGAAACCGCAGGAAGCAAAAGGGTCTCAACCAAGGGTCTCTAAATTTCATTGCCTGTTACAGAGGGGCAGTGGGACACCAGCCTCTGCACTGCCTGACGACTGCCACCACTGGCTCTCGTGTGCGGATGAGACCCTCCTACCCATACCACCCTGCCCCCCCCGACCCCCGGCAACACACACGTGGGAATATGGGAGTATGAGAAGCCAGACAGCCCCGGCGCCCAGCTGAGACTCTTTCCAGTCTCACCCTGGAGCCCCGATTCCTTGTTCAAGACCAAGTGTCCGCTCACAAGCTGCCAGTAACAGCCCATGAGCAAGAACGTGTGGATGACTCTGCATAGCACCCCTCCCTGCCAGAAACTGGCTCGGAGCCCGGGTGGGCGAGAGAGAGGTGGGTTGCAAGAGAAGTGGGGACCAGCGCCTCTGGTCAGGCAGGGAGAAGCTGCCTCAGGCCCAGGGAGCCTCTGATCCCAATGGAGACCTTGACCATCCTCTATCCACAGAGCTCAGCTCTGCTGGCTGTTCCACCTCCCTTCAGGCTTTTCTGAAGTCCAGAACCTACTCCTCAACTGTGTCTCCATCCTCATCCCTCAACGAGGGGCAGCATCCCTGCTGACCCCCAACCTCTTCTTCCAGAAGGACTTCCCTCTCTCCATGTCTAAGAATGGGCTTTCCAGGGCCTCCCAGCCCCCTGGCAGCTCCCTGGACTCTGCCCAGGGCTCTGGCCTCACCCTCTCCTTCTGCACGGCTGCCCTGAAGACCTCACCCATTCTAGGGCTTCAACCACCAGTTCTGCCCTGATGTCCCCCTGACCTCTGGCCTCGACCGGATCTGTGACTCCGCCTGCTCTGGGACACCTTCGCCTGGATGTCCCACAGCCTCACACCCTCAGCACAACCCAAATGGAACCCAGCATCTCCACCAGACGTGTGACTCAGGAGTCCCCCAGCAGGGCTCCCCAAGCTCTGGCTGCCCTCTCCTTGGACCACCACATTTAAGTTAATCTGTCTCCAGCCACCCTCCAACCTGCCATCCGTCCATGAGGGACCTTGCTGGATACAAGGGGGACACTGTCCCTCCCCTGCCCGGTGCCCCTCACCCACCAGCCCCATAGCCAAGAGGACTAGCCCACGCCACGTGACTAATGGCCATTCCCCACTGAGAAAACTTAGATGACTGGAGAGATTCCTCTCACATATTTGCGTGAATTCATGTGCCTATTTACATGACTCTGAAAGCATTTTTCGAAAACTTGGACAGCTGTTTCCACGAGCAGACAAGTAGCAAATGTGTGTTAAAATCAAATCTCAGGAACAGCCGATGACACAGTTTATTAGGTACGTGTGAGCTCACAGTGGTGATCTTATACCATGGTCAAACAGTGGTCATGCTTATAGGACAGAATTAAGTGTAGCCATTTCTAGGCACTTCACACGGAGCACCGGGACACCCAGGAGCTCTGCCACCAGCATGTTTAAGAACCTCTCACCCCACCCCCCCAAGGCAAAGCCCAACTCCCCGGCCCAGCATTCAGGGGCCTTCACAACTCCTCCCTCTGCTCTCGTACCCACCAGGCTCGCCTCCGGCCGGTGAGTCCTTCCAGCCTCTCTGAGGCGGCAGGCACAGCCCCACACACCGCCCCCTGCACGAGCAGCAGCAGGTCCTTGGCCTCCAGCACGAAGCCGGCCTGAGACACCCACCAGGATGGGACAATCGTGTTTGGAGCAGAACATCTGCTCTGGCTGCCCGCGATGTTGGTACTGCTCGGTCTGGGGCAATCGCCCACCCTGGCTGGGACCTCCAGGGGCAGGGGCTAATTTGATCCCCCTCCTACTGGCCCCTGGAGGTGCAGACCAGCCCACACAAGAGATCTGAAGGCGTGATGGATTGAACCAAGGAGGGGCTGCAGGTGCACACTACCCAGACCCTGGCACCCCAACCCCGGAGCACACGCCTGGCAGGGTGGGAAATCCCACCTGAGGGCCACTGCACACACCATGGGAGCCTTCTTACCCGCCGCTCCAGGAGGCCCCAGGCTCAGGGGAGTGACCCCCGCCCCACACCCACGCCGTGTGGGCCTCTGGCCGGTCATTGACCCCGGAAATCTAGACTGCTCACGACTGGTTCCCCCTGGCCCCCACCGCCACCCCGCCTCTCCCTTCAAGGTAAGGATTTACCCCCTGCGAGTTCCCAAACGCCGCTGCCCGGCTGCGCCCCAGCAGACGGCGTCCTCCTGCCCCCAACACACACCCGGGCTTGAGTTCTCAATCTGGGTTAATCAATAACCTGAACCATCAGGCCTCGGTGAAGCGGCATCGCAGGGGGCGCATCACTGGAGGTGTGGGAGTGGGGGGTGGGGTGGGTTGCTGACCACCCCCAACACGCCGGCCGGGCCCCGGGCGGTGTTAAACAGCACCCAAGCCCTTAGTGCCACGGGACAGCGGAGAGAGAGGGACAGAACTCGGGGCGAACAGGGCCCGGCTGCAAAGAAGGGAGGGGGCCCAAGACAGGTGCAGCGAGCAGGCTAAGCCGGTGCTTCGCCGGATGGTGGCCGGACCCCCACGACGGAGTCGCAGCGGCGGGTGGCAGGGCAGCGCCCAGTTCCGCAGGCGCACGCACTCGGGACCTATAGGCGCGGCGGGGGTCGCAGAGCCCTCCTCCCCCGGCGCACGCGCACAGGCGCCGGCGCCCCCCGACGCTCACCTGGCCTCGGCCGGACAGCGAGAAGGTGGCGTGGCTGGCAAAGCGCGCGGTGCCCAGACGGGGCGCGCGGTCCGGGACGCCAGGCGCGGGCGGAGGGCTGGGCGTGCCGGGCGCGGGGGCCAGCCCGGTCGTCAAGCCCAGCGCCTCCACCTGGCGCGTCAAGCGCTCGAGCTGCGCCTGCAGCCGCTGGTTGTCGCGCTGCAGCTCGGTCACCGTGCGCGCCAGCGGTCCGGCCAGGTGCAGCGCCTCGGCCACGCGCTGCTCCACGCCGCGCTGCAGCCCCTGCATGTCCTCGTGCAGCGCGCGCACCGCGCCCTCCAGCGCCGCCTCGTAGCGGCCCAGCGCCTCGCGCACCGTGCGCGCCTCCTCGGCGTCGGGGGCAGGCTCCATGGCGGGGCAGAACGCTTACGTGTAAGGGAGATCGGGCCTGGCCGGGGGAGCAGTCTACCTCCGCAGCTCCGGGCAGCAACTGGACGCCCGCGGCCGGGTTCGCCCGAGGGTTGGTGGGAGGGGCGGGCAGGGGGCGGGGCGGGCCCCGCGAGCCGGGGGACTGGGCGCCGCGCGGGGGCGGGGCCTCGGGGGCGGGGCCAGGCGGCTCGTGGGGACAGCCCCTGTGCCGTCGACCCGAGGGATGCAGTGAAGTGGGGGAGGGGGTGTTCCCCGGTGGCGCCGGAGGAGAAGAGCTCACTCCGCCTCTCCTCTTCCGCGGTGCGGAGCTGCACAGGGAGTGCGGGGGCCGAGCCCCCCTTGACCCTGGAGGAGCGGCGTGCGTCCTGGGGGAGGGGCTGCGCGCCACCTGAAGAAGGCCTCGATCCCCAAGTGGACTTGACCTCGAAGACCGCGGACGTGGGTTATGCGTTCCCTCGGGGCTCTCACTCGCAGGGCCCAGGTCCTACTGGGGGTAGGGACCCCCTCACTGGTCAGGGAGACCTGAGAGCCACAGCAGTAATTCCCAGAACCCCGACCCTCACCCTGCGCCCGTCACTGCCAACTCTATGCCGTGCACACGGCCCTCACAAACACATACTCACCTGTGGGATCTTTGCCTGGAATTTCTTGCACCTGTTATAAGACCTAAGGGAGAAGGAGACAGGTGGTGAGGTCCCTCCCTGACTCTGCAATTATGTGCTCTCCCCTCCCAGACCCACCCTGTGTAGCAAGATCTTTGCATCCTCATTGCCGGTGGTCATAGGGGCTCAGGGCTCACTGAGGGGCCCCTGCTAGGGGATCCATGAGTGACTGAGGTTAGAGACAGAGGAGAGAGCGTGCTTAGGGCCCAATCTCCAAATCCTAGGATCGGCGACCTTGGAATTAATCACCCCCTCCCTCCATCAGAGCCTTGGTCCCTGGCCTCTATCCACAGGCTGGGGCTCCCACCTCGGCTCCCTCTCAACACTCCTTTCATGCCTGAACCCAGATATTCCTCCCTTCCATACCCCCACCCGCCAACCGTCCCAAGAAAGGGAGGAGTGAAAACAGCCGTTGCTTCAGAATGATAGGATGGTGGGCAAAGATGCTGTACGTTCCCAAATATATTGTAAAATTGATTTAAAATAAAAATGGGAACATCCCATCCTTCTTTGTGCAAAAAAAATCTTTCCTGATTAGCCTTCTCCTTCCCAGGCATGGCCCACCTGGAGGAGGCCCGGTGGCTGGGCGGGCACAGCCAGATGACTGGGGAACGAGAGGTCCGAAAGGCTTGTTCCCATCACACTAGGCCAAAGATGTTTGCAGCCACAGACCTCCTGGACTGGCCTGCTCTGCCCCAAAGGAACTGGATCAGCCTAACAGATGCTGAACGCTGGTTCCCCCTTTCCCCCCTCCACCGTGGGGACAGGAAGGAACGCTGCGTTACCTAATCCAAGGAGGCTTCCAGCAATTATTTCATGAGAAAGTCAAATGCCAAAAGGCGTTCATGTTGTGTGAGTGTGTGTGTGTGTTCCAAGTAGCTGTGTGGACAGGGTGAGCCAAATTGCTCCCTGCATTCTTTCTCGGGGTAGAATCTTTGACAGAGACTAGGAGAGAGGCTGCTGCTGCAGCTTCTGCCCCGAGTAACACTCAGAGCCCCTCCAGGTCTGAGCCCGGGAGCCTGGAGTTCAGAGACCCAGCTCTCAGCCAGAAAAGCCCAGCCTCTTCCTTTGCAGGACCTGAGGAAGGACCAGGTGGGGAAGTCTGGGAGGGGCTGGACAGCTTGGTCCCTGGTCCTACGGTGGATGGGCACCTGGGCCTGTGCCTGGACCGGCAGCATAGTTGAGGGTGGCGGGGGGAAGGGTCCAGCCTTCTCTCCCAGCCTCCAGGAGAAGGAAGGCTGGCCAGGTCTCTAGAGTGGGAACCCTAATGGGTGATAGAATCTAGAGACTGGCCGTCCGGGATCCATCCACACTCTCCCACCTCAGCTGGGTTATCTCCTGATCCACTGTGACAACATCTGGGTAGGGCTGCTTGGGGGCTGGGCAGGGCTCCATCTGCGGCTGCAGTAGGAACTCTGTCCAGGGCAGAGATGGGGCTCGCGGTGGGTTCTGGGCAGACAGTACGAGAAGCAAACCATCTCCCTTGGCCCCTCTCCCTCGGCAGTAAGACCACTGAGTCAGTAGCTGGAGATGAGCCGAGGAGAGGAGAGATGAACCAGGAGTGGGAGGAAGAGGGGCAGAGGGTCAGGGAGAGAAGAAGGGAGGGAGCAGGGGGTGGTTCTGGGGTGGGGAGGGGGGCACTGAAGACCAGCACCACCCAAGAGCTGGCTCCTTGCCAGTTCGGCTCAGAGGCTGATACTCATCCCAGGCCCCAGGGGCTCCTCTCCGCTGCCCCCTCAAGGCCCCTCCTCTCACCCTCCCCCGGCTCAGCTCCTGCCCAGTACCAGACCTGGGGGGAGGTGAGGGCTGATGGACCCAGCTGACCTCCCTCCACATTCACCAGCCCTGATGTCAGCAGGCTAGCAAGGATGACCTCCTGCCAAGTGCTGGGGTCTCTGGCACCTGCCCTTCCAGCTCCCCCTCCCCTGGTTCCGACCTGTCCACTGTCTGCTGGTCCCTTGATCTGCTCTGGTGCTGGGCTGGGGGCAGGATTCGGGACAAGCCTTCCTGCGTCCCCTGCCAGTCACCTCCTGAAATCGAATCCCAGCCAAGCCAAAACCATGAAGTCAGGGACCTAAGATGGGGAAATTGAGGCCCCAGGAGGGACAGGGACAGGCCCCAGGTCACACAGCAAGGTATGCAAAGACAGGACTGGAACCCAGGGCCCTGGCTCTGCTCCCAGCACCCCTTGGGGGCAACAGTCAAATCCAGCCAAGTCTGGGCAGCGCCTCCTGCTCCCAGGTCGCCCAGAGGCTCCAATCCCCTGGAATGGCTCCCCGGAGCTCTCCAGAACCACCCTCATGGCCCTCTGGCAGGAGCCCCCGAGGACCATCCCTCCTGCCTCCTCCGCTTCTCCCCAGTGACCTTCCTGAGTGAGTGTGCTTTCACTCATCCCTTAACTGTGGTCCCCGGGGCTCTGAGCTGAGCCTGTCCCCCTTTCACCCGCAGACCCTTTCTGGGTGGTGTCACCACCCCCCACACACACCCATACTGATGACTTCCACTCCTCCACCTCCAGTCCAGCCCCTGTCCATATACCCACCCGCCTCCAGCCCTCAGCCCTGAAGGTCCCATCTGCTCCCCAGACTCCTGAGGTTCTGAGAACACACATAGGGCTTACGGGGAGGGGAAAGGACTTAAGAAGTGGGCTGGTGCAGTCCTCTGCAGTCCTGGGCCCACCTACCTGGGACCGCCCCTCACCCTCTGCACCCTGGTCCCCGTGCATGGGCGAGGTACGTACACACGCTTGCGTGCATGTGTTGGAGCCCATCCTCAGAGAGCAGGGGCTGTCTCCGCTGTGCATCCATTCCCACAACTGGAGAGGCAACTGGCTTTCGAAAGTACTCCATAAACACTGTGTGATTGAATGCCGGGGAAAGGGGACTCATTGGAGAGCCAGTGGAGGCAACAGGGCTAGCGGATGGATGGACTCCGTAAGATGGGTCACAGAGAGGATGCATTAGAGGGGCTCACAGGTACCACACAGGGCCTGTCTCCAAGGTCACATTAGCCTTTGCACTGAGTCAAAGGCGGCTGCTGACCTCACTGGTCACCTCACCCCTCCAAGCCCCTCTGCCAGGAAGGGCTCAGGTTGGAAAGTCATGGGGCAGGCCAGACCCATTATCTGTCAGACCCCGATTGGCCCTGCCATGGCCTCCATGTAGCCCTCAGCCTGCCGGGACGGGCTAATGGGCCTGGCAGTCTGGCTTTGTAACTGGGAAGGTGTGTGAAGGCAGCCACACCACACTCCTCAGGGTCCCCAGCTGCAGGCACCCACAGGGAGTAGGCTAACAAGGACCCAGTGGAGAAATACACTCCAGGACTGGACCCCTCCCTCCTGGCAAACACACCATCCCCGGCTCCTCCTCCCAAATCCTGAAATCCAGCCTCTGCCGCGGAAACCATTGCCTTGTCCTGAGATCCATAGGGGTGTGGACACAGGGCTTGCGTTTATCTTTTCCTGACGGGTTGCTGGGTTCAGAAGCCAAGAGGAGTGCTAAGCAGGGAAGCAGGAGCGTGCTACAGGCTGTGCAGGGGCCCAGGGTGGGCCAGTCTTGGGGCCCCCGGGCCTCATCTCCAGCCAGGACCCAGGAGAGGGGCACAGAGGCTCTGCCCCCTGCCCCACAGCTCTGCCTGCCTGAATCGGAGCCACAGGGGCCGATCCTGGAAACTGAGGCCCCTGGGAGGGAGGACAGAAGAGACCTCTGCCCCCTGGGTCACTCCAACTCCCCGCTACCGAACCCTCCTTTAAACTTCATCCCAGGGACACGCTGCCGGACACACGTGTAAATTTGTAATGTTCCTCTTTCTCCCGTGTATCTGAGGATGCGTCTGTGCACGTATCAGGCTTGCGTGTACAATACCTGTGTGGGTGTGTTGGTGTAGAGGGAAGATGTGGAAGGTACAGAATCTATAGTACCTGCACACTCACCTGCACGTGTATGTGGCGTGGGCACATTTTCAAGCACCCGTGGTTCTAGGAGGGATTTTTATGCATTTGCTCATAAGTGGTGAATGTGTTTCTAGACACACATGTATGCATGCCTGCGGTACGTGTCAACACAGGATGCGCACATGCCTGTATGTGTAGCTCGGGTGTCTACATATGCTCACGTGTATCAGATGTTTGTGTGCATATCGCGTGAGTGTGATCACCCATGTCACGTGCCCCATTTCTGGCGGCTTCTTTAACCAGACCTGGAAGTCTGTCTCTGGAAGGTATGGATCCTGGGTACTCTGCAGAGACTTGCATATAAGATTCTAAGGGTGGTCTTGATGGGGGAAGGGGGTAAAAGGGTGGAGCTTCCCGCCCTCCTGGACCAACACGGGGCCCTCTTGGTCCCAGCGGAGGAGCATCTCCCACGGGTCTCTGTTGAGAGCCAGGCTACACAGAGAGAAAAGAAAAAACAGCACACAAGCCTGGGTGGAGGCGCCTGCCTCTTCCGGGCAAAGGCAGGGGCTGCAGAGGGTGTGGGGTGGAGACAGCTGCTTGCAGCCCAGATAAGGCTGTGGGCTCACATTTTCCATTTCCAGGAGCCTCCCCCTCAGGGCCCGGAAAGGTCTCCGCTGACTCACCCCAGCTCCCTGCCCCCACCCTGGGATCTGCAGCGCCAAGCGGGGGAAAACGAGGTGCTGGAAGAGCCGGCACCTCACCATAGCTTGTCCTGCGCCACCGGGGACTGGGAAAGTGGTCCCTGGGGCAGGACAGGCCCAGCCTGGGGCCCCTCACAGCTAATATCCCGCCCCTGGTGCCTCTGGAAAGCCACCCAGGAAAGAGGAGGGGCCTCTCCTGTCCTCTTAGAACAGCAGTCCCCGCCTGTGCGCGCTCTGTGCTCTGCCAGCCTGGCTGCCCCGGCCCAGAGGACCCTGAGACCCAGAGGGGTGAGCAGTCGTTGTCAGGGACAGGACTGAGCCTTGAACTCTGGGCTTTTTCTCCCTTCTCCCCGCGCCTCCACGACTGCCCACCCCAAGCCCGCCCCCTCCACCCCTGCCTGGCCCGCTCCCCCTCCCCCTCCCCGGACTATTTATAGGGCCTGGCTCAATGGCCTCCAGGAGAAGGGGAGCCAGAGCTCCAGGGCTAGAGCTCACCGGGCCTTCCCCAGGCTGGGCAGGGTCTGCTTTCAGCCCAGCAAAAGGCCATGTCACTCAGAGTGAGCAGGGGGGCTGGGGAGGCCAGGCCACGGCAGGAGGCTGGGGAGGCCAGGCCACGGCAGGAGGCTGGGCTAGGACCTGGGCCAGGGCCCCTCTGGAGTCCTTTGCAGTCCACAGACAAGCTGGGCTTCCTCAGAAGTGTCCTGGAGCCTCCTTGGTGCTGGGGCGGATAAGGGAGGTGTACAAGGGCAAGAGCCATCCTTGGGAAGGCCTGGAGTGCGGAGGCCAGCACGAGGGCCCACCAGGCCGCCGACTCCCTTAGAAGCCCCCAGAGTCTCCTTTCTCTAACAAAACTGTCCCTCTGGGGCTTCCCTGGTGGCGCAGTGGTTGAGAGTCTGCCTGCTGATGCAGGGGATACGGGTTCGTGCCCCGGTCTGGGAAGATCCCACATGCCGCGGAGCGGCTGGGCCTGTGAGCCATGGCCGCTGAGCCTGCGCGTCCACAGCCTGTGCTCCGCAACGGGAGAGGCCACAACAGTGAGAGGCCCGCGTACCGCAAAAAAAAAAAAAAAAAAAAATTGTCCCTCTGGCCCATGGATCTGCTCCACCAACAAGTGAATGGCTTAGGGTGCCATTCAAGGCCCTTCCAGCAAAATGCACAAACTCTCACATTTCTGCCATTGTGGCTGCACTGGTCCTGCTGTCTGAAGCATCCTTTCCACTTGTCATCCTGTCTGACAACCTCCCCGCTCCTTCTTTAGACCTTCAGAGCCCAGTTTAAACGCCACCTCCTCTGGGAAGCCATCCCTGATGAAGCCTGCAGCACTCCCCGTCTCTCCTCCCCGCCCCACCCTGCCCACTGGAATACATCCCTCCTCTCCCGCCCTGGCTCCCTCCTCCAATGTGTGGCTTGTGTCTCTCTTGAGCGCTGATCTCGGTTTGGGGCTCCTGAAAGGGCAGGGCCCCACCTCACTCAGGCCTCTGCCCCATCGCCCAGCCCGCAGCTCCACAGCCAAGGCCTGTTGAATGAGTGAGTGACAGCGAGGGACACTGGATGCATGAGCGCAGGAACTAGTGATTGAACAGCAAATGGAGATGGAGAGAACCAGCGGGAAGGAAAGCAGGAAAGATCCCTTCTGTGTCTCCTGAGCCCTGGAGGGACTGCCTGGTGTCCCAGTGGGCAGGAAGGAGACAGGGACAGCCCAGGCCAGGTCTCAGTGACACTGCTCGGCCCTGGGCAGCAGCCAGCTCGGTCACTCTCATTCTTTCCAGATCAAAGTTCCCCCAGGGAACAGCCCGGAACCTGACACTGGCCCGGGGTGGGGGGTTGGGCCAGCTGATGCTGTTGAGGAGGAGGACACTGAGAGGCAGGGCGTTTGTCCCCAGCTCCACAGACACCAGGTCAGCAGCCCAGGGAGGAGGCTGGAAACGCTTCCGCACACCTACTCCAGCCCCAGCCCCACTCTCGGATGAAGGGCCGCACCGGTAGGTCGGGAACCCCTGGCTCTAGGCCCTTCTGTTCCAGAATCCCCAAGGACCCCAAGCCCCTCAGGGCCTCAGGGGCTCGGCTCCCTGTACTGCCACCCCTCCACACACATCAGTTCTGACTCATCCCCACCCCATCTCCCAGCAGCTCCCATCTCAGACACCCTCCAGGTATATGTTTCTCTGTCTCCCAGCATCTGCATCTGTTTCTGTCTTTGCACCTTTCTTTCTAGGCTCTCCGTATTTCTGTGTTTCTCTGTATTTTTTGTTCTTCCCTCAGTCCTTACTCCTGTGTCTTTTTCCATCTCTCTGTTCCCTGGACATGAAGTGGAACTATGGAGTGGTGTGTTAGCCCTTCGGTCTGCAGTGAACAGATTTTTCCTGCTGCTGGGACTGGGCTGGGAGAGGATGGGAGAGAACAGAGCCCAGTGCCCTTGCTGCGGCTAGGCCTCCCTGGTACCCTCAGCTGCTGTGTCTGAGCCAGACCTAGGTCAGCCCCATGGCCACATGAGCACACAGAGAAGAAGTGGGCAGAGCTGGTCTGGGGTGGGAGGCCCATGTCAGTGGGCCAGATCCGAGTCTGCCACTCCTCTGTCCTTCTTCCTCATTCCACGCCTAGCTGTGGAAAGTCACACCACAGCCAGAGTTTGACTTCATAGCCCCCACTCCCATGTGCAAGCTGGTGTTACACACACACACAGCATAGGGGAGTGGCTCAGAGCATAGGACTCTGCATCTCAGTCATGGCTCACTCATCTCTGGACCTCAGTTTTCTTATCTGTAAAATGGGGATTATAATAATAGTATCTGTGTCCTGGGATTGTTAAGAAGCATTAAATTAGTTCATGTCTGTAAGGCCCTTACAAACAAATGCCCTATGTCTGGCACATAGTAAGCACCCTCTCTATCTGTCTGTCTACCTATCTGTTACATAAAATTAATAAAATTAATAAATATGCATGCATGCTTCAAACTTGACTCTCAATAAAAATTACATGTTGCTTTCACCTTTATCCTGTTGCCCCAGGCTGAGCCAGACCCTGGTCACCAGCAGGTCCAAACAATCTTGATGTGAGTAGTTGTTAATTCAAGTACAGGAAAATCATACAGCTCTGGGTGTGTGCACTTCTACAGATCTGCTTGTGGAACCACATGTCATTAACAGCAGCTGTATGACATGTGGAGAAGTCGCATTGCTTCTGGTTGAAGACGGTTGAAACCATCTCCTTCTGCTCCAGACACGTAGACGTGAGGTTGTTAAAAATTAATGAGGGGGACGTGTCTGTAGACAAGAAACGGAGACTACTCCGTAAAAGAAAGAAGACAGGAGGCCGCAGGGAGAGAAGGGGCTGAAGCTGGCAGTCCCCAGGGGCTGGGAAGAGAGCAGGGCTGAACTTGTAGGGTGTGGGCCATGGTGTGAACGCTAAGCCAGGCTGGGACCTGAGCCTGGCTGGTGTCAGGATCTGTGGTGCCAGTTGTGATGATAAACCAGAGCAGCTCTGTCCACCATTCAAGGCTGTGGCAAAAACCAAAGCCACATGCCTGTGGTTGGGCCCTCAGCAGAGCCACTAGGCTTAAAGGGACTGTCCCAGAAATGTGTCATCCACATGAGGTTGGAGGCCCACAGTGGACACTTCTGAGAAAACCCTGGTCTGGAGCCCAGCCAGATACAGACCAAGCTGAGGCCACTAGCAGATGGCCTTGGGTTTTGCAGAACCTCCAGATAACCTCACAACCAAGAATCACAGAGCACTGAGGAAGCCAACAAACTTGGCAAATGGAAGAACTGATAGCTGAGAAAACAAAGTTTTAGAGCAATTTGAAAAGCCTTTAAAGTAGGTATCTTTAAGGTCCTCAAGGAAACCAAAGGAACAGCAGCCACCAAACAACAAAAGGAGGTCATGAAATAAGAGTAGGACAGATGACAGAATCCATTACAAACATGGGAAACTAAAATTACAGATAATAAAAAACTGAAAAGGTGAGCTGAATATCTTAACTGAATAGAGCCGGAGAGAGACATAATGAATTAGAAGTTTCGAATTGAGGAAATCTCCAAGAACATATGACTAAGAGATCGAGAGATGGAAAATATGAAAGAAAAAAATTAGACACGAGGAGAATAGAAACAGATGTATCCAGAACAGATATATAGAAAGAGTGATGGAGAGAATTGCTAAAGAGGTCATGGCTGAGGATTTTCCAGAAATGAAAAAAATCCATAAATCCTTAGACTGGGAAAAATCTTAACACATCCGAAGCACGGTGAACAAAAAACAGAAAATCTATACTAGTTTCTCATTTTAGTAAAACTTCAGAACATCAAGGATCAAGACAAAAAAATCCTAGTACCAGAAAACAAGGAATAAGAATATGACATCAGAGTCTTCATCGACAGTACTAGAAGCCAGAAGACGATAAAATATTTTCAAAGGAGTAAAGGACAACAAAGCTGAACCTAGAGTTGTGAACACGGCAATACTATCGTTTAAGAGTAATGGCAGGTTAAGTACATTTTCAAACATCACTTAAAAGGAAAAATGAACTTGGAAAGAAGCAGTGGGTTGGAATAAGAAAGAGTGAGCAAACAAATCAGCTAAATATATTGGCAAATCTAAATAACTATCATCAATGTTATTATGTTTAGTGCCTGGTCCTAAAATTTCAGATCACAAGAACATGGGAGTTGGAAGGGAAGAGTATGGAGAGCAGTCCTGAGTATCATGTATCCCAAATGAACGTATTTACAAAACAGGAATAGACCCACAGACACGGAAAACAAACTTATGGTTACCAAAGGGGAAAGGTGGGGGGGGATAAATTAGGAGGTTGGGATTAACATATACATGCTACTATACATAAAATAGACAACCAACAAGGACCTACTATATAGCACAGGGAACCATACGCAATATTTTGTAATAACCTATAAGGGACAATAATCTGAAATTTTATATACATACACAACTGAATCACTTTGCTGTGCACCTGAAACTAACACAACATTGTAAATAAACAATACTTCAATTAAAAAAAAAAGATTTCCATGTATCAGATGCTGCTGGCGTCCTAACTCACATCCTCCCTGCCTCTCTGATTTCAGCTAAAGCTGCAACCAACTCTTCCCGGGGGGCTCTGGATGCCAGGCTCAGTTTTTGCTCCAGGACTTCTGGAGTTAACGCCTCCAGAGGCGGCCCTCAACCAGGGGGCATGGGAGCTGACGGATAAATGCTTCTCCCACTAACTCTTCATGTGGACAATTTTGAGAGGCTTTCTAAAGGCTCCTCAGAAGGTCCCCACTGGAACTGAGCCCAAACTGCCCACAGCAGAGACCTCAGTATCACACTCATAGTGGTTTTTTCTCCATCCCTCACTCTCCCGGTCTCTGTCTCCAGCTTCCTGCCATGATTTCCAGATCAACCTTCTAACGCAAGACTCCTTATCACAAGTTTTGCTTTCAATAGGACTCTGAGCTAAGACACTAAGGTTCTTGTCTTCTTCAGAAGGATCATAGAGATGCAGATTGCTTTTTTACTGAGATAGTTTACATCCATTAAGTAAATTTTGCAGATGTAAAGTCAGTGGTTTTTTATATATCCACAAAGGTGTGCAACCATGACCGCTATCTAATTCCAAAACATTTTCATCACTCCAAGCAGAAATCCTGTACCTACTAGCAGCCATTCCCCAATTCCACCATTAACCTACTTTCTGCCTCTATGGATTTGCCCATTCTGTATATTTCATATACATGGGATCATATAACACGTGGTCTTATGTGACTGGCTTCTTCCATTTGGCATGTTTCCAAGGTTCAACCAGGCAACATGCATTGTGATCCTTCATTCCTTTTCATGGCTGAATGACATTCCATTGTACGGCAGAGCAAAATATAGAGGACAGGATGAAGCTACAAGATAGTTTAATAATCAGGAAGAAGTAACACAAACATGTCATTTAGAAATCCAGGAGTAAATATTTTATTTTTTACACCAAATTCACTCAAACTCATTAACAGACATTTAAAATGCAAAAGTATCAAAATTATAGAGATAAACATAGAAAATCTACATGACCTTGGGTTTGGTCTGTAGATCATGAGCTTTGAGTTTTAATACACAACACAAAAAGCCAATCCACAAAAGAAAAAAGCAATATTGTGGGCTTTATGAAATGAAAGATTTCTACTGTGTAGGAGTAAATATTTTAAAAATCAACTCCAGAGGAAATAAGAAAGTGACTGCCAAAAAAAAAAAACCCCGTAACCCAACAAACATCTTTTTCTAAACAAACATTGAAGGAAATGACCTCATTCTTTATGTGCATGTATAACTAATGGAAATAAAAACTAAAATTAGAAAAAAAGGAAAAAAACATGATAAATAGAAGATACAAAATAAGATGTCAAAATAAGTCCAAATATACCCATCACAATGCATTTAAGTGACTTAAATTTACTTATTAAGAAAACGAGGCCTTTCAGAATGGATAAAATCCAATCATATTCTACTAACAAGAGACATACCTAAAAAGCAACTATAATATGGAAATACTGACATAGGAAGGATGGACAAAAATATCCTTCTCAGGCAAGAACAAAAGAAAGAGGAAAGCTGTTGTGGCAATAGTGAGGTCAGACAACATAGAATTCAGAACAAAAGGCATTAAGATTAAGGTGGATATTTCATACTAATAAAATGAACAATCTGCTAACAGGATTCAGCAGTCATGAGTGCGTCAATCATGTTCTCGTTTTATTGTGGTACAAAACACATAACATAAAATTTACCACCTTAGGGGGCTTCCCTGGTGGTGCAGTGGTTGAGAGTCTGCCTGCCAATGCAGGGGACACAGGTTCGTGCCCTGGACCGGGAGGATCCCACATGCCGTGGAGCGGCTGGGCCCGTGAGCCATGGCCGCTGAGCCTGCGCGTCCGGAGCCTGTGCTCTGCAACGGGAGAGGCCACAACAGTGAGAGGCCTGCGTACCGCAAAAAAAATAAATAAATAAAAATTTACCACCTTAACCATTTCTAAGTGTACAGTTCAGTGGCGTTAAGGACATTCACATTGCTGTGCAATCACCACCACCATCCATCTTCAAACCCTTTCCTCTTGCAAAACCCAAACTCTGTACCCAGTAAACAATAAATCCCCATGTCCCTCTCCCTCTAGCCTCTGGAAACCACCATTCTATTTTCTGTCTCAGAATCTGATTGCTCTAAGTACCTTATGAAAGTGGAATCATACAGTATTTGTCTTTTTGTGACTGGCATATTTCACTTAGCATAATGTCCTCAAGGTTCATCCAAATTCTGACAGTGTGTGTCAGAATTTCCTTCCTTTTTAAGGCTAAATAATATTCCATTGTATGTACGTACCACATTTTGTTTTTCCATTCTCCATCCATGGACACTTGGGCTGCTTCTGCCCCATGGCTATTGTGAATAACGCTGCTATGAACATGAGTGTGAACGCATGTGTCCATCAGTAGTCAACCAATGGTCACTTATTGAAACCTCACTGTCTTCTAGGTGTGACTCCAGGCGTTGGGGAATACAGCAGCGAACAAGACAGCAGTCTGCCCTCCAGAGGCTTATATTCTAGTGGGGGGACTCAATATGCACACAAACGGTGCAGTCACGTGACAGCAGGTGCTGGTCAGTGCCATGAGGAAGATGAACCCTGTGGTCCATGAGCGACTGTTTTATCCAGGAGGGTCTGAAAAGGCCTGTCCAAAGAAGGTGAAATTTGTGTTGAGACCTGAAAAGTAAGACGGTAGCTAAGACCTGTAGAGGAAAGAACATTCCAGGCAGAAGCAGCAGCAGGAGCAAAGAAGCCCGAGCCTGGATCCAGTTTGGAGCGTTAAAATGCTTTGAGGACGGTGAGGCTGATGGGCAGCAGAAAGATGGGCAGAGGCTTGAGGACAGAGAGGGAGGCAGCGGTGAGGGGGTGGGTCCACATGAGGGGTGGCCTTGAGGGCAGTGGTGCAGGCATGGGAGCTCTGGAAGGTGTCAAGTAAGGGGAGGACCTGGCTCTCCTTTACTGCCATGTGGAAGGTGGATTTCAACAGGGCCAGCGGGACGGTGGGGCTCGCAGTTAGGCGTGTACCTAACTCAGCCCTGAAGTGGGGAATGCCAAAACTGGTAGCTCTACAAGGAGAAGTTGAGAAATCTATTAATCACAGCGGGCAGTTTTAACCTCTGGGTGAAGGAGAGTCTCTCAGCCCCGCCTGTGTTGCCCTGTAGCTCCCACTTTCTCCCCGGCCCCCCGCGGCCATCCCTCCCACGTCTTCATGTCACCTCTCTCTTCTTCCCAGAGCCTCTAGCGCCTCCCAGCCCCTGAACGTCACTGATGGTTCTTCCAGGCCCTACCGTCCTTCCAGTGACCCCCCAGCCTTCCTGGCCTCTCCCAGGCTCTCCCAATTCACCTCTTCCCTCCTGCGCCCCCTATTACCCCTTTTGGAATCTCAGCTCCTCTCACCTCCTTAGTTCCTTCCATTCCCCGTTCCCTAGCAACTCAAGTCCCCAAATCATCCCCAACTCTATTTCATAGCTCCCCTAGTCCCTGCCTAATCCTCCCAGACACTCAGTCTTTTTATACCCCCAGCCCTGAACCCCACCAACTTCCTCTCGTTTCCCAGAGTCCCTCCAGGTCCCCCTATTCCCCGTTTGGTCCGTCTGCTTAGAGACTCATTTTCTAGTTCCTCATGTGGGACCAGAGCATCTTTATTTATTTTCCATTATTTCCCACTTGCCAGAAGGGCCCTTACACTGAGACCCTTGGTTGGCCAGATATGAGTAAAACACAAACACGGTTTTAATGCCAACTCCAGCCACCCCCAGACCCAGTAAGGAGGAAAGGCAGGGTCCCCCAGGCTCCCTTTCATTTCCTACCCCAAGCAGGATGAGAGCATGCTGACCACAGGGTGGGGGCAGGGCCCATCCTGGCAGCCAGGGAGCTCCAGGTCCAGCCAGCGGAGAGTCCTAGCAGCTGCCACCACACAGACCCAGCCAGAGCATGGGGCCTGCGGCAGCAGGTGGTCACGGAGCGGGGACCAGAGGGGTCCGTTTTTGGAAGGGCTGTGATTTATCAAGATGGCCAGCCCTGGTTAACTCCCTTCCCATCTGTCCTATCACCACGCAATTCCTCCAAACTCCTCCCAGCTCCCCCATCCCTTCCCAGACCCCCAGTCCCTCAACCTCACCCATGCTCCCAGTCTCTCCAACCCTCCACAGGGCTTCCTAGGGTCTGTCCCACCCCCCCATTTCCCCTCCAGTCCCTGCCATTTCCCCCAGGGCCCCAGACCTCCACCTGGGTTAAGGCTAGGGGACTGGGGTCCCCAGAGGATTGGGCTAAGAACTGATGTGCTTGTGTGAGAGAGGAAACTACCCAAGGCAAGGGAAAGAACCATCATAGAGGAGTAGACCAAACATTTCTGGGGCTCACACAGGAGTAAGAATAGTCCCTGTTTCCACCAGTCAGAATGGAGAGGCCTCGTAATATACCAAGCATTGGGTAGAGTCTTCAGATGGGTCATGCATTTCAACAAAATGAAAAGGCAACCCATGGAATGGGAGAAAATATTTGCAAACCACATATCCGATAAGGGGTTGATATCCAAAAGGGATAAGGAATGCATACAACGCAACAACAACAAAAAACAATTATTAAATGGGCAAAGGACCTGAATAGATATTTTTCCAAAGAAGATATACAAATGGCCAATATGAAAAGATGCTTGACATCACTAATTATCAGAGAAATGCAAGTCGAAACCACAATAAGATATCATTTCACACCTGTTAGGATGTCTATTATCAAAAGGACATGAGGGACTGCCCTGGTGGTGCAGTGGTTAAGAATCCGCCTGCCAATGCAGGGGATACGGGTTTGAGCCCTGGTCCAGGAAGTTCCCACATGCCACGGAGCAACTAAGCCCGTGCGCCACAACTACTGAGCCTGCGCTCTAGAGCCCAAGAGCCACAACTACTGAAGCCCGCACGCCTAAAGCCCATGCTCCATAACAAGAGAAGCCACCGCAATGAGAAGCTCGCGCACTGCAACAAAGAGTAGCCCCTGCTTGCCACAACTAGAGAAAAGCCCAGGCACAGCAACAAAGACCCAATGCAGCCATTAAAAAAAAAAAAAAAAAAAGACATGAGATAACCAATGTTGATGAGGATGTTGAGAAAAGTGAATTCTAGCACTCTGTTGGTGGGAATGTAAACTGGTACAGTCACTATGGAAAACAGTACAGGGGTTCCTCAAAAAATTAAAAATAGAACTACTATATGATCCAGCAATCTCACTTCTGGGAGATTCACATCCAAAGGAAATGAAATCACTGTCTCTAAGAGATAACTGTACTCCCATGTTCACTGCAGCATTATTCACGAGAGCAAAGATATAGAAAGAACCTAGGTGTCTGCTGACAGGTGAATGGATAAAGAAAATTTCACACACACACACATATGTGCGCGCACACACACGCATACAATGGAATATTATTCAGTACCTAGAGGGGTGGGATAGGGAGGGTGGGAGGGAGGCTCAAGAGGGAGAAGATATGGGGACATGTGTACACATATGGCTGATTTGCTTTGTTGTGCAACAGAAACTAACACAGTATTGTGAAGCAATTATACTCCAATAAAGATCTATTTAAAAAAAAGAAAGGAAGGAAATCTTGCCATTTGCAGATTCATGGATGAACCCAGAGGGCATTAAGCTAAATGAAATAATCCAGACAGAGAGAGACAAGTACTGCATGATATCACTTACACATTAAAAAAAAAAAAAAGTCAAACTCATAGAAACAGAATACAGTGGTGGTTGCCAGGGGCTGGAGAGAGGGGGGAATGGGGAGAGGTTGGTAAAAGGGTACAAACTTTCAGTTGTAAGATGGATGAGTTCTGAGGATCTAATGCACAGCATGGTGACTACAGCTGATAACACACTGTTGTATAGTTACTCTCTCAGCAGATCTTAAGCTTCCCCCACACACCCAACAAAGGCAACTATGTGCGGTGATGGATGTGTTAATTAACTTGACTGTGGGAATCCTGTCACAATGTCTATGTATATCAAATAATGTTGTACACTTGAAATATATTACAATTTAATTTGTCAACTATACCTCAGTAAAGCTGGTGGGGAGGGGAATAAGGATCATGCATTAGTAGTAGGGCTAATTAGTCCCCAAATAAAGGCTTCCTGCCATAACAAAGTATAAAAAGAAGCCTGAAAGGACAAAGTGAGTGACAAGTGAGTTAACCCTATGCCAGAACAACATCCAACACTCTTTAAAGGAATACAATAAAACACAGCACATAAGATTCAACAAGATAAAATTCACAACATTCAGCACCCATTAGAAAATTACAAGACATATGTAATGAAACAGAAAAATCTGACCCATACCTAGGAGAAAAACAAATAATAAGAAACAGACCCAGAAATGACAGAGATTATGGAATTAGTAGATAAAGACTTTAAAACAGCTATTTTATTTCATTTATTTTTATTTTTTTAAACAGCTTTATTAGAGTCTAATTGCTTTACAATGTGTGTTAGTTTCTGCTAAAACAGCTATTTTAAATCTTAAAATATAATCAAGGAAAATCTGGCCATGATAGGGACAGAAATAAAAGATATATAAAAGAGACCAAAATGGAACTTCTAAAGCTTAAATACACAATATCCAAAATGAAATATACACTGGATGGGCTTAAGAGCAGATGAGATATTACAGAAGAGAAGATCAGTTTCCTTGAAGAAATTGCAATATAAACTATCCAAGATAAAGCACTACGAGAAAAGACACTAAAAAAGAAGTAAGCAGAGTCGTGGCGGGCTGTAGGACAATATCAAGCAATCTAACATATTCCAATTACAAATTGGAATCCCAGAAGAAGAGGAGAAAATGGGGGAACAGAACAAGTATTTGTTTGTTTATTTATTTATTTGGCTGCACCAGGTCTTAGTTGCGGCATGCGGGATCTTTTACTTATGGCAGGTGGAATCTTTAGTTGTGGTATGTGAATTCTTAGTTGCGGCATGTGGGATCTAGTTCCCTGACCAGGGATTGAACCCAGGCCCCCTGCATTGGGAGTATGGAGTCTTAGCCACTGGACCACCAGGGAAGTCCCCAGAACAAATATTTGAATAAATCGTGGCTTAAAATTTTCCAAATTAGATGAAGACTATAAACCCATAGATCCAAGAATCTCAATGAAACCCAAGCAAAGAAACAAAGAAAACCACACCAAGGCACATCGCAATCAGATTGCTAATACCAATGATAAAAAGAAAATCTTAAAAGTTGCTGAAAAGATTCGACTTCTAACCAAGATGGAATAATGAGGATTGGATTTACCCTCTTACTGAAACAATCTAAGAACAGACAAATTATATGAAATAACAGTTTTCAAGACACTTGATTTCAGGCAACAAAGGACAGTGATCTCAAAGATGGGGAAAAATTAGGTGAACTCTAAAATTGCTCCAGTTCACGGCTTTGGGTGTACTACTGTAAGGTTCTTATGCTATACATGAGATGGTATAACATCACCGTAACCTATAAACCTGAAACCAACCAGTAACAACAATAAGCTATAGCCAATAAACTAACAAAGGGGATAAAATGGAATCATAAGTAATATTTGATTGATCCAAAGAAGTCACAAAAGGATGATAAATGAGAACAAGTAAAGTGTGAAATAAGCAGAAGGAAATAATATAACAAGCAGAATTTAATTAAGTATAAAACAGAACAACAATAAAGTC
The DNA here is from genome assembly GCF_949752795.1 of Hyperoodon ampullatus. Classification (NCBI taxonomy): domain Eukaryota; kingdom Metazoa; phylum Chordata; class Mammalia; order Artiodactyla; family Ziphiidae; genus Hyperoodon; species Hyperoodon ampullatus. The sequence continues at coordinate 41,142,615 of NC_136932.1, read as the reverse complement.
AGTTATGCCAGAAATGAATTCAAAAGCTGATTCTTTGAAATTATCTATAAAATGGGGTGGAGGTGGGGGAATATAGGCAGATTGATCAGGAAAAAGGAAAAGGAGGGAAGACACAAATTATCAGGAATGAAAAGAGGACATTTCTACAGATCCTACAGACATCAAAAGGATAATAAGGGAATATTATGAAATACTTCATGCCAATAAACTTGTATAAATTGTATAAATTCCTTGAAAGACACATGCTATCAAAGTTCACTCAAAAAGAATAGTTAACCTTTCCAAAAAAAAAAACAAAAACAAAAAACTCAAGGCACAAATGACTTCACAGATGAATTCTACCAAACAGTTAAGAAAGAAATACTAAAAATTGTGCACAGACTCTTCCAGAAATCTGTAGAGAAGGGAATACTTCCCAACTCATTCTATGAGGCCAGCTCCTAGCCTGGTTTTTCCTGATACCAAAACCAGCTAAGAACATTACAACAAAACTACAGAACAATATCCCTTATGCACATAGATACAAAATCCTTAACAGAATTTTAGCAAATCAAATTCAGTAATATATAACAAAATAAGGCATCATGACCATAAGGGGTTTATCCCAGGAATGCAAGCTTGGTTTAACATTTGAAAATTAACAGTGCAAATGAAGAACTACAGGATTCTCTCAAAAGACGCAGAAAGAGCATTTGACAAAATGCAACATCCACTAATGATTTAGGGGGGAAAAAAACACCTCAGCAAAATAGGAACAGAAAGGAACTTCCTCAACCTTACAGAGGACAGTCAAGATAAGCCTACAACTAACATTATACTTTAATATAAAAGGCTGAGTGCTTTTCCCCTAAGATTAGGGGAGAAAAAAATCAAGATATCTGATTTTTTTTCCCCCTAATATCAGATATCTGATATCGGTCTCACCTCTTCTATTCAAAATTGTACTGGAAGTCTTAGCCAGTGCAATAAGGCAAGGGAAAGAAAAGGCATACAGATTGGATAAGAAGAAGTAAAACTCTTTATTCACAAAACATGATTGTCCAGGTAGAAAATCTTAAGCAATCTACCAAAATACTACTATAACAACTAAATGAATTTAGCAAGGTGTCAGAATCAAAGGATCAAGGTTAATATACAAAACTCAATTTCTTTATATTAGTGAGACATTAGTGGGACATTGAATTTTTTTAGTGAGACATTAGTGGGACATTGAATTTTTAAAATATCATTTACATAGTATTTACAATGGCGGACAATGCAATACCATACACAATAGAGGAAAACTCAAAACACTTAAGAATATATTTAACAAAATATATACCAAACATAGAAAATTACAAAATATTGCTGAGATAAATTAAAGAAGTTCTAAATAAACAGAGATATACCAAGTTGATGAATCATAACACAGTATTATTGTTGATTCACCCCAAATGGATCTGTAGAGTATAACTATCCCAGTCCAAATTCCTGCATGCTTTCTTTCTTGAAAATTGCTGAGATAATTCTAAAATTCAGCCAAAAAATGTTTTAAAAAGAAGAAATATATTAGAGGACTCAAACTACCCAATTTTGAGAGCTACCGTAATCAAGATAGTTCAGTATAAGGATACAGAGACATCAATGGCACAGAATAGAAAGTCCATAAATAGGCTCACACACACAGAAACAATCTGAGATAGGCTGGGACATGGGACCTGGGACCCTTCACTGGAGTGCTTGCACTTGCAGCTGGACAAATCTCTCCTCCTCTCCTGGAGCAACCGAATACAAAGAAACTATAAGGGACTAAAAATAAGTTCATGCATGTGCAGTTGCGGCAAATTATGAACAATAAGATACAAAGAGGCCACAAACCAACTGCCACTTCTGAGGTGCTGGGAGAAAAGCAGGGTACTACGCATGATCCCTGCATACAGCACCACAAAGGGGTTGGTGGACCACCTGAGCTACACCTCCTGCCCAACCCATGGACCCACCCCTATTGTTACCCAACGCGGCTCCTCCAGGAGTGAGCAAGGGCACATGTTACTTATTTTCGCTCCCTCCTGATGAAGGCTCAATTTCTCATCTGACCTCTTTTCAATTTCTACTAATTAAAGAGTCCAAGGACCCGAGTCCGAGTCCGTAGCAAATTGATTTTCAACAAAGACTGGAAAGTGTGAAAGGGATTGTCTTTGCTACAAATGGTGCTGGAATAACTGGATACCTATATGCAAAAATAAAATGAACCTTGACCTGTACCTCCCACCATACCCCCAAATTAATTCAAAATTAATCATAGACCTAACTATAAGAGCTAAAACTATAACACTTCTAGAAAAAAGCATAGGACAAAAATCTTTGTGATCCTTTTTTTTTTTTGGCCATGCCGCATGGCTTTCAGGATCTCAGTTCCCCAACCAGGGATTGAACCTGGGACACAGCAGTGAAAGCCTGGAATCCTAACCACAAGGCCACCCCCTTGGCAAGTACTACTTAGATAGGAAGCAAAAGCAAAATGATAAATAGAACTTTATCAAAAATAGAAAATTCTGATCTTCAAAAGATATCATTAAGAAAAATGAAAAGGCAAGCCATATTTCCAAAATACATTTATCCAGTAAAGGACCTATATCTAGGATGTACAAGGAATTCTTAAAACTCAATAAAAACAGCTTACTTTTTTTTTTTTTTTCCCCCGGTACGCGGGCCTCTCACTGTTGTGGCCTCTCCCGTTGTGGAGCACAGGCTCCAGATGCGCAGGCTCAGCAGCCATGGCTCACGGGCCCAGCCGCTCCGCGGCATGTGGGATCCTCCCGGACCGGGGCACGAACCCGTGTCCCCTGCATTGGCAGGCGGACTCTCAACCACTGAGCCACCAGGGAAGCCCAAAACAGCTTACTTTTTTTAATGGACAAAAGATGTGAACAGACACTTCACCAAAGAGGATATATGAATGGAAAATAAGCAAATAAAATGATGTTCAGCATTATTAGACCTTAGGGAAATGCAAATTAAAACCACATGAAATGCAAGTGAGCAGCAGGGCCGGCTGACATTAATGGTACTGAGAGGCTGTGTGCAGGGCGACTTGGGCTTGGATCTCAGCTGAAGGACAGTATTCCAGTTACTGAACTTTCAGCAAGTGGACATTTTGAAAGCCATGATCTTCTTTGAAAAGGTTTTTTTCTTGTGTGAAAAATGAACTTTTCCCCAGTCATCCTCTTAAACTGTCAGAAATAAAATTTCCAGGGCTTCCCTGGTGGCGCAGTGGTTGGGAGTCCGCCTGCCGATGCAGGGGACACGGGTTTGTGCCCCGGTCTGGGAGGATCCCACGTGCCGCGGAGCGGCTGGGCCCGTGAGCCATGGCCGCTGGGCCTGCGCGTCCGGAGCCTGTGCTCCGCAACGGGAGAGGCCACAACAATGAGAGGCCCACGTACCGCAAAAAAAAAAAAAAAAGAAATAAAATTTCCAGCTCAACCAAGACAAAATGAATTTTTCTACACTGAGAAACTCTGGGGTCTATTTGCTCCACTAAAATTACAAATGGAATTCAAAGCAATGCAGCATGTTCTGCATCTTCCATTTCTTCCAAGCTCAAACCTTTCACTGGATATTTGAGGAATAATGACAAGCCTATTGGATTTGAAGATATTTTTAATGACACATCACAAAGTGAACTAATGGGAGAACCTCACTTGGTGGAATATAAACTCAATTTCCTGTAACGCAGTGTGCTATTCATGAAAACAGAGGGACTGCTTCTTGTTTATAGTCATCTATTTACTATAATTTGGTGTACACAACATTAAAAGTACTGACACATTAGAAAAAAAAACCCAACAAACCCACATACACATACCCTAGAGTGGCTAAAAATTTTTAAAACTGACAATACTAAGTGTTGTCAAGAATATAGAGCAACTGGAGCTTTCATCCATTGCTGGTGGGAATGCAAAATGGTGCAGTCACTCTGGAAAGTAATTTGTTAGTTTTTTTTTGTTTTTTGTTTTTTAAATCAAGTTAACCATACACTTACCATATGAACCAGAAATCCCACTCTTAGATATTTACTTAAGAGGAATAAAAACATGTATTCACACAAAGACTTGTATACAAATGTTTATAGCAGCTATATTCGTAATGATAAAAATTTGGAAACAACTCCATCAATGGGTGAATAAATAAACTGTAGTGTATAGATACAATGAACACTACTCAGCAATAAAAAGAAAAATCTAGTAATACATGCAACAATATGAATGTTTCTCAACATTAATGCTAAGTGAAAGAAACCAAATCTGAGTGATTATTTGTTGTATGATTCCATTTATAATCTGTAAATCCTCAAAACATGATTCCTTTGGTGAAGACAAATGTATAAGGATAGAAATCAGATTGGTGGTTGCTAAAGGCCAGAGGTAAGAGGTGAGGCAAAGGGCACAATGAACTTTTTCAGTCGAGGGAAATGTTCTTTATGCTGATTGTGGTGTTGGTCAATGGTGGTATATAGTTAAAATTGGTGAATTTTACTTTAAGTAAATTATACCTCAATCCGATTTTTAAAATAGAATGCATGACAGACTTGCTGGCTACCACTGGTTTTTGTTTGTTTTTTTTAACACCTTTATTGGAGTATAATTGCTTTACAATGTTGTGTTAGTTCTACCACTGGTTTTGATAGTAAAGTGAAGACTGTTTGCTGCACTGGAAACTGGTTCCCCTAAAGAAATCTGTTGGAAGGAAAGTATGTGTGACTGTTTCCCTTGGACCAGATGTGAGCCATAGGAGAGCGAAGACCTGCATGGAGAGGTAATAAAACCTGTCCAAGGGCGCCACCAGGAGGGCATCTGAGACTTAGCAGCAAGAAGCTGAAGCCTAGGCCTGCCCGTGGGCCTAGGAGAGGTCAGCTGCCAGTCCAGACAAGGATGAGACTTGTGGGTGACAGACCCGGGTAATGGTGTGGGCTAGAGGGTTGGGAAGAACTTACAAAAGAGCCCCGCTAGATGAAGAGTCAGCTTTATACACATGCCAGGCCCGGGGAGATTGTGTGGCAGCTCACACAGTACTAGTCAGAATAAGACCTTTCTCGCCCCTTTCCTCCTCCCTCTCCCTCCCACATTTCAACTCCAGAGAAAGCAAAAGCAGCCTAGTGAGTGAGTGAGTGAGGAAGAGGATCTCAGGGTGTAAGAGCAGTGGGGGAATGGAAACAGGCGTTTGTCAGACGCACACATTTCCCCTCCCCCCACCACCACTCACGCACATTTTTTCCAGCTGCATGCTGTCTACCCAAAACACATCGGGAAGGTGCAAGGGATTTAACCTTAAACTTTTACTTTTTTTGACTTGTAGTTTTTTTGCATTTTTTATTGTGGTAAAATATACATAACATAAAATTTACCATTTTAACCATTTTAAAATGTATAATTCAGTGGCACCGGGTACACTTACATTGTTATGCAACCATCTCCAGAAGCTTTTCTTCATCCCCAACTGAAACTAAAGAACTAAAAATAGAACTACCATATGATCCAGCAATTCCACTTCTGGGTATTTACCAGAGGAAAACAAAAGCACTAATTCAGAAAGATACATGCACCCCTACATTCATTGCAGCATTATTTACAATAGGCAAGACATAGAAAAAACCCAAGTGTCCATCAACAGACAATTGGTTTAAGGAGATGTGGTATAAATATATACAATGGAATATTATTCAGCCATAAAAAAGAATGAAATCTTGCCACTTGCCACAACATGGATGGACCTAGAGGGTATTACACTAAGTGAAATAAGTCGGACAGAGAAAACAAATACTACATGATTCCACTTATATGTGGAATCTAAAAAAACAAAACAGACAAACAAAACAGAAACAGACTCATAAATACAGAGAATAAATGGGTGATTGCCAGAGAGGAGGAGAGTGGGGGAATGGACAAAATAGGTGAAGGGCATTAAGAGGTACAAATTTCCAGCTATAAATAAATAATTCAGGGGTTTCCCTGGTTGCACAGTGGTTAAGAATCCGCCTGCCAATGCAGGGGACACGGGTTTGAGCCCTGGTCTGGGAAGATCCCACATGCCGCGGAGCAACTAAGCCCATGAGCCACAACTACTGAGCCTGCGCTCTAGAGCCTGCGAGCCACAACTACTGAAGCCTGCATGCCTAGAGCCTGTGCTCCACAACAAGAGAAGCCACTGCAATGAGAAGCCCGTGCACCGCAACGAAAAGTAGCTCCCACTTGCCGCAACTAGAGAAAGCCCGCATGCAGCAACAAAGACCCAACGCAGCCAAAAAAAAAAATAAATAAATAATTCACTGGGATGTAATGCACAGCATAGGGAATACAGTCAACAATATTGTAACAACTCTGTATGTTGACACATGGTAACCAGACTTGCGGTGATCATTTCATAAAACATAAAAATATTGAATCACTATGTTGTACACCTGAAACAAATATTGTATGTAAACTATAATTCCATTTAAAAAATAAAGATATACAGTCCGGGGCTAATACAACAGGTTGAAAAGTCCTCAAAGCACAGGCTCCTTACCATACCATCCTAGTGTAGCTCCACCATCCCCATGGTCTAGGTCTAGCGTCTGGGTCCAGGCAGGAAGAAAGAGAAAAGGCAAAGGCTTTTGGAAAGATGGGGGAAATTGTCACTCAGTCATTTTCTGTGTTCTGTGGTTCAGAAGAGTGTCCTGGTTGACAAAACCTGTTCTAAAAGACCAAGAAGCCAGAAGCGTGGCAATGTCTCTTGGAAGGGCCAGACTGGCCCATGATCCTCATCTCCAAATACTGAAGTCACTCACACAAATTAAAAGACCTGAGATCAATTATCTAACTGGCTGAGCTTAGGCCACATGTGTGCTTTGTCAAACACAATCTTATGGGATAATTGTGGTGAAGCAAAAATTGGAGGGAGAGCTCCTTTGCCCACAGCAGGATGTCTGAGAACAGAGCTTCACCAACAGGCTCTCTCTGTAGTGTTCCCCAGGGGACCCCAGGGAGCACAGTTGTTTTCAACAACTCGTCCTCATTGTACAGATGGGAAAACTGAGGCCTGGGAAGAGGCAGGGGTGTGCACCAGGTGATCTGGGGCACAGGGGGCAAGGGATCACAGGCTCCAACTCTTACGAAGAGCTCTCCCATCCAGCAAAAGAGCTTTACAATTTGTAACGCATTTTCACTGACAGGATCTCAAAAGATGAAACGAGGGCACAGAAGCAGGAACTGACTCACCAGAGGGCACATGGCTAATGAGTGACTGAGGCTTAATTGGACCTCGGGCTTTCAGATCCTGAAACCAGGATCTGTTGCCTAAAAGTATTTTTACTTCAAAATTCATCTATGAATTTTGGCCTAAAAAATGTAAAAATTAGGAAGAATCTCACCTGCTCCCTTGAAGCGGGAGGATTCGCTTGTTCATCTAACTGTAGCTGGGTTGTCACGTTCTCCATAGAGAAGCTACCATAGACCTCGATGCCTCCAGCAATGCCCCCTGCACAGGGAAACCCACTGAATCTTCGGCCAGTCAGCAAAGGTATACTCATACCTATTGCACATCACTGGTGTGTGTGTGTTGGGTGGGGTGCGGTTATTTGTTTGTTCAGTAGCATCAAATACTTGCTGGGCTCCAATTTACAGTGTCAGGGACTGTGTTAGGCACGGAGATTAGAGATGAATTAGACAGAGCTTCCTGTCCTCGTGGAGCTCAATCCAGAGGCAGACGGTACACTTAAACCACAAAGTCATTTTAGATAGTGGAAAGTGTGGTGATGGAAATACGATGATGAGATACCAGTGACGGGACGGGCTGCCACTTTAGATTGAGTGATGGGAGAAGGCCTTTCTGATGAGCTGAGATAAAGGTGAACAACAAGAAGGTGGCAGTCGTCATGTGAGTATCTGGGGAAAACAATCTCATTTGGCCTTTTTAGTGAACAGAGAAAAGGCCAATGTGGCTGGAGAAAAGGGGAACGTGGTACAAGAAGAGCCCAGGGAGGTGGACTGGGGTCACATCATGTAAGACCCTGTAGACCATGGTCAAGTTCAAACCAGCTTCTGGAGAAAGGCAGGTAATTAGGTACGGGCGACCTAGGTGGGGGTTCCCAGGAGGCAGCTGAAGAGCGGTCCAGGTCCATTCATTGAAATGCTCCCACGAGTGGGCAGTGCGGCCCAAAGCTTTGGCTTTAGCCAATCAGAGCCTGGGGGCGGGGCCAGAGCCAGCAGCTAGTCGGCGGCCCCTGTGGCCCACCTGTTCCTTGTCGCTTCGAACTCCCACCTCCTCAAATGAGGCTGGCTGTTCTCCGGTTTCCTCGACCACCACGAAAGGAAACCCTGGTCTTCAGCGTCCGGGCCGCTGAAGGAAGCAGGCGGACACTGGCTCCCCCAACGCCGGGATCGCTTTCCCCGGTGTCTGGTCTTGTCTGCGGTTAGGGGTCGAGGCGGCGGCCAGAAGGCCGGCCGGGGCCGTAGCAGGGAGCTTGATGAGCCCCAGAGCCAGAGGGGCCGCAGAAGCCCGAGGTGGGAGGCCACGGGACAGCCCTGTGGCCTGACCCTCGCAGGAGAGACCTGCAGCTTGCTTTTTTTCGCTTAGTACGTCTTGAAGGGTGTCCACGTGGAGACATGAAGACCCACCTCCGTCTTCAAATTGTTGCATGATGCAGAATTACCAGTGCTTAGGTCACCCACTCCCAAGCTAATGGACTCTTTAGTTGATTTTACTTTTCTGCTCTAACTAATGGTCCTTCAGGAAACATCTTTGTCATTCTTCTTGTACCTGTATTTCTCTAAAGTTGTCTAATTCCTCAGTCACAGGCAGGCCATCAGTTACATAGGTGAGTGACAAAGTTAGGCTGTGACTTAGAAGGTTTCCCCTGGGGAGGAGGGGAAGGGGATTGGATAAATTCCCTAGGAATGGTTGTGGCCGACAAAGCACAAAGGCCTTGGGGTTAGACATGCTTTTGCTTCCAGTTTTGCTAGTTACATATTGAAGACTGGTAGGCGAGACCCCCAGCCCCCCGGGGCCTTATTTTCCTCATCTGTGAAGAGGGAACACTCGGGTGGTGGTGAGAGGGGCTGGTAAAGTGATCTGTAAGGTTTGTTGCACTGAGAAGGCCTTATATTACCACCCTTATATTACCAGGGTGAGAACAGTAGCCACTCAAACCCCACGGAGGCTGTCAGAACTCTGAGGGCCCGAGAAGGTGGGTCTACCTGGACAACAGCTCGGCCACCCTCAGGCCTTGGAGCTGTGTAGATCCTGGACGTGGGGTGACCACTCTGTCCCAACTGGACAAGACCTCCCCTCATCCGGACACCTTAATGGGCCTGCCAGGTGAGTGGAGCCCTGGTGGACAACGGGTGCCTCACCTGGACCAGACCACATCTGACAAAGGCCTTAATGGGTGAGCAGAGCCCCGGGTGAGGAGGCGTTGAAGGGCAGTGGTTGTCCTTTCTACCAGACCTTGATCTCAGGAGATAGAAACGGTAGAATAACAGGCCACATTTGGCCAATGGGAAGTGCACACCACCTTTTGGTTAGATTTACTGGCTGTTTATAGAGGGCCTGTCTATATAACACGAAAAAACTACTCGCAACTCACCACCCTCCACCCGCACCGCTTTTCAAAAGAAAACCTGCCCCATCTAGGCCTTCTGGACGTAAAGAGGTTGCCCACGGATAACAGAGTTAGAAAATCGCACAACTTGTAAATGCCCGTTTGTGTTTTTAAAAAGTCATAGGAAAGAAATGTCTTCTGGAAATGACATTTTGAAATGGAATAGTTAAATCACCTCTAGAGGTGACATCGGGGTGATCCAGGTCCACGTATGTCCCACACATACGTGGGTTAGAGGACATGGAGTGGCAGACCTTGAGGAGAAAGGAAAGAAGCTTCTGTGCCAGACGGGTCACACTTGGGAGACATTTCCATGTCATAACCATTGTTGTGTGTGTGCATTTTATTCCTCACTGCTGTATAAATAGTTGACAATGCTAAGTACTTTTCTGAAATATCTAGTGGATGTTCTGAAGCGCCTGATATATGTTAAAAAGTAGAGGTAGTAAAAAGACATTTTGAAAGTATCTTTTTGTTAAAATTCATATGAAATATTGTTATGTTGGGGGGGGGAGGGATTGGCCAAACCTCCTTTCTGAACAGTACGCACTGTGGCTGTGCGCTGGCTCGAGAGGGAGGGATGTGTGTGGATGTGTTCATATTTACATTTTGAGGCTGACCACTGATGTGTGTGCATCTCTTTCGGCTGTACTATAGAAATACATTGCTGAGTAATTCAATGGAAACATATCTCCTTGCTAATATTTTAATAGTATACATTGGATAATGAATTCTCTTAGAAGCATTATACTTTGTGTACTCTGTTGCTTTATCATTTTTTGGGGGGGGAGGGTCGCCAAGCCACGTGGTACACGGAGATCTTAGCTCCCCAACTAGGGATTGAACCTGTGCCCCGGGCAGGAGAAGCATGGAGTCTTAACTACTGGACCACCAGGGAAGTCCCTATATCTCATTTTTAATTGAACATTAAGGGAATGCAGTATTTTAATCATAACTTTGACAATATCTTTAGCTAGAGGCCTGTTGCCAATTTTGTCTCTTATGAAATGTTTGTCGCCAAGAGAGGCAGGATTACATTTTTTTCTTCCTGATTGAGTTGGTATAGTGTATTCTTGGTTATCAAAATACTCATATATTGAATAGCTTTGGGACTCTGAAACAGTGAATATTCATGATGTGTGAAAAAGCATGATACATACCTATACAATCTTAATTACATAAAAATGGATGTTTAGTTGTGTAGATACATACATGGGACCTAGAAGGACATGTCAAACTGTAAACTGTGATTATGGGTGACTTTTTTTGCTTCTTGTGTTTTTCAGTTTCCTATTATGCACATTAACTCTTAAGAAATATTTTTAAAATCTGTAAAAATTTTACTTTGAAACAATTATTTAGGGACTTCCCTGGTGGTGCAGGGGACTCCATGCTCCCAATGCAGGGGGCCGGGGTTCGATCCCTGGTCAGGGAACTAGATCCCACATGCATGCCACAACTAAGAGTTTGCATACCATAACTAAGGAGCTGGCAAGCCACAACTAAGGAGCTTGCCTGCCACAACTAAGACCCGGTGCAACCAAATAAATAAATATTTTAAAAAGCAATTATTTACTGTAAACAAAGGTGGTCTCACACCTCGACAAGACCTAATTTTAAATCATTCAATGGTGAGTGCCTCTGCTGTGCCTGGCACAGTTCTACGCATGCGCGATACACAATGAACAAAGCAAAAATGTATGCTCTCAAGGGGCTTACACACCACCTGAGCATTTGAGATTTTCTGTGTGGCTGTGTCTAGACAGTGTTTTTTAAAATCTGTACTTTTGCAAATGTAGAGGAATAGGAATCAGATTAATTTTCTAAACACCACCCAGGGAAGGCAGGCAAATTTCTCTCCGTGTGTGATATTCATCCAGTGAACTAATACAATTCTGTGGCCTCCAACTGCAAATCAAATTTTCTGTAGGTCCCCCCTCTGGAATAGCTGCTTGGGTCACTTGTATAAAGGGGAAAGTATCCATCAAAGAAGTGGACTATTTTGTGTTAATAAAAGATTGTTTCTATCAAGTTACCGCTGGTGACGTTTTTTTCTGAAACAATGACATCATCCTAAAAACATCATAACGATGAATTCATATTGTTCTGTTTTACTCAAATACTTGGTTCTTAAGAGAGCTGTTGGACCCAGCAGCATTTCTAAGCTAAACACAGTAAAACAGAAGTTTTCCTTGAGCCTCTCCTCCACACGCTCTTGTGCTAAATGGAATTACAGTATGACTGACTCCAAATCTTTTTGCTGTGGGAGGCGATATGTGCTAAGTAAGAGAATGGCTTTGGAGTTGGGTTGGGTTTGAGGCTCACTTCCAAAGCTTCCTAAGTGTGTGACCTTGGGCAGGTTCATCTTGCTAAGCCTCAGTTTTCTTCTCTCTCTAAAAGAGGGATATAACAGTCTCTACCTTCAAGAGCTGTAGTGAGGATTAAACGAAACTGTGAATTAATACCTATCACATAGTAAATACTCAACCAGTGATCACTTTAATTATCTGTCTGGCACGGGCTGAGTACGGACGGGGAGGGGAACTGGATTCTTCCCGTTTTATCCTTAGGGTTGGGAGAAGGAGTTCTGGGTTCTGAATCAGAAAACCATAGTATTGGTTCTGCCACGAACTGGCTGTATGACTTTGGGCAAGTGACCTTCCTTTTCTGAGTCTGTTTCCTTATTTATTAAACAAGATAAAAGCCAACATTTGTTGAACGTCCAAGGGATAGGCTTATGTGTGGTATTACATATATTAAATCATTGATCCCTCACAGCAGACCCGGGTGGGAGGCGCTATTATTTCTCCATGCACAAACAGAGCTGTTAACACTGGGTGGGGGGCAGGAAATACTTGCCAAAGGGCACACAGCAAGTGAGGGGCAGCTCAGGACTCAAACCCAGGCAGCCTGACTTGGAAGTCCAGGCTGAGGAATGTGGCCATTCACACCAGGTTCAGTGTCACACACCCCATCCCAGCATTATTAGTCTTTCAGGGACCTTAGTGATACACTGTTCAGCTTTTCCCATTTGACAAACAGCAGAAACTAAGACCTGAGCAGGATAAAGAACTTATTCAGGGTCACACAAATTAGTGGCCTGAGTGGACCAAGAACCCAAGTCTCAGAACCCTTCCAGCCCAGAGAGTCAGAGGTCCGCCCCTGAGAGTCTTTTTAAAAACGAAAAACTGCACTTTCATTGTCAGTTTGCCTGGGGTAACAGTTTACACCTTAGTCTGATCACAGCCCTACTTTCCTCCTATCTTCGTAAATTCTGAGGAGCTGACCCCAGTCACTTGGTGGCCGGGGCTTCATCAGCTCCACCAACAGCTGAGAGGAGGCACCGGGAAGTCAGAATGTGTTTCCCGCTCATAAATACAAGACAGGACGTGCCAGTTTCTTCTGCGCGTTTCTGCAAAGAACCGCGTGCTCTCTGCGGACCCTCAGCAGGGGGGAGGCGTGTGGGAGCAGCCCTCCGGCCTCTTGCCCTGCACTGGAGGACAGGCGTGGATAAGCTGTCACCCAGCGAGGCCACAGGTCTGTGTCGCCACCTACCACTGCACCTCTGAATGCGGTAAATTACAAAGTGGAAACCTGTGAAAAATCCGTGGGTTTGGAAACCTCGCGCGCTCTGCACATTCCCACTAGGACTCTCCCTGGCTTGATGCTGTTTCGATTCCTCGGGGAACAGGAAGGTCTGTGCGGTAGCTCTCTGTGTGGTCAGGGGAATCTTTGAGGGTCCTTGAGACCCTTTTTCAAGAGATCCACTAATAGCAAGACGTTACGTACCTTTTTCACTCTAATTCTCTCTGGAGTTTTGCGGAGGCTCCCCGCACGGCGTCTGACGTCATGACAGACCACAGAAACCCGGATGAGAACCCAGCTGTCTGCTATTAAGTGGGATGTGCAAGAGATTTGCAAAACTGGAAAACGAATCCACTCTTTTATGGAAAACATGTTCATAAAAATGTTACTTCTGTTAACATGTTTTCCATAAAAGAGTCCTCTATGCTTAGATCCTGTGTTTGGGGACGAAAGGAAACTAACCAGAACTGGTCCACAGCATGAATAAATCATTACACCAATCAATCAGTCAGTCTCCCAGGTGGTCTGCACTCCAGCTGAGCCTTCCCTCTCCCCTAAAGCAAGCTGCCTCACCTCTGGTCCGCAGGCACTAGATGGCTCCCAAGGGCCCTTCTGGTTTCAGCAACTAAGACCTGGGAGCTCTCCTTAGATTATAACCAAGCAGGACCCTATGGGGCCTTCCTGGGACAAATACCCCTTACCCTCTGCCACCTCTTGTCTGTAGAAAAACTTTAGCCAAAGAATAAATTTAATCAGAGAAGAAAATGCAGAAAGAAATGCAAACAGTCAAAGAAGACAAAATAATCATAGTTTAACCATTAAGGAAAGTCAAGGGCCTTTAGTTCCTCCTCAAGGGCTACAGATAATATTCTGAGCCATATCCTTTGAGCTGTTTTACAGATACTGAAACCTCCACCAGGTGGAAGAAGTTACCTACATGATGACCAGACTGTAGCCATGACATGAGCTGCTCCATCTTGCACAATTCCAAGAACTGGCCTCAAGGAAATGGGAACAAAGCGACCCTGGAACTGAAGATTAACTGTACTTAAAACAATCAAGATGAGGCTGATCAGACCTCTGCATGACCAATTTCAAGGTGACTGTTGGAGCTGACTGTGCTGTTCTGCACGTAGCCCCCCACCCACCTGTGCACCCCTAAAACTCCCTTTTAAAAGCTCTTGCCCCTGATCAACAGTGGGGAGTTGGTTCTTTGACACATGAATCCACCTTCTCCCCAGGACTGCCGGCTTCCTCATTAAAGCTATCTTTCCTTTTACCCAACACTTGTCTCTCGGTATTGGATTCTTGAGTGACAAGCAGCAGAACCCGAGTTTGGTAACAAGGTAGGGACTCCACACCACTTGCCAGTGTTGATCTTTTCTGAATGTTCGTGAAACAGGAACCATAGGCACCCAACAGCATTGCAGGGACATTCAGATATGACAGTGAATGTGGAAATCCTGTGAAAATTGAAAAGCACTGGATAAATATGAACTTGAACAAAGACCTGAAAGGCTAAGCATAAATATGGACACAACATACAAAAGATAAAATCGCAAATGAGACACTTGTCAAAATGTTCTGAGATATATTAATTTATATCTATTGGAAACCCCCCCTATAAGCAACTATATGCAGAAAAATCTCAAAAGACCAAAAGCAATCTATGTCAATGGCATGGGCTCAGGAATTTACCCTTATTCCCCGTTTAAAACCCATCAGATTTCCCTGTGACTATAAAAATAACACATGGTCTTTGTAGAAAATTTGAGAGATAGGGGAAAGCATGAAAAGGGAAATAAAAGTCACCCATAATCCCACCACCCAGAGATAACTATTAAGATTTTTGGTATATCTCTTCTATGCTTAAAAAAAACCCTGTATTTGTGTTTTTACATGATTGGTATCACACTAAACACAGTTTCACTTAACATCGCATTAGGAATAGTTCTCCAGGACATTACAGATTCTTCGTGAATATGAGTGTAAAGGCCACTTCTGGTCCAGCCCCACATGAGACCTGAACGTTTGTAGCAGGCTGGGCGCCATGCTGCCTGGATGGGGAATAAAGGAGACACCAGAAAAGCAGATGCGGGAGACCCGAGTCCACAACACTGATAAATTAGGGGCTGATCTCCTGTGGGAGGGAGTTCTGGCTCTGAGCAGGCTCCTTCTAAATGAGGGAATTTCCCTGCTTCACTGCAGGATGTGTTGGTGAATCTCTTTCATCTGAGATCGGGCCTGGCCAGCGTCACTGGCAGAAGGCTCGAATGTGAAGGGCCGCCAGGATAGAAAGTGTTTCTGAACTGACACTGACAGTCAGTGGAAAATGCAGCTCTATGTGCTCTCTGACTACTTACACCTTTTCCGGAGGGAGATTAGCAAGAGTCAGGGTCCCCGGGTAAGACACTGCTCCAAGCGGCTTTGGGCTTTCAGCTCTGTGGCTGAGTGAGGGTCAAGAAGCAAAACCAAACAACAAAAAAAAAGAAATCACACCCAGATAGTTGGTAAAGATAGCACTTTCAAGTCACCTGGGGTCTTCAGATGACCAAAAGTCCCAGCCGTTGCTGGGTTGTCATGTTGGTGTGAAACTAGCAAAGAGGAGAGAGAGGAGAAAAAGGGGTGGGGGTAAGGGATGCCCCAAGTGTCATTCTGTGAGGCTCGGATTGTCAAGTTCAAAGTGCTCTTGGCTTTCTTCCTCTGGAGAGCGCTCATTACATCATGGAGTAAGCGATGACACAATAGTTCATCTCTGAATCGATCAGCTTTCTGTACTTCCTGTAAATTTCCCGCAGTGTCCTGTCCACTTCATGCATCTCATGTCTGTTTGTATAAATTCTCACCTGTGCCGATAGACAAACACCCCTGCGTGTGCGCGCGCGCGCACACACACACACACACACACACACACACACACACACAGTGGCTACATCACCCAGACCCCGAAGATAATCTGAATGATGTACACGTACAATTGTTGGCAGAACCAGGAAAAGCCCAAACCCAACTAAGGATGAAAGCTCCAGATTCCCTTCCGTGAAATTGTTAATTTCCAATGGACGGACTTGTGAGACATCCACCCCCCATGCCCTGTCTCACTCCTGACCTTCATCCCACAGCAGGAACACTGGGGCTGGATGCCTGCCCACCCAGGGGCCTGGATGCCCTTGCCCGATGCCCGTGGAACCCACCCCGGGGGGGCTCTTACCTTGAGTGTGCGCAGGGCACACCGCCCTTCTTCCTGACTCTTCAGGATCTGCTCCACAAAGTTAACGTGAAGGAAAGCACTGATTTTGAAGTAAAACAACTTCCTGCAGGATAAGATGAGGAGGTGCAGCTCCTCGTCCAGAGACTCATGGCTGTTGTTGAACTCAATAGTTAGTTTCTGGAAAAGCACCAAAGGGGAAGACGGGTGTGGACAGAGATGCTGGGACTGGCTGGATCATTTCATAACACTTTCATGACCTGGCTTTGGCCTGGTAGCCCCTGGTGGTTCAAGTGCTTTAGATAAGGGGCACTGGACAAGCAGTTGTCGGAAGAAGGGATTTGGGAATGAAAGGGATCTCATCCAAATGTACGAAACTTGGAGTTTCAAGGCAATGTATCTGGAGTCTGGAGATCAAAGTGGTGGTCCTGGCCCTGCGATGGACTAGCCAGGTGACCACGGGCAGCACCGAATGGTTATGATGTCTGCCTGCCCACTTCAGGGCTGTGTGAGCGTAAACGAGCTCTTAGCACTTTGTCATCCCTCACTGTTAGTAGTGGTACTTATACGCTTGAGTATCAATCCTCACAGCCTTCTGAGAGGTCTTTGCGGGGGGCACAAAATGATCCCGATTTTGTAGATGGGGAGCTGCCAGACTAGAGAACAGCCCACACCTCTGAGCTCTTCTGTAACTTGGGTCAAATTTGGCTTTTTGTCTGGTTTGGAGTCACACTGGGTCCTGTGTGCTGCTGTGACTGGGGGGAGAAGTAGAAGAAGCTGCTGACCTGCTTCTCACCTGTAAAGGCACCTGCATGCTCAGGCCTCACAGCTCTGAGCCAGGGATATAGGAGCTTGCCTTGGTTGACAGCCAATCAGGAATTGGTTCCACGTATAAGAAGTGAGCCGTAGCTTTTGTCCTCTGCTGCGGTCTTGGGGACCGGGAGAGGCTTAGTTTGCTGACATTTCCCAGAACCTCAATTTGACCTTGAGTGAGTGTGTGCAAGCCAAGAGCAGGTAGCAGGAACCTGAGGGGCAGCCACTCCTCACAAGCCTCCCAGCCCTCAGCTCACACTTACCTGCAGAGTGTGCTGGTAGGTGGGCAGGAGATCCATCAGAGTGGGCCTCATGGACCAGTCGGGGTCGCTGAAAGAGTGGTTTCGCAGACCGATGCCCCTGATCGGGATCTCCTGCAGGAGGATCCGGGCCAAGTGCTCATACTTCGTGACTTGCTCAAAGAAGAAGTTGACTTTCAGGTTGGTGGCGTACCTGGCCAGCTTGGCCCAGGACATGCCCCAGATGACCTGCCTGTGGGGGTCATGAATGTGGCACTTGATGTTCATGGTCCAGAGGGTGTCGGCATTGTTCTCACACAAGTTCTCCAGCAGCTCATCGGAGATGCAGTTGTAGTTGAGGGTCAGGGACTCCAGGTTGCGGAACGTGGCCATGGTCTTGTTGAACTGGGGGCTGCTGTAGACAGCGAGGTGGTGGCTGAAGTAGTCCTGGATGTTGAGCTCTGACACCACACTCTCTTTCCTTAAGCAGCTCAGGGAGTTGAGGATGTAGCAGCCTTGCTCCACGGTGAGCCTAGCCCCTTTTAGGTTGAGATAATCCAGGTGCTTGCCCATTTTCTTCAAGAATAAGCTCAAGCTTTCCATGAACATCCTCCTGATGTTGTTCCTCCAGACCAGGCGGTCCAGTTCCAGGTGCTGGATGGACAGAGATTTCAGACGGTTGTTTCTCTTGCCCAGACACGAGAAAAGGCCTTGCATGGTGACCTGGAACTTCCTGGTCTGGACAACATTGTAAGGATTCAGGAGTTTGATCTCCAGGTGCTCCAGATAATGACCAAATTTCTTAACATACCAAAGAGCCAACTCATATTCGTACGCGTGTACCCTGGAAGGTCTCCCACTAAACGTGATGGTCCTGTATCGCCAGAGGTCAGCCGAATACATCATCTGGTTCCACTTTCTGCACACAAGGGCTGCCCTGGACCTGTCCTTGTCTCCCAGCCACCAGAAAATACGATGTAGGCATACATCGGGCAGGGTGGCCCAGTAGCTCCGCTGTTGAGGCTGGATCAGTTGGCCTTCTTCGTCCATCAAGGAACCGGGATGTCCACTGCAGCTGTGTGGTAGGCAGAGCTTCCAAAAATGAGGAAAGAAAAGCAATCACTTGTTTTCTGTGGGGAGTAAAAAGGAAGAACCATTGCCTGCCAAACACATATTAAACCCAATGGAACAAACTTGCACTATGGCCCCATGTGTAGGTACTGGGCTGGTGCAGGGGGTGCAATGATAAATCCACCATACTGTGCACACCTGCAAGGAGTCACAGCCCATAAGGGGTCTATCAGGGACATAGACCAGGACTCAGTGACAGCACTGTGGGAGACATGAAAATCCTCAGGCATATTCATGGTGCAGGGTGGCACAAACCGGGGTATTAGTTCTGTATGTGTAAGAAGAAGTAGAGAGGGCTGCTCAGAGGAGGTGGCATCTGAGCTGGGTTTTGCAGGGTGAGTAGGATTTGCAAGGCAGACAGGTTGGTGGTGGAGGAACTGGTATAGTCCAGGCAGAGGGAACAAGATGGGCAAAGCCACGGAACTGTGAGTATGAGTGATGTGTTCACATTCACGGAACTAAAAATTGCTTGGAGCTTAACTTGTGAGGGTCAGGGAGTGATGGAACTGGAGCTGGAGCAGTGGGAGGTGCTGGTTCAAGGGCATCATTCAAGATGCTCTGAATGATGTGATAAAGGCTGTGTCCTACAGCCAGGGATTCTCACTGTCCCCTCTCCCTAAGACTTTGGAATTCTGACATCTTCTCTGGATGAGAATCAGTGTCTGTGTTGAGTGACATTGCTGATGGCTGTGTTTATATTCAAAAGGTGCAGCAGCAGAACAAACGTGGAGAACCTCAGCTGAGGTCAGGGCAGGTCGAAGGATCACACGCCCAGAAGTGACGTGGTCAGTCTTGAGGTAAAGAAAGAATACTCTGGGGGAATGGAGGAAGGATGGTCCATAGTAGAGGCCAGGCTTGAGGCCTGGGACTAGGGTGGCGTTATAGTGGGAATCGGGGTGGGTAGTGAGTTCTTTGGCAGACATGATTTGGTAACTGGTGAACACCTGAACTGGGAGGACTGAAAGGTCTCTGACTTGGCTGTTGGATTGCAGGTGGTATTCCCCAGCCAGGCTAGGGAGTCCCAGGGAAGAACTGGGCTAAGGCCCCACCAGATACACTGAGCCCTCGGTCAGATGGTTCATAGCCATCTGCTGTAATCTTCATGGCTTTGCTTTCAATGTTTCCCCTGCCTGAGAACTACCCTCTTTTTCTTTACCCCTCCCCAACCCCCCATTTTTAAAGTTCAAGCCCTACCACTCCATAAAGCTTTTATTGGCTTCTTTACCAGGTAACCCAAGGCCATTCATTGTGGTTCACAAAAACTCAGAGCTGGAAGAGATCTGAGAATTGATTTATTTTTTTTTTAACAGATGGAAACTAGGCACAGAGAGGTGAAGGGGCTTGTCTGTGGTCACACAGCAAGTTAGTAACAGGACTCAGGCTAGACCTGGGCTTTCTTACTCTTTCTCTTATACTATTTTCCTACCTCCACTTTTCAGGCCTTGGCTTCAGAGGGACAAGCTAATCATAATTTTCAGTTCAGGACAGACACTTGTCTGTGCAAGACCTCTCTTTGATTCTATTTATTCATTTATTCCCTTTTAATTCTATGTCCCACTCCATTGTTCCCCACCACAGGCAACTATTCCAGTGTGTTTGATGTGCTGCTTTTTGTTTGTGTGCGTGCTTGCCAAATGTGTGTTCAGTGTCTGTAAGCATCATTCATGTTGCCCTGCGTACGTCTCACACGGCATCTGTCATCTGAATAGTCCCGGTGGTGGGTATCCCCTTCTCTCTCTTACCCACTCTCCCTGTGGTGGACCCCCAGGCCTCTTCCAGCTCTCCCCAGCAGCACAGTGGCAATAAGCATCCTCAAGCAAGCTCCCGTGGGGCACCTATTTTGGGGTCTTCCCCGTGCCTTTGTCCTCCCTACCCCATGATCACCTACAGAACAGTTTGGCCCCTGCCTCCAGCCGGTCCTCCCATCTCCCACCCAGACAGACTTCCACACGGGAACTGGTAGCAGCCTGCCCCCAGCCAGGACACAGGGCTCCAGGGGGGTCAGCCGGCTCCCCTTCTCTTTCCCCTCTCTCTCTCAGTGTCCATCCTTAGGATAATCTTAGTATAATCTAAGCCTTTCTCTCCCAGAAACGCACACACTCCTTGAGACTAGGGGACAGCCTCATTCTTCTTTTGAGGAAGTTCTTAGACATTTAACGAATGAAGAAATAAGGTTGTGTCTTCAATCACATATAAACTGCCCGGGGCTAGGGGACTCCACGGCACTTAGTAAGGAGCAAGGCACCTAAGAGATGCTCAAGAAAAGCTAAACCAGGGAATTCCCTGGCGGTCCAGTGGTTAGGACTCCTCACTTCCACTGCAGGGGGCACCAGTTAGATCCCTGTTCAGGGAACTAAGATCCCACAAGCCTCCCAGAGCGGCCAAGGGAAAAGAAAAGAAAAGAAAAGAGAAGAGAAAAGAAAAGAAAAGAAAAGAGAAAAGCTAAACCAGTTCGAAAGCTAATCGAAGCCCTTTGACCCAGCAAGGTCACAGGGTCTGAAGAATTATCAGACACTTTAAGCCATGGGGGGCGGGGGGGTTGGAAGGACATCTTTGGTGGGCTGGGAAAGGTATTGCAAGTGGTCCAAAAGTCATGTCACTGCCTGGAACCTCCCCTCTTGTAGCTTAGTGGGTTGGATCCTGGTTCTGTCAACTGCGGTATGGGACCTTAGGCAAGTTAATTAATTTATTTATGCCTCAGTCTCCACATCTGTAAATATGGGTAATAATACTACCTTTCTCCTAGCGTTGTGGGGATTAAACGGGCTGATATACAGAAAGCACCAGAACACTGCCTGGCACACAGTAAATGTTATACAAGTGTTTGCTGCTATCAGAAAGTGGGTGGCAAGGTGCTTCCAAAACATCCCTGTAGGGAAGGTACTTACAAATGGGAGGTTAGGAAAGTGTCCCGGTGAGACGGCGTGCTAGGTGGGGAGCGGGATTCCAAGCCAGCCTAAGGACGCTGGAACCTAGGCGGGGTTTACCACGTCACACAGCTGCCAAGCCTGGGAGGAAACCTGGGTGTCCGATCACCCGGGGAGGGGAGGTGGCCCAGGAGCCTCGCGGGGTCGGCAGGTGAGGAGGGCAGCCCCGCACCTCCGCGCTGGCCTCGGGGCGTCCCCGGCCGGCGCCCACTCGCGCCGCCTTACCCGCTGCTCGCCGAGATCCGCCGCGCGCTGCTCGGCCTGCTGCGCCCGCGACGCCTCGGCTCCGACGCCACCGGCGCTATCGCCGGCTCCGCGCCCGGCCCCTCAGAGGCTGGAGGCCGAGTGGCCGGCCGCCTTTGTGACGCGCCGCCACTTGCCGGGCTCTGTTCATGCCCGCGGCCGCGGGGCCCAAACCTGGGGCTGCCAGCTGAACCGATCGTGCGCGTGCGGGGCAAGACGGGTCCCCGCGCAGGTGGCCCGGGAAGGCACCCTGGCCGGGGAGCCAGAGGCGGGAGACTGGGCCCCGCGACCCCTGCCCGTCCCTCCTCATGCGAGAAAGAGGTCCTGCCCCCCGGACTTGGGGCGCAGGCCCGCGCAGTCGCCACCTTTCCTGTCCTGACCCATCCTCGGGGTCCTGTCCAGTCCCGGGGACCCAGCGTGCGGGGCCTCTCTTTGGGAAACCACTGTCGCTGCCGACCCAAGGAAAGTCTTAAGCAAACGTGACTTCGCCAACTTGACAAAGCTTGAGAAATGCCCCACTTTTCCAGTTTCGGGAGGGTGGGGTGTCCTGGGCCCTTCCTTCCCTGGTGGGGTCTGGGGTCTCCCCACGGGCCAGGCAGAAAGGTAGGGTGTGGGGAGGTGGGCTGCCAGGAGGTGGGCTGCATCTCTAGGTGTCTCCCAGCTGGTCTCCCTGCCAACAGCCCTCACTAGCACCTCTTTGTGCTTTGCCTGGCTCTCCCCTGCCACCCAGCCTCATTTTTCTCTTCTTTCTCCCTTTCTTCTTTGCTGCCACTCCCCTTTCCTTGCCGTGCTAGCCGCTGCCATCTGTGGCCCTGGAAAAACAGTGAAAAATCTACAGAAAAGTGGAGGACAAGTTTTCAGGGAGGGCTTTTTTATTCTCCGGGGACAAAGCTGGGTTCCCTAAGGTGTCCAGGCTGTGTGCAGCCTAGATGCTTCATCAGAATTCTCAGGCAGAAGAGCCAGAGCCCTTTTTTCTTCTGGTAGCTCCTGGGGAAACCAACATCTCGGCTCAAAAGGAGGAAAGCAGTTAGAATCCAAACCTTTTCTTCTACAAGAAAGAAACCCAGTGAATAAAACCCATCTCTTTTCACAAGTAAAGACTAGCACAGAAAGCAAGCAGAAAAACCAGTGTAAAAACAAAATCTTCTAAATCTGTTGTACCTTTTCTTTTCCAAAGCTAGCTGGAACTTCTCACTTGTTTTCCTTTTGATGAAGCTAACCACCAGCATTTCTCCTAAAGAAATGGATATTAAAAAAGTTCAATGTGTTTAAAGTGGAGCGTTAGTTCCTAGGATATCTCTGGGTAATCCTATCCCCAGTTCCCGGAGCAGGAACCCTGAGCTACAGATGGCATAGAAAATGTAGGGAGCCCAGTGAGCCATGAGGCGTCTATGGGAGGCTTGGGACAATGTTTAATAGAGGCCTATCATCATGAGGGGGGTGGGCAAACAGATTAGAGGATACCCACACCATGGACTCTTATGCCATTAAAAAAGGGGGAGGGTAACGTCATTTGACTTGGAGGGATGTCCTTGGGTGTTGATGAATCGTAACATTAAGATGCAAAGGAATGTGTATAATTGGACTCCAAATGTGTATGTGTGTGTGTGGTTATATAACAGAGTTGCCAGATAAAATACAAGATGTCCAGTTAAATTTTTTTTTTTTTTTTTTTTGTGGTATGCGGGCCTCTCACTGCTGTGGCCTCTCCCATTGCGGAGCACAGGCTCCGGACGCGCAGGCTCAGCGGCCATGGCTCACGGGCCCAGCCGCTCCGCGGCATGTGGGATCCTCCCAGACCAGGGCACGAACCCGTGTCCCCTGCATCGGCAGGCGGACTCTCAACCACTGCGCCACCAGGGAAGCCCTCCAGTTAAATTTTAATTTCAGAGAAACAAAGAATTTTTTTTGTATAAGTATGTCTCATGAAATTATTTTGTAGTTATTTTTGTCCCAAGTAATGAATTTTTATTTGCTAAATTCGGCAACCCTATTATGTAAGGATGGAGGGAAGTATGGAAGGAAATTTCAAATTGTGGGAGGCAAGGAAATATGGCACTAATAACACCCCCAGCAAGTATGAAATTCACTCAGCTTTGTAAAATTATGTGCTGTGTGCATATAGAGAAGTAGTTAGAAAAAACAAGATCTAGGTCTACTTTTTTGTAAGGAGTGTGCATCATATATTCAGTGAAAAAGGCAAATGGCAGAGTAATGAATATAGGAAGATGATATATAGGGGAAAAGAAAAAACAATTCAAACCCCATAGAGGCTTGTTCATGTTTGTGTGAACAGAGGTAAAGCTTTGGAAGGGCACCCACCAGGATACTGAAACTAGTATCTCAGGGCATGGGACTGGGGAAGTGGGGTGGGTGTGGGGGAGGATGAGCTTTATCTTTATATTTGTTTGTATGGTATCATGTCAACAAAATCTAGTATTTAGTAGTATCTAGTACTTTTGTATTTTGAAAAACATCAAATAATGAAAGCTTTTTTTTTTTCTTTTTTTGAGTGACACATCCTATTTGGGGCTTAAGAGCATAAGCTTTGGAACTATATACACCTGTATTTTAGGCTGGATTCTGCCACTCTCTAGTTGTATAATCCTGGGGAAGCTACTCAACCTTTCTGTCTAGTTTTCTTATCTGTAAGATAGGGATAAAATACCTGCATGTTTTTTATAATGATTAGCCATTTGTAAAGAGCTTTGCATTGTAACTGGTGCATAATGGTTAACTACCTCTAATACTAATTCTTATTATTATTGGAAAATAATCTAGGATGTAAAAAATCAACCTATTAAGGCTGCAAATCCTGATCTGTTGGAGGCAAGATACCAGCTGACTTTAGTATCTTGACCAAGGCTCTGATCTCTGGGCCTGGATTGCCTTATCTACACTATGAGCTAGAGAACTAGATTGGGTATGCTCTGTTCATTTGTTTGCTCCACAGTTTTGAGGCATTTGCTGTGGTTATTCCCTGGGCTGGGAACTGGAGATACAGAGATGAAAGATCTGGCTCTGCCTTCAGAGGTGGGAGATGATGCACATATATAACCAGGTGATAGGTGCTATGAGAATGGATTTGGACACACAGAGAAAGGGGAGATAAAGATGTCTGAGAATATCCTGCAGGTCTTGGATTTCTTTAAACACTGTCCAGATGGCTCCCAGCTGGATAAGGAGAGAATGGAGGCTGGGTACCTGATGTTGGGTTAGGGTTGGCAGGGGAAGTAGGATGCCACACTGAGAACACCTCCTCAGAATGTCATAGGCTGTCTCGTCTTCTACAGGAGAGGAGGCCCTGAGCTTGCCATCAGACTTCAAAGGCAGATCCGTGGTTTTGTTTGTGCCTCTTGGTGCTTGCCGTGTTGACTTTTCAGAAAGAAGGGGAAATCTTCTTGTATTTTTCGTCTTTGGACGGACGCCTTTCTCTGCTGTGGAAGTTTCATCTTCAGCAGCCTGATTTGAAAGGGATGAAGGAGGAATATCTGGTTTCCCAACTGGAGAATGTGTCACAGAATCTGAGATTGGACGGCATCTGTCCTGCAATTATGAGTCATACTTCAAATTTTAAAATGACCTCAGCTTTAATGGTGGACAATACAACAGGCAAGATAACCTGAAATTTTCCCACTCTGAAATGCTGGATAAAATATGACAAACATTCACTGAGCTGACTTTGCAAGAAAGCAAGCAAGCTCCATGTTCTAGGAATGAAGACCTGACCTGTTAAGCACATGAGCTGACACTTTAGGAGGAGATGTGGGGTCAATCTCGTATCTAAGAGCTTGGATAAGAGAAGAGTCCCATCCACACAAGATGTGGAATTGGAAGTAAGATTCCCCTTTCCCTACGTAAAGCTGGGAACCTTGAAGGCTAACCTGTGGTGGCTAAGAGAAAAGAATTGGCTAATTGGAAAAGGAAAGTGGCAAGAGAGCTTGTCTACCTTGGACTAGAAATTGAGGGTGCAGAAGCAAAACCGACACTCCTGAAAACTCAAAATCCGACGCTCATGCCATTCTTGTATTTGGGGTTCAGATTTACACAATCCTCATGCTCTGGGAATACCCAAGCAGAAGAGTTAATGTAAAATTTGGGATGTATGGCAGAAGCAATCACAAAATCCCTCTGGAGGTT
The DNA here is from genome assembly GCF_949752795.1 of Hyperoodon ampullatus. NCBI lineage: Eukaryota > Metazoa > Chordata > Mammalia > Artiodactyla > Ziphiidae > Hyperoodon > Hyperoodon ampullatus. The sequence continues at coordinate 41,116,713 of NC_136932.1, read as the reverse complement.
ACATAATCCCAAACTAGGTCATACAGGATTCTCACAGATAGAGTCTCACCAAATAGAAGCTCACTATTCAAATTTACACACAAGGAAACACTCTACCTTGGGTAAGAGTCACAGACACAACCATTAGCAGGATTAGTCTCCAAGGAGTTCAGATAACAGAACTATAGGAGAGAGACTGTAAAATAAATTAATTAAAAATGATTCAAACAAGAGAAAAGAATATGACCCTATGAAAAAAAGAGTAGGTGAATTTGAAAGAGAGGTAAACAGAACTTCTTGAAATGAACAATACAGACACTGAACCTCAATGGATAGGCTTAAAAATAGCAGGTTAGATTTGGCCAAGAAAGAATGAACTTGAAAACAGGATTTGAGGAAATTATTCAGAATATAGGAGAGAGAAATAGAAAATGTGAAAGGTTAAGGGACATGAGGATAGAACGAGAAGGCCTGATGTACATCTAATATGTTCCACAGAAAGAGTTGGGAGAACACGGAGGGGTTAGGGAATATTGGGGATTCCAAGAGATTATAGCTGAGACTTTTCAGAACTGATTAAGGCAGAACTAAATCTTTAGATTTGGGCAGGAGAAATTCTGAAGAAGAAAGAAAAATATAAACACTCTTGAGCATATTGTTTTAAGCAGGATGAATAAAAATAAATCTTCTCTTGGGTGCATTGCAGTGAAACCAGGAAGATCAAAGGCAAAGAGGATCTTGAAATCAACCAAAGAAAAAGGGTTATCCACAAAGGAATGGCAGTTACACTGAGAGCAGACTTATCAACAGCAATCATAGAGGTGGGAAGACGGTGGAATGAACTTCAAAACGCTAAGAGAAAATAACGGTTAACGTAGAATTGGATACCCAGTTAAACTACCATTCAATAATGCAGGAAAGGGCTTCCCTGGTGGCACAATGGTTGAGAGTCTGCCTGCTGATGCAGGGGATACGGGTTCGTGCCCCGGTCCGGGAAGATCCCGCATGCCGCGGAGCGGCTGGGCCCGTGAGCCATGGTCGCTGAGCCTGCGCGTCCGGAGGCTGTGCTCCGCAACGGGAGAGGCCACAACAGTGAGAGGCCCACGTACCACACACACACAAAAATAATAATAATAATGCAGGAAAAAAGTACTGTGTTTACTCCTCACAGCTTCTTGCTGAGGGAACTACCTAGATGTGTATTTCAGGAAGAGAGAAATCCTACCCAGACGGAAAGCTTGGGATTTAAGAAAGAACATGAGCAAAGAGAAAGGTAAATGTGCGAGTATATCCAAGCAGGCATGAATTGCATAAAATGACAGCAGTAATAATCACTAAAGAGGGACAGTATGAAAACAAGGTGAAACTAAATTCCATAGCATTTACATATAAGGTGGGAATAGAGAATTGGAGTCAACATGTTCTCAAATCCATATATTGTTTGTAAGGAGCGTAGGGAATATGATTAATTTAGACTTTATTAAGTCAAGTATTCCTATTAAAATGCACTAAATGTCACTAATGGTAAATTTTATATGTATTGTCCCACAATAAACAAAAAGGTCTAGATCATCCCTAGGGTCTCTTTAGTTTTGATATTCATATTTCTCTGAATTGAAGGGTAAAGAAAGGACAAACAGCGCTCCATGCAAGCAGAAGGAAATGAGTTCTTTGGAGAGAAGCCTTAGGAAGTTTCCCCAGAAAGAAAATGCTTCATCCTGCAAAAGAAGGGAGCAGCTTGGCACGGGCTAATGCACTAAAACGTGCTCAGAGTGATGGAGGGAGGAGTCTGTGAATGTTCCCAGGCAAAAGCAATCGATCAATCAATCACATCGTGACATCTTTACAGAGTCCCCCTTTTGGTACCTAGCCTTGATATTAGTTTCACCGTGGGAAGATGGAGAAAGTTGTTAACTTTTTCGAGGGAGCTAACAGTCTAATTGAGAAGACTCCCGCATGGGACAGAAAATAATAAGGCAGGTCCTATTAAGGACCAAATTGCCATGTCCAGGCCCTGAAGGCTGAAGATGTTTGGAGGTGATCAATGATAGCTGGACTGGTCAGGGAGGCTCCTTGAAGGGCTGGCACGATGGGAGGCCAATTATGTGTGCTAAATTAGCCTAAACCAATTCACAACATCCCTTTATGAACAAAGCAAAACTGAATATGGGAACCTCTGTTATCCATGCTGTGTAAAATTGGACCCAGAACCTACCTTTCATATTACACTTTTTGGAATATGGACTAGCTATTGGCACCATTAGAAAATAACTAATTTCTACTCACCACATGGTGGAAATACTTATTTCCTGGGATCATTTGGTTGCAATAATGAGAGCAGATGTTGCTTTCAGGAGCTGAAATTCTCTTCCCTGAAAAAGCACGGAAACAACAGCACAAATTATTGCCCTTGACAATGGCTAGCCCGACTGTCCCACAGCTGCGTACATGGCCTGCAGTCCTGATGATGAACTGTCCCCGGCCTGCCGTGAGTGTCCTGTGCTGCCAGGGTCCTTGGCCACACAGGCCACCCACAGCAGGAATCACCCACATCATTTCCTTTAAGCTGCAAAAGTGCACTCGGGGCAGCACACAGCCCTGATGAAGAGACATTTTCCTGGAGCGGGACTGGTTTCTAAGGAGACAGAAGGAGCCGTTACCACAGATGCCAGCCCCGTCCAGTCTGACTGCTCTTTCATTTCACCAGTCTCTGAGCTCTGTGATCAAACGAGGAGTTATTGCACACATCTTTGTTGACTGTGCTGAAGCTGTGTTGTGTTGTCTTGTTGAAGTTGTGTTGTGTTGATGAAGTTGTGCTAAAGAGTTGTTTGTTGGCTGTGTTGAAGCCCAGCCATGCTGGAAATGTACACGAATCTCAAGCACTCCAGTTTTTCATTTGCCGATTTTAGTAAAATTGTTTACCAGGAGAGACTTACCATCCAAAGGATTTTAGGCTCTCTCCACGTGTTACTAAAACAACCGGTGACACAAGATCTGTCACATTGCTGTCCTCCGTAAACACACCTCATGAAGAGGTAACCAGGTCAAGAGAACACACAGTGGTACCAGGCGGCCAACACATAGGCCCAAAGGTCAGGAGTTACAACTAGATCCCTTCTGTCCGCTGCTGATGGTGGTAAAAGCTCCTGATTTGGTGTCAGGGAACTTGGGTGTCCTGTCTGGTTTCTGCCTCTAGCAAGCCCCTGTTTCATTCTATGCATAGGTTTCTCATCTGTAAAAGGATGCAGGTGGGTCTCTGCCAGGCTGGAATTGTGCTTGAGGGGTTCAAGGAAGCCTCCCATTTTGTCGGACCCCCACTGCCTCTGCACTCATCTGTGTAGCTCCCAGGCCCGCAGCTCCTGGCGTCTTGGTCTCCCTGGACCAGTCATTTAGAGACCACAGCAGACACACAAGAAGGCCACTCTAGTACGTGGTCCAGAATAGCCAGATGGATTTGAGACACGTGCATCTGTCATCACACATGTCACCTGTCCTGCTGAGAGCTTACATTCCTTGCCACCCCTGCTCATCTTTCTGGAGCCGGGTCTGCTCACCCCAGCACTCATCTCTGTGCTGGGCCCGCATGCGGAGCATGATGCGCTGGCCGCAGTCTGGGCAGACCTCCGTCCGCCTGCCGCAGTGGTGCTCGTGGATGTCCACCTTGTTGAGGCACACGGCCAGCTCACAGAACTGGCACTCAACGGGGCGCTCCTGGCATTCCTTGGCCTGCGGGGAGGCAGGCGGGATGGGCATGGTCACTGGCCTGCAGCGACTGCAGTTGTGTTGGGGATATGAGCTTATTTCCCTGGGGGATTGAAGCCAGTAAGAGAAAGCAGGTGGGAAAGGCCAGGGGGTGGGGGGACTCTCCTTGGCAAACATGAGCTCTCTTGGGCTTGTGGACCATGGCAGGCCCTTCTGACGGGCATCTGGGGGCAGGAGGCCCTGTGATGAGCTAGTTCCCCATTGTGCGTGCCCCAGGCCTCCTTGGGCGAGAAGAGAGAACTGGGGGTGGGGGGTGGGGGGAAATCATTATTACTGGACCTTTCCCCTCCTCCTGGGCTTGGGAGAAGAAATCACAGCTGACTCTCACCTCGTGAATCTCCAGCACGTGCTTCGGCAGGCTCTGCTGACACATTGCGCACCCCACCTAAACACGGAGGGAGACACTGGAGTTCCACCCAGCTCAGCGGCCCTGACTCTGTGTGTCAGGTGTGGGTCTGTGAGCACCTGGGGGCAGGAGTCAGGTTCCCTCGTCTCCCTGCAGCACCAGCCCTGTGCTCAAGGAGCATCTGTGGGACCCGCTGAGTTGAAATGGATGCCTGAGCTTGAGGATCTCCAGAAACAGCAGGAGAGAAAGGTTAACCTTCGACCAGCCTTGGCCATGAGTGCCTTCTAGAGCTCTCCTTTCCTGTCTCTCCTCTTGACACACCTTGAAAGAACATTTTACCTTTCCTGAAACAGGGATGCCCTTGCCTTGGCCGAACCCATTCGCCTGTAGGGAAAGGATAGGGGATGGGAAAACCAGGGTTGACTCAGTGCAGTACAAGAAGGGCAGATTTAACTACGCTTTCCACTTCACAGGGGGTGCTGGGTGCGGGGTGCCCACTTGAGACGGGCTGCAGTGAGGACCGGGCCCCGGCTGGCCGCCTGGTGCTCCCACCCCAATCCCTGCTTCCGCCTCCCCACCTGCTGGTGCCCGCCGCTGCGGTGCTCTTCCATCTTATGCTGCAGGACGGGTTCCTTGCACTCCGGACAGAGGACCGGGAACAGCAGACAGTGGGCCTCATGGAGGGCCAAGTGGCCAGGGGCCACACTTCTTTTGCTGCAGGATCAAGAGGGAGGAAAAACAGGCTTATTTCATGGTATAAAGCGTGGAGCCGTATTTCGTATCCAGGGCTGCTGGATTAAGATCTTCCAAGGCCTCCAGCACTGAAAACATGATGACGATACCACCTGCCCCCCTTCCCCATGCTGGTCCTAGATCAGAACAATGCAAAATCATAAAGTAAGTGTAAGGATGCTCTGTAAACTCTTCTACTGCCTGGGGTGAGAGGGGGTGGGTGAGGAGGAATGGGAGGCAGAGATTACAAGGGGCCGTAGGAAACTTTTGGGGGGAATGGATAGGTTCATCATCTTGATTGTAATTGATGAAATATAATTTATATTTTAAGACAGGACAAGAAAAAATTAAACATAAAATTCTCTCTGCGTTTGTTTGGGCCTCCTCCCTTCCTAATGTACGGTGTGCATCTGTATTACACATTAACCAGAGATTCTCAAAGATGGGAGTGCCTGCTCGATTGTAAAGATCAATTTTTTCTTTCTTTCTTCTGAAGCTAGCAATGTAACTTCATAAAAGAATAAGGTTCTTGGGCTTCCCTGGTGGCGCAGTGGTTGAGAGTCCGCCTGCTGATGCAGGGGACACGGGTTCGTGCCCCGGTCCGGGAAGATCCCACATGCCGCGGAGCGGCTGGGCCCATGAGTCATGGCCGCTGAGCCTGCGCGTCCAGAGCCTGTGCTCCACAACGGGAGAGGCCCCAACAGTGAGAGGCCGGCATACCGCAAAAAAAAAAAAAAAAAAAAAAAAAAGAATAAGGTTCTTGGGCTTCCCTGGTGGTGCAGTGGTTGAGAGTCCGCCTGCCGATGCAGGGGACACGGGTTCGTGCCCCGGTCCGGGAAGATCCCACATGCCGCGGAGCGGCTGGGCCCGTGAGTCATGGCCGCTGAGCCTGCGCGTCCGGAGCCTGTGCTCCGCAACGGGAGAGGCCCCAACAGTGAGAGGCCCACATACCGCAAAAACAAAAAACAAACAAAGAATAGGGTTCTTTCCCAGCTCTGTAGGGGGTCCTAGTGACAGTGACTCGCTGTTTGCTTGGTACACTTTGTACGTGCTTACTTGGACTAAGTATCCTTGGTGAACTTTTTGTGAAATATCAGTATGTCTTTTTTTTTTTTTTTGCGGTACGCGGGCCTCTCACTGCTGTGGCCTCTTCCGTTGCGGAGCACAGGCTCCGGATGCACAGGCTCAGCGGCCATGGCTCACGGGCCCAGCTGCTCCGCGGCATGTGGGATCTTCCCGGACCGGGGCACGAACCCGTGTCCCCTGCATCGGCAGGCGGACTCTCAACCACTGCGCCAGCAGGGAAGCCCCAGTATGTCATTTTGATGTATGATCCTTTGTCTCAAAAATGTATATGACTGTGCCTTCGACTTTTAACTGGTGGGACAGTTCTCAGAGCTTTCTGAGAATCTGCTTCCTGGGTTATCATTCTCAGTGTGGCTTGAATAAAATTCCCTTTTGTTCTTCCTAACTTGATAGTTTATTGAATTTTAGTAGACATGGTGATGGTTTCATGGGTATATATCTATGTCAAACATGTCAAATGGCACACTTTAAAAATGTACCACAGGGACTTCCCTGGTGGCGCAGTGGTTAAGACTCCGCACTTTCAATGCAGAAGGCCCTGGTTCAACCCCTGGTCAGGGAACTAGATCCCACATGCATGCCACAACTAAGAGTTCACATGCCACAACTAAGGAGCCAGTGAGCCGCAACTAAGGAGGCCACCTGCCTCGACTAAGACCTGGTGCAACCAAAAAAATAAATAAAATAAATATATTAAAAAATGTACCATAAATGCAGTTTATGTCAATTACACCTTGGTAAAGCTGTTTTTAAAATGAAATAACAAATATCAAATTCTTTCAAATATTTTGTCTATTTTCAAGCATTCCCCTGCTTGGCCCACAGCCAGTTGGAAATCCAGCCCTGCATGCCCACTCTCCTTGCAAGGGCAATGCCAACTTTCAGAATCCCCATAGGGAGAGTTTCCCAGGTCTCCCAGAACGAGAAGCCATCTACCTTTCCCTGCCTTAAGGCTCACCTGTGCAACCCACAGAGAGGTTGAGACCCTTCTTGGAGACCCCAAAAAACACAAGCTTCTGACCCTCCCAGTTCCCAGGCAGGGTGTTTCTTAATACTTCTCGTTTCATTTCAACCAGCTCTTGCTTGTGGCAGCTTGGGAGAGAGGACATGTAGTGGCCATAGCTCTAAAGGCCTAAAGGATGATGAGAGTTGCCCGCCCATGTCCTGGGCACAGGGGATGTGGCCAGAGGGGAGTAGCCAGAGCCTCACTCTGCTTGGTCTGAACAAGGTTTTGGCTTCTGCACAGCCCCAGCAGGCGGCACAAAGGCTGCTCCCCACTCCCTTCCTCTATTCTTGCCCCTCTGCCCTGCCTGGCCCTTCAGCTCTTCTTCCTGAGCTGGTTCAGCCAGGAGGGTCTGCCTGGAGAAAGCTCTCTGGGAGGGATCCCCCTGGTTCCCACCACAGGTAGGGAGCTTCAAGAGTGAGGTACTTCAAGGCGCCGGGTCTCCCTGAGTTAGAGGTGTCGTCTGGGACCCCTGCTCTATCCCCTCACCTCGCTCCACAGCGCCCTCTCAAGGTGAGGGCGGGAGTGGTCCAGGACAATCTCCGTGGGCCCCTTTCTGTCGAAGACTGGTGTGAAGAGCAAATGATCAGAACTCCAAGTTAAGACCCAAGTTCTGAGAAGTATGAGTAGCCCAGCAGGGACAGTGAGCCTGGCTGTTTGGCTTTAGAACTGTCCCAGAAAGTCTGAAATATCTGGGGTGGGGGTGGGATGGCATTCAGGGACGTTAGCCAACCCTGACCATCTCTCATCATCTTCCTACATTTCCTGAGTTTAAATCTTCCACCCTGGCCCTCCTGGGTACAAGGGCCCTTTTCTCTTAACTTCAGAAACAGCCTTACCCTGTCTGCCCCTCTCACTAGCCAGCCTCAGGTCGGCCACCGGGAAAGCAACTTCTTACCAGTTCCTGCACACCTGGAAGTCTCCCTCCATGTTCTGGTCTGCGGAGTCTTTCTGTTTCGAGGAGTTTCGGTTCTTGAGGGCAGAGAAACAAAACTGAAAGTGTTCCAACAACCTGGCCCACAGCCCAGGAAGGGAGGGGTTTTCAGATTTCTCAGCCCAGGGCTGCTCCAAGGTACCTGTGGCTGGACACTCCAGGAAGCCCCTCTGTAGCTCAGCCAGCCCAGCCAGCCCCTGCCGCCTCCCTCGGCCTGTGCTGCTGCCACCAGCTGTTTCTACGACCCCTTGGGTGGGAGCCAGAGGCCAGGCCTCCCCCTGGGCAGCAGCCCCTCCCCTCACCCAGGCTGGCCTCACTGCATCCACGTCTCCCATCCCCTTCCATAAAACACTGACCTCCCTCTCCCTCCTGGTCCTCTTGCTGGTCCTTCCTCTGCTGGGGAGAGAGCTGGCGTGCCGTGTTGAACTTGAAGGCTGTTCCCTGAGAGTGGCTCCTGGACTTCCTGCATCCTACTCCGGTCCTGGTCAGGGCCGGGAGAAATTGGGGATGCAACGTGGTGTGTGCCAAGACTGCAGGCTTTGGAGCCACATCGCTTAGCAGCTTGGGGACCTAGGGCAACTGCCTATCCCCTGAGTGCCTCTTTCCTCGCTTGTAAATAATTACAGCAGACACAACGGTAATGCTAACAAGCGGGCAGGCAAATGAGGAAGTCTTCAGACACAGAAACCACTGCACTGGGGGGTGATGTAACTTGCCCACATCGCCAGCCAACAGGCAGAAGAATCAGGCTTTGAACCCAGGCAAGGAGGCCCTAGGCTTGTCTCTCCCAGAATGGCCAGAGGGTTGGGAGATGGGAGTTCCAATCCCGAGAGTGGAACTGACTGGCAGCTTGAGTCACTTTAGCCTCTGGGCTTGTTTCCTCATTTTTTTGGACTCAACTGGGGACCTGGGGGACTTTGGGAGTCCAGGTGCTCCCAGAAACTGTGTGAAAAACTGCTTTCATCAGAGTACGTGGACTCAAAAGGAGTCCAGGACCCAGACAGTTATAAATGACTGGACTAATTGACCCCAAAATTTGAGATTCAAAGAAATCAAATTCTGCTAAAGGCAACACACGTCCAAAATTATGTACGCAAAATTGGATCAAGTGAATATAGAACAGTTGTTTGTCTACTTGTGTTCTTTTCACGGGGAGAAGCAGGATGTAATTAGTTAAATAAATAAAAATGATAAAACAGTGTATCTAATTGCTCAGTGGGAATTGAAAAATTTGCAAATAATTGCAATCCCATCAGAAACATTTGGATTTTATATACTTCACCTTGGCATTTTTAAGGAGATTTAATGAGCTTCAATATTCACCTTTATTTTTTATAAACACGATTAAGATATTAGTGAATAATTGGAGAATTTTTTTTTTTTTTTTTCGGTACGTGGGCCTCTCACTGTTGTGGCCTCTCCCGTTGCGGAGCACAGGCTCCGGACGTGCAGGCTCAGCGGCTATGGCTCACGGGCCCAGCCGCTCCACGGCATGTGGGATCCTCCCGGACCGGGGCACGAACCCGTGTCCCCTGCATCGGCAGGTGGACTCTCAACCACTGCGCCACCAGGGAAGCCCAATAATTGGAGAACTTTGATTGTGGCTTTGCACATTTGTCTAAGCATATTAATTTATTTAAACTTTAGTGAGCACGCTGACTACATAACTCTACAGTACTTGCTCAATGTGTAGCAGCTTTTCACTAATACATGAGTAAGTCCCTCCTGATGTTCAGAAGGCCAGCAATCGAAAGGGGACCACTGAGGTGATGGGTGATCCTAACTCAAGGCACTCAGCCTGACGTGTGGCCATTTATCGGGATTCTTGGGTCTGCAAGGACGGTAGCTCCAAAACTTGTCCACATATTGGAATCACTTGGGAAACTTACCTGCCCAACTCCAGAGAGCGTGATTTCCCTGGTCTGGCATGTGGCTGTGACTTTGGAGTTTTTGAAAGGTCCCAGGTGATTCTAACGTGGAAAGAAGTTGGGAGCCACTGATGCAGGGGAAAGGGCTGGTTCTGAGTTCTAGCCTTGGCCCTCTGCCTTCTCATCTGAACAACAAGAGGATGGGGCATATGAGCTTCACTCAAGATTCCAGAAGTGTGGGACCCACCTTTGGTGCTCATGGAAGAAAGACAGGGCTGGATTTCTGCAGGAGGAGAGCTGGGATCTGTGGGTGGAAGTCCCAGGAGGCCCCGAACTTCCTCCTGGTTACGACTCAGTCCCTGGATGAACCTGTCAGGGATGGAGGGGACCTGGCCCCAGAAGTGACTCAGTCCCTGGATGAACCTGTCAGGGATGGAAGGGACCTGGCCCCAGGAGTGAGGCCAGGAGGGTCTAGGATTCAGTGAGCATGCAGCTCTCATGTTCCCCTGTGGGTGAGCTTGCAAGAAAGCCCATCTAAGCCAAGGTGCAGACAAGCTCTTCATCTGGGCCAGCCCAGGGTAGCACACAGGAAGAGAAGGGGCGCCGGCCTGCCAGACGGAGTGCTCTTCTGGGATGTGGGAACACGATGGGAGGCTGCTTACATACCCCCCACCTCCACTTGCTCGATAGACCCTCTCTCATGTGCATCTCCCACCCCCGGGGTCCTCAGAGCTTTCCCAGACCCCAGACACAGCTGTGCTAACAGAAGGATTCCAAAGCACCATATTAAGTGATGGCACAAGCAGGCTGAGAGAATTCTTGTGAAGTCTACAAATGGAGTGAGAGCAGCTTTTCTGAGGAGGACAGTGGGATTAAGCAAAAGGTTCAGACGTGGTCTCCAGCCAACTACCAGACTCTAAAATTCAGGTACCAAATGAGAGACAGTGGGTGGGAACAATAAATATCAGTGATAGGAGATAACAGCGGTGAATGAATGCTTAAACATTTCCTGTGTTCCAGGCATTATACTAAACATTCCTCAGGCAGGATCCTTTTTAATCTGCCCGATGGCTCTGGTGTAAGGATTATTACCCCATTTTGTACCTATGGAAATGGAGGCACAGAGAGGTTAAGTACTTTGCTCTAGGTCACACAGTGATGTCAGAACTGGGATTGAAACCAGGGTGATCTCACTTAGGGGTCTATAAACCCAAGCCAGACACCATCTACCTTATTTGACAGCTGGTGGGGATGGAGGTGACCCGGGTTAGCTTCCTGATTCCTTTCCTCATCAGCTGGGCAAATTCTTTAATCCCTCTGACCTTTGCTTCCCACTCCTGTCTGTCTCCAGGCAGTTTTATGAATAGCAACAATAGTGGAAAAAACTGTGCTTTCACACACATTGTCTCCTGCTGAGATAACCCAGAATGGAGGGGGTGGTAGAGATGTCAAAGAGGGCTGCACAGGTGAGATATTCCAGGAGACAAGGATCAGTGATGGGGGCTATGGTGGTGGAATTGGAAATGACCATGAGTTTTTTCATCTACATCCTAATTGTCTTCCAAGATGTTTCTTCTTCCCGGGCTGGCCCACCCCTGCACCATCCCTTCCTTACATCTCAAAATTCCACAAGTTCTTCAAGGCCAACTCTGACATTATCACTGATACAGGACCTACCTCCTCTGTCTCTGGTTATGGTTGGCTGCTTGTCTGTCCGTTGCCCCAACTTGCCCTCAGCCAACCACGGGTGTAGGTGATTTGAGATTCATCACCTCTTTCATCAGGCTCTTTCTGATTCATCACCTTCTTCCAGGGGGTCCCATGTGCTTGTGCCTGGTAGGCCGTGAAGCCCTGGGCTGTGCAGTAGTGGGCAGGTAAACGCTGGCTGAACTGAACGGGTGTGCACGATGTGGGTCTGAGATAATCAGAGCAGAAGTTAGAAATCTCCCTGCGCCCTCACCTCCACCCCACCCCACCCCAGAACCCAAGGGCCCTCCAAACAGCAGCGGAGGCCATTTCCTTCTGAATTTTAAAGATAACTTATATTCTATAACTAATGCAGAAATATGTTTGCTTTGAAAGCAGTTAGAATATTACAGACGAAGGAAAATTTCTTTTGGACCACCATGGCCGATCCTGAGCCATCACTATTTTTAACTGGAGTGTGTAACCAAGGCACATTCTGGTTGGCACAAAAGCCTGTCCCCATTCCCACCATGACATGAATCAGTGCTGCGGGCTTGCCTGATTTCATCATTCTGCCACCCGTCTTTGGCTGGTCACCAACCCCTCCCCAACCCCAAACCCATAAAAAAACTAGATGAGAAATGCTCTGTTGTGAGCTGAGAATTCCTCTCCAGGGCACTGCGGCTACCGGCTTGGCAGTGGTCAGGAGTTTCCGGCAGCCTCTTTTGTGTCCGGCCTGTGGGTCAGGGGAGTGGGGGAAGGGGTGTCACAGGGAACTAATCCCTCCGACGTGACTTGGCTGGGCTGCCCAGCGTGACCTTCCAACGGGAGAACGGAAAGGGGGAAGCAGAAATTCTAGGCTGGCCCAGGAAGCAGGAATAATAGTACATACCTCGATGTGTTGTTTTGAGGATAAAATGAGAAATTGTGTGTGAAAGCTGTACAAGGTCACGGAAGACAGGAGAGAATATTAAAAGGTTATTTCCATGGTTGACTTTGAGAAGGGATCTTGGTCAGGCTTTCTTCTCTTAAGGGATTGCTATGCTAAGGAAAATGATGTAACGACAGAGGTATTTTACCTCCCAGACAAAAATTACATGGTGGAATTGTGCACACTTCTGTCGGTCATGCCTTTAGAAAGATCCTGTGGTCAGAGTGGGCCTGAGTCCTGGGAGACATGATCATTGAGATTGCAGTCTCCCCAGGTACAATATGTTTGGGTGGGAATTTGTTTTTCAGACCACAGGCAATTGCATCAAATGACGAGTCTCTGGATGGACTTCAAGCCTTGGGAATATCTGTGATTGTGTTTGGGGCAGATTCCAGGCCTGGCTGGGCTGCAAAGTCAGGGGATGCCCTGCCGGCTCCTGCTTAGTTGGCATCCAAAGGGGAGGAACCTTGTCATTAAACTCACGGGCAAGAAACAGCAACTCCATCGCATTCTGTCTGCAGTTGTGGTCCCAAGTATGTTTCCCTTCCATTCCTTCGGAGGTCTGTTTCCACACATTCTCAGCTCTTTTCCTGGTCAGAGCACCTCCTCACCTTCTCCCCCTACCCATCCCCATCCACTCGGCAATCCCAGCTCTCCTCTTTGTCTCCAGATGGTCATTGCTTCAGTGCCCCAAAGGCACATCTCAGGGTCAGTGTTCTGGGGCTTTCTCCCTCTTGCTGGTGATTTTCTAAATCACAATCATGGAATGGCCACCTTAGTTGCTGCCAAATCTCATGTGACCCAGGACAAATGACCATGTACATTAAACCTTTTATTGTCACTTTTTGGGGGGGTGGGCGGGGAAATGAAAGAAAAAAATTTAGACCCTGAGCATCTTTCTGCTATCAGAAAAGCTTACTTTGTATAAGTCATGCTGATGAACAGCCACTCGTTTTAGAGAATAATTAGTGTCTTTTAGTTTTTAAAAATGGACACCCCCCCCCTTACGACCTCATTTCATATTAATTATCTCCTAAGAATCTTATCTCCAAATACAGACACTTTGGGAGTTAGAGCTTCAAAATATGAATTTGAGAGGATACAATTCAGTCCTGACATCATCTGACAATGTTGTAAATTGTGCATTAAAAAGCCATAGGAGGGCTTCCCTGGTGGCGCAGTGGTTGAGAGTCCGCCTGCCGATGCAGGGGACACGGGTTCGTGCCCCGGTCTGGGAGGATCCCGCATGCCGTGGAGCAGCTGGGCCCGTGAGCCATGGCCGCTGAGCCTGCGCGTCCGGAGCCTGTGCTCCGCAACGGGAGAGGCCACAACAGTGAGAGGCCTGCGTACCGCAAGGAAAAAAAAAAAAAGCCATAGTAATTCTAAAGAAATCAAGAGGGAAAAGAATGGTCTTTTGTATTTATCCACGCACAATACAATTCTAAGCCTAACTACCAGAGTTAGATCAAATTTCACCGGATAAAGGCACACTCCCCTTGAGTCCGACCTCACTTCAGTCACTAGTTGCAAGTTCAGGGACTCCAAACCCTCCCACACTCCTGACTGGCTACAAATCCTGGGGTTCCCACTAGCTACTAAGGATACCAGCCACAAGCTTGGGGGTCCCCAGGTTACCCTCACTTCTGATCAGCTGGCTACAAGTCTGGGAGTTCCCAGGACTCCCTCCGGTACTAGAATGACTCATAGAACTCAGGAAAGTGCTATACTTATGATTACAGTGCATCATAAAGGATACAAACCAGGCCCAGCCAAATGAAGAGACGCACAGAATGAGGTCTGGAGGCTCCCAGACGAAGAGCTTTCACGTCCTCAGGGATGAGCCACCCTCCCAGCAGGTCGATGTATGATCACCAGTTAGAATGTTGATATATAAAATGTTGAGAAGACATGGGGAGGGAAAGGAGAAATGGCTGGCAGTGATGTGGTAGGATTTGTGTAAGAGGGCTGCATGCTCATCTTTTATGATAGGAAGTCAAGAAATATTTCATAAACTTGGGGAGTTGCAAAATCGCAGTTTATTTTACTTAGAAATATGGGGAATTCCCTGGTGGTCCAGTGGTTAGGACTCCACGCTTCCACTGCAGCGGGCACGGGTTCCACCCCTGGTCGGGGAACTAAGATCCCGCGTGCTGCATGGCGCAGGCCAAAGAAAAGAAAAGAAAAGAAATATAGAGGTAAATACTAGAAGAAAGTGCTAGAAGTAGTGTTACAAGTGTGTACCTCTGGGGGATGGGAAGAGGTGGGGTAGGTAGGGTGATTAATTGGTTGCTGTTGAAATATCTGTTTAGGGCTGTTGAACATCTTGCTTTAATTCCTTCTTTTTATTTTATTTTATTTATTTTTGGCTGTGTTGGGTCATCATTGTTGTGTGCGGGCTTTCTCTAGTTGCAGCGAGAGGGGGCTACTCTTCGTTGCAGTGCGCGGGCTTCTCATTGCAGTGGCTTCCCTTGTTGCGGAGCACGGGCTCTAGGCACACAGGCTTCAGTAGTTGTGGCATGCGGGCTCAGTAGTTGTGGCTCACGGGCTCTAGAGAGCAGGCTTAGTAGTTGTGGCGCACGGGCCTAGCTGCTCCGCATCATGTGGGATCTTCCCGGACCAGGGAACGAACCCACGTCCGCTGCACTGGCAGGCGGATTCCCAACCACTGTGCCACCAGGGAAGTCCCTTTAGTTCCTTCTTGTTGGCATCTCGGCCCTTTCTAGTGGTACAAGGGTGCCGGGAGAGCCAAAGAGATAACAGGTTGCCCCAGTGATGACCATCAACAGCCAGATTGGAAATGTCATCAGGAAAATGAACTCTGTTATCCTCCATTCCAGGGCCACTTCCATGTATGGCCGCTGATGGGAAGAGCAAGTAAGGCAATGCAGATCAGACCACACTGGCTTATTTGACCTCAACAGTAGCCTGCTTGGCAGGAAGAAACACCAGATATTCAGGGTAATCAAGAAATTCTAGGGCATACAGTTGGGAGAACACTCACATTTATATACAATCCAAAGCTCCACCTGTGTCTCCTTCCTCCTCATACTTGGAGGGCCGTCTGTACCATCCTCAGGGCAGATGAAAAGAACCACACATACAGACTTCCAGATTAGGTCCACATAACCACCTTTTGGAATTATAGTAAGGGAAGTCATTTAGGCATACTGGGAAACCTTCCCTTCTGCTTGCACAATTTCCCTTCTGTTGCATTCCTCTTGATTTATTTTTTTAACAGTTATATTCCAGTCTCTGTCCCTTTTTGGTTGAAGTTAAGCAAAACTAGATTATTTACTTACATATTGTAAATGACAGCTGGGGTTCTGTTGATATCTTCTCTGCTATCCCTCTATTTTTTTCTTTTTTTCTGAAATTTCTAAGCAAAGACCTGACTTTCCAGTTTCCTATTTCTACTTTAAATAAAATTTGATCTTTCTTTCTTTTTTTTTTTTTTTTTTGTGATACGCGGGCCTCTCACTGTTGTGGCCTCTCCCGTTGCGGAGCACAGGCTCCGGACGCGCAGGCTCAGTGGCCATGGCTTACGGGCCCAGCCGCTCCGCGGCATGTGGGATCTTCCCGGACCGGGGCACGAACCCGTGTCCCCTGCATCGGCAGGCGGACTCTCAACCACTGCGCCACCAGGGAAGCCCAAAATTTGATCTTTCTATAAAT
Source organism: Hyperoodon ampullatus (assembly GCF_949752795.1). Taxonomy (NCBI): domain Eukaryota; kingdom Metazoa; phylum Chordata; class Mammalia; order Artiodactyla; family Ziphiidae; genus Hyperoodon; species Hyperoodon ampullatus. Next base: position 41,100,714 of record NC_136932.1, on the reverse strand, counting down.
TTTGTTTATTTTTTGAAATAATCCCCTCACTTATTTTATATAAGTAAAAGCATTATTATTAATATTTTAAAATGTCAAAATTAAAAAAAAATCTGTTCACCCACTACTCAGCTTAAGAAAATATTAGAAATAATAGTTGAAGTTCCCTGTGTCCTCCAGTTCTGTTTTCCTGCCTTCCCATATATAACTACTCTCCTAAATTTGGAGCTTATTATTCGTTTGCGTGGCTTTTAAACATTTACTACATATGTTTGGACCCATAAACAACATATAATATTGTTTTTGCATACTGTTAAACCTTGTATAAATGGAGTTAAAATGTATATAATACTACAAATAAACAAATTAAAAACTCCTTTGACCCTCTAGCCCTTTCAAGTAAATCTCATTTTTTTTTTTTTTTTACAATTGAACTTCTGTAAAGAGAAGTCTCATCTTGCTTGTTTCCGTGCATCATCTCCCGTCCTCTTTACCCTACTGCAGTCTGGCTTCTGCCTCTGCTGAACCCCATTCCATCTACAGTTACCTTATTGTCCAGTCCTCATCCACTTGACAATCTGCACTGTGGGGATTCTGAACAACTTTACATAAAAAGAATTATATAACTTAATTCAGAGGGCTAGAACTCTATACGGCATCTTTAACAATGAAATGCAATGTGCTATAAAAGGTACGCATTTTACTAAAGGGAAGACCCTTCCAACAAATATGTTTATCTTTTCTATTGATGGATGTATCTGAAAGAGGGAGAGAGGGCAAAAAAGGACTTGCCATTCAGCAAGAAGGGAACTGAATAATTAGAGCAAAGGGGGAATTTTGAATCCTCACTCAGCGAATCTGTGTTTTCAGATTTGCCAATCAAGGCCACCATTACTATTTCATGGCACAAAACTTCGGACCCACCATCAATTTGGAAAAGGGATCAAAGTTCACATTTTCATTCAGACCTCACTTGTATACACAGTTTTAAACAGATCCCTAACCTAAAAACACTCAGTTCTTTTTCATCCCTATGCTGCTCTAACTATCCCTCTATACCCCTACCCCCAAAGATGACCTTTGGAGACTAAATATTCAATAAGTGGGACATTAGCTATTCTTCTTTGTCTGAAATATTTTTTTTTCCTTTATCTTATACCTGGAGCCTCACGAATGTTTTTCTAGTGTTAAATATATGCAGGCCCCTTTAAAAATATTATGAGCATTTATTTTGCAATATTTAAAATACGTTAAAAACTATAAAGGAAAATATGATAAACATCTCTGTATTCACACCCAGTTAAAATGATAAAACATTTCAGATATTGTTGGAGCTCTCCTCTCTAATCATAGGCCTCCTCCCTACCAGGTTAAAACCAGACTGAATATGGTGTTTATTTATCCCTCTAGTCTTTACACTTTTACTATTTCTGTTTGTATCCTTAAGCAAAATATAGTATTATATTGCATAGTTAAAATGTTATAAGCATTATCACTCTGTAACTCTCCTTCTGTAACTTACTTCTTTCACCAAATATTATAAAGCTTTCACCAAATACTTATAAGCTTCATTTATATTTATGTGTATACCTCTAATTCCTTCATTTTTCCTGCTATATAAAAATCTGGCATGAAAATATCCCAATTTATTTATTTATTCTCTTGTTATTGGATTTTTCAAATTTTTTGTTCTTGCAAACACTATTACCATAACTTTCTTTTATATGTCTCCTGTACATATGTGCAGATTTTTTTCCTAGGACAATGATCTTTGAACTTCTTGTGCACTCATGTGCTCCCTAAGGTAATTTTGAAAAAATTATGTATCTCTTTCCAATTTTAAGTAGTCATCTAAATTTTTTATCATAAGTTTATTATAAAATTTTTTAATGTATATATATATTTTATTTATTTAAAAAAATTTTATTTTATATTGAAGTATAGTTGATTAACAATGTTTTGTTAGTTTCAGGTGTACAGCAAAGTGATTCAGTTATACATATACATGTATCTATTCTTTTCCAAGTTCTTTTCTCATTTAGGTTATTACAGCATAAGTTTAAATACTAGTTTGAGCCATATGAATCTGCCATATTTGTAGGTTGAAAATGGTTGAATATTAACAATTTCATATAGTTCAAACTGACAGTTGCAAAGAATGTCATGTCTGGTTACTATAAATATCATTTAAAAATAAAATTGTTACTTCACTTTTCAACATGTACCCAATGGAATCTAAATATCATAGTAATTTGATACATGCTATTATCCACTTCATTTATTATTTTTTTAAATTTATTTTTGGCTGCGTTGGGTCTCCGTTGCTGTGCATGGGCTTTCTCTAGTTGCGGCGAGCGGGGGCTGCTCTTTGTTGTGGTGCACGTGGGGTTCTCACTGCGGTGGCTTCTCTTGTTGTGGAGCATAGGCTCCAGGCGCGCGGGCTTCAGTAGATGTGGCACACGGGCATAGCTGCTCCACGGCATGTGGGATTTTCACGGACCAGGGCAAGAACCCGTGTCCCCTGCATTGGCAGGCGGATTCTTAACCACTGAGCCACTAGGGAAGCCCTCCACTTTAAAATTACTCAAATAAACTCTTCCTTGACAGACCAAAATTTTATGTAGTTATGTTTCTCATTTATCTTATATTTCCATTCCATTTAGTTAATAAAATCTCTGTTAACATATTTTTTATTTGAAGTCTTCTACTGCTCTCCCAACCATATTTTTCCACATAAAAATACGTGTATAAATTGAAATGCTCATGTTTCAAAATTTTTTATGAAAGTAAGGCTCTAAGAGTTAAAATTTTCTTCTGCTTTAAGTTATGACAGCAATTATTAGTATATACTTAACCAAAGCAACATAAGTATAAGAGATTTTTATAAATAATTATTATATATAAAAAGTGAAATTTGATTGCAAAGGCAGTTCAATAAGGTTGATGGGGCTTAATTTGTTATCAGTTAGCCATGGATGAATGTTACTTATTACTTGGTGGAGGCAAGATTCAGCATCAATTCTATCCTTATTTTCTGTTATAGATGTAGGCTCTGAGCAACTTTGCTGAGGTAAATAGATAGGAATAGAAGATTTTTAAGAGCAGAGTTTCTTACTTCTATGAACTTTCCCAAGTTGCACCAAATTCGCCAAAAATCACATAATGATCTATCATAGAAAATTGTTTTGGATGTTGTATCATTTGGCAGCCTGATTTGGTTCTCACTCAATTTCATTGACAGCAAAGAACTGCAAAGCACCTGGCTCAGAAAAGCATTTGCTGCTCAGACTTTTAGCATCATTTTCCTGTTCAACTTTCAAGAATTCCACCAAAAAGTCTTTATTAGGATTTTCAAATGATAATTAAATACCTCTTTCACCATAGAAGCATCTCTTAAGACTCAATATACTCAGAAAGACTTGGGAAAATGAAAATATTGTTAATTGTAATACATCTTACAGTTTCAATACATCTGTTGCAAGGGAAAGTTATTTTCTGTTATCATGAGATTCAACTATACATGTGTCAAAATATTGAAGCTACAAATTTAGCTCAGTTGGCTTATGGGAAGCATCCTCTATATAACCTAATTGGCAAAGTCAGTATTTATGGTCAAAGTAATCATCCAAATAAGACTTATTTTGTGTGAAAAAAAGTCTGATTTCACTTTCCAGTTTGAAGAGCTATGTTAATTTATATCCCTGTAACAACCATCTCACTTCTGAATTCTTGTAACTCAAGTAACCAAGCTCATATAACTCATATAAGTTGATCCCATTTCCACACACATCACTTCTAAAAGATGTAAGTGTAATGCCCTGGACTTAATAATATTTATCACGTGTGGTAGGTCAGATTATTTGTGCACAATTATTAATTCCCTTCCCATCTTTGCAATCCTTCCCTGCAGACAGAGTACAATTCCCACCCTGTTGACTTTGGACTTGGCCATGGGACTTGCTTTGGCTAGTGGAAGGGGAGAGATGAGGTATGCTGTATCTGAGCAGAAGCTTTAGAGGTGCTGCGAGGTCCCACCAGCCCTCTTGCTCCTGCTCTCCGCCTTGGGAACAGCGTGTCCTGAGAGCGTCCTCTTCCTCAGTCTGGGTCCCGGAATGAGAAAGCAAGTGAAGCAGACCCACAGTTCAGAAATGAGCAGAGTATGGAGCTGCCCACAATCTACCCACAGCCGGGAGCAGAGTTGGAAAACCGCAGACTCCCAGCCGACTTGCAGCTCTGGAGTAAATATTTGCTGTTGCAAGCTGAACCTAGCGAAAGCTGACCAACACTCTCTTCTACTGGCAACATCCTATACTCTGAGCGAATCAAGCTGAATTTTTAGCAACCAAAACTTGTTTACAAATAAAACAGTGTTCCCTAGTTAAAGCCTGGAAACAAGCGATGCCTGCTTTTAGTAGCAGTGACCAGTCCTTGTAGCTGCTCTATCCATAGAAATACTTACACACCCTGCCCAAATAGACACAAATAGACTCAAATAAAAGTATCTAAAGTTTAAGAAAAACTATTCACCAACTGGATTCCTAGGCATGTTTTATGCATGTCACCCTCTCAACAGTAATACCATTCTCTTTGCTACAATATCAGCCATAAAAATATGAATTGGGAGGGATTGGATTCATTAGTCTAAAGTTTATTTTTTACCTACTGCAATTTTAAAAGGGTTTTTAAATTTTAACATAGTTTGATTTATAAGGCGTTGCAAAAAGAGTACAGAGAGTTCCCATGTACCATTCTCCAGACTGCCCCAACACAGCATCCCATACAGACATAGTATGCTATTAAAGGCAGGAAATTGACATTGGTAAAATCCTAACAACTCAACTACAGACTTTACTTGGTTTTAATGATTTTTACATGCAGTGTGTGTGTGTGTGGGGGGGGTGTGGGTGTGAGTGTGGGTGTAGTTCTATGAAACGTTATCATGTGGATAGATTAGTATGTCCATCACTACAGTTAGGATATAAAACTGCTCAGTCACCTTTTTATAGTCACATTCTCCCCCAACCCTGACCCCTGGCATCTACTGGTCTTTTCCACCTCCCTCTAGTTTTTTTCACTTGCAGAATGTTATATAAATGGAATGCTGTACGTGACATTTTGTGATTGGCTTTTTACTCTCAGCATAAGGCCCTTAAGATCCATCCAAGTATGTTCTTTTTCTTTCTTTTTTCTTGTTTTATACTGCTGAGTAGTATTCCAACTGCGTGGATAAAGTGCAGCCTCTTTACCACTCACCCGCTGAAGGGCATGTGGATTGTTTCTAGCTTGGGGCTATTGTAAATAAAATTCCTCTGAACATTCACATATAGGTTTTTGTGTGAACATGAGTTTTCATTTCTCTAGCATAAATACCCAGGTGTGTGATGCTGGGTTTTATGGTAAATGTATGTTTAACTCTATAAGAAACTGCCAAACTATTTTTCAGAGTGTTTGCACTATTTTATATTCCCACCAGCAATGAATGAGAGACGCGGTTGCTACACGTCCTCATCAGTACTTTGTCAGTATTTTCTGGTAAATAAATTTGCACATATCAATTGAATTCCCATTTCAATTGATGAGAATTGGGAATAATTGAATGACTTGAGGATTAAAAAATCAGAAATAACTTTATTAATTTTTTACATATTATGATCAAACTTTTGTTATGTGTTTAACATATTTAGTGAAAGAAAAATGCCTCTACTGCTAAAAACTAATTAGTTTAGCAGCTGCCAGCAGGCTTTGGTTAGTCCATGTAATCTTTCTTGCATAGCAGGTTTCCATCTAAGCCTGGGTCTACTTCTAGGCTCTTCATTTTATGCTACGCACCTATTTTTTGATCTTTATGCCAATAGCTAATGGTTACATCAGTTACTATCACTTAGTGAGTCTTATTCTGATAAGACTAGTCTCCCCCCTCTCCTCAGAAGTGTCTTATCTATTCTTGGTTCCTTGCAAAAGTTTGAACTTCAGATTTAGCTTGTCAAATAAAAATTCTGTTGGGATTTTCACTGGAATTGAAATGAATTTATAGATTAATTTGAGAGGAATGCATATCTTTACAATGTTTAGTCTTCCTACCCATGAACTTGGTATAATCTTTCCATTTATTAGCTTATTTTTGTTGTAGCTGCACTTTAGTCCCCAGTATTCCTGAATTATCTCAGGATTTTTCTCAACGATTTGAACACTTTATCATTCATTGGTGATTTTGACTACCTTCCACTGCTGCCTGGCAGATTTTTACTCAGCCTTGAAGTCTCAGCTCAAATGCCACCTCCTGGGTGAAGCCTTCCCCACTGTTCCTGACACTAAGAGTATTTTGCAAGAGCAAATATTTACCGATTGTTGATTATATGCCAGGGCACTGGTAAGCATTTTCTGAGCATTAACTCATATAATCTTCAAAGCAAACTTCTCAAATCAAAGTTGGTGTTATTTGTGAAAAAATAAGCTCAGAGAGGGCAACTTGATAAGGCACACAGCCAGGATGAGATTAGGGGCAGGACATGCATCCAGGAGGTCCAGCTCTAGAGTCCATGCTCTAACCACATATACCCCCTTTAAAGTGAAATCAAGTCCCTCTAAAACCGAGTACCCCTGCTGAGTTTATGATTAACCTCTCTATCCAAAACTTTATTCTCTTTCTTGTCCTGCCCCTATTCCCCTTAGGATTGAGGAGGATCAAAGAAAAGGGGGATTGAAACTGAGCAGGACCCTGTGGGGCCCTCCTGGGTAAAAAAGCCCCTCCATGTCCATTTCTTTTTTGTAGAAAAAGGCTTTGGTCTCCTAGGTCTTCCCTGAATTCCAAAGAGCAGACTCAAGCAGTTATTAATTAGGGAAGTGAGGGAACGCAGAAACAGAGGAAAAGCAGTCAAGAAACAATAGGTCAGCAATAAAACAGGGTGCTAGTTCCTCCTCGAGGGATATATATACAATCTGACACACATCTTTGAATTGTTCTGCAAGAACTAAGACCCCCCCACCCCCAACCCAGGTGGAGGATGGGGTACATGTTGACCACAAGCATATAGACCCCAGACTAGTTGGAACCAGAAGGTTGACGATCAAGAGTCGCAAGACACCACCTTGTTACCCCACCACCAACAACCAATCAGAAGAAAGTCATGTCCCCTGCAACCCTCACCCCAAATGTTGCCTTTAAAAACTCTTCCCTGAAAGCCATTGGGGAGTCTGGGTCTTTTTGAGCATGAGCTGCCTATTCTCCTTGCTTGGCACCTGCAATAAACACCACACTTCACCACAACCTACTGTCAGTAGACTGGCTTTGCTGAGTGTTGGGCGAACGGACCCAAGTGCGGTGGGTTATAAAAGCAGTTGTATTACTGTAAGGAAATGGTTTACTTAGAGGAAATACAATTATTTTTAAGGCCGGACAAGAAAAATTTTAAACATAAAATTCTCTGCTTGTTTGAGCCACTACTTTCATCCCTTTAACGTGCATTGGGCATCTGCATTATACATTAACTAGACCCCCTTAGAAGACACAGGAATGCCTACTCGCCAAAAAAAAAGGGTGGGGGGGAATCTTCTCCTGGCGCCAGCAAGGTAACTCCTCGGGAGATAACATTCCTCTTTCAATCCTGTAAGGGGTCACAGTAACCCACTACTTGCCTTGTTGGACTACGTAAACCGTCAACATGTTACTCTGATGTATAACCCTTTGTCTCAAAAACTCAAGTGCCTTGACCTCTAACAGGCAAAGCAGTCCTCAGAGCTTTCTGAAAGATTATTTCCTGGGTTTTAATCCTCAGGTTGGCTGTAATAAAAATTTCCATTTCTTTCTTAGATTGACTATTGATTGATATTTTCATTGACAACTTGCATTCACTCACACATCCCAGAGAAAAAGTTTTGAGTGCACGTATCAGATCAGGCACTGTAAAAGGTGCTGGTTGGACATATGGTGATGAATAAAACAAACGTTAAATAAAAATCACACCAATGGGGCTTCCCTGGTGGCACAGTAGTTGAGAATCTGCCTGCCAATGCAGGGGACATGGGTTCGAGCCCTGGTCTGGGAAGATCCCACATGCCTCGGAGCAACTGGGCCCGTGAGCCACAACTACTGAGCCTGCGCGTCTGTGCTCCGCAACAAGAGAGGCTGCGATAGTGAGAGGCCCGCGCACCGCGATGAAGAGTGGCCCCCACTCGCCGCAACTAGAGAAAGCCCTCGCACAGAAACGAAGACCCAACACAGCCATAAATAAATAAATAAATAATTTAAAAATCACACCAATAATTAAATAGGTACAAACAATGCTAAGTGCCGTGGGATGGGGGGAGGGAGGGAAACCCAGGTTTAGATGAATGAGAATTACAAAGGGGGAGGACAGAAGAAAGACAGATACAGGAAGAGTTTGGGGGAATACCTGTCCTTAGGTGGAGGTCACAGGAGGAGACTCGTGAATTTGATTTAGGATGTGTTGAGTTTTAGGGCCTGAGGCACATCCAGGCTGGAAAAAGTTAGAAATATGGAGAATCTGGGACTCTGGCACCAGGGCTGGGTTGAAGACAGAGGATACTAATCACTAAGGAACAGGCTGTGGTTAAATCATCAACAGGGGTAGGCCTCCCCCAAAGAAAGCTGCAGAATGAGAAGCCCGGCAGGCAGACGAGGAGAAGGGAGGAAAGAAGAAAGTGATAGGGGTGGTGGTGTCTGCAACCTTGTACCTCCAGCGCACAAAACAGGGCTTAGCACAGAATAGGTGCTCAGTACTTGTCCGCAGGAGGCGGGCCGAGTGAATGAACGACCCTCTCAGGGCAGCCTTGGTTAAGTCCCTTCCTCTCGGGACCCTCGCTTCCCCTGTAGAATGGCAGTAGCTGCCACTGTCAGGAGGGCTCAGTCCGCCTTCCGCGCACACAGTGCCAGCAGGACGTCGGCGGGCTGCGCCAGTGTCCGCTGGAGGGCGAAAGCACGCCGCCTGCGGAGGACGGTGGCCTCACCTCCTCCGCGATCGCTGGAGAGTGCCCGGGATGCGCTGGGTGGGAGAGGGCGCGCTGGGGACGAGTCCTGTGCCCAGAGCAGCGCGGACACTGCAGGGAAGCTGAGGGTGACGGCGCGGGGCGGGGGGGAGGGGGGCGGAGGCCCGCGGAGCAGACAGCGCTGGGCGCGCGGTGGGTCGCTGCGGGAGGCCCCTCCGGGGTGGGAGTGGGAGGGGCAGGAATAACCAGGTGAAAAGGAGGGAGAGGTTGGGGAGACGGATCCGAAAGACTCAGAAACCGCTAGGGACTTTCACCTGGGACCCCGGCAGGGCCCAGGAAGGGCAGGTGCGGATGCAGAGGGGGCGCCGTACGCCTAAGCCGGCAGACTGAATGACCGATCACTCCCGCTTGGCCGTCCGCGGGCGCGCCTGTCTAGTGCACCGCAGAAAAGTCTCGGAGAGCCAGGAGGTGCCAGGGCCCAGACCACTCCTGGAGGGCCCGCCCGAAGCGCTGGAGTCCGTGGGCGCCGCCCGCCTCCGCCCGGAGACAGAGTTGGGGGCAGGCTTGTCCCACCGACCCCGCGGGATTGGCCCTGCCCCGGGGCCGCGGGGAGGCCCCACCATGAGAGGCGGAGTTCCCGCCGCCCCCTCCAACCCCCTGGACTGCGGCCCCTTCTTAAGCCCGTGAAGCTACTGGCTGCCCCTCTCTCGCCTCTCCTGCCAGACTCCCTCTCCGCGATGGCCTCCGCACTGAGCTATGTCTCCAAGTTCAAGTCCTTCGTGATCTTGTTCGTCACCCCGATTCTGCTGCTGCCACTCATCATTCTGATGCCCGCCAAGGTCAGTTGCGTCTCTGGGCAGCCCCTTGGATTCCGGGCGCCGGGTGCCCAGCAGCGGACACCGAACCCGGGAGCGTTAGGTGGAGCGCACGGATTCCTGGGGGCGGGCACGGCTACCCTGGGGCACGGAGGCTCAGGAGCTCCGGGTGCTATGGGAGGTGCCCTGCAAAGAATTCTGACAGGCATGGATCTTGGGGTTCACAGATCCCAGGGCGCAAGAACTGTTTGGGCAAGCACAGAAACCCAGAAGTTAGCACCGATCTTGGCCACACAGCCCCTCTATAGGCTCTGAATCTCCCCAGAGTGCATAACCCGGTCCCCAGGCCCCCCAAGTGCCACCTGTACCAAGAGGGAGCCTGGGGGCTTGTCTTTCCCTTCTTTCTCCTGTCTCTTCCTTTGGGGCTTCCGAGGCCAGTCGGGGACCTACACGAAAAGATCATCTAAGTGAACACTGAGTGCCATCTTTGTCCCTCTCTGGCCCTCCTTTGAGCCTCGGTTTCCCTGTCTATGATCCACATTTCTTTCCAGCTCTGAAACCTGGGGAGCCACAGCTGAGTCAGAAACCTGCCCCCAGCTGAAAGGCAGGTCAGGTTGGCCTGCTTTTGCTCACTGCCCACTGTGGCGGCGGCAGGAGGCGGGACACGGTCCCAGAGCTCACGTCTTGGGTGGCACGACGCAGGGTCTCTGGGAAGCCGTGTCCCAAGCCCTGGCCTCCTGGTGCTCCCAGGAGGGAAGCGGAGAATGAATGGCCTTGGCCACGGGGTGGGGGCGGTGCGGGGAGCCCTGGCTCAGGCCCTGCTGGGCAGTGCGAGGCCTGTTTGGCAGAGGCCCGAGCCCTTTGAAGGCTTTTGGCTGCTGGCTGCTCCTGCCTCATTCCCTCTTTCCACCTTTCACTCTCAGTTCAGACAGGAAACCTCAGCTCCCCCCAGCCCAAGCAGGTTTGGGAAACAGAGGAGCTCTTTAGGGGATGTTCTGAGGGCAGTGCTAGAGGAATGGGGTTGTACTGGGGTATTGGGAAGCCAATCTTTGAGAGAACTGGACATCCACCTTTCACCCATCCTTGTGATTTTATTATTATCATTATTATTTTTTTAAATTTATTTATTTTATTTTTGGCTGCATTGGGTCTTCGTTGCTGCACGTGGGCTTTCTCTAGTTGCGGCGAGCAGGGGCTACACTTCGTTGCGGTGCGCGGGCTTCTCATTGCGGTGGCTTCTCTTATTGTGGAGTACGGGCTCTAGGCATGCGGGCTTCAGTAGTTGTGGTTTGTGGGCTCTAGAGCACAGGCTCCGTAGTTGTGGCGCATGGGCTTAGTTGCTCTGCGGCATGTGGGATCTTCCCGGACCAGGGCTCGAACCTGTGTCCCCTGCACTGGCAGATGGATTCTTAACCACTGCGCCACCAGGGAAGCCCCATCCTTGTGATTTTAGCCAAGCCCCTGCGTTCTCTGGGCCTTGGTGTTCTCGTCTGTACGACGGGGCAAGGTGGTTTGGTTGTTGACATTTTATGGCTTTAGGTGCCAAAAGAGATTATGCTGGTTCCTAGGATGGGGGACGGGGAGGCTGGGAGGAGCCCTTGGGTGGGCTGAACACAGACCCTGGATGGGCCAAGGACAGTAGATCCAACTACAGTGGTTCTTTAGTTTCCACACCAACTGTGATTGGCCATATTTCCTCTGTAGAAAAAGATTTGGGGCTGTTATCATCTGTGGGAGGGCCAGGCAGGAGAGCTGTGATTTTAGTTCTGCTGGTGGGAAGTGGTGTTCCCTGGACTAATTATAGTAGCTTTGCTGACCTTCCTGCTCCGGAAGAGTATGACTGAGACCCCAGCCCCACTCCTGCCCTTCCCATCCCCACACACACAGGTGGCCCTGAGCTGGGACCCCCAACTCAGGCTGTGTATGCATGTCATTGACCTGCCCTGGGAGTGAGGATCAGGCGAGGGAAGAGGAGATATCAGTAAAGGTCATTCCAGGGGCTGACTTCATGTGCTTTCTCTCCCAGTGGTGCAGGTGACTGGGAGCCAGAACCCTGTCTGCTTGTTCTCTCCCTGTGCGCTTGTGTTTTGGTCACCACTGAAGAGCTCCCCGTCCCCACCCACGGCCACAAAGTTTGCAAGGAAACCCAGGGCAGGAGGCAGAGCAGCGGGGAAGCTGGCGAGGACTTGGCAGCCTGGGCGGCACTGTCCAAGCCGGGCAGCGACTCCCAGGGCATGTCACCCTCTGCCAGTGCCCGGGCCCCTCTCCTGCAGGCTTTCTCCTTTTACTCTTCTCCTGCACCTTGCTTCCTTCCTGTCTTCATCTCTGTTCCACTTTTCTGCCTGTTCTCTGGGTTCTTTCTTTAAAAAAAAAAAAGCTTTTTATTAAATTAAAAAATAGATTCATTGTGTTATTAAAGTTATGTGAAAATTCTTATTTTTAAAGTCTGCGAAGTATAAAGTAAAAATGAAAAGACTTTCAAATCCCATAAGACACACACACAGTATGTTCTCTTAGCTACAATTTTCCATTAAGCACTATGTCATGGACGCCCTTATTCGTTAATAATTAGGTAAATAATGAGCCATGGTTTTCTTCAGTTGTGCACTTAACGTATTCTTTGAGCCCCACTATGTGCTCTCCACTGTGCTGGGTGTGGACTTTTAAATCCCACTGTCCACTGCGAGCTCAGCTTGAAGTGCTCCTCCGGCCACATTCTCAGCTGCAGGGAAGGCTCTGAACTGACCAGGAACCGGGCTCCCATCTGCAGGTAGAATCCATCTCATTCTTCACAGTGACCTACCCCGCCTCAGGCTTCTCTAAGGTTGCCTGTCCTATTCTGCTCGCTCCACAACACTCTGGGAACATTCTAGACGAGGGAGGGTCAAGTTTGCTGACTGGTAGTATTCAGGGATGGGGCACCTCCTGGGCCTCCTGAGAGGAGCATGGAGGTGAGAGGGCAGTTAGCCTTTGTCTTTTCTGTTGGTTACTTCTGGCGCCTCTAGGAACTGTCCCGGGAAAACTGGTTACACGTGTCACCTACCGCTTCTAAGTTCAGATAATAAAAAAAAATCACTTTCGGGCTTCCCTGGTGGCGCAGTGGTTGAGAGTCCGCCTGCCGATGCAGGGGACGCGGGTTCGTGCCCCGGTCTGGGAGGATCCCACATGCCGCGGAGCGGCTGGGCCCGTGAGCCATGGCCGCTGGGCCTGTGCGTCCGGAGCCTGTGCTCCGCAACGGGAGAGGCCACAACAGTGAGAGGCCCACATAACGCAAAAAAAAAAAAAAAAAAAAAAATCACTTTCTGTGTGCCATATGTTAAGAATGGGTACTTTTAAATCCTCGATTTACAGGTGAGGACATGAAACAAGCAGGGGGAGGGGCCAGGGTTGGGAGTGGGAGGAGTATTTTATCAAAGACATTGTTGGGAATTGTTCTCACATGATGATAAGAAGAAGGAGAGTGGGCTTCCCTGGTGGCGCAGTGGTTGCGAGTCCGCCTACCGATGCAGGGGACACGAGTTCGTGCCCCGGTCCGGGAAGATCCCACATGCCGCCGAGCAGCTGGGCCCGTGAGCCATGGCCACTGAGCCTGCGCGTCTGGAGCCTGTGCTCCGCAATGGGAGAGGCCACAACAGTGAGAGGCCCACATACCGCAAAAAAAAAAAAAAAAAGACATTGTTGGGAATTGTTCTCACATGATGATAGGAAGGAGAGTGAGTTTTAGACAGTATTACCGTTTTAAAATTCTCTACAGCACACCCTCTTATTGCCCCCCCTGCAGTGGACCATTCCTACCTCTCTCTCCCTTGACACCAAGGCCCAGAGAAGGCGTAACTGAAGGCCACACAATGGCAGATAGCGGACACTGATCAGGCCTGCCCGGTGTCAAAGGCTGGTCTTCTAACCACGTTGCTATCCTGCCTTGAGCCCAGAGGCTTCAACCAGCATTGATTCTCCCCTCCTTCCCAACAAAGGCACATCTGACAAAGTTTGGAGACATTTTTTCTTGTCACAACTGGAGAGAGTGCCACTGGCCTCTAGCAGGGGGGAGCCCAGAGATACCGCCAAACATCCTACCACGCACAAGACAGGCCCCCACCCCCCCCAACACAGAACCAACCCAAAATGTCAGTAGTGCTGAGGCTGAGAAACCCTGCCTTAGACAGTAGGGAGGTGTCCTGGGGTTCTCATGGGCTGCGGAAGAAAGATTTATTTTTATCACTGATAACACCAGTTACCAGTTATTTGTCTGATAATCCAGACAAAGAATGTCTCAGCCTTTGTGTGACGTTCCATGCATATAATATGTGTTATCTCGGGTGGTGATAAACAGTGATTGTGTGCAGGTACGTTTTCCCAGCAGTGTTGTCACAGCCTGTGCTGTGCTGGTCCGTTTCTCTAATCAGCATTTGCAGTGTCCCCGGGGTTTCAGGCCTGTGCTGGATGCCGAGTGACAGGATTCTGCCCCCCACTGCTCACTCCACTGTTCAGTGTTCAATGGTGGGTGAAATATAATGCCAACCCAGTGTGCTAATTGCTGCGGGTGGGGGCGTGCATAGAGGAAGGACACAGACCCAGACTAGGGGCAGCGGTGAACTGAGCCCCGAGCACTCACTCCAGGCCAAAGGAACGGTGTCATGTGTGAGAGCAGCTGTGGGAGGCGGAGCATCTGCCTCAGTTCTCACCAGCGCCCTGGGGTCTCAGGAGCTCGGGGTGGGAGTGGGCATGGGAGATGTGGCTGGAGGGCCCTGTAGGGCCTGCTCCATCACAGAGGGTCTCCCAAGACATGCTCAGGCATTTGGCTTTTGTCCTGAAGGCAAAGGAAGGCTTTTAAACAAGGGAGTGATATGATCCGGTTTGTAAAAAGAGAAAGAGGGAGCAGCAGTGTGGAGTGATGCAAGTGGAAAGATGGTGTTAGAAGATAGCTGTGCTGTACACCTGAAATTAACACGACATTGTAAATCAACTATACTTCGATTACAAAAAAAAAAAAAAAAACTACAGTGAATAAAACAGCGGGAAAAAAAAAGATAGTGGCAGTGATGCAGGCAGAAGATGTGACCTGAGCAAAGGCAGGGCCACAGGGTGAAGGAAGAAGGGAAAGAGGAAGATTTGGGGGTAGAAGCTATAGGTTTTGGAGGCTGATTAAACTGGAGGGGGCTGGAATGAGGGAGAGGCAGAGGCTGGGTGGTTACTAATGATTATAGTAAAAATGCTGATGAAACAGAAAACAACCCAGGGAGGCGGGCATTATTATCCCTATTTTATTAGGCGATGAGACGGAGAATTAAAGTCCTACAGTGAGTAAGGGGCCAGGGCTGCGAGCACTTGAACCAAACCCAGGTCTGTCTCACTCCAAAGCCAAGATCCCAGTGGCTAAGTAGCTAAAGGGTGTGAACAGGCAGTTCACACAAGATTAAATGCGAACAGTAAAGCTTGAGACCCTTGTAACTAGAGAGGCTAATAGACACCAAGACCATGTTCTCAGTTATAATAAAAAACAACCCTGAAAATACTCAGTGCTGGCCATTTTCTGAATGAGCTGGTTTACAACACACATTTCTGGGAGCCGAGAAAGTTGGAGCAGCCTTTTGAGAAGGAAATTAGACAGAGATACCAAGAGTTTGAGGATGTGCTTTGGGGAGCCTTCCCTAAGAATTGCACTTACTTTGTAAGATGATTTAATCTGTAGAGCGGGTCATCAAAAACAGTATTTTCTTTTTTTTCCTCTTCTTCCTCTTTCCTCCTTCTTCCTCCTCCTCCCCTTCCCCCCACTTGCACTCTTCCTCCTTTTCCTCCTTCTCCTCCTTTCCCCCCTCTTCTTCCCTGTGAAGACGTGAGGATGCAAGGCTTGGAGAGGTGAGAGACCTGCCCAGGACCGCACAGCTGGGGGGCAGGGGGCAGGAGTCTCTTGATGATGGGTCCTGTGCCCTCCTCACTGTCCTGAACCTGGAAGGCTGTGCTGACGGGGGCAGGGAAGCAGGGGTTCCCACTGACATGCCACCCTGTTTTGACAGTCCATGCCCTGCTGTCCCGAGCGTTCTGGGTGGGGAGCACGGCAGCAGTGGCTCACCAGGCCTCAGTGCCGTCTCTTCAGTTTGTCAGGTGTGCCTATGTCATCATCCTCATGGCGATTTACTGGTGCACAGAAGTCATCCCTCTGGCTGTCACTGCCCTCATGCCTGCCTTGTTTTTCCCGCTCTTCAAGATTCTGGACTCCAAACAGGTGAGCAGCCCCAGAGCATCCGGGTGGCTTCCTGCTTCTCTCCCAGTGGCTCCTTCTCCGAGCCCTTCTCTGAGCTGCCTAGGACCTGGGGGACTAGGTAATACCCTGTTTGTGGGCTCTCTCTGGCATAGAGACATACCCTTGCCCCTCCATCCCCATTCCAAGCTGCCCTGAAGTCAGCATCTGCTCTGCTCGCCTATCTCTGGGGACTTGGGTGACCCTGAGCCCAAGTAGTGTGTGGTCAGGGGGCAGGCCTGATGGGGCTTCCATGCCATCCTGCAGGTGTGCATCCAGTACATGAAGGACACCAACATGCTGTTCCTGGGCGGCCTCATCGTGGCTGTGGCCGTGGAGCACTGGAACCTGCATAAGAGGATCGCCCTGCGCACGCTCCTCTGGGTGGGGGCCAAGCCTGCCCAGTAATTACCCCTTCTCTCTCTTACCGCAGGGCTCTGCAGTAGGCCCCAGGGCCAGGGAGGGGTGTGTGGCACAGGCCAGATCACCCACAGGCAAGGATTGGCCATGGCCTTACCTGGGCTTTGCAGCCAGGCAGACCCCTGGGTGGGTGGAGGCCGGATCAAACCATGCCTGATACCCCTAGGGGCTTTGTGGGGAAAGCAGGAAAGAGATGGCTCAACTACCCAGCTCAGGGGGAAGCAGAAAGGTCATCCCTCAGAAGCTGGCACATCTGTTCCCTCTGCAAAGCTGCTGCTTGCCCCACCTTTCCCCCATTACTCAGTCGTCTCACCCCTCTCCAAGATCTCCCCTGCCAGTCACAGGCCATTCCAACCAAGCCGTGGAGTTGATATAGCAGAATCACCTGGGTGTACTGAGCGCCCACAGGGCCCCGGGCATGATACCGGGGGCTTATTTACCACCTCATCTGACTCTCACCGCACCTCTGAGGGTTGGGGATTATTCCCATCACCCACGTTCTGTTCTGAGGCAGAGAGGGGTTAAATGGTTTGCTGACGTCACATGGGGATTGGACCGGGCCTGATGGGGCCTTGCCCCCTCTAATTGGGAACTCAGCACGCACCTTGTTTTTGAGGCAACGTGCTCCCTAAATGATGGCGTGACCCAGCCCAGCCCTGGGAAGGCAGGTTGGTAGCTCACAGTAAATCCCTCCTGCTACGTCCTCACGTCAAGGGCCATGCTGGGCTCTGAGCACACAGAGGCCCCGGCCCACCCGAGCACGCTTGGCGCCTCAGCTCCCTGGAGTGAGGGCTTTGTGACTCTCCGACCTGTCACCCGAGCCCCTCCGATGATTGGTTTACAGGGTCAAATCAGAAGCCATTGCATTTTCTAGAAATGTGAGGCCTCAGAGTTCCTGTTTTCAGGATCCTCTGAGTGGTTGGCTTTTCTCTGTCAGCGGGGGGGCCTCACCTGGAATGTGCTGGAGCCTTTTGCTCCCAAACCCAGGGCGCTCACATGCGCTTCTCTGCTCCTTCCTGTCACCTGGCTCCTCCTCCGAGCCTGGCTTCCAGCTGCCCAGGGCACTGCCTGTGCTGGGGGCGGCCTGTATGTCGAGGCCCCCTTGGTGCCTCGGAGCATCATGTTGAAGCCTCATTCATGTGAACTCTGGCCCTCATCCTAGCCTGGATCCCAGCCTATGTACTTATGGGTCCATGAGGTCTACCTGCATGGATACCAGCTAAAGCCCGGTGCAGTGCAGCCCCGAGACCCTTCTTCAGGCAAACAAATTAGTGGCCCTGGGGGGGAGCCTGACTGCAGAGGGGCGTGGGGACCAAGAGGTGGAGTTCCATTTAGCCAACTGCCCCTCCCAAGCGCCTCTTCTCCTGGCCTTGTGCCAGGTGTGCGGGACCCATGGAGAAGAATCAGACCTTCCCTGCTCACGTGCTAAGGAGAGAGCAGACATGGAAACAGTTTCAAATCCAGCCAGCGAGAAGTGTCCTAGAGAAGACTGAGGAGGGTGTGGTCAGCCCTACCTGGTGCGCACTGGCAAGGAGATGACAGAGAAGGGATGCTGCCTGAAGGCTCTGAGAGACCGTGAGGAGTTTTCTAGGCAGATGACACAGGTGGCACAGAGATGGAAGGTGGGGTGTTACACGGAAAGGGAACGTTTTCTGAATCCTGTTTGTGGATCTGGTCCACTGCAGAGCGGAGGGCGGCAAAGAGTGTGAATGGAGGAAGGTGGGGCCGGGGATCAGCCATGAAGGAGGTCCCACCTCCCCAGGGCCCTCCCCGGTTCATTCTACCCCTGAAGGCTGACTCCACACAGCCCTTCTGAACTCATGAGGGGAGAAGTGGGGTCAGGGAGGGTGGGAATCTTCTAGATAGAAGTGGGAAGTTTGGTCTGCCTGCACGCAGGGCTGCTCCAACGCACCCCTAAGTCATATTAGGGCCAATTCTCCACACTAGGTCCGCACAAACTGGATGCTGGTGCTTCCCTTGCTAGATGGTGGGCGCCTTAGAACCACAACTGTGGCTCAGGCCGCCTGGTGACCCGGTAGCCAGCAGAGTAGATGTCAGTAATGTTTGTGGGGGAGAGGCAGAGGAAGGAAGGGAAGGGAGGGAGGGAGGGAGGCAGGCACTAAAACTGCAATCCCCTCCTGGATACCCAAGCTTGAACTGGCCTCAGCACCTTGGCCCTGACCCCTGGCATCCCTGCAGGGGGCACCTAGCCCCCCGCTGCTCCCTAGGGGTTGTGAGAGGTGGGGGGTGGGGGATTCTCCGGCTTTCCTCCCTGCTCCTCCTCTGCAGGCTGATGCTGGGCTTTATGGGCGTCACGGCCTTTCTCTCCATGTGGATCAGCAACACGGCCACCACGGCCATGATGGTGCCCCTTGTGGAGGCCGTGCTGCGGCAGATGGAGGCCATGAGTGCAGCCACCGAGGCCAGCCTCGGGGCTCTGGAGCTGGCAGACAAGGGCAAGGCCGGCGAGCTGCCAGGTGAGCCCCTGGCCAGGGCAGCCTTCCCCTCTGTTGCCAACAGCTTTAGCCACCTCCCTGCTTCCTGGAGCCCTCCTTTTCGCAGGCACATAGAGATATACTTAGAAGATGCTGTTTTCCTAAGTTTTAGGAATGTGATTAGTGCATAAAAGTTAGATCCTTAAGCAGAGCTTATAGCAAGTTCCTGCCCTCCGTTCCCGCCATCACAGAAATGAATACGTGTTGATTTGATCATTCATTTGGGTATCTTTTGAGCACCTACTGGATGCCCCTCAATCCCTTCTAGCCCTACTCATCCTCAGGGAGGCCTCCTCTGAACAGGCCAAATCCCTCCCCACTCTGTTCCCACAGGTACTGGGGTTGGTCATCCCACCTTTGCTTCCCCGCTAGGCACCGAGCTCAGGCGAGTCAGAGAGTGCCTGTGTTTTTCTCTGTCTTCTTCGCTACCCCATCCCCAGGGCCCGGCGTGGGGCCACTCAGGGCCTGTGCTGATAGCCTGATTGCCAGACCCTGGGCCAGGTCCTGGGGCTGCAGAGATGAAGCAGACACACTCATATTGTGAAGCCCGGTGGGATGGAGTCAAGAGGCCCCTTGGATAGTTCATCTGACTTGGGGGAGGCCAAGGGTTGCCATTAGCCAGACACTGAGGGAGCGCAGAAAAGGGAGAGGCCTTGCTAGGAGGAGAGGACATCTGGGATGGATTTGGACCCCTCCCTCCAGACGAAGGGAACAGCGTGAGCAAGAGCAAGGAGGCAGGAAAGAAAGGAGTGTGTCTGAAGTTGCTGACTTTGCTCGGGAGTGCTGAGGAGCCTGGGGCTGGCCGAGGGACGCAGCTGCGGGGGGCACGTAGGGCCGGATAAGAGCACTGGGCTGGAGGCGGGGGACACAACCTGGTCGGGGAGCCAGCAGAGCTGGCATGCCTGGGTCCTCAGGTCAGCGGCAGGGTGAGGAGCTGGGGCTGGGCAGGTGGTCCCCACTGTGCCCACGGCAGTGTGCCCACTGCAGGGAGCCAAGAGAATTGTGAAGGTCCCTCCACGAGGCAGCGGGAGGTCGACAGGAAGAACATATGCAAGGCCATGACCCTGTCCGTGTGCTACGCAGCCAGCATCGGAGGCACTGCCACCCTGACCGGCACGGGACCCAACGTGGTGCTCCTGGGACAGATGCAAGAGTGAGTTGCTGGCCATGCCTTTTTTTTTTTTTTTTTTCTGGTATGTGGGCCTATCACTGTTGTGGCCTCTCCCGTTGCGGAGCACAGGCTCCGGATGCGCAGGCTCAGTGGCCATGGCTCACGGGCCCAGCCGCTCCGCGGCATGTGGGATCTTCCCGGACCGGGGCACGAACCCGCGTCCCCTGCATCGGCAGGCAGGCTCTCAACCACTGCGCCACCAGGGAAGCCCTGGCCATGCCTTTTGGGGACAATAGTTGGGGGGGGATGGGGTTGGAGGGGCCCACCCACCTCTCCCTCCTCTTCAGTTGGGCCCTGGAGCCTGGATGGGGGTGGGGGCCGCCTGGCAGGGGTGAGAGGATGGGCTGCCATCAGCCTCTGTGGTGCAACCTCCCTGCACATGCTCAGGACCCCACAGCGTGGGAGCTGATGTCCACAGACCGGGTTGCTTTCTGCTCAGAACAAGTCCTGCCTTTCTTTCCTGGGCTCAGGATTCTCACTCAGACAGGGAATGTGGATTGAACGTGGAGCTAGTCATGGGAATTGACACTGTAATCCGAGAAGCGGGGTCCTTGGTTAAAACTTGTAGAAAATAGATGCCCCTAAAGATGCTCCCCTCAAGGCTGGCTCACGACCTCGGTTGTTAATGGCGATGGTCCTATGACACCCAGAAAGGTTAGAGGTTAGGTCACCTGGTGCCTCACCGGCTCTTTCACTATGGCCCCTCTAATTGCCCTTGAGGGGCATGTGTGCCCCTGTGAGGCTCCAGGTGGACCATGGGGTGGTTTAGAACTTTCCAGCCTTGGCCACAAAGGGACCCAGGCTTTGAGGACCCAGTTCTGTTCTTGGTCTTGTGCCCGGTGGCGCTTGGGTCACAGAAGTGAGAGGAACCTGGGCCCTGCCCATGGGATACTCGTGGGCAGCTGAGGGTAGCAGACACCCAGAGAGTTCTGGCGGGTTGTGTAAATGTGTTAATGAAGATAAGTACAAATTGCAGTGGGCACAGAAGGAAGGAACAGAAGTACGACGGTGCCCGTCCTGTGCAGACAAACACCCTGGACAGGGGTCGGGAGGGCAGCGGGGAGTTGAGAAGGGCGGGCCTGCAGACACTCGAGATCGAACAAGCAGACTGTTTGGCTCCTGCGAGTGTTTTCTGTAATGACAGCCTTATGGTTTGCCCTGAAGTTCCTCTGGGCTGAATGGGAAAAGCTCTGTGGCTAGTTTGACACCCTTGGGCTAAAGGGAGCAGTGCCTGGGGTTGGGGGTGGAAGTGACCCTCCTCCAGCCCCCAGGAAACATCTTCTGGTCCCACCCTGGGAAGCTTTTGAGATTTGATTTCCTAAGGGGGGGGCTTCCCTTGCAGAAGCCCACGGGGTGAGGTTCTGAGGCATCTGTGGACCCCCTGGAGCTGTTGGCCAAATTATGTGTGTACCAAGGTGTATTTTTCTGGACTGAAGGGCCGTGCCTTTAATGAGCTTCTCAGCGGGGTGTGGACCTCCAGGAGGGGCAGTGGGTCACTCCTCAGGTTTGCCTTGTGCATGGCCGTGTTCTGGGGCCCCTGCTTGACTGGGGTAGTGCTGAGTGATGGGTGTGGGCGGCTGGACTTCAGGAGGAGGAGGCCCCCGCTCCAGACCACCTCTCAGGGCCCGGCTGCTGCCCAGCCTCCGCCCGCAGGGTCCGGCCCGCCCGCTCTCCGCAGCTCAGTGTCTGGCAGAGATGTGGACCAGCATTCTTCCCTTCAGATTGTTTCCTGACAGCAGAGACATCGTGAACTTCGCCTCTTGGTTTGGATTTGCCTTCCCTAATATGCTGATCATGCTGCTGCTCTCCTGGCTGTGGCTCCGGTTTATTTATATGAGATTCAAGTAAGTTTGAGATGCTTATGGAATAGAGGATCTAACCATGCGTCGGCTCGAGAGTCCCTCCTGTCTGGCCCTGAGCATTTCTCCAGCCCCACCTCCTGCTAGTTTGCCCTCCAGTTCCCGCTACCCCTGCTGCTCACCGTGCCTTTGCGCGTGCTTTTCCCTCTTCCTGGAATGCCACTCCCTGCCTTCCTACCTTCCAACCTCCTCAGTCCTCAAGGCCAGTTCAAATGCTCCTTCCTCAGCGACACCTTTCCCAACTCCCCCCACCCCCATTCTGACGCTGACGGATTGCCTGCTCGCCGTTCCGGACTTCCCTGGGCACACCACGCCTTGCCCCTTGGCACCTGTAGTCATGCTCCAGTGCCATCCCTCCCCCGACCTGAGCTCCTCTGTGGCCTGCGGTAAGTCCTCTCTGACCCCTACACCCGGCCCAGCTCCCAGCCCAGGGAGAAGGAGCAGGTGTGCCGTCGTCAAAGCAATGAACAAGCAGCTTTGTTCTCGGTGCCAGTCAACACTGCTGGACAGACTTCCACTTGGCTGCCAGTGTCTGTCAGGCCAGGTCACAGCAGACCTCCTGATAATATCCAAATCAGTCCAAACCCAGATTTACTGAATGCTTACAATGTTCCCAGCAGCGCACAGCTTCTGCAAAGTTTACCTTCCAGTTCCCAGCACACAGCTGACCAAGAGTCAACCTTGACAGCAGCCAGACTTTGGACAGAAACCATGATGTGTGGCTGACAAATACCTCAAAATGTTGTTGTCATTTTTAAATGCACAAACTTATCTCTGGTGTGAAGGTGACCCTCTCACACTGGAGTATAAAGTACCTAGCTGTGAGCCATGTGCTCTGTGCCTTAATTCACATGGCGCTTGAGCCCAACAAAAAACAGAGGCCTATGTGGCCAAGAGATCTCAGAGCTGAAAGGTAACAGCGTGCACGAAGACTTGTGAGTTAATGGGAAAAAGGGGCACTTTGGTTAAGTTTTCTCCTGAAGGAGGAACTGTTTTGAAAAGTGCCGTTAAAAAAATCTCTGTCCATAATCAAAGCAGCCATAATGATGACATAATGGTAGCTGTAGGCGTTTGTGCACACCCCACCCTGCCCGGTGTCCGGGCCCCCATGTGAAAGGGAAGCTGCTCCTATGGGTGCTTGGCTGCACAGTTTGAATCCCTCATCTGGTTGGTCGTGGAGAGCAATGTCAGGGTCATTCCCTCCAGCCTAATTCAGAAAAACTGTATCTTCCTGTGTTTATGGGCAGCTTCCTAGGCCACATCCAGCCAAGGGAGCCACAGACCCTCCCAAGACCACCCAGGACCCTTGGGATATTCCTGCTGGCTTATACCCAACTTTCCTCACCAGGCTAAGCCCTGAGTTAGGGATGACGGTTCTTCTGGACCCCTGCCACAGGGCTCGGGGTCCCTGTGCCCCTCCTGCAGCACATTGACCCAGTTCATCATGCACCCACCCAGCTTCCAGGGCCCCCACAGGAAAGCTGGATCCATTTGCCTGCATCTCGTGCCAGCCCAGCGGTCACCAGACGGATTAACCCAAAGATGAATGTGAAACCACTTAGTGTAAGAGGGACCTGAAGGCCTGGGGGCACCACTGCAGGGGGCCAGCACTGGACAACTGCATATATGATGCAGCCCCCAGAGTCTGCAGCCAGTGTGGTGTCGGGATGTGTCTCCAGCATCAGACATGGGTTGGGCAGCTACCAAAGTCACCCCTTATCCTGGAGGCCTGAAGCCTCTGGTCCAGCCTCCGAGTCTCGAGAATGACAGGTGGCAGCAGATCGGTAGTGGGTGGAACACAGACTCTCTCATGCCAAGGGGGCAAGGACAAAGAGGCCAGCTCCCACGCCAGCAGAGCCATCCCCATGCTGGACGATCTGGAGGGTGTCCTTGGCAGGTGACCCTGAGGACAAATGTCCTTGCCCCTTGTCCAGAACGGAGATCTTGGCAGGCTGTGCAGACCTGAGTCCCCATCACCGCCACTTCCTTTCCTAACCCCTGAGCACCGCGGGAAGCTGTGTCCCAACCTCCTTGAGTCCCTGCTCTAGGCTGTGCCCCGTGCCCTGCATGGCCCTCACCCTCTCAAGGGTGGTTGCCGTCCAGCCCTGGCTTCAGCATTCGGCACCTCAGCACGTATTCCATTAACCCCTGTGCTCTTAGGAAGTCTGTTTTAGGGTCCCAGGAAGGACTCCCACATGGGAAGGCTCTCTAGGGATAATCCTCTTGGCCTTGCCCCCCACCTTCAGGCTGACGGGGGCTGGAACGTGTGACTGGAATCCTCAGCGGATCCCTCGGGGTTGGCATCCTGTGTGCCCGTGGTCCCAGTCAGCCCCTCCCCAAGGCTAGGTACCCTCTATAACTCCTCAGAGATCCCTCCTCCTTCCTGCCCCCTCCTGCCAACACTCCCCAGGGAAGTCCTGCAGGGTGCCCTGGGCAGGCGTGTTGGCCAACGGGCACTGGTTCCTAGGGAGTCCATCCAAGAGCAGGACCTGGCTGGCTTCCCTCCTGCCTCAGCCACAGCTACTATGAGCCCCAGAGTCTTCTGTGTCCTTAATCCTACATGTCAGCTCCTTGCAAGGCAAGCACCCACCCTGTCCCTGCCTGACCCAGTCTGCTGGGACCTGTCCTTGTTCCTTGTGTCCTCTTGAGCCACCTGCTGATGGGGACTGGCATCCTGGTACCATCGAAGGCAGCTCCAGGCCGCAGTGGGAGGAGGAAGACGGAGCATGTGAAGGAGCCTCGGCCCCACCTGGAGCCGGTTCCAGATTTCTCACGGCCACCCCCAGATGTCAGCAGCCGCCGGTCTCTAGGCGACTGGCACCTGCCGGGACCCCCTTGCCAGCAGTGGTCTCGGGTCTGCTTCTTTCTGCTTCCGACGCTCCTGTCCATCCCCTGTTCCCTGTTTCGCTCAGCCTCCCACCCTCCTGGCCATCCTCTCTTCCTACCTCCACTGTCCCTGACACCCGACCTGTGCCATCTCAGGTTTCTTCTGGGGGCACCCTGGGGGCATATGCTGGGACCATAAAAGAGAGACTTTGCCCCACTATGTCCTGTGAGGTACGGTAGGCAGATGACAGAATTGGGGAGTGGGAAGGGACTTGCTCGAGGGCCCCCGGGTGACAGGCAGCCCTGTGTGGCTTTCTATCATGTTCTGCTGCCCAGTGTTCACGCTTCCATTCAACCAGCCCTGAGTCAACCAACACGCCCCGCCGTCCTCTTGTCTTCGCATTCTCTAGTATTAAAGAGTCCTGGGGCTGCGGGCTGGAGAAGAAGAGTGAGGAGAAGGCTGCCCACGAGGTGCTGTGGGCGGAGTACAGGACGCTGGGGCCCCTCTCCTTCGCTGAGGTCAACGTCCTTCTCTGCTTCTTCCTGCTGGTCGGCCTGTGGTTCTCCCGGGACCCCGGCTTCATGCCCGGCTGGCTGTCAATCGCCTGGGTGGAGGGCAAGACAAAGTAAGTGGTTCCCCCCACAGCGCCCCCCGTGGCTCTGCCCCTTTTCTGTCATCCAGCTCTGGAGCACGCTGCTGGTTTCTGGACTCATTTTCGTCTCACCCGTCTTCCTGACAAGCTCGCAGATGTGTCCTTGAGGCCCCTCTTGCCCCAGGAGGCTGGCAGGGTAGCCAGGCTGTGACAGAGAGAGGTCGGTTGGGCTAGGACTGGGGCTCTCAGTGCTCTGGTTTCCAAGTCTCGGATCTGCCATCTTTCCTTTTTCATCTTTCTTCAGATCCGGGTGAGTCCCTCTGAAGACACACATTCTGGGGTCCAGAAGCTTCTTTAGACAGAGACTTGGCAAAAGGGGGGATATGAAGTTTCTCTTCTGGCTAAGATGCTATGTGGTCAGAATAGATGAAAGGTTGAGAAACATGCATATCCTAGAAAGGGCAGAAGATGTGGACAGGGAGATTGCTGCCTGTTACTGCTTATTCCATTTTGAAGGTCTGCTTGGGGTGGCCCCAGAGTCCTTGTGGTCACCCTGGTGAACCCAGAATCCCAGAGAATCTGGTTGAGAAGAGCTCATGAAGTTCACTTATGGAGCAACACAGACAGAGAGGGAAGTGAGCCGCTCAGAGCCCCTCAAAGTTGGTGGCAGAGCTAGGCCAAGAACGTGGGAGTCTTGGTTTCCAGCCGGGATTCAGTCTACCTCACCCCTCCTGATCTTGGCCTTTGGGGTTCCAGTTTTCTTTTCTTTTTTTTTTTTTTTGCAGTACGTGGGCCTCTCACTGTTGTGGCCTCTCCCGTTGCGGAGCACAGGCTCTGGACGCGCAGGCTCAGCGGCCATGGCTCACGGGCCCAGCCGCTCCGCAGCATGTGGGATCTTCCCGGACCAGGGCACGAACCCGTGTCCCCTGCATCGGCAGGCAGACTCTCAACCACTGCGCCACCAGGGAAGCCCCATGGGGTTCCAGTTTTCTTACTCAGATGAGCCTGTTTCCTCATGTGGGAGCATTCAGACACAGAGCAGGCTTGTTGCATGACTGTCAGTGTAGCCAAGATGGGCTAATCCCATGTGCTCTTCCCTGCCCAGGTATGCCTCCGATGCCACAGTGGCCATCTTTGTGGCCATCTTGCTATTCATTGTGCCTTCGCAGAAGCCCAAGTTCAACTTCTGCAGCCAGACTGAGGAAGGTAAGGCTCCTGTCCTGGCCTCCCATTCATCAGGGTTGGGGCCCCGGCAGCAAAGGATCTCCATGGTGTTCCCTGGGCCCGGGAGGGAGAACATCTCACCCTGTTGAAAAGGACTGGCTAGATTACAAAGTCTGGGCACAGCGTATTTTCCAAGCCTTCTCTGCATGTTGTTTAGTGCAAAATCTCCTCTTCTGCTTTTTAAACATTTGAAATCTTATTTTACAACAGGAACAGAAAGAGATTTCATATTTCCCATAATGCCATCAGTATTTTGGGGGTTTCTCTCTCCCTCCCAGTCTTCATTAATATGCATATATATTATATGGCTATAATCAAAACACACATAATTTCAATCCTGTTTCTTTATTGGTTTTTGTTTTCATGTTTTTGCTTGTGGTTATGCTAGAAACATTTCCTGCTATTGCCACAGTCTTCAAATTTATTTTCTCTAATAACGGCATTATATTGTAACGGGGGCTGTAACCATTCCCCTGTCATGGAGCATTCTGGCTGTTTTGAATTCTTCATTATTATGAATTAATGTTTTCATGAATATAGCTTTTTCTTTGAGGGTGTTTCTTCTTTAGGATAAATTTCTAGCAGTGATTGCAGCTGGGGTAAAAGAGTATATATGTCTTCAAGACTTTTTAAATGTATTGGTAAATTGCTTTTCAAAAAGACTGCACCAATTTATAACACTAACAGGAGTGTATAATAAATAGCTTTACCATATCATGTCTTTACCAGCAGTGGGTGTTGTAGTGATTACCGTAAATTTTAGCTAATTTACAGATATGAGATGGCACTTATTGTCCTTGCAGGCTTTTATTCCCTGCATTAGATCTGTTTTATCTCTTTTGCCTGCTAATGCTGCTCTGGGTTATGTATGGGTTTTTTTTTTTTTTCCTGGCCATGCTAGGTGGCTTGTGGGATCTTAGTTCCCCAACCAGGGACTGAACCTGGGCCCTCAGCAGTGAAAGCATGGAGTCCTAACCACTAGACTGCCAGGGAATTCCCAACGTATGTGTGTGTATGTTTTTATCATCTCTTCTCAGAAAGGAAAACACCATTTTATCCACCTCCGCTGCTGAATTGGAAGGTGGCCCAGGAGAAAGTACCCTGGGGCATCGTGCTGCTCCTGGGGGGTGGCTTTGCTCTGGCTAAAGGATGCGAGGTAACTTCTCCACTGTGGGCTGCCTAGGGCCCCTTCCTTCACCAAGAGGGAAGCTGAGAACTGCTGCACCCCTCCTTCTCGGCACCCCAGCCCTGTGCCTGTGTGTTTCTTTGTCTGTCTTCTCCATGTAACTGTTCATTTCTTGAAGACAGGGCCTCTGCCTAAAAAATTAAAATTTTTTTTTCTCTAGCTAGGTATGTAGTGACATAGGAGGAGAGGAAGAGCTTTTGGGGGAAAACACCCCAAAATGCAACTTTCTTACCTCCCCCCTTCCCTGATAGGGAAGAAATGAGCCAGAGGGAGGGATGCTTGGTGCTGCTCTCCTCTGTCCATCCGTTCATCCATCTATCCAGGAATACAGCGTAATACATAGACTTGGTCTATCTTATTATTGCTGTTTCCTCAGCATCTAGGACAGAGCCTGGCACATAGTGGGTACACAACTATTATTCTGATGAACAGATCCATCCATTTAGTCACCTCTCCATCCCTCATTCACTCATTCATTCGTCATCAAACCTTCCTATTATGTCTGTGTTAGGTCAGGCACAGGAATTACAGAGGAGATTGACATATGGTCCCTGTTCTTGAGGATTTCACAGCCTAGAGAGGGGGGCATGTTTGGAAGAGCATTTCAGAAAGAAGTGACACATGAGTAAAGAAATCAGCCTGTTATATCCAGCTGAGGAACAGCAGACGATAAGGCTGGTGAGGCTCACAGAAGCCACTTCACTGAGGGTCAAGATAGGGAGTGTGGACCTTATTCTGAAGGTGGTGGGTAGCTACTAAAGGGTTGAGGCCAGAGAGTAACTTGGTCAGATCTGCACTTGGGAAAAATCTCTTGGATGTCTGAAGTGGAGGCCTAGGCCGGACAGGGGTTGGGGAAGACCCAGTAGATGCTCCATAGCCTTCATCTAACACAGGCTCAGAACACTGGACTCCATGGACCACTGTCTCCTTCTTGAAACTCCTTCCTCCTTTGGTCCCCAAGACATCATTTTCTCCTGTCTACTTCTAACTCTGACTATTCCTGCCCTGCCTCCTTGGTTTACTTTTCCTCTGTTCTCCGTTAAATATGAGTGTTCCTGAAGGTTCTGTCGTTGGCTTCTTCTTTGTTCACGTTTCAGTCTCTCCCTGGACAATCTATTCTTAGCCTAAAGCCCCAAATCTAAATTTCCAATTTCTGGCTCAAATCACTCTCTTGAGCTTTAAGAACTGTGGGAGACAGAGAGGAGATGATGGACATGAGATGTTTTAGGTGACATGGTGACTGGGCATAAGAAATAAGGGGGACAGAGACCCCAGGATGACCCCCTAGCCTTCTAGGTTGGACACTAGGTGAGTCTAGTCACTGGGCTGGGGAGCCCAGGGGGAGCAGAAGATGAATTCAGGTTGGGGCATGTTGGGTCTGACATGCTCATGGGATATCTGGGTGGAAATCCAGACAGCAGACCAGCTGGGCTGGAAATGAGGATTTAAAAGACAGCAGAGTGAGGATGGAGATTGAAATTGTGGGTATGGATTAGATCACCTATGGTATGTATGCAGAGAGAGAGAATCAGAAGTGAGGGATGGGCTGAGCTCTTTGGAGACAGATGAAGGTCCCTCCAGGCTCCGGAGGAACTGTGAGCCACGAGCCCTGTGGTGACTGCCCTCCCTGTATTTCCCAGGCCTCGGGGCTGTCAGAATGGATGGGGAAGCAGATGGAGCCCTTGCATGCTGTGTCCCCAGCAGCCATCACCTTGATCTTGTCCACACTCATTGCCGTGCTCACTGAATGCACAAGCAACGTGGCTACCACCACCCTGTTCCTGCCCATCTTTGCCTCCATGGTAAGTAACTCTGCTGGGGGTGATGACCCTTAGTCATCATTTCATAGGAAGCTGACCATATCCTGGGTCCCTAGAGAGGCAGTGACATCAGGGGCCCAAGCCTGGCCAGGCTCTGGAGACCTGGGTCCTGAGCCCTGATCCAACACAGATTTGTGTGCCCTTGATGGCCCTGGGCCTGTGCTCAATGCTTCGCTGTTCTTCGTATCCTCCACGCTGACCAAAAGTGCTAAGCAACAACCAGGTGCCCTAAATTTATTTATAAATGTAACAGATTATTTCTCAAGCTGGGGAGACAGGGCTTACACCAAGGATGCCATGGGGGAATGATAGAGGGTCTCTCAGAATATAGCACAGGTGAGCAGGAGGCCTGCAGGACAGGGGGACACCATTGGCTGGAACCCACCAGGAAGAGATCTTGGGGGAAATGGAGCCTGGGAATGGTGGGAGGGAGAGGACGCTCTGGGAAGATGGAGTAGCCCACATAAAGGAAATGAAGTGCATGACTGAAAACTCCCAGAAGCCTTGTTTGGCAAGCTCAGGGATTGGGGATCAGTGGGCACTGAGCCCAGAGAGGCTGTGGGTGGTGGTGGATGGGGATGCTGAGTGCCAGGCTAAAAAGCTGTGTTCTGTGGGTAAGCATGTTTTTGAATTGGGACTAAGAAGAAAGCAGAGCTTACAGGAAGCTCGAATGTGACCTTCTCTTTCATTTCCTTTTGTCATTCATCATTTGGCAGTACCAACCTCAAGGTGGTACAGAAAGAGACCGAGGTTTGGAGTCAGAAGACCTGAGTTCAGGTTGTGAGATCCTCAAACCCGTCACTCGAGTTCTTTCCCCTACTCTTGTGCTGAGGGTCAAGAAGGATGAGGCCTATGAAAACCCTCTAGAGATGCAAAATGAGCCGGGGAGAGGCTGGGGCTGTCATTCTGGAGTTGGGAGGACAGACTTACAAAGGCCTCAACACAGGATTGAAGTTGGTAAATTTTCATTCAGTTGCCAGGGTGTCCACGTGTATAAAAAGCAAACCCAAGTGATTTTCTCCTTTTATTCCAAGAGAAGATGGAAGTGTTAGAAAGAGCAAGGTGGCCCATCTCCCCCTCCCCTAAGCAGGCTGCCCAGGGTGAAAAGATGCCGAGGAACATCTTCTGATGCTGGTCGTGCCATAGTGAGGACTCCTTCCCCTAGCAGAGGCCTGGCTTTGTCACCTCCAGACACTAGTCAAATGGGGGTCTTCACCTGAGAGGGTGGCCAGGCCCTTCGAAAACAAGCTTTTCTAGAATCCGAAGCCCCGAGTTAGATTCCACACAGACCTCACACTCCTGCCTCAGCACCCACCTGCAGGCAAGGGGAAGGTGGTGACCCCCCAGCTGGGTCACAGAGGCACATGGGGTGCATACACCATGGGGAAACCAGGAAGCAGACTGGTTCCTCTCAGTTACTCCTAGAGGGAGTGTAACTGGCGCAGCCTTTTCAGAGACCTGTTTACCCATGGGAACCATAACCTGAAACCTGCTCATACCCTTTGACTCTGGGAATATTTTTTTTTTCCAATAAAAAAAATATTTATTTTTTCCTATGGTTTAGAATATATCAATACAGTGATACATGTATATATGTTATAATAAAACTCCCTACATTAAAAGTATATGCTAAAATACTTTCCTGACAGTGGTGAAAATAAAGAAAATTGGAGGCCATTGGTAAAAAAAATATTATGTACATATTTATATTTTGTGCATAGAAAGGTTTAACATATAAGGTTTGTGAAAATAAAGTGACAAGGATTTAAAAAAACCCAACTGCTAAGAGATTACACCGGACTCTGGGAATTTTATGTCCAGGAATCTGTATTAGGAAAATCATCAGAGATGCCTACAAGCTTATATTATAAAGATGCACATCAAAGAATTATTTGTTATAAAAATACTTCCATAATAGCAGGGATTGGTGAAATAAGTTATCATATATTCATACAATGTAATACTATCAAGCCATTTAAAAAAAATCACAGTCCTGAAGGTTATTTCATAAAATGGGAACACGTAATTTTCAAAGCTGAAAATGTGATACATACACATAGCCAGAAAATGTCTAATAATACCAAAGAGTATACAGACCCTTACGCTCTAGCTTCCTCCCTAGAGACAACTCCTGTTATTAATTTCTTAGGTATCTTTCTGGACGTATTACACATGCACACACAGACACAAACACTCTCCTTTTAAACAAATGGCATTATTCCATGGTCCTGTTCTGCACCTTATTAAATCTAATCATATATCTTGGAGATCCTTCCATTGTTAGCACATAAGACCTACTCAATTCTTGTTTTCAGCTGCAAACTATTCCATTGTTTGTATATATGCATTTTATTTGACCGTCCTGCTATTGATGGCTGTTGAGTCTGTTTCCTGTGTGTTTTGCTGTTACAATATTGCACTGAACATCTCTGCATATGTGTCTGCTCTCATGTGCCAGTAGATCTGCGTGATAGATTATTAATTTTGATATTGACAGACATTACAAATTATTATATCATTCATTCATTCAACAAATATTTATGAGCATCTGTCTACTCTGTGCTAGATGTGGCTGAATTTTAAGCTTTAAACAGATGGATACCAAATTTCATACACAAAATGATCCCAAATGTGTATAAAAACACATACATACAGAGGCACACCCACAGGTGAGAGACGTGGTCCCTGCCCTCTAGGCTCTCTCTGTGTCAGGACAGACAGACAGACATGTGCACACATGGGCTGCAGGAGTGCCCAGCATGGTCTCTGGCACATAGTAGGTGCCCAAGAAGTATATGTTGAGTGAATTGAGGGGGTTCAGAAAGGCTTCCCAGTAAGTTTAGCCTTCAGGGTCCAGCAGAGTTATCATCCAGATGTGGCAAAGGGTAGAGGAGCCAGCAGGACAAAGGCACAGAGGTGGGAATGTACACAGTACATTAGGGAAAAGCTTTTCAGAGTGATGGTCCCCAGGAGCTTTTGTTTTCTGCATCTGTGACGTTGTAGTGCTGTGTTTTTCCCCAGTCACGTTCCATTGGCCTCAACCCGCTGTACATCATGATCCCCTGTACCCTGACTTCATCCTTTGCCTTCATGTTGCCCGTGGCCACCCCACCTAATGCCATCGTGTTTTCCTATGGACACCTCAAGGTTTCCGACATGGTAACGCAGCCGCTTTTATTCACTCCTATCAGCTATGATGCTTTTGTCATGAGGGATGCCCCATTTATTAATGACCTGTGGTGTCAAACAGTTTGGGACCAAATGTCCAGACCTAACTCATTATTTGCATTTATATGCAGCTTTTTTCTTCTGTTTTGACATGATCTCTTATTTCATAGACTGTTCTGTCTCCCAAAGCTGAGAGGTGGGTTACAGAATCTCCCACCTGGAAGTGCCCGAGCAGCCACCAGGGGAGCCTTCACTGAGCACTTGGAAGGGGTGAGGGTGGGAGTCCCACATGGACAAGATGGACTTCACAATCTAGTAAGAACCCATGAGGACAGTCAGGAGGGGCAAGGCTGAGATGAGGGGAAATGTTAATGACAGCCAAAGAGATTGACAGAGGTGTCTACAGACATGGAAGCAGGCAGGGGGAGAGACACCACTGCCTGGGAGCAGATGCTGCCTTGGAAACAAATGCTGCCAAAGGAGGAACTCTTCAGTTCTGCTTTGGCTTTATCCCAGCCTCCGGTGGGAGGAGGGCGGCTCTGCAGCTCCAGAATGGGGAGAGGCAAGTGGGCAAACAGGGGAGGCCAGGAAGGCGGGTCCCTCCCTCAGCCCAGTCAGGTGTTAGTTAACTCAGAGCCTCCGCTGGGTATCTTTGGGACTCCATGGAGCATTCTCACACAGAGGGTGGGTCCCAGAAACCAGGAATTGCAAACTCAATTCCAATCCCTAGTGAAAAATCTGCCACAGGGTGTGAAAGCAATGGTTAGTGAGCACCCAAAGAACGCAGAGCAGGCCCTAGAAAGGCCAGCACGTGCCTGTGGGACAGTGAAGGCGCTGGGGTGAGCGCTGGACCTGGAGTCAGACCCGGGCCCCTCCAGTAACTCCCTCACCTCCCTGAGGCCCAGTTTTCCAAACGTCCCAATGGGCCTGAAGAGCCCACCTGTCCTGCCTGTTTCCCAGGCTGCTTTAGCAGTGGTGATTCTTACTGGACACGAAGTTGCTCTGTCTGGGGGGTGGGGTGAGCACAGGGCCTGGCCTGGGGACGGGAGGCCCAGCAAACAGCCTTTGTTCCCTTCTCCCAGAGTGCTGGTTCCCTAGGCCCATTCACCTTTGTTCTGACAGCCTGGCAGACCCGAGGGTGCTGACTCTGACCCTGTTTTTTTCCAGATGAAAACAGGACTAATAATGAACGTCAT
Organism: Hyperoodon ampullatus; assembly: GCF_949752795.1. Lineage (NCBI taxonomy): Eukaryota > Metazoa > Chordata > Mammalia > Artiodactyla > Ziphiidae > Hyperoodon > Hyperoodon ampullatus. Next base: position 41,066,775 of record NC_136932.1, on the reverse strand, counting down.
TGGAATCACCTGTGTATTTTTGGCCGTCAACACCTGGGGACGGGTCATATTTGACTTGGACAGTTTCCCTGACTGGGCTAATGTGACAGCACATTGAGACTTAGGAAGAGCTGCAAGACCACGCCCAAGGCACCTGCCCTCCTGAGGACACCCGAACCTTCCACTACAACTTGTAGCAGAGCTTTGGGGTTCATGCCCCAAGATGACCCCATGATGCCCACACCCCACGGAGACCCAGCCAACGGGCCACCTCTTCCTCCACACCTGGGGTCTCAGCTGGGGACGGGTGTCTGGAGGCCCGGCTCGGAAGTGAAGGGAGCCTCCCATAAGGCTGCTGGCATCCATCTTTCCTGGGGGCCTGCCATCATCTCTGGGACGGGCACGGTCCCACCCCCACTAAGCCTCGAGCTGGCCCCATGGCTGGGCTCTGGTGTTCTCTTGTCATCTAAATGGCAATCAGATCCCAGCTGTGGAGGTGAGAAAACAACCTTCCAGAGCCTGTGTCTCTCCCAGCTTACCTTGGGCTGCCTCAGATCCCTCCTGTCACTCGGAAGGGACAATCCAGCCCAGGGACAAAATGTCCGGTCCTGGGCAGCTTTCCACTGCTGGAGCGAGTGGGAATCAGAGCCTCCTGGGACCACCAGGAGTATGGTGCCACCGCCAAAGGATGAGGAATTTGAGTCGATAACTTCCGGATGACACCACCTGCAGCACCCCACTAACAGTTCACTGCTCCATTTGAACTGACAGTTTGGACCCCCTTCCCAGCTCTGTGGGGCACCTCCTTCAGCTCCTAGGCCCCTCTGTTGTCTGGCCGACATTTGCTGGAATCCGCCCCTTTTCTCCCAGGCAGGTCAGTTTGGCTCTTCCGGGAGATGCTTTTCCTGCCCCACGACAGCTGGGATCACACTCCAAGTATGGGCAGTGATGGCCTCCTTTGGGGCCACAGGCAGAGGTCTAGGTCCTCCCTCACCTGCAGACCCAGAGGGAATACCTGTTAACCACCAAAAGCAGGGTTCCTTCAGGGTTTGTCTGTCATGCCAGAGTTTGGGCACCTCTGAGGAAAGCCTCCCTCTGCTGACTGGTCTTGGCAGTCTAGCCTGCTGCTGACAGAGCATCGTTGAGAACAAGCAGTGCCCGGCAGTCCCTGAGCAGACAGCCCCTGCCCATGAGTGAATCTATCTGAACTTGCTGGACAAAGACTCCAGAGTGGCCTGGGAACCCTCAGAACCACCTGTGAGACACATGAGAGAATCCTATCCTCCTACCCACCAACCCAATTTTCTTTCCTTCTTGTGCTGCTCCATTGATGGTATTTTTCAGAGCAGGAGAAAGCCTGGGAACCCAAGGAACCCCCATGCCCCACCCGAGGACCAAGCATACACCACCTGGTTCCTTGGGTGGGATGATGTCTGAGCGCCCAGTCTGTCTCCCATGGAAGGTGCACGGCGCTGTCTCCGGCTTTCTGCTGTGTGTGGGGTGGGGGTGGGTAGGCAGGTGGATGAATGAACACTTACTGCCCACCTCCAGTGTGCCAGGCCTCCCTGGCCCTGGTGCATCAGACAGTTATCTCATTCAGTCTTTGCAGCAGCCTGCAAGATAGGCAGGCATTATTAACCTCCTCTGTCTTTCATTAATACTGGGGCTCAGAGAGGCCACGTCATGTCCAAAGTCACACATCAAGTTAGTGGTGGCTAAGGTTCCAATTTGGGTCTTCCGCTGCCATGTCCACTGCTGCTTCCTCTAGCCATTAAGGGCCTTGGCCTTACAGGTACGGTAGGGAAAGGTGGGTGGCCAAGAGCACATCTACCCCAAGGCCCTGCCTGCTCAGGGATCATTCACAAGAGCCCTTTCTGTTGCCTCCTCTGAGATGGGCTTAGGTCAGTCCTGGAACAGACAGGGCTGGTCTTTGCCCAGAGAAATAAAGCCTTTGGTTGGAGAGAGCAGTATGGAAATGGCTACCTGCTCCCCTGCCAAGATAAAACCGACCCACCCCTCTATCACTACTCCCTACACTGCCGCTGTTGATGTGTCTGCCCCACCAGTGAGGGCTCCCAAGGACTTGCACTGCCTGCTGGGTCCAGTGCTGGCCCTATGGCTAATCCACAGCAGGCCACCACAAGTGTGATTGGTAAATAAATGATTGATCAGTATTGTCAATTAGATGTATGCCTGGTGGTAGTGAGCAAGGTCAGTGAAGGTCATCCAACGTGGGCAATGAAGGATGAGTAGGACTGGCCAGGCTGATGGGGGAGGATGTGGTGGGGTGGGTGGAAGCGGGGGGGATTCCATCTGGTTGAGGGATGACAAGAAAGCTGGGCGGGGGTTCAGGAGAACAGATCCCAAGGTTGAGGAGGCTGACCAAAGGCTGTTTCTAAACAGTGTCTCTTGAAGTTGGCTGGAGTTGCACTAACATTTATGGCCAGTGCCGATCAGGATTGCTTTCGGCTGCAAGTAGGAGAAAACCTAGCTAACAGCAGCTTAAATCATAAGGGCATTTAATGTCTGCTTAACAAGAAGTCTGGGGGTAGACGGTTGCTGGCACTGGTCCAGCAGCTCACTCGGGCCACCAAAGACTTGGGATTGATCGTCCACTTTGCTATCTTAAGGGTGCTATGCCTTTACTGTCATGCTTGACCCTCATACTATATACACATCTGCACTGAAGGCAGGAAGGAAGGTGTGGGAGATGGAGGCATGATGGAGCCTACTGCATCTTTCCCTTTTATTAGAAAAGCAAAAGCTCTCTCAGAAGGCCCTACACTCTTCCCTTTATGTCTTGTTGGCCAGAACTAGATCATATGCCCACCCTTAGGCCAATCACTGACAAAGGGGAATTGGAATACCATGAGACCAATTAGGACTCATTTCTTGGGCGTGGGAAATTGGCCTATGTTTCCTGAAATCAAGAGGTTTTCACCTACTACAAAATATGGCTTCCGGCAGGGGAAGAAAAGGGGGAGCTGCTGGGTCGGTGATGAACCAGTGTCTGCTATTATGACCCTTTCAGAGGGCTGCCCTCACTCCAGGCTACTTGAGTGGCTCCCTTTCCATGGAATTCAGTAGAAACACATTCCTAGGTAGGAAGAGAGTATGTGTTTGGTCAAGGGCTTCACCTCTGCCTCCACTTCCAGGAGAACCACTGGATTGGGAGGCTAGAGTCTGAGTCATGGACCAAGCTCAGTCCTGACGTCAGATACTGAACAAGTCAGTCCACTCTCTGGGCCTCAGTTTCCATCAGGAAGGGGCCGGACTAGAGCATCTGTAAGGGCCTTTCCCCAGAGTCATGAAGACCCTTACCCCACTGACCCTTCATCTGCTTGGGCCAGATGCAGCCCCTGCCACATCCCCATGATGTCTTGGCTTAAAGTCTATTACATGGCCCACTCCCTGCTCCCATCTGGGTCTTAGCCATTTGCCGAAAGCCCTGAGACCTTTTCCCCATTGATATTTTGCCTCATATCTTGTAAAGAGGTTCTACCCAAGACCCTTGATTTCTTTCTTCTTAGCATACATCAGACATTTGGGCCCAAGGTTAGCTGAACACATAATCCTGACCAGGATTGCTCTCTGAACTGTTTTGCCAGGGACTTATGACTCCACAAGGATCCCATGCGTTCCAGGGTTCCTTATCCTTTGATCCTGGAATTGGGATCCTTCCCTGTCCCTCTGAGCTGAGGACTTCCTTAGAGAAAGACCTGGACTGCCTCCTCTGGCAAAGCCAGTGAGCAGGGCATCTCCCTGGGACAGGAAAAGTCTTCCTTCCTCCCCACCATCCCTTACACACAAGAATAATGGATAATGAAACTTTTGCTCTGGACTTCAAGCAGGGAGTCAGCTCACTAGCACAGAGTCCAATTCTCAAAATGAATATGGACATTCCCTGGTAGGACCCTTGATGGCATGTTCTCGTTTGTGGAAATAAAGACCAAATGCTGGGCTGTCTGGTTAAAAATTACACCTGGAAGTCCTATTCTTAGCTCAGAACTCCTTTTTCTGGGGTACTCTCTCCCCTGGTCCCACATCCTCTTAAAAGCCTTGTCTTTCAACCCACCAAAGCAGCTTCTTTTCACATTAAAAAAAAATTCCATCATGATAAATCTTCCACATCATGGGATGGCTTTTTACATTCTCCAACAGAAAACTTATCATTTCCTGCCAAAATCCTTGTGCTCAGATAGATATTCAGTTTATGTCCTGTGGTGTCCTGAGCCAGGATTCAGGTTCTCACTTCCCTGCCCCAGAAACACCTTCCAGGCGCTTCCCTGATATGCCTGTGCAAATGCCCACTTCTACTCTCAGAGACATAGGCTCCCCCACTGCTGGCAGTGTTGGAGTAGCATTTATGTCCCTGCTTCCAGCTATCAAGGGTAGAGAAATATGACAATTCAACCTCAGAACACCCTGTTATCCAATCAAGGAATTTTAACTAGTGTTTATATCTAAAAAGTTACCATGAACACAGTGAAAAAATTCCAACAGTACAAAAAAGTATTGAGACATGTCCCTCCACTTTAGACCTTGAGGCCTCCAGGCCCTTCCAGAAAGGCAACCGTTGCCCAACAGTGTCTTACATGTCCTTCCAGACATGTTACATATACAGTCAGCCCGCAGGGGTCGGCTCCAGGACCCCTGAGGGTACCAAAATCTGCGGATGCGCACGTCCCTTGTGTAAGATGGCCTAGTACAGTCGGCACCCCCGTATCTGTGATCCTGCGTGGTGGTTGGTTGAATCTGCAGAGGCAGAACTCGAGGATACAGAGGGCCAACTGCACACAAACTTATGTAATAGGTATGTGTCCTCTTTATCACATCTGGGAGCAAACTGTACACATTTTCTGCCCTTGCTTCCACCCCTCCCCCTTAATTTATGTGGAGATCATTCCATTTCAGGACATATTAAGTTTGACTTTATTTCCCCATTCAATAGTTAATTTTGTTTTTATTTTTTCATTTTTTATTTTTGGCTGTTCCGCAGCTTGTGGGAGCCTAGTTCCCCGACCAGGGATTGAACCCAGGGCCCGGAAGTGAGAGCACCAAGTTCTAACCACTGGACCAACAGGGAATTCCCAATTTTGTTTATAAACTGAGGTAAAATTAAATTCAGTGAATTGCACAGATCTTAAGTGTACAATTCAGTGATTTAGACAACTGTATAAAAGGTGTAAGCAACGCCTCATTTCCATCTCCTTAACCCCTGAAGGTTCTCCTGCCCCTTCCAGGAACCTGCACCTTCTTGAGGCAACCACTGTACTGATTTCTGTCAGCATGGGTTGGTTTTGCCTGTTGAAATTCATGTAAATGGAATCATACAGTACCTACTCTTCTGTCTGATTTATTTTGTGCAACAAAATGCTTTAGAAATTCATTCCTGTTGTGTGTATCCATTCATTCCTTTTATCGTTGTTGCTAAGTAGTGTTCCATTGTATGAATATGCCACAGTTTGTTTATTCTCCTTTGATGGACGTTAGGTTTGCTCCAGTTGAGGGCTATCTGAATAGAGCTGTTATAAAATTCTCTGCATAAGTCTTTTTGTGGACATATGTTTTCACTTCTCTGGGCTGTGTGCCTAGGAGTAAGCCTCAGTCTTTTTAAAAGCTGCATAGTATTCTATTGTAAGTGTATACCGCATAATAAACAAGACCCCTGTTGATGGGCATTTGGGTCATTTCCAATCTTTTGCTAAGACTGTAATAAACGTGTCTACTTAAATCTTTGTAAACGTACGTGAGTAGAATACTTGCCTAGAATGGCATGCTGGATGAAAACGTATATGTATTTAAATCTGGGACAGAGGGGAATTCCCTGGCAGTCCAGTGATTAAGGTTCTGCACTTTCACTGCTGAGGGCCCGGGTTCCACCCCTGGTTGGGGAGCTAAGATCCCACAAGCTGTGTGGCACCTCGGCCCCCCTACCCCCCAAAAAAATCTGGGACAGATATTGCCAACTTGCTTTCCAAAAAGGCTATGCCAATATATATTCTCAAGAACTGTGCATGAGAACTTCCCTGGTGGCGCAGTGGTTAAGAATCCACCTGCCAATGAAGGGGACACGGGTTCGGGCCCTGGTCTGGGAAGATCCCACATGCTGCGGAGCAACTAAGTCCGTGTGCCACAACTACTGAGCCTGCGCGCCAGAGCCCGTGAGCCACAACTACTGAGCCCGTGTGCCACAACTACTGAAGCCCGTGCGCCTAGAGCCTGTGCTCCACAAGAGAAGCCACCGCAATGAGAAGCCCACGCACTGCAACGAAGAGTAGCCCCCATTCGCCGCAACTAGAGAAAGCCCACGTGCAGCAACGAAGACCCAATGCAGCCAAAAAAAAAAAAAAAAAAAAAAGAACTGTGCATGAGGCCATATTCTCACATATCCTGAATAACTCTGTATATAATCAAATTTCTCAATCATTGCTACTCTGATAGTTGCAAAATGCTCTCTCATGATTTTCATTCTCATTTCTTTAAATTGCAAGTAACATTTATAGTTTTTTCACATATTTATAATCCATTTGTGTATCCTTTTTTGGGGGGGTAAACTCCTTGTTTCCTATTTTTAAGAGTTTTTTAAAAAGGCCTTTACTTATTCACTTATAAGAACTCTTTATATATTAAGGAAATTAGTCATTTGTCATAAGAATATTTATAATGTATGCTAAAATATGGTAAAACTCTGTTTATTCTTCTTTTTAATCCTCCCCACCTCCTGCCCCCAGCTATTATCACATATTTTTCCATAAGAATTTCTGAATCAGCTTCTCTAGTTCCAAAAAAACCCTGGTTGGCAGTTACCTCTCGGACTATCTCTCTGCTACTCTGCCTCACTCTCCAGGGTTTCCTGACCTCAGCACAACTGGCATTTCAGACCAAATAAATCTTTGTTGTAGGAAGCTGTCTGTGCACTGCAGGATGTTCAGCAGCATCCTGGCATCTACTCACCGGAGACCAGCAGCAACCCCGCACTTCCCACCCCCCGTTGTGACAATGAAAAATGTCTCCAGGCATCCCCAAATGTCTAAGAACCACTGACTCACTCTGATCTAACTACACAGGCCTCTTTGCTGCTCCTAGAGCACACCAAGTACACTCCTGCCCCATCACCTCCTTTAAATCTCTGCTCAAATATTACTACTACTCAGGCTGTTTTAAATTATATCTCCCCACCCACCCCACACTCTCTATAATGTCTTTGATTTTTCTCGATTGCATTTTTCATCTAGCGTACTATAAAATTTACTTCTTTAGTTCTTCATTTTGTTTGTCTATCTCTCCTATCTTTAAGACTGTAAGCCCCACGAAGGCAGGGATTTTTGCCTGTTTCGTTCAATCCTGTATTCCCTGTGCCTAGAACACACCTGGTACACAGTAATGGCTCAATATATATTAGATGACTAAATGAATCAGAATAGGTTTATAGATTAGATTAGATGAGAAATGACATCTTTATAATATTGATCCATGCTACACAACAAAATGTTATTTTTCCATATATTAAACTTTTATGTCCTCCTGTAAAGTTTTCAAGTTTCATACAAATAAGAAATACTAAATGTTTTTTGCAGTAAACATTTGTCCAGCCTGTTTTTCCCCATTTGTGGACTTGGGAAGCCAAAATACCTGACTCAAAAGGGGTGAGGACAGGCTGCCAGCTGCTTCCCTGGCCAGTGACCCCTGGGCCTGGGGTCATGTCTAGAAGCCCTCGCTGTCTCTCTTGCCCATCACCCAGCCCAGAGTGCTTCCTCCTGGCAGGGCCTCCACCGTGGCTGATGGCACTCCCTAGGTATCCATCTCTGTCCACCTCCCTGAGGGGCGCCAGCTAAGGGATATTGAAGTGATATCGCTCAAGACAATCCCACTGTGTGGGGCCTCCCCAGAGACCCAAGGGCTCACCTCTGAGCTCTCGTGTGGGTCAGGTGACAGACACACTGAGGGTGACTTTACCTTTCCTGGCCAGCTCCCTAGCCTAACAGGAGGGGCCTGTGCTAGGGGACAGATTGTCCAGCAGAGTAGGGGTGTTGGAGAAGAGGTCTGTCCTTGACAGGCTCTGAGAGGAGAGAAAGAGGGGGCTTCCTTCCTGTTCTCTGTTTCCCCAGACCCTTTCAGATGGGCCCCTGCTCCCCAGCTTGCACTGCACTCCCGCCCAGGTCTGAAGTGTGGGAGTGGTGGTGAGACCTGAGGCACAGCCAAGCTCCGGACTTCCTCCCTGCGTGTGGTCTCTCGCCTGTGAAACAATGACCCTTCTATGGTCTGAGAGCTCTGGGCTGGGCACAGGGCGGGCACTTGGTGAAGGGGCTGCTCTTATGTTATCAGGCATCACTGCCGCTCCCAGGGTCTCCTTTTTGGCAGGGCCTATGAGGATGCCCATCAAGACCACACGAGCCCCAGGCCCACCCCAAGGTCACCCTGACTGTGCCCAAGGTAGCCTCCAGATGGATCTGAAGCTGTGACTCGGTACCACCCGGAGGGAGGAGTGAGACCTTTAGAAGCAGTAAGCTTCAAAACAATTACGGGCCCCCCTCCTTTTGCATAAGTCAACATAAAATAAGATGATGCTTGTGAGGTGAGACCAGAGGTCCTGACCGCTGGTGTACAAAGTGCTGTGTGGTGTCCTGCCTGCCCTGCCCCCAGCTGGGCCTTACACTGTGCCTGGGACCTCCCGAGGGTGGGAGTGGGGCAGTAGCCCTGCTCAGAGCCCAAAGCGGAGCTGGTGGACAGGCCTGGGCTGTCTCAGAGGCCTGGCGGGGCCTGAAGCTTGCTGGGAGGCAGGGAGGCTGGGGGGGTGGGGGCAGGCTCCTGCCCGCTGTGGGGCTGCGGCAGTGTCCCATGGTTCACCACTTCACATTTATAGCTCCAGGGCTTCTCAGCTTACTGTCCCTGCGGTGGGAGGCCCGGCTCTCTGGAAACCGCAGCTGTGGGTAGTTGGATGCCTGCCTGAGTGCTGAGCTGTGAGGGAGGCTCACAAGTTTCCCAGGACGGTGGGCCTCAGCCCCAGCCCCCGCCTCAGGCTTGCCCTGGTCTCTTCCTAGAATCTGGCTGGAGGCTGGGGGGAGCTGCCAAGGTATTGAGGGTCCCTCACCCTGTTGGCCTTCTGTGAGAAGCAGGAACCTTGCCAGAGTGGGGTGCTCCCTAAGGCTCTAGTGGGACTCTGGGACAAAGGAGCTGATGGAGGAGGTGAGGATAAGCCAGAAGGAGGCTCACAGAACAGGGCTGGGGTGCCTGGAGCGTGATTGTTTTTTTAAATTAATTAATTAACTTTTGGATGCGTTGGGTCTTCGTTGCTACGCAGGCTTTCTCTAGTTGCAGTGCGTGGGCTTCTCATTGCGGTGGCTTCTCTTGTTGCAGAGCACGGGCTCTAGGCATGTGGGCTTCAGTAGTTGTGGCACACAGGCTTATTGCTCCACGGTATGTGGGATCTTCCCGAACCAGGGCTCGAACCCGAGTCTGCTGCATTGACAGGTGGATTCTTAACCGCTGCGCCACCAGGGAAGTCCCCAGAGCTTGATTCTTGATGAGCACACAGGAAGCATGGAGTTGCTGCTCTCCAATCCAAATTTCTCACCCTGCAAGAAATTCATCATGGCGTGGCCCTCAGCAGACCCGTGCAGCAGGTCCAGCTCTGTTTGCCCAGGGAGGGGTCTGAAGCTGGGAGAGGGTGGGAGGTAGGCGACCTGCCTAGATGCTGGCAGCCGAGGAGGAGGAGCCAGGACCAGGCCCAGGCCCAGCACCGCGAGCCTGACACCAAAGCCCCGTTCTCTTCACCGCGCCATGCAGACCTCGAGTTTTGTCTGAACTAGGGAATGGGGCCCTGCTGGCTTGACAGAGACCTGGGAGGAGCACGGCCTGGCTCCTGTGCCCCTGGCTGTGAAGCTGCCCTGCTCTGGCTCAGTTAAGGGGCTGACTCCCTGCCCTGCCCCTCTCCCACCCCCGCAAGGCCTGGGCCCTGACAAGGGCAGGTCAGGGAGGGAGGGACGGAGTCTGGGGCCGGCATGAGACAGGCCTCTGGGGCGTCTGGAAGCTTGCACCCTGCAATCGAGGGAAACCCCAGAGAGCAAACAGGGGAGGGGATGGGGGCAGGTAAGGCCATGATTACCGGGTTGGGTGTAGAGGGGCCCTGTGGGAAGGCAGGGCCCACCGTGGGGAGGTGAGGTGGGATGGCAGTTACCTAAAAACAGAGCTGATCTTCATAGAAATAGAACACCTATTGGGTGTGTTTCTTTTTTAAAGTTAGGTCTCATTTCAGTGTTCCCTTGCTCAGCAAACATCCCTGGCACGCCAGCCCTCGGTGGTTTCAGCCGGGTGACTTGGGCAGCTGGCTGGTTCAGGTCATGGTGCCCTTTATCTGGGACTCTGAAGCAAAGAGCAATTCAGTTCTACATTTACTGACCCCTGCTAGATGCCTGCTCTGTGCTGAGAGGCAGGGTCACAGGGAAGAATCGGGTTCTGTCCCTGCCCCCAAAGGTGTACCCAAGTAAACAATCCTCCTACTGATTGTATAGGAGCAGGCGGGGTTAACTCAGCTTGTGTGAATCAGGAAAGCTTTCCCAGGATCTATCCTAGGCATAGTTTTGAAGGATGAATAGTTTTTCAGACTCTCCTTTTTTCTTGCAACAAACAGCAAACAGGGACTTCCCTGGTGGCGTAGTGGTTAACAATCTGCCTGCCAATGCAGGGGACACAGGTTCGATCCCTGGTCCAGGAAGATCCCACATGCTGCGGAGCAACTAAGCCCGTGCACCACAACGACTGAGCCTGTGCTCTAGAGCCCGCGAACCACAACTACTGAAGCCCGTGCGCCTAGAGCCCATGCTCCGCAACAAGAGAAGCCACCGCAATGAGAAGCCCACGCACCACAACAAAGAGTAGCCCCCGCTCGCCGCAACTAGAGAAAGCCCGTGCGCAGCAACGAAGACCCAACGCAGCCAAAAATAAATAAATTAAACCCCCCCCCAAAAAGACAAAAACCAAACAGCAAGCAGCCACTACGTGCCAGGTGTCAAACTAGTAACAAAGAGACAGGACACAGGCCCTGCCCCCGAGAAGTCTAGTAGGAGAGTCATGTGAATGGCGACAATAATGTCTTAAATGTCAAAATAGAAGTACAAGATGCATCAAAGGCCTGAGGAAGGAACTGTCCGTTCTTTCCGTGGGACACGAGAGCAAAAGGGTCTGTGCAAGGAGCTGGCTGAGGCAAGGAGCCGTGTGCTGCAGAAAGTTGTGCTAAGACAGGTACTGGGATTGGGCTTTCTTGGGCCCAAGTGCTTAGCAAGTTGCCAGGGGTGTGAAACCACCAAGCAGCAGCTGGGAGCAGGCCTGGTGGTTTCAGGCAAGCTGCCTATGGACGAGCCGTGTGATCTGGGGGAGTCTGACAAGTGGGTTCCAGCTCCCACTCCTTCACATATGGACTGGGTGGCCTGGAGACCCACACTTTACCTCTCCGCGCTCCATTTCCTCATGTCTAAAGCGATGATTACGAGATGTGAGTAAATGGGATGGTACATGTGAAGGACCTCCGACAGAGCCCAGGCCTGCCTGCAGTTTATGGATAAACGGGAGCTAGCCTATCTCCCCAACAGTGTTCCCTGGAGGCAGGACTGGGTGTGGGGGGGCCACGTGGAGGAAGGGGCAGTGGGGCTCCAGGTCTGTGAGGAGGGACCCAACCCCACTCTTGCTCTGTCAGGGGCGTCTTCGTGGGGCTGAGAGGTGGTGTTCTTTGGTGGATCCCAAGATGGGGAGGGGGCCTTAATTAGCCTAGGTCTGGTTAGTCACAGGGGCTGCCTGTGTAAGCCCAGCTGGCTTGTGCTCCTTTGGTTTCCTTTTTCTCGTCTTTTCTAAATTAGGTCCCTATGGGCAATGGCAATGCCAGCTTATCTGTGACAACTGTGCCCAATAGCCAGGGCTTGGCCTATCTGACCCTGGGACCCTGGTCAGGGTCTGGGGGAGAGCAGCATTCAGGAATCTTCTAGAGTGCAGAGGCTCTGAGGTGGGCCTGACCAAGGGAGGCTGGCCTGCTCCAAGGATGGTGCTCCCTCAGCTCTCCACACCCCTGGCTCAGGCCTGAGACTCAGGTTGGGCAAAGCATCACAAGTATCGGTGGTCTTTTCAAGAGCCCAGTGTTGACCTGGCCTTCGTGCAGGCTGCCCTGAGAGGGGCTCCACCAAGACGAGCCTTGTGAAAGGCCGGTTACCTGACAGTGCTTGGCGTCTAAAATAGAATCTGGAGAAACAGCAAAGCCTTTAATTCAATGTGTCTCAACAGCGAGTCGGTGTGGGGATAACTATGATCTGACTGGTCTTGAGTTATAATTACGGAGTCAGAATAAAAAATTACAGGCATTGTGTGGGCTTGTTTTAAATATAACGTAATCCATACCATCCTCTCTCTTATTTGCTAGATTTGAGGTGGAGTCTTTGGCCGTTGGCACAGGTTCTGCCTGATGTGTAGCAGATAAAAATGGCCCTTGCCCAGTGAAAAGGGCACAGGAGGAGGCCTCCCCAGACCCCTAATGTTCCCGACTGCCCACGGCCCATAACCCACAAGCCCACGTGCGCATGGGTCTGTGCAGGCCTCTTTGCTGTTCACATTATCTGTGTGCTGCACCTCCACAACCAACCTCCCTGTTGCCAGCCTCCCCCAGCCAGTCTACCAGAAACGTCTTTGTAAAACACAGTCTTGAGGCTTAAGAACCCGTTAATGGTGCCCCTCTGTCTATAGGGTAAATCCAAACTCCAAGTCCTTTCAGGTCTTGGCCCCAAACCACCTTTCAGCATCATATCTGGGAACGAAGAACAGCCAAAGAACAGAGGTGAAGTACAGAACAGAGGTGAAGGGCCTTAGGTTCCAACTGTGTAGGATTAAACTCAGGCTCCACGTCTCACGTGCTGAGTGAGAGACCGGGCAGGTTACCCCATCTGTGTGCTTTAGCTCCCCACCATCGTAGGTTGTGAGGATGGAATGAGATAACACACTCCTGGGGTGACCCCAGGCAGGTCTCTTTTCCTCACTGAGTCTCAGTTTATCTATTAAAAGGAAGCAACAGACTCACTGCCTTTCAAATAAGTAAATTTTTTAAAAAATGATATTTCTTCATGTAGCTGTGTGTAGTGAGATAAGCATGTGTTTTGTTTGTTTGTTTGTTTTAGGCATGTGTTATTGGTTCAACCTTTCTGGCAAGCAAAATAGAAAGACTAAAAACATGTTTATACCCCTATGAGTATGAATTTAATCTAAGGGAAAATTCAAATTGTGGACAAAGATTTATACTTAAAAGATGTTTACCTTAACCTTTTTTCTTTCAGTGTGTTTTTACATTCTTGAAAAATGAAAAACATAAATGCCCAACATTTGGATAATAGTAGGTATTTATGGTGTGTCCACTCAAAACTCTTATTCAGGAATTAAAAGTGTTTATGAAGAATATTTCGGGACTTCCCTGGTGGCGCAGTGGTTAAGAATCTGCCTGCCAATGCAGGGGACACGGGTTCAAGCCCTGGTCCGGGATGATCCCACATGCCACAGAGCAAGTAAGCCCGTGTGCCACAACTACTGAGACTGCGCTCTAGAGCCCGTGAGCCACAACTACTGAGCCCATGTGCTGCAACTACTGAAGGCTGCGCGCCTAGAGCCTGTGCTCTGCAACAAGAGAAGCCCCCGCGATGAGAAGCCCCCGTGATGAGAAGCCCATGCACCACCACAAAGAGTAGCTCCCGCTAGCCACAACTAGAGAAAGCCTGCACGCAGCAACGAAGAGCCAATGCAGCCAAAAACAAAAAAAAATATTTCATTATGATGAAAATACTTATATCTAATTTAAAGTGAATAAAGCAGATACAAAATTGTATATACTATATGATTCGGTGATAACGAAAATATACACAACCATAGGAAAAAATGTTGAGGTGGAAATATAACAGCAGTTATCTTTGATGAATCTGTAGTATTGCATTTCCTTCTTTATTGTTTTCTGTATTTTTCAAATATTTAAGAATGGGCATGCATTTCTTATATAATAAGAGTTTTTAAAAAAGCTGAGTGTTGGACTTCCTTAGTGGCATAGTGGTTAAGAATCCACCTGCCAGCTCAATAACAAAAAGACAAACAACCCAATCCAAAAATGGGCAGAAGACCTAAATAGACATTTCTCCAAAGAAGATATACAGATTGCCAACAAACACATGAAAGCATGCTCAACATCACTAATCATTAGAGAAACGCAAATCAAAACTGCAGTGAGGTGGTGGGATGAATTGGGAGATTGGGATTGACATATATACACTAACATGTATAAAATGGATAACTAACAAGAACCTGCTGTATAAAAAATAAGTAAAATAAAATTCAAAAAAAAAACAAACAAAACTACCATGAGGTATCATCTCACACTGGTCAGAATGGCCATCATCAAAAAATCTACAAACAATAAATGCTGGAGAGGGTGTGGAGAAAAGGGAACCCTCTTGCACCGTTGGTGGGAATGTAAATTGATACAGCCACTGTGGAGAACAGTATGGAGGTTCCTTAAAAAACTAAAAATACAACTACCATATGACTCAGCAATCCCACTACTGGGCATATATCCTGAGAAAACCATAATTCAAAAAGAGTCATGTACCACAGTGTTCATTGCAGCACTATTTACAATAGCCAGGACATGGAAGCAACCTAAATGTCCATTGACAGATGAATGGATAAAGAAGATGTGGCACATATATACAATGGAATATTACTCAGCTCATAAAAAGAAACGCAATTGAGTTATTTGTAGTGAGGTGGATGGACCTAGAGTCTGTCTTACAGAGTGAAGTAAGCCAGAAAGAGAAAAACAAATACTGTATGCTAACACATCTATATGGAATCTAAAAAAAAAAAAAAAAAAGGTTCTGAAGAACCTAGGGGCAGGACAGGAATAAAGACGCAGATGTAGAGAACGGACCTGAGGACACAGGGAGGGGGAAGGGTAAGCTGGGACGAAGTGAGAGAGTGGCATTGACATATATACACTATCAAATGTAAAATAGATAACTAGTGGGAAGCAGCTGCATAGCACAGGGAGACCAGCTCGGTGCTTTGTGACCACCTAGAGGGATGGGATAGGGAGAGTGGGAGGGAGACGCAAGAGGGGATATGGAGATATATGTATATGTATAGCTGATTCACTTGGTTATACAGCAGAAACTAACACAACAATGTAAAACAATTATACTCCAATAGAGATGTTAAAAAAAAAAGGGGAAAAAAAAGAATCCGCCTGCCAATGCAGGGGACGTGGGTTCGAGCCCTGGTCCGGGAAGATCCCACGTGCTGAGGAGCAACTAAGCCTGTGCGCCATGACTACTGAGCCCGCGTGCCTAGAGCCCGTGCTCCACAACAAGAGAAGCCACCGCAGTGAGAAGCCTTCGCACTACAACGAAGAGCAGCCCCTGCTCGTTGCAACTAGAGAAAGACCGCGCACAGCAACAAAGACCCAACACAGCCAAGAATAAATTAATTAATTAAAAAAAAAAGAAACAGCTGAGTGTTAAGAATATTAGATGAAAGGGTAGAAAACTTGATGTTTGAGTTCCTGTCTGGCTTTTAACAATCTCTTGGATTCTAATGTGCTAGGACCATCCATGGAGTCTGAGAGGTGACTGCAGGAGCCCAAACTCTCAAGGCCTGTCTGCCTCCGTGACAAGTGGCAGCAGGCAGGTCCGGAGCCTGGATTCAGCAACCCACCAATCACGGGGGTTCATCAAGGGCACCTGCACAGCTTCCCTTGCGGTCAGCTGCCTTTCTGAAATCTTCCCAAGTGCCCATGAACCTTCAAGGCCATTGGAAGTGGAGCAGTGTGCCAGCCCCCTGTCCCTGCCACACTATGGAGTGCTGGGGGATCCCTATCCACTTGGGCCAAGTGGGTTTTCTGCCTGAGAGGTGAGCTCTCTCTGCCACTTCAGGCAAGGGGCTCACTGGAGCAGGAAGGCAGGTCAAGCTGCTGTCACCGTTGTGGGCCCCTCTGCTGTCCACACGTCTGGACTCTGGGGGCCCCACTCACTGGCTCTATCAGACCACACATTCCCAACTGCCAGCACGTGCAGGTCTGTTTGGCGAGTTGTCCTGAGGCTGGAGAGCCTGGAACAGATCATTGGAGGAGATCACTGAGGGACAGCCTGGTCATTACCAGCCGTTTCTCAGGAGGTCAGCCCAGATGAGCCCCCGCTGGAAGGGCTTTGTCTGAGTTCATTGGGGAGGGAGGCCTTAGAGGCCAGGGGCCAGTGTCCAGGTCCAGCCAGCAGCTTGTCAGGGCTCGTCTAGGACCTTCACAAATCAGCTACATGTCTGCCCAGTTAGAAACCAGAGAAAGACAGGATTCAGAGGCTGAAAGACCGAGACAGACAGGCTTAGAGAATGAGGCCGACACTCAGTCAGTGAGAGGCAGGGAGGTGGTGAGAGACAGACACACGGGGCCGGTGATGCAGCAGGAAGGCCATCGCAAGAGTGGACCAGTACCTACACCAGGCTCATCCTCGATGCAGTCAGGGAAACGCACACTGGAGTAGCAATGTGCCACTCCACACCTCCTAAATTAGCACACATTAAGGAAATGGTAACATCTCATGCTCCCGTGGCTGTGGAAAAAGCTGCTTAAACACACTGTCAGTGGCCCCGTAAATTAGCACAGCCTTTTAGGGAAGGAATTGGGCAATACGGCTCTAGAGCTATTTGAACGTTCATCCCATTTCCCGTGGTAATTCCACTCCTGGGAATGGGCTGCAAGGAAATAATTCAACAGAAAAATAACAGCTTTGCACATAAAAGATGATGAGTGCAGTGCTATCCATATGTCCAACATGCTATAGTATGGCCGCTGTGAATATTTTTGCAAATAGGGAATACGAAGACCATGGTATGTGCAAATAAACAAAAATAAAACTATCTGTACATAAAAAGTAATAATTACATAAAACAGCCACCTGGATGCTTGGGTGGCCCACCATAGCTGGTGAAAGGTGCTCCTTGACTCCTGACACACTCCTGTCTTCCCAAGGGACCTACCCTGCCGCTCTCTGTCTGGAGCTCTCCAACCATGAAGCCTAATCCACAGACCTCAGACTGGTTGGGAGACAGCCTCAGCTGAGGCTGCCCACCTGGCCAGCTCACTCTGGTGGCCCCAGGGAGTCTGGGTGATGCCCGCTGAGTCACTCCAAGGTTATGACCAAGAAGCCAAACCAGAACAGACATAGTAGAGTTGGATCTTCATTTAAGAAAAGGGATAAAGTGATTTTGCAGGCTCTGAAGTGCCTTGGTATTTGCAAGCACAGCAATCTAAGCCAGCTGAAGTCCAGACTCCCAGCTGAAGCATCACGGCGTGAAAGCAATTTATAACAGACTGAAGGCAAAGGGAGGGAGGGATCGTGGGGTCACCCCTCCTGGCCTGCCCCAACGGTAGGCACAGGTCTGATTCTGAACTTGAATCTTCCCGTTTACGTCTTCCCCTAGCTCCTGGAGGCCATCTCAGAATCACTGGGTGGGATTTTAGTAAATCATGGGTGAATAAAAAGAAGGGGAGGGCTTCCCTGGTGGCGCAGTGGTTGAGAGTTGGCCTGCCGATGCAGGGACATGGGTTCGTGCTCCGGTCCGGGAAGATCCCACATGCCGTGGAGCGGCTGGGCCCGTGAGCCATGGCCGCTGAGCTTGAGCGTCCGGAGCCTGTGCTCCGCAACGGGAGAGGCCACAACAGTGAGAGGCCCGCGTACCGCAAAAAAAAAAAAGAAGGGGAAACGACCATAGAGTATATGAGTGAGCGTCTGTCACCGAACAACTCTGTCTTTATTCAAAGTCTGTATGGCTTTCCAAGTGTGCCCTTAATTGTGCTCTAGAGAAGCTACACCCCCTGCTTACTGCCAGGGGATGCCCTGCCTTACAGGAGCTGAGAACATTCAGTGATCATGCCTGTGTCCAGACAAACCTAACCTTGTTCATTCGGTCTAGGCATAGTTACTGAACACAAAGAGGCTTTGTGATAGTCCCTGTCCTTGATGGGCTTTCAATCTCATGGGAGAGACAGGAGTAAACAACAAGGAGTAATTTAAAGAGCAATCACATGGGTGCCGTAAAAAGAGGGAGCTGCAGTGGGGAGTGACAACACTTAGGAAGTAGGCTCAGGGTGGGATGGAGGACTAGGCAAGGCTCCTTGGGGAGGTGGAAATGGAGCAGGGCCTTGAGGACAGGCAGGATTTTACCTGGCAGAAGGATCATCAGAGGGCCAAGGGTGAATGTGAGAGTTCACCTGGCCTCCCCCAGTTCCTCACCCTTGAGCCTGCCAAAGACCTGGGCTCAGCACCAGCCAATCCTGCCCAGACTGACAGAGGGCAGTGGCAGTCTCAGTCTGAGCCCAAACTGCTGAGGGTCCTGAAATTCATCCTGACCATTCATTCATTCTCTCACTCATGTTTACCACAAACACTTATTACACACCTGGTCTGTGCTAGGTGTCATTACAGGTTTTTGGGGATATAGTGACAAACAAGTCAGGGTCCTTGCCTTTCCAGTGGGGAACACAGACAGTAAACCAGCAACAAATAAAATAAATTCGCACTGTGGTAAGTGCTACGGAAAAATGTGAAATAAGGGTTGGGGGTATTTAATCAGTAAAATCAATATTTTATGTAATACCTAAATGATGTGAAGAGGCCAATCATTAAAAAATCTGGGGAAGAGCGTTCTAGGCAGCGTACATGGAAACTGCAAAGGCCCTGAGGCAGGAATAAACTTGGCATATTTAAGGATGAGCATGAAGGCAAATAAAGTGAAAAGGAATTGGGGGTAAGGGAGTGATAGGAGGTGAGATCAAAGAGGCAGTGGGGAGCCTGGCCTGGTCATGATGTTGGTTCCTGGGAATCATAGCATCTCTTGCATCACAGCCAGGCTCCTGCCTTGAGTTAAAGGTCTCAGGATTGGACGCAGGCCCTGCACACTAATGTGCTTGACAGGGTGTTGGTACATGACACACCCTCATCCAGAAGTGCCCACTTGGTCACACAAGGACAATGGATAAGCCACACCTGGTGTATCGTCCTCACAGAACACCAGGTCCTGCAGCTGCTTTGGTTTCACCTTCTCCCATTCCTACGTTCCTCCTCTTGTTCCTTCAGGGAGCGGCGCTGGAGCCCCAGCATAAGTTGGAAACAGGTCACAGAAAGTGTGCTTTTAGGAGTGAGTACAAGCACAAAGCGGCTGTAGCACAGAGTGCCTAGAGGGACCTGGAGGCAGAGATGCCAGAGAACTGAAGGCCAGGCCAGGCGTAGCATAGGAGGTGCAGAAGCACTGAAAGTGTCTGAGGGAGAGGGGAACGAAGAGAGTGGAATGTGTTTCACAAAACGTGATTTTGGTAGCATGTTGGAGGTGGATCAGAAGAGAGAAAAGGAAAACCAGGCAGAGAGATGACAAAACTCTGAACTAAGGCAGTGGCTCGTCTCAAGAGACAAAACAGATAGATCCATTGGACTGACTTGTATGAGGGTGTAATAGTGAGAAGTCAGAGGTAACAGATTTCTGCCCAGCTGCTGGGCAGATAACGTTATTCACTGAGGAAACGCAGGCAGAGGTGCGTGGGAATATGCCCAAAATTATGGGGTGGAGTTGGGACAGGAGGCAGATGGGCCAGTTTTGGACATTTTGAGTAGAAGATGAATCTAGGCCATCAAGAGCAAGATGTCCAGGCCAGTTGCTCAGGAGAGAGGTCTGGGTGGAAAGGCCGTCAGCACTCAGGCAGCAGTTGGCACCGTGAGTGCTGGGGTGAAGTATGCACAGTGAGAAAAGGCGGCTGAGGAAAGAACTCTGGGGACCACTGATATTTGCAGGGTTTCAGGGGCAGGGAGAGGACTCAGTGAAAGAAGACGGGGCCAGAGTGCGGCTCATGGAAGCCAATGGGGGAGAAAATTTCCAGAAGGGGATGGTCATTGGGGTCAAATGCTACAGAAGGGTCAGGGAAGATGTGGACCAAAGAGGCCACTGGATATGACACTGGGAAGAGCAGGAAGAGATTTTGGGAAGGCTCTCTAGCCCTCTCTTAGAGCACAGCAAAAACTAGTGGCTAAGAGCACAAGCCCAAGTGGCGAAGAGCACAAGCAGTGGAGCCAGCCTGGGTTTGGGGCTTGGCTCCTCTTCCTCCTAGCTGGTAACCTGGGGTAAATCACTTAACCTTTCTATGCCGCAGTGTTCTGATCTACCTCATGCAGATGTGAGGAAAGCAGGAGTGCTCTGAACGGTGCCTGGGGGAGAGTGAGTGCTCAGTGTGTGTTGGGTGCTCTCCAGTAATCAAGGCGAAGGGAATGTGAAACACGAGAGTGTTCCCTTAAATCAGTGTGGGCACATAACATGAAGATACTTTGATTTTCCAAGATGAACACGGCTAGGGCCCAATCCTGAATCACAGGGCCTTTGAGAAACACTAGACACCGAAGCATCCCCAGGGTGTTTGAAAGTCGAGAGATGAGAATGCAATCTAGGGATGGAAGACGGGAAGTGGCTGCGGCAGTGCCACCTGGAGTGTCCCGCCGTAGGGGAGGACCAGGGTGCTCGTGGAGCTCTGGTCGCTCTCAGTAGTGGTCACCCCTGAAGGCCAATGAGCTGGATTTTCTGTTAACAACTGTCACCTCAGGCCTGGCGTCAGGCCTCTGCGCCGCTTGGCATTCCCTTGAGGTTTCTGCTGGGCTAAGGATCAGCCTTTGCTGCCGTGCGGGGATTGCCTGACCTCTGCTGTCCACTGTCTGTCATGGCACAAACTCAAGGATGGTCACGGACTCACAGGATGCACTTTTCTCCAACTTTCTGGACAGTGACTCTCAATATTAACATATTTTACACTGTGACAATACAGAAAAGTTTCACAAAGCAATTATTACCTTTACTATGTGTGAACACTCTGATATGTTCTATATTTTTCTATTTTTATTTCATTAATAAGAAAAATGCTGATTACAATCCACTAAATTGATGTCACAGCTCCAGGCTTTCTCATGGAGTTCAAAAAACATTCACTTAAGGAACTAAATTAGTGCCTCGTTTCCCAAACATCAGTCAGTATATTCCATATTACTTTCAAACTTCTGGCCACACCCAAGGCCGATTGTTTATGGTATCTGATTATTTTTTCTTTAAATCAATTCATTTAAACATTTAAAAATGCCTACTATAGGGCTTCAATGGTGGCGCAGTGGTTGAGAATCTGCCTGCTAATGCAGGGGACATGCGTTCAAGCCCTGGTCTGGGAAGATCCCACATGCCACGGAGCAACTAGGCCCGTGAGCCACAACTACTGAGCTTGCATGTCTGGAGCCTGTGCTCCGCAACAAGAGAGGCCGCGATAGTGAGAGGCCCGCGCACCGCGATGAAGAGTGGCCCCCGCTTGCCACAACTAGAGAAAGCCCTCGCACAGAAACGAAGACGCAACACAGCAAAAATAAATAAATTAATAAACTCCTACCCCCAACATCTTCTTTTAAAAAAAAAAACAAAAAAAACCCCTACTATAGCTGAAGTAAAATATTGGTGAAATAACAAGTTTGAGGGCTAGTTATATTTTTTAATCTAATACACACTGAAATAAATATTTAATTATCAAAATAAAAAATGTTTCCATACCTCCTAAAATCCTCTTGCACACCAGCAACGTTTGCATTCCTCACTTTGGAAATCCCAGATCTAAAGATTAGTCCAAACATCTCATTTTCAGTGGGGGCAGTGAGGCCCAGAGGGGTGAATTCACTTATCCGAGGTCTAGTTTTTCAGTCAGTGGGAAGGTCAGTCTGGTCAAAGGAGGGAAGAAAGAAAATAAAGGAAACTTGAGATCTCTAGGCTACCACTGGCCAAAGTCTTACCAGTCTTATCAGTTTTGGAGAGAGGCCCTACCCTGTCATCTCACCAGAGTCCAGATTTCAGTTTACAGTTACCTTGGCAGAGCCATTTTAAGACCTGGGTCTTAGATACTCTTATTTTTGGAGGTCCTGATCTGTATCCTATCACATCTATTACAATGTGTGCACATTGGCACTTATTAATTTCAATTTTGCTATTTTCTTCTTCTTGTATTTTTTTTTTTTTTTTTTTTTTTTTTTTGCGGTATGTGGGCCTCTCACTGTTGTGGCCTCTCCCGTTGCGGAGCACAGGCTCCGGACGCGCAGGCTCAACGGCCATGGCTCACGGGCCCAGCCACTCCGCGGCACGTGGGATCTTCCCAGACCGGGGCACGAACCCGTGTCCCCTGCATCGGCAGGCGGACTCTCAACCACTGCGCCACCAGGGAAGCCCTTCTTCTTGTATTTTGAAGCCGATGAAGTTTTCATGCTTCAACCATTTTGGCAGGCCCTTACAAAGTTCACAACCTGTAGGGTTATAGCCTGCCATGCCTAATGGATGAAGTGGCTCTGGAAGTGGTAAAGGAATCTGATCAACGAAGACACACTAAAGAGCAATTTAATTACTTTAGACCTTTCTCCTGGTGTCTTTAAAGGGTAATGTGGACAGGCCACTGACAACTAAATGAATGAGTTTCCAGTGGCAAAATCTTTGCTATTCTGAGAGAGCAGTGGGGGCAGTGCCACTGCAGGTAGGCTAAGTGCCATGTGACTGGCAAGATGTTCTCATTCTGTGCCTCAGTTTCCTTATTAAGTAAAACAAACAGATTAGACTACATTGATGATTTTCAAAATATATTTCAAAAATGAGGGCAAAATCAAGACTTTATTGGACATATAAAAACTGAAAGAATTCATCACCAGCAAACTTGTACTAGAAGCAATGATTAAGGAAGTCCTTTAAGCAGAAGGAACATGCTACCAGATGGAAATCTGGATCTATACAAAGGAGTGGAGAGCATCAAAACTGCTAACTACGTGAGTAGAGCTTTTAAAAGTTATCACTTAAAATTCTTTAAAAGACAATCAACTGAATATTTAAAATAAATAACCAACAAGGACCTACTGTAAAACAATTTAAAAAAAAAGACAATCGACTGTTTAAAGCTAATATGCTAACAACGTACTGTAGGATTTGTAACATGTATAAGCAAAATGTATGACAACAACAGCAAAAAAGTCAAGAAAAACAGAAGTATACTCTTGTAAGATTCTTATACTATGGGTCAAGGAGTATAATATCATGTTAAGGTAGAATATGAAAAGTCAAAAAATGTATATTAAACCCTCATGAAACTACTAAAATGAAAAGAGTGAATAAGCCAACAAAGGAGATGAAATGGAATAATTAAAAATACTAAATTAGTCTTAAAAAAAAAAAAGGAGAAAAGGCAACAAAGACCAGAGGGAACAAATATAAAACAAACGGCTAGATGGTAGATTTAAACCCAGCCACATCAATAATTACAGAAAATATAAATTGTCTAAACATCCCAAGTAAAAGGCAGAAATTATTAGGATAAAAAAAAAAAAACAAAAAAAACCCAACCAAGATCCAACTATAATACTAACAACAAATCTACTTTAAATGAAAAGACACAAATAGGTTGGAAAAAGATGCACCATCTTAACAATAATCAAAAGAAAGCTAGAGCAGCTATATTGATATCAAATAGATAGATTTCAGAGCAAAGAACATTACCAGAGATAAGGTTATTTCATAATGATATCAAGAAGCCATGATGATGCTAAATGTTTCTGCACTTAATAACAGAGCTTCAAAATAATAATGTTTTTGGAGTCTCACAGGAATGAGAGTGTTCTGCAGAATTCCGTATAAATGTTACTTCTGTCTCTCTCCTTTTCTATTTTTAGTATGATCCACTATGCTCGTTGTAAATTAAAGGACACTAGACCTACCTTCATTTGGTACCAAAAGACACCATCCTAGGAGGCAGTCACAAGTGGTGGCTGGCACCTCTGCTCCTGGCCAAAGTACTTTTGGCTTCTATGGACTTCAGTTTTTCCATCTGTACCATGAAGATCAACCGTTCGGAAAAAAAGTTTTTAAACGGTGAACTGTTTCTCCAGCCTAACAGCTTGTGGAACCCCCTAGAGGCTGGGTCAAGTACCAGCTATGCTGGGATGGGAGCAGCGGTAAGAATGGAGGAACCGGAATCCTGGGAGATCTAGATGGGCCCTTGACCCAAATACCTTGCTGGTTGGGCTCCTGATTCTTTCCATGGCTCATGTGATCTGGGGAAAGAGTGTTGTAGTAACAGAATTCTTTCAAGTATTTTCAACACAGCTGACAGAAAATACATATGCTGAACTTTGTAAGCTGCCTTCAGCTTACATATAAGTGAATGGATTATGAGAATGACAGGTGCTGACAGGTACTTAGTTTTTCCGAACTAACCTGGTTGGCAACAACTGAAGGCAGGTCATGGCTACTACCTAGATCAGTAAGTCTAACAGATTAGTAGATGGAGCCATGCGATGCCTTCTTGGCTGGGAATAGAGGGACAGCACTGCTCTTCGTTCTTCATTGCACGCACGTTTGGCTAGCGATTGTATACCATGTCACAGATACAAAAGCACCCGCGCTCCTTTGGAGCTTCCAAGACAAAGTGCGAAGGATGATGACACACAGTATGGGTAGCACACACTTAACAATATGCAGCAGGTACCTTAAAAATTATGACAGATATAAGCTCCTTTAACATACAGGATCATTTTAAAGCTGTGGAATCTGATATACAGTATATATGACTAGTATCTTGTCACATCCTTTTTTTTCATGTCTCTTGTCTTTTTTGACACTTTCTTTCTCTGTGTATATCTCTTTGGATTTCAGTTTGGAAATATGAGTAAATGAAATTGGGAGGAAGAAACCTAGGTAAAAACCCTTCTTATGAAACAAGCGTAACAAAAAGAAAGAGCTACCAGAATCCTATATCCTTCCAAGAGAATCAATCATCTAGAAACCAAGTCTTTGGCTTTTTCACAGTAACCTTCCAACCATTTTTCCAGGTATGACTAAGAAGGGGGTTAGGAGCACTTAATGCAGAAAGGTCTAGAAGGATATACACCAAATTGCTGACATGAATTATTTCCAGAGGATGGAAATGGACAAATTACTAAACTTTCTTTACACATCTTGAATTATTTAATTTGTTACATTAAGCACCTATCGCTTGTGTATTAAAAACATTGATAAGGAACATTGTTAAAGTAACTACTTTGTTCACTTAAAAAACACTTGAGAGTGTATATAATGCACGCGGTCTGTCACATTAAAAAGAATGAGTAAGCTCACCAAAGACTAAAATTCCGAAGTCTAATTGTTAGTCTACACCAGAAGTTTTATGAGGCAGAAGCATTAGGGTTGCCTCTGGGGTTTTCTAACGTTTCCCTGGCCTGAGCCCCTATCTGCCTGGGAGGCCCAGTGCGCTCCCCTGTAATTAAATGAGGTAACGTGGTAACGACTGAGCACAGTGCCTGCCAACAGAGAGTACTCTGCCTCACAAGGAGGTCCCACAAAATCAAGGTCTTTACATCTTGCTAGATGGGACGGCCTTTCCTCCTGGGATAAATATCATACATTGTTGAAAGCAGGGATGTAAGGTCTCCTCGAAAAGCCACATATCTCTCCCCTCTGACAGTTCCTGCCCTGACATCTGACAGAGACCACTACCTCTAAACCTTTTCCCATAGCAAATCTGTCATGAAGTGGGGTGCTTCCCCCAATGGACCATGCTCTAGCTTTCCAAACTGCTAGAATCTTCAGGGTTTGTCAGTGTTGGTACTATTGCCATTTTGGGCCAAGTGATTCTTTGTCGTCGGGGATGGGGTGGCGGATGACCCTGCGCACTGCAGGATGTGTAGTGGCATCCCTGGTCTCCACCCACTAGATGCCAGTAGCATCCAACCACTACGGTTGTGACAACAATGCCTCCAGACATTGCTAAGTGTCTCCTGTGGGGAAAACTGCCACCAGTCGAGAACCACTGTTTTATATCAGTTCAGTCGTTCAGCCATCGCACGAGAACCTGGGACACTGATATCCATGCAACAACCTCCAAAACACCCCCACACACAAAACCCCCGAAAACGTTGAACTTCTGAACCTTTAACAACCCTCTTCCCAGGAGCAGTGTAATGTTGCCAGTGAAAGTCAAGTTTTCAGAAGCATTTGTCTCACATTTCAGTGCAAACTTTCTCCCTTATTGGTGGCTACCAAAGGGCTGCAGGCAAGGACAAGTTAGGTAGGTCAAGCCAGACCCTGCGGGGGTGAGAGGGGGGGAAGAGGTGTTTAGCCAGCTGGTGCTCCCTGATGAACAAGAGCTCCAATCCATTCATGGGCATAAAGTGAGCGAGACAGACTGGCAGACGATTGTCACTCAGTCCCCTGGCTTTAAATACCATCTATGGACTGATGACCCTACATTTTATATTTCCAATCCTCACCTTTCTCATGGCAGCCAGCCTCTTACAGTCAACTCCACTTGGGTATTTGATAGGCATCTGAAAATCAATACGGCCAAAATGGAACTCATTTTTCCTCCTAAACCGATCCTCCCCTAGTATTTCTAAGCCTAGTAAATGGCACCACCATACACCAAACAAGCCAAAATAGAAGCCATCCTTGATTCTTCTATTCCTCTCTTTTTTTTTTTTTTTTTTTTGCGGTACGCGGGCCTCTCACTGCTGTGGCCTCTCCCGTTGCGGAGCACAGGCTCCGGACGCGCAGGCTCAGCGGCCATGGCTCACGGGCCCAGCCGCTCCGCGGCATGTGGGATCTTCCCAGACCGGGGCACGAACCCGCGTCCCCTGCATCGACAGGCAGACTCTCAACCACTGCGCCACCAGGGAAGCCCTCTTCTATTCCTCCTTCCCTCACCTTCCATATCCATCAGTCATGTCAGCTTCGCTTCCAGAACACATCCCTAATCTGCGCTCTTTTCTCTAGCTCCACGTCTGCCACCCTAGTATAAGCCACTATCATCTCTTACTGGACCACGTTATTAGCTTCCTAACTAGTTCCTGTTTCCTCTCCGATCCCCTACACATCAGGGTTTCTCAACCTCACACTATTGACATTTTGGACTAAGTGTGTTAGTCCAAACGTAGTTCCCTTTGCTTGGGGGAGGAGGGCTGTCTTGGGCACTGTAGGATGCCTGGCAGCATCCCTGGTCTCCACTCACTAGATGCCAGTAGCAACTGCCCCACTCCCACATCGTGACAAACGAAAAAAAAGTCTCTAGACATTGCCAAATGTCCCTTGGGGGATAAAAATCACCCGAGAACCACTGTCCTACATCCTACACACAGGAACCAGGATATTTTTTAAATGCAAAATGCATCATGTCACTCCCCTGCTGAAAACCCTCCAGAGTCTTCCCACTGACCTTAGAATAAAACCCAAGCTCCTTATCGTGGCTTTCAAGACCCTCTATGAACTGGCCACTGCCTGCTTCTCTAACATCCTCTCTTCCACACAACGCTCTCCCTCCCTAAGCTCCAGCCACACTGGTCTTTTTTTTTTTTAAATAAAGTCTATTACTTATTTATTTATTATTATTTTTTATTATCTTTTTGGCTGCATTGGGTCTTCATTGCTATGCGTTAGCTTTTCTCTCATTGCAGCGAGCTGGGGCTACTCTTCGTTGCAGCGTACGGGCTTCTCATTGTGGTGGCTTCTCTTGTTGCGGAGCACAGGCTCTAGGGCGTGGGCTTCAGTAGTTGTGGCGCACGGGCTTAGTTGCTGCACGGCAGGTGGGATCCTCCCGGACCAGGGCTCGAACCCATGTCCCCTGCATCGGCAGGCAGATTCTCAACCACTGCGCCACCAGGGAAGCCCCACACTGGTCTTTTTTCTGCTCCTTGAACAGTCCGAGCTTGCTCCCCTTCACCCCTTGGACTTGGCTGATTCCTCTACCTAAAATGCACTCTCCCCAGACCTTTGCATGGCTCATTGTTCACTAAACAAGTCCCAGATCAAATGCTGCCTAATCAGCAAGGCCTTCCCTGACCACCCCGTCTAAAGAACCCCCTTACATCCTCTATCACATTACCTGTTTATTTCCTTCATAGTGCTAATCACGATACAAAACTCTTGTTTTGTCATTTGTTGTCTGCCTTTTCACTAGAGTGTAAGCTCCCCAAGAGCCAGGACCCTGTTTGCCTTGTTCACTGCTATAGCCCAAATGCTAAAATAACACCTGGCACAGGGTAGGTGCTCAATAAATATTCCTCCCCTGTACCTCAAATCACAGGTCAGGTTTCCTTTCTAAGATTATTCTTGACGGTGGATGTAGTTTCACTTTGAGCTACATTTGACCTATGTTAAAATGTGTGTGGCTTGGGCTACCATGCACAAGGGCTTGGCGTAAAGAAAATAACAATTTTGAAACATAAACACAGGCCAACTAATTAATTAAGGAAAGTCCGTTCCTTGCCCCTCAGGTTTGCTGCAGGCATATAATCATTCCACTGGTCATGACTTCAGTTTGCTCCTTGTCCCTAAATTTGAAGCAGCAAAGGTCGTTCAGGGGCTAAGAATCCAAAACTCACCTGCCTCAGAGGTTCAAACAGTCTCTTTGTCCATCATCTCAATATATACAATATCTAGGGCCCGAAAATTTTTGTGCTGGCTTCAAGTTAAAGTAGCTCACTGGGTCAAAGGCAGGAAAGGATGGTCCAAGGTGCAGCAGGGACAATGAATGTTGGCTGAGTCCCGAAACCGCAGCTTGGCTCTTAAATTGATTTGTGGTCCGTTTCCAGGAAACCAAAGATAATCGGTCCACCTGGCAGCAGGCTGGCTGCGAACGGGAGGCAATTCTGCCCTGGCCAAGGGCCATGGCCCTCTCGTGGCCCCAAGGAAGGAAGCATTTCATCGGGCCTTTTGGACATTTTGGCGAGCGGCCGGCTGCTCCCGCCGCGGCGGGCTCTCCACGCGGTGCAGAGACGTCTCCACCCGCAGAGACGAGGCCCTGAGGCGGCGGGAGGCCGTCTCCGTGCGCTGCGAGGCGGTTTCCACGTGCTGGTAGGACACCTCGAAGACGCGAGGGAGCCGTTTCCCCGAGGGGGAGACGGAGCGCCCCTCGCTGCGGCGCTGGGTAGTCTCCACCTGCCGGGAAGACCTCCGCACCTGACGGGAGGTCGTCTCAACGCAGTGGGACGAGGTCTCCACGCGGACCGTCGCCGTCTCCTCGTAGCGGGCGGACTCAGCCCGGGGCGGAGAGGGGTTTCCCCCAAGGGTTGAGGCCATCTTACGGGGGTAACGGAACCAAGCAGGCCTCGCGAGGCCGCATTGCCCCACGCTCCTCGACGGGTTACGTCACAAGGTGAGGAGTGACATCACATGGCACTGTGACGCACGCACAGCGGTAGCCTAGGATCCTACGACACAGGGACGGGCAGGAACAGTGGTCCTGGCGGGGACTGGTGACGGCCCCTTTGAAACCCTGGGTTGGGCCCCACGCTAGGTCAGCCCCCGCATCGCCCCCTATCCTGTCAGGAGCCCGCGCGGGCGGAGGCGGGTACGGGCCAGGCCTGGGATGGGCGGAGCCTCCCGCCCCCGCGCGAGGCTCTGCCCGCCTCCCCGCATCCCACACTGCACCGCGGCAGGAAGTGGGAGCCTCGGCTTCCGGCACCTCCCCCGCCACTCCCGGCGTTCGCGGTGTTGGGCTGTTGGCTGCTTAGCTTCTTTGCTGGTGATGGCAGCAGCCGTCGCTATGGAGACAGGTGAGTGGCGCTCGGCGCCGTGCGTTTTGGCAAATAGAACTATCCTGGGCCCAGACACCTACTCCCGCTTCCCCGGGTTCGCCTTCCAGGCCTAACTCCCTGCAAGGTGATTGTTCGGACCGGGAGGGGCGAGGGCTCTTCTAGCGTCTGGAAGGGCGAAGGTAGTTTGGCCTTTTCAGAGTTTGTTGGTATATCCTTTCTCCTCACTTGTTATTCAGACACCGACCCCACCGTCTTCCGGCTAGGCTAAAGGAGAGATTTTGGATTATAAACCGCTTCCTCGATTTGTTTTCTGCGTCTTAAATGAGCTTGCATAAGTTTAAAATATCGTCCACAAACTCGTGTATTATTTTGCCACTGACGCCTCTCACCGAAGCACGCGTTCCCTGATCTTGCGTTTTCGCCGTGGTCTCTTTCAGCTTGCATTCTGAACTTTTCTTGATAGGTTTAGCGTTTGCTTTGTTTTTGCTGAGCTTAATCACTTAACAACTTGTAACACATTATTAAAGTAAGGCAAGGCATAGTTACCGCAACTTACCGCAACAGTGGTCAATGTTAAAATGTTAAAATCCCAACATAGTGGCTCACGAGTGATAAATGTTCTGCCCGTGTGTGATCCTGTTTTCTTTGATAACTTGTCTTTAACATTAGAGAATTCATTCATTCCTGATTAAACATTCCTTTTAATCAGGGCTTTGCTTTCCTTAGACTTTTAAGGAAGGTTTTTCTCCTCCCTCAACCAGTTTAGGAAAACCTTCACATGCCCTTCTTTATGTAGAAGCGTATCCCATCATTAGTCAGGTTTCTTTACTGCTGTTTTCTTTCTACAAATCAATATTGTATATGGTGACGTTTATTTTGGATGGTTTTTGCTATCTTCTCTCCTAGATGATGCTGGAAATCGACTTCGGTTTCAGTTGGAGTTGGAATTTGTGCAGTGTTTAGCCAACCCAAATTACCTTAATTGTAAGTTGTTGAGCACCTCATTGAATTGAGTAGCTATTTATAATTTCTGATAGAAGAGTTGCAATTCATAGTTCCAATTCATAGTTGGCCCTTTGTATCCTCGGATTCAACTGCAGTTGGTTGAATCTTCCCATACGGAGGGTGACAGTACTGTCATTGTCATTGCGCTATGTTATTTTATGTGAGACTTGAGCATCTGTGGGTTTTGGTGTCTGGGGGGTCTCTTAGAACCAGTCTCCTGTGGATTTGAGGGATGACTTTAGTATCTACTTTTGTACATTCTCAATTGAACAGAATTATTGCTACACTTATATTGGTATATATATAATTGAGCAAACTGGGACTTCCGTTGTGAATTCAGTGAGTGTTGGTGGTGGGGATGTTATGTAAGTAAATTTTTTGCTTTTATGTTAGGACTCACAAATCAGTAGTCCAAGGATTGATTTGCTCTACAGGTTTTTTTTTTTTTTTTTTTTTTTTTTTATGCCTTTCAGTTCTTGCCCAAAGAGGTTACTTCAAAGACAAAGCTTTTGTTAATTATCTTAAGTACTTGCTTTACTGGAAAGAACCAGAATACGCCAAGTATCTAAAGTAAGTTTAATTTTTATAGTCCTAAATATGTGTGTATTTTATTATACTCCAAAGCACTGATATTTAATAGACATCTTAGTTTCACATTGGAAAAAATATAGTTTGAATCTCTGCACTTCTTTTAGTTGTCTCCATTTTAATACGAGACACACTGATCTCTAACTTAACTTGGATTATTTCAGTGATATACTCACCAGTATCCCTGCTTTCTCCTCACCATCCCCCGCCCCCAAGCCAAACAAAGCAGAATCATTTTCTACACAGAAGCCAACTTGGTATCTGAAAAATAGAAATCACAACATTCCATTAGAACTCTTCAGTTGCTTCTCATTGCATGCAGAGGAAAATCTAGTCTCTCTTCTCAAGCTAAAGACCTGTATGATCTGGCCCTGTCTTGTCTGACCTTACCTTGTACCACTCACTCCATCTCACTGGGTTTCTGACCCCAAGGAACCCACAGTCTACATATGCAATGACATAGCCATAGCCTGAACATGAAAGACCATAGAAAGGGGTACTTACTTGTAAGGAAGGTTTTCTGGAGGAGGTAGCCTTACCTGAGTCTTAGTAGCTGCTTATTTTATTTTATATATTTTACATAATAAATATATGTATTTATTATTCAAGTTGTGCAATAGATGCTTTCGTTTTAAGGCTTATGAATTGCAAGGAGCATACTATAATCACGAACTTATTCCTTTTTTTTTAAAATTCTGCTAATTTGCAGTAGTGCTATAGCTTGCTTTTTTTTTTTTTTTTTTTTTTTTTTTAATATTTATTGATTCATTTGGCTGCACCAGGTCTTAGTTGCGGCAGCAGGATCTAGTTCCCTGACCAGGGATCGAACCCGGGCCCCCTGCATTGGGAGTGCGTAGTCTTAACCACTGGACTGCCAGGGAAGTCCCCGAACTTATTCCTTTTTAATGGTAAAAAAGAAACCGTGAACTCCCACCTGTGCTTTGTCTTAACTAGGTAGTCAAAAAGCAATGGTGAAACTTTTAGTCTTTTTTTTCCCTAAACAAACACAAGTTTGAGAGGAAAATGTTTCAAACTTGTACTCCCACTTTTCTGATCTGTGTCTCGTAACAAGGAGGATGTGTGAAGCCCACATCCTCCTGTAGCTTGCAGGACCCTTGGCACCCTTACTGGCCCTTTATAAAGAACCACTTATTCATTTAATAATCCAGAGAAAAGACTTTTTTTTTATTAGATTGCAACATGTTGTATGTATGTAGACTTAGAGACTCAGTTTTGGACACTGAGCCCTAGACACCATCAAGTTCAGTTTCACCCACAACATTGCTGAGATGGTCATCTACATGCTGGCTGGAGGTTTCCAGTGAGCACATACTACTCCATTCAGGGGCAACCAATTCCATTGTAAGCTAGACGCTAGAAAGTTCTTCCTTGTATTATAATATGATATACCTCCATGTAACATCAACCCATGTTGAGTTTTGTACCTGAATTAATCCAGAACCAATCTATGCCCTCTTGAGGAACAGCCATTCAGATATTTAAATTCAAGAGAGGTTGCAAATTAACCCCCATTTCATTTCTGCACAAGGTTTTCGTTTAATAGTTGCCAACATTTGAAGATTAGAAAGTTTCATATTTTAATCCAGATTTCTAGCTACTCTTTAAAATTCTGGATGATCTGGTAACCCCAGGTCTTTGTTCTCCCAGGTCAGCCACTGGCTAGGGCAGAGGAGCAGCTGCCTCTTCTGGACAGTTTCCACCATTTCACTAATAGCCACGACTTGCAACTATAATTTCTCTCTTACAGCTTTTTTTCTCACCTACCTTCAGCCATTTCTCATGTGCCCACCTTTGGATATTTTACACTTATGCCTTATGTTTTTCAGCCAAGAGCTGAACACAGGCCTTCAGATGTCAGGGTACAGTGGACCAAATAGCTTTTTTTTCTTCATATGGACATTATACTTCTATTTGTTCAACTTAAGTTTACATTACCTTTTTTGGGGGGGCAGGGAATGAGGGGGCAAGGATTCATATTGTTGACTTGCTGGGAGCTTTATGTCAACTAAAATCTTTCAGTTCTTATTTTCATCAATGCTATTAGTTTAGTTCTCCATTTATTTATTATTTATTTAAAAAAATCTAATTGCAGAACTTTCCTTTTGTACCTCTTCTATTTCATCTTGTTGGTTAATGCTATAATTGTAGCCTATTAACATATTTATAATTCCTTATTTTGTCATGTAATGTATTCTGAGCATTGTCTCTACAAGTCTGATAAATGATCACTGTGTGTCTAAGTTCCAGTTACTAAATGCTACTTGAAGACCATTCTCTCAGTCATCACATTAACTTATTTTACAGTTGAAGAAACTAAACCTTAAGGGAGTTTAAGTACCTTGTTTGAGGCCACCCAGCTGGAGAATGGCAGAGCTGATTTCAAACCTAGGTCTTTTTTTTTTTTTTTTTTTTTTGCGGTACGCGGGCCTCTCACTGTTGTGGCTTCTCCCGCTGCGGAGCACAGGCTCCGGACGCGCAGGCTCAGCGGCCACGGCTCATGGCCCCAGCCGCTCCGTGGCATGTGGGATCTTCCTGGACCGGGGCACGAACCCGTGACCCCTGCATCAGCAGTCGGATTCTCAACCACTGCGCCACCAGGGAAGCCCTAAACCTAGGTCTTTTTAACTACCAACAATGTCCTCATGAAAAGGAAATAGCCAGGGTAGGTGTGAGTAGGGCTTTCCAGGCTTAGCTGCTGACAATTACAAGCAACTATGTATCTTTGGAGTATAGGAAGCAAATGTGTAATAAGGACAACATGGTGTAGGGCCCTGCTACTCAATGTGGTCCTCAGACCAGTAACATTGGTATCACTTGGGAGCTTGTTAGAAATGCAGTCCTCAGGCTCCACCCCAGACTTCCTGAATCAGAGTCTGCATTTTAAGAAGTGATCCATGGGTGCATTAAAATTTGAGAAGCACTGCTGTAGTACACTGTCCCCAAACTTTAGTCATTTGTATACCACTTGTACAATTTTGGCTCTATCTGTGTACTCCCTATAAGACTTACTGTTTTTTAATTGACTCATTTAAATTTTATGTCTTTTCTATTTGAAATAATTTTACTTAAAAACAAATGGAAAAACAGTAAGAAGAATTCCTGTATATTCTTCCCCCAGATATTCTAAATGCAAACCTCTTATATAATCATAGTAGTGATCAAAATCAGAACATTAACATTGATAATATCATCTGATCTTGTTATCTACCCAGCAGACCTCACATTTTGCCAGCTGTCTCACTAATGTCCTGTGTCTGGGGCAGTGTCCAGTCTAGGCTCAGATGCTGCATTTTTTGTTGTTGTTGTTTTGTTTTGCGGTACGCGGGCCTCTCACTGTTGTGGCCTCTCCCGTTGCGGAGCACAGGCTCCGGACGCGCAGGCTCAGTGGCCATGGCTCACGGGCCCAGCCGCTCTGCGGCATGTGGGATCTTCTCGGACCGGGGCACGAACCCACGTCCCCTGCATTGGCAGGCGGACTCTCAACCACTGTGCCACCAGGGAAGCCCTCAGATGCTGCATTTTGTTGTCATGTCTTAGTCTCCATTAATCTGAGTTCATCAGTCTTCTTTTTTTTTCCCCCCATAAGTGTGACACAAAAGTGATGTTATATCCTTCTTGGTATATCAGGAGTCATAGGATGTCAATTTGTCCCTCTACTGGAGATATTTTGGTCACTTGGTTGAGGTGGTGGCTGCCAGTTTTCTCTGTATCAAGTTACTATTTTTCCTTTTGTATTTAATACGTATTTTGTGAGGGAATACTTTGAGACTATGTAAATATCTTGTTTCATATTTCATTCTTTTACCTAACTTTAGCACCTATGGAAGATACTTGCTTGAAACAATTTTTACTGTGGAGATTTTCTAATTCCATCATTCTTTATTCGTTTATTAGTTGGTATTCAGTTGTAAGGAACATTTCCTTGTTCCTGATTTATTTATTCATTTAAAGAAGTTACATCAATATGGACTCTTGAATTATCTTGTGGGTTATAATTATGTATCTTCTTGATCCCAGATATAGCCAGTGGGAGCCCCTTCACATTGGCTCCTGAGTACTTTTGACATTTCCCTATAATTTTTTGAGCATTTTTCTTTCTGGCACTACATAATATTCCAGGCTCATCTTGTACTTTCCCTCTGTTAGCCTTAGAATCAGCCATGTCTCCAACCAACCTTGGATAATTCTATATAAAACCCATGATCTGGGCACTCAGTGTGCTCATTGGTTTCATAGCTTCTAGGCCCTCTCAACACAAAAAGCTAGAAATTGTGTGTGTGTGTATATAAATATCTATTTCTATCTCTGTGTGTGTATATATTAAAAGCCATGAGTTCATACTGATGTTTTCAATCCCAACTCAGTAACAAGATTCATTCTAGCCTTCCCCCTTCCTTATCTGAAACTCTTTTTTTTCTGAGAGCCAGAAATTTGGCTTTCTATCTACAGCATATTTACTTAGGTATTTGCTCAACCTTAGAGTATATGTACTTAATTTCAGAATTGTTATATCCCTATGGAAAGCTAGAATACAATATTTGTGCTTAGTTCTGAGACTGACTCAGTTTTAAAATAAAAGTTGTCTTATTGTTTATGGAAAACCAGTAGGTATTAATTAAACACATAATTAATTACTAAAATAAAAAGTGTTCATGTTCCTCACCTTGGAAACCACCAGAAGAGAAGAGCATGATTTGTCCCCCAATGTTGACTCCGTTTACCAGTTACTGTGTGGTCTTAGGCAAGTTATTTAATCTTTCTGAACTTAAGTTTTCTCACTTTTGAAAATTTTGCAGACTTTTGATGCATAAGCAGGAAAAAAAAGAACTGTACTACCAAAGTGTACTAAATTAATGTTACAGAAATGGTAGGCTGCAAGATCGCTTTTAGGTGAGTAACTGAACTAGAGCGTGGTATTATTACGTTATGTCGATCATTAACTTACAAACTTAACCCCAGGTACCCTCAGTGTTTACACATGTTAGAACTGCTCCAGTATGAACACTTCCGTAAGGAGCTGGTGAATGCTCAGTGTGCGAAATTTATCGATGAGCAGCAAATTCTGCACTGGCAGCACTATTCTCGGAAGCGGATGCGCCTGCAGCAAGCCCTGGCCGAGCAGCACCAGCAAAATAACACCTCAGGAAAATGAACAGTTGGATCCAGACCCGGCTCTTCAGACATGTATATATTGCTTTTGTACAGTGAAGACAAAAAAAGACTCTTCCTATGTACCTTTATTGTGGTAGCACCTAGAACCGTTAGTGTGCTATTTAACTGAACTAACTTTTTATTGTTAATAGATTATTTCTGTTAAACCAGAATTGTTTTACTTTGATTTCCCTGTGGATTTGTAAGCTTTTATTAGTATTTAACACAGTCAGCTGAGTAAGAATAGAAATGTTAGGTGTTTCAGACCAATTTAAGGTAGGGGGGGGTGGGGTAAGGGGAGAGCCACCGAGTATCCCAGACTCTAAGCTGAGCTCTGTTTTCATGTACAGTGGGGCCTGGGACAAGTCTGTCTCCTGGAACCTTGCTGTCCCTCAGATCAGCTATCCTGCCCTTCATCTACAGAGTGAGAGGTGTGGAGTAAGTGACCTCTTTACGTCAGGCAGCAGGGACTGCATAAAGGTTCTTAAATTCTGCAGGGCAGGAGACATGCCTGTATCGCCAGTTGCTTTGCAAGAGAGCTTTAAGGAAGAATCATTGATATGTCACTGACCTAGTAATGGCAGGGAGAAGATTGGTGGTTAACTACTAATTGGACTCTTGACCTTAAGACTAGAACAAAGGTGAGGAGCCTCAAATATCTGTGCTCATTTGGGAAAGCTGACCTTTATTTGGCAGATACCACAAAGCAGGCACAATGTTAAGTGCTTAGTTGCATTCTCATTTTATCCTCAGAACGATCCATGTTCATAAAGGAGGAAACTGAGGTTTAGACAGGTTAATGGTTACACAGCTAGTAAGTGATAATCAGTGAGACTGATTCACAGGCTGGAGTCCTTCCCATCGCTAGGTTATATGGTCTCTGACCTCTCTGCCACCCGCCTCATCCCAAGTAGTGAAGCATATTCAGACAGCTGTAACAAAACTGCCAGCATTAAGCAGAGGCTGGATTAGATGTGCTGTGCTTCCCTTCAGTGGTTAGGTTAAGTTCTACATTCTAAAGCCAAAGAAGGCGTTTTAGGAATAACAGTTCTTTGTAAATTCGTGGAATTTAAGGTAAAAGATCCCAACTCCTTTAGAGATTTGGAAGCTGTCTACTGCACTATTAGGGGCTTTTAGGTATTTCTGTCATCTCCAATAATAGCTTCCTTTGTGCTATTACTGCCACTCCTGAAGAGTTATTTTACCTATGGTAGCTTAAAAATATCCATATATTAAAGCAAACTGAGGGTTCATGAGCATTTTAATAGCACTCTCTATTGTTTAGACATGTACCAATTTTTTTACATCATCATTTATTTACTTACTGCTAACATGAATTCAAAGCAAGTATGCAGATTCTTTTATACTAGAGCAAATCAGGAAATAAAGACGTAATTGCCATCATCAAATCTTAATCTTCAGAGAACAACATCTCCACGAGGTTGGCCTGAAGACACTCAGATTCTACCAGTTTTTGAGGCTGTAAGAGAACAACAGTCATATCTTAACCCACAGCTACAAAAATGTTATTAGGAGGGGAATGAGTTGTTCTACCTTGAATGACACAAGTCTTGGAACAGAGAAATTATGCTATTCAGAAACTATTAACTAGTTGTAACAAGCTTTATGAAATAGTTAAGATATTTACCTTAAGGTGAATCATTAAAATACTTGGCTACGTGGACTAAAACAGGAGACAGGAAGCCCGATGTCACCCCTTCCCTTTAAGTCTTTAATTTAGAATCCCAGGGCCATGACTAAACTAGAGGACATGCCCTTTCTTTTCATCCAGAATTATGGATTAAGTCGAAAACAACTATTGATGCCACTGTTTTAAGGAATTGTATGTTAACCAACTTTCTTCAACAGTGCTTACAGAATTTTAAAATAAGAATGGCTTTTAAGGGGCTTCCCTGGTGGCGCAGTGGTTGAGAGTCCGCCTGCCGATGCAGGGGACACGGGTTCGTGCCCCGGTCCGGGAGGATCCCACATGCCGCGGAGCGGCTGGGCCCGTGAGCCATGGCCGCTGGGCCTGGGCGTGCGGAGCCTGTGCTCCGCAACGGGGGAGGCCACAGCAGTGAGAGGCCCGCGTACCGCAAAAAAAAAAAAAAAAAAAAAAAAAAGAATGGCTTTTAAAAGGCATGAAAAAACCCCTAATATTTGCATTATTAATAACTTATTGGGATAGGCCATAGGGATGGACAGCCATGTGTATTTTGAATACATTCTGAAGAGCAATGTGATATTTGGGATGAAATGTCAAGATCTTTTCAAATTTGAATCCAGAACAAGTTAAAAGAGTTTTGATAGGGTGAACTGTATCCCCAACACAGTTAAAGAAAGATACTCACTGTTCCATATTTAAGTAGTGTAGGCACTGCAGTTAATTTCAACTTTTTCCTGAAGTCATTATTTGGATCTTTCCAACTATTTCAGAAGGAGAAAGTGATCATGAAAAACATTTACTTGGTTTCTTACATTCTGCTTGGTATTTGATATATTCCCACTTTCAGTCTTTCAATAATCATTGTTTTTGTTGTAAACATTTAAAAAACCTTGACGTCTACAACATATATTCTCCTGTGCAAAGTTTTCATTTAAGTGAATATATACTAAGATATAAAATAAATGTAAAGACAAGTTCTGAACTAACATCAGGCCAAATTATTGAATTACCATTACCCAATACAAATGGCTGAACATTCGAATTTTTAATTTGTATTTAATAGCTTCTAATTGCTTGACTTATCCGACTGCATCTTAGAACTCGGAAGCTGAATCACAAGACCCTTCCCGCCTAAATTTGCAAGTCTAGTGCATGTGTGGGAAATAGAGTACGCATTGCCACTTACTAAGGTTTTTCTCCTACTTGGCAGTAGATGAACACACAGCCTTCACCAACATGCTTCAGCCCCTCTCGTACGACTGGTTCAGCTTTTTAAAAAGTTGATAGAAATAATTACCAACTTTACAATCAGGCACTGATGAACAGCGTCCCCTCCCCCTCCCCTCCCCTCCCCTCCCCCTCCCCTCCCCTCCCCTCCCCTCCGTCTTGAAAAGTACAGAGTTTATCCTGCAGTTAACTGAGGAGATTAACAGAAGTCACATGATTTTTCCTGATTTTTTTGAGAGCCACTTTAAGGGTAAGGACCCACTCTCAGTCCTGATTTGTCCCCAGGCCACAGCGCCCAGAACAATGAAAGACAAATATTTGCTGACTTATCATAAGGAGACCAATTCACGTCTCCTGTAGGACACTAATCACGTTGGGGAAGTGAAAAGTTCTGATGGACTAGATTCCAAGATTACCTGGGTCGAATGGTAGAAGAGCACACTTGGCGGGGCGGGAAGGACTGAATAGGAGGAGAGTCGCGAACAGGGTAGGAAAAGGTAAGGTGAGAGCTCATATCGCCCTGCGGGACTCCGGTAGCAAGACTCCCTCCGCTTCCTCTCCACCCCACTCTCTGGCCATAGCCTCGGCCTTCCTGCCACTCCCTCTGGGCTGCAGCCCCCGAATCCCGGCCTCACCCTGCACGCAGTCGGGGCACCAGCTTTTGCCTTCGGCGTCCTTAGAACCAGAAAAATAGGCGAAAATGGCCTTGCCACTGTGCTGCTCCACCGCCTGCATGAACTCCTCGTAGCCATACACGCTCACCTCTTCGTAGCGGGCCATCGGGAGAGCGTGCCTCGGACAGCTAGAGGTGTCTTAGGTTCGGCTGCCGCTGGGAGGAGCTCCATGCGGGGTGGGGCGAAGCTGTTTCCGGGTGGGCGGGGAGCTGGGCAGGGCCTGAGAAAGCAAGCCTGGCTCTGAGGTGCTACGGGAGCCTCTGACGGCCAGAACTCCTCCGCACCGTCTTTCTATTCTCTCTTCTTAGGTCTCTCAGTGCTGGCTGCGCCCCGAAACCCCGGCTTCTGCCCCTGTCTGGTCCCGGCCCCAGCCCCATGTGCAGTGGCTGCAAAACCTGCCGCCACGCAGCCCCAGGACCGTTAGGTGGCTCCGGAGCCTTAACGGCTCCCAAGCCGCCCTGCGCCCGTTGCCATGGCGACTGGGCGAGCGGCCGGAAGGGAGGCCTAGTTGCGGCCCCCAGCCGCTTTCTGGTAGGCGCGCCGCGCCCTAGACCAGGTGGGCTCTGGCCGGAGCTGGGGGGATTGTGGGAAGCCGCGTTAGGAGTCATGGATCTGCGGGAGAGGAGACTTTGACCCAGCGCAGATCCTGCCGCTCGTCGGGCCTAATTACCTTTTCTCCTGCCGAGGCTTTAGTGGGGCCCCGGGACTGGGGGGCGGGCGTCCGGGACTGGGCGGGAAGAAGGCTCCGAGGGCTGGAGCTGAGTGTGTGGGTGCGTGTGTGGAGCCGCCCTGGGAGCCGGTGCTGAGACAGAAAGTGCCGCGGGGCTGCGCTAGGAAGGCGGGAGTCGCCCTGGAGCGATGAGTGGGGCGGCTGGCCCAGGGGTCTTGCCGGGGCTGCGCAGGGGCGAGCTAGCGGCGGAGACGCCGGGCCGCTGCGTGGGGCCCAGCAGGTCCGGGCGCGGAGGCCGGCGGCCGTGGGAGAAGAGACGGGGTGCAGGGACGTCCCGAGGCCGTGGAGGGAGGCGCCGGGCGAGGTCCTCGGTGCGGGAGACGCGCTGTGTGAGTGCGGAAAGGCTGCAGGACTGTCGGCGGCCATGGGGGAGGAGACCTGCAGCGGGGACAGCCCGGGCCGCCGGGGCGAACGAGGCTGCGGGGACACCTGGCACGGCAGGCTCGATGGAGGCTGCAAGGGACCTTGGGACTGTGTGGGTGAACGGGGCAGTGGGGGAACCCCAGGTGGTGGGGCCTGTCGGCTCTGTGTGGGTGACTGGCACTGGGGAGGAGGAGGAGACGGCTTATAGGAGCCCCCGAGGCTGTGAGAGAAAAGGTCGTCCGGGATCTACGGGGCATGAGAGCATTCTGGAACTGTGGTTGAAGGTGCAGGCTATGAGGGCAGCTTCAGGATGTGGGGAAGGAAGCAGAGTCGAGCTCCATCCTGTGTCCGCAGGAGAAGGGCCGGTTGAAAGGGGGGTTCCTGGCCGGGCTTCGTGGGTAGAGACCAGCCGTGGTGGTCTCACCGGACCATGGGTGAAAGGACAGGCCAGGACAGCCCCCCGGGCCGCAGGAGTAGCCATAGCTCCGGACCTAGGGGCAGGCTGTGAGAGGGCCTCAGGTTTGTGTGGGCAGGGCCAGGCTGTGAGGATGCCACCTGTGGCTGTGCCTGGGACTCTGGAGGCAAGTTCTGGGATTGCCCCACACCCGCGGGGGAGAAGACAAGCCGTGGCGGTGCCTGGGCCCGTGGAGGGGATAGGCTATGGGGTTGCCCCGGGCTCTTGGGGAAAAGGGCCGACTGGGGGGGTTCCCGGGGCCACTTTTGGGTGGCCTGAGGCTGTGGAGGGAGAGCCAGGCGGCGGGGCTGCTCCAGGTCTGCGGGGGAGGGAGCAGGCAGCGCAGGCGCCTCTGTATGGGGATACCCCAGGCTTAGGGGGAAGGGGGCGGACCGCAGGGGTGCCCAGAGCTGCGCGGGAGGAAACTCCCTCTGTGGGTGCCCCAGCCGCGTGGCGGAGGAGACAAGCCGTGGAGGAGACAGACGCCGGGCGTCTCCCTGGCCTGTGGGGCACCGGACAGCCCATAGGGGTGCCTAGTGCGACTGGAGCGGGAACGAGATGTCGGGGTGAGCCAGGATTCAGGGAGAGGGGGCAGGCTGTGTGGGTGGAGACAGGCTCTGGGGGCGACTCCGGGTCCCGGGAAGCTGCACAGCCTGCAGAGGTGTCTGGTCCTGATGAGCAGGAGGCAGGTCCTGGGGGCGCTCCAGGCCTGTGGGACATAGGACAGGCTATGGGAGTACCTAGGGCTCTGGGGCCAGAGACAGGCTGTGGGAGTGTCCGGGGTCTGTGGGGAACGGAACAGCCTGTGAGGGTATCCCAGGCTCCGGTGGTAGCGGGAGCCGTGGGAGAATGGACCAGCGGCGGTGGTGTCCCAGGACTGTGGGCTAGGCAGCAGGCTCTGGGGGTGCCCCCGGCTGATGCAGTGCCGGGGGCTGTCGGGGAGGAGACCTGCGGTGGGAATGTCTTGAGTCTGTGGGAAAGGAGGCAGGCTCTGGGCGGGCAAGAGGCTCCGGTGCCTGCAGCTTTAGGCGGACCCGG
Source organism: Hyperoodon ampullatus (assembly GCF_949752795.1). Taxonomy (NCBI): domain Eukaryota; kingdom Metazoa; phylum Chordata; class Mammalia; order Artiodactyla; family Ziphiidae; genus Hyperoodon; species Hyperoodon ampullatus. The sequence continues at coordinate 41,024,240 of NC_136932.1, read as the reverse complement.
GTCTGTGGATCAGGAGGCTGGCTGTGGGGATGCCTCATGTCTCTGCATGAGAAGACAGGCCGCGGGGCTGTCTGAGGCAGTGGGGTCGCCAGAGGCAGCAGGTGTGTCCAAGCACAGGAGTGCCCCAGCAGGGCCGCCCACAGTTATGTGTACGTCTGGGTCTGGAAGCGTACCTGCCAGGGTACCTGCCGCTGTGTGGGTGTCTGGCTCTGTGTGTCAGGAAGGCGGCTCCAGGGATGACTTGAACCTGTGGGGAGAGGTTTGTACTGCTAGGATACCCTTGGCTTTAGGGGTACCTATGGCTCCCCAGGAGCTGTGGTCTTTGGGAGAGGATACTGGTTGTGAGGCTTCCCCAGTATCATGGGGAAGGAGACAGAGTGCTAGGGTTCCTGTGGCTGCTGAGGTGCCCATGGCTTCTCGGGTACCTGGTCCCCTGGGGGTGGAGACTGGCCCTGGGGGTTTCTCACGCTTGCCAGGGAGGAGACAGACTGCAGGAGTACCTCTGACCGCAGGGGTGTCCACAGCTGCTGGGGCCCCTGGGCTGCTGGTGGGTGATGCCAGCTGTGGGGGTGGCTCAGGGGTATGGGGAAGGAGACAGGCGACTGAGGTGCCCACTGCTGCCAGGGCTTCAGGACCTGGGGACGGGGAGACTGACTCTGAAGGCGTTGCAGGCCTATGGAGAAGGAGCGCCGATGGAGCCGTCCCTGGGGCTGTGAGGGTACCTCTGTCTTTGGGGGTGCTTGCAGCTGTAGGAGTTCCCACAGCAGGGCGCCGGCCTGCTGCAGTGTGGGTGACTGGGTCTGCAGGAGAAGAACCCAGTGCGGCTGTCTCCGGCCTCACGGCGGGGAGGAGGCTGTCCACAGAGGGCCCCGGGGCTCCAGGGTGGGAGACAGGAGGTAGAAGTGTCCTGGGGCTGCCGGGGGGGGTGTCTTACACCTGTGGGTGTGGGACCAGGTTATGGAGCTGCCCAAGGTCTGCGGGGGAAGAATCGGACTCTGAGAACGTGCCAGGGGTGTCCAGGACAGGCACGGCTCGGGGGGTGAATGAAGCCGAGGAAGTGCTCCCGGTTTCAAGGGAGGAGACAGGCATTGGCCACTTGAGAGATCGTGCACAGCAGGGTGGGAGGAGACAGGCTGCAGGAGGGTCTAGAATCAGAGGGAGGGGGAACAATTTGGGAGAAGATTGTGATGGGGAGGACAGATTGAGGGGTGCATTCCAGTAGGGAATATATATAGGGAACAAGCTGGGGGGCCCTGGGGCACTTTGGGAGGGAACAGGTTGGGGGGAGATTTGTCCTGGGTTATGGATGAAGGCACAGGCCGTAAGGGTGTCTCAGGATCGGGGAGAGAGATACTTCGTGGAGATGCCTCATGGTATATGGGATAACACATTGGGAGGTGTCCTGGCACAATGGGAAAGGGACAGGTTGCAAGGAGAGGGGCGTCCCAGGACTTTGTGTAGGGGAACGGTTCGGGGTGGGTGTCCCTGGACTTTGTGTGTGTATGTGCTTGTGTGTGTGTGTAGCATCACCTGAGGTATCCTGAAACTGTGGGGATCACCTAGTTTCTTCCTGTTGGAGAACGGACTGTTAGGCCTTTGGCATCCAGGGGGAAAGCACTGACCACGTACAAGCCGCAGATGCCCAGGCCCCGATTCTGCAGGCTCCTTCATTCTGCGGCTCCAGCCCCTGGACTGTGGTGATGTCAAGCCAGTTGGGGTTGCCTCACTCGGGTGCCTCCTCCCATCTCCGCTTTTGATCATGTCTCTACAGCCTTAGAAATAAGGAATCTTTATATTTCTACAGATGTGTCAGTCTTTAAGCAAATCCAGTCTACAATCCTTGAGTTTATTCAAAAGCTTAAATTAGGGATCTTTTAAAAAACCCTGAATTTCCCAGTTGAGTTCCTGTGGGATTCTTTGAGAGGGCAAGTTCCCCCATGCAGTTAACACTAGTCAGTTTATGGAAAATCTGCTTAATTCGACAAATGTTGAGTTAAATTGTCCACTCTGCTCAAAGCACTGTTGTGGGGAATCTCAGAGAAGAGCAAGACAAGGCCCTAACCCTCCAGGAACCTTGTCTAGCTGGGAAGATGAGACAGATACCTGTGAAATAGGTAAATAACGACATGAGCAAGTGTGTGAGTGCAGGGGCAGTAGTGTCTATAGGGAGGCATTCAGAATAGGGAGAGGCACTGATGCGTGTGAAGTTTACAAAACGCTCTCATCTGTTAGACACTGTATGTGAATATAGGGTGGGGGGAGTTTGGGGGAAATGGAAGATGTACAGAGGCCATTCAGCTAGTTAATGGCAGTTCCTGGCGTCAGTCTAGGTACTCCGATGCCACAGGTTTACTTAGAGTCATTCAGAGTTACGTCCTTTTGAGCTACCTAGAAGAGTGAAGTGTACTGCTTTTTGGTTAGTAGTTTGGATTTATTAATGTAGGCTGTATATCCGTAAAACTTCCTTGCGGGAAAGTGCTTGTTTACCATAGCAGAGCTGTTTTTGGAATGTCTTATCGGCGACCTTTGAGATGTGAAATTTGGAATGAAAAGGGCTCAAGAGATAGTCATTAAGCTAGTGTGTGCCCTATTCTCTTGGAAGGTAGAATTTCAAAAGTGTAGTTGCTTTCGTAAGTGGAAGAAACTATCATATACCTGTCTTTAAGCATTCACTCTGTAGTATGAGGTGGCTGGGGACTACTAGAATATTGATATGAGCATAGCATTGTGTTTTACTTATTCTTTCCTTTTGTTTGAATACAGTTGGTTTGAAAGTACTTTCTTTTATTTTAGGCAATGATTTTAGGAGAGAACTGTTGGCTGATGACTGAGCTTTCACTATCGTACTATACTTTCTGACATGATGGGATCAGGCAGACCAGCCTCAACCTGTGTTCATCTAGCATCTAGTGTCCAACTAGATGGGAAGAATGAACCCAGGAAACTTCAGACCCAGGTAGTTCCGTTTTATTTTTCTCTTCAGAGTTTTGTTATGAAACATTTCAGACAAAGAAAAGGGCAATGAACACGTTTTAAATCACCTTTTAGATTTAACCATTATCACACCTAAGAAAATGGACAAGAAATAATTCCCTAATATTACCTAATAACCAGTCTTTATTCAGCTTCACCCAGTTGTCCCCAAAATGTCTTTTCCCCCAGCATTGTGTTTACGCAAATCTTCAAACATACAACAAACAGAATTTTACAGTGAACCTGTAGATTCCATTACTATTTCACGTGTTTGTTCCATTGCATATCTATCCTTCAATCCATCCCTCTAGAATCTATTCATCAATCCCTCATACTTTTGGACTCAGATCAAAATAAATTTCAGGGGCTTCCCTGGTGGCACAGTGGATAAGAATCTGCCTGCCAAGGCAGAGGACATGGGTTCAGCCCTGGTCCAGGAAGATCCCACATGCCACGGAGCAACTAAGCCCGTGCGCCACAACTACTGAGCCTGCGCCCTAGAGCCCATGAGCCACAACTACTGAGCCCGCATGCCACAACTACTGAAGCCCACATGCCTAGCGCCCGTGCTTCGCAACAAGAAGCCTGCACACTGCAACGAAGAGTAGGCCCAGCTTGCCACAACTAGAGAAAGCCCGCGTGCAGCAACGAACACCCAACACAGCCAAAAATAAATAAATAAAATAAAATAAAATAAAAATAAATAAATAAATTGCAGGCTCTGAGTACTTGAGCATGCATATCATACACTAGAATTCATTCTTTTTTAAAGACTTTTTTGATGTGGATCATTTTTAAATGGTCTGTATTGAATTTGTTACAATATTGCTTCTGTTCTGTGCTTTGGTTTTTTGGCTGGAGGCATCTGGGATCTTAGCTCCCCGACCAGGGATTGAACCTACACCCCCTGCATTGGAAGGCAAAGGCTTAACCATTGGACCGCCAGGGAAGTCCCCTAGAATTCATTCTTTGTTTACCATTTTTTTCTTTTGATGTACATTTTACATCTGCAACAAATACACTGAAATGTATACATCTTGTCACATTTGCTGAGTTTTGACAAGTGTATACACATGTATAACTCATACCACTATCAAGATACAGATCATTTACATTACCCCAGAAAGTTCTCTCGTGCCCCTTCCTAGTCAGTCCCACCCTGGCCCTCCACAGACAACCACTATTCTGATTTTTTTTCAACATAGATTAGTTTTGTTTGTTCTAGAGCTTCATGTAAGCAGTCATATACTGTATACTCTTTTGTGTGAGGCTTCTTTCACTGGGTATGATGTTTCTGAGATTTGGTGTAATATTTCTGAGATTCATCCACCTTGTTGCATGTATCAGTAGTTTGTTACTTTTGAATACTGAGTAGTGTTCCATAGTAAAGGTGTACCACTGTTTATTCATTCTCCAACTGATGGACACCTGGGCTGTTTGGGTCACTATGAATGAAGCTGCTATGAACATTCTTGTACAGATCTTTTTGTAAACATGTTTTCATTTCTCTTGGGTAAATACCTGGAAGTAAAATTGCTGGGTCATAGGGTAGGTGTATGTTTAGTTTTTTAACAAACCAACAGACCTTTTTCCAAAGTGGTTGTACCATTTTATTTTCCTACCAGTAATGAATGAGAGCTCCAGTTGCTCCACATCTTTGCCAGCATTTGCTGGTGTTTTTAAATTATATATATATTTTAATTACACCATTCTGGTGGGTGTATAGTAATATCTCAAAGAAAAACTTTTTTAAAATTTTGACATAATTTCAGACTGACAGAAAAGCTGCAAGAATAGGACGCAGAATTCCTGGATACTCTTCTCCCGGATTCCCCAAATGTTAGCATTTTATTGCATTTTCCCTCCCTCTCTCTCTCCCTCCTTCCTTTTTTTTCTCTCTCTCTGTCTTACTACACACACACACACACACACACACACACACACACACACACACACAATTCTAAACTGGTTAAGAGTAAGTTACAAACATAATGCACTTTTGCCCCTAAGTACTTTTGCTTGTATAATCATGGTACAGTGATCAAAATCAGGAAATTAACATCAAATGATGCTATCATGTAATCTACGGACCTCACTGAGATTTTGTTAGTTGTTCCAATAATGTCCTTCATAGTGAAAGAAAATCTAAGATCATGAGTTTCATTGTCATGTTTCTTTAGTTTCCTTTAATCTGAACGATTTTTGAGTCTGTCTTTGTATTTCATAACATTGACATTTTTGAAAAATACAGGCTTATTATTTGAGGATTTCCTCTCATTTTGGGTTTGTCTGAAATTTTCTTATAATTACATTCAGGTTATGCACTTGCTGTGGGAAAAGCACTGAGGTGATACTGAGTTCTTCTCAGTTTATCATATCAGGAGGTAGACGCTGTCAATTTAGTCCCATTACTGACAATGTTAACTTTAATTATTTGATTAAGGTGGTTTCTGCCAAGTTTTCCATTGTAAAGTTACTCTTTTGCCTTTTGTAATTGGAAGTATCTGTCTTTGAGACTATGTTAATATCCTTTTATTCCCCAAACTTCATTTGCTAGTTTAGCATTCACTGATGATTTTTTTTCTTTTAATGGTGGGAGTATGGTTTATTAAGCTGTGCCTTAGTACAGGCGCTGGGGCTTGCCCATGGTGCTCTTAATGTACAAAGCCCGAACGTTCTGCCAGTTTTTCTTGAGCAACGACACCGGGAAGTTGACAGCTAAGTGGATGTTGTACGCAAGCTCATCATCTGTCATTTTCATGTGGCCAGCAGCCACTGCCAGACACAGCACCTTCTTCATCTGGAACTTGATTGTGGACTTCACTTCATCAACTTTGGCCACCATGTTCTCATTGTGGGTCAGCAAGGAAGGGAACTTGCCAGCCTTATTCAGGCCTGGGCCCAGGATTCGTGGGATCTGCTTGATCATAGATTCTGAAGCCAAAAAGGCATCATACTTCTTGGCCAGCTTCCTGACCAGTTTCTCATTCTTGCTGAGTTTCTTCAGGGCCTCGGTGTCCATGGGGGGGATATCCACAGCCTTGGCCTCATCACAGCGCTGCTGGTCCCCCAGAACACACACGGAAAACTTGGGGCGGGGAGTGGACTTAAGCCTGACGGTGCCCGAGAAGCATTAGTCCTCCTGAGAGTCATAGTTCTTAAGGCTGATCCGAAGCTCCACCGTCTCCAAAAACTTCCGGCATTTGCGCTGGTTCTCGTGCAGGACTTCCTGCACTGCCTCGTAGAGGGTGTCTCGGGAGACTTTGCTGCTTATGGTCCCTTGCACAGCGATAACCGGAAAAGAGCTCATGGATGATTTTTGCCTGAATCAATTTTTTATTATGATGGTAGGCAAGTGGTGACTTATTTATTTATTTATATCAGAGCAGACTTTTAGATTGTTACTTAATTCAGTATGATATTCAAATGATCTCTGGGGCTTCCCTGGTGGCGCAGTGGTTGAGAGTCTGCCTGCCGACGCAGGGGACACGGGTTTGTGCCCCGGTCCAGGAAGATCCCACATGCCGCGGAGCGGCTGGGCCTGTGAGTCATGGCCGCTGAGCCTGCGCGTCCGGAGCCTGTGCTCCACAACGGGAGAGGCCACAACAGTGAGAGGCTCGCGTACCGCAAAAAAAAAAAAAAAAAGGTCTCTGATTTGGCCAGTGAAATGAGAGTCACTTCAAGCTGATTCCAGTGTCCCTTTCACGTTTCCATCAATCTTTGACTACTTTTTGCTATAAAAAGATATTCCAGGCTCAGCATAATTTTCCCCGGTCCCAGCCCTAGAATCAGCCATTTATCAAAGGAGACTTCATCCCTTTGGTGGAGAATGGATTTTAGGAATCAGTATCCAGGTACTAGATATGCTCATTGGTTCTCGGATGTCAGTGTTTCTCTCATATGCCCTCTCAGAGGCCATAACTGGGAAATAGTTGTATATACTTGTGTGCCTGTACACACATTTGTATGCAGATCTGCACTTCCTCCTTCCTTCCCCCCTCCTCTCTCTTACTCCATTCTTTCCTCCCTTTCCGTGTATCTGTTTGTCTACCTGCCTATCTGTCTATATTAAACCCATGAGTTCACACAGGTATCTCCAGTCCAATCCAACACTTCCCGTTTGTAACTCCCGTATTCAACAGTGTGAAACCAGTCTCCAGTTATCCACAGTATGCGTACTCATTTGCTCAATCCTAGAATGTACAAAACTGTTTGAGAATTGCAATCCATGCCTATGCAAGAAAAGAGCCCTACAAATTAGAGTTCAGTATTTGTTTAGAGAACTTTTTATCTTTAGCCTGAGGGCATATAGTCCAAATGCTGTGTTCAAACGTTAATTGGGTTGATTTTTTTTTTTAAACCTCCACCTTTTAGTGTGGTTATGTTAGTCATTTGAACTTCATTTTGGTTCGTTGGTTTCTGTTAGTATTTATTTTTAGGGTTTTCCTTCATCCGTATGAATTTTATTTATTATCTTCCTCCCTTTCTCCCTCCCTTCTCCTCTTCCTTCCTGTCTCTCTAGTATATGGGAAACATTAATGTGGTTCCAAACAAACGTGTGCAAAAAGGAACATTCAGTGAAGTATTACCGCCTCCCCCATTCCCTCTATCCTTTCCACCCAATTCCTACCCACACCCTGTAGACACCTAATCTTATTATTCTCTGATTTTTCTTCCCTTTGTTTCTTTCTGCACAAATGATCAGATGTGTGTGTGTGTGCTTTCTCATGAAGTACTTCTCCCCTTTTTTGAAGGGTGGAATATTACAGATACTCTTTTTTGCACTTGGCTCTTTTCACTGAACAGCATATCTGAGAAATCCCTCTGCATGAGTTCATACACATCTTCCTCATTCTTCTTAACATCTTCATAGCACTCCTCTGTGTGGATGTAGCATAGTTTCTTTTGTTTTCTTTTATTTATTTATTTATTTATTCATGGCCGCGTTGGGTCTTCGTTGCCGAGTGTGGGCTTTTAGTTTCAGCGAGTGGGAGCTACTGTTCGTTGCGGTGCACGGGCTTCTCATTGTGGTGGCTTCTCTTGTTGGGGAGCACAGGCTCTAGGCACGTGGGCTTCAGTAGTTGTGGCACACGGACTCAGTAGTTGTGGCTTGAGGGCTCTAGAGCACAGGCTCAGTAGTTGTGGCACACAGGCCTAGTTGCCCTGCGACACGTGGGATCTTCCTGGACCAGGGCTCGGACCCGTGTCCCCTGCATTGGCAGGCGGATTCTTAACCACTGCGCCACCAAGGAAGTCCAGGATATAGCACAGTTTGAGACATGCTTCTACATAGGCATTTAGGTCAATTCCAATACTTGGCAGTTACAATAGAGCAGTGAGTAACCCTGTGCATATGTATTGTTGGGGGTGTATCTTCAGGATAAATCCCTGTAAGTGAGACTGCTCGGTCAAAAGGCAAACACGTGTGTGGTTTTGTTTGCTGTTGCCGGAGTCCTGTCTCTGAGGGTTGTGCTCCCACCAGCGTCCTGTGAGAAGGCCTGTTTTCCCAGTCTTGCCAACAGCATGTGTTGTTATATCTCTTAATTTTTGCTGATCTGTTGCTGTCTCAGTGTATTTTTAATCTGTGTTTTTATGAACTTGATGAACTTTTCATATATTTAAGGGCCGTGTTTCTTTTTTTGTTGTTGTTAGTTGTCTGTTATATGTTTTCACCATTTTCTACTGAGTTTTGGTCTTTATTCATCTCAATTTACAAATAGTTTTCTTCCGGTTTTTCAGTTCTTTGACTTTGTTTATGGTGTTTTGAAACCATAAAAAATAGAAATTGTTTTAAAAAATTTTATTTTAATGTAGTAAAAATTATCATTCTTTTATTGCATATGGATTTTGAGTCACAGTTAGAAAGCCTTTCCCTACACCCAGGTTAAAGAGGAACTCATTCATTCATTTTTTTTTTTTCCTAGTACTTATATGAAATCCCCTAGGTATTTTAGGTTATTTTTACTTTGGGGGAAGATTTCTCCAGTAAGGCCATAAGTTCCAAGTATTGTTCCTCATTCTGTGCACCTTTCAGATGGTAATTATTTTTTTTCTCTCTCATCTCTACTTTCTTTCCCTAAAATACTTTCCTGAAGTTTTATCACACTGGGTTAGTTTAAACTAACTCTTCATACACGTGATTCTATAAACACATGTTCTTGTGTGTGCTGTGAGAGTTGGGGAAGCCGTCCCAAGAATAAGGCATCATAGCACAGGCTGCGCTGGGTTTGCATGCACGATTCTCCTAGTGCTATTTACCTGCCATGGACAGGTCCAAAGCCACAGAATTGTTTGCTCCCTTTGACATAGTAATTGCAGAACAGATCATTTATCCTAAAGAAATAATCTAAAAAGAGAAAAGAACTAAATGCATGGGAATATTAATTGAAGTAATATTTCTATTAGTGGAAAAGCTGAAACAATCTAAATATTTAATAATAAGGTTATAGTTAGGTTAAGCATGAAAAGGCCATTCATTGGATTTTGGAAAATTCAACTGTGAAAAATAATGCAAACTGTGGGAGTATGGAAACATGCCTATGTTTGTTAACTGAAAAACAAAACCTGTGTCTATCATGATTATAACTAACAAAGACTTAAACCTGCATAAGAAGGTGAAGTGGACTGTTTAGAGCAAGATGCACTTAGGTGTAGAATAAGAGATGAAAAATCTCAGGAAGAGTATTGTCAGTGGCTTAGGTTCTGTGTGGTGCATCTGTGGAGCAATTTTCAGGAACACTCATAATGAATTGTACTGATCACTTGCTGGAAACTGACATTTTGATACAGGGCAGAAGTCTATCACTGGGGAGTTGAGGAACTTACTGGTTCTGTTTGAAGCTTTCTGAGTTGACTTTGTGAGGAGGATTCTAGTATGCTACTAGTAAACCAGAAGTATAATACTGGGGACTGGGTGATTGTAGGATAGAACCAGGGGTGTATGGTTAATTCAAGGGTGTGTGAGAGTAGCTGATTCTATCAGTACAACAGGAAAATACCTCTTAGCACTAATAATCGTGTGGGTGAAATGTTAGAAACTTGATTATAGACATATACTAACTATGCAATATGTTATTTTTCTAATGTGTGCTTGCTTTTTTTTTTTTTTTTTTAAAGAACCAGCTGCAGTTTAATAGGAATGTTCCTACACATTCAAGCAACTTGGCGATCCGATATTCTTGCCCACATGGAATTAGAATTGAAAAACTGAAGCACTCATACAATGAGTCATACCATTGCAGAGATTCAGGTTTTAGAGACGGTCCTGACGTAAGCAGTTCTGTTTCATTTTCTGTCATATCAGAAGAGAGACTTAGCTATGCCGTCCGTCTAGCCAAAAGAGATGTAAAACGAAGACAGCTTGAAGAACATATAAAAGAACACCATCTCAGAAGTCAGCCCCAAATCTTTCAGAAATGTGGACACTCTAACCATAAAATATCTGACCATAGAGTGGAAAGGAAGGAATCAAAGAGTCGGGAAGTCTGTCACGGCAGCAACCAGCCATCCAAAGTAGAAATTTCCAGCTCAGGTGCCAAGGTATATCTGTACAAATCTCATCCAGGACAGTCAGACCTCACCAAGCCAAATTCGCCACCCACTCGTGATCCAGGACTTCAGCCACGTGCCAGGATAGGTGACCACAAAAACCTATGCGGACACAAAAGCCTGCTGGAAGTTCAGCGACTCCAGAAAGAATTGAGCAGTTGTATCCATAAAATTGAAGAATTAACTAAAAAAGGTGAGAAAAATTGGACTCTTGACTTCGAAAAGATGCTAGGAGAGGGTATAGCCCAAATACATTCTTCGGGACCCCCGCCCCCGTCACATTCCGTTCTCTCCTGTCACTAGAGTGAGCACTCAGGACAAGACAGGTGGACTTTGACTTTGACCAGTGTCTTTTTTTCTGATGCGTTTGCCCTGCCCTAGCCCCTCTTTCCAGCAGAGGTACCTGAAAGAGCCCCTTTTCCTTAGGCTGTACTTGGTAAGTCGACTGACTGAGGGCCCCGCCTAGTAACTGCAGTACCTGTTGTCTGAAGCTTAGGTCTTCTAGCACCTGAGTGCAAATTATCCTGTAATTATCCTGTAATGTTTTGCTTCTGTATCCAGAAAAATGATTTTTAATTTGTTCAGAAAAGAGCATAATACCTGTATATTATAGCTAAAACCAGTTCTAACTTAGGCAATGTTTAGATGAGTACACAGCAGTGATGGGGAGTTATGGATATACGTATAAAATATCTGACCACAGGGTAGAAAGGAAGGTGTGTGATCCTCATATACTGTTCTCTACAGTTGTTCAGTGTTCCCGATGCCCTTGCATTTCCCTGGGGAGTAGAAGATTGATTGCACATGGAAAATTTGGGGTTACCATAGCTAACAAGTATGGGGATCAAGCCTAGCTTTCAGACTGCAAGGAATAGGGAGTTAACATCAAAAGGAGCTACTGTGCTAAGATAACACATAGTCTATAATGATCTTTTACGCTATAAAGTCAAGTAATGTATGCATATGTGCGTGTATGCATGTTATGTAAGAAATTTAAGGTGCCTTACAGAAACAGATTGAATAAAATAGAACAAAAATAGGTAAATGAGGATATTTTGGCACAGGAAAAAATAAGGAAAGGAAAAAATAAGGAAAGGAAAAATAAAATTTATTAGGAATGGGTTACAGATTTGTTTCTGAGCTTCCTCACAGTCGCTCACAAGGAAAATGTGATCAATTGCAGAATTTACGAAGAAGAAAACAGTTGTATGAGGAAAAAAATTGTACCACGTATTGAGGCTGGAAAAAAATTTCTCTGGTGGGTCTCCATAAAGAGTATGTTGTGTAATATGAGCAATTCGAAAACATTCCTACATCAGAATAGCAGCAGTGTAGTGGCTTTTTTCTCCTAACATTGCTCAGTAGCGGTCTGCGGCATGACTCCACAGCATAGTTTGGTAGAAACCATGCTACCAGGGGAGCAAAGCCACGAGGCCCACTGCTCTGGTGATGGGGCCTCATACAGGGGACCTTTAGAGCTGAGCTGCTCAGGCAGTCTTCCAGAAACAGTTTCTTTGAATGAATCTTTTGAAAATGTGGACCAGCAGTGTGTACGAGGGTGTGCTTCCTGACAAATAAACGAAGACTTTGGACACGCAAATAATTTTAGCCCTTGGTGTCTTAATATGTTGGAGAAAGGACTTCTCATGTGGGTTCAGGATAAGAGAGTGCAAAAGAAATCTTGCTAAACATAAAAATAGGTCAGTAAATGTTTTTTTTAAAAAGTAGAAAGCACGGGACTTCCCTGGTGGTCCAGTGGTTAAGACCCTGCACTTCCACTGCAGGGGGCATGGGTTCCATCCCTGGTCGGGGAACTAAGATCCTGCATGCCACGTGACGTGACCAAGAAATTTAATTTAAAAAAAAATAGAAAGCATTATAGATTTGGGTTCAATAGAAAGAATTTAAAAATAGTAAGAGATGCATAACTGTGGCATAGGCTGTCCAGTGGGATTTGGTTCAGGGAATTCCTGCCTGGAGCGGAGCTTGATCTAGTTAGTCTTCATGTCTCTTCCATCTCTGAGTCAGGACACAGGCCCACTTGCTGGTTCCTAGTTTTTTGGCTGATGAAAACTGAAATTTTCAGTTATGACAGCTTCATTATTTTTCTTAATAAAACTAGAGATTGTCAACCTCCTTATCTCTTTGAGTAATTGAAGTTTTTATAAGTTTTTAATGTGTGGTTTATAATCCACTTTTGGGGGAAAAATATTTTCAGATCGCATGGAAGAAGCTTTGGATCCAGATGAAGAGCGGAGAATCCGTGTCAGGAGACAGGAGCAGGCCGTCCGTTCTGCCCGAATGCTCTACGTCCTTCAGCAGCAGGTGCGGAGGCTCAAGGGACCGGGGGACCTTCTTAGGGAATTCCTGTTTTCCTTTTGTCTCAGGAATATCAGCACCAGGTATCCTACATGAATTCTGATGTGTTTGTGAGGCCGAATTTCCTGAACACGTGGACAAATAATTCTGCTTCTCGTCCTTTGCCTTTATGTGTGTTTGTGTATCATGTGTATATGGCCAAACTCTTTATTTTATTTTTATCTTTTAAAAAAATTTTTTAAATTTATTTTTGGCAGCCTTGGGTCTTCATTGCTGTGCACAGGCCTACTCTAGTTGCTGCGAGCAGGGGCTACTCTTTGTTGTGGTGCGTGGGCTTCTCATTGCGATGCCTTCTCTTTTTTTTATATAAATTTATTTGTTTTATTTATTTACTTAAAAAAATGTTTGGCTGTGTTGGGTCTTCGTTGCTGTGCACGGGCTTTCTCTGGTCGTGGTGAGTGTGGGTCACTCTTTGTTGTGGTGCACGGGCTTCTCATTGCAGTGGCTTCTCATCTTGAGGAGTGCCGGCTCTAGGCACACGGGCTTCACTAGTTGTGGCGCACGGGCTCACTAGTTGTGGCTTGTGGGCTCTAGAGTGCAGGTTCAGTAGTTGTGGCGCATGGGCTTAGTTGCTCCGAGGCATGTGGAATCTTCCCGGACCAGGGATCAAACCCGTGTCCCCTGCAATGGCAGGCGGATTCTTAACCACCACGCCACCAGGGAAGTCCCTGGCCAAACTCTTTAAATACTGGGGGATTTTTTGTTTTTGTTTTTGTTTTTTCTTTACTTTTTGGGGTCATAGACTCTTGAGAATCTACTAAAAGCTATGTGTCCTTTCCCCAGAAAAAAATGCTTATACAGCCCATATGTTTGCAGATAAATTTAAGTGGATCAGTTACCCTGAAACCCATGGTCCCCAGTAATGCACCTTATAGTCTTCGAGTTTAGGGACCTTGTTAGTTTCCCATCTGTCTCATGTTTATTGTGTACTAGAAGCTTAGTAGATAGTAAATAGTTTAATCGTCTTTACTAAATAGTAAAGAGTGAAGAATGTGTTAAGTGTCTTTCAGGACACATGGAGTGGCTGATAAGCAGGCATTTACATTTTTTACATTGTGGATAGAATTTTTAAATGTTTGGTTTAACTTTAACGCCTTACTCATTATTAAGCCTTGAACTCATTTCTGGCCACTTAGCTCACGTGTTAGCCTTATTGCTGAACCCCAAACTGGACTCTTTCATTTCAAAGATAATGCCTGAGTTAGATTTTGTTTTGTATTCTTGTTGGGTTCATTTTGTTTTTTACTCTGTGCTGCTGCCATAAAGATTGTTCTGAAACACGAATCAGAGCTGTGCTTGAAAGGTTTGATTGGCTCGCTGTTACTTAGAGGGTGGAAGCTGAATTCGTTAGCCACAGCACTGAAGACATCCTGATCTGGCCCTCCTACCTTTCCAGAGTCACCTTCACCTTCACTCCTTCATGTTAAATTCCTCTTACATTGGGGACCAAGGGATGGAAGGTGAACCCTGTGCTCTAGTCACCATCTCGAACTGGAAACCAATAGCTACTTTGGGGGTGCATGAATGAAGAGCCTTGTTTCATTTTCAAGTGACTTGAATTAATAAGGGTTATATTTGGGACTTCCCTGGTGGCGCAGTGGTTAAGAATCCGTCTGCCAATGCAGGGGACACGGGTTCGAGCCCTGGTCCGGGAAGAACCCACATGCCGCGGAGCAACTAGGCCTGTGCGCCACAACTACTGAGCCTGCGCTCTAGAGCCCCCGAGCCACAACTACTGAGCCCACGAGCCACAACTACTGAACCCCGTGGACCTAGAGCCTGTGCTCCACAACAAGAGAAGCCACCGCAATGAGAAGCCTGCGCACCGCAACGCAGAGTAGCCCCTGCTCACCGCAGCTAGAGAAAGCCCGCACGCAGCAACGAAGACCCAATGCAGCCAAAAAATAAATAAATAAATTTATATAAAAAAAATAATAATGGTTATATTTGGACAAGAGAAAATGTATCCTTTTCTACAGAAAAGATCAGTGGAAAGGTACGAAGTTTTCATTTCTCCCCTCTTTACAAAACAGGTTAAAGAAATCCAGGAAGAATTGGATAAATTGAGTCCACATAAAATTAAACACACTAAGAAGGTATGATGCAATTTAATTATGATTAATACTACTTATAAACTACATTTCCAGTGTTTTGTTAGTATTATGTGTGGGTTCTCTGCACTAATATTATTTTCAGTGCTTGTAGAAACCTATTAGGGAGTGAGCATCTTACATATTCTGAATTTGGGCTCATCTTCCAAGAAACAGGTTCTGAAAATAGATTTTTGTTCTTGCTCCTGGTATAAGAAACTGAGCATACAAGGGAAAAGGCTTTTTCATTAGAAGACCTTTCAGCTTTACAATTCCCTTTACTATGAAAAACGTTTTTACAGTAGAAGTTGTTCTTACATAGAAAGAAGATGGGCTATAAACGTTCGTAAGGGTTGGGTTAATGTTGAGAAGTTGTTCTTACATAGAAAGAAGATGGGCTATAAACGTTCGTAAGGGTTGGGTTAATGTTTAGAAGTTGTGAGTATTGAAATAACTCTCGCATCTCATTTATTGCCAGTCATGGGCAGTGTCCAGGCTGGCAGCTGCCCATCGAGGAGCCATTCGGGCCTTACAGATGTTTGTTACTCAGTTTACTGACCGGATAGAGCACCCAGTTCCTACTTGGTGCAAGGAACTGGGCAGCCTCATCCGCCAGCTTTCACTCTGTTCTGCCAAGCTGGAGGCCAATTCTTCTGTCCCTGATGTGGTGATAGATATCCTGCAACAAACTGAGGTATGAAATTGATGCCAATTTTTGTTTAAAGTGCATTGTTTCTAAGCAGGGAAGTAATGTTTACCATTGCCTAATTTCATTGAGATTTGTGGAGAACACAAGACAAAGCTGGTACCTAGTAAATTCAAGCTTTGCAGAGGGCAGAAGAAGCACTTCCTTTTAATTTTGTTTTTACAGTCTAGTCTATATTGTATTTCACTGCTTTGAGAATTGTTGACTTGAGTCTAGAACATATAACAACTCTTAACCAGGTCCATTAATTAAACAGAATGTTCCATACCGTGACGAAAAGAACTTGTTAGCATACAAAAGGAAAACAGTAAAGCACTGTTTAGATTAGTGCTTAGATTAGAGTATCAGTGTGCAATCTAGATAGATTTTTGAAAAAAAACACAAAAATATATGGAAGCAGAGCCTAAAGTCTTGTG
Organism: Hyperoodon ampullatus; assembly: GCF_949752795.1. Taxonomy (NCBI): domain Eukaryota; kingdom Metazoa; phylum Chordata; class Mammalia; order Artiodactyla; family Ziphiidae; genus Hyperoodon; species Hyperoodon ampullatus. The sequence goes on along the minus strand of NC_136932.1, from coordinate 41,008,128 downwards.
CTATGGCTAGAGACTTCTGGAAATCACAACCGGCATGTGCTAGTCAGGAATAGATAGGGTTTTTAGTTTTATTGGTGACAAAGACAGCAAAAACACTGTGTCCTTAAATCTTTATAGTTCTTTGAAGTTTGTGGAGTGCTGTCATTTCATCCTTACTGCGTTGCTGTGATTTGCAATAGGTTTTATTACTTTTATTTTACAGATTAAAAAAAAAGGTCAGAGACATGACACAGTTACTTCTCTTGATGGCTGGAAATCCAGTGCCTGTTTTCTGACTCCCATGCCACTGTTATTTCCACTGCGCCACACATTTTCATCCACAAATAAAAGGATGGCCTTTCTGTTAGTGTGACACAGTAAGCTGTTGGCTGTAGAGGAAGGATGCTGTAGTGGGAAGAATTCGAGACTAAGTGACAGACCAATTCTACCATTAACTAGCCCTTGGTGATCTTTAAGTCCCCTTCTACCTTTACAGTTTCATTATCTAGCAAATATGTTTGTGATTTACATTGGTTACATTCATGTGTATAGAACTTACTATCAGGAATGTTATTGTCAAATGGAGACCTTTAGGTAGCATATCAAGTTATGTGGTGCTTTCTAAACTTATCCATAAGAAATATTTATTGGCCAGATGATTTCATTTAGAGGACATATCTTGCTAATCCTAGAAAGGATCTCAAGAGATATAGTCCCTTTCCCAAATTTTGAGCAGGAGTGCCTTAACATAATGTTTCTTAAATATAATGTTTGTCTCCTCTACATTTGAAAATATTCAGTAGCACAAGAAATTTATTCTTTCTTGTTGATGTGTACTACACCAACCCATAGCTTATTATTTTCTTATTGCCTTACTGTCATCTGAACTAAATGTCCCTGGCTGTGTTCAGGTGTCCTTAACTTGTACTGACTGGAGGGAGACTGGGCCCTTGCTGCCTGGTGACGAGTGGGTACTTGTTAGAGGACATGCCTCTCTTAGAAGGGGTGGCGGGGCACAGATCTCCCCCGTTGTGGTAGATGAGTGACTAGAGCCACTGGACATGCTAAGTTTCCTTTAGTTTATGAAGATGTACATTAAATACAGTCTGTGTGCTCACTTAAAGGATAATTTAAGTTTATGAGGTTTTCATTGGAATTAAAATGCTTATATAGCGTATAGGATTATATTCTGAAGACTGTGGTTATTTTTTAAAATAGGAATCCTTAATTTTAGAATTTGGATGCCTTTAAGAGTGGTCATATTCTTTATTTTTTTGCTATTGGTTTTAGTGAGCTAAACATATAAAAGAACATGCCGAATTCTTTTATAAATTGGATTTCTAAATAACCAAGTTTTAAAACTAAGTGATGTTTCATTAACAATTAGAGATAGCCATTTAATAATGAGTTTCTCTGGAGTTCCCATTTTCAGTTTTATAATTGAGAAGTCAGACTTTTGTGAGATAAACTAAGAGAATGATTAACTGTTTCATGGCAGGCTTTGGAATCCCTCCTGGAAAAGACACTGTCACCAAAAAAGGCAAAGAAATGTTTCAGTGAAATTCGGAGGAGATTTCCTATTGGTAGCCAAAGGGCCTTAGAGAGATGGCGAAGTACATCACCAAAGAGTGAGAGGAGGCCCGTCGTAGCAAAGGAGATATTTCCACAGGAAACAAGAGGACCTTCAGTGGCAAAGAAGCTTCTTGCTAGTATGTGTCCTAAAGTGTTTATTACAAGATACTTTATTCTTTGAAATTGTCTGGACTGTAACAGTTGCCCCCCTGGGTCAGGATTTAAAGCCTAGTCCACAATAGGTGCACTTGAACTAGGATAAAGGAATAGCAACCAAAATGCTTCCTTAGGCTGGAGGCTGGAGTATTTTTCCCTAGAGGAGGGTGGAGAAAGTAAAATTCCCTTTACCTGCATCATAGCATTTGGGCTAACCAAAGTAAATCCCTGCAGAGCTGGAAGTTAGAACCCTGCTTTTTTTTTTTAAGTTTCTTTATTTACATTTTAACGATAGATATATACATATCTACACAAATACACGTTGGTTGATACATATGATCTTTTTTTACATAGGTAATAAATTCTCGTTATTCCAATAAGCAGAGTTGCAAGCTTACGTGGTGTGCACATTTAAACAGATACTGCCAACTTGCCCTTGAAAATGGGCATACAATTATGTTTTGTTTAGCAGTGACCATCAGTATGTATTTCCCCATATCCTTGCCAAGTACTTTATATAATGAAATATAAAAAATTTCCAGTCTCTTGGTGGAAAATGGTACCTTACTGTTTTATATTGTGTTTCCCTGATTCCTAGTCAGGAAGGTTTCTCTTTCATGTGTTCCTTAGCCTTGTTTATTTCCTCTTCTTTGATTTATCTGTTCATATCCTTTGCCATCTCCCTACTGGGTTCTGTCTTTTGCTTATGAGTATATAGAAGTTCTTTATATATTTTGGATCTTAATCCTTTTCTGGTTTACATGTATTGTAAATATTTTCTCTTAGACACTTACTTTTGAATTTTGTTTATGATATCTTTTCTGGCACAGAAAATTTTATTTTTATTATTTATTTTATTTACTTTTTTCAGCTGTGCCACGAGGCTTGTGGGATCTTACTTCTCTGACCAGGGATTGACCCTGGACCCTGGCAGTGAAAGCACCAAGTCCTAACCACTGGACTGCCAGGGAATTCCCAGAAAATTTTAATTTTGTAGGCAAAATCGTCATTCTTTCCTACATATTTTAATATTGTAAGAGGTAGTTCTTTCCTCTTTGTTGTTGTGCTTTTTCAAAATTTTGCCGATGGTGATTGCTTATCTTCAGAGGAATTTAGAATGAGCTTGTCAAGTTCCATGAAAAATGCTGTTGGGAGTTCAATTGGTATTACATTGAGTTCATAAATTAATTAGGAGAGGAATGACATCTTTACAATATGATCTATCAATTTATTCATGCCCTTTTTCCATCCCTTCAGTTGAATTTTATAACTTTCTGCATATGATAATCCCTGACGTAGGAATATATAGGAATTCCTAAATTTTCTTGTTAGGTTTATTTCCAGTTTTTATTGCTATCGTGAATGGGATCTGTTTTTAAAATTACATTTTGAAATTGGTTATTGCTACTTATAGGAGAGCTGTTGGATTTGTACATTGCTCTTATATCTGACACCTCGCTGAAATCTTTTATTTGTTATGGTATTGTATTTCATTGGTTCTAAGGTATACATTTGAACATTTTCGAAATTGGGATGCATTCTTAAATTGATGATATCTTACAATTACTTGACGATATTTTAAAATTTCGTATCGGTACATAAAATAATGATATGTCTTATACTTGATATTTCAGATTTGAATAAAATATGAGGTTTTGTTAACTTTTATGTATTTTTCCAGATAGATGAGCTCACTTAAGTTTTGCCTCTCTCTTTGCAATTTTTATACCTTTCTTTTTTCCTCTTTCTGCTTTATTGAATGGATTTTAATTCAGGTAATATTGAATAATAACTGGAATGGTGGACATCAACTCGCCTTGCGTGCCCCCCCCTTACCAGTTTAAAGGGAATGCTTTTTCATATGTGATGCTGACTATTGATTTTTGGCAAATCTGCATATGAAGTTAAGGAAATTTTCTTCTGTTCCTGTTTTGCTAAGAGATTTTCTTTTCCTCTTTTTTTTTTCCTTCTTAAACTGACATATATACATTGATAGTATTTTAAAATAGTTTTAAGATTTTAATATTGAATTTTTTAATATGCCATTTATATTAGAGTGTGGATGAATCCAGTAAACTAGTTTTCCTTCTTTTAATTGAAGTGGAATGTACAGATAGAAAAGGGCACTATAAATTTACAGCTCAGTTATCAGAAAACAAACGTTTGTGTATGAACACCACCCAAGCCAGGAAATGGAACATTACAAGCACTAGGAAATCCCCCTAGACGCTGCTCTTCCAACCTCCTTCCCCTGCTTCTTCCCCTCTATTAAGTATCACTGTGATTTTTAATGCTGTACTTTGGTTTTGCCTGATTTGGAACTTTATAAAAAATAGAATCACACAATTGGTATTTTCTTGTGACTGGCTTCTTCCACTTAACACTTTGTGAGATTCATCTGTTCTGTTTGTGTAGCTGTAATTTGTTTATGTTCATTGCTGTATTCCACTGTACGAATATATGGCCATTTATCTATTCTGTTGTTTTAATCATTGGGTTTTTTCCAGTTTGGGGTGATTATAAGGGAAACTACTGCGATCGTTTTTATATATGTCTCTTGGTACATGTGTGCCTGTGTTTCTGTTGGGTTTATTCCCAGGAGTATAATTGTTAGTTCATCAGGGTATGTATTGGTTCAACTGTAATAAAGATTTTTTTCAAAGTAGTTTTATCCTTTTATATTCCAACCAACCGTGTATGAGAACAGTTGCTACACATCCTTGCCAGCCCTTGTTATTAGTTTTTAAATTTTTGGCGACCTGGTTGTTGTGTAAGGCTGTCATTGTGGTTTTAGTTACATTTTCTGGATGTTTAATGGTGAGTACTTCTTCATATACTTATTGGCCATTTACATGTCTTCTTTTGTGAAGGGCCAGTTCAGGTCTCTTGACCAGTCCTCCCTCCCCCCACCCCATTTTCGATTCCCATTTTTCCTTTCTCTCTCTCTCTCCTTTTCTTTATTGATTTGTAGGAGTTCCTCGTAGGAGTATTCTACATAGGACCCTTTCTCAGTTACCTGTGTTGTAAATATCCTCATAGAAATAAGATGTAGCTTGTTTTTAAATGTTGCCGAGGTGTCTTTTGATGGACAGAATTCTTAATTTCACTGTATTCCAATGTAGCAATCTTTTCCTGTATAGATTTTTTGTTGTTGTTTGTTTTTTTGGTTTGTTTTTGGATCCTGTTTAAGAAGCTTTTCCTTATGCCCAAATTAAGAAACTATTTTCCGATGTTATTTCCTAAAAAAGGTTCATTTTCTTCCAGGTGGATATCTAGTTGAGCTAGCACTCTTGGTTGAAAATATTATTCTTTCCCCACAGTGGCATACAGTGTCACTTTTGTCATAAGTTGTGTCCACATATGTGTGGGTCAGTTTCTGGGTCCTCTGTTCTCTTCCACTGATTTATTTGTTGGTTCTTATGCTAGTGTACACTATCTTACTTAACTATTCTAAGTCTTTTTAAAAATTTTTTTTTGTGGTACACGGGCCTCTCACTGTTGTGGCCTCTCCTGTTGCGGAGCACAGGCTCCGGACGCGCGGGCTCAGTGGCCATGGCTCCGGGGCCCAGCCGCTCCGCGGCATGTGGGATCTTCCTGGACCGGGGCACGAACCCATGTCCCCTGCATCGACAGGCGGACTCTCAACCACTGCGCCACCAGGGAAGCCCTATTCTAAGTCTTGATATCTAGTAGAACAGCTTTTGTCACCTGTTCTTCCAGAATGTCTTGGCAAATCTTGACCCTTGGTATTTCCATAGAAATTTTAGAATCAGAATTTGTTAATTTTCATCCCCTCCCCCTCCAACAACAAACAACCTATTGGAATTTTGGTGAGGAATTGTTATCTTTACAATATTCTATTTCCCAATCCACCAGCAGGGTATATATCCCTCCATTCATTTAGGTTGTCTTTAAATACTCTCAGTAACTTATAATGTGTGTGTGTGTTTGTTCATCTTTATTTAGAATTATTCCTTGGTATTGCTATTTTCAGTGCATTCAGTAAATGATGTCTTTTTAAAAACTTAATTTTTAATGAATATTGTGGATATACAGACATATAGTCGATTTTATGTGTTGATTTTATATCTAGCAACCTTGCTAAGCTAATTTATTTCTAATAATTTATGGGCAGATTATTTGTGTTTTGCAGTGTATATAGTCATGTCATCTATGAATATAACCATTGGTTTATTTCCTCCTTTCCAATCTTTATTGCTTTTATTTCTTTTTCTTCTATGGTTTTCTGGTTTTATTTACTTGATCTGTAGATGACTGATCTAAAGGTATGTTCAAGTCTCTTGAGACTTTAAAAATTTCTCTTTGTATTTCTATTCATTTTTTTGTTTGTTTTTTTTTGTTTGTTTGTTTGTTTGTTTTGCGGTACGTGGGCCTCTCACTGCTGTGGCCTCTCCCGTTGCGGAGCACAGGCTCCGGACGCGCAGGCCCAGCGGCCATGGCTCACGGGCCCAGCCGCTCCGCGGCATGTGGGATCCTCCTGGACCGGGGCACAAACCCGTGTCCCCTGCATCGGCAGGCGGACTCCCAACCACTGCGCCACCAGGGAAGCCCTCTCTTTGTATTTCTATTCATTTTTGTTTTGTACATTTTGAAGATGTGCTGTTAGATGCCTAAGCGTTCCTTACTGATAAATCTTTTTTCTGTGGATTTTGTATGTTATTATTAAATATCTCTCTTTGCCTTTTTAACGTCATTCACTTCGGATTCTGTTTTGTTTGATATTAATATTGTTTCATCTACCTAACTTGTTTGGCATTTACCTAGAATAACATTTTCCATCCCTTTATGTTCAGTTTTTCTTTGCTGTTTTATTTTAAGAATGTCTCTTGTAAATAGTTTATTGTTGGTATTTTTAACCCTGTTGTAGAGTTCTATATTTAACCTACTTACATTTACTGAGATTAATAGCACATTTGAACTTCTTTTACCTTATTTTTTGTTTTCCACTTGCCACTTTTTTTTCTTCGTTGTAATTTATTATGTTAATCAAGTTGTTCTTGTTTCATTTTGTTTCCTCTACTGATTTGAAAGTTATATATCAGTCTGGTTTTCATTTATTTCTCAATCTAAACTAATTCTGTGGAAATCTGTAGCTTAATGCACTGCCTCTATCATGAATGTAACAAAACCTAACTTACTCAGTTACTATTAGATATTTACTCACTGTAATGTGGTATTCTGTTCCCTTCATTGGTAGGCAGGTAGAACTAGTATAGCACCTTCCTTCTAACCAGAAGGCTGCCTTTGCCAGCCTTTCCCTCAGGACAGGTGTGATGTCTATTTGCTGCTGTATCCTCTGTGGTAGCCCCAAGGCCGACACATAGTTAGGCATTTAAATGAGTGACTGTGAAGAAGTGAAATAGGACAAGAAAAGGCCTCTGAGCAGCAAATCACAGTAACCTGAGTTCTGGGTGCTCATTTATGATACTCTGGAGGGAATGTGGAGAACTTTCCAGGCCTGCACACAGAGATGTGTTCCCTAAATGAGTTAAAAGATGAGAGGCGCCCATAACTGAGTTGTGAAAGGTGAGGACCAGATTCAGAGAGAGAATTTGGGAAACCTGCTAATATAAAACTCATTGTAGGCACCAGTGTGGGAAAGCAGGAAGACAGACCACCGTGGGAAAAACGGGGACCAGAAAGACCTCACTCTAGTCCCAGCTCCGCCAGTTTGTGATCCTGGGTTGATGACTTAATCTCTCTGAACCTTCATTTTTTCATCTGTGACTGGGGATAATACAGGCATACCTTATTTTTTTGTGCTTCACTTTATTGCGCTTCACAGATACTGTGCTTTTTACAAATTGAAGGTTTGTGGCAATCCTGCATTGTCAGGTGATGGTTAGCATATTTTAGTGATACAGTATTTTTTAATTAAGGTGTATACATTTTTTAAAGACATAAGGCTATTGCACACTTAATCGACTACATACTACATAGTGTAAACATAACTTTTATGTGCACTGGGAGACCAAAACATTTGTGTGACTCGCTTTATTGTGATGATATTTGCTCTATTTTGGTGGTCTGGAACCGAACCTGCAAGATCTCTCAGGTACGCCTGTGGTCCTTATCCGATGTAACTGACTTAGTTGTGGTAAGTAGCAAATTAGATAATTCATCAAGAATTAAGTGAGCTTCAGTTATCTGGAAAATGTGTTCATGTGGAACAGCTCCGTAGTTCCTGACAGGGCAGAATGAATGGGCCTTGCCCTGGACTGAGAGAGTCAGAAGATGTGACTCTGCTGCTTGCTGACCTTGTGACCTTGAGTAAAGCACTTAACTGTTACTTCCTCATCTGAAAAAACATAGTAATCATTGCCCCACCTGCTCTGTGTGTCATGGTGAGCCTCAAATGTGAATGTGAATTGTGTTAGATACTGAAAAAGTGTGCAGATGTCAGGGCTGATCATAAAATCACTGTCGTTATCATCATTACAAATTGAGGTATTATGGAAATTTGTAAATTTGCAAATTTAATACAGTTGCTTATGGGGAAGGATATGGTAGCCCTCTTATTTTTATTTATTTTACTGGTTTTTTTTGGTCATTATAATCTGGATTTCAGAAGGTTGCAGTTTCTGTTTCTGTTTTAGAATTCACTCTACCTAATACCTCCATTCTGAATTCCTAAGGTGTCCTCTTCCCAACGCCCCCGCCCCGATCCCTAAAAGTCACAGGGAGCCACTTGGGTGGAAAACCCAGTCTTTTCAGTTGGGATATATGTGTGAGCCTGATTTGATCTTGTGATTTATGTAATTGTTGGCTGGCACGTTTCTTTACCGGCTTCTGAAATGTTCTTACAGTGGTTGATTTCATTAGTATAACTTGTCAGATGTAAGGATGCTGCTTCCCTCCCCATCACCAGCAATGTCCTCAAACTCAGCTGCCTCTGGAACTTGTACTATATTTGCAGTTGATTTTTGCAAGTCAGAGCTGAAAAGGCATCAGGACCTAGAGGTCAGAGTTGCCTTGCTATATGTAAACTTGGGGATTAATAAATAAGTTTTAGACTGAGGATTTAGTCTAAGCATTCTTTCCTTCCAATTTATGTATCCTTGCTGCTTAACTTCCATGACCTTGAAAAGTACCAGATTAAAAAAGTGATGGGCTTCCCTGGTGGCGCAGCGGTTGAGAGCAGGGGACACGGGTTCGTGCCCCGGTTCGGGAAGATCCCACATGCCGCGGAGCGGCTGGGCCCGTGAGCCATGGTGATGCAAGGAGAGTCTGGCCTTTGGCCAGATTAAAGTAGTCTAAATATAGTTTTCCTTTTATTATGAAATATTTAGACATATAGAAAAAGAATGAAAATAATAAATACCTGTATATCTACTAGCCAGATTTAATAAACTTTAACGTTTTTGTTTTATTTGCTTCAGAATTTTTTTTGGAAATAAAATATGACAGCTACAGCTGAAGTGCCTTTTATATTTCTCTCCCCATTCTATACCCCTCCCTCCCTCACCAGAGGTTACTTTTGTTATTATAATAGGGACCTGCCCTGTTTTTATACCTGTACTGCTTATGTCTCTATCCATAAACACTATAAAGTATTGTTTCATATGCTATGCATTTCATGTCAGTGATATCTTACAAATACAACATTTGCAGTTTGCTTTCCCCTCCACTTAGGTTTGTAAGACTTGTTCATACTTATACATGAATTCTAATTTATTAATTTAACCACTGGGTGGGTTTCCCTTGTATGAATATACCATAGTTTATTCTCAGTTCTTATTGATCGACATTTGGGTCGTTTCCACTTTTTTGCTGTTACAAACACTGATGAAGTGAATATCTGTGTTCATGTCTTCCTGTGTAAGCGTGAGGGTTCCTCTAGGCTGAGTCTGTGCCCAGGAGTGAAACTGCTGGCTGACAGTGTGGGTGAGTTTTCAAGTAGCTGTGCCAGTTTACTCCTGCACTAGTAGCTTGTGAGAGTACTTGTTTTTCTATATCCTTGTTTATACATAGTATTGTCACATTAAAAATTTCCCCCTAATCTGATGGATGTGAAATGGTACCTCATTGTCTTAATTTCAATTTTTCTGATTACTGATGATCATCTTTTCATGTTTTTATTGACGGTTCAGATTTTCTCTCTAAATTGCCGTTTTCTTTCCTTTGCCTGTTTCTGTGTTGGATTGTTTGTTTTTCTTATAGATTCATAGGCGTTCTTTATATATTCTGTATATTAAGCCTATATTAGTTATATGCATTACAGAGATGTACTTCCAGACTCTGGCTTGTCTGTGACTTTATGGTGTCTTTTTGTCAAAAGGAAGTTGTAGTTTCATGTAATTAAGTTTAAATATGTTAACATTATATTTGACTTTAAGAAAGCCTTTTCTGCCCTGATGTCATAATCATATTCTCCTGTATTTTCTTCTAAAATCTTTAAAGTTTTCCTTTCACATTTAGGTCTTTATTCCATTTAGAATGTAAGTGTTCAGTTTGAGGCAAGGATCCTCACGCTGAACAGTTAAGTTTTTATTTTGTTACCTATGGATACTAATAATTTCAGCACTATTTATTGAACAATCCAGTTCATATTCACTGATTTGTCATACTGCCTTTGTCATATCCATCCTGCTTCATTGGTTTCTGCCTGTTCCTGTATCACTCCCACACTGCCTTAATTATTACAGCTTTATCACGAACACTTTATCTCTGGGAAAATAAGACTCCCACCCCTGCCCTATTCCCCACTTTTTTGTTCTTCAGAATTATTTGGGCTATCTTGGGATTTTTACACTTCATAAGAATTTTAGCATTAACCTGTTTAGATCCACAAAAAAATCTGTTGGGATTTTAATTGAACGTGCATTTGAAATTGTAGATCACTTTGGGGAGAATGGACAGCTTTACAGTATTTTTTCATTCATAAATACAATTAATCCAAATTTTCTTTCATGTCCTTTAAAATACCTTTGAATTTTTTCGGTAAAAGTCTTGTACACCTTTCATTAGATTTCTTCCTTAGTGCCCTACAGTTTAGTTGCTAATGTTAATGGGGTGTTTTTTCTAATTAGTTATTTTGATCTGTGGGAATGATATTGACTTTTGTATATTTTTCTTCTTTTATCCAGAAACCTTGCTGAACTCTATTCTTAGTTGTAATTGCTTATCTGTAGATTCTCTTGGATTTTTTTTCTATGTAGGAAATATCTCATCTTCAAATAAAGACAGTTTTACTTTCTTTTCCACTGCAGGTTGTATGTCATGTATGGAGTTCAGACTTTATTCTGTATCAAATTAGGAGCCATTGAAGGTTTTGAGAAGTGATATTTAAATATTTACATTGAAAAAAATAATTATGGTAGCCAGGAGAAGGTGTGATTGAAGATAAAGAAGGGGTCAGTTAGAAGATGCTATTGTTACAGTCACAGGATATTGCAAGCCTGACCTTGGGTAGTGGCAGAAGGCAAGGAAGGATAAGACATATTTAAGAATTGGGATCTGAGAGACCAGGTGAGTAAGTAACTGTGGGAGGTGAGATTCAGGGAGTCAGCCATGGCACTTAGGTTTCTGCTTGTAGAACTGCAGTAGGAGTCATAGGATTAGGAGCAACTCTGACAGCAAAACACCTCAGTTTTTAACAGGGTATTGTGAGCTTATCTGTCTCTAGATAATCACTCTCACTTGATTTGAACAGCATTTCTCTCAATTTGTCCTTCTGAAATCTCCATGTAGATAAGTATCAACCTGATACAGAGCTTCCAATGACCCAGAGGTTGGAAAACGAGCTTGATGTATTAAATGTGGATATCCTTCCGGAAGAAGCTCCATCTATTGTAGACCAAAATGCAAACTTCAAAGAAGAGGCATTAGCCCTGGCAAAAACAAGAGCAGGGAAAAAGAAGCTTGTGACTGAGAACGTGCCACCCTTTAGGAAGAAAGATACTCTGGCACCGGCAAGACTACAGCAAGTATGAAATCACTCCTTTCTTCTGGCCCATTTGTATTAATCTGACATTGTCCAAGGTCACACAGGCTGGTAGGAGGTGGAGCTAGGATTTGAGTTCTCAGGCATTTGAATGCCAGAGCCCTTGAGTCCAACTGTCTAAACTAAGCTTAGCTCCAGGTCGTTTTTATTTTTTAACAAAAAACAACAAGTTTTAATACTGTTACTAAGGGCAGGGCATTCTTTCTTGTCCTGGTTTAGTAAGAGCCTAACTGTTTGGATACCAAGGTCTTCACTGGGTAGGCTATTTTAAAATTCAGACTTTTTCTGCTTCTGATTTGGAAGTGTGAAATTTGAGAGGATTAAGATTTCCTGCTACAGATAAATATCGATAAATATTTGATATTGAAAGGCATCTTAGGGTGAGTACTTTCTAATATGGCTTTGGGAGCCAGCTGGCTTGAAAGTATATTATATTTTAATGTACGGCCAAGCCAGGGATTCTAGTTTTATGCCTCCAACCCTCTCCCCACAACCAAGGTTGTTTCAATGTAATTTGTACCCTCCCCAAATTTCTGCTACAGTGCTTTCCACTTAGGTTTTTGCTGAATGGGTGTATGAACATCATAGGGCCATCTGAAGCTTCAGTAAGCCAGAGGTTACAGCCAGTTTCTTTGATGTCCGTTTGGCTTTATAATTCATAGTTATCTCTTGCAGAGACTCCACAAAGCTGAAAAAAGTAGACCACCCCGATCTTACAGCAAAAGCAGGTTGCAACGGACAACAGTCTCCTCCAGGTTAAAAATGAACCAGCAGCCTGTGAAGGACCATAGGGCTCCTTGGATACCTCCAAACCCCACACCCCCGCTGGCATCTCCTAAATGGTATGTAAAAATTAACGGAACCATTTGGGTGTGTGACTTTATTTTCCTCCGCAGATCAAAGGTGACCTACTCCTTAGAGCAAATAAAGCAGCATCCTTAGTTCCCATTAAGGAGAAAAGCTTATTTGGATGAGTAATATATACATGAGACATTTTTTGCTAGAAGCCTATTGGTTCCTCTTTCCTACCTAGCTATGAGTAGAGTAACTCCCACGGGTCACCCCAATACCCTGTGGACATGTTCACCGTATGGAGGATCATGGGCTGCCTTCACTTGTCTCTTCACCCAGTGGATCCTAGTTACTTGAGGCCAGGAACTGTGCCTTCCTTATATCTGAATGTACAGGGCCTGATGTAGTAAATCTTCGTAGACATCTAGTAAATCTTTGCTGAATGAATGAATATTTAAAAATAATTCCTATTCCAAGTCAAGACAATATGAATGATAAAACCATGCAAATCTCATAGATGCTGTCCTGACCGCAGGGGACAGTTAGGGTAATGCTGACATTACTGCCTTGTCACCCTCACTCATAGCACATGGAGAATGAGGACCTGCCATTCCACGGAGCTGGGGAGAAGGCATTGTCCTTCAGGGGCAGCAGAGTCCAGTTAGGTGGAAGTAGTCTTTGGGGAATTGGTTAAAAGTGAAGGGGAGGACTTCCCTGGTGGCACAGTGGTTAAGAATCCACCTGCCGGGGCTTCCCTGGTGGCGCAGTGGTTGAGAGTCTGCCTGCCAATGCAGGGGACGTGGGTTCGAGCCCTGGTCTGGGAGGATCCCACATGCCACGGAGCAGCTGGGCCCGTGAGCCACAACTACTGAGCCTGCGTGTCTGGAGCCTGTGTTCCGCAGCAGGAGAGGCCGCGACAGTGAGAGGCCCGCGTACCGCAATGAGGAGTGGCCCCCGCTCTCCGCAACTGGAGAAAGCCCTCGCACAGAAACGAAGACCCAACACAGCCAAAAATAAATAAATTAAAAAAAAAAAAAAAAAAAAAGAATCCACCTGCCAATGCAGGGGACATGGGTTCGAACCCTGGTCAGGGAAGATCCCACATGCTGCAGAACAACTAAGCCTATGTGCCACAACTACTGAAGCCTGCACTCTAGAGCCTGCGAGCCACAACTACTGAGCCCATGCGCCACAACTACTGAAGCCTGCACGCCTAGAGCCCGTGTTCCGCAACAAGAGAAACCACCTCAACAAGAAGCCTGCGCACTGCAACAAAGAGTAGCCCCCACTTGCCACAACTAGAGAAAGCCCGTGCGCAGCAACGAAGACCCAATGCAGCCAAAAATAAATAAATAAATTTATAGAATATATATATATATATAGAAAAAAAAATTAAAAGTGAAGGGAGCTTGTATACTGTGGGACAGCGGTTCTCAAAAGCACAATGGAAAGGGCCAGGAGGTAGGACAGTAAAAGGAAGGCAGCCAAAAGTAGTAATGGGGGGAGGAGAACAAGTGAGAAGATAGGTGACTTGAAGGGTTCAGCCTTTAAGAGGCGGGCAGGAAACACGGTGAGAAGCCTGGTGGGATGGAGTCCCCGAAGACTCTGAATGATTGTGAATGGATGGTTATGCTTATTCCTCAACTCTCACTTTAAAGCTGAAGAAACGGTGTCCAGCGAATCTAATGTCTTGCTTATATAGCAGAGCTGGGACTAAAATCAGGTCTTCTGATTTCACAGTGTATGTGCTTTTTTGCTTTTATTTCTCTGCTCTAAATTCTATGTTTTTGGGGAATTCCCTGGCAGTCCTGTGGTTAGGACTCCGTGCTTCCACTGCAGGGGGCATGGGTTCGATCCCTGGTTGGGGAACTAGGATCTCGCATGCCACCCAACGTGGCCAAAAAAAAAAAAAAAATCTGTATTTTTATATATGCGTTAGTATAGAGATGTGAATTCAGTTGTAAGCTCATAAAACCAGCAGTTGGTTGGAGTTTATATTGCAAACCAAATATACAGTGGACTGTCTTCTAGAGTGTATGCGTGGTTGGTCGGGGAGGGGAGGGCATAAGGCTTATGGGCTCAAAGTGCTGTATTAGGCCTTATAAAGGCACAAAGTTGCTATGTAACATGGAATGTAGTTAGTGACCCAAATCTATATATTAAAACAGGGTTCTGTTGAGGTTCACCCATTATTCTGTAATTGACAGTTGTTTTTTCGTTTAAAATAGTGATTGCTTCTATGAAGCAAAGGAGGACTTCTTTCCTTTGACACTGAGCCTGAACCCTGGAGGATCTCACTCTGCTTTACATTCAGTTTCCGATTCAGAGCCCCATCCTGTAGATCACCATTAATTTAACGCTCTTGTCTTCTCTAAGCTGGCACCTTTTACGAGTCATTGGATGTGGAGTGAATGATTACAAAGGCATAGTTTTCCATTTTTTTGCAGTGCTGCCTGGCTAAAGGTGAAATCTAGCCCCAAAGATGCCGCAAAAGAACAGTCTGTCCAGCAAGAAGATACTCAAGAGGAAAGTCAGTTGAGAGGTGCTGTTGAGCACGAAGCAGTGAGGTTTGTCCTGGCGTTCGTCAAGTCTTTGAAAAGTAAAGGCCCCGTTTCACGAGGATTCTAAAGCGAACTCTTCTCTTTCCCATGTGTAAAGTTGGCTATTTAAAATGGAAATTACTAAACTTTTCTGTCAAATTATGCAGCTCAGACAGTGAACCCCTTTTTTATTCCTTGTCTAATTCATTCAAAAATTACGTATGTGTCTGTTGTCTACCAATTGCTCGTTTTGTATATGGTACAGTTGTGAGCTCTCTGGAGACTTTTAAAAAGGGGGGCAAAAAGGACAGAATCCCAGCCGCTACTTATTTATACTCAGTAGAGAGGACATATCACTGACTATAATTTAAGATAGAACATGGTACGTCCCCTGAGAACTGAAGAGTTAAGAGCTGAGAGAGTTCTGAAAGGGGACAGGACACCTCTGCAGAGATCTAGGCTTTGTGGAGGGAGATGGAAAATCAATTAGGACTTAAAGAATAGGCTTTAAATAGGGGGTGATGAGGTGAGGCCACTCCATGACAAGAGAGCAGTGAAAACAGGTTGCTCTGCATTCATTTGGCTGGAATTGTTCTTGCAATTATGGGGAAGCCAAAGCGAAAGTGGACCATTAGATAATTTGATACTATTCACGTACCCTAAACTGAAAGCATCAAGCCCTAACACATACAATAACGTTGTTCCGAGTTAGCTTTGCCTTTCTGTTTTTATTTGACTTTGCTCTGCCTTTAGGGCTCTCCTGGGAGCCCATTTCTTTGTCTGAGCTGGAAGATACAGGAACAGCTTTGTTTTACAGCTGAGCGAGAAGTCCTAATTGCAGCAATGGCTAGTTTTCTCGAGAATATTCGTGGGTATTTTTTTGTGTGTGTGGCTCTGCACGCTCACTAGGAGTGCTCTTGCGGGTGAATGTCTTTTTACGTGAAACGTTACACGGAGAGCTTTACTGGCCCAGAGGCTGCGTTACCTCTTGAGTCTTTAATGGAGCCAGGATTGGTGCTCTGGGGGATCCTGACTCCTGGTCTCTTTATGTGGTAATGATACCTGCAGGTCAAGGTAGAATTGGTCTGAGTCTTTTGTACTGTCTGCTAGACTCACTTGGCTTGATGCTGAAACTTCCAAAAGATTAAAGGAATTAGAAGAATTAAAAGCCGAAGAAATGGACAAAATGCAAAAACAGAGGTAACTGTGTGTTTCTGAGGTAGAGAAAAACCAAAGCAGCAGGGCTGTTTTACATCATCTAGTCATTTTCACAACTAGTTGAGATTGTTTAGTGGTGTAGTCACACTTCTCATGTTTATTGACCATCTGCCTGCTTAAAGTACTTTGAAGTCACCTAAGAAGCCAACAGTGGAGCCCAGACTGGAGCCCCAGGGAGTCCTGGCTGGTTTGAGGAGAGTTGGGGTGACTCTGATACCATCCTCTAGGCTCAATTGGCTTGATGCTGAAACTTCCAGAAGAACAAAGGAATTGAATGAACTCAAAACTGGAGAAATGGATAGACTTCAAAAACTGAGGTATGGGACTTCCCTGGTGGCGCAGTGGTTAAGAATCCGCCTGCCAATGCAGGGGACACGGGTTTGAGCCCTGGTCCGGGAAGATCCCACATGCTGCGGAGCAACTAAGCCTGTGCACCACAACTACTGAGCCTGTGCTCTAGAGCCCGCAAGCCACAACTACTGAGCCCATGTGCCACAACTACTGAAGCCCGTGTACCTAGAGCCCATGCTCCTCAACAAGAGAAGCCACCACAATGAGAAGCCCGCCCACTGCAATGAAGAGTAGCCCCCGCTTGCCGCAACTAGAGAAAGCCCACGCGCAGCAACAAAGACCCAACACGGCCATAAATAAATAAATAGATAAATAGATTGCTTAATTAATAAGGGGGAAAAAAAACTGAGGTATGTGTTTGCTTCTGAGGAAGGATAGTGAATGCTTGCCTATTCTAATTGGTCTAGATAGTTTCACCACCAAGCTGGACCATTTGGGCCTAAGCTCACTAAATGAATGAATGAATGAATATCTGCGTGCCTGTGTGTATTTTACACAGTATTTTTGCTAGGAATTATTTCTTTTGTGTGGAGTTTGAATGATATCTATAGTTTCGGAGGAGTTTTATCTGAAAGATCGGTATTATATCTATTTGTTTGTACTGCACTCAGAGGTGCTTTTCTCCTGGCTCAGTAGGGTAGGAGGTTAACGTGCAGTCTGCTCTTGTGGGTGGCTGTGTGGATACTTTTGCTTCACGTGTTAGCTTGAGTGCAGCCTAAGGTTTTTGAATGAGGTTGCTTTTCCCATTTGCCCCCAAGAGTGTTACCACCTAACTACAGGCACGAAGAAGTTCATGAGAAGGTTGAGTTGGTACTGCTGCAGTTGGCTCATTTTTCTAGCTCTGATAACGATTCACCCTGAAGTCACATGAACAGAATTCTCATTGACACAGCTGTGCATGCTGTCACTGGTCATGATAGAACGTTCACTCCCAGGCTGGAAGGGCCGTGGCTCTTTCTTTAGCGGGTGAGCACTGTGAACCACCACCCCAAACCACGAGATAGATCAGCACCCCTGCTCTCAAACTCCCTGTGAGTCTCTCTTCAGTTGCATCCCCTTCTTTCTCCCCAGAGTTCACCACTGTCCTGATTCCTGTGTTAATCTTTTCATTACCCTTATTCATAAATCTGTTACATAAGTGTGTATCGCTAGCCATATATTGTTCATCCTGACAGCTGAGAAGCAAGCCCAAACCTAGCTAAACAAGGAAAAGGCAATGCTGCTGGTAGTAGATGAAGATTCCCAGGGAAAGTAGTCTGCACAGAGTCCATCCTGCACTTCCCTAGGAGTTTTTAGGTGCCCATCCTGGGAAGTTAATGGGCAAGGTCATGAACGAGTCCTTGCAAATGTAGGGCTTACACCATTTGGGGCATCTGGAAGTGAACCAAGTGCAGTGGACTTCTGGAAGAAGCCTGGTCAGGGGGACAGCGGGCTGTCTTGTATAGTGTTCTATTTTATCGCCAAGAAGTATTCTATTGCATGACTATCCCACAGTCTGTTTATCCATCCTCCTGTGAATTAACCTTTGGGGTATTTTCCATTTTTAGTTAGTATGGGAGTTACTTTCTAGTTTTTCCACATCCTAGCTGACATTTGGTAATGTCTGGGGTTTTTTGTTTTTTGTTTTTTTTAATTTTAGCCGTTCAGGTGAGAGTGTGGTGGTGTCTTGTTGGGATTTTAATTTGTATTTCCTTGAAGTCTAATGATGATGAGGATCTGTTTTAGTGCTTATTGTCATGTGTCTATTCAAATCTTTTGCCATTTTTTATCATTTTTTTAATTATTGATTTTTAAGAGTTTTAAAACATATTTTCTGGATTTGAGGCCCTTTTCAGAATATGTGCAGCAGATATTTTCTCACAATACTGTGGCTTGCCTATATATTTTCTTAATGGGGTCTTTTGATGACTAGAAGTTTTAAATTTTGATTAAGATCAGCTTATCAATTTTTTCATTTTACAGTCTCTTTTGTGAAATAAGTAATCATTGCCAATGCTGACATCTCAAAGATATTCTGTGTTTTCTTCTAAATGCTTTATAGTTTTAGGTTTTATTTTTATGTCTGCAATCCATTTTTTATTAATTTCTGTACACAAGATGAGATGCTGATCCAAGTTCATTGTTTTCCTTATGGATATCTGGCTATTCTAGCACTATCTGATGAAAGGATTATTGACCTTGAGCTTTACTCTAGGGTCATCTGGGTGGACTGTTGGATAAGGACCCTCATGTGGGTCTTTAGGTGTTTCCTTTAGGGTAGGTCAAACTATCCAGAGATGAGTCTTTTGATCTTCTGCCTGGAGGGTGAGGACCTGGATGCCAGTGTCCTAGGAGCTGAGCTGGGCAGGAGGGTGGTGAGTCTTACCACTCGGCATTCAGCTTACGTACATGAATCCCCTCTTTTCAGTAGGGCACCTACTGTCTCAATGTAATTGGCATCCCCTAGTCAAGAGGCCCCTCCAGAGAATGAGCAACCAGACTTCCCTCAGAGTTGGAGAGAGGCAGTGGTCCAGTTGTGCGAAGGAGGGAAAGGGACCTAGGGATCTAACTTCTCAAACATCATTTGACTCTTGTCTTTTATAGTTAAGCCACCTCCTCCCAGCTCACCCCCAGGCCTAGGCATACCTGGTGCTACCAGTCTTGGGCCTCTTTAAGTCAGCAGTACAAATTGTGTGAGTTCTCAGGTTTCCCCATTATGACCCTAGAATTCAGCTTTCTCAGGTCAGTAAGTTACTTACCACTTTTGTCCTTCTGTTTCCAGCACCATTTTCCCCCCTTGTCTTTATGAGTTTATGTCTAATTCTGTTATTGTTGGGCTTGGGAGGGAACAAAATTAGCTTCATTTGTTGAGTCTTCTGCCCTCTTTAGTTGTTTCAAGGCAGCCATTATTCTTTCAAAATGGATTCAGAGCCTAATATACTTCTTCAGATGTTATCTCAGCCCTTGTCCTCAAAGTTAGGTTCAGGACCAGCATTACTGCATCACCTGAAAGCTTGTTGGAAATGCAGACTCTCAGGCCTCTCTCAGACCAACTGAATCAGAATCTGCATTTAACAAGATCCCCAGGGATGGCCATGAACATTAGAGAGGCCCTACAGTTTTTATAATCATTTGGTTTCCCTTCGCCTGGGGTGGTAAATAAATATGCACAATAAGATATTTTCTTGCTTTTGATTTTAATTTTCAGTTTTATTTCTAAACAGTGTTTCTGCCACCCAATTAGCGGATAAGGTAGAGAAGGCAGTTCTGGAGCGTTTGAAGCCTCTTCTGGTCAAGGCCCAGGTAATCTAGTTCATCCCATGTGCTTGCCTTTTGGAAGTTCTCAAATAAAAAGAGTTGCTCCAGAGGTCACACTGAGCCTTTGCAGGGCTGAGTGCCTGGCAGCTGGAAGCTACAGTGCTGCTCCGTGCTTCATAGCGTGCGTGCAGTGCTGCTGGGGCCCCTTTTGGGCACCCACACTGTTGATGTGTCTTCCATTGTGAGTAAGGGAACAAGATGAGGGAAGAGAAAGTACCACTTTTGAGAAAGGTGAGATTTTAGTTTGGGGAATGAGTTTCTATTGCAATTTACGTTCTTAATCAAATAGAGCTATTGGTGGTGTTAGTGTTCCGTTCACTGCTTCCACTCTAATCCCATCACTGCTCTTTCACCTCAGTGCTTTGGAATGATTTGCTCTATTTTTCCCAAGGAGAGAGATGTTAGGACAGCTTTCTGTGCACAAACCAGTACTTTCTTCAAGATGAAATTGCATAGAGCACCACCAGTAGGTTGGCCGTCCTCCTATAAGCAGTGAGCTGAAGGCTGTGGCCAGACCCTGTAGATCCACCCCGTAAATGGAAATAATCTTGTTCGTGTGAATAGATGAGGCCACAGAAGAGCACTAGAATTTTAAATAGAATGAAGGACATTCTGGGACCCTGAATAGACCACTGAACTTCTGTATCTCTTGGTCTAAGAAATGTTAAGTCATTTTTAGAGTCCATGGAAATCTCAGGACTATAGAACTGGGAGAGTTCTTAGTGGCCAAACCGTCCAACCTCCTTATTTTATCAGTGAGGAAACTGTGGAACAGAGAAGTTGAGTAATTGCACAAAAACACACAGCTACTCTGACAGTGTTTACAAAGTTGGGGGAAGAAAAGGGGCAGAAAGCCAAGACCAGCACATGGCATTTATTTTCATGAAGACAGAGTGCTTTGAATTCCCGCAAAAAGCCCAGTATAGCTAAAGCTGATGAACAGTTCCACACAGAAGTTATTCTGGGAGCAAAATTCATTTGTACTAATATGGGTTGTAAATTTTCATAATTTATGAGCATGCTTGTCTGTTTTAATAGAGAGTCAATTCTTCTCTGGAAGCAGATACTCATGTGAAGGATCGACTATCAGTGATCGCAGCAACAGCCCAGCCTGCAGAGAAGGTGCGTGTTGTGTGGGGCTGGCATTCTGGACTGACACTGGTATTATTGCATGATAATGTCCTCGGTTGTAAGGAAAACTGATACGCGGATTACCCTGCAAACGCTAGACTATCCCACTCCAGAGGGTGGAGGTTGTTTTTCATATTTGGCATGTTAATTCTTAGAGTGTATATTTAGCATTATGACTTAGATGAGCCTTGCAGACAGCTCACAGAAATCTCTAGAGCCACAGGTTTTTGTCAGCGGCTCTTTCCTTTCCTCCTGATGATGGAATGTGTGTAGACTGCGTGACCCTGACTGTTGATGGCCTGCGGCAGAAGAATGGCTGCCCTCATTTCCTCTGAAAGGAGGAAATGAGCCTAGTTTTGCTCATTACTGGCCTAATTTCCTTTATACTGAGGGCCTAATATTTCTTGTTAGGCAAGCATGTTTTGAGTGACTAATAATGACCAGTACCTGGCCTGGCAGAGAGAAGAGGTGGCTTAGGAACAAATGATAACATTTGAGAAGAATGAGAACATATCTTGTGGTTGTCCACCCTTGTGCTCTTCCTCCGGAGGACTTGTGTTCAGCATTTGTGGGAATGTTCCCACCCTGCCTAGGCGTAGGGAGGGGGAGGTGCAGGCTGCCTCTAGTGGGTCTTTGTGGAGGTTGGAAAGAAGTTACTGCTTTACATGCTCAAAGCAAGTAAAGGGCAGAGCAAGGGTGAAGGTCTCAGAGTTAGAAGGAAGTTGGAATGAAGTTCCACCAGCCCAACCTTAGGAACGGGAAGAAAGTAGATTTTGAGAATGTATCCCTGTTCTAATCTATTAAGCAATAGTTTAGTTTTGGTGTATTTTCGTAATTTTTGCAATTGTAATTTTATTGTACCAATATTTTGTGACAGAATCTCATGTGAGGTGAGGCTTCTGAGACCGGAAGCTGAAAGCCTACCTCTGACTCGTACAGACTGGGCACGCTATGGCTGGATGCTTTGTGCATCAGAGCCACCAAATACCTTCTTCCCTAGCGAAAAATGAGACTAGCCTCTCATCTAGGGAGGCAGCTCCATAAGGCATATTAATATGACAGAAATATGAAGTGGTCATAAATGCTGTCAGTGAAGTAGACATGTCTGAATATTACTAGAAATGATCAGCCTTATATACAATAATCATTCTATAGGCATTAAATGGGCTTTAATACAATTTCTTGAAAAAGAAAAGTAACTCTATCCAGTATTCAGTATTCCGGGCTGCTGGTAAACATCGGCATCACTGCAAAGAATTTCCCAGGCAGCACCATCAGCAGTCAGTTTTTATAAATAACTGAATAAAAACAAACTCATTGAAGTTGGCATGATGAAGTAAAAAGAGTTATTTTGCTGTGTTAACTTATAAAAGAGCTGTGGGACCTTGAACACATATTCCCAGAGTTCTCATCTCTCTAATGGAGAAGACGTTTGCTGCGCTTTGCAAGTAAACTGAAGCTCTCGGTAGTTTTACTTGCAGAAAAGATGATCCCTGATATCAGGAAAAAGTTTATTGTCATTAACTGAACTTGTATGTGAAATACATTTTTCCAAAGTGTGTTTTTTTTTAGTTAAAAGTTGTATATGCACATGGCTAAAAATGCAAACGATTCAGAAAAAGTGTAATGTAAAAAGTAAAAGCTCCCCACAAACAGATACCATATGCTCTTCTGTATCCAGCTTCTTTCTTTATATTTTGGTGATCTTTCCATACCAGCATATTGGGACCTTCCTTATCTCTCATCTCATAGTATTCTTGATATTCAATTCTTTAAATATTAAGAATGAAAGTATAAACAAATCTTAACCAGGCCTGTATTATTGGTTTAGTTGTCTCTAGATTTTTTTGTTAATTTTATTATATTGGCTATTCAACTGATATTTCTTTCTTTAACTTTGGTTAAGGTTGAGCATTTCTTTATATCTTGATTGGCCATTAATATATTTTCTTCTGTGAACCATTAATTAAAAGGTTTTAAAAATTACTATGGCAGTAACTGTTCTTCGTGCCAACCACTATTGTAAGTGTTCCAATGTGCAAATGCTCATGTAATCCTTACAACTCTGAAATATAGGATTATTATTTCCATGTTACAGACTAGAAGGTTGAGGCCCAGAGAGGTTAAGTAAACTTGCCCACACTTGGAGGCATACCAGTAGGCAGAACCAAGATTTAGTCCCAGGAATGTCTCATTCCAGAGCCTGATATGATTATTCCCCCAGCAGACATTCTTTGTAAAAGCCTCTTTCAGAGCAGATTATAGACATATATTAGAATCAAAAGAAATAACACATATAAAAATGCTTTGCGAGCTATAAAGTGAATGTAAAGAATACAAGGTCAAGGAAGGCTGGTAAAGCTCTTCCAGGTTATAGGTAGAAAGTCTCAAGCAAAGACAGGAATCATGAACTTCTGTGATGTCATGAACAGGTGTTTTTACAAAGCACTGAGCCAAAAAGAGAATACTGTAGGTATGTCCTCTGTAGTATGTGACATGTGAAATATTGGACATTCTTTTGAGTATAGCACAGGAATATATTTGCTTTACCAACTGGCAAAACAGGTAATAAAAATAATTCCCATGGACAGTAATGATACTCCTCAGTTGATGTTACTGTTTAAATGACTGTGGTAGAAATTGTACTGATGTCACTGCCCTTGATGTTTACTGACTTAGGAGAGATTAGATTTAGTGTAGAAACTGCGTGTTGGATCACTGCGTGGTTGGTTTATTATGATTAGCATTAATCTTTAAGATCTCTGTTATTTTTGTATTGCCTTTCCATCCCCTTCCCTTGTTTTGCAGGCTACAGCTATTGATTGTGAATCCAGTAGCATTCATCAGCTGGATGATTTTTTGGAAGATGCCGCTCATGAGCTCTGGGCTGTGACTCACTCTAAGATCTCGGAGCCTGAGGCCTTAGCCACCTTGGGGGACAGCAAGGACAGCCCATGTCTAGAGGCCATGATGCTCCGCATGGAGGAAATGGAGGTAAGGCCAGGACTGCCAGCTCTTGTTGGCGGCTGGCAGCTGACTTCTGCCGAGCGCCGCTCCTCCTCATGGCTCTGTAGCTTAGAACTTCAGAGTCACCTGGTCCTGAGTTTAAATCCCAGCTCGACTGCCAGCCCAGTGTACGGCCTTGGTAAAGTCCTGTACCCTCTCTAATAAGTAGGGTGCTTTTAAGGACAAAATGAGGTATGAAGTATCAGCACCCTACCTGACACATAACTCATCGTTGGTATGGGATACGAAAGACACTGGAGCGGAGCCCAGGCCCACAGATGTGACCAACAACTTAACTTCTTCATCCCTCAGCTTGTAAAAGCTGTTCAGTTGCCTCTTCTGCTCTGCTAGCATGTGATCCTGGCAAATCACAGTTAACTTTACCTTCTCTAATTCCCATGATACTACTTTAGAACACTTTTCTCAGAGAATTTTAGACCTCAGACATTACTCAAGCCAACCCCTGGATTGTTCTGAGCAGGAAATTGAGACCCAATAAGGGAGTAAGTGACGTGGCCAAGGTCACACAAAAATTCCCACCAGAGGTGGGCTGAGAATCCAGGTCTCCTGACTCCTAGTTCAGCATTTTCTTTTTAACTCCACCATGATGAAATCTCATTTTGGCTTTGCTGCTAAACAGAAACATTATAGGGAAGGCAACTTTTAGTTGGTTTTTGAAAATTTTTAAATGTATAGTTTATCCTAGTCTTGTAACTGATTTCCCCTCGTTAACTGTCTAGACCTGAAGGGTCCAAAATGGTAGTCTGTAGCCACAGATGACCATCTAATGTAAATTAATTAAGATTAAATACATTACTCACATTTCAAGTGGTCAGTAGTTAGTAGCTGGTATATTGGACATGGCAAAAATAGAACATTTCCATCATCACTTCAAGTTCTAGTGGGCAGTGTGGGTCTAGATTAGATTAATTAGATTAATTGCTTCATTTTCTTTTACATTTCATCTCATGAACTAATCACTTCCTGGCCCTGGGAGATGCCTGTTTCTGGCAACGTGTCTATAGCAAATGTCTGCTGTACTAGTCTCTGGTTTGTAATGAAACTAATTTTTTTCCTCATAAATTATACTTTTTTTTTAAAAAGAAATACCAGGAGACGGTTCGCCAAAGATATAATAAAATTGTGTATACTGATCCTCATCTCTGGATGCAGGAAGAAAAAAATGGTGAGTGTTTCCCCACTTTTTCCCTCGACATTGTATTCTGAAAAATTTCAAACATACAGATAAGTTGAAAAAATTCTGCAGTGGACACCCATATACGCATCTTCTAGATTCTACAATTAAAATGTTGCTGTGTTTGCTTTATCATATGTCTACTTATCCTCTGTGCATCCACCAATCCATCTTATTTTTGGATGCATTTCAGAGTAATTTGAAGACATCAGTACATCTTATCTGAAATATTTCAACGTTTGTTATCACTAACTAGAGCTTAATATTTATTTATGGCTCTTTTTCCTTTTGAGATAAAATTCACATATAATAAAATGCACAGATCTTAACTTATTAAGTGTTATTTGATGGGTTTTGACAGACGGGCATACCTTTGTTACCCAACACTCCTCTCAAAACAGAGCTTCTCATCACGGCGGAGAGTACCCCTATGCTCCTTCCCTTCCCCACCACCCAGGCAACCACTGCGCTTTTTTTTTTTCACTATAGATTAGTTTTGCCTGTTTTAGAATTTCATGTAAATGGAATCATACATGTATTTACTCTTTTGTCTAAGGCTTCTTTCATTTAGCATGATATTTTATAAATTTATCTATTACTTGTTTCCTATTGCCACAGTAACAAGTTTGTAACAAGTTAAAGCACACATTTAGCAGTTTAAAACAAATTTTTTCTCTTACAGTTCCTGGAGGTCAGAAGTCTGAAGTGAGTCTTAAAGGGCTAAAATCAAGGTGGTGGCAGGGCTGGTTCCTTCTTCCAGCTTCTGAGGCTGCCTGCAGTCCTTGGCTTGCAGCCATATTACTTCACACTGCTTCTGTTGTCATATTGCCTTCTCCTCTTCTGAGTCAAATCTTCCTCTGCCTGCCTGTCGTGAGGACATGTTGATTACATTTAGGGGCCACCCCAGTGATCCAGGCTACTCTCCCCATCTCAAGATCCTTAAAGTCCCTCTTGCCATAGAGGGGACATTAACAGGTTCCAGGGAATAGAATGTGGAGCCAGTGTGCAGCCGACCACACTTTGTATCAGTGTTCGTTCCTTTTTATTGCTGAGTAGTATTCCATTGTACGCATGTACCACATCTAGTTTATCCATTTGCCTGTAGATCTGCATTTGGTTGTTTCTAGTTTGGGGCTATTAGAAATAAATCTGCTATGGGTGTATTCATGTATAGTCTTTGTATGGACATAAGTTTTCATTTCTCTTGGATAAACACCTGAGTAGACTTGGCAGGTTATGGGATAGGTACATGTTTAACTTGATAAAAAACTGCCAAACCTTTCCCCAAAGTGTCTGTACGGTTTTACACTCCCATCTACATTGAGTTCCTGTTGCTAGAGATCTTTGCCAATATTTGAATTGTCAGTCTTTTTCATTGTAACCATTCTGGTGGGCCTGTAGCAATATCTCTTTATGGCTTTAATCTCATTTCCTTGGTGAATAATGATGTTTAGAACATTTTCAAGTAATTATTAGTCATTTGTATATCTTCCTTTGTGAAGTGTCCAAATCTTTTGTACATTTTAAGAAATTGGATTGTCTTTTTATTTTTGAGTTGTAGGAATTCTTTATGCATTGTGGGTTTGAGTTCTTTGTCATATATATATATATATATATATATATATATATATATATATATATATATATAGTTTGTTTGTTTTCAAAACAGCTTTATTGGATGTAATTCACATACCATAAAATTTACCCTTTTAGGGCTTCCCTGGTGGCGCAGTGGTTGAGAGTCCGCCTGCTGATGCTAGGGGACACGGGTTCGTGCCCCGGTCCGGGAAGATCCCACATGCTGCGGAGCGGCTGGGCCTGTGAGCCATGGCCGCTGAGCCTGCGCGTCCAGAGCCTGTGCTCCGCAATGGGAGAGGCCACAACAGTGAGAGGCCCGCGTACAGCAAAAAAATTAAAAAAATAAAAATAAAAAATTTACCCTTTTAAAGAATTCAGTAATTTTTAGTATATTTACAGAATTGTGCAGACGTCATTGCTAATTCCAGAACGTTTTCATCACTGAAAAGAAGCCCTGCATCCAGTAGCATCACCCCTCATTCTCCCTCCCCTCATCCCAGTAGTCACTAATCTCCTCCAGTGAATATCTGCAAACATTCTTCCCCATCTATAACTCACGTATTTATTTTCTCAAATGTGTTTTATTATGGGCAGACATTTTAAATTTTGATAAAGTCTAACCTGTGCATTTTTTCTTGTATAGTTTTTGCTTTCTCTGATCTAATAAACCTTTGCCTACTCCCAAGTTGAGAAGAGAGACTCTTGTTTTCCTCTAGAAGCTTTATGGTTTTAGCTTTTATGTGTAGGCCTATGATTCCATCTTGAATAAAAGTTTGCCTGTGGTTTGAGGTAGAGGTTCTTTTTTTTCCCCACTAATGGATATCCACTTGTTCTTGCTCCATTTGTTGAAAAGACTTTCACTTTTCTCTTCCACTTTAAAAAATTCATACATATGCGTTTTGGCTGCAGTTGCTAGGCTACTATCACAATTTGGGCTGGGGAGTGTTACTCAAATTCTCTTTGACACATGCTTATCAGTTATTACTTTACTCAGTGAAAGGAGGAAAATAAAATGTGGTTAAACATTACCTCTAAAGGAATTTCAGTACTGTGAGTATTAAGAGAAGTAAAGGAACTTGTGGATATAGAAGGTTTACAACAGCAGCTTATGTATATATACTTTTTTTAGAGTATGAGTTTGGGGTATTGTCTTAGGAAAAGTATTCTCCGTGTCAAATTTTGACAGACAGGTGAGCCATCTAAACAAAATACAAATTTGTTCCTTTTGTCTTCTGTAATTTTTCCAGCACTATTCGTTGTTCATGTCGTTCTCTCTTTCCCCTAGTCCTACTCCAGCTTCCATTTCCATCCTCACATGACAGTTGAACCATTCTTCGAGGCTCGGCTCACGTGATCCTACTCGGCAGTGCTTTTCCTGGCTTTCCTGGGCTGGTACTTTGCTCCCTTCCGGTGAGCTCCCATGGACTTTTGGCATGTCCTACCCTGTTAGAGCTCTTTATCTCTCCCAGAGAAGCCACAGAATCTTTGAGGCCAGAGAGTTTTGTCATATTCAGTTGTGTCCCAACTGTATCTAGCATGGGCCTGGCACAGGGAGGACCCTTCTAATCATTGCTTAGTGAATCAGCGGGCATCTTTTCGTAAGGAAGCAGAGGAGAGGGAAATGTTGAAGGGCAAGTGTTTCACTGATGGTTTGGCCAATGGCCACAGTCAGCTTGCATCATGCAGAAGACAGCCTTACCAAGGATTTGGTGTTCTCTTTTTCAAGGACAATTTAAATTGTTAGTCACTATCTCTGACTCTGCTGGTGTCTAGGTATGCATTTAAAAGGAGCTCTGAAATCAAGTTTCGGACACTTTAAATCCAGAATCATGAAATCCTCATAAGAACCCTCTGATTCTAATTGTTCTGATTGTATGTTCAGTTGCATCACAAAAACCAAATTTAAAGTGATTTTTGAATTGTGCAGTGTCGAATCTATATCTCTTATCTTCTCTTTTCTGAAATCAATTGAAAATTGTACTCTCAGTAATATTTTTTAATATTCTTTTTTTTTTTTTAGATGTTGGGGTAGGAGTTCATTAATTTATTTTTGCTGTGTTGGGTCTTCGTTTCTGTGCGAGGTCTTTCTCTAGTTGTGGCAAGCGGGGGCCACTCTTCATCGTGGTGCGCGAGCCTATCACTATCGCGGCCCCTCTTGTTGTGGAGCACAGGCTCCAGACACGCAGGCTCAGTAGCTGTGGGTCACAGGCCTAGTTGCTCCACGGCATGTGGGATCCTCCCAGACCAGGGCTCGAACCCGTGTCCCCTGCATTAGCAGGCAGATTCGCAACCACTGCACCACCAGGGAAGCCCCTCTCAGTAATATTTTTACAAAAACTGACTTATGCAGTATTTCTGAGTGTAAAAAATCATAAGCATATAAATATGCGAGTCAGAGATTCTACATTTTTTAATTAGTTACCTATTTTATACATATTAGTATATATATGTCAATCCCAATCTCGCAATTCATCCCCCCCACCCTGCTTTCCCCCCTTGGTGTCTATACGTTTGTTCTCTACATCTGTGTCTCTATTTCTGCCTTGCAAACCGGTTCATCTCTACCATTTTTCTAGATTCCACATAAATGCGTTAATATACGATATTTGTTTTTCTCTTTCTGACTTACTTCAGTCTATATGACAGTCTCTAGGTCCATACACATTCCTACAAATGACCTAATTTCATTCCTTTTTATGGCTGAGTAATATTCCATTGTATATATGTACCACATCTTCTTTATCCATTCATCTGTTGATGGGCATTTAGGTTGCTTCCGTGACCTGGCTATTGTAAATCGTGCTGCAATGAACACTGTGGTGCATGTGTCTTTTTGAATTATGATTTTCTCTGGGTATGTGCCAGTAGTGGGATTCTACATTTGAAATGCATTTAAAATGATAAATAATCCAAAACTCAAAAGAGCTGTCAAGCCTGCAAGGTATAGTTAATAAGTTAAATGTTTTGACTATCATCATGCAGATTCTTCCAACGCAGCCCAGAGACAAATTAGATCAGCTAATTAAGTGTTCAGATGTGAGTGGTTTTTTTCCTTCTCCAGTAATCAAATCATTTAAAGGTTAAAGAACAAACCCAACTGCTTAAGACTCCTCGGAATGGGGGCTGGATCCTAATGGAACCTGTTCAAAGAGTCTTCCAAAGAACTGACAGAAGCTTTTAAACAAGTTCTTTATTTCTTAAAACTGACTCCTCATTGGTTTGTTTCTTGGTAACTTTTATTTTTTTATTTTTTTAAGGACAGTCCCCTTAATAATATTTATTTATTTATTTTTTGGCTGTATCGGTTCTTAGTTGCAGCGTGCGGGATCTTCTGTTGCAGCACGTGGGCTCCTCGCTGCGGTGCGCAAGCTTCTCTCTAGTTGTGGCGCGTGGGCTCTCTAGTTGTGGTGTGTGAGCTCCAGAGAGTACAGGCTCAGTAGTTGCAGCGCTCGGGCTCTCCAGGTGTGGTGTGCAGGCTCTGCACTTGTGGCACACAGGCTGAATTGCCCCGCAGCATGTGGGATCTTAGTTCCCTGACCAGGGATCGAACTGGTGTCCCCTGTATTGCAAGACAGATCCTCAACCACTGGACCACGACAGAAGTCCCTCTTGGGGACTTCTAAATTCCCCCTTTTCATTTAAAACAAGGGCACTTTTTTCCCTTTGTACTGCTAATGCAACCTTTGTGCTTAAGAGATGTGCCCATGACTTCCTCACAGGTTATTGGCCACCAAGACAGCTCTGATATATACACCAGCATTTCTTTATATGCAGTCATTTTATGCTTCTCCTTTTCTAGACCAAAAAATCCCAGCAGTAAGTGAAAGGCGTCTTTCTCCTCATCCAATCAGGATCACAAAGACAGCAGCTCGTAAAGACCCAGATGTGAACATCGTGTTAGGAAGGCCCTGCAATGGCACGTAAGTGGTAACGAGACTGTCTGATTTCATTGTAGTTGGTTGCCTTTGATGTTGTTAGATTTCACATTCCTTCAATTACCACAAGACAGAGAGAGATTCTTCTTTTGACCAAGATCTTGACAAACTCCAAGATGGCCCAGTAAAATAGTAGTGCTTATAAGATGGGCATTGAGTGTGTTGCATCTTAAGGATCCTTTCAGTAACGTTTAGCTGGTTTTTACGATTGAAAGCATCACGCTGGCACAGGTGATTGTGCAGGTAATTACTGCAAGATCTGCTTTAAGAATTCTTTTGTCCGTGGGACACATGTTCCTCCTGTGTGGAGGGTTAGTCCGGTGTAAAGGAGAAACAATGAGTGGTGATAAGGTGTTGCGTTTTGGGGCTTCCCTGGTGGCGCAGTGGTTGAGAGTCCGCCTGCCGATGCAGGGGACACGGGTTCGTGCCCCGGTCAGGGAAGATACCACATGCCATGGAGCGGCTGGGCCCGTGAGCCATGGCCGCTGAGCCTGCGCGTCCGGAGCCTGTGCTCCGCAACGGGAGAGGCCACAACAGTGAGAGGCCCGCGTACCGCAAAAAAAAAAAAAAAAAAAAAAAAAAGATGTTGAGTTTTATTCAGTGTGAGGAAGGGAAATGAAGGTAAACCTTTGGTTGTCAAACCATCAGGATGAGTTAACAGTTTATCCTCGCTTGCAGATGATTTTGAACGCTCTCATCATTTTTATTTGCTCTCAGTTCCCTAGATGAAAGTGTGGGAACAGAGGAGAGACCGGAAAAAAGAGAGCCTCCCCTTCTCTCCCTTTCAGAAGATGCTCAGCAGAAGGAAGGCCGAGCTGCCCTCTTTGTCCCGCGGGGCATGCGGCACAGCATCAGTGACTACTGCCGCCGCTTCGAGCAGTACCTCCGAGTTATTGCGCACGAGGCTGTGGGCTCCTTCAACCCGTGGCTGATAGCTGAAAGGTCAGTAGAAGGTTTGTGCTTTGTTGAGGAACTGGGTGCCACGTGTCAACTTATGGAAAGGCTGGAGAAAGGCCTGGCTGGGGTCTGAGGCCGTGCTTTTGCGCCCTGGAGTTCCAGTGGCTGCATCAGGGCTAGTGAACAGGTTTTCTCTGCTAAATGCCTTTCTTCAGGGACAGGAGATCAGAAAACTGCATGGCTGATGGCATCCAAAGGAGCGTTCTGCAGACTCCTCTCCTTGGGTAGAGGCACAATATTCAAGTCAGGACAGGTTTCCTGTTGCTGTTACTGAGGGCTGTGTCATCAGAGAACACAGATTATTACTGGGCAGGAAACAGTTATGATCATGAAATCTTCACGGTCGGGACAAACTTACAGTAGGAGCAGCAGGCCTACAGACTTCGCTGCACTTAACCTTCTCCTTCTGGCTGTCACCTCCCCTGAGAAGGGGAGTTTTGTGGAGTCAGAAAACAGTCCCACTGCTACTAAATGTTTGAAGAATGGGTAGCCTTCTTTTACGTAAATAGTTAATTGAAAGATGTGTGTAAATTCCTTCTTTTAAAATGGAGCCCAAATTTAAATTCCTCATGAGTATCACTTTATTACATACATGCAGGTAAGCTTCATCACTGAGCCCAGCAGTATACTATGGTTACATTTCTTTCTTGAACAAGTTTCAAGTGTATTCCAGCAGTTAATAATTGCCTCTTTTTAATTTGCTTATTCTTCTACGTATTTGTTATCGTTCCCCACATACTAGCCAGCACGTCGGAACATAGTTTTCCTCATGATCAGATACGTTGATTAATCTCTGTCTCTCGCCTCCACCCCCACTCTTCCTTCTGAGGCCCTCTTTCCTTCTGTCTCAGTCTGGCCCAGCCACTTTCTAGGTCTTCAGTGTGGTTCTTGTCCTGGGAACCACACTGAGTGTGAGATTCTCCCTCCCATGTTAGGGTCCTTATTTTCTGTTTGCACATGTCCTCCTCTTTCTTGGTTTACTCTCTTACTTTGATGGAGCCTATACTGCTGTGTGTATTAGAGGACATTTCTTGAGACTTAACATGTTTGAAGGTGTCTGTCTTCATACTTGATTCATGATTTGGCTGGGTTTTAAATTACTGGTTTATTACTTTATTTATTTTGGGCCGTGTTGGTTCTTTGTTGCTGCACGCGGGCTTTCTCTAGTTGCGGCCGGCAGGGGCTACTCTTCGTTGCGGTGCGTGGGCTTCTCATTGCGGTGGCTTCTCTTGTTGCGGAGCACGGACTCTAGGCGCACGGACTCAGTAGTTGTGTCCCGCGAGCTCTAGAGCTCAGGCTCAGTAGTTGTGGTGCACGGGCTTAGTTGCTCCGCGGCATGTGGGATCTTCCCAGACCAGGGCTCGAACCCGTGTCCCCTGCATTAGCAGGCGGATTCTTAACCACTGCACCACCAGGAAAGTCCCAAATTACTGGTTTATTTTTTCCAAAGAATATACCTTCCTTTTTTTTGTGGGGGTCAAGCAGGGATCGTCAGGTAGCTGCCAGGAGCAGACCTGGAGACCCATCAGTCTAACTGCTTGTTCTGCAGATTCTCAGACAGTTGCCTCATTTCCTACCGGATCCTTCATTCCACTTTCATGGTTCCTGGTTCTCTTACTTCCAGAGTCTTTCTGTGAGACATGTTTTGTGAAACAGATCAGCTTGCTTTTCCTTGGCGTCTCCCTCTGTGTACCCTAAGGTTTCAGCTTCCTCTGTATTTTTCCTCTGTACTGCTGAGTCAATTTTGATTCTTCCATGTGCTTTTTATCTTCCGAAAATCTTGGACATTTCTCATCTAGTTTTGTCTTTTTCTCCTTGCAGATTTATGTGTTCATTTATCTCCTTTTATTTTGGTGGGTTTTTGGGTGAGGTCAGAGATAATCACTTATGTTCTATCTCTCAGGTTTAGCCTGAAGTCCTGGGACTTCTCTTAATGTACATACCCTTCAAAGCATATGAGACCCTTTGTTCTGTTGAGATACGCATTTATTTTCTGGAGAGGAGAGTAGGTACACTTGACTTGCTTCCATGTGTTAACACACAGTCCTGTAGCATACTCACTGGTTTGCACAGAACCTGTCTGGATTGGTTAGGCTAACTGGCATCTTGGGAAATCCAAAATAAGCTAAGGAAGATAGACTGTTCCTTGTATGTTCTTAACACTTGATTAACGATACATTTTGCTCAGAGTTGTTTTGTAGATGTAGGGAAAAGTTCTCTCAGTTTATAAGGACTAATAGGTTAAGATGTTGAGGTCAGATCTATTAAAATACGCCTGAATTTCACGGATGTTCTCCTCTCCTGTCCTTGACCCTTAAGTGACAGCAAATCTAAATATTCTAGCTCTGTTTTTGATCTCCCTTGTTTTGTTTCTTATTTGAGTGTTCCAGAGATGAGAAGTATATTGATCAAATCTTGAAAAAGTATCCAGACAGTTGACTTCATCTGATAGCCTCTTGGGTGAGGGAGAAGTAAGCTGAGTTTTTCTCTTTCTTTTAATGTCTCCACTTCTCCCTCCACGTGGAGAAAAGCACTGTTCCGGTGGTCAAATGGGGCAGGTGATATAAACTGGATGTAAATAAAAGAGTGATTCTGGAAGGGAAGGCTTAAGGTGATAATGCTTTTAATGAAAGCAAACTCTTAAAGATTCCTTGTTTGAAAAACAAATCAGGAGATTTCTGGTTGAAAAGGACAGATTGAACATATGATTTATCTCTACCCCCTATATCCCTAGCCCACTCTATGCCACTGAAAGACTAAATAAAAGGCATGAAACCATAGATGACAGCAAATAAGAAATAGCAAGAAAATTTTGGAAGCCATGAAGCAGTTAGACAAATGGCAAGTGACTTAGCACACCAGAGAGAGCCAAGTGCCTGATGAGGGTGGAGCCAAGACCCTAGCTGATTTGTGCAGAAGAACCTTGGTAAGCCTCAGGAATGAGAAGCACTAGATGCATGGGTCCAGGGGAGTCAGAAAGTAGGAGGCTTAGTTGAAATTCTCATTCTTGAATATAGCAGATTGCTAAGAGATCCAGACATTTGCTGAAAATCATGAAAGCTACATAGGCTATTATAACAGAGAAAACATCTGAATAATAGGAGTTCCAGAATGTGAAAACAGGGAAAAAGGAGGAATGGAAAATTATTGAGGAAATATTATAAGAAAAATCCCCAGAAAGTTGTTAGCCTCTAGATTGAAAGGGTTCGCCAGTTGTCCACTGTGAGTGAGTGAGTGAATAACTGAATAAATAAACAGAACAGAACACTTCACGGCATGTTGTTGTGCAAAGGATAGGCGGGCATCCCAATGTAAGGAGAAGATGACAGAAGGTTCCAGAGAGTTAAAACTGGGCACATTCAAATAATCAGAAATGAGAATGGCATACTGTTGTCAGTAGCAGCCCTGCTAGAAGATACTAGAGCATACTTCCCATATTTACCCTAGAATTCTGTGTTCAGCTAAATTATTGATAAAAGGGTAGAATAAAGACAGTTTAAGGTATGCAAAGTGTCCAAAAATGTAGTTCCCATGCACTGTTCCTCAGTAAGCTACCAGAGGGTGTGTGCCACCAGCACAAGGTGCACATTGAGAAAGAGGAAGACGGAATTTAGGAAACTTAAGACTCCAACGTGGAACTTGCAGGAAAATGGGAAAAGCTATTTCTAAGAGAATTTTTCAGTGAGCAGAGAAAGCAGCTAGTCTAGATTGGAGTCAGGAGGACAGAGGGCCCCAGGAGGAGGAGTTTCCAGAGGGGGAAGCCAGCGTGAGGAAGGTTAAAAAAGAAGAAGAAAACAGATACATTACCTCATGCGTTTGAATGTATTGGGAGCACCTTTGTGTTTCTCTCATAGTTTGGGGATGAATTAGTGATAGGAATATAGAAAGCAAAGCAAGTGTAAAAACAAAGTAATCACTTCTGCTTCTAGTAATGACACACTTGGTAATTTGGACCGCCTCTCCCACTGAGGATAACTGTTAATAGAAAAGCTAGATTAAAAATAAAACATACATGCTTGAAGGTACCAGGAAGTTAACTAGGTAATGAAGAATAACTGGGCCAGGATCCTGAGAAGACAGAGACGCAGGGAAGTTAGCCCTTGTCTGGCACTGGATTGTCGGTTCTGGAGGAAGATGAATGGCACTTTCAATGGCCTTTTCAGATCCGAGGACAGAGGTGGAAATTAAGGGCTTGCCAAGGGCGGGGAACTGGCCTGATGAACTTGGCTCATTTCTGATTGGGACCCTGAAGGGTGGCACTCTGGAATAAGGGTGACTGGGATGCCGGCAGGCCCTCTCAGGACTCCACTCAGCTCCACGTCATCTCACTTCCTGAGATTACGTTGAGGTGATTCTAGATTGTTGCCCCACAGGCACCGAGCAGAAGCAAACTTAACTTTTCTCTGAAGATTTATAATATCATTTTAGGATTGAAATTATTTCTGCAGTTTTCAAATTCAATGTCTGGTATATGGTAAAAAAAAAAAAAAAAAAAAGCAGGCAACAGAGAAACATGACAATAACAAGAACCAGACCCACAGCAGCTCCACATATTAGAGCCACTGGGCACAGATATTGGAATAACTGTGCCTACTATGGGCATAGAGATAAAGGACACAATTTAGAATTTTGGCAGAGAACTGGGAGCTAAAGTAAATCCACATGGATGTTCTAGAACTGAAAAATACAAATTCTGAAATGAGCAACTCATTGGATGGGCTTAATAGCAAATTAGACACATCAAAAGAAAAAATTAGAGCCTTTTGGCTCTCTGTGCAGCACCGTGGTGCCAGCAAGAACAGGAGTCTTATGAAGGGCGGCAAAAAGGGAGCCAAGAAGAAAGTGGTTGACCCATTTTCTAAGAAAGATTGGTATGATGTGAAAGCACCAGCTATGTTCAATGTAAGAAATATTGGGAAAACACTAGTCACGAGAACTCAGGGAACCAAAATCGCATCTGACGGCCTCAAGTGTTGTGTTTTTGAAGTGAGCCTTGCTGATCTGCAGAATGATGAGTTTGCATTTAGAAAATTCAAGCTAATTACTGAGGATGTTCAGGGCAAAAACTGCCTGACTAATTTCTGTGGCATGGATATTACCCATGACAAAATGTGCTCCCGTGGTCAAAAAATGTCAGACCATGATTGAAGCTCACGTTGATGTCAAGACTAATGATGGCTATTTGCTTCATCTATTCTGTGTGGGTTTTACTAAAAAACGCAACAGTCAGATTTGGAAGACCTTTTATGCCCAGCACCAGCAGGTCTGCCAGATCCGCAAGAAGATGAGGGAAATCATGACCCGAGAGGTGCAGACAAATGACTTGAAAGAGGTGGTCAATAAATTGATTCCAGACAGCATTGGAAAAGACATAGAAAAGGCTTGCCAATCTATTTATCTGCTCCATGATGTCATTGCTAGAAAGGTAAAAATGCTGAAGAAGCCCAAGTTTGAATTGGGAAAACTCATGGAGCTACGTGGTGAAGGTATTCATTCTGGAAAAGCTACTGGGGATGAGGCAGGTGCTCAAGTTGAACGAGCTGATGGACATGAGCCAAGGATCTGCTGAAAATTCAGACTTTTAATGGTGACAAATAAAAGATCTTATTTATGAAATAAAGAAAATTAGAGACTTGGGACATAGGACAGAAGAAAATATCCAGTGTGATGCACGGCGACACACAAAAAGATGAAAATAAAGAAGAGAGGATGAGGGACATGGAGGATAAAGGGACAAGGTCTAATATCCATGTGGCTGGAGTCACAGAAGGAGAGGAGAGAGAGAGAGAATGGGGCAGAAACCACATCCATAGAGAGAACGGCTGATAACTTCCCCAAATAACAAAAGACATCAAGCCGTAGATTCAAGAAGTTCTAAATGCCCCAAGCAAGAAAAATAAAAGGAATCCATATGTAACATATCATAGTATTGTTGGAAAATGAAAGACAAAGAGAAAATCTTAAAATCAGCCAAAGGAAAAAGGAGAAACAGAAACAGTGGAAGCTGTATGACCTGGTGTATTTTTTAAAGTTCTAAAAGAGAAAGCTACCAATCTGGATCTAAGCCCAGTGAAATGTATTTCAAGAAGGAAGGCAATAAAGGTTCTAAACAAAGCTGAGAAAATATATTACCAGTAGACCGTCACTGTAGGAAACATTAAAAGGGTATTTTTCAGGCAGAGCAAAAACAGTCACAGATGAAAAGTCAGAAATATGGGAAGGCATGAATTAAGAAAAAGTCAAATGTAGGTAAGTGAATATTGACTGTATAAAACAAAAAACTGATGTCTTATGGGTGTGTGTATGTATGTATATATACATCTGAAATCCACGATAAAAATAGCATATAAATTGGGAAGGGGATAAATAGAGTTCTAATAAGGTTCTTGAATTGTCTGGGAAAATGGTAAGAATATCAATTAATGTTAGACTTTAAGTCAAGGATGCTTATTGTAATCTAGAGTGGCCACTAAAAGAATAGTAAGAGTGTTTAAAATCCAAGTTAGTAGTGAGGAAAGAATGTAATTTAAACAATCACAAAATCCTAAAATAGGCAAGAAAGAAGAGAGAACAAATAGACACATAGAAAGTACATAGTATTCTAGTAGTAGAAGCTCAAATATATCAGAATTACATTAAGTGAAAAAGAACTATACCCACCAATTAAAAGATGAAAGATTGTCAGATTAGCCAAAATAAAACAGCTGGGACAGGAATCGGGGTAGAAGGGATGCGAGAAGGGGACGGTACACTTATCTTCGTTTACCTCTTTTGTATAATTCTGACTTTTGGCACTGTTCATGTTTCCTGTACATCCCTCCAAATCATCAAGGATGATGAGGGGGGCAGTGGAGGTTGACGCTAAATTGGAATACAAAAAGAAATATGACACCAACTGTATTTCCAAGAAATAACCATACTAAAGGGATACATACAGATAAGGCCTTGTCTGAGTTACTTTTGAATGCAGTATTTTGACCCTGTACCTTCTGGCTAAAGACAAAAAGACTGTAAACACATATTAGATTCTAACAAGTAGGTTTCTTTTACCCAGCAGCATGGGTTAACAATTCTAAAACTACTTTCTCTATATTTTAGGGTTGATCAAGTAAATAAGTATATTGTGAATAATGAGAGCCAGGTTTCTGGGGGAAGGCTAGAATGGATCCCCTGTTTTGAAGTGGGATTGGCGGTATTATGAATTTATGGTTTTTGATAGATACAGAAATAGACATGGGGTGTGTATCTTTGTGTCTGTTTGTCTGTCCGAGTCTATCTGCTGAGAGGGCCTAGAAGCGATGGCACACTTAGTAGCAATGTGCACACTTAGTACCCAGATTTTGGTTTCTAAATACTCTTCTCCATGAAAAGGTATGGGGCTCCTAGGAGAAATAGCCGATTCCAAGACTGGGGCTGGGAAAATGTAAGATGAGGCTGAAACATCATCTTGTGGCAGAAAGGAAGTGCTCAAAGAATGATGGGGACATGTCAAGAGGACCTGGGGCTGGCTTGAAGGGGCTCCTACTGGCCAATCTGGGACACTTTGAGTATCAAAATAAGTAATAATAGAAACAGATTACAAACTGTTGAATAAAATAAGAATGTGTAAGACCAAGCCGATATAAATACATAAATAAGTAATAGAGAAGGGAAAGCTCTTCCATGTAGTTGGGAATGACAGAATTAGAAGATCAGTGTTGGCAACCCTGCAATAATTGATTCAGCAAGTTTGATGAGAAACAGGATATTTACATAGTCTCAAAGTATCTCCCTGCAATATAAGTATTAATTACAAAGGGAAAATAGTGACTTTACAAGGCAGAAACCTGGCAGGCATCAGCGTAACTGTGTGATAGAAATTAGCACTCATCATAGTAAGACAAAGATGTATTGAGGGACACAGTATCCCTTCTGGACATTTGTCCCCAAAATGTAGAACCTGAACCTGACAAACCCAAATTGAGGGACATTCTAAAACAAACAAAAAAAAGCCTTTACTCTTCAAAAAACGTTAAGGTCATGAAAGACAAAGATTGAAGAACGATTCTAGATGAAAATAAACTAAAGAGATGTGGCCACTGAATGCAACATGTGATCCTGCACTGAATCCTGGACTAGAAAATGTTTTCTTTTAAAGGACATTTTTTGGACAGTTGGCAAAAATTTGAAAAAGGTCTGTAGGTAAGATTAGATAATAGTATTGTATCCGTGTTAATGTTAAGATTTTTATAATTGTATCAGGGTTATTTAAGAGAATGTCCTTGTTTTTAGGAAATGTACCCAGAAGTACCTGAGGGATATCAAGTCTGCAGCTTACTCTCAAACAGTTTGGAGGCGGGAAAATGTGTGTGTGTATGTGTGTGTTGTGAGAAACCTGGAATTTCCTGCCCCCCGCCCCACAGAGAAGGCCCACACCCTTTCCTCTGTCAGGCAGTTGGGCAGCTGTAGGAGGTAGATCTGGATTGGGGCTGGGTTGCAGCTAGTTAGTTTACAGTCACCTCTGGTTTCAACCATCTCAAGGGTGAGGTCTGCCCTGTGTGTATTACAGGCCCCTCCCTCTAGCCTGACTTTGGGATCTCAGCACCACCATTTTACTGTCTAGGAAAGCCAGGCTTCTCACCTTGTTTTTCTTCTTTAAAATTATCTTGGCTATTCTTGGCCTTTTGAGTTTCCATTTAAATCTTAGAAGTGACTTGGTAAGTTCCTCAGCTGAGTAACAGAATGGCTCCCATACTTGGCTGTATGTACCTTTAGCTGTGTTGTTTGTCTTCTAGCTTTGCAGAAGAGCTCGTAGATGAAGCTCTGGGGGCTGTGGCTGCTGAACTTCAGGATGTGTGTGAAGATTATGCAGAAGCCGTGTTCACCTCAGAATTCTTGGAGGCAGCTACATAAAGGCTCTCCAAGGCAGGGCCCCCAGTGTCACTGGTGAGGGGACGGCACCACCCTTTCTACTAGCCACAGGAAATCTTTGTCCTCAGCTGTCCATCCAGGCCCAGAAGGTGCTTCCCACTGAAAGGAAGGAAGTCAGTGAGGCCATCCTCACTTTGCATCTTCTCATTGTCAGAGCAATGGTTCTGGTAGTTTACGATGGAATGTGTTATATTTATCAGTGCCCAGGAAACGTGAATCAATTATGACAGTATAATATTTTCTGAATGTATAATTTTCCCATTGAAATACCATGTTCATTACACTGGCTCAGTATGGTGATCAGAGCGTTTTGAAAGATAACAGATAAGTCTATTTCACACAGGGATTCAAGTTGCTGTTGATCTGTGGGTGGTCTTGATGCCAGCACAAGTGCAATTACTCTGTGGTCCCATCACCTGGCTCGTGTTTGCTTCTTTGACAGTTTCCTACCAGGACATCTGTCCTGCCGGGTTACAGACTTGTGTCGAGCACGGGACTTAGTTATGCTGCCAAAACTCTGCTCCATCATTAAAATAGGAACCCAGCAGTTATCTGTGTACAACAATCAGCACACATTTCTCTAATTCTCAGTTGCTAGGTGCTTCTTCACATTTTGAGTTCCTCAAGTCTTTTGTCGCTGTGGGTTGACATATTCTGATATACAGAACTCTGAATTCAGAGGAAGTTTGAGGACATCAGGAGAGGCCGGCCTTCTCTGGGGCCTGGTCAGAGGTACAGAGCTCACCCTGCTCTCTGCTGAGGTCACAAGTTGCTATGTTTCCACACCAAAAAGGAGCCTGTGTGGGAGGAGAAAACAGATCTGGATAGTGTGAAGACCACAAGGTCTCCCCCAAGAAAGGAAGAAACTTGAAGAACCACAATAGCTTGGTCCTCGAACGTCTTGTAAGTCATATTTTACCAAGAGAAAAGCCTCTGTGTTTTCAGAAACTCTGGATTCAGAAAAAGAAAAGGAATGTGTATAAACTAAGGCCACTGCCTCGAAAAAGTTTCCCTCACTTTTTTGCCTGGGGCTTGGTGAAAGAAATGTGGAGAATGAGTGACGTGAGACATACCCCACAGAATACTGTGAATCCTTTTATAGCACATATAGTGTTGTCATCTGGGATTTTTCTCTGAAGTACAAGTATTTCAGGTGATAATTTAAGCTGCTTGATCACACTT
Organism: Hyperoodon ampullatus; assembly: GCF_949752795.1. Lineage (NCBI taxonomy): Eukaryota > Metazoa > Chordata > Mammalia > Artiodactyla > Ziphiidae > Hyperoodon > Hyperoodon ampullatus. Next base: position 40,966,365 of record NC_136932.1, on the reverse strand, counting down.
ATTTGTGCAAAATTGATTTTTGTTTAATGTTAATGTTTTCCTGCTTAATTTTATATAAACTGAGAATTTAAAAGGCTTCAAGGGAAATTAAAGGTCCTCTATTTGAGGAGTTATATACATACACTTGATAGGAGTGTCTGTTATTGATAATTTGTGTGGCAGTTTTTACTGTGCTCATTTTTTAAATAAACTCAATATTTTAAAGTATGTACATGTCGGTTTGAAAAAATTTACATCTCCTTTTTTTTTCCAGACAAAGTGAAATGTGATTTACAGAAACCACTGAGAATACTTTTATGATTAACATGAGTGTAGTGGATTATTTGCCACCTCTCACTACCCCCAGAAAGAAATAAATGATAATAAAAAGCTAACATTTTATTGAGCACATACTATGTACCAGGCATAACTCTAAATGCCTTCCCTGTATTAACTTATTTAATCCTCATATCTGTGTGTGGTAGATACCATTATTATTCCCATTTTGTAGATGAATCAAATGAGGCACAGAATGGGGAGATAATTTGATCACATAAGCCTATACGCAGCAGCACAGTGGTCATGTATTCACTTACTCCCATAAAGATAGGTGTCAAAGTTTTGAGAGTTCACTCAAGTGCATTCTCCTGCCTCTTCCTGTGTCCGCGCAACATGTCTTAGACACTGTTGTCTGGACCAGTCCTTTCCTAAGCACCTCCTGTCCACTGAAGAGTCAAGTCCAGACTCCTTTGCTTGCAGATCTTTCCAGTATCTCTCCTGCTCCTCCCACCGGCTGGGTCTCCCTGTCTCTGACTCCTATGGGTGAGGCTTACACCTACCTCCGTGTCTGCTGTCTACTTCATAGCCCTGGCCCACAGTGAACCTCCTCGGCCAAAGCATTCTCCAAAGATGTAAAAATAAATTGCAAGAAATAAAAACTTTCACTTGAAAATGGAAGTTGAATCCTTAAAATATAAATTTTCCTGTTTATAGCCTTGCAATTATCCCAGACCTCTAGAATTTTTGTTCTTCATGAGCAAAGGCTGATCCTGTATAGGTTATTCTCTAATCCCCTCCAGTTTTCTCCTGACCTATTCCTGTGTTATTTTCAGAAACAGAGAAGTGCATGAGTGTAGTAGTTCTGTGTTACATAGGCTGTCCCAGTGGACGGACATGCTGAAATTCCTGATCTGTCCAGCTTCACAGCTCTGGCCCTAGGGGGTCTTACCTGTTTACATGCTTGCCTCTAGTCTGTACAGCTCCTTGAGGGCAGGGCCTCTGTCCAGCATGTAGTTAGTGCTCAGTGAATTCTTTTGAGTTAATGAAAGAAGGAAGGCACACTTTTTCCTGGGGTCGGTTTTGGTTTGGGATGGGGGATCTATCACATCTCTGCAGAGTCCACAGAAATCTCTGTTAATCTTTTGTGACCTGATGTAGGATGTGACCTCTGAGGAGCTGCAGATCCCATCTCCGAGGTGCCGACACATCAGGGATTCCAACTCAGAACTTCCAGAACTGCTGCAGAGTGGGCTTGGCGGGGGCCCAGGGCTCGGGCGGAGGGCAGAGGAGTGAATGGGGGACCGCAGGAATGACTGCCTTGATGCTGGGGTCCCTTCCCCCTCTGCCTGCCGGTGCTGGGGGCCGGAGGGGAGGCGGTGAGTAGCATCCTTTCTGCCTCTCCTCCCTCCCTCCCTTTGCTCGCAGTTCCTGCTTCCCTGAAATTGAGGGGAGTGTGTGTGCAGGGGGTGGGCAGCCAGAGGCAGTGCCTGGAGGAGGCATGAACTGTGCACTGGTGGGTCAGGAAGGCAAGAGTGAGCTCTGAGCGAAGCCCCCAGGGCCCAGAGGAGAGGAAGGGGCTCTAAGCCCGGTCGGAAAGCTTCCGGTTTTCTCTGGTGCCGTGTAGGTTTCCTTAATGCTTGAACGTTTCTGAGGAACTCTGTTTTAGCAACTTGAGGGAGTGATGAGAATTCCCCGCAAACCCTGTAAATCAGGGGTGTCTGCTCACCACGCACGGGTCACCACAGGAGCGCCCTTTGGGAGGGCCAGCGGTCTGGAGAGCTCTCGGTTCTTGGGGCTCATGAGAAGCAGCGGTGTGACCACTATCTTCCTAAATAGTGGCCTCTCCCTTTCGACTCTGCTGGTTCAAGAGCAGAGACCTCTCATCTGTTTATTAGTTGGTTGAACCTAATAATGCCGGCTGGCCTGGAAGGGCTTCCACAAGACGTCCTGAGGGCTTCCTTCGGTCAGGGCCCCAGGGAATCCCACGTCGGCCCCGGGCTGGCTGTCAGGCCCAAGTGATCTCAGTCAACTCGTCCATCAGTGCGGGTCCCACCCCGACCAGGCTCGCAGCTCTGATAATGACTCTGGGCTGGCTGTGTGGCCAGGCCTCCTCTTTGCTTTGCGGCTCCAGTTCTAGGTCCCTCTTGCCAGCCTGCCCAGGGCCCTGTTCCTGTGACACTGGGCCTGCTCTGCTCTCACCAGTCAGTCTTCCCAGAGCCTCAAGTGTGGCCTCTGACCCTCAGCCTGGAGCAGGGAGCCCCGAAGTTGCCCCCACCCTCTCTGATGAACCCCCTTTATCCGCTGCTCTTCCTAGAGTCCCCTTAGCTGTTTCTGTGCTCCATCTGCCTGGTAACCCTGATTGATTTTTCTTGAACCAAACCTGCTGCCTCTCACCTTTTTTTCTGGCTGACTTTCCATCCACCCAGCGGGAATTTTCCTGTGGCTGAGTCCATCCTTCCCGCCACTGAATCAGACCCCCCACCCGCATGCCCCAGCGGGTGTCCGGAGGTTGGGCTACTCCATGTCCCACCGCCATGAAATGAGTAAGACACCTGCGCCTCCTACCCTTCTCTGAGCCCCAGCTCTCCCAGGGGCTGACTGAGGGGCTGCTCCCCTCCCATTCTGCTCTGGATCCAAGAGAAGCCACCCTCTCCCAGAGCCCCTCTGTCACAGCCTTTGCCTCCCCAGGCTCTGTCTCCCTTTGCTTCCATTGCAACCCTCCCCCGGGCCCCTCGGCACCCCCTCTGGGTGTGTCTTCACACCTTGTGGCGTTCCTCGCCCTCCCCTCCCCAGCCTCCCTCACTGCCCCCTCCCTGGACCAGAAGCATTTCCCTTCTGCTCTGGTTGTCTCCCTGGAATCTTCCGTCCACACACTGTTCCTCTGTCTTCCCTTGGGTGCGGGTGAGGTCAGCCTAAGGCCTCCCACTTGTGGTCGCCGTGCCTGTGTCTAGAAGCTTGCTTTGTCTCTATCCACGCCCGGCATCCCAGTTGGGAATGGGAGAATTCCAGCAGCGTCCGGCTCTGACACACTGTGATCAGATCCTGGACACTTGGGCTCTGCCATCTACCCCACAGCTCCAGGGTTCCCTAAGCCTGGGCTGAATTACCTAGGAGGCCCACAGCAGACGATTCCTTGAGATGGCATGGGAGGCTGGGAGTCCAGAGAGCTGGGGAGATGAGGCTGGCCACCAGCACCTGTGCAGCCACTTGCCTTTATGGCCCCTACAGACCGAGCTCCAGGGCCAGGCTCAGGAGGAAACGTGGTTCTCCTTAGCCATGATTGTCCAACACACCGTTCTTGGAGAGTTACTGAGAGGCCGAGAGAGGTTAAGTGAATATTTGGGGTTTAACCCCATCCCACATCTACTCAGCACTTCACAATTCACAAAATGCCTTTCAATACATTCCCTTCTCTCTTTCAGGCACTGTAGTCATCCTACTTTGTGTACCAGCAGTAACATGGACTGCTTAAGAATGCGAGCAATGAGTTAAAATCTCCTGGGACCTCCATGCCTCAGTTTCCTAATCTGTGAAATGGGGATAACAGTAGTATCCACCCAGGGTTACTGTGTGGATTAAGGGAAGTAATCCTTGCAAACATTGAGAAGAGCACCTGGCGGATAGTAAGTGCTCAGCAAGTGTTCACTCTTAGGTTTGTCACTGAGGACTTAGGAGGGGGACGCTTGTGGCTGTTCTCACAGCCTTCCTTCTCAAGTGCTCTCCTTGCCTCTTTGCTCTTGTGTTCTTCCTGCCTACAGCCCTGTGCCTCTTCTTGCCTTGCCCTCAAAGCCAAACACTCGGCAACACTTAGCCATTCCTTTGGCTGCCCTTGGCCACGCATCTGGTTCCCCCTCCAGCTTATCCCCCTGGACCACCTCAGAGAGATGTCCCTTTTGGCCACGGGACTAACTGCACGGTGGACAGTGGTCCTGTACGCTTGCTCTAGGGCTCCCAGTGCCACCAGAACCTTCTGAACTGGACCACATCCTTAAGGGGCAGGCGGATGAAGTATTACTAGCCTTGGTTTGTTGTTGTTGTTGTTTTGCTTTTTGGCTGCATTGGGTCTTCTTTGCTGCGCACGGGCTTTCTCTAGCTGCGGTGAGCAGGGGCTACTCTTCCATGCGGTGCACAGGCTTCTCATCGTGGTGGCTTCTCTTATTGCGGAGCACGGGCTCTAGGCACGCGGGCTCAGTAGTTGCGGCTCGCAGGTTCTAGAGCGCAGGCTCAGTAGTTGTGGCGCACGGGCTTAGCTGCTCGATGGCATGTGGGATCTTCCCGGACCAAGGTGCGAACCCATGTCCCCTGCATTGGCAGGTGGATTCTTAACCACTGCGCCACCAGGGAAGTCTACTAGTCTTGTTTTGCAGATGAAAAAATTGAGGTCTACAGAAATGAAGAGGTCATATGGACACACAGTGACAGAACCAAAACTCAATCTGCATCTTTTGACTTCAGACCTAGTAACCTTTCCATTCTGTGACACCATTTGGTCTTTCTCTCAAGCAGATGACTCTTACATGGTCTAGAAAGTCTTAGTAGATGTAATTGTAAGTGGAATCTGCATTTAAAAATACTTGCTATGGTCCTGCACTCTGCCAGGCACTAGGCTTAGTTTGGGGCCTACAAAGATGACTAAGATGCATTTCCCACCTTCCTGACACAGCATCCCCACTGCCCAGAGCTGAGCTGCTGCCTCAGTTTCCATCATCTGCCTCCCTCGTCCCCTGCGCTCCTGCCGGGGCTGAACCCTGCCCAGAACTCAGCCCACAGAGTAATGATAATTATCCACTGCTTGAGTGCTGACCAGGTAGGTGCTTTATTTACACGATCTCATTTGATTCTCACACTAAACTGAAATAGAGATTATTAACCTGTTTTACAGATAAAACTGAAGCCAAGTGAGAAGGAGATTTTCCCAGTGAGACAGTGGTTCTGGGTCTGCTTACAAATTTGGGCTCTGCCCAGTGTACCGCAGTGGACCCCCCTGGGCCCTGGCATCCTGCCTGCCTCTCAGGCTCCTCCCCCAGACGGAGGCTGGGCGTCCGCTCAGAAGGCAGCCGAAGCCACAGCTGCGGCCTCGCCTCCTGTGCCCGGGGCATGTGCCGAATTGGACGTGCTGGTACAACCCTCGCCTGGGCGGTACCTGGGCTTTTGCTCTACCTGCCAAGCACCGTTCACAAAAGGCCTCTGCCCCGTGCAGGCCAGCCTCAGTGGCAAAACCAGTGTCCCCGCCCTCCGGTCTAATTTCCTCCTTTGCCTCCTCAAGGCATCATTCTCAGGCAGCCCCTCCCCACGTAGCGTCACGCGGGGCCCCAGCGGCCGCAGCTGGACATTTCTCCCCTTGGCAACCTCAGCAGAGAGACGCCCTTCTCTCCCAGGAGTGCCACGAAGGCTGCAGGGTCACTGCTCATTGGTCGAATAGGCCCAACCCACGTAACAGACCCATCCCTGACCTAATGCCTGTGCTCTGATTGGTCAGATCTTAGTCACGTGCACCTGGAAAAGAGGATGGATCAGCAGCATCCCAACGACATGGACTGGACATGGAGAAGCGGCAGGAGGAAAACAGAGGCTGCGTTACCTGAAGCTGGAGAGAGAGTCTGCGGGTGCGCACTACAAAAAGTAGCATGTCTTCTTAAGACTAGGTCACAAGATGTATTTTAATTTTCATTCAAAGTTTACTACATCTATGGAAATCCAGAGATAAGTAAGGCACAGACCCTCGTTAAGCAGAATGAAAATTAAGGTGAAACAGAGGGAAGCAACAGAGCATGGTTGTGCGTTCAAAGGAGTGACTCATTTTTATTGAGCGAAGGTTGCAATCCTGGTGGTCTTCATGGAGGACGTGGCCTTTGAATGAGACCTTGAAAGAAAATTGAAACTCTAGTAATTATAGAAGTAGGGGAAGGACACCCCAGGCAGAGGGAACAGCAGGGCAAGGATTGAGCTCTCGAAAGGGGAGGGCATATGTGACTATAATGCGATTAGGCTAAGGTGCTAGAGGGGTTTAGTCAGAGCTGAGACGCCTGCACTGGGAGCCTGTGTGCCCGAGATTGAGTGCATCTGAGGCAGTGAGGAGTGGCCTTGGCAGCTCATGACTCCTGCCGACAAAGAATTTTTGTCCGGCTTCGAGAAGATGCCCTTGAACAGAAACAAGCAGTTTCCCTGGGAGAGCGTCCACCCTCACTGCCCTTGAAAGCAGGATTTGCCCCAGATTGCCCCTTGCTCAAGCTTCCTAATCTTTAATCTGTTTCCAGATGGGGGGAGTCTACTGGGAGCCCCAGGCCCCTGCCAAGTGCTCCATCTGTATTTAATCAATCCCTCCTCTGAAATCCAATCCGTCATAAATTCCAGCCTCACAATAAATGTGCCGAGAGGTCTGTAGGGACGGACTTTTATAGTGAATGAGAAACAGAATCGCTGCCCAAACTGTTGAACTGAGAACAATGGGGATCCGAAGGAGGTGCTGCAAGAGGGGCAAATATTGAAGGCTGAGCAGCAGAGGGGGAGCCCGCGGAGCCCCACCCGCCTGGGCCCGCTGCGCCCTCGGCTTGTCCTCAGCCTGGTCTCCTCGCCTTTATTAGCTCTTGGTAATGGATTTTATATCTGCTCAGTGTGACGGAGGAGTCTTGGCAAGCCTCAAAGACCTGCAGAGTTTCCTCCCGGCCCTCCAATGAGAAGCCGGCAGCCTCCGTCAGCCACGTAGGTGGCTCTCCAGCCAACATTTACTTTAGTGTCAAAAAGAAATCCCAGGCATGTTTGGAACAGATGCAGGGCCCGCTGAGCCATGGGGTCTTTGCGAGGACAATCTAGGCCGGGCCTCGGGGTGTCGGCCTTCCTGTCAGTGTTGATCCCGTCGTCCTTGCCTGGGGAGGGCACGCTGGGGCCTGAGACCCAGGCGTCGGGCACTGCTGCAGCCCTGTGACCTGTGGCAGGCGTGGCAGTAGGCCACCTTGCCGTGGGAGGACACAGGGATGCGGGCTTAGCTCTGCCAACACTTTTAATTAACTCACATAATCGTTCACAGGTTAGACATGAACATGCTCCAGACTCCCCACACTAACTCAGGGGGCCTGTTTCCCATCCGCACAAAGCGATGGACGAAATAGGAGTTCTTGCTGTTTCAGTAAAAATCCCTTTAAAAATCTGGAAAAAGCTATGGGCCCTCTCCTCAGAAAACACACACACACACATGTACATACACATACATATACATGCACACACACATTATATGCACACATACACATATGTGCATGTACATACACACACATACACACACCTGCAGTGTCATGTCAGGGGGCTGACAATCCCCAGATCCAGGCTGGCCTGGATGCCTGGTTAAGGAACCCTGAACTGAATGATTCTGGGGTCCAGCCTCTTCCCCTGTAATTCTCTCCGAAGCCGTCTAGGTACAAGCCGTGCCCCCATCACAAAGCATTTTCTAACCTCTTACTTTGAGGTAGACAGAGGAGGGTTTATTACCCCCTTTTCTGCAGAGCGGGGACGGGTCTGATAGGAAATCAATAGTGAAAGTGGGGCTCATCAGCTCCACCACTGTTTCCTCTAACTTTTTTAGGCCATGCTTCCTTTTGATGCACAGAAAAAAATCTCATTTCCCCACCCCAGGAATTTCTAATAACTCCTGGTGGGGAGGGGAGCAGAAATCTACTGAATCTCAGGCCAAGTTGTTAAATTTTACTCTCTATAGCTTGAAATATAATTTGAACTCTGAAAATCATAGTGGTGCTTAATTCCCAAGTATGAAATATTGTAACGTTGGAACATTTAAAACCATACAGCCTGCGGCAGCCTGGACTAAAAAGCACTGTGGAAGGACTGACAGCCTCTCCATGTAGTTGTGCAGTTAAGCCAGCCCCTTCCCAGAACTTTCCTGCCGGGGACACACCAGGACCCTCGTGCATGGAGGATGCCAGTGCCAGATGACTCTAAACAGCAGACAACAGCACTCTGCTGAAGACTTTTGGAGCCCCTAACTTTGGCAAGTCTTCAGGATTGAGTTTTTGGGGGATTGCAGGGGCTATGTCATCCATGAGATGACACAGCCCCCAATATCCAAGTGATTTGGAACTCACGATGCAGCCTTTCATGTGCGACACTCCCAGTGCCCTTGGAATAGAGTCCTGGGAATGCAGGAGCCCACCTGCCATGGCAGGATTCTCAGAGCTCCCTCTCCCACTGCTGGAACCTTGGACGTGCTGCCACGTCCCAGCCTCGGCCAATCAGGCCTGGCTTGAATGAGTGGTGCAAAGATGAGGTTCCTCTGGAACCGACTCAGCGGTGGGGCTGTCCAAGGTGCAGGGAGTGACCCTCAGGCCAAATTGTTCTGCGACGAGATGGCTGTTGGGCTCTACAGTTCTCTGCCCTCTGAGCAGCCTTTGTTCCTGTCTGCTCTCCAAGCCTGTCCCTGCAGCCTCAGCCCCGGCAGCCTGCCAATAAATTCCCTTTTGCTTAAGAGAGCCCGAGTCTGTGCCTGCTACAGTAGGAAGCATCCGTGTTGCATGCACACCGTCTGGACCTTGTGTTACTTCCGCAAGCAAATGCTACCTGGGCACCAGCAACACCCCCGCTGCTCCTGGCAGGATGGGGTGGAGGGGGTCAAAGAGAGTAGAAAAGACTCCTTTCCACAAGCCAGCGACACTCCCTCCACCTCCACGCAGGAGTGAGAGGAGAGAGCCCTGAGAGATGAACCTGGAGACCCTCTGCCACCAATGGGGCAGACTCCCCTCTTCCCACCTCCAGTACCTGGGGCCCAGCTTCCCCATCTGTACAGTGAGGTGTTGGGTCTGCTGAGTTGGAGTTGGATGCGGTGAGTGGGGTCTGGAGGGCCTTCCAACTCTAGCCCTGAATCCAGATACCCTTCAAACTGTCCAACATCCGCAGAGGCATAGACGAACAACCTCCCAGCCCCTGCCCACCTAGGACTCACTCCCCTAGGACTCTGAGTCTGAAAACAAGCAGTGTCTTGACCCCTACCCGGCATCGGTCCTGTGCGTCACATTCTGGAGCACCAAACACCCTTCATCCCTCTCTCTCCCTTACACATTTCATGACCAAAAGTCAAGTCTTCCTGTGAATACTTTCCTTGTAGTCTTTGCCTTCCTGCCTTTAGAAATGGATTTGCATAAAATAACCAGAGGGGATTTCTACAACTGCCTCTTTATTCACCTGCAGCCCTTCTAGGCCAGGATGTTTCCTTGATGGACTGCGATCCTTCAGCCGGTAATTTAATTGACACCTGCCCAGTGCAATGTCTCCCCCAGTGGTTTACTGGGAGCTCCTGGACTCCGAAAGGGATGTTTCTGTCTTCGAGAAAGGCCTGGAGTCCCCGGAGCATCCTTTCACTCAGCAAGTAATCTAGTATATCTTTAATAAGTGGAGTCAATTCACTTTCAAAACTCTTGTAAAATTCAGCCTTTTAGTCACTCTGACCTGAAGCATTCAAATTCCAATAAGAATAGATAGCCCCAGCAGCACCCACCCACGAGATCCGGCCAGGGGATGAGATCCGGCCAGGGGATACGGCCGATAGCCCCAGGAGGCCTCTGCCCGGGCCAAGGCCGCATCATCTGTGCCCCGGAGACTCCTGCTGGCTCAGCTTCTCCACCTGCCAGAGCATCTTGAATGTGGGCTTTGGAAAACCACAGGGTCAGAGCCCAGCGGAAAGGTTCTGGGAAACCTGTGAATCTAGTATAGACAGGGCAGGGCAGTGAGCTGTCTGAGGCTGTACCTGGAGTTAGTGGCAGAGCCTCAGCCTCTCAGTTTCCTGTGTCTTGCTTTTGTCTTATTTATTTCTTGTCTTCTCTCTAGAGGTTAAGGTGAGAATCACAGACATCCTAGGGCTTGGGTTGGAATACTTGGTCCAACCACTTACTAGCTGTGTGACCTAAAGAAAGATACCTAGCCTCTCTGAGCCTCAGTTTCTTTTTTTGTGTGTGTGGTACGCGGGCCTCTCACTGTTGTGGCCTCTCCCATTGCGGAGCACAGGCTCCGGACGCGCAGGCTCAGCGGCCATAGCTCACGGGCCCAGCCGCTCCGCGGCATGTGGGATCCTCCCGGACCGGGGCACGGACCCATGTCCCCTGCATCGGCAGGCAGACTCTCAACCACTGCGCCACCAGGGAAGCCCGAGCCTCAGTTTCTTATCTGTGAAATGGGGACGGGTTAGAATAATGCCTCCCTCATTATGTTGCTATAAGGATTAAATGAGGTAACACATGAAAAGTACTTAAAACATTTCCAGGTACATAGTAGTCACTCAGCAAATCTATTCCTGTTATTGTTGTTATTGTGTTGTTGTTACAGCTGGAGAGAAATAGAGCAGCTGTGAAGAGCCTCCCAGCTAGCCTAACAGAGAGAGCTGAAGGTTGTAGCAAAGTCTGGAGGCAGAAGGATGCACAGAATGACCCTTTCTTAGGGGTTCCCTCCCCCCAGTGACTCTGTCTTGGTTTCTCTTCAGCAGCTGCCTGAGCCCCAGCCGTGTGGGGTCCTCTCTGGGGAGTTAAGACTAATACACTTTGAGATCTGTATCAGCAAGTTCAGATGATGCCTCTGTGGAAAGGGCAGGGTGGGACAGGTCTGCAGCGGGAGCTTATATCACACTCGGGCCATGGGGGCTGCCAGGGTTTGTTCCTGTTGAGTAGGAGGCCTTTCTCTGCTGACTTCAGCTCAGACTGCCCACCTTCTTCTCCATCCCCTCCTGGGGAGGCACGTGGTGGGTACCGCTGTGCTCGGACCTGGAGGAGAGAGATGAAATTTGTATCGCAGGCCGAGCTTCCTGCTCAACGAGGCTGCAGCTGCCCTGCTCTCTCCATGGGAGACAGGGAGTGTGTGGAGTGTTCTGAGCGGATGGAGACTGGGCTGGAAGTCAGAACAATCTGGTTCTAAACTAGGACAAGGCCCTTCCCTGCTCTGGGCCTCGGTCTTAATATCCATCAAATGAGGGTATTGGCAGAACACTCTCTCTCTCTCTCTCTCTCTTTCTCTCGAGAGCAGCTTACTGATGCGGTGATTAGGGAAATCTGCGTGTTCCCAACGGCCCTACAGTTCCAGTGCTGTGTATGTGCCCTAGAGAATCTCTGACACAGAAACCCAAGAAATGCAGGGGATGTTTGTTGCAGCAGCATCTGTAGCAGCGAAGAGCTGTGAAAACTAAATGCCCATCAAGAGGGGATGAGGAAATACAAGGTGAGGTCTTATCACACTAGGAAACGTTATCATCGAAAGGAACCCGCCAAATCCACAAATATCAGTATGAATAGATCTGAAAACAATATTAAAGGGGGGAAAGGAAGAAGCAGAACGGGCTAGCCATGGTGCCATTATGTAATGTTTTAAATGCATCCATGCAGGTATATAATGTTTAGGCTACACAGACAGGAGAAAGAGCTTCTGAAGTTAGATGGGAAAAGCACACAGCATTTGGAAGAGAGGAATGGACTGGGGGTGAGGACAAAAAGAGACCAAAAAAAAAAAAAAAAAAAGACTCTGCTGAGACTGCTAGGAGATGCCATGAGCTGGTAATAATACCAAAATCCTATTATATCCTATTAGGTGCATCTCGTGTTCAAACAAAATAGATAAAGATGGTTTGGGTCTAGATGATTCCCTCAGGACCTTCCAGCACTGCCATCCTGGTACTCAGCCAGCATGGCCAGAGCTGGGAACTTGTAGGGGTCCAGAGCAAGGACCATGCCGAGTTGTGAAGCCTGAGCAAAGCCGTATCTGAAGAAAGGTGTACAAGAGCCCTAATAGGTGTAGATATTCTACTAGGTGCAGATAAAGTCTGTTACATAATCTATTTACATAATCTGGTTGTGATTTCCTGCCTCGTCAATACAGTTACATTAGTAATCAGGACCCACGGGCTGATCTATTGTTTCCTTAGTGCTTTATCATCTATACCTGTGTTTGCTTCTCTGCGTTCTGGAATCTGTCATAAACAATGTCGTGTGGGGGGCCAGGGCAGGGGAGCAACGAGTCTGAGGTCGGAGCTTTGGTACGTGCTTGTTTTGGGCTGCTGGCACTGATGCATGTTTGCAGGAGTGTAGACTCCAAGGACCACTCTTGCAGTGCGTTTTAGATCTTCAGCCAGTTCCTCATTTGTATTTGGTCTAAATATAACTTGAAGACAACTGGTCTTGCTTGAGGCCAATCTCAACAGTCTTGACATCAAACAAACACAAAACACAGCTCCAACTGCAAGCGCTGAAGGAGATAAATCGCTAACCCATTGGGCAGCCTCTTAAATCAGCTCGTTCCTCAGAGCAGCGGCCACATCTCTCTGCCTCCACCCAACCCCCTCTTTTCTTAAAACATCTCCCTTCGGCCTCTCCAGACCCTCTCTCCAAAATCCCATCTACCAGCGCACCCCACTCGGAAGAACGGCGAAGCCAGCTAAACAGCGATTGATTAAATAAAATCTAAACTTGAGCCTCGGGTCATCTCAGCGCTCAAGTAAGATCGGGGGAGGTCTTGTTCAACAGTTTCTGCAAGATGTCTCCAAGCATCCTTCGAAAATACTGAGGATGCAGGAATGTGAATGTCATCTAGATTTTGCGGCCCACCCTTGTGGGCATAGAGTGGGGACCATGGTCTATGTAAAGGTAGAGCATTCAGCTTGGTCTACTAGGTCGGCAGGGGGCGGGGGGTCTTTCCTGGCCAGGGGTTCTTACACAGGGGTCTAGGGCTCACCTAAGGGGTCATTTGTGTTGATCTTAAGGGAATCTTCCTGCCTCTGTGTGAGATCACAAATGAGAACCTTGGTGACCCAGTGCCTCCTTCACAGGATCTGCTGTGAAAGTGAGGCTGGGGTTATTAGTGTAACTGCTGGGAACGGGCCCTTGCCAGCAGGGAAGGGGACAGGCAGGGTCCTAACCCTTCTTGAGGCTGAAGGTGGAAGCACGGACTAGATAAGCCACAGCTCCCAGCAAGGAGAAAAGAAGAGCTCTAGATGCGAAGGCACATTCTACCCAGTGTCCCGGATGGTGGGCAGAAGTGGGGGGCAGCCTGGTGCGAGAAGGCGCTGGTGAGAACAAACCAGCCACTCCCGGTTGTTCTGGAAGGCTCCAAAGAAAAGCATCTATTCCTAGGGCTGCTTTTGTGATTGGGGGCCATCCTCATGGCAGTGGACAACCCCTAAGTTTCTGTAAAGTGTGGGAACCAGCGAGGAGGGGCCCAGAAGGCTAGAGCCAGGCAGGAGACACTGCAGGGAAGGGAGGCGTTTCCAGCAGCTCGGGTGAGAGAGACCCACGTGACACCGGCAGAGGCCGAGGGACTCACTGGCACCTTTGCTGCCGGGCTCGAGCTGGCCCTAGTCCTGCCGCAGGCCTCCTTCTGCTGGCGTCCATCAGCAATGGGCAGGGGTAAGTCACTTAACCAGACCACTGTCCTGCACCTGACTCCGGTGCAAGTCACCATCAGAGATCTGGACAGCAGCCATGCCAGGCCCAGCAGGCACTGCAATACCGAACTCCACCGGTTGCAACGTGTCCAAAAAGGAAATGAGTGTAACCTGGCGTGGCTGCCTTTCTACGGGGCCACGTTGGCTCTTGATGACGGCCACTTACCTCTCCAAGTGCCTGGACACCACCTGCCCGGGATGGATACCCAGGCCTTGGGTCTGTCGTATGGAGGGGTCACCCTGGCCATGTTCCTCTCCACACCCGCCTGCACCTCTTCGCTCCATCCACATCTGTGTTCACATTCTCCTGGGGAACAGGTAGCACTGGCCTCTGCACTTTTTCCCCAGTTCTCTAGGCTGGAGTGCTTGGCTGGGCCCGGAGGGCAACTGGCTACTCCAGAGGCGGAAGCTGAACAGGCTGTGGGCAGAGGAAAGGGTCTGGGCAGCGGGTCCCAGAGGAAAGATCCTGTCTGGAACCCTGACCCCGTCTCTCAGTCACAGAGCTGGGAGGCCCAGGAAGCACCGGCGGACTCTGGCTTCTCTCTCCTGCAGGCAGCTGAGGTCAGCGTCTCTAAATTGCTAGTTATTCCTTTCTTCAATTAAGGACAATTCTTCTGACACAGGAAAACTCCCACCAGTTAATCGAATGGCCTTGAGTCCTGATGTGTTTACTCTATCTGAAGGCAGGGCCAGAACTTCCTTGGTAGCAGGTCACAGCCCACGCATTCAGGAGCTGCCCTGGGGGGCCAGGGCCCCACATTCCCTGTTGGACTCCAGATCCACGCAGCAGCACTGATCTTCAGACAGGGACTGGGGCTGCGGTGGAGGTCCAAAGTGGAGAAGCCACGGATGGATCCCGGAAGTGGGTTGTCACGTGGCAAGCCTCCTCCATCTCTGGCCCATTGTCTTCCCATCTGAGAAATGGGGGCGTGGAGGAGGGTCTGGCTAGATGATTTCTATAACTCCCATCAACTCGGCGTCTCCCCTAACCTGCCCCACCCACCCCCTCCCAAGGGTTTGTGGTGACTGGACGGAGAGGTGGGAAGGGTCTCAGTGCCCACCTCAGGGAGCATCTTCCCTGAGCAGGATGTGTTTGCCTATGAAATACACACACACACACACACACACACACACACACACACACACACGTGCACGCAGTGCTGCCTGGAAGTAGGGCCCCTGCCAGACTGTGGTCACTGCTGCCGCTGTGAGCCAAGGGCCCCAGGAGGTGCTCAGGCCCGGGTGTGTCCCCTCTGAGGCTGCTTTATTGTTCCTCTGTGACAACTCACACCCACAGACCAGGTGGCCGAACCTGGACATTATCCAGGCAGTCAGGCCTGTGACTGTGCCCTGCCTGCAGGGGAGGGTGAGAACCAGGCCCAAGGGATAGAACATAGGCTCTAAATTTATCCTACATAACCACAAGCACGGAACTTTCTCAGCCTCCCTTTCCTTATGTGTAAACTGGGGATAATACAAGACATCCGAGGGTATTATGTACCAACTGCCTGAGGTTAAAAGACATGATATATGTGAAGCCCCGAGCATACTGCCTGTCCACTCATTGCTATCCCTGCCTCCACCATGCCCTAGTAATGAGGAAAGGCTGCAGGGATTCACTCACACACTCCCAGCTGGTGACGGATGGCACACACCGGCCAAGAGCTCTGGCTTCAACCTCAGAGCTTCTGAAATTTTGTCTATTGGTCAGCCCTGCTGTCTGGTTCTGGGATCCAGAACTCTGGGGACTGAGGGGTTCCCTGGGATGTGGGACTTTCAGTGCTAAAACCAGGAGTCTCTGGCAAACCAGGATGGTTGGTCCCTCTTGGTGAAGCCACACTAGGGAGTTTAGACAGAGGGCCCTTGGTTTTGTTGAGTGAGGTCCCAGAAGGACCCACAGGTGGGTCAACTGAGGTGCAGATTTCAGCTCAAATGAGGGGAAACCTTCTCACGGTCAGCAGTGCCCAAAGATGGAAGAACTCTTGCTTGAGGTACTGAGTTCCCTGTCCTTGGATATAATACATCAGGAGCTGAAGGGCCACTTGATGGGGATCTGGTGGATGGAGACAAAGCCCCGGGGGGTGGGGTGCTGGGCTAAATGCCCACTGAGGACCCTTTCGGCACCATATGTGCCCCGTTTCCATAGAGGGGCTAATGGGACCCTGGAGTCGGGACAGTGGCTACCCTAAGGGTGGAATTATCCTTTTCCCTGGAAGGCGGGTATGGGACAGGGTGTGTGAGGTGCCCGGCTACAGACGGTAACTGGGCTTTAGCTTCCCAGTTCCTCAGAAGGAAGCAGAGGGCATCTTCTCAAGGGATGGTTTGGTGGGAATTGAAAGGTCATCTGAGAGCAGATACCCCCTAGCCCTTTCCAGCAGCTGAGCCAGGCAGCCGGCTTTGGGGATGTTGGGAGCTGCCAAAGGCTGGGCAGACATCTGCTGGGCCCACCGACCTGGCCCAGCCTTGAGCTAGGGAGAGGTCTGCTCTCCCCTGGGGCCTCCCATCTGGCTACCACCCAGGCGCCACCGAAACGGCTGGCCTTCTCCCGCCCCCTGCTGGGGCTGGGCTGTGGATCCCCGGCCACCACTAGGCAGAAGCCACAACCCCAGTCTCCCCAGCCTCCGCTGGGCCTGTTCACCAGGATGTCTGCGTCCCAGGTGTGGGAAGCAAAGGGGGCTACAGCTCACAGCTAGGCTCCTGGCCTCCCCAGACTGCTCCAGCCTGGAATCCCAGGTGGGCTTTTCGTGTATTTTACAAGTTCCTTTAGAACTAAGGGCACAGAAATCCCTTCCCCTCTGAGGCTAGTTCAGGTCCAGGTTGTGGATCCTAGAAATGATAGCCTGGAGCTGGGGCTGATGGAGGGGACCATCTCTTGCCTCGGATCCCTGGAGACACCTCCCTCTTGGCTTCGCGGGAGCCTCCCGGTGCCCGTTCTTCCTTTCTCTCTCTCCTCTCTGCTCTCTGTCACTCTCCAGGTGCCAGGGTCTCGAATCTCCTCCGAATTTCTCTCCCCCTCTCCCCGTCGGTGTTTCGGCCCCAGGGGTGTCTCTAGCGCCCAGTCTCAGTGGCTCTCGCCCCCGACTCGCGGTCCGCGTGCGCATCTCCCCCTGGACCGCAGCGCCTCCGCGTCTCTGCGCCCGTCCGGGGCTCGGAGCGGAGCGTTTTGGAGCGGTGGCCGCGGCCCCGGGCAGGGGTGCGGGCCCGCGGGGGCGGCGTTGGGCGCCTTCCTCCGTCAGTCCCTCCCCGGCGGCGCGGGGGGGCCGGCGCGGCCGCCGCTCGGCGCCTTTAAGGGAGCGGGAGGGAGCGGCGAGGCGGCGGCGGCTGCGGTGGCGGCGGCCGCGGCGAGCGGGGCGGGGGCGCGGCGCGCGGCGCGCGGCGCTCGGAGTCCGCTCGCGGCCGGAGGCGGCTGGGCAGCCGGGGCCGGGCTGGGAGCCGCAAGGAGAGCGGGCAGCGCCGCCGGAGCCCGCCGGCCGGGCCATGGCCAAGGCTGGCCGTGCAGGTGAGGGCGGGCACCGGGAGGGCTGGGCCGCCGGCGGGGGGAGGGACCCGCGCGTCTCGAGGGGGGGGGGGCCGCCGGCCCAGGTGAGCCCCCGGCGCAGGTGGGCGGAGGTTCCGGGCGGGCTGAGGGGGCGGCGGTGCGGCCGGTCCCCGGGAGAGTGGAGAGGGGGCTCCGCGCGCCCCGCGCCCTTCCTGCGCCCCCGGTCACCTCGTGGGACACCGCGTCCCCTCGCCACCGCCCCGCCGGAAAGGGCCAGGTCTGCGGCGCCTCTGCCCAGCCTGGCGGTGGGGAGCGATCGCCGCCCTCCCGGGGCTCTGGGCAGAGCCGGGCGCGGGGACCGAAGGCGAGGTCCCGCGGCCGCCGCTCCATCCCACGCCCCCCAGCGCCAACCAGGACGCGCCCCCTTGTCCGGCCGCTCGCTCTATCCAGGACGCGACAACCCCCCCCGCCCCCAGCTCAGTCAGGAGACCCAGATTTCTTCTGGGGAAGGAGGGGTGCCCCGCTCCGCACCGGCTAGTGAGCCGTTCCCCCCTCCCCCCTCCCGGACCCTGGGAGGCAGAGCCTCAGGTGCGGAGGTCTGAAGCGGGGCCTCTTCTGGGGTCCCCAGGGCTCTGCCCTCCCCCAGACACAGGCCGTGTGGCCCGTGATGTGAGGGAGTGGGCGTTAGTCATTCGTTCATTCATTCAGCCAGACGTTCATTCACCAACATCTGCTTTGTGCCAGGCCCCGCGCTGGGCACTGGGACCAGGAGGTGGTGGACACTCTGCTCCTTTTTGCACTCTTTGGGCCCATGGTGCCTTGGGAGGGCGGCGGAACGACGGTGGCAGCAAGCCTGGACACAGCAGGGCTGGCTTGGGAGGCTGGCATGTGTAAATCTACCGTGAACTCACACCCAGCCTGTGACGTTGGCAGGTGCCATGCCATCCCCTTGGACTCGACATTGGTCTGGCACGAACCCCACCCTCTACCCACCAGCGATGACATGATGGCATGAGTGTGAGTTCACCCCTGCGCACACTTGCGCTGGATACCGCTGGGCTGTGTAAATCCACTGCCACCCCCCAAATGCTGCCCTGGCCAAGGGCCGGGTCCGGATGCCCCTGTACGTATGCTGGGTGTGTGATTTGGATGCCTGAGAATACACTCCCATTCTGTCCCTGAGGAGTCTTCTTGGGGTGGGGCTGGTTGTGTGAGACACAGCAAGTACGAACACATGTAAACACCTCCTTTCTCACTCCCCTCCCCTTTCCCCCCAGGCAGCTGGAAAAGGCTGTCTCCCTGGGTCCTTACCCACCCCCGCTCCTCCCATAGGGCACATGGCAGGGTGTGTGTCCCGCCCACTGCCCCCGCGCCTCTGCTGCCTGTGTGTGTGCAAGTACATGCACACCCCTTGCACAGATCACCTGCCGCGAGCACTGTCATCACAACAGCAGTTAACAATTGCTGCTTGTCCTAGGTACCAGGCCATGTTGACAGCCATGCCTGGAGGCAGGAAGTGTTACTCTTCCCTTTCTAAAACATCTCGAAACAGGTACTTGGAGAAATAGCTCCCTCCAGGTTGCCCAGAGGGTCTGGGCAGAGCCTAGATGTAGACCCAGGCCGTAAGGACTCCGAGTACTGGATTTTCTCCATTGCTACCCTCGTAGGTTGCCCCCCTCACAGAACAAAGATGCGGTTCCAGCCCCTCCACCTTGGTCTGTGGGTCCTTTGGTCTCTAGACTGAGAGTCCGTGGGAATTTGTTCCGGTGACGGGTGAAAAACTGCTCTGCTTTGAGCATCAGTGCCTGGTGTTCTAACATTTTGTCTTTCCTGCCGCAGTTTCATGCCTGGCCCTTTCCCTCAGGGCAGCACAGACTCCCCTCCTCTGTGGATCAAGAGCCCAGGCTCTTCCCTCCCACCCTCAGCCGCCACCCCAAGGAGCCTTCGGGATTGACCCCAGCAAGATGGGATTTCTCCTCCTCTTCTTAGCTCTTCCAGGCTGCTTTGCATTTTGTAAAGGTCCCTTCTCTTCCTAAGGCTTCTAACCGACTTGAAGACAACTTGTGGTGATGTGTGCACGGATGTCAAAATCTGTGTAGGATGGACTGGTGAGCTTTAGAACAGAGGGCATCCTCAGAGGTAGGAGCTCCAGTCCCTCTCTTTACAGCTAGAGAAACTGAGGCCCAAGGAAGGGCTGTAACTCAGACAGGAGTGGCTATTCAGGATCATCTACCGCGGAGGGACAGGCTGATGGTCAATCAGAAATGATCAGGCCTTCACTCTGGTGGGGAAGAGGGTGCTGTTAGAACCAAAGGAGGCTGAAGGCTGTGAGACGCTGGACTGTGAATGAGGGAGTGTGCTCTCTGACCTGTGAGGTGTTCCGTCTAAAACTGGTCAGGGGAGCCACTGACTAGAGATAGGGGTTTGGGCCTCAGGGCCACCATAGGGCATGACTCCAAGGTCATCACATTGTGGTCTAGTGAAGGCGTCCCAGACCTGTGCAGTGCACAGCCTGAGCAGCCAGCCATGGCCACGTCCACCATGTCACACGGGAGCTGAAGGAAGGCAGTGAAAAGGACTTCCATGCTGCCAGGAGAACCCAGGTACAAGAGAAAATGTCATCAAGTCCTAGAAAGGATTGGATCAATGGCAGAGGGTGGATCCCCAACGGGCGACTACCAAATCTCCGGGGAGATTTCAGCACACAGAACAGCATCGTTACAGTGCCCCGTGTCCAGTCTTGAGAGAAAAGGCGAGAGGAGGGGAGCCATTGGTCTTGCCCCGAGGGAGCGCTCCGTCTAGGGGACAAAGGAGGAGAGAGGCCTGCCTTGGGGATGAAAGTCTGCAGTAGCGAGGTGAGGGCTGGCAGAGGGGAGGGGCCAGGAAATGCACGGAGCAGCTACCTGGGGCGGCAGGTCCCGAGTGCAGTGCAGACAGAGAGGAGGCCGGTGGGGGCTGGAAACAGCGAAGGCTGAATATCTCTAGAAGTTGGGCCTTAAAGGCCGGCAGAATTGGGACAGGCAGGTGGCAAGGAGCAGGCTTCCACGGGCAGGTGAGGCTAGGAGGGTGGGACGGGAAAGGTGTAGGTATGGCGGGTGGGAAGGGGGGTGGGTGGGGAGGAGGTGCCCAAGGGTGGCCAAACCTGGCTGGCTGGGGTGGAGCATCCCTAGGGGGGTGCAGAAGGCCGAGAGGAGCTCCGGAGAGCACGGAGGATGGGAGGGTTGTGTAAGGCTTGGGTGTTTTGACAGATCCCTCTGGCTGCTCCTGTGGGGGCAAAGCGAGGCCAGCCTGGCAGGGCTGTCTTAGTTGGGAAGAGTTTGTGCTGGTTCTTGCCAGCCGCACGGCCCCTCCCTTCCTCCCTGGCCCCCTCTACCCCTCCCTCCACACCCCAGCAGGTTGACAGGGGTGTCTGCCCGTCCGGGGGCAGGGCAAGTGGAAGGCCGTGCAGGCAGGAACAGAGACAACAGCCAAGAGGGTCTTGGAACCTCTCAGGCTGGGCCAGGACCATCTGGAGAGGCCGGGCTGGGGCCACAGGGCTGGGCCTTCCAGGCTGGAGGAACCAGTTTATTTGCTCCCAGGTGTTGGCCTCTGCTCTGAGGGGCGGAGCCAGCGGGCTGGACTGTATCAAACCCAGTAATTCGAGTGAGTAAAATACTGATCCTATAGAGGCAGAGCTGAGAGGACGCTTCCAGAAACTCATGTTCAAAGCCCTCACCACGAGGGGACACTGAGGCCTGCGGTGTGGGGTGTAGGTATTTGCCCAAGGCCACAGAAAAAGGTGGTGGCAGAGCTGGGCGCAGGACCTGTGTTTCCGGAGTTTTGGCTGGGACCTTGTTCTGCTGAGTCAGCCGCCCCCTCACATCCCAAAGCCAGACCTTCTTCTGGGCCCCCTGCTTCAGGGCTCCCAGGTGGTGGCGTGGGGAGTGGCCGGAGCTCTCGGAGGACAGAACGTTTGGAAGCTTGGGAAAGGGACCGACTCTGGGATTCTCAGGACTTTGGGGAGGTGCCAGGAGATTTGAGGAGCGACTCAGAAACTCCCAGGCCGAGGGTGCTGGGATGGCTTCGCTGTGTATCTGGGGAAGCATCACGTTTCTGCGGGGAGATTGCAAATGCACCTTTTCAGGTTCCGAGGGAGAAGGCTAGGGCCAAATCAGATGACCGTGTCCCAACTCAAGGCCTTTCTAAAACTCTGCCCCCCAGGAAGCCTTCGGGGCCTTCCGTGCAGTCGGGGAAGTGCTGGAGCTTGGGCCAGTCTCTGGTTCCTCTGCTGAGTTACGTGTCACAGCAGCCGACCTGGCAGGCCCCAGCAGGCCCCAGATTGAGACCCTTTGCTGCCTCTTAGCCCTGGCTGTGGTGTGGTGTGGTGAGTCAAAGACAGTACAGTTAAAACAGAGTCCTACCCCCAGCGCATGAAGCCCCAGTCCTAGCTGGTGTTCGAGTGGTGGAACACAGAGTATGAGGACATGGCTAGGCCCCCCTTGCTGGGGCCATGTCTGTGTCGGACTGGCCAGAAAGTGGGATGTTTCCTCGTATACATCTTAGTATACAGTGGTAATTCATGGCTAGAAGAGGCTTGGAGATCTTCTGGTCCTACGTGTTAATTATGCAAGTGGGACACCGAGGCCAGAAAGGCAAAGGGTTTTTCTCCGAGCTCTGGTGTCTTCAACGACAGAGGGTGTGAACTCCCAAGACCAGTGAGGCTTTGAGGACTGGGAGCTACTCAGTAGGATCTGGCTGCCCCCCAGAAATTCTCTGGGATTCCAGGCTTGGGAGAGGGAGGGAGAGGGTCAGGGGTTATCATCCTGGGGACAATCTGGCTCATTTTTTGGTAGCAGCCAACATGCTTTACTGTCCAATGGCACGGCAGCATCTCTTTGAAGTAGGGCTGATGTTATTCCCATTTTATGGATGAGAAAACTGAGGCCTGGAAATGTTAAGTGTCTGGTTCTAGGGTCACACATAAAGTCAGAGGCAGAGCTGGAATTAGAACTTAGGTCTCTTCTTCTCTTGGATTCAGCATTCCTAGGGGTTGGACTGTGTAACAAAGAACAGACCTGGCTCTGTCACTGGTTGCCCTTGAACTGCCCCTCTGGTCCCAGTGTCCTCGTTTGTAAAAGGGGAATGGGAAGGAAAGAGTTCGGGGGACAGGACAGCTCTGAGTTTGCTCCAGCTCAAACACTGCTCTCTTTTCCTTCTTGGTCTCGCTCCCCACCGGCTTTACTGTGCCTTTCGGGCCCTCACCTCCTCCCTTCTCCTCCCTCACAAGGGTGGTGGGGATGGGAGGACAAATGGGAAGCTGAGGACCGGGACATGGAGAGCACCTGCCTCTTCGGGGTCCCGGGGCCCCAGCCTATCACCAGATCTGCAGCCAGGAGCCTCGTGGAAGGTGGTGGCCAGGGCCCCCAGGGGAAGGGCTGGGTGGGGTAGGGGGGACGAGAGAATGCATAACAGATGAGTTTGGAAATCAAATGGGATCTGAGCTCCCCACCCACTCCCTCAAATCTCTTTATACTCCCTCTTCTACAATTCTTGTTTTCTAAAGAGAAGGGAAATGCTACACTGCAGCCCCTTTCGCAAACGAATGGGAGCCTTAGTGAGTCACTCCGGAGGTAAATGCCACCTCCAGGGCCCCGCGTCTGCCTGCCTGCGGAGGCCTGCTCAGCCGTGTGGCCACCGGGGGGCGCGCGTGTGAGGTGCCCCTGCCTGTCAGCGGCTGTGGGAGGGCGCTGGGTCCCTGCAGTGGGGCCCCCACCCCGCCTGCTCCAGACTCTCCCCAGGGTGGCATTTGTGAGGTTCGTTCGCGGATGGGGTCACGGCTCAGGCTGGGGCCCGGCTGAGGCTGGGGGTGGCATGTAGGGACTTGGGCTGTGACCTGAGAGTGGGGTGAATACAGGACCTGCGGGGGAGGGCGTTGTGGTTCTGGGGCGGTCAGGGCCGGCAGGGGGGCAGGAGCTAATGCATCCGCCTCTGGAAACCGGAGTTCTCGGGCATTAAGCTGTTCTCTCCAGGTATCCTGGTGGAGGGCTGTGTGTGTGCTTGTCTGGAGCCTCATCTTCCGTTTTGAGGGTCAGCCTGTTAATTTGCAGACCTGGGGCAGGGAAGGCCAGCGAGGAGGTGTTCCCCCTCCTAGATGACCCGTTGTTCGGGAGGGAGGGAAGTAGCCGTCTGCTAGCCGGGGATGCCAAACAAGGGTTGAAAGCAAAAATAGAAACGCATTGGGTTCTGTCTGGGAGGGGCGTGGAGTTCTGGTGGATCCGAGAGGCCTCTTCTGAGCTGTCTGCCGCCGATGCTGTGTTTGCTCGGCTCAGTATTTGCAGAGCACGTCATGTCCTGCGCTCCTGACCTCCTCAGGGACATAGGTGTGCAGGATCCGGGCTGCGGGCTCGAGGGGCTGCAGCTGTTCCACGAGTCTGTCTTTGGGAGGTTTGGGGCTGCTGTGGCCATGGTCCAGCTTGCTGCCCTCCTGATCAGAACTCCCTTTGGCCTGCCATACCCGCCCCCGGCCGCCAGTCCTCCAACTTCCCACCTCCCGTGAGGCTGGTCTCAGCTGAGCAATTCTGAAATCATCCCTTGTGGTAAAAGGAGCTATTTTCAGCCTTCCCATTACTGCCCAGTGGGGGTTGGGGTGGGGTGGTGTTTATCCCTTTGCTGCCTTTTTCTTTCCTTCTTGTACAGTGTAATCTGGAGCAGTGGTGAGAGCATTACGCAGCCCTGCCTCCGGGGTCCCGGCTGGCAATTCCCGGTGCTGTGATATGGCACCAAATGCAGAGCCTGGGGCAGAGGCAACCCGGGGCCCCATCCTTGCTCTGTAGTAACTCCAGAGTGGCAGGTAGCACAAATGGCCTGTCGGAGTCACCTTGGCCCTGGCTGGTGGGGACAGCTCCGCTGCTGCCGCTTGCTTCAGGCTGACGGTAGCCTTTGGTCACCTTACCAAAAAGCTGGCCAGCTCATTGAGGTGGCGGCTCTAAAGGAGCCCCCAGCGTCCTTCGCTGACCCTGTGACCCTCCCCAATCTGGTCTCCCCATGCCCCGATTGGATGCCTGGGTCCCTCCTGGTCTCTTGTTCCCTGCTCCCCCCAGTGGGTCCTGGGGTGATCTGGAGGGGCCCCTCTGTCCTGTCTTTTGGGCTCCCCCGCCCTCCTGAGGAGCCTGCAGGTGGAATTGGCAGGTGCTCTGGGAGCTCCCTTTAGAGGCAGGAGAAAGCCTCTCCCTTATGGAGCAAGAGTCTGGGGGGACCGAGCTGGGACATCTGGGGCTTGAGAGAATTGTTCCAAATAACTCAGAACTGCGGGGAGCCGAACTGGCAGAGCAAATGGAAGTACAATAGATAGCCAAAGCTATTAATCACTAATTCTCTCCTAAATCAGGTAATTAATGGGTATTTAAGTGGCATATTTATGAGATACCAGCAGGTCTTCAAAAAGCACATTTTTTCCCAAAGCGACTGGTTGGCCCAACTGTGTCCTGCTGGGAGACTGGGGTTGTCATCCCACCCCCAGGCCACCCCCAGGCGCAGGGAGCATGACGGGAGGCAGGTCCCGTCTGACCTTCCCTTTTGTCATCGCAAAGAGGGATCGGAGCCCTTCTGAACTGACCTCACTGGGCTGTCGTGAGGATGATAGGAAGTGAAGGCCATGCAAATCCCTGGCAGTGGTGTAAAATGCTGTACAGAATTTAGTGTTAGCTGTGAAAATAGCCTTGAAGTTATATGATACAGTGCCTGGTGCTGTTTATGGCCAGGGTCAGGCCTCAGTCGGTGGCTAGAGGCATTCCTTTGTTTTGAGTCATTGCCGAACGTGTGTCTGGGTCTGTGACTGGGTCAAGGCTTAGTGTGTGGCTTGGCCTGTGCTCAGCTTCATGGCCTGGTTTGAGATCAGGTCCCAGTTCTGTGATTGGGGTTGTGACTTGATCTGGGGTCAGCTCGAGGTTAGGCTATGGTTGAGGTCAAGGTTGGGCCATGGGTAGTCTCAGGAAAATTCTGCATCCTGGAGCCTCAGCCTCAATTCTTGAGTCCACCCCTGGACTGATGGAGCTACGTGGGTCCCCTGGAAGCTGGATTCCTTCAGGGTCCTCCAGGATCTGGGCTCCAGGCGCTGGGAACCCCAGCACACAGGCCCTTCTGGGACTCCTGGCATGTGCCCTGAAACAGCCCAGCACACGAGCTCATCAGTGGCGCATACAGCAGTTTGGGAGATAGTTAGGACATGTTTCTATAGCAACCAACCCCCAACCAGCACTGGTTTCCTTCAATAATGCCTTTTTCTGGAAGCAGCTTCTCCTGGCCTCTTGTTTCTCCCTGGGTGGCCCCATAGCCCCTTGAAGGCTGAGCATGGGCTGGTTGGCCCTGATTGGTCTGGTCAGACTCATCCTGACCCAGAGAGGGGGCCTGAGGACATTCCCTATGGGATACTTCCCTGAGAGGGGGTCCTCCTGAGATCGACCCGGTGCTGGGCCATGCTGAGTGTAACAAGAGCTTTCTCTGTGCCCAGCCCTGGGCTGGGAGAGGCTATGGGCCTGGGGAGGATTCCTATCAGGTTTCTGCCTGGGGGAACCCACAGCCCAGTGAGACAGGCAGGCCTGGACCTACTCTGCAGATTGGTGCTCTGATGGGCACAGGTAAAGGATGTTATGGAAGTACAGAAGAGGCAGGCACCCAGACCAGCATTGGGGTCAAAGAAGGCTTTCAGCTGGGGTAGGGTGGGGATGGAGGGTATTTCAGGTACCAGGGGGTCCAGGAGCAAAGTCTTGGAGGGAAAGAACATGGTATGGGCTGGAGGGGGAGGGGGAGAGGGGCCTCTCCCAGTGGCGACGTGTTACTGGAACCCAGACTTTGGGTGGAGGGGCTTGCGGACAGAGCAGGTCCTGGCCTTAGGTAGCTCAAGGTTTGGGGGGCAGATAAGACACAGCCCCAGGAAGCTGCGCCGGTGGAGAGGAGAGAAGGGCCAGCCATGCACCAGGAGCAGCCCCAAGACTGTCGGGGCTTCGGGGCTTCCAGCCTCAGGGTGAGGAGGGCAGTTCCTGCTCTGCCCTCTGGGCTCCCATTCCAGGGGCTGGAGAAGAAGGAGAGGGGCCCACTCCTGGGAGCTTCCACCTGTGAAAGGACCAAAGAAAGGCCCGTGGATATCATGATTTATTTATGTTATTTAACAAACCCTTTTATAGCACTGAGTGCCAGGCACCATGCCAAACCGTTTTCAAATATTCATTCACGTAATCTTCATAGCAACCCTAGGGAAGGACTATTATTACCCCCATTTTACAGAGGAGGAGACTGAAGCACAGAGTGGTGTAGTGACATTTATTAAGATCACCAGTTGAGAAGTGGCAGAGTTGACAGTGAGAGGAGGAAGGCAGGGCTACGGGAGGAGGGGCAGAGAGGAGGGGGGCCTTCAGAGTCCCCCCAGCCTGCCAGTAGGAGCCTCACTCAGACTCTGCATCTCTCACCCTGCATCCAGCAAGTGGCTGGACCCCTGGGACCCCAGGCCAGAACGGTGAAGTGTGATTCTAAGTGTGTGTGTTGGGGGGGCTGTGTGGGCCACGTTTGGGCTCTGGACTCTACGTGTCCACGGGGCTCCCACTGCCCACGGGATGTCTGGCAGCCTGATGGTTTCCGCAGCATTGATTGTCAGCAGTTAGACCCAGATGCTTGTGCTTGTAGAACCTGCCATCCTCGTGCCTGTGTGTGTGTGTGTGTGTGTGTGTGTGTGTGTGTGTGTGTATGTGAGAGAGAGAGAGACAGAGGAGACAGAGACAGACTGGAGACGAGGGACCTGCCTGAATGAGCCCACAGCCGAGTTCTTTTCTTCGCCTCGGCCCCATCCTCTTCCGAGACACAAATTGCTGGAATCCAGCAGGCCTGCCAGGCCGTGGTTTCAGAGGTGGCCTCAGGCAGGACTGGGCACCGAAGCTGCGGCCACACTCATGGGCAGCAGGCTCAGTGCCAGGCAGCCCACCTTGGCCAGCTCAGAGGTGCTTGTGACTCCCTGGAGGTCTGGAAATTGGTAGGTGTTACTTGAACACCCACAGGGCCGTGGCTGTCACAGCAGATGCCTATGTCCCCTCCCTTGCTCTGATGAGCCAGACTTCTTACTCTTGAGGAGAAGGTTCTGGATCCAGCGTCTCTTGGAAATGGCCCAATGGCTTTGACCCATGTCTCTACTCCCTCCCACCCTGCCCCAGCCTGGCCAATCCTGCCCACCCTTCCTTTAAGGCTCAGATTGGGCCTCCTCCCCCAGGAAGGCCTCTGGGCCCTTCAGCCTGCAGGGTGTCTGCCTCTGGGAGGTCCTGTCCACACCTCTGAGACGAGGTAGGGGTGGCATTTAGCCCAGAGGCTAGGCTGCCCACCCCTCCTTTGTCCTGTGCCCTGTGCAGGGGCTGTGCAGGGCTGGGCCCCGAGGCTGGCACCCAGGAGCTGAGATTGAGCTCATTCAGCTCTGTCCCCAACTCCTTCCTCCTGGGCACCACCTGGCCCAAGGTCTGGCCCAGGAAGAGTCGGCCAATACCCGCCTCCCTCACTTTACTGTACCAGGGCTTTCCTTACTGTGAAATGTCTTTCCCCTCAGACTGGGCTCCTGAGAGCAGGGCGGTGACTCCCTTCTGGTGGGGCTGACCCTCAGGCCGGGGCTGCCCTGGGGTCCCCGGTACTGGGCAGAGCACCCACTGCTGGCTCCTGTCCATCTGTCCATCTGCCTGTTCCTGCGTCCCTGGGAGCCAGGGCCAAGGTGGGGAGGTGGATGACCTCTGGCTGCACCCACGCTGGGGAGACCCAGGCCTGAGACAAGGTCGAGGAGACTGCACTGGACCTGATGGTGGTGGGTAGATGCGCCAGGAGAGAGGGCGGGGTTGGCTCCTAGCAGCCCCTCCCACTGCAGGCCCCCCACCCTACCCCGAGCTTTGCTGGGGGACCAGCGCATCGTGGGGTGTGAAGGATCGTTTGTTTCTCTCTGGATTGCCAGGAAGGATTGAGATATTCCCCTTTCTCTTTTATCCTGATTTAGAGGTTTTTTTAAAATTTGGCCATGCCTCGAGGCATGCGGGATCTTAGCTCCCCGACCAGGGATCGAACCCACAACCCCTGCATTGGAAGTGTGGAGTCTTAACCACTTGACCCCCAGGGAAGTCCCCTGATGTAGAGTTTTGAATAAGTGTGGTAGAGAAGGTGGGACAGGAGTCTGCTGGAAGAAGTAGGCTGAGCCTTGGGGTTGCGGAAGGGACTCTGCAGCCTGGGAAGGGAAGAGGAGAGGAGACCTGGGCCCCGTGCCCTGAGCTCTGCCACAGAGCACCCAGCATGGTGGTCCTGAGCACGGACCCTGGAGTCATGTGGACCTGGCTTCAAATCTTGCTTCCATCACTTATTAGCTTTATGACCTCAATCGAATGACTTCACACCTCTGAACTTTATTTCCTGAGCTGTAAGATGGGGATTCATGACACCCACTCCACGAGGCTTGGTTAGGATTACTTTAGATAATACCTGGGAAGCAGCTAGCAGATCATTTTTGTTCATTCGCTTGTTTGCCAAACACCCCTTGGCCCTCTTTCACCTGGGACCCTGTACTGGACACAGAAAATGCAGAGAGGGGAAGGGCAGGGACCCACCTCAAGGAGATTGTGCTTCTGGGCCTTCGCCCTCGCTGTTCTGGGATCATGGCACCCACCTTCTCTGACCCTCAAGATCGCGTGTGGCCTTTAGCAGCCTGACCTGTGCCCCCTATCTCTTGGGAGACTTCCTGACCCTCTTGGGCATCTGTGTTTCCCTCTTCCTGAAGTGTGCAGGTGATAGACGCTGGGTGGAGGTTGGAACCTTAAAATCCACCTGTTCTGAGCTCCCATCCACAACAAGCAGGCAACCCCCTACCTTATCCTAACCCTAAGCTTAACCCTAATCTTACCTGGTCTGGCTTCATTTCCTCTCTCACCTCCCCTTACACCTGTCTCCCCCTCCGTCACTTGTTCCAGCTCTTATCACAGGCTCTCATCCTCCTCCTCTGCCTGTCCATCCCACGCGTGTGTGCCAGGAGCATGCATACACATACAGACGTACACACTCATGCTTAGCATGTCTGGCTCTTTCTCATCATTCAAGTCTCCACTGATCTGACACCTTTTCAGAAAAGTCTTCCCCTCACACCCCTCCCAAGATACTCTGTCTATCACTGTTTTCCTTTTTTGAAGTATGATCTTTGCCGTTCACTAAAAAGCCTGCACCCTGAAGGAAGAGATGAAGGGAACATCTTCCACCCAGAAGCCAGGTGACGGCTGCTTCCTAACACAATCCGTTCTTATAGGTTCTTTTTATCTTTTTTTTTTTTTTTTTTTGTGGTACGCGGGCCTCTCACTGCTGTGGCCTCCCCCGTTGCGGAGCACAGGCTCCGGACGCGCAGGCTCAGCGGCCATGGCTCACGGGCCCAGCCGCTCCGCGGCATGTGGGATCTTCCCTGACCGGGGCACGAACCCGTGTCCCCTGCATCGGCAGGTGGACTCTCAACCACTGCGCCAACAGGGAAGCCCCCAATATAGGTTCTTTTTTACACCAGGGTAGATAACTGAGGTCCCTCCACACACCTAACTTTCCAGAGGTTGTTTGCAAGGAGGGAGGAACTGTGGCAGGTTTAAACAAACTTATAGTGTGTATCTAAAAACCAGTGCAGGTATGCATTTTGAAAACAAAGAAGCTAAAAGTAAACCAGATAAAAGATGCCTTTGAAGAGAAAAATCAACTGTAGATTTCAGCCACAAAGGAGAGTCCACAATCAGGTGAAGGGTTCATGTGGAAGGAGAAACAGCGCTGGTTCAGCGTTTATAACTCGAACAGGTGACAGAGTTCTTTTGATGACGGGGCCGATCGCCCTTGTCATCATCCCTCGGTGGATGTACAGATCCACGCGTTCATGCCTGTCTATTCTCTAGGCTGTAATTACACTGTAGGAGACACTCAAGGAAGGAGGACGTGTTGGACGTAGGAAGGGACCGTTTTACTTTCTTCCCAGCACTTTCTACTGCTGAAATGATCTTTGCTGCTTCCTTGTTCCAGGTCTGCTTTCCCTGCCCACTGCCACCATCACCCACACCCCGCAGGGTGTAAGGGCTGGGAGGGCCCCATGGCAGGGCCCCGCCCTGTCCCTCTTATTCACCTCGGTGTCCCTGGCATCTCACACAGTGCCCTGCAGGATGGACAGCTCCCTTTGACACCCAGAAGCCCTTTCCCTCTCTGCCCACCTCTAGCTGGGAGAACATCTCCCTCAAATGGAGCTGAACTGGCCTCCCTGCAGCCTTCCCTCCTGGCGGGTTCTCCCCAAGGCCAGCCCGTCACACATGTTATGGGTGTTGCGGTGATCTAAGATGATGGTGGCCTGCAAGGATGGATGTGGTGGTGGGAGTGAGGGAGGGACAACTTCCAGAGCTCTCCTCTTTTCCTCAGGCTCCAGCACACACTCTATTTAGGAGGGAGAGGTTGGCAGGAATATCCTTGCCCTTCTTCATTCTCAGGTGGAGTATACACTGTACAGGTATGAGACCCACCATAACCAGGACCTTCTTGCTGAACCCTCACTAGTCAAACTCAGGACCCAAATCGACTCAGATACAGCTTCAGACAAACCCATCGCTACTTAAACCCTTGCTGCTCACCATCCAAAACTCAGGAGCCAAGTAGATGAGGCTGATATGACTGTCCTGACTATCCAGATTCTTGCTTTCTTAGTAACGGAATAGATTTGGACAGCAAGGGATATTTGCACATTAATATAGGATGTCTGATAGTTTTTATACCTTTAGCATCTATAAAAGGGATAGGTTTATATGAGAAAACATATAAAAGTAGTGTAAAATCGAGAAGAATTTTAAGTGATTGTATTTTTTGAATCACAGAAATCTTCACATACATTTGATTTATACCTAAGCACTTCTTTATTTTATTTTGATACTATTGTAAATGGTATTGTTTTTCAGATTTCAAATTCCAGTTCATTGCTGACATACAGGATTGCAACTGACTTTTGTATTTTGATCTTGTATCCTGCGATCTTGCTATACTCAATTATTAGTTCCAGTAGGTTCTTTTTTTGTAGATTTTGCAGAGTTTTTGTTTTCTAGATAGACAGTCATGCCATCTGAGAGTAAAAGCAGTTTTGTTTTTTTCTCTTCCAACATGTATACCTTTTATTTCTTTTTCTTGTCTTGTTGCACTAACTAGAACTTCCCCCACATATATTTGGGAGATGGTCCCATATCCACGTTAGAAATACTCAGTTATGGTGAATCTGGATTCTCAAACTCCCTTGCAATAAATCCAGGTGTCATGGGCAGGAAATTGCTGATCAGCCTGTCATGCCTCCACACTGTTGGGTGAGAATCAAGAGCTTAGAGGGTCCCCACAGGGAGTGTATGGCAGACCCAGCTTTACACCTAGAAGTGACTCCCAGGTCAGTGTTCCCTGTGGCCTCTGCCTTTTCTGTGTTTCAGAAAGTGCTTTTGGCCTGGCTCCAAGCCATGGAGCTCAAGCTGGGTGTGTGTTTGGGAGTTTGTGGTGGGTGGGGCAGGAGGGACAGGCAGGAGGGCTGTGTCCCTGGGCTGACCTGTGCTGGCCTCTCCCCTCAGGAACAGTTTACATTCTGAGATCTGAGCTGAGGGCAGGGAACAGTGCCAGCATCCTGCAGGGTGATTGGGTGTGGGGAGCTGAGGCTGCAGCAGATTTTCTGAGGACTGCATCATGATGGGCATTCTAGCCATGGCTGGGGGAATGCCCACCTCTCACTGGTTCATTCACATCTACTATGTGCCAGACTGGCTCCTCAAACATCAGTCGGAGTTGAAAAGTTTCAGGGGAAAGTCTCTGTCAGATTCCTCGTTGCACAGACGGGGAAACTGAGTTAGGGGTGTTGCTGATGCAAGAACCCACATGTACTGGATGACCAGGGCCGTACGGAGGAAGACGTACCTTGTGTGCATGGCAATTTTACTGTTTTCCATTGAATTAAGATGCAGTCAGTTGTAAGATGTGTCATTATTTTCTATACCCCAGGAAAGAATAAACAATGCCAACTAAATGAGGACATGCCATCATGTAAGACACACCCCAATTTTAAAGATGTTGAAGTGTGAAAAAATGTACATCTTAGAACCAATAAGATGAATTTATAAAATTAATAGTCATATGGAATTATATGTGCAGGGTAAAAATTGAGTTTTCCCTGCTTCTTATCAAATTCTACTCTGTAGAGATCATCTCTGTTGATGTTTTGGTGCCTGTCCTTCTAGACATTTTAATGCTTGTGTAAGTATATTTATATAATAATTACTGTTATAAGCACTTGCTGTATGCTAGGCCCTGTGCTAAGCACCTCAATGTATTTTATTTCATCTTTACAATAAGCTCATGGGGCAGGTATGAGCTTTCCTCACTTTATAGCAGAGGAAAATGAGGCACAGAGAGGTGAAGGGACTCACTTGACATCACACAGCTTCTAAGAGGCAAGGGCCTGAGCCTGAATCTAGGCCTCTTCCAACCTCAGACCCTGAGTTCTTAACTAACATGCTGTACATACCCTCAGTGTGCAGGTATAAGTATATTTTTCAAAAATGGGGTCAAAATATACCTACGGTTCTGGAACCAATGTGCATTTTTTTCTTCTACCCATACTCCGTGGGCATCTTTCCATGTCAATACATAAGGAGCTACTTGATTTTCCTACCAGTTGCAAAGAATTCCCCTGATGACTGTGTATGAATGTATGTCTGGTCCTCTGTGGATGGACACTGGGATTTCTTCCAGTTTATTGGTATTACCAGAACACCAAGATGATCAACTATATAGTGCCATCTTTGTATACTTCTCTGATTATTTCCTCAGGAAAATTACCAGGTCAATTTTCTTCTAACACTTTATTACTATTTTTTATTATTATTATTTTTGCGGTACGCGGGCCTGTCACTGTTGTGGCCTCTCCCGTTGCGGAGCACAGGCTCCGGACGCGCAGGCTCAGCGGCCGTGGTTCACGGGCCCAGCCGCTCCGCGGCACGTGGGATCCTCCCGGACCGGGGCACAAACCCGTGTCCCCTGCATCGGCAGGCGGACTCTCAACCACTGCGCCACCAGGGAAGCCCTCTTCTAACACTTTTATGGTTTTAATGTTTACAATTAGATTGGAATTCATCTGCCATCTCCAGTAGCTCACGTGTCCAGGGAGCAGGTGGAGGGGTTCCTGGATGTGCCGGGCACCAGCTGGTTCCATGAGAGTCCCAAAGTGCCAAGTAAAGGGGGCTCTGAGAATGGGGGAGCGGGGAGGAGGCTTCGGACCCAGCTCTGCCTCTGGCCTTCCTCCCTCCGGTCGTGGGGTAGGAGGTGGGTTGAGGCTGAGTTCAGGGCAAGGGGCCACGTCCTCTATGTGCACTTGCTCCTGCCTGCTCTGGAGATTCTCTCAGCCCCATGTCCTGGCCTCTGCAGATATTAATAATAATAGCAGTCACCATCACTGAGCGCCCCCCGAGATAGAGGCGCTGAGCATGCATTATTTCTGATCCTTTGAGCTCGGGATTGATTGTTGCCGATATTTTGTAGAAGGGGAAACTGAGGCTATGGTATGGAGAGGAAATGGCCGCAGAGGTTGCAAGTGGCAGAGACGGGGTGGAACTCAAGTTCAGGTCTCCCTTTTCTTAGTGTGGGGCTTTTTCCCCAGGGGAGGCTGCAGTCCTTCCCTGGCCTGCACACATGTGCAACAAACATCACTAGTGCCCTTCAGGGTGTCTGCTTCTCCTCTCCTCCACCCTCTTAAAGCTGGGATTGGTCATGTGACTTGCTTTGGCCAATGACATGAGCAGAAGTGTGTCATGTGTGGGAAGACTCATTTACGACTGGGCGTGCCTTTCCGTGCTCTCCTCCCCTGCTTCTGCAAAACTTGAAGTCTTGATTCGAGATGCTGGCATCATAAGGTGGCGTCTTTGAGTGACCGCCGTGGCCAGAGCCCCCTTCCTACCTGTGTGTGAGTGAGGAATGAACCGTTATTGTTTTTTGTTGTTTTTTTTTTTTTTTGCGGTACGCGGGCCTCTCACTGTTGTGGCCTCTCCCGTTGCGGAGCACAGGCTCCGGACGCGCAGGCCCAGCGGCCATGGCTCACGGGCCCAGCTGCTCCGCAGCATGTGGGGTCCTCCCGGACCGGGGCACGAACCCGTGTCCCCTGCATCGGCAGGCGGACTCTCCACCACTGCGCCACCAGGGAAGCCCTTTTTTTTTTCTTGCCACTGCTTCCTCCCGCCTCAGGCGGCCCGGGGGGAGACAGGGAAAGGCAACCTCCCTCCCGCCTACCCACAGCCCAGGCCCTCCCTCCGCCGAGCCGACCTGGCGCCAGCCGGGCGACGGCCGCAGGGGTCCACAAGCCCGGACACCGAAGGAGCCCGTTATTGTTTCAAGATCATTTATTAACCCAGCAAAACTTACCTGATGCTTCCTGATACACCGTGTCACCTTGGCAACATCTCTTAACTACCTCCGGTCTCGGTTTTGGTGTGTTCAAAATGGACACCCTCGTTCCTGCCCCACTGAGCCGTCTCAGAAAGGAATTGGGGTCTTAAATGAAAGCATAGCGGTGGGAGGGCTCTGCGAGATGCTGTGCACTTGAAGTCAGGAGGGCAGGGACCTGCAGGATGCTGACTAAACCTTGGTCCAGGGGCAGTCTGGGTTTACCTCCTTCATGCCAGGACACGGCCTCAAGCTTGGCTAACAGGTGTGTTTCCTTCGGCAGGTGGCCCTCCTCCGGGCGGTGGTGCCCCCTGGCACCTTCGAAATGTCCTCAGCGACTCAGTGGAGAGCTCCGATGATGAATTCTTTGATGCCAGAGGTGAGTGAATCTCATCGTCCCATCATTGTCTGGGTGACCTTTTTAGAAGCTCCAAGAAGGGGATCCCTGTTGGGAGTTAGTATCTCTCCCCACTCAGACACTGCAATTCCGTGTTTCATTATTACCCAATCTGCGAGTCCCCTCAGGGCTGGGGCTCAGCGTCCCGTCATTCACTCTTTGAGATATTTGCTGAGTCCCTACAATATTTCAGGCGCTTACCATACTGCAGTAAACGGATGGGCGTGGCCACTGCCCTCATCAAGCTGATAGTCTAGTGGGAGAGGCAAACATCAAACAATTACATAAAGGAAAATACAGTCACAAATGGGAACTAACACCCCTGAGTAAAAAGCACCAAGTGTTAATAGAAAGGGAGATGATGGGGGTACCTGATTTAGGCTGGGGAAGTCCTTAATATCCTCTCTGCAGCACTGAGGGTAGGAGCTGGCTAGAAGAAGAGTGGGAGGAAAGAGCCTTAGGCAGAAGATGCAGCAGGGATGATGGTGCTGAAGCAGGAAAGACGGGGCTTTCCAGGAACTGGAGGCCCACGCGGCAGGGGGAAAGGAGAGATGAGGCTGCAAGTGACCTAGTAGGTGACTCTCAAGATCAGCCCCCAGATGGGAGGGGGATCTGGAGTGGAGATGTGGACGAGTTAGAAAGATTATTGCAGATGTTCAGGGGAGAGACGAGGGAAGGGAGGACATCAGCTCTGCATTTCAGTGCTGGGTGCATGGCCTGCCTGCCGGACATAGCAAGGGGCGCTATCTAAGTGAGGATGGGAAAACAAGAAACATTACAAGGATTGGAGAAGAGGGCACCAGATGGGGTGGGCATTTCAGGCAGAGAGCACGGTCTCAGAGATGAGGACGTGCAGGGCAGGTGTGGGGACCAGTGGAAGGCAGAGTCTGCCTGGACTTCAGGAGAGAGGACCCTCACAGTCATGCTGGCCTGGGCCGTGCGGGGTTGGGTGAGACGCACAAGCCTAGGAGGGTCTCCAGGCTAGGAGGGTCCCCAAGTCTCACTTGGCTGGCTCAGCTCCATTCTAGGAAGTCACCATATTTGGGGGATTGACTTACTCCTGGGATGGGGCCAGCTTTGAAGTACTGGCTGAATGGGGTCTTGAAAGAGAAACAGAGCATGCGCTGGCAAGACCCCAGGACCCAGAGCAGGACACTTGGGACATGGTCTCAGCCGTGCCATTGACTCGTTCTGTGATCTTGGGCAAGTCTTTCACTTTCTCTGGGCCTCAGTTTCCCTATCAGCTCTGTGCCTCCAGAGATAGAGACTGTATCCAGTTCAGGTGATTTTCGGGGAGGCACGGTGGGGCGGGCAGTGGGATGCTGCCCCAGCCTGAGCCTCCCCCATTCTTGACTCTGGATGGAGTACCCCCTCCCTGATGCTAACCCCAAACCAGTCCATTTGGGGCTTCTTTCCTGTCTCCCACTGGCGTCTGATTGGAGTGGCAGCCGGGGCTGACTTTCTCCATAGCAACTCACCCAAAGTGTGACAACAACGGCTTCAATATTTTCATGCTTAGAACACTTTCATTTAAAATATTTTTGCAGTTCATCAGGGCTCTGCAGTCCCAGATGACGACGATGGCTTCCTGCGGGAGGCGTCTGCGGGTGGCGCCGGTCAGCTCCGTCTCCATCCCCGTGGGCCCTATGCACCTGCTTTCCTTTTGAGCAGCTGTGGATCCATCCTGCTTCCCTCCCTGCGGACCCTCGGCATTCCGTCCTCTGCCCCCATGATCTCACTGCTCTGTCTGCAGTTCCCAAACTGGCCTCACCTCTCACTCCTCTCTTATGGGTGGCCCCACCTTCTCTTCTATTCCTTTGTCTCATCTCCTCCCCGCTCCCCTCACCTGCGTCTCTCCTTCTCTCCACTATCCCAGGATCCCACACTCTCCCATCTCTTTCCCTGTCTTCCACCTCTCAGCACTCCCTACCAGACCTCTGAACCTCGTGTCTCTGAACCTTTCCTATGTCACCTCTCCCAGAGCATCTGTAGCTCTCAGCCCCAAGATCCGCCCACAGGCTGCTGGAACCTCTTTGGTTCTGCGTTGCCAACTCCTCACCTCCTGTCTGTTCCCTGTGGTCTCCCTGGACAAGGCTTTTGCATATTTCCTCCACTCAGGGCAGAAAGAGGTAAAGCCATCCTCCTTCTCTGCTCCCAAGAGCTTTCTCAGCATCTGGGGCCAGGCCATGAGTGTCCGGCTTTCTGGGCATGCTCTGAAGGGGCACCTCCCTGCCTCTGTTCTCCAGCCCAGACTGAGCCCTGACCTTGGCCTGGGTGTGGTCTCTGTCCGTACCTGCAACCTGCTGCCTCTGCAGTTCCACCTCCAGCCGTGGTGGAGCCACATTGTCAGGAACAGAGGCCAGAGCATGGAAGGGACCTCTCAAGATCACACAGCAAGGTGGGGGCAGAGGGGCTGGAGCCCAGGAGCTTAGTGTCCAGGTCAGGCCTTTTTCTTCGACTTATTACTGAAAATGGGGCCCTCCTCCCTCCCTTTCTTCCTTAAGCTCCATCCCACTTGTCCAGCACTAGGGTTTACCTGGTGGGACAAGAGACCTTCATGGCTCATGGTCTAGTAGCAGAGGAAGACTCTTAGGCTCTGGGGGCGGCTCTGGTTGTGTATGTAAGGCCTGGGAGGGACTGGGGGGAAGTCAGGTAGGAGTATGGAGCTATCTGGGACCATAACAATCCCCTGGGCAGGATGCCAGCTCCCTGGGCTGTGACAGCAGGCATGGGGCCTCAAGGCGGCTGGTACTCGTGATTGGATGCTGCAGGATGGGTGATGGGGTCCAGGCTCCCAGACCCAGAAGACGCACCACTCCCTGTCCTGTCAATACAGTCAAAGGGTATCTGGGGAGCCACAGTCTAGCAAGGTTGGAGTGCAGAGTGAGGGAAACCCATGGTGGCCAAGAGGGGACATGCCTCAAACCCATGTCAGAGCTATGGGGCCCTCAAGGTCTTTGAGTTCAACACCCTGACCTCATTTTACAGGCTGGAAAACTGAGGCCAAAGAACTGGGAAACTTGTTCAGGGTCACACAAAGGGTCAGGCAGAGCAGGGGCTAGAATTCAGAGTCATTTATTTACTCTCTCAAGTATTTAGTGAGCATCTGTCCATCCCCCTATTCCAGGTGTAGGGGATGCAGGGCAAGTGGACACTGTCGTGGCCCCCATGGAGCTTACAGTTTAGTGGTGATGGGTGGGAAGACAACGTACAAGCAAGTGAGCTCTATTGATAGTTTCCATAAATAAAATAATGCAGAGGAACAGACACCTCACCAAAGAAGGTAGATAAATGAAAAATGAAAGGTGAAAAATGAAAATATGCTCAACATCATTAGTTATTAGGAAAAGGTAAACCGAAGCCACAATGAGACACTGCCTCATACTTATTAGAATGACTAATTAAGACAACTGACCAGGATGTGGAGGAATTGGGACTTTTAAAGTCTGCTTGGTGGGAACGTACGATGGGACAGCCATTTTGGAACAGATTGCAGCTTCTTAAAAATTTAATCATAGTTAACTACCTTTCCACTCCTAGGTATGTACACAAGAAGAAAGCAAACATATGTCCACCTAAAGACATGGACCTGAATGTTCATAGCAGCTGTATTTATGATCGCCCCAAAGTGAAAACAACCCAAATGTACATCAATGGGTAAATGAATCAACAAATTGCGGTACATTCATGTATTCAGTATTCATGAAATACCACTTGGCAACAAGAAGGAATGAACTGAAACACACAACAATACAGATGAATCTCAAAATAACTGTGCTGAGTGAAAAAGAGTCAGACTGAGAAAGAGTGCATATGATGATTCCATTTATAGAAAACTCTAGAAAATGCAAACGAGTCTATGGCAACAGGAGCAGATCAGTGGTTGCCTGGGGGTGGGGAGGAGGGATCAAAAGGGCCAGGAGAAAACTTCTGGGTGGGATGGATATGTGTCCACTCTCTTGATTAGGGTGATGGCTTCCTGGGTGTGCACATAGGTCAAAACTTATCAAATTGTACTTTTCTTTTTTTTGGCTGCACTGCGCAGCTTGCAGGATCTCAGTTCCGTGACCAGGGATTGAACCCGGGCCCTCAGCAGTGAGAGCACCGAGTCCAACCACTGGACCGCCAGGGAATTCCCAAATTGTACATTTTAAATATGTGTAGTTTATTGAATGTCAGTTATAGCTTTAGTAATGCCGTTTAAAAAAAAATGGAGGCACTCCCCCCGCCCCCCCCCCTCTGAGTATAACATAAGGGGCTGTGATAGAGTGGCTGGGCAAGTTGGAGGCCCCCAGCAGATGTGGCCTTGACCTGAGAGCTGAATAACAAGAAATGAGCCAGGTGAGGATCTGGGGGAATAGTGTTCTGGACAGTGGGAACAGCCAGTGCGAAGCTTTTACCGGAGGAGTGAATAGGAAGGCTGGTGTGGCCCGAGTGAGCAAGGGGGCGCCTGCTCAGCGCTGTGCGGGAGGGCAGACCCGGCCCAGTAGCCTCTGGATGTGCTTCCTGCCCAGGCTCTGGAGTGGCCCTGTGTACCCCTGCTCCTGCACCAGGACACCAGAGACTCAGGATCTCTGAGAGTAGAGGGAAGTGGCGCAGGTCATCTGGGGTCAGAGCAGCCAGGTTTTCCTCAGGGTTGGGGCAGTGACTGGCTACTGTCTGACCTCAGGCGAGTCTTGAGCCTCTGGACCCCGGGTCCCCCCTCTGGAGCACAGCCGGGGTGCAGGATTTGTCTCGTGGCTGGAGTGGCTTTGGGAAGCTGGGCAAAGGAGCCCTCAGAGAAGCAAAGCACAGGTGTGTCGCTGACCCCTGACCCTCCCTCTTATTAGGGGATGGGACGTGGAGAAGCAAATGCCAAGGAACTGCCCCAAAGGCTTCTGGGAATGGGCTGGGTGGGGTCCCCCTTGTGATGAAGAGAGGGTGGTGGTACGGCCGTAGGTGGGGCATGGGACAAGCGGTCCCCAGTCAGGGAGGTTAGCAATCTTGTGTCCCTGAAGCCCCAGAGCAGTGCATATCTGGTCCGTGGAGAGACTGGCCTGTCGGCCTCAGGCAAGGAGTGATGGAGGGACCTGGACCGGCTGATGGCCGAAGGTGACCGAGCCCTGGGCTCCATGAGCTGCAGGTGAAGCCTGCCTAGCACGGGACAAGGAGGTTCCCCGCTTTGAAGTCCTGTGAGTCCAGCAGACACAGAGGCCCCAGGGTAGGAAGAAAGGCTTTCGCTGTATCCAGGTTTTGTTCCGGGTTGGAGTCAGTCTGAGGTCAAGGCCAGGGGCGTGGTACTGGTGGGTGAGGCTGGGCCTGGCACCTAGAATGGGCAGGGACTGGGGCTCAGGGGGGTCGAAGTGGATGCAAAAACTCTGCCTGCACCAGGGGTCACCGGGGTTGAGCATTGGCACATAGGGAACAGTCACCAGAAGTCGAAAAGCAAAGTCAATAACCAGGACATTTATTCAGATAAGCCCTTGGCGGCCTTTGGCCTCCACTGGGAGTCTTGTACCATAATGAGGGGCAACGAAGCAGAGGCTCAGAGCTGAGGCACGCGTCCCCCTGGTTCTCCTGAGTGACTCCAAAAGGAGCTTTCTCGGCTGCTGCTTGCGTGTGTGTGTGTGTGTGTGTGTGTGTGTGTGTGTGTGTGTGTTTCTTGCTGCCACTCAGGGGACAAGCCCATTGTTGCCAGAGTGAAGATCTAAGGCTGAGTACTGAGCGCAGGGGCAGAGGAGTGGCCCAGAGAGGGAGAGAAATCTCGTCTGTGAGGTGGGGGGCCGGGGAGCAGCTGGAGAGACAGGCAGGCTGAAGCCTGGGGTGGCGGTGGGGGGAGCAGCAGAGAGTGCAAGGAAGCCAGGGAAAATACGAGAAGGCAGAGAGGGAGAGAGAGCAAGAGAGACTCAGGATGGGAGAGAGGGACACACACACACACACACACAGACACACACACACACACACACACACACACACAGAGACACCAAGAGGGCCACACCAAGAGAGCTGAAAGAGAGACAGTGACCCAGGAGAGAGAGAGATCAGAGACGCCAAGAAGGCCTGCAGAGATGGAAAGCTCCTGAGGGGCAGGCACCCAGAGAAAGAAAGAGAAACCCAGAGAAGGAGAGAGATCAAGAAATTGACACAGGGCTTCCCTGGTGGCGCAGTGGTTGAGAGTCCGCCTGCCGATGCAGGGGACACGGGTTCGTGCCCCGGTCCGGGAAGATCCCACATGCCATGGAGCAGCTGGGCTTGCGGGCCATGGCCGCTGAGCCTGCGTGTCCGGAGCCTGTGCTCCGCAATGGGAGCGGCCACAGCAGTGAGAGGCCCGCGTACCGCACAAAAAAAAAAAAAAAAAAGAGACACATCCACCCAGAGAGAGGAGAGAGACAGGTTCTGGGATAAAGACAGAGCAAGAGCAAAGAGTAATCGTGATCGAGGCCCAGAGGGAGGGACAGACACGGCAGAGAGCCTGAGACAGAGAAACCCCAGGACCCAGAGGGACAGAGATCAATGGGAAGGGACCTGGTCTGAGGGGGTCAGGGATGGGCTTCAAGCAGGGGGGAACACGGGGAGAGTCTGAGAGGAGATACATCTCCTAGAGAGACAGACAGAAGGCCAAGAGGGAAAGATGGAGGTGGGTCATGCAGATACAAGGAAGAGGGAAAAGATGCTGAAGCCTCTCGGGGTTCTGATAGCCTCACATACACCGTGGGATAGGGGTTACGCATTATAGAAAAACCAGGATCTAGGACGTGTGAGCACCTGCTGTATACCCAGCACTGGACCAGGAGCCCCAGCTCACTCATCTGACTGTGTCAGTTTCCCATTGTGTTTTTTCACAAAGCTGAATTCCTACAGGATGGAGGTCGTGTCTCACACTGCCTACAGCAGCTGCTCAGGAATCCCTCTGTTGTAGAATGAATGTTAAATGAACAAGCAGAAAACTGCATGCTTGGGTAACTGAGCCAGGAGACATAGGCACTCAAGGTGGGCTGCAGGCTGACCCTGACGACCCCGCTCTGAAGCTGGGACAAAATGACATAGGGGTAGGCAGCAGCGTGACTGGAACTGGGGCATAGCTCCACATGCTCTGGTGGTGGTGGTAATGGTGGTACCATCATCCTCCTGTGCTGTTATCCACCTCTGTGCTCCTACTGTGTGCTAGTCATGCTTGTACCCGCTTTACCTTCATTATCTCATTATCTGATTTAATCCTCACAGCAATTCTATGACGTGGGCATTACTATGATGTCATTTTATAGATGAGGAAATGGAGGCTCATAAAGCATAAGTTACTGTCCAAGGTCAGATAGCTAGCAGATGGTGCATCCAGGATTGAAAAGAGTCAATCTAACACCAGAATGGAGCTCTTAACCCCCTGCTGATCCTGCTTCCCCAGGAATAATACTACCTGATATTTGTTTACAGCATTTTGGCTTGTGTAGCCTTTTCACATTTACTATGTCAGTTGTCCTCATGAAAGTTTGCCAGAAAGAGTTGTGGAACCAGAGCTGTTATTCCCATTTAAGCAATAAGAAAATAGGAACAGCTGAGGGACATCTGTAAAGGTACAGGCTCACAGGTAGCAGCTCAGGACGGGAACCCAGGCAGGGCTCTGCCCAGAGCATGATGCTGCCTAGAGGTGTAAACCATGCCCAGATGGAACACACCGGGTTCAGGAAATTGTCTGGTTGTGTGTGGTGCTTGGGCAGCCAATACAGGATGTCCAGGGCAGGCAGGCCATCAGGAGGGCAGGATTTTAGGACTTTTGAAATAGTATATCTGGGTTTAAATCCCAGCTCTAGCCGGTGACCTTTGGCAAGTTACTGAACTATTCCATGCTTCAGTCTCCTTGTCTATACAATGGAGATAATAATAATTGTACATTTTTAGTATTGTTATGAGAATTAAATGAATTTGTATTTGTAAAACACTTATAGCAACCTCAGTGCGTACTAAGGATTTGATAAGTGGTGTTAAATAGATCACATAAAATAATCAAATAAGGCAGGAGGAGGTGACCCAGCCAGAAATGGGGTCTGGATTACTGAGCTTGAGCGATTCAGAACTCTGGACAGATCCCCAAGCTTTAGATTCACCATATTGGTTCCATCTGCTCTGTGAAGTTCTTTGGCAGTGAAATGGGTCTTATCTCTTTCTTCTCGGTTATGATGAGTGTAAGGATTCTCCTCACGACCCTTTAATGTCTGTTCTATGAGAAAAGGCACAAAGCTCTTCACCAGGAAGGCCTGTCTCTTTAAAGAGAGAGAGGGGGCATTCCTGTGGGTTTGTTCTTGAGGAAATGTCCCTTCCTGGATGAGGGACTGCACCAGATACGTGTAATTGATGTGTGGGACCCAGGGGCTTGTGTTCAGCGTGTTAGGGAATATGACCTCACCAATTCCTCTGAGCTCAGACTGGGAAAGGGCAAGGATAGAGACAGGGTTGAGGGGAGGACTAAAGAGAGAATGGAAGCATTAAGGCTTCCATTAAGACTTCTTCCATAGAGGCAGAAGTCTTCTCTCTCAGTTACTCCAGAGCTGCTCCTACACCACTCAAATCCTGATCTGCTCAAACAAGGATGGCAACTCACTCCTCATGTGAAGAAGTAACCTTAATGTCTCCCATCTGTAAGCACCCCCTGTGCACCAAGACCTTTATATTCATTATCTCTCCTTTAATCCTTACAACAACTCTATGATTAGACATTGCTAGTCC
Source organism: Hyperoodon ampullatus (assembly GCF_949752795.1). Lineage (NCBI taxonomy): Eukaryota > Metazoa > Chordata > Mammalia > Artiodactyla > Ziphiidae > Hyperoodon > Hyperoodon ampullatus. The sequence continues at coordinate 40,922,658 of NC_136932.1, read as the reverse complement.
CATTTTACTGATAGGAAAACTGAGGCTCAGAGAAGCCAAGTAACTCACCCAAAGAAAAACTGCTACCTAGTGGTAAGGCTTTACTTTTTCTTCCCAAACACACTGCCTATCAAGAAGTACCACTCTTAGTGCTAGGAATGGAGCCTTCTATGAGTTTTCAGCCTCTCTCATGACTGTTCCCTTGTTACTTTTTTTTTGCTGTAACATGTGGAGACCCAGTAGGGTATAACAACAATGCCTTCTTGCAGTGAAAAATTCCTGGATATCTTACACCTGTCTGTAACTATAGACACCTTCAATAGTTGACATCTTCCTCAACTCAAAGGAAGAAATAAATACTCCCTGAGATATAAGCTCCTGTTAGGGCTACCTCTACACAGCCCTGCCGGCTCATGCCCATCTTTACTTCTTTCCACAGAAGAGGTGGCTGAAGGGAAGAACGCCATCCTCCTTGGGATGAGCCAGTGGAATTCAAATGACCTGGTGGAGCAGATCGAGACCATGGGGAAACTGGAGGAACATCCAGGTAAGGTTCTGCTTCTCTCCTGGCTGGGTGTATCCATATGTGTGTTGCGGACAGTGCACAGTTTGAAGTGATGGCAATTTGGGGCTAGAACCTGGGTTTTCTATGAAGAGTCATCTATCTGTCTGGGAACTTCGCCTACAACCCCTGAATTCTATGAGCTGAAGGAATCCTCATGGGGACTTCTGCAGGGTTTTCTGTAGCAGAAAAACAGAGCTTCCTGTGTTCATTGGATGACCACCCAGGAGCATGGGTAATTAAGGGCAGGTGGCAGGCTCCAAGCTCCTTGGAATCTGCTAGTTAATGTAGGGTAGCACCTGGAAAGCCTTTGGGAATGGTCAGGGGAGAGGGGCAGCAGTTGGGGTTGTAACTTCCTTTGGTTGAATTGTTGAAGAAGGTTATGGCTGGGGATTCGTCCAGAGGCTTTTGAAGGAGGGGAGTGTTGGCCAGGAGCTTAAACAGCAGACAAAGCAGGCCTGTTCTTTTAGGCATCCATCCTTCTGTCCATCTGACCATTTCATATTATGAACAGAATGTTCGTTGAACACCTACTATGTGTAAGTGCTTGGTAGGAGGAACCAAAGGTGATTTAACTAAGGCTTCTGTCTTGTGATGTGTCACAGAGTGTAAGTCAAAACTAAAGGGGGTCAACCCTTAAGCTGAGGGTTGTTGGGCCCAGAGGGGAGAGGCAGGAAGTTTAGAAGGAGGCAAGAGAGGGGGTCTCAAGGAAGCGTTCTTGACAATGAACCTATGGACCCAGGCTTCACAAGGCAAGTGGAGGATGGAACCAAGGAGCTCATAAAATCTGAGATGGCATATGGGGAACCTGAGGCTCAGAGAGGGGCTGTAGTTGACTAAGGTCACACAGGAGTGAGAAGCAGAGCTGGGACTAGAACCCTATCCAGGGCCCAGGGTGCCTCTGCTTCTGTTAGCTTTTTCTATCCCTCCTCCCCACCCAATATATCACTCCTCCTACTTCCCCTCCTCCCCGTCTCCTCTTTTCCTTCCTCTCTTGGCCCCATCTTTCCCGTCATGGTCTGGGCCAGGCTACCTATCAGGAGACGCTCAGTGAGACAGTCCTGGCCTAGCCCAAGAGAATGACCATTTTGGTGTTGACCATCTTGGTGGTAGCCGTCTTACCCCAGCATCTGTTCCTTTTCTTACCCTCCCCCATCCCGGCCTCCTTGGTTCAGAGCCTGCCCCATACCAGCTTGCCCATCCTGAGAAATGGACAGGCCTGGGATGACTGTTCCATTTTACAAATGAAGCACCCAAGGCTCAGAGGAGCTGCATCTTGCCCAGGGTCCTCCAAGTTGGGGGCAGCATCACACTTAGATCTCCAGTCTCCTGATTCCCAGACCAGGGCTTTGCTTCCCAAATTGGACCAAGGCTCAGCACAGTTCTGAGCCCTGGCAAAGTCAGGTCTGAACAACCTGGAGTCTTAACGGCAAGGCCCTCCTGGGCCACTGTCACATTCACAGAACGAGTGGGCTCTGAGTCTGGTACCCAAGACCAGTCCAGAGGCAATTTCCCGGTCTTCCCTGCAACTCATCTGCAGACGGACCCTTTGTCTGCTCTTTCCTTCACCCCAGGAACCCGGAGGGGGCCCAGAAGGGGTCATGGACTCCAAGTGCTTCCCTGGGACAATGCTTGGAGTGATGAAAAGACAAACCGAGACTTGTACTCACCACCCATCTGGCCATCCCCTCCCATCCCAACCCGCGCTTGTCTGCCAAGGAATGTGTGACTCAGACACAGTGTGAGCTAAGGAGGAGGTGAGTGAGAAGCAGTGTGAGCTGGGAGGGCAGGGGAGGAGGAAGCAGATGGAGGTCGATGGGCAAGGCTGAAACCGTAGCTTTGGGATCGAAGAGGTCTGGGTTTGAACCTTGGCCCTGCCACCCCATGGCTTTGTGGCCAGGAAAGTCACATCACCTCTCAGAGCCTCAGTTTCTTCATCTGCAGAATGGGGCTAGCACACAAATTGCACACATTAAATGAGCTGATACTTAAAAAGTGCCTTCAGTGCCTGGTCATTATAACGTGGGAAGGGGGAGAGAAGAGTGAAAGATCTTTCACAAATACAGTTCTAACAAATGCATCATGGAGCTCATGAGAGGTTGGATTAGGGGCAGTGGCTTGCCTGAGTCCAAGAATTGATGCTGTTTCCTCCCAGTATGAAATGGGGAGCAAGAGGGAGAGAGAGAGAGAAGGAGGGGTGAGGAAGAGGAAACCAGCCGTGTTTCTGGTTCCTTCTGAGTCCCATTCCCGTGTGGATTCATGATGTGAATTCCCACAACACGGCAGAGCACGCACGCCAATTTCATTCATTCCAGCAGCCACTTCTGGAGCCGAGACATGGGCTCAGCCCAGGATGGTGGGGAAATAAAGACAAGCAGGCTGGCCTTGTTACCCCTGTAGGAGCTCACAGCAGAGAGGAAGAGGATCATGGCCACGGCTACAGTGCAATAAGACAGGCTGAGTCAGGGGCCTGAGGAGAGAGCCTCTGGGGACTCTTTTGGGGAGAGGAAGTTCTAAAAACACTTTCTGGAAAAGGCTGCAATCCACATTGGTGTTATAGATAGAGCTCTACCCCTGCCTCCTTCTACATCCCTTCCCTTAAACGCAGGGCTCACTGCAGAGACAGCCCCCGCCATGGTTCAGGCCCTGACCAATCACAGCTACCCCTGGTGATGACCCCCAAGTTCCTCTCTAGCCAAGACCTACCCCCTGGGCTCCAGACTCATATTCTCAGGAGGCTCCTACTTCCCTCTCCCTGGACATCTCAAAACCACTTAATGCTCTGCAAGTTCCAAATGGAGCTGAGCTTATTCCTTCTGAACCTTAATTATGTTCTATGGCCCATCTTTAATCTCAGTCATTTGGAGCCTGTGTTGCATAGGTACGTTCAGGCTGCTCTGGTATCTCCAGTTCTTGAGGGCGCTAATTCTGGTATTTGTGTGTGCATGTGTGTGTACCTGCGCACATGCTACCTGTACCTCATGGGTTTTGTTTCTTCATTTTTTATTGTGAACTCATCTTGGTCAACACCCCACCCTTTTCTTTTCTATGGGAATCTTGTGTCCCCCAGGTCTTGAAAACGCCCTTCTAGTGATTGGTCTTGTGTCTCTGCTGGGCCTGAGTGTTTCACTAATCGTGGACATTTTATATGCTAAATTTACAGCTTTGCGGTTCCATTCTACTTGAGTGGTGTAAATTTAGACCCTACACCCATAGGTGGCAAGGGCTTAGGGTTTTAATTACTCATGTGTGACTTTTTTCTTTCCCACTGTCTGTGAATGGTTTTTTGGCTGCTTCCCCAGAGGACTTTTTTTTTAATGTTTCTTTATGGGTGGAGCAGCCCTTCATGGATCCCTACTACACAGGGGGCTCTGCTCTAGCTCCTCACCTTCCACAGGCTGAGGCCAAGTCTGTGGAGTTAACAGCAATACTGTTCTCAGCCTCTAGCCCTGGAGCCTTTATCCATCTGAATCTTCCAGGGGTCTTCTCTACATTAGCTTCTGCTTTTGTGTCTGGATTGTAGTTCCCTCTTTGTTTCTGGCACTTGTATATTATCCATTCTTTATTTTGAGCTTGGTTACATATTTACTTTTTTTTGTGGATGTTTATTGCCCAGTATTTTTTTTTTAATATTTACTTATTTATTTGGTTGCACCGGGTCTTAGTTGTGGCGGGCGGGCTCCTTAATTGTGACATGCGAACTCTTAGTTGCAGCGTGCATGTGGGATCTAGTTCCCTGACCAGGGATTGAACCTGGGCCCCCTGCATTGGGAGAGTGGAGTCTTACCCACTGCGCCACCAGGGGAAGTCCCTATTGCCCAGTATTTTCACGGAAAGGGATCCTTTGGCATCAGCTCAGTCCACCTTATTATTATTTTTACAATTGCTTGTCTTGTTATTTTTATTTAGTGTTTTAAAAAATTTGGTAAAATATATAAAACGTACCATTTTAGCCATTTTCAAGTGTACAGCTTAGTGGCATTAATATATTCACACTGTTGTGCAGTCATCGCCAGCAGGATGAAGAAGCTCCAGAACTTTCTCATCCTCTCAAACTGAAACTCTGTCCCCATTAAACAATAACTCCCCATTCCCCGCTTCCCCCAGCCCCTGGGAACTGCCATTCTACATTCTGTTCCTATGAATTTGACCACCCTAGGTGCCTCGTATAAGTAGAATCAAGCAGAATTTGTCTTTTTATGTCTGGCTTGTTTCACTTAGCATGTCTTCAAGGGTCATTCGTGTTGTAGCATGTGACAGGATTTTCTTCCTTTTTGAGGCTGAATAATATTCCATTGCATGTATCTACCATGCGTTGTTTATCCATTCATCTATTGATGGACGTTTTCACCTTTTAGCTATTGTGAATAATGGTGCTATGAACATTGGTGTACAAATAACCATATTATTTCTTGAATACATTCTTCCTCTTGTTTTTTTGGCCGCGCCTTGCGGCGTACGGGATCTTAGTTCCCTGACCAGGGATTGAACCCGTGCCCTCGGCAGTGAAAACACAGAGTCCTAACCACTGGACCGCCAGGGAATTCCCACTTGAATACATTCTTGTTGTAAACAAACAAACAATACAAATAAACAATCAATACAAATAAACCAGTCTTCCTTATCTACTTTTTCAATTGCAGACCTCACTTCAAAGTTTATCAACGTGGAGGGTATCTCTCTAGGGATAGATATTAGATGTCATTGTTGCAAGTTAACTTATTTTTTCCATGTAATAGTAGATCTAGGAGAGCTTTTCCTATGAGTATTTATAGATTTGACTCATTATTTTTACCTGTACTATAGTATTGTCTACAATAGATGTACCATAATTTATCTAACCACTGTGTAGTGATAAACATTGGAATTTTTCATCATTAAAACAATGATACATGGGTTAAGAGTATAAGCATTGAAACTTGTAATAGATGCTGCTAAACAGTTTTCCAAAAAGACAGTGCAAATTTATATTCACACCAGCTGTGGATTAGGTGAGCCATTTCCCCACAATGTCACCAGACTTGATATCATCAGCCTGACGGATGAAGACATTTTCTTGTTTTGCTTTGTCCTTACTTGATTGCTAGTGAGAGCGATCACCTTTCCATAAATGTGTTGCCCAGCTCTATTTTCTTTTTTTCTGAGTTTCTTAATCATGCTTTTTGTTCATCTTCTATTGAATTGTCTTTTTCTTATTGGTTTTTAGGAGTTCTTTACTTGTATTTTGGATATAAATTATTTGTCTGCTATGTATTTGAAATCTTTGTGCCTTGAATTCCTGCCACTTGGCTGAATTTTCTTATTTTCTGATAGTTTGTCAGTTAATCTCTTGGGTTTATTTAGGTAGGGTGTCACATTGTTTACAAATCTCAACAGTTATATCCTTGCCAATATTTACCCAGCTTACTTATTTTTCTTACTAAATTGCATTGCATAGGATCTCCAGATAGATGCTGAGTGGTAAGAGTGATCCAGGCTTTCTTATTTGATCCTGACTGTAATGCTCTCATCCCCTCCCCCTTCTCCTCCCACCCTTCCCTCTCCCCTTTCCTCCTCCCCCTCCTCAGTTAAGTGTATTGAGGTACGATTTACATTAGGTAAACATTCACCCTGTTTTGTTTTGTTTTTTCCGGCTGGGCCTGCGGGATCTCAGTTCCCAGACCAGGGATTGAACCCACGCCCCCTGCAGTGGAAGCGTGGAGTCTTAACCACTGGACTGCCAGGGAAGTGCCAGCATTCACCCTTTTTAGTGTATAGTTTTCACCGCTGCTTCTTAAATTCCATGACTTCCTCTTGGATTTACTTCCTCTGTTAATTAGAATATCTCCTCAAATAATTCTTTCAGGTAGGGACTGTCGTTAAGGATAGTCATTTTCCAAGCCCTTGCATTTCTCAGCATGTGTTCATTTTGCCTTTACACCTGAATGCAAGTTTGCCTGCATTCATAATAGTATTCCAAACTATCTTTGAAGACATTCCTCATGGCCTCGCATTTAGTGTTGTTGGTGAGAAGTCTGAGGCAAATTTGTGGGTAATCTGTTTTTCCCTCTTGTTGAGGCTTTCAGTTTTTTTTGTGTGTGTGTGTGATATGCGGGCCTCTCACTGTTGTGGCCTCTCCCGTTGCGGAGCACAGGCTCCGGACGCACAGGCTCAGCGGCCATGGCTCACGGGCCCAACCGCTCCGCGGCATGTGGGATCTTCCCGGACCGGGGCACGAACCCATGTCCCCTGCATCGGCAGGCAGACTCTCAACCACTGCGCCACCAGGGAAGCCCTGAAGCTTTCAGTTTTTAAAAGCTTTATTCTTTGCATTCTGAAGTCACAGCCAAGTTTGCAGATGAGGTTTTGTTGTTTGTTGTGCCTGAACCTAGTGTCCTCTTCATTACTGTGACATTTTCTTTTGATTATTTCTTCAAGTATTTCTTTCACTATGTTTTCTCCTTCCCAAACTTAGATAGTTGCTGGAACCATGTCTCAACTTGCCCTGCCTATTCTTATTTCTTGGTTCTTGCTGGGTTCTGGAAGTAGTCCTTTCTTCCAACTAATCAACAGCTCCCCAATTTTTCTCTTCTTTGGCTGTTTCCGTTCTTCTGATCAACTCTTTTTTTTTTTTTTTTTTTAACAATCATCTTTTCATTTTCATGTGCTCTGGTTTGTTCTTTTTCATAACAATCTGATACGGATTCATAGATGTCATGGACTCATTCCATGCTTTTTAGAGTCTCTGTTTCCTTGTTCTTTTAAGTTTCAGTTTTCTGGTCTGTCAGAAGTGGATGGGAATTGACCACACACACTTCAGATTGGATTCATTAGCCAAAGATCCATAAGTGAGATTATAACACAGAGCAGGATTGAGCTTGGTTCTAATAGTCTAAGGAAACACACAGCTGTCATTAACATTGTCCAAGTAAAGCAGGTCTTGCCAAATTCTTTTTTAAATTGAGACATAATTCACATATCATAAAATTCATCCTTTTAAAGTGTACAATTTTATGGTTTTAATATATTATTGAAGTTGTGCAATTATCGCTATTATCTAGCGCTAAAACATTTTTGTCACTCCCCCCAAAAACACCCCATATCCATGAGCAGTCAATCCCCATTTTCCTCTCCCCAAACCCCTGGAATTTCATATACATGAAGTCAAACACTGTGGTCTTTTGTGGCTGCTGTCTTTGTCTAGCATAATGTTTTTGAGATTCATGCATGTTGTAGCATGAATCAGGACTTCATTCCACTTTGTGTCTGAATACTATTCTATAGTATGGATATATCACATATTGGTTATCCATTCATCAGTCAATGGACATTTGGATTGTTTCCACTTTTTGACAACTATAAATAATGCTGTCAAAAATATCTGTGTACAGGTTTTTGTGTGGACATATTTTCTCTTGGGTGTATATGTCTATGAGTGGAATTGATGTGTATCGTATGGTAACTGTTTAACTTTTGGAAGAACTGACAAACTCTTTTGCAAAGGGGCTGCACCACTTTACATTCCTACCAGTACTTTATAAGGGTTCACATTTCTCTACATTCTTGCCAACACCTGTTATTGTCTGTCTTTTTGGTTATAGCCATCCTAGAGGGTGTGAAGTGGTATATAATTGTGGTTTTGATTTGCATCTCCCTAATGACTGATTATGTTGAGTTTCTTTTCATGTGCTTATTGGTCACTGTTCATCTTCTTTGAAGAAATGTCTATTCAAATCTTTTGCCCATTTAAAAATTGGGTTGTCTTGGGAATTCCCTGCAGGTTCAGTGGTTAGGATTCCAAGCTTCCACTGCAGAGGCCATGGGTTCAATCGCTGGTCAGGGAACTAAGATCTCACATGCTGTGCAGCACAGCCAAAAAAAAATTGGGTTGTCTTTTTATTGTTGAGTTGTAAGGGTTCTGTATATATTCTGGATGCTAGACCCTTATCAGTTGTATAATTTACAAATATTTCTCCCATTCTGCAGATTGTCCTTTCACTTCCTTGATAATGTCCTTTGGAGCACAAATTTTTAAAAATTTTACAAAGTCCAATTTATCTATTTTTTATTTTATTGTATGTGCTTTTGGTGCCATATCTAAAACACCATTGCCTAATGCAAGGTCATGAAGGTTTACCCCTATGTTTTCTCTTAAGAGTTCTATAGTTTTAGCTTTTATATTTAGGTCTTGGATCCACTTCGGGTTAATTTTTGTATATGCTGTGAGGTAGGGACTCAAGTTCATTCTTTTGCATGTGGGTAACCAGTGGTACTAGTACCATTTATTGAAAAAAATTATTCTTTCCTCCATTGAATTATCTTGGTGTGCTTGTCAAAAATTAATTAATCATAAACATATGGGTTTATTTCTGGACATTCAATCCTGTTCCACTTATATATATGTCTATCTTTGTGCCAGTACCACAGAGTCTTTATAACTGTACACTTGTGGAAGTTTGAAATCAGGAAGTGGGAGTCCACCAACTTTTTTTTTTGCACGTTCTTTTCTTGCAAGTTTGGCTCTTCTGTGTTCCTTGCACTTCCACATGGATTTTAGAATCAGCTCATCAGTTTCTGCAAAAAATCCAGCTGGGATTTTTTTTTTTTTTTTTCTTTTTGCAGTACGCGGGCCTCACACTGTTGTGGCCTCTCCCGCCACGGAGCACAGGCTCCGGATGCGCAGGCCCAGCGGCTGTGGCTCACGGGCCCAGCCGCTCCGCGGCATGTGGGATCCCCCCAGACCGGGGCACGAACCCATGTCCCCTGCATCGGCAGGCGGACTCTCAACCACTGCACCACCAGGGAAGCCCCCAGCTGGGATTTTGATAGGGATTGTTGCTGAATCTTACAGATCAATTTTGGAAGTATTGCTAGCTTAACAATATTAGTTTTCTAATGCATGAACATGCAATGTCTTTCCATTTATTTAGGTCTTCTTTAATTTCTTTTAATGACGTTTTATAGTTTTCAGTGTACAAGTCTTACACTTGTTTTGTTAAATTCATTCCTAAGCGTTTTATTCTTTTCGATGCTATTGTAACCAAAATTGTTTTCTTAATTTCATTTATAGATTGTTTATTGCAAGTGTGTAGAAATACAATTTATTTTTGTAAATTGATGTTGTATACCTCAACTTTGCTGAACTCGTTTATTGGTTTTATTTTGGGGGGATTCATTAGGATTTTCTATATATACAGTCTCCAAATAGAGGTAGTCCAATCTGTCCGAACTGGATGCCTTTTATTTCCTTTCATTGTCTAATTTTCCTGGTAGACTCTCCAGTATAATATTGAATAGAAATGATGAGAACCAACATCTTGTCTTGTTCCTGATCTTAGGGGAAAACTTTTCAGTCTTTCACCATTAAATATGATGTTAGCTGTGGGTTTTTTTTTTTTTTTTTTTTTTTTTTTTTTTTGTGGTACGCGGGCCTCTCACTGTTGTGGCCTCTCCCGTTGCGGAGCACAGGCTCCGGATGCACAGGCGCAGCAGCCATGGCTCACGGGCCCAGCCGCTCCGCAGCATGTGGGATCTTCCCGGACCGGGGCACGAACCCGTGTCCCCTGCATTGGCAGGCGGACTCTCAACCACTGCGCCACCAGGGAAGCCCAGCTGTGGGGTTTTTTTGTTGTAGTCCTTTCTGTGGTTGAAGAGATTCCCTCCAGTTTCTTGAGAGCTTTTATGAAAGGATGTTACATTTTGCCAAATGCTTTTTCTGCATCTATTGAGATGATCATGTGGTTTTTGTCCTTTATTGTATTAATATAGCGTATTACACTGATGGATTTTCATATATTGACCAATCTTTCATTCCTGGGATAAATTCCACTTGGATCTTGCCATGTCACTAATCTTTTTTGCTCAGGATTTACATATCTCTTCCGGAATAATTTGTGCTAATAGTCTATGAGCTGTCACTTAAGAGACTCTTTACAATCAGGGCCCTTCTTGTTTTTGAAACAAACTTAGTGTCATCAAGGCCACATTCTCATAGAGACAAAGGGAGCAGTCACTGCCTAGGTGTCCCTGATCAATTTCTCTGCCTCGAGCTTTCCAGAGAGCTGTTTCTTCCTGCCACTCACCTTCTGACTCTAGTTTATACCCTTATTTCTAGATATGTGATTCTTAAAGAGTGGTCCCTGGACCAACACGATTAGCATCACTTGGAAACCATCAGAAATACGAATTGTGTGGGACTTCCCTGGTGGCACAGTGGTTAAGAATCCTCCTGCCAATGCAGGGGACAGGGGTTCGAGCCCTGGTCCGGGAAGATCCCACATGCCACGGAGCAACTAAGCCCGTGCGCCACAACTACTGAGCCTGCGCTCTAGAGTCCGCGAGCCACAACTACTGAGCCCGTGTGCCACAGCTACTGAAGCCCGCGCCTAGAGCCCATGCTCCGCAACAAGAGAAGCCACCGCAGTGAGAAGCCTGCGCACCGCAATGAAGAGTAGCCCCCGCTCACCGCAACTAGAGAAAGCCCGCACGCAGCAACGAAGACCCAACGCAGCCCAAAATAAATAAATAAATAATTAAAAATATGAATTGTGGACTTACTGAATCAGAAATCAGTAGGGCTCAGAATCTGTGTTTTAACTGGCCCTTTGGGAGATTCTGGTGCTTGCTAAATTTGAGAGCCATTCATAATTATGATACTAAGTTGGTTTAAGGAACCCACAGATCCATTTTCCTGTATTCTCCTTCAGGCATTGAGTTTGGTATCTTTCTTTCACATTGTTGGTTTTCCTCTTATATTTAGTAATATTTGGATACATACTGCACTTCGTGTTTGCAGTTAGCCTGTCTCTGAGTGATGTGATATGTCTATTTACTGCAAGCTGCTGTCATCTTATTATTGGGAAGGGTAGGAAATGCTGCAGGGTGACTTGAGCCATTAGCTTCTGCTCTGCCCCTCTTGGGTATTTTCAGCCCCGCAGGGTGTCCGGTCCCTCAAACTCAGCCCTTCTCACACCTGGGGACAGATGCCTCTGCTTGGTACAAGCAGGGGTTGGTGGGCAGGGTGAGCGGGGAGCCCAGTCACCTGGCTTCTCTACCATGGAAGCCCGGACAGTTGCAAAACCTTCCTTTGTTCCTGTGTTCTCCGCCCATGACCCTGACATTCCCTCTGAGCTGCCCCTACCTTTGGCTCCAGACCTTTCTTTACAGGGTTGAGGTTATGGTTTCCTCTCTCCTGGCCTGGTTTTCTGGGCATTTGACCTTAGCAGTCACACAAGTCTCCATGCATAGCAGAGTCTCACACTCGAGTTTATGCTCTGCTGTTACCATCTTGAAATTCTTAGTCATTTTGAACAAGGGGCCCCACAAACTATGTAGTCAGTCCTACCCGCCTCCATCAGATCTCTCTGCCTTCTGCCTTTTGAGGGTACCTCAGAATTTCTGATCTGCCAGGACATCCCTTCCTGTTTTACAATGCTACTAAAGATTACTTCATACAAAATAGTTAATGCCGTTTTCTGGGGGTATGGGACAGGAGAAAAAGGCCGGATCTCGTTGCCAGTTGGCCAACTTTATCCAATCCTACTGTGATGGTTCTAAAATATAAATCCAGTAACATCATTCTGCTATGGAGTCGGCAACTAGGTGTTTGTTGGCTGCAGAAGGAAGTATAGGGACTTCCCTGGTGGCACAGTGGTTAAGAATCCGCCTGCCAATGCAGGGGACACGGGTTCGAGCCCTGGTCCGGGAAGATCCCACATGCCATGGAGCAACTAAGCCCGTGCGCCACAACTACTGAGCCTGCGCTCTAGAGCCCACAAGCCACAACTACTGAGCCCGCATGCCACAACTACTGAAGCCCATGCGCCTAGAGCCTGTGCTCCAGAACAAGAGAAGCCACAGCAATGAGAAGCCTGCGCACCACAACGAAGAGTATCCCCCGCTCACCACAACTAGAGAAAGCCTGCAAGCAGCAACGAAGACCCAACGCAGCCAAAAAAAATAATAAGTGAATAAAAATTAAAAAAAAAAAGAGGGAAGTATAACCCTCCCCAGCCTGGCATGTGAGGCCATCCTGGTTCTAGCCTTCCTTCTAACAATTATAATTGTCTAGGGTTAGTACGTTCCCCATCCCTGCAGGAGTCAAACAGCCCTGGAATGACTACCATGAGGGAGGCTACACAGGGGCTGTCAGGTCATTGCTAAATCTGGCGATCTCAACGTTATCTCTAATATTCATGACTTCTGGGCTATACCTCTCGCTTCCCTTCCCGCTGTGTTCCAGCCAAATGCCCAGGGGCTGCTTGCTGACTCTCAAGCCCACTTGAGCTCTGCCTGCTTTTCCCCTTGCCTTTCCCCTGATTTCCTCTCCAGCTCTCGTAATCCTGTGCTCTTCCCCAGGGGGCCTCCCCGATGGCCCAGCCTCTCCCAGAGCACCTCCCTCTTGCTCAGCACTGCTTACTTGGGCCGCCCCTGCAGCGCTGACCCGTCTGTTTGCAGCTGTGCCTTTCTGGGTGGTGATGCTTTGCCTCCTTTTCTGAACCCGAAGCAGTGAGGTGCTCATCACGCATTCGTGCCCTCCCTCCCTCACTTATGCATTCAGGACACACGTACTGGTACTTACTCTGTGTCAGACCCTGTGCCGGTCAATGCTGGGGACACATAGATGACTCAGAAATGGACTCAGAATTGACTGGGGGTGGGGCGGTTCCAGGCTGAGCTAATTACTCTAACGAGAGTGGGAACAAGGTCCAGAGGGATCAGAGAAGGACATGGAGCTGGAGCTGAGATGTGAGGCATGAAGGAGGCCTTTCGGGGCTCTGGACAGACCCGTGAGGGTGCAGCAGGCAGAGGGAACAGCAGGTGCAAAGGTCCGGAGGGAGGTATGAGAAGGCAGGGACATTTGGGGAGCTACTCAGAGTTCGTCTTGACTGAAGTTGGGATGCTAGGCATTGGGCTGGGGGGGTGGCCAGAGGGATGGGGGGTCTCGGAGAAGAGGCAGGAGCGGGGAAGCTGAAGGGAAGGCCTTGAACATCAGGAGTGCCCCTGGGGACCCACGGAATAGTTTCAGCGGGAGGGACAAGCTACATTTTAGAGAGATCATTCTGGAAGCCAATGCAGAAGATAATAAATAGGAGGGACCAGGGGATGAGTGTAGAGGGGGTTGTGATGGGCTGGGTGAGAGGTGATCAGGGTGAATCTTGACCTTGCAGCTCAGCAGAGGCTCAGTGTCTGGGGAGCACCCCGAGCAGGGGGGAGCTTGTGGGTCTTTCCTTCTCAGCCCCACTGCATGAGCTGAGTTAGCAGGCTGGCCAGAGCCTGGTTTGGGCCCCCAAGGCCTGGCAGATCACAGGGCTTCAGTTGCCCCCATTCCTGCTCCATGGGGCCTGCTCAGACCCTTTCTGGCATATCAGGAGGAGAATTCCCGATTCCTTCTTCCCCGAGGCCCAGTCTGCCTGAATTGCTCCCTCAGCGGCCACCAGATCCTCCTGTTTCAGGTGTTTGGTGAGAGCGTTTCTGTTCTTGGCCACACGTTTTGCTTCTCTTGCTCTCAGGGAGCTCACAGTTTGTTGGAAGGGGATTGGAAAGAGGAAATATAAAATCACTCAGGAAACCACGGGCGGGATATGGAAGCATCTTCTTGGAGGAACTGATGGGGCTCAGATGCGCGGGGGTGTGAGGTTGGGACACGCAGGATTAGTGGGCGACAGAGGCCCTGCCCTCCCTGTGTAGCCTGTCGTGTTTGCGGGAGTTGCTGGCAGCTTCTGCATTTGAAGAAAGCTCCAGCCGAGGCGAGCCTGTTGGGCCCAGGGGCCCTGGAAAGCTTAGGCCAAGTCGGGTCTCATTTAGACAGTGGCTGAAGCAGCGGCACATCTGGTTAATCACCCTCGTCCTGGGAGCCTGCTAATCAGGAGGCCGGCTTCACCGCGCTCGCCTGCTGGTGGCTGGGAGGGACGGCGGAGCTGGATGCTTTTCCCCAGCAGCCCTTACAAACAATCCCTTCTCCATTCCCCCTGCTCCCCACTCCTCAGCCCCTGACCCCCCGACTTCAGGAAGCACTGCCCACACTGCCTGCCTGAGCCATCCCAGGAAGCCCCAGCTCTAGAAAGCCCCTCCCCCAATAGGGGGCAGAGGTCATGGGAAGAGCCCCCAGCAGATGTGAGGGTGTTGAAAGGGACCAGATATAAAATTGGGTAAGTGACTATCCTTCTGAGCCTCAGCTTCCTCTTCTGTGAAGGCACCCTTCTCCGCACAGGTGTGAGATCTTAGTGATCGAACAGGTGGGAAAGCACTGGGCAAACCACAAGCTCTGCAGCCCAGGGACAGCCTTTCTGGTTTCCACAACTGAGCCCGCACTGCTGGGGCCGGCCCTGACCTCCCCAACATTCTTCCTTCTACCCATGTGACACCAGTGTGAATCCTGTGTACCAGCTTCTCAGTGACATTCCCTCCTGGCTTCTTTCTGCCTCTGCACCCCTGCTTCCCCGCTACCCCCAGCTTTAATGACCCAGCTCCACTCCCCCAGCAGGCATTATTGCCCACTGAAATCCTGCCTGGGCTACAAATCCTATTTCCTTTATGATAATGAAGTATTGCTTGGTAGCAGCATCTTGTAAGCCATCTAGGTGAGTTGCTCTAAGGGCCTGGCCTGAGAACAGTGAGGTGATGAGCTAGACCTGGCCCATTGCCTCCCCTTCCCCCAGGGTCTGGCACAGAGTAGGTACTAGAGAAACACCAGAGGTGTATGTGTTGTAGTCAGGGCTGTGACCAGTGCTCTGAAAGGACTGGGGCTTGGGGTTTAATTATCTCAATTCTGAATGATTTTGTCTTCAGATCTGTGTTTTGTAAGTGCCGCTTGATGGGACAGTGGAGCGTGTGCTGGGGCTGGGAGCTTGGTTCATGCGTTGGGCCGCCTCCCACACCCTCCCTGCCTCCCAGGATGGGCTCTTGGCCTCCCGCTCTCCTGCCCTCTGCCACCCAGCTTCCTCCTCCCTGCACCTGCCCAGAGACAGCTACTGTCCTCCCCCAAGCAGGGGCCTAGGTGCCAGGACGGTTGGGGTCAGAGGCATGGGGCCCAGTGTCAGTACAGAGCAGCCGTCCCCACCCTGGGCTGGCAGAGCTGCGGTGCCTTCAGCGGGTGACTCAGAGAGGGCAGACCTCTCACCCACCCCGTCCAGGGACTTAGAGTGTTTTGATGCGGAGGCTGCAGTACCCTTGGGGGTCACCTGCCTGCCTGGGGGGTCGGGGCAGCATGGCCCAGCTTTCCTGCTCTCGGTCACGGCACGGTGCCAGGGTCCAGCAACTGGCAGGAGGGGGACTCTGGTAGCTGATGGCCCATGTGCCTGGGTGCCACGCTGAGAAGCGGGCACCCCCGGGCACCTGTGAGGGTCTACACTCACCCCTCAGGTATCCCTGTGCACGAGGGAGCACACATTAAGTAGCAAATAAAAAACACCAGGACAGGTCAGGAAAGGACAGAGGGAAAAACAGTATTTTAGTACCTTTAACAGTTATTTTTTTTCTTTTTTCTTTTTTTTTTTTTGGCTGGGCCTCATGACTCGTGGGATCTTAGTTCCTGACTCGGGATTAAACCTGTGTGCCCTTGGCAGTGAAAGCGCGGGTCCTACCTACTGGACCGCCAGGGAATCCCCAGGTTTTTTTATTTTTTTGCTTTTTGAACGAGGGCCCCTGCCTTTTCATTTTGCACTGGGCCCTGCTCATTATGTAGTTGGTTTGGGGCACAGTAGAAATGGCAGGAGACTTGGGTTTGGAAGAGCTAGTGAATCCCTCCGCCTCTCCAAGCTGCAGTTTTCTTATCTGCCCCCGGCCCGCTCCCCTACACCTGCCTTTCCTTGGTTCCGCGTGCTGCGGACGTGGTCTCGCTGGCTGCTTGCAGTGTCCTGCTGGGTCCTCTCCCGGTCAAAGCTATGTTTGCCCCGAGGCTCTCAAGTCGTGGCTCTGCCGCACCTTCCCCAGGGTCGCTGGGTCAGAGCGAGTCTCTCCCTCCTCCTCTCTCATCTCACCTTGACTTTTTCATCTCCGCGTCCCCCACAGCCCCTGGCACAGTGCTTGGCAGATAGATAAATCGAAGGGGTTTTATAAGTGAGCGTCTTCATCTCGATGGGAGGCATCTGTCCTGCTGGGTGACGGGAGCCGGCTTTCCCCCTGGACTCAGCTGGTGCTCAGACAGGATGCTCGTGTTCCGTCCTGACCTACACATCTGACATCTGATGTGGGATCTCCCTTGCTCTGTCTGCATCAGTGCTGCTCTGGCACCCGGGGAAGCGGTCTGCGCGCACCTTGTCATGCTGTCGGGGGGCTACTCTACGAGGGTGCCCAGGCCTCTGTTCTCCACCTGGGCCTCTGTGGAACACGGGCTCTGCCATGACCCCTGGGCCCGGGGAGCACTGTGAGCTGGCACCCAGCACTAACCATTGAGTCTCTCTACCTGACTCCACCTGGAGTCGTGATGGTGACAAAAGAGATGAGGTCTTGAGCCAGTTGTTAAAAGTAAATAAGTAAATGAAGCAACACTAAGACCACTCCTCACACCTTGAATGGCTCCTGTGTGCTGGGCTGTGTGCTAATGGCTTTACACACATTAATCATTTGATATTCACAATAACCCTCTGAGGTAGGTAGCACTCCTGTCCCCATTTTATAGATTAGAAGACTGAGGCATGCAGAGGTTAAGTAACTTGTCCAAGGGTACACGGTTACCAAGATTTGAGTCCAGGTGTTTAACCTAAATGCAGTACAACCAAGGACTTTCAGTACTTGTAGGGTCCTTAGAGAGTACTGGACCCACACTGGATTGTGGGAATGAGGCCCAGAGAGGGAAAGTGACTTGCCTCGGGTCACACAGTGAGTCTGAGTCCATGGGAACCTGGAAAGGAATCTCAGCCTCCTGACTCCAAGGCTATGCTCTTTCCATTCCCTACTCCTGCCTTTGAGAGTGCCCAGAGGCCCTGATCCCATGGAGGAGGGAGACAGATTAGGATTCAGGTGACATGAGCCATGAAGGCAGCCCTAGCAGGCAGAGGCTGCAGAAACAGGGCGATGGATTCCGGTGCATGGCATCTGGGATGGTTTATTCCCTTGGAAGGGAGTCGCCCATCAGCCCCTGGATTGTTGGCGGGGAGGTGGTGGCATTTCCTACACTGAAGTCGTCCTTGAGTCTGCAGGGGAGGGACCGGCAGCTTTGCACGAGGAAGGGCATTCAAGGCCCCTGGCAGAGGCCTGGAGCTGGCTTCTCTTTGTGCCCTGGAACCTTCCTTGGAGAACTGGGGAAGGTTCTCCAAGGAAGAACCTTCTTCTTCTTCTTGGGGAAGCTGTGGACACATTTTTGGGGGGGACTTCAGACTTGCTCAGGAAGCCGGGGATGCCAGACCTGGTATCTGTAGGTTCTGCCGGCATGGTCAGGGTCAGGAGAGAGGGTCCCACCTGGGCAGCAGGATCCTGCCTCTAGCTAGAGTTTTCAGGCTGGAGGCATGACTTCTACATTGCTTGGCCCATGCCCTAGACTCCAGTCTGGCCACTTTTGTGCTGTCCCCCTGGCCCTGGACCCCTGTCCTGGCAGAGCTGGAGGACCCTTCAGCAGAGTGGAGTGAGACTGTCCATTGAACAGGTGTGTATAATCGAGGCCCAAAACATGGTGCCACAGAGCCAGGGCTAGGTCTCCTGATGCCAAGGGGCTCCCCTGGCTGAAGATCTCTGGGGGCCTCAGACAGAACTGCTGACCGACTGGGCTCTCAGTGGGCTGAGGTCAGCTGAGGGCCGGGGATTCCACTTCTCAGATTCCAGCCTCACTCTGGCCACAGAGAATTTTCTAGCTCCTGGGGTTTGGCTTGGATCCCTTTCTGAGCCTTCCAGTTAGGTGGGGTGGGCTCGAGGGGAGCATTCGCGATGGAAGGGAACTGGCCTTTGCTGAACCTGACCCTGTGAGTCCCTTGGGATGCAGAGCTGACCTTTGAGGACAAAGGTCCTGAGAATTGAGCCCTTTGAGGAAGGATCAGAGTCTTCGTGGAAGAGGTGGCCTTGGGTTGGTTCTCCACCCAGCCCGCAGGATACAGCATGTTCGACAGAGAAAGATGGGAGAGCCCCAATGGTGTGCAGGTCCTTTGGCTGATGGAGATGAGGCAGGAAGGGGTGGGCAGAGGCTGGGGACATGGGCAGGGGCCACTTTACAGAGAGGCTTGCTTGCCAGGCTGAGAATTTGATGACGGCGAGTCACTGGAGGGCTTGGAGCAAGAGAGTGGCCTGGGCAGGCCAGTTTTCGAAAGATTAATCTGGTGAAACTAGAGGCAGAGAAATTTGACAGACCAATGTAAATGCTGGGGAGGTGAGTGTCTGTTAAGAGCAGCCCTTACTTCTGCTGCGACTGGGTGTGTAAATCAGAACATACGCCTCTCTGGAAAGCAATCAGGCAATAAACATCGGGAGCCTTAAAAATGTTCTTACCCCCTTTTTTTTCTTGCGGTACGCGGGCCTCTCACTGTTGTGGCCTCTCCCGTTGCGGAGCACAGGCTCCGGACGCGCAGGCTCAGTGGCCATGGCTCTCGGGCCCAGCCGCTCCATGGCATGTGGGATCCTCCCGGACCGGGGCACGAACCCGTGTCCCCTGCATCGGCAGGCGGACTGTCAGCCACTGCGCCACCAGGGAAGCCCTGTTCTTACCTTTTGACCCAAAATTTTCCTTCTGTGGCTGTATTTTAAGGAAATCATAAAACAGGCAGAAAGAGCTTCAGCCACAAAGATGTTCCTTGCAGCAGTAATTATAATGGTGAAATTTTGAAACTTTCTGCCAATAGGATAATTTAAAAGTCAACCATGATGTATCCTCGCAATAGAATGTTCTATAGCTGTTGGAGTGATGTTTACAGAGGTTCCGTAGCTTTATTTATTTATTCATGCTTCAACTTGAAGTACAGAAAGTGTATTTTGTGCTTCTTTATCATCTATGATACCTTCCATGAGCCAACCATTGATCTATTTGTTGGGGATACAGAGATAAATGACATAATCCTTGCCCACAGAGAGATGATATGATCTCAGTTGGCCCCCAAAAAATGTTTATGGAAAGAAGCCTGGAAGGAATGACATAGAACGGGGACCAGCAGTTTTCCTTCAGTCATGGGATTATAAGGAATCTTTTCCCTTTTGTCTGATGGTTGGTGTTTTTCAAAATATCCATAAGGATCTTGTGTTACTTTCATAATTGTAGAAAAAAAGCTTCTCGTCAAAAGGAGGAGCTACTGCAATAGTCCAGGGAGACGGGATGGAGTTCTGTATTTGGGGAGTGGTGTGTGTGTGTGTGTGTGTGTGTGTGTTTGTGTTTGTGGGTGTTTGTGTGTATGTATTTGTGTGTGTGTGTATGTGTTTGTGTGTGTGTTTCATTTATTCATCCAACAGATATTGACTGAGACGCACTGTTTTAGGCCTGGAAACACACCAGTGAACAGCACAGAAACCCCTTCCACTGGGGAGTCCAAATCCGGTGGAGAAGGAGAGAGTAAGGAGGAGAGAATGAGGCAGACGGCCCCAGCACTCTGTGACTGACTGAAAGTGGGGACGAGGCAGGGAAAGGGGTCACGGGTGATTCCCAGGCTTGGGGAGAAGGTGGTGCCTTCACTGAGGTGGGGACTTGGGAACAGGGGCAGTTCCAGGACTCTGTCTGTGGTCGTGGTGCGCATGCGCTACCTGCTGAGCTGAGGTCCAGGAGGCGGTGGGGGACATGGGTCAAGGACTTAGGAGACTAGAGGCTGGCCTAGAGGCAGAGATTTCCAGTTGTCTGCAGGGCGGCGGTGACCCTCAGAGATGAGAGTAAGTGTAGGAAAGGGCCACCCCAGACAAGCAGCTGCTTTATGCAGGTGGGCGGAGGTGAAAAGGTGGCCAGGACACGCCTCCCCAGGCAGTGGCGTCAGGGCTCGGGTTTTGTCGTGTAGAAAGGGTATGAAGAGCGGAGAGCTGAGTGTGGCAGGGGCCGGGCAGGGCATGAGGGGCTGGGGGTTCCCTGGTGCCCACCTCCGGCTCTTGGCTCCGGGAGGGGGCAGCTGGACAGGAGGGGCCAGTGGGGCCACAGTGGCCTCCCAGGGTCTGGCCGACAGTGAGGCGGAGTCTGCTCACCTCTCTTCTCTTCTTCTGCAGGAGAAGGGAACGTGCCGTGCACATCCAGCATCCTCCAGGAGAAGCAACGTGAGTTAAACCTGGCCTCCAGGAGTCTTTTCTTCACCTTGGATGGGTCCAAGCTCCTTGGGCCGGGGGCCCCCTCATCCACTCAGGTGGTAGGGTCTTCACTGCTGTGCGGGCTCGGAGGGCCGGGGCCACTCTCTGCCCCAGGAGCTGAGCTCCACGGGCTCCCAACTTCCTACACGCTGGGCAGCTCAGGGGTCAGGGCCAGAGAGAGGGGCCTGAGGGGACTCCGGGGGTGTCCTGGAATCCTCCCTCCTCTGCCAGGCAGCCCAGCCTTCATCCTGCAGCTGCACAGGTGCGCTGGCAGCCTGCTGCCTCTGGCCTGTGCTTGCAGTTTGGAACCAGACTTGAGGAAGCCTAGGGAACCAGTGCGGAGGGGCCGGTGGAGGCAGAGGGGCTCGGACCAGGGTGCAGGAGACCTGGGCCCCCCACCCCTCCAGCTAACTCGCTGTGCAGCCTCAGCGCCTGCCTGTGGCCGGTCTCCTGGCCCGTCTGTACGTAGAGCCCTTTCTAGCTCTGACATTCTAGCGCTCTCTGATTTTCCGTCGCTGCCTCTGTCTCCTGGTTTCCTTTGCTTGCACGTCTGGCTGTTCTGCCGTGTTCACGCTACTCCACAGCAGAGCCGACATTTACCGAGCACTTCTGGCACCTGACGTGGCGCTGGGTGTAAGGACTCGGGGAGCTTAGTACCTGCTCATTGAACCGCACTCCTGTTCTTCTATACAAAATGAATGGCGCCATTTTCCGCAAACTCACGCCAGACACCTGGGCGTCCTTCCAAACTTCCCCTTCTCTGCCACCTTCCAGAGTCAGATCAGACCCCTGAGAGCATCCATTCTACCCGCAGCAGATCTCTCATGCCTCCACCTGCTCCATCCCCCATCCCTTCTCCAGCTGAGGCCACCATCTTCTCTCTTCTGGATGGATCCATCCTCCCACGCTGGCCTCCCTGCCTCCGATCTCTCCCACTTTGGTTCTTCCTCCAGAGTGTGAGAGAGACCTTCGCAGGAGGCAGACCTGTCCTCATGGCCTCCTGATGCCCTCTAGTGAGTCCTCTCTGATAAAGGATGAGACCGGCCTCCGCATGACCCACCTGCCCACCTTCCCCACCAGCCCTCCCCTTCCTTTCCAGACGGACTTCTAGAAGGAGCATGCAGACTCCAAGCACAGGTTTCTCTTAAGCTAGTTGGCAAACTCGAGCAGTGCATCTGGCCCCGTGGAGGGGACACTAGCAGCCCCCTCCGCAGCAGATGGTAGGAAGGACCTGGGGCTCCAGAGCGATTCCCTTGGGACCCAGCCCTGTTGGCCTCTGCCCTCTACTCCATTCATCGCTTCCTGAGTCAGGGAGCTGGGCCCGCCCCTTCCTGCCAGGACCTACTGTCATCACAGAGGAGGCTGAGGGCACAGCTGTCGGCCCAGTGGGCGTAGTAACTCTCCTTCCTCTTTCCCCCGGCTCCATCTCCAGGGAGGAGCAGCCTCTCCCAGGAGAGCCGTGGCTGCCTCACTCTCTCATCCCCCCCTCCCTTCCCCTCTCAGCAGCTTCGCAGTGTGCAGGGCGCTGCACACTGATCTTCATGGCCACCTGGATGCTGGGAAAGGTTACCATCATTACAACCGTGTCACATTGAGAAGATAAAGACTAGGGGTAAATAACCTTCCAAGGAAGGTGCTCAGACACAGACCTCCATGCCCCTCCCTCTCCAGAGCTCAGTCCCATGTCTGGTCTGAGCTCCCATTTTCCTGAAGTTTCTCCTTTCTGGTCACCCCAGGTACCCGGGGAGGTGCCCCATTGTCCCCTGTGTCACACAGGTACCCCCTTCAAGAGCCAGCTCCACGAGCCCCCCAAAAAACTTGGGGTCCAGGATGTGCACAGTAAAGTGCAAGCTGGAGAGACTTTCTCTACCTCATGTCCACCTGTGTGGGTTGGGGGGGTGGGAGGAGGGTGAAGATTCCAGGACAGGAGGACTTGCTGTTGGGCCCTCTGAGTTGGACCCAGTCTGTGTGGAGTACAGCTTGACCTGCACATGTGACTTACACTTGTGGTCGTCAGATGGCTTTCTCAGGGCCAGTGCCAGGCTTCAGATGCAGGGGTGGGGGCAGCAGGTGATGCCCCCAGTGTGGGGAGGGTCTGCCCGTGGCCATGCCTGTTTGTTAGAGCGGGCTGAGCAGTGGGTCTCTGAACTTTCTCTCGTCCTTGACAATGGTCCAGACTGAGTCCCAATCCTGGCCCCAGAAGGACCCTTGATCTTCATCCCAGACTGAGCCTCTACCCTAGGCACCAGCAGAGCCCCGATTTGTCCCAGCCTGTATCCTGGCTCCAGTCCCTGGTCCTGGACTGAGCTTGGTTCCTTGACCCCAATAACTGTCAGAAAAACCTGTGTGGTTGTCCCACAGAGGCAGAGGGGGAAGATGAGGATGCTCTCATGGGGGTGTGGCTTGACCTCACGTCCCACTGTCTGGGATTAGGGACCAGAGGAGCAGCTCTGAACCTCCAGACCAGCCACCAAGGGGCTACCCCTCCTGCATACCCTCAGCCCCATGGCCTCCCCAGCAGCCCTACACAGGCGTGGTGCATGAAGCCCCCTGCCCATGGCTGGCCTCCCCACTCCTCTGCCTGGTAACTGGTGTCTTTTCCTGGCCTGTGTGGGCAGCTTGCTGAGCACAGCTGCAGACAGGCTATATTTAGCGGCTTTAATGAGCTCAGGGTGGCAGACGTCTGCCTTGGGAGCACTTTTCTTGCGTGCGTGTGCGTATGCCTATGTTTGGCACGGTCCGTTCGTGTGTGTGTGTGCGCGCACAGGGAAACGTGCGCCTGTGCATTTGTGTGTGTGCGTTAGCATGTGTGTCCCAGCATCAGTGCAGTCATCTACACAAGGCTCCGTGTGCATCTGTGTGAGTCTGTGCTGCATCTGCATTGCCAGGGACGTGTGCAGCTTCTGACACGTGTAGGGGCGCAAAATAGGAACAAATTATTAGTTCATTCCCTTGTTTGACAAACATTTAATGAGTCTCTTTTATATGCCAGCACCTTAATAGTCTCTGGGGATAAAATGGAACAAAAACAAATCCAGTTCCAGCCTTTAAGGATCTTACAATCTGGGGGTTGGAGGAGGGGAAGACAAATGAAATAACCACAAAACTAAAAGTATAAGGATTAGTCCTAGGACACAGGAAGCCACGGTGCTTTCGGGAGGAGGAGAGTAAGAAGGGAAGGCCCCCAGGAGTAAGGAACACTGAGGTTTCTGTAGGGACTATTCTGTAGGGACTATCCAGGCATAGGGAACAGGATGTACAAAGGCCCTGTGGCGAGAGGAACATGGGATCCTTGACAACTGTCAAAAAGGCCGACGTGGTTGAGCTCAGAGAGGGTGGGGCAAGTGGTGGGAGAGGTGAGTGGAGAGTCGGGCCTGTGGGCAGACCCCACGGGCCTTGGTCAGGATGGGGAAGCCGCAGGAAAGGACAGTGTAGGCTGACATGATAAGATTTTTGTAGGGCAGTTAGAGTCTAGTCATGATTCGGTCGGGGGTTCTAGCAGGAAAAGGAAGGCTCTCGAGCAGCATGACTGGAGGAGAGTCCAGTAGGGGTTTCTTCAATCTCAGGTAAAGGAAACCCGCCAGGCACAGGACGATGCCCTGGGCCACTCCCAGCCCTGAAGGTCGCTGCGTGGAGAGCTCCCCCTCTGTCCCTGCCCCACCTGTGCAGGAGCTTGGCCTTCGGGAGGGACAGGAGAGGGACAGCCTGTGGTGAGTGGGCAGGGAGGGAGCCTCACTGGGGATGGTGGAGGTGGACCTGGAGGGGAGAATGGAGACCATCCTGCACAGTCCACTGACTTATACATGAACAAACCACCTTTTCCTTTATTTTTCTCTAAGCCCCTTTGTAATTTCGACTCTGCATACCCATCCGGCTGGACTCGTGACAGAGACCCCTCTGTGATTCCAGGGGTTTCCCTTTTCCTCATTTTCCTGCCCTTGTTCCAAAGCCCCCAGGGGTCTTCCCCGCCACCCTGGTGGGGAAACAGTGTGTGCACGTGCGAATGTGTGCAGGAAGCTCTCTGTCCACACTCGTGGATGCTGCGGGGCTCCGGGCCCCAGCCTGGTACTCCCTTCCGTCCTGGTCTGCCTAGGGGCCAGGCTCCTTGGGGCACAGGGTGGCCAGACCGTGAAAATCATTCTGTCTCCTCCTGGACTTGTGAGAGTCCCCCACGCTGTGAGGGCACCGCACCTAGTTCTGTCTCCTCCCCTCAGCCTGGGGCAGGGGGTGGGGATCTCTTTTTAGTCTCAGGGAACCTCTGTCTCCTCAAATCCCTTTCTCCTGGGGACAAAAGGGCTTTTAATCACCCTGCTACATGCCCTTTGAAAAAATTCTTATTTTTAATCTGTCTCTTGAGTAGACCGTAGGTAGCACATGTACATCGTATAAAATTCTAAAGGAACGAAGGTGATGAGGGTTCCTCCCTCTCCCCAGAAGCCATGATTGTGACTAGGTTCTTCTAGAACATTCCAGAGATATTCTCTGCATATATGAGCATCTCCCTAAATATTCATTTATATATATATCTTTATATATACCCCACACAGATGGGAGCATTCGGTGCCTTCCACTCTGTACCTTGCTTTTCTCAGATAACAATACATCCTGAGTATTTTACTATCTAAGACATTCAGAAGGGCATCATTCTTTGCAACGGGTGTGTCATATTTCACGGTGGCCTAGTTTATTGAACCAGGCCCCTATTTATGGGCACATAGGTTGCTTTCTGTCTCTTGTCTATATCTTAGAAAGTGTGGCAGTGGTTAGTGTTGTACCCATGTCATTTTGCACATGGACTTGGAATTGCTGGGTCAAGGGCATTCTGTATGTGGAATGACCTTGCCAGACTGCCCTCCACAGAGGCTGTACTGGTTTTTGCTTTCACCCACAATGAATGAGGAGAGGCTGCTTTCCCACACCCTGGGCGGCTGGGTGTTGATAACTGCTAAGGTGGAAAAAAAAGGCGTTTTAGAGTGATTTCAATGAGCGTTCCTGCGGTTTAGGGTTCTAAGGTTGAGCACCTTTTCATATGTTTAAGGGCCCTGCCCCTCTCCTTTTCTGGAGCCCATGTTCATTTTGAGGGGATTACCGTCAGGGAGTGTGCTTTGGGGTTCCTTTGTGTGCTGACTTCCAAGCTGGGCCAGGGCAGGCTTGACAGGGGTTCCTTAGGGGGTAGGACCCAAAGGTTCAGGCAGGCTTCTGCTCCTGATAACCACCTCTCTTCCCATTTCCTTCCCTGCCAGGGATGGCTCTGCTGGCAGAGCCAGTATGGAGGCATTTAAAAGACTGACAAGAACACCCCTTTCTTAACCCCTGCCTTTGTGGGATGATGCTTCAAGAGGATGAAAGAGCCCTTGCCGAGTGACCTGGGTTCAAATCCCCACCCCTTCACTTAACCTCTCTGAGCCTCAGTTTTCTCATCTGTAAAATGGGCAGAGCACCCCTGTCCTCTCAGGATGAATGTGAAGTTTGCCTGAGATGCTGGGCGAGGACTAGAAACTCAAGACCCACCTGAGGAAGACTGCATTTATTACAGAGAGTCACCAGATAGGGGATGCCAAGCCCTTCTAGCATCACTGTGTAGTGGCAGGAGAGGTTCTTTTGGTTGTATATCTGAAAACTTCCCTGGACCTGATTCAAGATGGGGACACTGGGTTCCCCCAAGGGGAGTGGCTCCTCGGAGCTATCCCCAAGCTCCCTTGGCGTGGCCAAAAGTGTGTTTTCAAGAGGCAGGATCTGGGGCCCAGACCCTAGCAAGGGACAGGACTTAGTGGGGACAAGCAACTCTGTGGGGGGCTAATTGGCCCCTGGGGTTTGGCCTCATTAGCCAGATGAATGCAGGCTGACTTGATTGGCTTCTGACCCTGAAAGGCTTAAGGAGTCATAGGAGGGGCCTCGGCCTCTAGATCCCACAGCCCTGGGTAAACATCCCCTGCCAGCATCCCTGCCAAGTGACCACTTGCACTCCTTGCTTGTACAACCTCCTGAAGAGGAGAGAACGCCTTGCCACTGGGCCAGCACGGGTCACTCTTGTACTATTGTAAACATTTCCTTAGTTGTGCTGAAATTCAGAACTCTTCAGAAACTATCCGCACCCCCACTCATCCCGACTCTGTCTTCTGCTCCTGTGACCCAAACACAGCTCAGCTAGGATTTGCAGGCAGCAAATGTCCCATAGAGCCTGCTATTCCCCAGGCTGGTCCCCCTTCCGCAGCTTTCCTGCCCAGTTATTGGGCTCCAGATGTGCCCTCAAAGTGACCTGAGCTGCAGGGAGCAGGACGGGGACGTCCCCTCCTCATTCCATAGTCTCTAGTGTGCGCAGCCTCAGAGGCTGACTACCTTTGGGGGTCCCATTACCCTGGCTCAGGCTGTTTGCAGCCTTTGGTCATGTGACTGGGCTGGGTCACATGACATAGGCCTTGATCATGTGACCCTAGGGGCTTGAGAGATCCTTGAAGGCACCTGCTATATATCTGATTCATCTTGGTACTTCCAGCCCCGACACAAGTTTGGGCAATAACCAATGGAGGAGGAATTGGCAAGTCATTTCAAGTTGGATTTTTAACCCAAATGCAGGATGGTGATTCACTCATCGTGTTTCACATTCGTTCTTTCCTTCCATAAGCATGTCATTTCCTTTTGCATTCTGTCATTTGCTGTCAGCTCCCAGAGGGCAGGGCATTTCACTTTGTTTTGTCTGTAGTGTTTGCATTTAGCAGAGTCAGGGGTAGTAGCTTGTTGAAAATGTTCTTATCGTAAACACGACACAAGGTTGTAGTGCATTCAATCGATGTATTCATAAATAGTTGTAAACTAAAAGAAATATGAGTTTGCTAGAGAAAAATGGAAAATAGAGAAAAGCAGAAAGTTAAAAAAAATCACCCATTGTTCCACCATCCAGAGAAAACCACTTATAAACATTTTGGTGTGCTTTCTTCCAATATCAGGCCTCCAACCCATCCTCCACCCCCTCCACCTAGATTGCTGTTTTTGCATAAAGCCAGGGGCTGGGGCACCGTGGAGGAGGGTGGCCTGGAGTCTGGCTGGTGAACAAAGTTGGTGGCTTTTTAATTGTTCTCTGGAGCCCTCAGTGGCTGCCTAGGTCAAGGGTCGGGGGGAGTAAGGAAGCGGGGCTCTGGGCCCCCCAACCTTTTTCAGTCAGAGCCGTCCCCTTTCACCTGTTCTGCAAATTGGGTTTCTAAGGAAAATTTCACTGGGCAAAAGATTTCACCGTTAATTTTTTTAAGTTTTAAAACCATCCAGCGTGGGCCCATTCTTTCCCTTTCTTCACACTGTCCCATCCGCATCGTGGCCCCGTTCATGAACCTGCACTCCTTGAGCCGCTATGAGAGCTGCGGGTTCCAACCTGGTTTGTCTTTCTGCCAGTGTCCCCTCCTCCCCAGATGCCCTAAGCCCTTGGCACTACCTTGGGCTCCCAGCCCAGTGACCCTACCCAACAAGCAATGAGGTGGGGTTGGCCAGAGATGTCCGAGTGAGCCTATCAGGGCTCTGGGGGACCATTGCTTCCTTTTCTAAGGGTCCCCAAACACTTGTTTGTTAATTTGCAACAGGTCTTGCCTGGAAATTGACATGCAGCTCCCTAGATAGACTCAACCACTTTGAAAATCCAGGTGACATTTGCCACCTGCCATTTCTTGGTTCCTCTTCCTTCCTCTGGCATCCCTCAAAGCAACGCGCGCATCATGCCTGCAGGTCCCATTAGGGTCTAAGAGTCTAATTCTGCTGGGCGTGGAGGCTTGAGCTCACACAGCATGCTTGGACTCAGGGAATCTCCGACTGCCTGACTCCTAAGAGGGAATGAGGTCTGACCCCCTCATTTTGCGGTCGCGGGGAGGGTGCCCGAGGTCACCTTCTGACTAGGGTACTTATTTCCCATCCCAGGACTCGTCCATGCCTGTCTCCCGTGTGTGTGTCCTTCTCCATGTGGGTCTACCTGGGGGATTGGGGCCGTGATCTGAGCCTCCTGCTTGCAGCTGAATGAAGCTCTAGATCTTCCCAGACATTTGTAGGTATATGCCATGCATCTCACACAGAGCAAGATAGCCAAGCCATTGGGTTTATGCAAACACACACGTGTGTGTGTGTTTGCCCATGCATGTGCTTCCATGTGCTCTAAAGGATTAGATACTTTTGCAGATATGTCTCAGGACGTGCCATGTGGCCTCAAGCTGGGCCCAGCTCTGCTCATTTGACCCCAGGAGTGACTAAGAGAGGTGGGGCAACTGCCAGGGCTGGTAGAATGGAGGGTAAAATTGAGGGGTCAGCTTTAGCCCGGGGGCACCCCCAGCACCCACTCCTTGTGGGTCCCAGTGGCGGGTGGAGAGGGAGATGGAGTCTTTGGGCGAACTGGGTGATGCTTTGCTTAGGGTGCTGAGTGCATGGGTGACAACCTTGGCTTTTGTCTTGAGAGGAGTGTAGCACATCAGTGATTAGAGGGATGATCATGATTTGTGCCTTTCCAAGGATGTGATTAAGCAAAAATAGCCTCTATTCTTCAGGCGGCAGGAGGCACCACGGTGAGCTGGGGGGTGGCCACTGGTCCTGGTGCCAGGGCTGGCAGGGGTGCTGGGAGCAGGCGTTGTAGTAGCTGGCCTGCCTCAGAGCTTGTCACAAAACATTGTCACAAAAACAGTTGTGGGCTCACCCCGCCCCAGATCTGGGCACGGCAGGGACCCAGCCTGAATAGCGCCATGCAAACAGAAATGAACAGGAAGTGGGAAGAAACAGGCAGCCTGCTAATGAGGTCCTGGGGCCCCTGGAATGTGGCTCCCCACCACCCAGGAACCCCTGCCAGCAGCTCTTGTCACCAGAGGCTCTGGGGAAGCCTCTAGGGGCAGAGTGATAAGGCCCCGGCCAGGAAGCTCTAGAATTCCCAGAGGTTCCCTGATACCACTTCCCTGGGGACTTTCAAGCAATGTGCCTCCTGGTGGATGATGCTCCCCTGATCCCAATTTCTCCTGGGGGTTTGACAGCATAGAGATGTCTCACAGGTCATGTGTACCCTGGGATCTTCACTTGCAGTAAGTTTTCACAAAAATGTCATGCTAGGTCCTGACCACTGGTAAAACTTGCTCTCAAGGGGTCCACAGTCTGATGAGGAAAGTAGACAAATAATCTCACAGCAGCAAGCCAGGCCCAGCCAGGCACCCTGTGAGATAACCATCTCTGCCTGAGTAGATCTGAGAAAGCTTTCCAGAGGTGGTGACAATTGAGCAGGTTCGTAGGTTAGGTAGGAGTTTGCTGGTCTGCAGAGGGAGGAAGGGCTTCCCAGGCAGAGGGCTCAGCATGAGCAAAGGCATGGAAGAGTGAAAGAGTTGTGTCTCGTGGGTGAGTCAGAGCCAGTGGCCTCAGTCACTGTGGTGGGAATGTCTGGCTCTTAGAAGAGCAGAACCCTTGTGGGCAAGGTACTGGCAGGTGGGTTCTAGGCTGCCTTTCTGTTGGTCTACAGAGACCTCTTCTAAGACTGAAGATGGGGAAACTCTGGTCCTGTTAGTCAGCTCTCAGGGGGCCAGAATCCAGATCTGGCAGGCGAGGTCTCCCCACCTCCATCTTCCAGAGCAAAGCATTTCTGGCTTTTGTGCATTAAAAGGAAGCCAGTCTCCATCTTCAAACAGCATGGGAGGCCAGACTCTTCCCCTTGGCTAGGGAAGGGGTGAGGGATGCTGAAGACAACCCTGCTGGTCTCCCATCTCCACTGAGCCAGGAACTGCCTCAGCATCATTCGTGGCCAGGACGCAGCACAGATTTGATGCCCAGGGCATCACATGGGCCCCAAGGGAGCTGGCCACAGGAAGATCAAGGATGCGGGTGCTCTCGGTCTGTGTAATCAGTGAGGGTGCAGGATGCAGTCCCCACATACTGGAGGACATGGTGCCCAGGAGATGGCAGGACCCTCATGTCTTCCCTGCAACTTATTTATAGCCTCGCTATGGTAATTTGTGGCAATCACAGCATTTAATTCTGTAATCACACTGCAAGCAGGCATCCAGCCCAGTGAGGCTGGGGAGCCTGCCAGGGCTCAGGGAGGAACTTGGGGGCAGGGCAGGAGTGTGGAGGCGGTGATGTCCCCATCAGCCTCCGGCCCCATTGTGTCAGCTGTGGCTCTGGCTGTGTGCCCCCCGATGCACCCTGGATAATAGTAATAATAATAAACTATTAACATTTATATAGCACTTACCATGTTCCAGGCCCTGTCCTAAGCACGTTGTATGTATGGGCTCATTTATCCTCATCACCACTCCGTGAGGTAGCTGCTATTATTATGTCCATATTCCAGATGAGGAAACTGAGACCCAGGGCACACAGCTGGTAAGAGCCTAGATTTGTACTCAGGCATTCTGGCTCCAAAGTCCATGGTCCCAACTAGGTTTCTCCCGGCCCCAGAAGTGAGGGGTCTCCCAGGCTCCCCGCCCATGACCTCAGCTCTGCCCAGCTCCTGGTTCCTCCTGGTCCAGCTGCCCCAGGGCTGCACACATGAGGCTGCACACACCACGAAGTATGGTTGCTTCATCCTGGGGAAGCGACACTCAGCTTCCCTCCTGGACACTCTCGGGGTTTCCTACTAGCAAACTTTCACGTGCGGTGGGAAGAAGTCTCGGGGGCTTTAGTCTTCAGGGTGTCACATCAATTTGTGCTCCTGTTTTTTCTCCTGCAGAATGGGGATTGTCGTGTCTACCTCACTGGGAAGCTGTGGAGATCAGTGGGGATGGGAGGGGAGCCACTTTGTCAAGCATCGTCTTCTGCTGAGTGTGGGGCAGCTCACTCAGTCTTTAATTAGTTGTGTGGTTTGGGGCAAGTGACCTTGGTTGTTCGAGCCTCAGTTTTCTCATCTGTAAAATGGGGCTAATAATAAGAGGACCACAGCTCAGAGGATAACTGTGGGGACTAGATGAGATGGTACCTGTAAAGCTCATTGTGCCTGGGACGTAATACTGCTCAACAAAACGGAGCCATTTACTGGTGTCTTTTAGCATAATCCTGTCCTGAAGGCAGGACCCAGACCTCTTCTAGCCAAGCCCAGGGCAAGGTCTACAGGATGTTCGAATTAAGGCAGAAGAGTCTGAGCCACTGAAGGCGTCTCAGTAAGCACAGGGCAGAGTCCGGCCTCAAAACAAGTTTTTTCTCGTCTTCCTCCAAGCCAAACCTCTCCATCATTTGGGAAACGATTTTCTGTCTGTGTGGGCAGCAGCTCCGAGCTCATAAAGCAGTTACCCTAAGACCAGGGTTGTGTCTGTGAGGACAGAATATTTCAGAAATGCACTTGCTGACTGAGAAAAGCTTCTCACTTGGAATTCTTTGCACGCTCCCTCCCCTGGGGCCAGTAGTGGCTGAGATGATGTTGACTCAGAAACATGTTGGCCAGGGCTCTCGCCCACGCCTACTGCAGGGTTGCCTGTAAAGCCCCTGGGAAGGCCCCTCCCCAGATGTGACTCCTAGTGGGTGCTGCAGGCTCGTGGCAGGGGGTGGGGGTGGAGTGGGAAGGAGAAAGGGCCATCCTGTCTAGAACCGGATGCTTTAGAGATGAACCGCTTGAAGGCAAACAAATGGTTGGTTCACAGTCTAGCTTTGTGGTTCAGCCACACAGAGAAAATAGTATCCTTCTCATGGGGAGAAAGGAGAGGTGGTGAGGATTCCTCAGTGTGGCCGGCATCACCGGGTGGGCCATGAGGGGGCCGTTGGATGTCTTGGAGGTGCCTCTCCACCGGAGAGTCCAGTGCAGTGACATTCAGAAATGCGGGTGTTAGATCAGATAAACTGTTCTGTAAGGAGACAGATGGCCCATAGTTTCGGCTTTGCCAGCTGTAAGAACTCTGTGGCAATTACTTAACTCTGCTTCTGTGGCACAAAAGCAGCCACAGACAATACATAAATGAAAAAGTCGGTTGTGTCCCAATAAAACTTTATTTACAAAAACAGACGGCGGGCCAGATTTGGTCCACGGCTGTAGTTTACATGTTAGAGGAATGAGAGCTCAGCCAGGGCTGGATGCCGAGGAGCACTTACTGGAGGAGGACATGGCAGCCGAGAGAAGCAAGAAAAACATTCCTGGCAGTGGCTGGCTTCACCCCAAATCTCGTGTGTGACGGTGAGTGTGCTCCTGGATGCTGGCCTTGCCTCTCGGAGGATCCACCTTCCCTGGACCGAGGTCCCATAACTTAAGGCCTTGCTGTCACTCCGAGAGCTTCAAACAGGCCTTTAAAAAATACTTTACCCAGCTCCTCTAGTCGTTTTCAGAGGGATGCTTGGCCCAAGTTTCCCTCCGTAACTGGTAGTCACCAGATGGCATCTGTCCTGTTGCTCTCTCGTTACTGGTGAGAAAAGCAGAATAGTTCCTTTCTGGGACACCCCTCCTGGCCTCAGGGACAGACAGCATCCATGATGGCCTCACACTGCCGGCCTCCCTTTCTTTTTCTTCCCTTTTTTTTTTTTTTAAATAAATTTATTTATTTTTGGCTGCGTTGGGTCTTCGTTGCTGCGCGCGGGCTTTCTCTAGTTGCGGCGAGCAGGGACTACTCTTTGTTGCAGTGCATGGGCTTCTCACTGCAGTGGCTTCTCTTGTTGCGGAGCATGGGCTCTAGGTGCATGGGCTTCAGTAGTTGTGGCACACGGGCTTCAGTAGATGTGGCTCGCGGGCTCTAGAGCGCAGGCTCAGTAGTTGTGGCGCACGGGCTTAGTTGCTCCGCGACATGTGGGATCTTCCCGGGCCAGGGCTCGAACCCGTGTTCCCTGCATTGGCAGGCAGATTCTTGACCACTGCGCCACCAGGGAAGTCCCCGGCCTCCCCTTCTTCAGGAGGAGAAAGGTTTCAGGTTGTGTATCTGTCGGCGGCAGGGGCTGGGCAGCGTGACCCTCCCGAGCTGGGGACCCTGTCATTCCAGCTCACCTGGGAGCCCAGGCCTCATGCCAGCTGGGCCCAGGGAACATCCAGTCACTGTGAGGGAGGCCTGGAGATGCTGAGTCCTCTGTCCACCCCACAGGAGAACTGTACCGGGTTTCCTTGAGGAGACGGAGGTTCCCAGCCCAGGGAAGCATCGAGATCCACGAAGACAATGAGGTGGGTTTCTGAGGGTGTCTGGGCCACCTCTGTGGTCAGGATGTCAGGAAGAGCCCCGAGCTGGTAGACAGGCCACCCACTTTTCACTCAGCTCTTCATCTGACTTGCTGTGTGACGTCGCGCTGGTCCCTGTCCTTCTCTGGGCTTCTGGATCCCACATGAACTGAAAGAGTCTCTTGGGACTCTTCCCACCCTGACACGGAGGGGCTTGCCCTCCTAGCAGCCTGTGCCCCTCACTCTGAATGCACAGGAGGTGCCGTCAGAGTCCCCCTGTGTGTGTGTGATTCTCTGTGTGCCCCCTGCCCCCACCTCCCCATTGCCGGTCTCTCTCTCTCCTGACTGATGTCCCTCTTAGGAAGGCTGCCCGCAGCGCTCCTGCAAGACGCACGTCCTCCTGCTGGTGCTGCACGGGGGGAACATCCTGGACACGGGCTCGGGGGACCCGTCCTGCAAGGTGGCCGACATCCACACCTTCAGCTCCGTGCTGGAGAAGGTCACGCGCGCCCACTTCCCCGCAGCCCTGGGCCACATCCTCATCAAGTTCGTCCCCTGTCCCGCCATCTGCTCTGAGGCTTTCTCACTCGTCTCCAAGTGAGTCCCTTTCTGCTTGTTTGGACTGGCTGGGGTTGGTGGGGGGGGCCGAAGCGGAGGGGCTGCCCCTGCCACATGGGTACGTGGTGGGCAGGTAGGTGCCTTCCTAGGCCTCTCTGGGGTGTCAGGTCCCGATCAACCACGAGCATCACCAGTGGGAAGTGGTCAGCTAGAGTCCAAAGTGATTAACACTTGCGCACCGAATCCTCTTCTGCCCGGGGCTGGGTGGTGCTCAGACCCACTTCCTGTGCTCAACAGGCCCTGGTCTCCTTGGCCCAGACAAGGAAGCTGAGGCATTGAGAGGTCAAGCAATGTCCCCAGGGTTACGCAGCCCGTGGACCCAGGAGTCAAACCCAGGCAGCCCCACTCTCGAGCCACACAATTAAGAGCCAGTAGAGATGTGTGCTATGATGGAGGGGGCACAGGGCACTGCGGACACTCAGAGAGAGGGCCAGGGAGGCTTCCTGGAGGAGGTGACTTTTGGGTGTGCTTTGAGAGTAGCGTAACATCTTAAGGGTGCGGGCTCTCCCGTCAGCCTGGATTTGAGTTCCGGCTGTGTAACCTGGGGGAAGTTGTTTAACCTCTCCCTGTGTGTTTCCTTATCTGTAAAATGGGGATGATCATGGTATTAACCACCTCCTAGAGTTATCGTGAGGATTCTGTGTGCTAGTGTGTGTGAAGCACGTGGCAAGGCACAGGCATTAGCTGAGACTCACATCACCATCCTGGTAGGGGAGAAGGCACTGTCCTTGTTGGTGGACAGTGGGCCAGGGCAGGAGAAGAGAACCCTGCTGGCTGGGAATAAGGCAGTGTGCTTGCAGGGCTTAGTTCTTCACGAACCTGCCCTGGAACCAGTACGGGACAGATTGTGAAACTGGGGGCCCTCAGAACCTGGGGGACTTTGGGAGATCCTGCCCACTGCTCCAGGACCCGGGGGCTCCCTCAGGTGCTCCCCAGATGCCTGCCCTGTTGAACCAGCTGAAGGTGGTGCCTGGAGCCAGCTGGGAGCCCTGGCTGCTCAGCAGTGATATAGGCAAACAAGACCCTGAGCACCTGTGTGGCAAACGGCTGGCTCTCGAGCCTGGAGCCTGGAACTTTCTGCAGCTGGGGTGAAAGGGAGGCCAGTGGCACCTCGGTCTCGCCCCTCACCCCCTTTCATAGCTTCTGCAGAGGAGCCCCCATCCATGTGGGGTTTGGGGAGGGTGGAGAGGGATCCCCAGTCTGGTGCCAACTCCCCAGTGGGATGGAGTGGGTGCTCTGGATCAGGTGTGGCTCTAAGGAGAGGGGCTCAGCGTCAGGCTGCTTCAGGGGGAACATGGGGAGGGCATGCAGGGAGTCCCCTCTGAGAGAGAGTTCTCCCCTCTGAGAGAGAAAGGAAAGTCTCCTCTGCCTTCTAGATTTATCCGTGTTCCCAGGACACGGGCTGGGCAGATCCCAACCAGAGTTGGAAGGAAGGAGATTCGGTCAGGAAGGAGAGTAGTTCCCCAACCTGGTTAATGGCCCAGACTCCGGGTGTGTTTTTTGTTAAACTGCTAGGCGGTCGGGCTTCCCCCTGGGTGGGCTGAGTCCGGAGGGGAGGAGCCCTAGAATCTGCATCCCGACTTCCTCCACGCTTTTGCTCTGCAGCGGGTTTGGGAAGCAGAGCTGAAAGAAGGCTCAGTCCCTCACTGCCAGTAGTCGGAGTTAATTGTGTTCCTTCATCATCAATCTCAGGACTCCCCACCCCTCCCCACTCTCCCCCAGGACATCTGACCTCCAGGGCCGGGTCACCAGGCTTGATCTCCAGGAAGACAAATGGCCCGGCATCCACTGGAGGGGCCAGCCGGAGGGAGCCTAGCTGTCCCCCAGGCAGCTCCTTACCCCAGCCATCGATCACCCCTAATCACTGCTGGGAAGGAGGTCTTTCTCAGCTAATTAAAATCTCTCCGGCTGCAATTGAGGGCTGTTTCCTCTAATTTGTGTTTCTTTTGGAGATGAGGAATGGCTGTTAGGCCCGCCTGGCACACCATGAGGTCTCTGCCTCCTGTCCAGGGTGCCCTGAGCCCTGTCACCTTCCCCAGTTTCTGTCAGGTCCCTGTTGGGCCCTGGGATGACCTGAGCTTGGACTATGGGGGAAGGGCAGGCTCTGGGGAGGGGACGTACAGTCCCTCCTTCTGTTGTCCCTCCCGGCCAGCTGGGTCCGGTACCCCAGGGGACAGAGGTAGGATGGGTGGGGTGCAGGCAGGCACAGGCAGCTGGGAGCTGGTCCCTATTGGGGCTGAGCTGCCCAGAGAGAGGGAGGCAGGAAGTGAGGGGCCCACGCAGCGGCTGAGGATCAATCCACTGGTGTGGGGGGGGGGTGCTGTAGGACAGGCGCTCTCAGTCCTTTCTGGGGTCACAGACCTTTCTGCAAAGCCCTTGATGGCTCTGATCCTCTCCCCAGAAAGATGGACACGATATCATGCGTGCAGCTGCGTGCCCACCTCCAAGCTGTGGCCGATGTGTGATACCCATGCCTGGCACGCCCTCTCACCTCCCTTCTAGCTTCCCTAAAGCCTTTCTTGAAGCCTAGTTCAAACCTCACCTCCTCCAGGAAGTCTGCCATGATGACATGTCCCCATCCTGATCCACACCAGAGGCTTCCTCCATAACTGGGGTGTCCTTTGAAGCCATACAGAAAAGGGCAGAGAGCACTGCTGTCATAAGAGGCACAGGGCCCACATCATGGCTGGCACGGGATGGACATACAGGGGATTCAGCAGAGGCTTGCCCCTCCCTCCACCCCCACCCCACTGCCTGTGCTTTGTCTCGTCCGGCCCCTGCCTGTGTCCTCCTGAAGAGTCCCCGAGCCGAACGCCCAATTCCTGGCCAGCATGTGCTCTCTTTTGCCCAGCTGGGCTTACCTTGGCCCCCTGTCTGCAGCCTGAATCCCTACAGCCACGATGAGGGCTGTCTCAGCAACAGCCAGGACCACATCCCTCTGGCCGCCCTGCCCCTGTTGGCCATCTCCTCCCCGCAGTACCAGGATGCAGTTGCCACCGTCATCGAGCGAGCCAACCAGGTGTACATGGAGTTCCTCAAATCCCCCGATGGGATTGGCTTCAGTGGGCAGGTAGGACAGCCTGCCCTCACCTCCCTGTCCTGGTCCCTGCCTGGAGAGAGGCTGGGGTCTTCCAGAAGGATCTAGACCAGGGTGCCCTGGAGCCCTAGCTTCTGAGATCCAAAGAGGCTTTTGAGATCTTTGAGTTTATCCTCATTTTACAGATAGAAAAACTGAGGCCAACATCTGAGTTCTGATTTTCAGCCCATGCTGATCTGTGGCCCAAGTCTGACCCCTGACTGTAGCCTGCCTCCTGTCCTCAAGCTGACCCTCCCATCCCCCTGTTGGGACTCTCAGTGCCTCCCTGGGAGAGGCTCCTTGTTCCCCCGCGGACAGGCGACCCACGCTCTGGCTGGGTGTGGAGTGGGGGTGGGGGGTGGCAGCGGGCAGGCCTGCAGTCCCAGCTCTGCCTTCTCCAGGTGTGTCTCATCGGGGACTGTGTGGGGGGCCTCCTGGCCTTCGATGCCATCTGCTACAGCGCGGGGCCCTCAGGTGACAGCCCTGGCAGCAGCAGCCGGAAGGGGAGCGTCGGCAGCACCCAGGTGCGGGCCAGATAGTGGGAATGGGGGAGGGTCTGTCCTTGGGAGCCCCAGCCCCGGCCCCAGGGGAACAGGGCCTTTCTTGGGGGAGCAGTGTTAGCTTTTCATGTTTGTGCTGTGACATCCACGTTACAAGGTATCGTATCACAGTCCTGCAAGAGTAGTGGGAGATGATTATTACAGGTGAAGAAACTGAAGCCCAGAGAGGGCTCATGCCGGGTTTGGTCCCTAGACAGCTGTCCGGAGTCCTGCTGGGTTGCCGAGCCCTTTGGACTTGGGGGAAAGCCCTGTGCCTAGAATCCCACCGTTACTGTGCTGTGGCTCCCATGCCCCTTTTGGAAGAAGTACTGCCTCTCACACCGTAGGAGAAAGGGGTTCATCTGTGCTGGGGGAGGAGGCGGGGCCCCAGAGTCTCCGGTGACCGAAGTGTCCTCCTGTCCTCTGCTCGGCCGCAAAGGACACCCCGGTTGTGGTGGAGGAGGAATGCAGCCTGGCCGGCAGCAAGCGACTCAGCAAGAGCAGCATCGATGTCTCCAGCGCGTTGGAGGATGAAGAACCCAAGAGGCCATTGCCCCGGAAACAGAGCGACTCCTCCACCTATGACTGCGAGGCCATCACCCAGCATCACGCCTTCCTATCAAGGTAACTGCTCCTTGTGCCTGCTGCCTTCCAGCAAAGTGTCCAGCGGGACAGGACCTCGGCCCATAGTCATCTGGGAGGCCTGTGACTCCCAGGCCCTTGCATTGGGGTGGGGGGAAGGGAGCAGCACTGAAATGCTGGGACCAAGGCCATTTCCCACGGACCCTGCGCCAAGACCCTGGACTCTGCACCCTGTGTCCGCCCCACTCCCCAGCTTACGGAGAGCTGGGGGCAATCGGTCCCACCAAGAGAGTAGATGCTGCTCTTCCGCCTACTTCACTGATGGTCTTAAGAATCTGGTGAAAGAACAGATGTAGGTGTGTTTTGTATTTCTTAGTATTGTGTTCTTGGTATTTCTCAGATGGGGCAGCAGAGGCCAAGGAGGTTAGGAACTTTCCAGGGATCACAAAGCCAGTTTACTGGAGAGCTGGGGTCAGCATTTTGGTCTCCCAGGTCCCAGCACCCAATGCACTCTCATTCAAAGGCCAGCCGGGCCCCTCCATGGAACTGCCCACCCTTTAACTTTCTAGAAGAGGCATGTTAACAGACACTGGCTAAATGAATTATCTGTACATTTATTCAGGATTCAGGTGGGTATTGAACATAGATCCAGATGGGAAGGAACGCCTCTTTTCTTCTTCCCTTTCTCCTCAATTCTCTCCTCCCATCCTCCCTCCTCTTTTCTACCCAGATGATAAGTAGCATGAGGTCATCCCAACATTTGGAAAATGTATCCTCTCACCATTGCTGACTTCGGAGTATTTCCTTGCAGTATATTTTTTACTTGCTTTGCCTATAGTTTTACTTTAAAAAACCCTCTTATATTGTGGTCTTTTCCCCATATAATTAATTTAAAATACTTGGTAAATATTCTTTTTTTTAAAAATTATTATTATTTTATTTATTTTTTTAAACTTTTTATTTATTTTCTCTTTTTTACATCTTTATTGGAGTATAATTGCTTTACAATGGTGTGTTAGTTTCTGCTTTATAACAAAGTGAATCAGTTATACATATACATATGTTCCCATATCTCTTCCCTCTTGCATCTCCCTCCCTCCCACCCTCCCTATCCCACCCCTCCAGGCGGTCACAAAGCACCGAGCTGATCTCCCTGTGCTATGCGGCTGCTTCCCACTAGCTATCTACCCACTAGCTATCTACCTTACGTTTGGTAGTGTATATATGTCCATGCCTCTCTCTCGCTTTGTCACAGCTTACCCTTCCCCCTCCCCATTCTTAAAAATATTTTTTTGAGTGAATGGATGACATCTTACTTAGTCCCAGTAACTGGACACTTTGGCTTTTTCCAGTTCTTTGCAATTATAAACAGCACTCCAGAAACATCTTTGTGCATAAATATTTTTTATATATATATATATATATATGGGTTATTTCATTCAGATGGATTCCTGGAGGAAGAATTATTAAGTCAAAGGCTCTGCATATTCAAATCATATTTAAAGCCCCTCTGAAAGATTATTCTTTAGAAAAGCAGCTACAGGGCTTCCCTGGTGGCGCAGTGGTTGAGAGTCCGCCTGCCGATGCAGGGGACACGGGTTCGTGCCCCGGTCCGGGAGGATCCCACATGCCGCGGAGCGGCTGGGCCCGTGAGCCATGGCTGCTGAGCCTGCGCGTGCGGAGCCTGTGCTCCGCAAGGGGAGAGGCCACAACAGTGAGAGGCCCGCGTACCGCAAAAAAAAAAAAAAAAGAAAAGCAGCTACATTTCAAGTCAGGTTGCAAGGTAAAATCATACCATTGCTGGTTCATCCTTGAAAAATCCTTTAAGAAAGCCCCCAATTTGGAGAGTGACATGAAGTTGGAGGCTCTCGATAGCTGGTCCAACACAGCCAGCTCTTCCTTCTGGTGTAGGGACAGATGGCTGTTTCTCTGGCAGTTAAGTAGTTGGTGTGTGTTTAGGGACCACGCTGTACATGAAATACCAATTGTTAAACACCAGGGTGGTCATCCTCACAGCAAGATGCTCACACTGCGAGAGGCGGAGGGTGTGTGGGGATTCAGATTCAACTGCCCAGACCCTTGCCCACAGGGGATGGGGGACTGGCACACATTATTTCGATTGTTATTTCTAGGATTCCCTTTCTCCTCCAACTTGAGTATTTTAGTAGAATTTGCATTCCATTAATGGATTCATAGATCATGGGATCCTGCTAGACTTTCTTAAACCCCGAGCAGTACCTAAATGCAGCTGGAAGGTCAGGGAGGTCCCCAGTTTTCTGCCCATTCTCAGCAGCCCACTCTGGCTCTGTGGCTAAACATCAACTTGAAGTCTTTGGGGCAACGGGCACCTGGGATGGGAACGGCTGGAATTCTGTGTGTCTCATGTTTTTCTCTTTAAACTCAGCTTCCTTTGTGGGCTAGAGGGGAGGGAACACAAAGCTCTTTGCATCTGTGTCTGCAAGTTGCCTGGAACATGAGTTACCATGAAAGCCCTCATCCTGGCAGAACTGATGTCACCCAGCTGTCTGGCCAGGCCGGGCTTCTCTGCTGGACAGAGCAGGAATTCACAGTGTGGCCATCACAAGACCAGTACGATGGGGCAGACCTGCCAATGCGCAGGGGGCTTAGGTTTTCAGGTGCTCAGTCTATTTTAGTGAAGAAAGTTTGATTGGATCATGGCCACGCGTGTTTGTTCAAGTAGCGTCTGTGGCTGCTGCGTGCCACGCGGCAGAGTTGAGTTAAGTAGATGTGATGGAGGCCATATGGCCCCCGAAGTCTGAAATATTTACCATCTGGCCCTTTACAGGAAAAGTTGGCTGACTGCTGCCTTACCCAAACGTTGGCCAGGCCTTGGCGTTGGATGCTGAGATGGTCGCCATCTCGTGTCGGTGATCCATCACGTGGACTCCGGGTCTGAGCCCCGCCCCAGAGACAGAGGGCTGGGCACTGCACCGCGGACCTCAGGCTGCTCTGCTAAGTGCTCACCCCCCATGCTTGGTCCTCCCCTAACCTGTGCTCCCCTGTCTTCCTCCCTCGGCCAGCATCCACTCGAGCGTGCTGAAGGATGAGGCTGAGCCCCCTGCGGTCGGGGGGCCCCAGCTCCCCGAGGTCAGCCTGGGCCGCTTGGATTTTGAGGTGTCCGACTTCTTCCTCTTTGGCTCGCCCCTGGGCCTGGTCCTGGCCATGCGGAGGACGGTGCTGCCCGGACTGGATGGTGGGTATGGTGCGGGCTGGGGTCCAAGATGCCTTTGGGTCACTAGGCCACTGTGTGAGGGCCTGGAATTGGGGAGAGTGGGGGCGGGGAGGGCCACGGAGTTGGGGTAGATGAAGAGAGAGGTGAGGAAGAAGAAGGAGGGGTCGGGGGGGAGGAGAGTGGGGCAGTTTCCCTAGATGGGCAAAGGTGAGGCAGCTCCTGGTGGATTTCGCTGTCCCTGTCACATGCCCCAGACTGATTTGTGCCCCCATTGTCCAGTTGTCATGCTGTCAGGGAAGAGAAGCCCTATTGCCCCCAACCCCTCCATCCCCAGCGCCCAGGCAGGCCCTCTGCAGCCGGGTTGGTCTCACTGCCCCCTGCAGATGCCCTGCTCACCTCAGTGCGTTTGCTCTTGCAGTCGCTGCAGCCTTCAGTGCCTTCTCCCCATTCCTCTAAAATACACACGGAGGTGATTTGCACCAGCAGATGGCTTAGCAATGACTCTGAGGATATAAGAGGCTGGAGGCACCTCGGAGAACAATGGGTCAAGGATTCTCGAATTTCCTTAGCACCAAAGTTTACCAACAACCTGCACTATGGAACAGATAAAAAGTGGGGGGGGGGTCTGCTAGAAGTGGGGAGAGGAGGCAGAATCCCACGGCCGTCCTTAACGTTGCTAAGGAAACCTAGGGCTCCCTGGATGCTGGACTGTCCAGTCCTCTAAGAGGGACAGGGAGGTGCGTTGATGAGCTGAAGCCTCAGTGGAGACACCTGCTGGTCAATGGGAGAAGTGTTCTGTCAGCTCTGGCAAACTAAGAAGTCTACTTACTACTGGGCCTGGGAATTGAGCGGGCCGAAGGAAGGGGTGCTGATCCTGACCGAAAGATCCTAGGTCCGCTTCATAGATCAGGTAGCAACTAAGTGGCAGCTAGAAGAATTTAAAGGCGTTTGCCCAGTGGAAATAGTGGAGGGCGTCCTGCTAGGAGGAGGGGCAGCTTGAGCAGAAGCACAGAGAAAGGAAAGCAGCAAGCCTGGCTGGGGAGTCACTGACGTCCACCATGGCTGTAGTGCTGGGCGCCTACAGCGGTGCTTCTAGGTGGGGCAGGTTGGCAAGGCATTGAAGGCCAAGCTGAACCTCATGGCTTTGATCCTGTTGGTAGCAGGGAGCCATGGCAGGTTCTTGAGCAGAGGAGTAGGCTACTCAAAGCTGCAGTCAAGGGAGCCTCCTAGGGCCAAGGGAGCAGGTGCTCAAGGGGCTTCCCCCATGTATCCTCCCACTTCCCACCCCCACCCAGGTTTCCAGGTACGTCCTGCCTGCAGTCAGGTCTACAGCTTTTTCCACTGCGCAGACCCCTCTGCCTCCCGGCTTGAACCACTGCTGGAGCCCAAGTTCCACCTGGTGTCGCCTGTCAGCGTGCCCCGCTACCAGAGGTTCCCGCTGGGTGACGGACATTCCCTCCTCCTTGGTAGGCCCTCAGGAGTATAAGAGTGTGCTGAGCCGGAGGCTGGGCCCCAGCTAGGAGGTGCCCCAGGACACCCTCTCTGGTCCAGCCCCTCCAAGCTAGTCAGCTGTCAGAGTTGACTAGACTCACCTGAACAAGGTCTATGTGCTTGGTGCGTGGGGGGACAGGAAGACAGCTGACTCAC
Organism: Hyperoodon ampullatus; assembly: GCF_949752795.1. Lineage (NCBI taxonomy): Eukaryota > Metazoa > Chordata > Mammalia > Artiodactyla > Ziphiidae > Hyperoodon > Hyperoodon ampullatus. Next base: position 40,879,233 of record NC_136932.1, on the reverse strand, counting down.
CTGCCTTCCGAGCAGCCCACCTGTGTGAGCACCTGTTCTTCAGGAGGCATCTTTGGGCTCTGCCCCGTGACCAGCTCCCATGGCCGGGACCAGCATCATACTTGAGTTGTCAGACCTGATTGTAAGTCCAGGGATCCATGCTGAGTACTATTCCTAGAGCCCAGCCTGGACTCTGGAGGGGCAGGGCACGGAGTGGGTCACCCTGGAGGGCTTCATGGAAGAGGGGACCTTCAACCAAGGCATTGGACAGGTGGAGAAGAGCTGGAGGATGGGGGTTGGAGAGATCTTCTGGGTGGGGGGAACATCAGGAGCAAGGGCAGGTGGGTTTGGGGGAGGGCCAATGGCCTCCAGGGCTTAAGTGGGGTGAGCCAGGCATGGACCGGGGTGAGGCCAAGGGGAGGCCTCTATTGGACAGTCAGGGGCTTGGAGATCAGAGCCTTGGCTCCGTACCACAGTTCAGGAAGTTTAGCCAAGCCTGTTCATAGATTTGGGCCAGGTTGGGGGCGGGGGCTGCTGTGCACGTGGCTCATTCAGGATTAAAATCCAATTTACCGGGCTTCCCTGGTGGCGCAGTGGTTGGGAGTCCGCCTGCCGGCGCAGGGCGCGCGGGTTCGTGCCCCGGTCCGGGAGGGTCCCGCGTGCCGCGGAGCGGCTGGGCCCGTGAGCCGTGGCCGCTGGGCCTGCGCGTCTGGGGCCTGTGCTCCGCAACGGGAGAGGCCGCAGCGGTGAGAGGCCCGCGTACCGCAAAAAAAAAAAAAAAAAAAAAATCCAATTTACCCCCCTTCCCCCCATTTCAATGGAAACTTAATTTCCAAAGTCCTCTTTTGTCAGGAGTTTCCGTAGATAGAAGGGGCTCTAAAACCTTCCCACATCTTAAACTGTGTCACTCTCTGCTCAGGGCATCCCCCTGCCCCCAGGGGGCGCCCTCGCTCCCAGGCTGGAGGCCCCATTCATTTCCAAGCTCAGCCACAGTCCTCTGTGGCTCAGGGAGGAGTCTGATACAAGAGTACATGGTAATGTGCCACCTGTGACCTCAGCTGGTGCTCTTGAGGCAGTGTCCCAGACGCGCCCTCGGCAGCTCTACCGGGGCTGGACGTGATGGTTGGGACCCTGACTCGTGCCTGCCTAACCCATGGCTTGGAGGAGGTGAAATCTGACTGCATACTATGGTGAGGGGGTCCCGTCAGGCCCTGGGGTAAGAGGTGCCGGCTGCCCGCTGGGCAGGTGAGGGAGCAGGCCGGGCTCAGCCTCCCGCCCAGCACGGGGCTGGCGCACACGGGCAGCTTCATCTGAGGCCCACCACTCGGCCTTGACTGTGAAATTCCCCCTCCAGCTGACGCCCTGCACACCCACAGCTCCCTCTTCCTGGAGGGCAGCTCCCGGGGCAGCCCGCCGCTTCTGGAGGCCCCTGCCTCACCCCCTCAGGCCCCGAGGTCCCAGCGCCCGGGGCGGAGGATAAGCCAGGGCAGCTCCCACAGTGAGAGCTCGGAGTCCTCGGACAGCCTGGCCCCCGTGGGCACCTCCCGCAGTGAGTGAGGGTCTCCCGGGCCCTGCCTGGATTCGCGGGAGAGGGAACCCTCCTCCGGGTGGCCGCTGGCCCACTGCCGGGGCTGCTGAGGGCGGGGGAGGAGGGGAAAAGGGAATCCAGACCGAGCTCTGACCTCAGAACTGTGACCTCTGACCCTGGACAGGGGCCCTGACCTCTGACCGTGGACTGAGATGTGACCTTGCCAGGCCTCGACTTAATCCCAACGTTCAGTTTTCCCCCTGGGAGTCCCTGTGAACAACAGCCCTGGGATGAGACTGTGCACGTCTCCATGGGTCGGGCCCCCATCCTGGGGACCCGTTTGCAGCACGCGTCCTGGGGGAGGGGTGGGTATGCGAGGGGGCTGGGGGGTCGTTGAAGGTGGAGGAGGACTGGCACATTTCCCAGAGCTCATTCTGAGCCGAGCGCTCTGGCCCCAGACTTGTGCCCCGAGTGGCACATCCACCCCCTGGATCCGGGCCCCGGGGTCCCACGCTGCCCCTTGGGTCGAAGCCCCGGGCAGGCCGCTCTGACCTTGCCCCCCTCTTGGACCCGCAGTCACAGCCACGTGGTGGGGCAGCAGGCGCATCGACTACGCCCTGTACTGCCCCGACGTCCTCACCGCCTTCCCCACCGTGGCCCTGCCTCACCTCTTCCACGCCAGCTACTGGGAGTCCACGGACGTGGTGGCCTTCATCCTGAGACAGGTACTGTCGTCCCTTCTTGGGAGGGCCCGTCCTTCTGGGGAGAAGAGGCTGACCTCGCGGGCCACGTTGGACACTGGGAAGGCACCGAAGCGCGACGAGTGGGGGGGTGGCCTGGACAGACAACGGTTTTCCTAAGGAACGCTGGCTTCTGGCCAATGGCGTGGTACTTTCTAGAAAATTAAATAGACACCACGTAGGAGAATGTACCTATGTTTCAGCTTGGAGACTGGAGTCATCATGCCTGTTCCCCTGCGGGTCTCAAGGTTCTCGTCTCTAAAATAGGTGGAGAGAGAGGCCAGTGACTGAGGGAGAGCCTGCGGGGGGTAGAGGCTGGGAGGTGAGGGTCGGATCACATGCACCCTCCACGGCCAAGGTCAGAGGGGGATTTTATACTGGGTCCGATGAGAAGCCACTGCAGAGTTTTGAGCAAGGGAGAGATACTGATATTTTAGAAGGAAGTCCTGTGGCTGCTGCTTGGAGGGCAGGAGAGCAAGCGTGAGGCCCCGCTATGAGGCAAGCATGGGATCCCAACCTTGAGGTGGCGGCTTGGGCTAGGAAGCCGGTGGCGGAGGTGCCGAGGAGCTGCCGGGTTGGAGGTGTGGTGACAGGACCTGCTGACGTTCGGGCTGCGAGGGAAGGAGGGGGGGCGGGTCCCACGAATCCTGGTTTCCACTCGATTAACTATGGTGACACCATGCCCTAGGGCTGGGGGAGAGTGGGGCTGGGCGGGAGGGGATACTGAGTCTTGGGTCTGGACCTGGGAAGATGAGATGCCTGTTAGATGTTGGGAGGGAAGGTGAGTGGAGAGTCTGGAGCTTAGCTGGCTTGGAGATAAAAATGTCGAGTCATCAGAGCTTGGATGGCATTTAAAGCCAGCGATGGGTTGCCCTGCTTCTCACACCAATTCCCGTGTGTGGGTTTTTTCCCCACACCAGGCAAGTCTCTGACCTCAGCTGGGTGTCCTGCAATTTCACTCAGTTTTGACATTATCTACCTAGAGATAGGGCAAGATCCCACAGGTTAAGGGCTCAGCCCTGCAACTGCCCGCCCCTCCCCCATCAGATGTCAATCTTCAGGTCGTCACTTGGGTTTCTCTCTCTCTCTTTTTTTTTAAACATCATGAAAAATTTTTTTCTATATTTTTTTTTGGTTGCGTCAGGTCTTAGTTGGCGCATATGAGATCTTCACTGAGGCATGTGGGTCCTTTCGTTGCAGCGCATGGGCTTCTCTCTAGTAGTGGCATGCAGGTTTTTCTCTCTCTAGTTGTGGCACGCAGGCTCTGTAGTTTGCGGCACGCGGGCTCTCTTGTTGAGGCGTGTGAGCTCAGTAGTTGTGGTGTGTGGGTTTTAGTTGCCCCACAGCATGTGGGATCTTAGTTCCCCGACCGGCGATTGAACCCACGTCCCCTGCATTGGAAGGTGGATTCTCTACCACTGGACCACCAGGGAAGTCCCTCACCTGGGTTTTCTGACTCACGGGCTATAGAATGGAGGTTCCAAAGATCCTCTCCTTGGATTCAGTTAATTTGCTAGAGTGGCTCACAGAACTCAGTTTATTTACTAGATTACTGGTTAATTATAAAAGGATTTTTATAAAAGGAACAGCCAGATGGAAGAGATGCAAAGGGCAGGGTATGGGGAAAGGAGTTGGAGCTTCCATGCCCTCTCTGAGGGCACCACTGTCCCCAGATTCCCATGTGTTCACCAACCTGGAAGATCTCCAAATCCCATCCTTTTGGGTTTTTGTGGAGGCTTCATTACATAGACATGATGGATTAAATCACTGGCCTTCGGTGATTGAACTCCAGCCTCCAGCCCCTCTCCCCTCTCTGGAGGTGGTGATGTGGGGCTGGGGCGGGACTGGAGGTGGTGATGTGGGGCTGGGGCGGGACTGAACTTTCCAACCCTCTGATCACAAGGTTGGTTCTCCTGGCAACCAGCCCCATCCTTAGATGCGGTTCAAGTCACCTCATTAACATATCAAAAGACACCTTTGTCCCTCTCACTTAGGAAATTCCAAGGATTTGAGGAGCTTTGTGCCAGAAATTGGACAAAGACCAAATACATACTTCTTATTATAAATCACAATATCACAGATACCGAGGGAGTTACTGTAGATGGAGAAGTTCAGGGAGGAGTCCTGGAGCTCCTCTGAGGAGAGAGGAAGAGCCACCGAAGGGAACGGGGGAGGACATCCCTTGAGGTCGGAAGAGGACCAGAGTGGATAGACGGGAGGGGGCCACTGAGTTGGGCAGGGTGGAGGTCACAGGGCCTTGGCAAGAATGGCTTCAGGGGAGACACAGGGTCAGAAGCCTGCCTGGAGTGAGGGAGGGGAGAAGGCAGCGGGGGAAGTGGAGACAGTGCAGGGCGAGTCTTCTGTGGACTTTTGCTGTCAGGGAGGACAGGAACGTGTGATGGTTGTTGAGACGGGTCCTAGGGAGGGGCGCTATGACGGCATATTTAGATGCTAAGGAGAAGGATCCAGTAGTGAGGGACTAGCCAGCGATGTAGGGTTCAGAGGGGAGCTGGCTCCATTATGTTCTTGAGGAGGTGGGTGGGGCTGGGAGGGACCAGGGCTCCAGCTGGCCTTCAATAAGGGTCATCCACCGTAATGGGGGAAGGCAGAGAAGGGGTACAGACGCAGGTGGCTGTTAGATTTGGGTGTCGAGAGCAGAGGCTGCTCCCAGGCCAGAGCATTTGAGAGACAGTGGTCTGGCCCCAGCCGTCAGGACAGGTGGGCAGAATGGTAGGTGCTGGGGGCTCTCGGCCTCCTGAGGGTCCCAGGCTGGGAGGTGGGGAGGCCTGGGGGAGGGCCTGACTGGCTGCAAGCTGGAGGGCCCTGACACTGTGGGGAGGAGGGAGAGGGGTCCAGATGGCCTGACCCGGAGTCCTGCTGGGCCGCTGATCAGGTGATGCGCTATGAGAGCGTGAACGTCAAGGAGAGCACTGGCTTGGACCCCGCAGCACTGAGCCCCGCTAACCCCCGCGAGAAGTGGCTTCGTAAGAGGACCCAGGTCAAGCTGCGGGTATGTGCTTGTTGGAGGTGCCTACGGGTTGAGGCTGTGGTCTCGGGGAGGTGGGTCTGCCCCCGGGGGCTGGGGCATCCACACGGCGGGGAAGGGCTTTGGTTCGCTCCTCAGATCTCCGTACTCGTACATGCTGGGATTCAGGCTTAGAGGAGGCCCCCGGGGCTGCAGTGGAGGGGGAGGGGGGAATAGGTGAGATGGGGAGCTGGTTGCCCGTGGCCTGGCTCCGCAGGAGCACCATGGGTGGGGCTCCAGGGCACTGGGGATGGTGAGGAGATGCCAATTGTGGAGCAATTGCTATAGGCCAGGCCTCTGTAGATGTACCCAGGGGTCCGAAAGAGTCCTACACACAACCACGGGGCTCACAGCCCGGTGTGGCATTTGCCATCATATAGAGGGAGGCACAGATTAGGAAGAAGATGAAGAGAAGGATTGTCGGGGCAGGACGTGCGGCGCTTCCCTGAAGAAGCATCATCTCTGCAAGGTATTGACGTATGAATAGGAGTTCGGTAGACATACATTCATTTACTCAGCAAGCGATGGTCAATACCCACTGTGTTCCAGACCCTTTGCCAGGCAGTGGGGCACAGGGATTTACAAGCACAGCCACTGCTGTGGTGGGCACTTGAGTCCTGTGGGAACATGAGACATGTACCCCAAGAACAGTCCTAAATGGTACAAGGTGATCAGTGATCCATGAATCAACTCTTTTTTTGGTAAACATATTTATTGAGCTATAACCACATTTTATACAATTCACCCACTTAAAGTGTGCAATTCAAGGTATCTTAGTATATTCACCGATGTGTGCAGCCATCATCATGGTTAATTTTAGATCATTTTCATCACCTGCAAAAGAAATCCCTTAACCTTTAGCTACCATCCCCCTCCCCCAGCCCCCTACTGCCACCTCTAACCTTAAGCAACCACTAATCTACTTTCTGTCTCTATAGATTTGCCTATTCTGGACATTTCATATAATGGAATCATACAATATGTGGTTCCTTGTGTCTGGCTTCTTTCACTGAGCACCTTTTTCAAGGTTCATCCACGTTGTGGTTTTTGTCAGTACTTAATTCCTTTTTATGGCATCTTTCCATGTGTTTATTTCCATGAATGAGCTCTTCCCTTATCAGTATTCTTGTAAGCAGGCCTGCATCTCCCACTTGACTGAGGGTTTCCAGGTCAGGGTCCATGACTGGTTCCTCTCTGCATCCCCAGAGCCCAGCTCTGGGACCAGTGCAGATGAGGTGCCTGCAAATGTTTGTTGAATTGAATTAAAATACCATGGGAATTGAGAGGAGGTAGAGACCATCTCTGGGGAGTCCACCAGTGCTTCTTGGAGAGGACAAAGTTGAGTCAGGTCTTAGTGGATGGCCTGGAAGAAGGAGGCAGGGGACCAGGGATGCCATAGAAAGTGGGGGGACCAGTGTGAGCAAAGGCCCAGAGGCGTCTGCAGAGCCTGACCTGAAAGAACCAGTGGGGCTTCAAAGGGCGGCAGCAGGAGATGGGACTGAAAAGATTGCCCAGCAAAGTTTTGATGCCAGGCTCAGGATTTGTACTTCATCCCAAGGGCCCTGGGGGGTTAAAAGATCTGTGCTTTATAAAGACGGTTGATCTGCCACGGGGAATGTTTTTGAATAAGGGGGCTCCTTTAAGATGCTACTAGCAGAGCCCAGGTGAGAGGTACCTGGGTGTGGGAAAAGACACAGATGTGGGTGGTTCTGTACAGATAGAGTGGTTGGGGTCTTGAAGCCAGGCTGGGAGTGGTGGGCAGCTGGGGCCAATGTAGGCCTCTGAGCTACGGAATGAATTGAAACCAGACGTGAAGAAGGATGGGGATGCTGGGATAGTTAGAGACAAGTGACGCAACGTCCAGCGTTGCTCCAGAATGATCTGGAGCGGGGTGGGGGAATCCAGCCAGGGAAGAACAGAACCAGAATGGCTGTGACTGGTTTCCGGCCACACGAGACTTCCTGCACTGTTTTCTCTACTCTTGACATTTAAATCGCCCACGAAGCAGAGACGGATGGTAAACGGCTACTGGATGTGAGTCGTGATGAGGAAGGAAGAAGTGAAGGTGACCCTCAGTTTCCAGCCTGGGGGTCTAGAGGGATGCCAGGCTCTGAGGACTGGCTGTTACCTCCGGGCCATGGGGAGAATCAAGAGCGGAGAATGCTGGTCTGCAGGAGCCCAGGACTCCTTGGAGACAACGTGAGGGTCTAAGGGTCTGTTTCCCTCGTGGATTCCATGGGGACACATCTCGGAAACTCTAATGAGGTTAATAGGAAGGAAGGCAATATCTGGCAAGTGCGCATCCCTCCGGCTGACCCTGGGCTGACGTAAGGAAAAAACCAGGTCAAGTCCCCTTGCAGAAGCTGAGCTGGTTTCTGTCCTTCCAGAATGTCACCGCCAACCACCGGGCCAACGACGTGATTGCTGCCGAAGACGGCCCCCAGGTCCTGGTGGGGCGGTTCATGTACGGGCCCCTCGACATGGTGGCCCTGACCGGGGAGAAGGTACAGAGAGGCTGGGCCATCCCCTCCTGGGTACCACATGGCACGTGGGGTGAGGGCTGCGGAAGGCCTGGCTGCACGAGGTGGGAGACGCTCACGCAGGTCAGGGAGGGAGAGCGGGGGTGAGGGGTGGACTGGGTGCCTCGGAGAAGCTGGTGCACCTGCTGTGGAGAGAGGAAAGGTGGTTGGAGCCAGGAACTAGCATCGGACAGGACCCCAAGCCCTGCTGTCTTGGCAGAGAAGAGCTCCCAAGCCCAGCCCCAGCCCCCCAGCCTTCAGCGATTCCCCTGGTCCCCTCACTGCCTGCAGGTGGACATCCTGGTGATGGCAGAGCCTTCCTCCGGCCGCTGGGTGCACTTGGACACGGAGATCACCAACAGCAGCGGCCGAATCACGTACAGCGTGCCGCGGCCCCGGCGCCTGGGGGTCGGAGTCTACCCCGTGAAGATGGTCGTCAGGTAAGACCCAGGGAACATTCTCGTGCTTTCACCCAGTTCCTTGGCCCTGCCAGCCAGGCCCGTCCAGAAGATGGGGTCCTCGAGGTACTGTCTTTTGGACCCTGTCCTTGTCTGCAGGGAGAGAGGAAAATGGGATGCGGTCACAGCTGTAGCATCAGGAGATGCCATCCAGGTTCTCTCTCAACCTGGCCCCGACTGAGCTCTGACCCCGGCTGTGGGCTGACCTTGGCCTCAGGCTGACACCCGACCTTGAGCGCACGGCTGGCCATATCTTTCAGGGGCGACCAGACATGCGCGATGAGCTACCTCACGGTGCTGCCCCGGGGCATGGAGTGCGTGGTCTTCAGCATCGACGGCTCCTTTGCGGCCAGCGTGTCCATCATGGGAAGCGACCCCAAGGTCCGGCCGGGGGCAGTGGATGTTGTCCGGTGAGTGCTCCCTCCCTGCAGGGGATGTGTCCCCCGGGGCAGGGGCCAGCAGCCCTGGGGGTTATGGGCCCGGAGCCGGGAGTCCTGGCTTCACCTCCAGGAGTAATACTGAGGGCCCTTGAGAAACTCGGATGCCCTCCCTCCCTCCCTCTCTGTCTTCCTCCCTCTGTTTATTCTAACGCTGTCTGAGCATTCTGTGCAGCGAATCAGGCCTGGTCTCTTGCATTCAGATCCCAATCAGGATAAAATTGGTGTGTTCTGATTACCGGTTGCTATGTAGCAAATGGCTCCATACTTAGCAACTGAAGATCATGCTTTATTATTCTGTCACGTCGTTGACTGGGTTCTGCTTGGAGTTTCTCACGTGGGGTCTCTCCAGAAGTGGCAGTCAGGTGGTGGTCCAGGCTGGGGGTCATCTAAGGGCTCCACGGGGCTGCTCCAGTTCAAGATGTCCGAGATGGATGATGAACTCACGTGTCTCGTTCCTCGGCTGGGGTGTCTCTCTCTCTCTCCATGTGGCTGTTCCATGTGGCCAGCCAGGGGGTCTCAGACTAGCCAGACTTTGTACCTGGTGGCTGACTTCCACCATGGTGACCAGCCTCCTCTGGTTCCTAGAGACCCAGCTGGAAGCTACAAGCATTCTTAGGACCCAGCCTCGGAATTCAGTGTCCTTTCCACTACGTTCTATTGGTTATAAGTGAGGCGCAGGATCGAACCAGATTCGAGGGGAAGGGACCACATAAAGGTGTGAATGCTGGGACACGTGGCTCACTGGGAGGCCATCTTTCAAGACTAGCTAACACACAGGGCTAATCGAGAGATTGCAGCTACTACAGCTGATTGGAGAAAGCAGAGCAGACTTCCTGGGGCAGGTGACATTTGAGGCAACTCCTGAAGGATGGATATATATATATATATATATATTGCAGTCCATGCCATTGTACAAATATTAGCACATGCAGAAAGACAAAAAGAAGAAAATACAAAACTGGTTTTTTGTTTTTTTTTGTTTTTTTTTGGCGGTACACGGGCCTCTCACTGTTGTGGCCTCTCCCGTTGCGGAGCACAGGCTCCAGACGCGCAGGCTCAGCGGCCATGGCTCACAGGCCCAGCCGCTCCGCGGCATGTGGGATCTTCCCGGACCGGGGCACGAACCCGTGTCCCCTGCATAGGCAGGCGGACTCTCAACCACTGCGCCACCAGGGAAGCCCACAAAACTGGTTTTGATAGGCCAAGAAGGTGACAGGCAGGGAAGAACAGACTATGTGTGGGGAAGAGGTGGGGCAAGTTTAGGGCCATTGGATGTTGGAGGCCAGGTTGGGACAGGGCAGGAGGTGTGGCAGGAAGCACAGATTCCTAGGGCTACTGTACTGCTGAGAGAGGTGCAAACGGATTTTTGCCAATAGAAAAGCAAAACAGGTACCACTTTAGTCTCTCCCTCTCTCCCTGCCTCTCTCCCTCCCCTCTTTTCTGAGGCTGGCTCTGGGCCAGGCTCTAGGCTGGGCAGTGATGCAGAAAGAGATCCTAGTTAGAGGAGATTCACAGTCCAGTGGAGAAAACAAGTCATGGGCATGAGAAACCGTACTCCAGGACTCCAAGTGATCAGAACACCAAGAGTGGGACCGATCCCGGGTCCTGGGAGCTCTTGGGGACTGGGTCAGGGGACTGCCCTGCATCACGCCAGCAGCAGTGGTCACTTTGGGGAGAGAAAACTAGTCTGGCTCGAGGACTCCTATGAGACTGCTCACCTCAAGATGCCCACTGGCCTTGTGGAAACGGGCCCTGGACCTGCTCAGTTCAGGGGTCGACCTCCTCCTTATAAGCCTGCGTCCTTCATTCCCAGTATATCTTCTCCAAGCCCCTCCCAAGTCAGTGTCCCCCTCCCACACCTGGGAAGGGGAGGCTGTGGTCTTTCCTCTCTGGGGGACGGTCCCATCGGGTGCCCTCACCTCTTCACATGGGCTCCTGGGGCCGCTGCGGCGCTCTCCAAACCTTGCTAAGCATCAGAAGCTGCTTTTTATAATCACAGATCACTGGGTACCCTCTCAGAATTAACCAGAACTCTGGAGGTGACACCTGAGCCTGTGCATTCTTACAAAACCTCCCCAAATCTCTCAGAGCATCTTCCAGTGTTTGGAAACCCCCAATCTATGGTGCCCAGTCAGTGGCTAGCGCCACAAAAGCCTGCAATCAGGCCTGGGCTCATCTGACATCTTGCAGACAGGATCCCATGTCAACGGAGAGCACTTGCCCACTGTGAGAGCACAGAGAAGAGAGAAGCAGATCCTGCTTGGAAAGCAGGGAAGGCTTCCTGGAGGAGGTGGCCTTGAAAGATGGGGGCATGGGAACATAAGGAGATGGAGCCACAAAGCCTCTCTAGGGCAGGGGTCTGCAGCAGAAGAGCACAGGGCTTGTCTGGGGCAGCAAAGCAGCTCCATGTGGCTGGGGAGCTGCCATGCTCAAGGGCAGAGTGTGGAGGACCACCAGTGCAGGGGGGCCTTGCGACCTCAGGGCACCGGGGAGCCAGGAATGGCTTTAGGCAAAGGAGTAGTGGGGTTAGATGTGCAATTTACAGACATCACCATGGAAACAGTACCAAGGATAACAAGAAAGTCACTGCCAGGCTTGTTTGGGATGAATTTATTTCATCCTTCAGAAAACCCTAGGTGGTAATTGTTGTTGTTATCCCCATTTTACAGATGGGGAAACTGAAATCCTGGGGGTGTTAAGTAACCTGCTTGAAGTTGCACGGCCCAGGTTGGATTGGAATTGGGGGCACTGGAGGGAAAGGGGCCTCCCAGGAGGGTTTTGTAGTGGCCCAGGAGAGCGATGGGTCCTGAGCTAAGGCTAAGAAGTGGAGTTAAAGTGAGAGGGTGGAGTGAAGGTCCTGCCGGGTAGAATCAAAGGCTCCTTGATTGGAGGAGGAAGGATGCGGGATGGAAGGAAAGGGAGGAATCAAAGGGGCTTCTCTCGCTCCAGAAACTTGAGTGATGATGGCGCATCACAGAGGAGGGGACCCAAGCAGAGGGGGCAGGAGTGGGGGGATCATTTGTGTTGTGGGCATGTGGTTGGTGCCTGTGGGCCATCCGGGGGAGATGGCCAGGACTCACAGGGCTCAACTGGGCGTGCGGACTTCAGGGTGCCCCCTTGTTTTCCCCTAGTGCTCCTGGGAACAGCCCCTCCGGCTTCTGGGGCAGGGGGAAGTGGGGAGTGGGGCGGGCTGCTGGGCAGGGGGTGGCCCGCACGGGGCGGGGCTGGACCCTGCAATGCCGTTTCGCCAGGCACTGGCAGGACCTGGGCTACATGATCCTCTACATCACGGGGCGGCCGGACATGCAGAAACAGCGGGTGGTGTCGTGGCTGTCCCAGCACAACTTCCCACAGGGCATGATCTTCTTCTCGGACGGGCTGGTGCACGACCCGCTGCGGCAGAAGGCCATCTTCCTGCGCAACCTCATGCAGGAGGTGAGCGTCCCGGCTGGGCAGGGCTTCCTCCACCGCCCTCCCCCTCCCCCTCCCCTCCTCCCTCAACCCGGGGTGGGGGGGCCTCCTCCTTTACCCCACATCCTCCGATTGTCCAAGCGGATGCCCAGTTTGCAAAGCACATTCACGTGCACCTCATTGGTCCTTTTACTGCCCAGCGAGGTGTGTCTTATTATCCCTCCAGGCAAGTGAGAAAGGTGAGGCTTAGGGATGTGCCCAGGCTCTCAGAGTCACCCTTTCATCCTTTATCGTCTGACCCGAAAGCCTAAACTCGTCTCTGCATCTGGTTATCCCTTCAACAGACACTTAAGTGCCTAGTGTGTTCCCTCCCCTGTCCTGGGTGTTGGGGATGCACAGAGGCAAACAGAACTCGGGATGTCCTAGAACTGTGATTTTCACTGTGTGCCCTGTGGCACAGGGTTCCCTGGGACCTCATTAGACATGCAGAGTCTCTGGCCCCCCTTGGAGACCTACTGAATCTGAAACTCTGGGAGGGGGGCCCAGCAATCTGTATTTTAACAAACCCGCCAGGGGATTCTGATGCTTAGAAAATTTTGAGAACTGCTGATCTAGAGCTGGGGTTGATAAATCATGGCCCAGGGGCTGGCTGAATCTGGCCCATGGTTTTTATTTGACTTTTGAGCTAAGAATGGTTTTAATTCTCTTACATGGTTGGGGGAAAAAAATCAAAAGAAGATTAAGGTTTCATGACGTGAAAATTATATGAAAGTCAAATTTCCATGTCCATAAATAAAGTATTACTGGAACACAGCCATGCTCATTTGCTTACGGGTTGTTTATGGCTGCTTTTCAGCTACAATGGAATAGTTGAGTAGTTGCAACAGAGTGCAAAGCCTAAAATATTTAGTATCTGGTCTTTCACCAAAAGAGTCTGCCAATCCCTGATCTACAGGAAGAAAAACATGGAAATTGATAGTTTACTGGTGGGTGATTAGAAAAGACCCTTTGGGAAAACAGAGGAGAAAGGACCTAGCTTTGTCTGGAGAGGCCAGGGAAGGCTTCTAGGAGGTGGTAACTTCTGAGCTGAGTCTTGAAGCATGAGTATGAGTTTGTCCGGTGGCCAAAGAAACAGCATGTGCAAAGGCACTGAGGTAGGAAAGAGCCTGGGATGTTCTCAGAGCTGCAGGTATTCAGGATGGGGGTATGTGCTGGATCAGATTCAGGTCAAGTAGGGGCTGAGGTCCCCGAAGTGATCAGGGGCCTGGGCTGGGCAGGCCGTGAAAACCTTAGAAACTGGGCAAGACCATGGACTCTCTGCTGAGGGTAATGGTGAGCCATGGAAAAGCTTAAGGCAGGGGAGTGGCAGTGTCTAATTTGGGTGGTAGAAAGATCGTTTTGGCAGCTGTATGGAGAACAGATTGGCGGGAGAAACGAGGGGCAGGAAGGCCAGTTGGGAGGCTGTTGCCCAAGCAAGAGACAGAAGACCAGAATCCAGGTGGTAGTCGTGGAATGGAGAGAAAGGCATGGACAGGCAGGAGAACCAGAGGGCAGAATTGTCAGGACAGAACTGGCCTCCAGTCCTGGCCCTGGATTGTGTCAACTTGGCCCTCAATTTCCGGTCCACAGAGGAGCACTTTGCCCCACTGTTCGTAACCTACGGATCGTGCTCCTCACGTGGGGTCAGCAAATCGTGGGGCTGTGATTCACAGGTGGAGCCCGTATCAGGCTTTCGGTGCAGGGGGTGGGGCGGGAGGGGAGGCCACTGCAGGGGGTGGTTCCTGATGCAGGGTGGACCCATGACTTGGAGTCTGTCAGTGTGCAGATAAAGGGTCCCCCAGCAGTGCTCCCTGGGGGGACATCTGGGAATCCTTTGTGGGGATGCGCTGGGCCCCCCTCCCTCCATCAGCTGCCCTGTGTTTCAGTGCTTCATCAAAATCAGTGCGGCCTATGGCTCCACGAAGGACATCTCCGTCTACAGCGTGCTAGGCCTGCCACCCTCCCAGATCTTCATTGTGGGCCGGCCCACCAAGAAGTATCAAACCCAGTGCCAGGTGGGAAGCGGTGGGGCTGGGGGTTGGGGGGTGAGGGAGTGGAACCAACAAAAGTGGGGGGGGAGGAGGTTTATTCCAGTGTTTGCTCCTTCAGTCATTTGTTTGTTCCTTCCTTCCTTCCTTCCTTCCACAAACACGACTGGGTACCTGCTTTGGGCCAGGCCCTGCGCTGGGTGCAGGGGAGATCCACGGTGGAATAGGATGTCATGTCATCCAGTCTAGTGGGGGAGATGGAAAAATTAGCAGACAATAACAGTGCAGTGTGGCAGGAGCCATAATGAGTGACAGGGAGCACAGAGGACTGTGGGGTCCCAGAGAGGAGCAGCTAAGCCAGACTCGGGGACAAGGTTGGTTTCTGGGAGTTTGAAGGAATTGTCCAGGAAGGGCCTGAGGTTGGAGGAGCCTTTGTGACAGAGGCAGCAGCAAAAGCCACAGTCAGGAGACGGCAGAGCACATGTATATTATGGGAACTGCAAGTGACTCAGCTTGGCTGAGTGTGATGTGGGAGGGAAAGGGAGAGAGGGCTGGAGCAGCGGGTCCTGGATGGCCTGTGTGTCTCGCCAAGCTGGGACTCTACGGCTCTGGAGTGAGTTTGTGATTCAGAGAGATCCGTCAGGCTGCAGGTGGAAGGCGGGTCAGAGGGAGGGGAGGGAAGCAGTGGCAGGGCGGTGGCAGGGCAGAGAAGGCCAAGGGTCTGAGAGGCACTTCTAAGGCAGGATGGGTTGGATTTGGTAACGAGGGGATCAGACGCATGGGTCGAGAGAAAGGGAAAGTCAAAGATGACGCCCGGTTTCTGACCTGGGTGACCAGGTAGGTGGTACCATTACTGGGATTGAAAAGCAGGCGACTGAATGGAAGGCGATGATCTCTTTGGGCCACGTTGAGTGGGAGGTGCCTGAAAGTGACCAGCGCAGGTGGAGGGGCAGAGATGGTGGGACCTCAGAGTGGGGACCGTTAGAGCAGGGCTTCTCAACTCTAAGGTGCACACAGATCACCTGGAGACCTCGTTTAAATGCAGATTCAGATTCCTAGGCCTGGGCTGGGGCCTGACATTCTGCCCGTCGAGGGTCCAGGTCGTGCTGATGCTGTTGATCCACGGCCCACACTTTGAGTTAGCAAAGGCTCTGAGGACCTAAGGAGAGGGAATGGCAAGAAGCGCAGCTGCGGGGCCAGAAAATAACGAGGTTCCGTGCGGTGGAAGCTGCAGGAGGGGAGAGGGAGACTTACCTTCGGGGGATTTTAGTGAAGGTGACAAGGATGGGAGCTTCACCCCATCAGGGATCCACGGAACTCTGGCGTGACCCGTGGGTACAGACAGAAGCGCTCAGTTGCCCAAAGCCAGGCGGGGAGCCTTGACCGGTCATGGGCTCCCCAGGTCCCGGAGCAGCTGGGTGTTCCGGGGAGAGGGCGACGTTGGGGTGTGGGGAAGGGCAGGACCACGGCCCGCCTGCCCCTCTGGCCTGACGCCTGTCCCCTCCGCAGTTCCTGAGCGAGGGCTACGCCGCGCACTTGGCCGCGCTGGAGGCCGGCCACCGCTCGCGCCCCAAGAAGAACAGCTCGCGTATGATCCTGCGCAAGGGCAGCTTCGGCCTCCACGCGCAGCCCGAGTTCCTGCGGAAGCGCAACCACCTGCGCCGGACCATGTCGGTGCAGCAGCCCGACCCGCCCGCCAACCCCAAGCCCGAACGGGCCCAGAGCCAGCCCGAGTCCGACAAGGAACACGAGCGGCCCCTGCCCGCGCTCAGCTGGGCGCGCGGGCCCCCCAAGTTCGAGTCGGTGCCCTGAGGGCCAGGCTGTGCGCAGAGCAGGGGGGCCCCAGCGGGCTGCCTTCTCCCCGGCAGACACAGGCCTTTTCCTGCTTTTTCCCTCCCGTGTCTGTCCAGCAGTGTCCGACCAGCGAGGGGGGCAGGACCCTGCCTGGCCTTGGGGGGCTCCCTGGGCTGCGAAGGGGTGAGATCCAGGGGTCTCAGTGCAGTCGCTGCTGCTCCGTCACGCCTGCAGCGCAAGCCCCAGCTAGGGTGGATGTTTGTATAATCCCGGGGGCAGGCCTGCCCGGAGCCGGAGTGTTTGACAAAGTCGACCATCTTTCTGAGTTCCTGAGGCTTCCACAGCGATGCTACGCAGGCCCTCACGGGGGGAGCCCCCAGACCAGGGACCAACAGCCGCTGGCAGGTACAGCTTCTTGGCTGCCTGCTGGAGGGTCGAGTGGCATTTGTGTCCGCCCTCCGTGTGACGTCCCGGGTCACCATCTTGGGCCTGGCTCTCCTGTGGCAAAGTGGCCACGTTCTGGGAGTGAGAGGATGTCCCCTGGGCTCATCCTATGTTTGAGTCGTTTGCCCACGGCCCTTGGGGGGCGGGGTCTGGTGCTGACGGTCTGTCCTCCTGCAGCTGTCCATTGTCCCCTCTTTCTTGTCCTCAGTATCCTCACCTTTCTCCCGTGGCCCTTGAGGACAGTTATGCCTCTTCCCGGAGTCCTGCCTGGTGCCCTCCCCTGTGAGGCTGT
Organism: Hyperoodon ampullatus; assembly: GCF_949752795.1. Taxonomy (NCBI): domain Eukaryota; kingdom Metazoa; phylum Chordata; class Mammalia; order Artiodactyla; family Ziphiidae; genus Hyperoodon; species Hyperoodon ampullatus. The sequence goes on along the minus strand of NC_136932.1, from coordinate 40,862,576 downwards.
GGCCCTGGGTTCTGGCCTAGCTGGGCTGGCTGTGAGCCCTCGAGCCTGTTGCTTGCCCTCTCTGGGCCCTGCCTGCCTTCTGTAATTGGAGGGGTCTCCGCAGCTGAGATGGGTGGGAGTTTCTGACACCTAGGCTGTCCTGCACGTCTGCCTTCCGAGGCTTTTCAGGCCTGAGAGCCTCTCAGAGTGCCAGGTGATCTGGACCTTCCTTGCAGACTAAGAGAGGGGCTGGGGCGGTGGCGGGGGGCGGCAAGAGGGAGCCGCCGTTGCCCCATCACTTCAAAGGAAGCCCCTCTGTGGGGTTGCTCGGAAGGGGTCCCTGCTCCATAGAGAGGTTTGCTTTGCACTGATGTCCAAACCTGGTGTCCCAGGGACAGAGACATTCCCCAAAGGGCACTGGTCGGGCTCCCCCTCCCCAGCTCTGCTCAGAGTGATTTCTCCCTTTGGCTCCTGGAAGGCGTAACAGCTGAGGTCCCAGAGCTCCGGGGGTTCATGTAATTTTGGCTCAAACTGTTGTGTTCTCTTCCCTTCCCCCTGCCACTCAGCTTGGTTTGGTGCCCGTAACCTCCTCTTGGGTCATGCCCTGAGGTTGGCAGGGCTTGGCTCTCCTGGGGCCCCTCAAATTCTGCCCAGGCCTTCCTCCTGCTGAGCCCCTGGCCCAGGCGTTGGTCTCCTGCACTCCCCGCCCCGCTCCCTGGCCCAGACCCACACCTGTTGTGTTGGGCTACCCGGGCTGCCTCTGAGCCCTCCGGGCTGTCACTGAGGCTGATCCAGCTCTTGCAGCCGAGGCTCTGGGTCACGGGCCGGGCTGCCCAGGCCCAGACATCTGTATACCCAGCAGGCACCTGTGTCAGCTCAGTGTCGCTTCTGCTGTCTACCTCTTGCAGGTCCCATGTGGCCAGTGTCCTCCCCAGGGGCGGGTGCTGGTGGGGGCAGCTGGCACCGCTGTTGTGAATCAGCCGGTAAACTCGACGCGCCGCTGGGGCTGGACGGCTCCGGGCTCCCAGCCCCCACCCCTGCTCTCCACTGGAACTGGTTCTTCTCCAGCCTGCCAGCTCCTGTTCCACTTCCAGCGCCGCCTCTGCGCCCAGGCCCAGAGCTGCTGGCAAGTCTGCTGGGGAGGGGTGATCACCCCCGGCTTCCTCTCTGGTCCTGCCTCCTGGCGGTTCGCAGCGGGCCCATCCCTCCTTTAACATTTCATCCTTCTTGGCTCTCCGTGGAGCAGCAGCTCATACGGCACAGCCACGTCAACTCCAGTCCTTCCCCTCCTTTCCAAAGCAGACGCTGCATTACACTGGGGCAGAGTTGGTCTGCTTCTCTGAAATTCCATCTCCTTTTTGCAGAAGCCACTGATGTGTGGCTCTCAAGTGATGAAATAATTAGCGTGAGATACTTCTCCCCCAGTTAGAGTCCCTTGCCCTTTTTTCTGAGAACCCCAGGCTGGGAGCAAGAGATAGCAGGGACCCTGAGGAATTTGAAGTCCGTGGGAGCAGGGTTCTGTGCTTGTGGGGATCGGAGCCGGGATGTGGGCCCCAGCAGGAGGGCCCGCACCCCTTCCCTCGAGCTCCGGTTTGGGGCTCTGACGACTTGCACCTCAGATGCTGAAGGTGTACAGTGAGATATGGTGAACACAGCGTTCTGGGAGCTTCGGTTGGTGTGTGTGAATGTGTGTATTTGGAGCTCTGTATAGTGATCAGACTCGACTTGTTTCAGTACTGCTTTCACAGCAACTCTGTAACCAACGTGCACTTTCTCTGCTAGTGGTTTGTTTGATTTCCTCCTTCCAGTTAAGTTGGAGAAAAACAAAGAACCAACTTGTGTCGTTCTCCGGGGGGGGTGCCACTGCCTCTCTTGGAGTACTTCTGTGACCCCCAGTCTGGCTGTTTTCTAGAGAATCCTTCCAGCTCCGTGTGCCTGCTCCCCAGGAGCTGGAAAACACATCTTCCCGCCTGACCAAAGCTCCTTGTTCCTTGCGTGGCATGTTTGTTCTTCCTAGTTTGGGGTGGGGGGCGGCTGTCCCGGCAGAGGGCCTGCCTGCAGCCTCCCCTGCCTTCGCCCTGTTGGGGGTTCAGGGTGCATCTGTAGCCAGGGCCTGCTCTTCCGGCCTCATGGCATTTTTCTAAAGATCTCAACTCCTCTCTTAGGCTCCGCAACAGATACATTAAAAAAAAAAAAAAGTTAGACTCTTTCATGCATTTGGATAAAGGGCCCTCCAGTCTGGGTGCTGGGCCACAGAAAACCAACATATTTGAACCCCAGGATTCCAGACATGGGTGGGGTGTGCTCCCTGAAAGAGGGGAGGCTGGAACTCATGGGTTTTAAACCGTACTTTGACGGCTTTGGAGCGCAGACCCGCGCCCCGGAAGTGCCCTGCCAGCAAAACGTGGCGCCGATTGTTAAATGAAAGGCAGCCCCCCAGGCAGGTGGAAATGGGTCCCGAGGTGGCGCCGGTTTTGGGGGGGCCACTCGCCCACCCAGCCCAGGTGCAGCCCTGCCCGGGAGGGGCGCCCTGCCTGCGGAGCCTCAGCTTGACCCCGCCTTAAATAACCAACTTTCCTGCCGAATCCTCGGGGGTTTGGGTGCCCAGTGCTCTGGAAACCTATTCTCTTTGGCTCAGCCAAAAGAAACCTCCCCTCCCCTGCCCCCTCCCCCCCCAGTAGGGTTAAGTCCAAGCAGCGAGGCCTGGCCTGGGTCCTTGTCTCCTTGCTGAGAAATCAACAAGGTGGATGGGGAAAAAAAATCAGGAATTTGACCGCCACCCTCACGGGCACAAGGAGAGGCAGGTGACACCAAGGAGGGGTGGGACGGTAGGGTGGCTTGCTCGTAGGGACTCCCACCCTTGGACCCCGCTGTCCTTTTCTATTTGTCTGCTCGGTGGTGGCAGCCGGTCTGATCTTGTCCGTCTGACTGTTCCTAAGTATGTAACTCTCAGTATTATTTGTGGTGGACGGTTCTGTGGTGAAAAAGGTTTATTCTATTTCTCATGGCTGCCTTGTACAAAATCCGTTAGAAAAGAAAATGTAAAATATCAGATTTCTAACAAGACAGAAACAGCATTACGGAGTTAAAAGATTTTTACAGCTGGTCTTGATTTTGATGTGAGATGGTTTTTAACTCTCAAATGTTGTCACTTAAATAAAAACCTTATTTGCCTTTAAAATGTGCTTTGCTCTGAACTAAGCCGAGAGACCTTTCCCGTTGCTCATGTTCCGCCTGAACTGGGGGCAGGCCGGCTTGGAGTCGGGGTGGATGAGGGCGACAAAGCCGGGCCCTAGACCACAGACCTATTGCTCAGAGTGGCGCAGGGGTAGGGTGACAACGGAGAGACGTCAGATACAGAAAGAGAGTCTTTATTATGAAAAAGCAGTGTTGTCTAGGAAAGTCGTACACTGGTTTCTTTCGAATAAAATGACGAAGCAGATTTCTTAAATAATTTACAAAGGGCAGAAATTGCTATTGAACAGGGCTACCTCTCCCTGTACGCCCACGGTGCCCTGTGCTGAGAGTGTAAATAGGTACCTGTGGACTCAGGTCTTGGGGCCTGGAACTCTCTCCCACCCCTTCTTCCGGGGCTCTGCTGTGGGCAGCAGGGCTTAGAATCTGGGTTCCCAAGAGCCCCTGCGCTGGTGACACAGGAGATGACTCTTTGCAGACCCTACTCCTGGGTGCACAGCTCAGAGCTCTCAAATATGACCTTGTGCTTGCACTTCACGTTACAAGTGAAGCAACTGTAAAGCTCACGTGTGGGATGAGTTTCTAAGCCCCAAAGGGGAGTAGAATGAGCAGTTCCCCCCGCCTCTCCGAGGCCTCCCCGAGTCACTCGCAGACTGCGGCAAGTGGTCACTGGCGGGTGGAGAAGTGGCTGGAACAGGAGGGCAGAGGCCCCCGAGCAGCCTCCACCTGGGCCCTTGTTAGTCCGGTCCCTGTTTGCAGCGGCCCAGGGGCACTGCCAGCTCCTGGGTCCTCCAGGAACTCCTGGGAAGCGTGGACCCTGGGGGTGAGGGCATGGTGGTCAGCTATGGCTTGCTTCCTGCAAGACAGAGCTCCCTTCATGCCCCTCACAGTGCTGAAGCCAGGGGAGGCGGGGACACCATAGACTGCCCCCCGAAATGAGGCGCTAGAAGGTGGCTGCGGCTGCCTGGGGCCCCAGTATGCTGTGCTCCATCAGTGATGGGCCCAGTGAGGTCAGCAGCTCCGGCTCCGAGCAGCTCAGAAGACTTGCACCTTCCTGCTCTGTGGGGCCCATCGGCTGTGTGGCTTTTTCCAGAAAAGACTCAGTTCTTTAACATGCCTCCAAGTATGTCTACGGGCTCGTGCAAGAGGAGGAGAAGGGGGAGGAGGAGGACACAGAGAAAGATGCTTAGGAGGGAGGGCATTACCTGAAGGATGCTGTCCTCAGTCATGAATGAGAGAAACAGTCATGTCGCCACTAGAGGTGGGAAAGCAGGAGGGACAGATGCCACTGGGTGCCGCAGGCTTTGAGGGACCCTCCCCGCCTGAGCTAGACAAGAGCAGACCTGGCAACGTGGCGGGGACATGGCCCACTCAGCGTGTAGTCAGAGCCGGCAGGGCCCCGCCTCAGAGGCCGTCACAGCCACGTACAAACGGCCCCCCAGTTAGGGCAGCTCCAGGCCCAGGCCCTGCCCCCGGGACGCTGTCCTAAGCAGACAGACCAGGCATTTCACAGCAGCCAGGATGCTTTCCCCAGTTCCGTGGGCGGGCAGGGCTGAGAGGAGCCATGGGGAGTGGCAGAGGAAGGGCGGGTCTTTCAGGAACCAGGGACCCGGCCACATGTGATGGACAAATGTGGGGGACCAAGGCCCAGGGGGCCACATACATGCAGGGTATGTCCTTAACCACCACCCCAATCTAGGTCTTTCATCAAGGAGGAGACCGAGGCATGTTGTAGAGGAGACAGAGGCTCAGAGAGGGAGAGTGGCAACCAGGGTCACACAGCAGGGCAGAGCCAGAGCCCGCCTGAAAAAAAGTGGCTGCTTCAAGGCGGACCCTCCCGGCCATGTCCCTTTGAAGCATGGTGTACCAGCTCACCTCTCCCCGGCTATGATGGCCTCATCCAGCTCTTGGGACAGCTTCTGGAGATGCTGGATTCCTGCCCCCACGGGCTCTAGGTCACTGTCAGACTCGCTGAACGGAAGGAAAAGCCACACATATCAGTCATTAGTTGGAAACCTGCGACAGGAGCCCTTCCCATCCAGCACCGGGCCTGGTGAATAGGCCCAGATGACCCACACGGGCTGGGAACGTGTCACCGCAGACCCCCATTCCAGGAAGTGACATCAGAGCAGCTTGGAGCAGATGGCAGAGAAAAGCTGGATCAAGGCCCACAAGGTCAAGGGCAGGTGATCTTGTAGACAGGTGAGCCTCAGCCCCCCAGATGGCTTCAAAACTTGCTTTTGGGCTCCCCAGGAGGCTTGGGTGACTGTGATACTCCCAGAGTTAAGCTCGCCTCTTCCTTTGGCAGACGGGGAAACTAAGGCCCTGAAGGACCTCCCCAGATCCCCCACTAGCAGGGCGCAGAGCTGGGCCGGAGCACGGATGTGACTCCGCTCAGGGTGTCCCTGGCTCCAGGTAGCCGCAGGAGGGGCTCAGCAGCCCCCAGGGCCCAGTTAGTGTTTGCGGGGCAGGCGTTACTGCACGTACCTGGGGGAGCAGAGAGGCTCTGCTGAGGAGTAGGGGCTCCGGAGGGCAGCCTCTCTCCTGGACCGCCGCCGAGGGTGGGCACGCGGGCCCATCTGGGTGGAGAGGAGGCGATGCTCCCTCTCCCGGGGGTCCAGGGTTGAGCAGGCAGGGGCAGCCACTGATAGCCGGGTGCTCCTGTGGCTCAGGCTGCGAGCTGGGGGGCCACTGCCCTTCTGTGCCCCTCTCTTCCTCCTCCTGGCTTTCACCTGGGTTTCCACCAGCCACTTGGTGCCACTTTGGCAGGACTCCTGGATTCTCTGTGACAGGTACACGGAAAGGTCAGCATGGACAAGCCAAGAGTGAGCTACCCCAGAGTCCCCAGGCCATACCCCCAACACTTCGGCCCACCAGCTGGTCCTACAAATCCAGGCAGCTTTTAGTCTCAAGGTGAGGGTTGCAGATGAGTCCATGTGGAATGGGTCCACGGCAAGGACCCAGTTCGGGGCCCCCGGGGATAAGTGCGTGGCCAGCAGCAGAACCATGCTGGCTCATGGAGTCTGCGTTTGGTCTAAGTCCAAACCCTCTTTCGGGACAGACTGACCCAGACTCAAAGGCGAGGCCCAGAGGAGAGCAGGCCTGCCCACGGGATACCGTGAAATAATTTCTCTCCCGGCTTCTGGTCTCCCTGACTCTAATCTACCGTCCACATTGTTGCACAGAGATCCTTCTCAGGGACTGACATTTGGCTCAGAAACTTCTCAAAGGGTCCAGAAATGCTTCCCTCTCCCAAACCTTCAGATTCCCACTCAGACAGCAAGGAGATGCCCTGCCCACCCCCAGTTCTCTCCTTGGAGGCCTGTCCACTCTCATAGCTCCTGTCTTTCCTAGGTGACACCTCCCCACACCTCCAGCTCTAGGTTTGGAGACACAGCCACTTGGGAGGCCCAGGGACCCGTCACCCCCAGCACACATGGCCTCTTCCTGCCCACACCTCTCATCTGATACCAAATCCTCTCAAAGCTACCGTCTGAGCAGTTCTTGAAGTTGCTCACTCCTCTGCAAGGCCAGACCCCCAGGCCCCCTCAGAGGCGAATCTTCTTCTAACCCCCTTTTCATCAAGTAGCTAAAGAACAAGTTCTAATATTGCTAATCGGACCCAATTCCCACCATGTTGCAAATTCTTCCCACTGGTTCCCAGGGCTCCCAGTCGCTCTTGGGAGCATCTACACGTGTTCGGCACACCCAGCCCCTCTCACGTCCCACGCTGCTCTCTGTCCTCCGGCCACACATAGGCTAAGTTCCTGCCAGTTCTCTTCAGCATCTTGCCCTCCCTCAGCCCTGGGTCTGGACTATTTCACCTGCCTTGTACACTCATACTTCCCCCTTTCCTGGGCGAATTCCACAGGATCATCTCCTCTGGGAAGCCTTCACTGACTAAGCTTCTTTTTGGTGTTCTCCCACCCTTAGCCCCTTGAATGCAATTTCCTATCACAATACAGCTCTATCATCTTGTCTTGTGAGGCTCTGTTCCCTCACAACACTGCTTTCATTCACTCATTCAGCTATCTGTTGAGCACCTGCTACGTGCCAGGAACTATTTGTTGTGCTGGGGACACAGCAATGAACAAATCAAAGGCCCTGTCTTCACAGAGTCTATATTCTTGGGGGCAGCTATCATCCAGCATCAAGAAAGCCCTCCATACCTGGACATGTTCGACATTACCTGGGACACGGCACCCAAGGCGTTCTTAGCTGAGCGAGCTGCAGCCTGGAGGCCCTGCTGTCCTGGCTGTGGGGTTTCCAGGCGTTTCCAGGAGGGGCCCGCCCTGAGGTTGAGGCTGACTGCTCTCAGGGGCAGCCTCCTTTGGAACTGTCTGCACAGGGAGTCCAGGGCCCCGCTGGAGGTGTCTGGGTGGCCAACTGCAGGCTGTAGGGCCTCGCTCTCCTCCAGCTGCCCCTGGTTCTGTAGGGACCTCCGACGCATGGAGGCCCCCACGGCCGGCCACCGAGAAGCCATCCGCCTGGCCGAGAGTCTGTTCTGCCCAGCAGACCCTGGAGAGGAGATCAAAGGGAGGTCAGCAAGGCATCCCCCCACTGTCCCATTCCCAGGCTTCAAAGACACCCTGAGTACCGGGGGAAGAGATGGGATGGGGGCCCATGGGGTGGGGCACTTGGCAACTGTGGGTGCAGGAAGGAGGATGCTTCCTGGAAGAGGGGTCAGCGAGGCCCAGAAGAGGGTAGAGGCTGAACAAGGCCGGTCAGCAATGTGTCCCGTGCTGCAAGTGTCTGAAACAAGCTGTCTTTTCATCCCAGCCTCCTTTCCGTTATCTGCCTCAGGCGGAGAGGGGGGCAGGACTTGCCGGCCGTCACCGAGCCTCAGCACTTGGTCCAGGGCAGGACCAGCGGCTCTTTCACGGGTTCGCCCTGACCCAATGCGCTCTGACGGGCTGACCAGACACCCCAATGTCCATCCGGCTATACCCAGAAGCCCCACATACCGTGTCCGTCCTAACGGGAGGTCCCCCCTCCCGTCCCTTCTTAACAGAGGCCCTACCACGCCCCTGCCCGCACTCACCCAACAGCGCCCAACGCAGACCAGAAGCCGAGCACAGCTGCTTCTCACCCATCCAGAAAATTTGAAACACCGGGCGGATCCGCCCCCTGGCCCTGTCCTCACAGCTGATTGGCTCCGTCCCCGTCTCGCTGCCTCGTCGGGGATCCGATTGGACCCTGCGCCCGCGGCTGTGAATCTTGCTCTCGGATTGGCCCGCCCGTCCCCATTCATGCCTCTGGATGTCTGGCGGGCCGGGAGCAGCGCGTTGAGGTCTCTTTGTATTCTCGGGTCCCGCCCGCTCAGCCTGCGGAATCCTTCTCCCGCGCCGGCTCAGCCCCGGCGCCACCTCCTGACGCTCGGTCCCCGGTCGCTGGGCTCCCTCCTTAACTACAAAGGGCTCTGGCTGGTCTGACCGGGCGGGGCGGAGGCGGGGTCCCGAGCTCCTAGCGGCCCCTCCCATCCTGCTTGGAGGTCTCAGTGGTTTTGTCAGAAAGAGCCTGGGCTGGGGGAGCTCGGAGCCTTGGGTTCCTGTGGAAGTTTTGTTTCAAACTTCCCTCGTGACCCTGTGCCTTCCTGAGACTGACCCTCTGTCCCCCAAACTTGCCACCCGCGCTGACCCCCAGGAAAGTCCATCCTGGAAGAGGGGACAGATTGGGTGCACCTCCCCTCCTCCTCCAAGTACGCTCCCCACCCCCTCCCTCCCCCGCCCCGTCCCCTCTATGCAGCTGAGTGCCTCCCTCCCTCCCTCCCTTTAGCATCCAAACTAAAAAGCCCACCATTTACAAAGCCCCGTCCCCCCTCCACCTCAAGGCAGCACTGGCCATGCTCCCCCTTCCGTTTCCTTACTGCCGTCCTCACCTAAAACCCTCCACCCCCCCCACCCCGAGTTTCGACTGATGGGCACCTTGGAGCTCAGTCCTTAACCCCATTCTTCACCTCTGGGTGATCTCACCCACACCCTTGCGAAGGGACCCTCCCCATGGGAGGAGGACGATTAAAATACGAGGCACTTACTATACACCAGGTACTGGTGTTCCAAGCACTTTACAGGAGGATCTCATGAGCCCCTCATTGCAGCCAAGGACTAGATGAGGAAACGGAGGTGTGGGGAGGTCAGGTGGGGCCCCAATTTCCCCCGGTTACTATGCAGCAAGGATTCAAACTCAGTCTGGGGCCAGGGTCCACGAGCCTCACCAGCGCACCACACTGCATCTCCTCAGCCTGCACCTCTCCCCGGCAGGTGTATCCAACCCTGGTCTCTCCCAGCCCCCCTTCTCCTCCTTCCCCACGTCCCCTCATGTGTCTTTCCAAATACCTACTTGTGTCTTGATAGATTCAGCCCTGTGCTAACAATGGTCAACAAAGTTCAACAAAACGGATGCATTCCTTACCTCCAGGAGCTCAGATCTAGTGTGTGGGGAGAAACGGACATGAATAAATTAAATAACCAGTAATCGATTCATCAAAGAAAATTATGACACAAAAATTATGTCACTTAAAGCTGAGACCTAGAAAATGAGTTCACCAAGCAAAGAATGTGTGTGTTTGTGTGTGTTTGAGTGTGTATGTGGGGAAGCGGGAGGCAGGGGAGGAGGTGCTCTTCTTGCACAAGGAACATCATGTTTGGGGGCCCAGGACCCAGGTGAGACCCCCAGCACACACACATATGTGTAACTAAAACAAAAGTTTCCTGAAACAATACTTGACTATGTGTGAGGTGCTTTGACATATTTTCTATTTCATTAAAAAAAAATAGTCCTGGTGACAGCTCGCTAAGTTTACGTTACAGTGGCTCTCTAAGGGTTGTGAGCTGCGGTTTGAAAAATGCTGCTCAGTTTTGCCTGCTCAACTTCCTCCCCTAGCTGAGTTGTTTCCCAAGCGTTGGAAGTGTGTGTTCCCACACTTCTTGTATGCTTGTTGGATTTATTATTGTAATTAGGGAATTTTTTTTTTTTACGGTACGCGGGCCTCTCACTGCTGTGGCCTCTCCCGTTGCAGAGCACAGGCTCCGGACGCGCAGGCTCAGCGGCCACGGCTCACGGGCCCAGCCACTCCGCGGCATGTGGGATCTTCCCGGACCGGGGCACGAACCCATGTCCCCTGCATCGTCAGGCAGACTCTCAACCACTGCGCCACCAGGGAAGCCCTGTAATTAGGGAATTTAATTCGTATCCTCTACCAATGAAATATGAGGGGGGAAAGCAGGAGTTATTATTTTTCTGGAAACTAAGTTGAACGTGTGGGAAAGACTCAGGGAAGATGACACACGTAGAAAGAAATCCTCCCAAATAGGTTGCCGTGTTGCCATTGTCCAGCCGTGCCTGTCTGCCTGTTGCAGTGCCTGGCTGGTACATCACGGGCATCTCTATGATAGCTTATATGTGTGAAGCCCTTACCATGTGTCTGCTAAGTGCATTTCCTTTCTTTAATCTTCCTTAATCCTCACAGCAACGTTATGAGGCAGGTACTATTTTTATTCCCGTTACAGATGACAAAACTGAGATTCAGACGGGTGAGGTGTCTCGCCCAAGATGGAACAGAGAGTCGGAGCTGGAATTTAAACCCTGAAGGGCTGACTCTGAAACCTGAATTCTTAACCTTAGATTCCACGGCCTCATCAAGCATCAGGAACGAGGGGTTGAACGCACGCTGACGCCCTCCCTGCTTGAAGCTTTCAGCCCGCCTCCCTCAGCTCTGTGACTGGAAGGGCAGGTGAAGGAGAGCGGTCTCCATGGCAACAAGAGGAGGAAGAAACAATTTCTTTTGAATGAGGAACCTCTCTATTGGCCTCCTGTGGAGGGTGGAGCAAGGTGGTGGGAAGGAAAATGTACGGAGGCAAGCAGGCTCCCAGCGGAGAGGTGGTGGGTACGGGGGCTCCTGGCCCTCCTTGTAAGGAGGAAAAACCAGTCCGTGGTTCCAGGCTGAGGCTTTCGGGGTCCAGCTCCATCCTTGCGTCTGTTGGGGAGGAGGTTGGAGAAGGAGAAGGAGCTCCAGCCCTGCCCTGCCCTGAAGGCTCCCTGTCCAACAGAAAACTTCCACCAGTTACCTTGACCTCATGGAGCGGCCAGTGTGATGGAAGAAGCAGACATTAAACTGTGCAAAATGTCATGAATGTGAAGTGCTAGGGGATGACGAGAGGGTGTAAAAGGAATGGGGAACCCACTGGAGCTGGGGGGTCGGGGCAGGCTTCCCTTAGCATATGATGTTTTAGCTGATGAGTTAGGGAGACAAAGCCGAAGAGGATTTCCAACAGAGGGGTCTGCAAAGGCTGATGTTGGGAGGCCAGAGCTCCATCAGGTTCCAGGAGCAGAGGAAGCCTGAGCGAGATGGAGAGGCCAGGAGCCGGATGGCAAGAGGCAGGGCTTGAAGGACCCCATCAGCCAGGGAAAGAGCTTAGAATTTATCCTGATGGTGGTGGGAAGCCTTTGTTGAATTTTCAGAGGGGACTGAGGTTATTAGAGTTGCATTTTTATGAAGTCCATTAGGAGGTTAGTTTGTGGGCCAAACAGTGGCTGGGGGTCCCTCTGGAGGCTGTGGCCTGAGCACCTCATTTTTCTCAGCAGTGAAACTGAAACTTCCGGCATCAGCTTCAACACCCCCTTCTGCTCGTACCCCTCAGCCTCACCAACCATGGGCCAAATTTGTCAGTTCAACCCCTAGGTATTTCTGCAATCCATGTGCGCCTTTCTTTCTTTCTTTCTTTTTTTTTTGGCCACACCATGTGGCATGCAGGATCTTATATCCCTGACCAGGGATTGAACCCACGTCCCCTACGGTGGGAGCGTGGGATCCTAACCACTGGACCACAGGGAAGTCCCCATGTGTGCCTTTCGACTCTCTGCAAAGGGAAGCAATTGAAACAGAAGGAGAGTTTTGAGCAATGTGAGACCCAGTTAGAACTTTTTCTTCCATTGTGAATGATATCATGGACAGAAAAATGCCTAAAACGTAAAGGCTAGTAGCATGAATACTTATAAAGCCAACACCCATGTAACCATCACCTGGGTGAAGAAACAGAGTATTGCCAGGACCCCAGAAGCAACCACTGCCCCTGCTCTGTGTCCTCTCTCCCTTGACTTTTATGGGAATCTCTCTGATTTTTCTTTGTAGTTTTACCATCTAAGTATCCATCTTGCCTCCTACACATGCAGACTGCTCTAGGTTGCTACGTGCCTGCAGAAAGAATGGAACAGAAAAGAAGGACCTCTGCAACCCCTCTCCACCTTATCCCCTGTCCCCAGAGAGAGATGGAGCTGGGGCCACAGTGGGGAGGTTCTGAGCACTCAGGGAGGGGTCCTGGAGGGGTGATTGGGCTGCTCCAGTCTGGGTTTGTGACCCAGACCAGTTGGCCCAGGCTTGGCCCTGCTGTATGCCAGTGGTTCCTCATGGGAGTCAAAACTTTTAGGGATGCTGGGTTTTGGGGTCCCACTCACTTTTCAGGGAAGTTTCTCAATTTCATAGAGAGGGAGGCAGGAGAGGTCGATTTTCCCATTTCAGTTGGGAAAATAGAGATAGGGTGGGAGATACCCAAAGCCACAAGGTCAGGAAATAAGAGGTGGGACCAGCCCTTTGAACGCAGCTCTCTTGGGCTCCTAGTGCTGTGTCCTCGTCTCTCCCTGCGGCAAGGTCACGTGTCCCTGCTCCCGGTAACATAGCCTCTGGTCAAGAAGAGAAAGTTCTGTGCTGTTCAGAATCCTTCTCACCCTCAAGGCCTGGGGGAGCCGGGGCATGAGAACTTGAATTGGCCACAAGGTGGCGCCAAACACCACATCTTCACATCATTTTTCACTTTTAAACCCCAAATGCCCAGAATAAGCTCTGCCTGGGTGCCAGGGCACAGGGATGAGACCCTGCAAAGGGGACGGGAGAGCTCACTGTCCTCAGCCAGACCTTGTAGGGGAGACAGGAGCAGGGCTGGTGGGGGTTCCTGAACTTTCTCCACACCTGCTCCCCTTCTCTTACTCCGTCTTAGTGCTCTCCCAAGCCAGAAACCTGCGGGCAGATCTTGGGGAGGAGATAGCGGGACACAGGAAAGAGGGAAGCAGGACTGCACCCCGGCCTGGGCTCCAAAAGGACAAAGAGTCTGAGACCAGGACCAACGCCCCAGGACCAGGCAGGGCAAAGGGGGCTTCCGGTGCCCCATCCTTTCCTCCTTCAGTGGCCTGAGGCCTCTCTGCTGCTGCTCACTCCTGATCCCCTGTCTTCTTCTTCCTTTTTTTTTTTTTTTTTTTTAATATTTATTTATTTGGCTGCACGGGGTCTTAGTTGCAGCACGCGGATCTTTGTTGCCACGTGTGGGATGTTCTCCGCGGTGTGCGTGATCTAGTTCCTTGACCAGGGATCGAACCCAGCCCCCCTGCATTGGGAGCGTGGAGTCTTAACCACTGGACCACCAGGGAAGTCCCCTCCTGTCTTCTTTAAGAAAGCTCCAGCTGTCTTCCCTCCTTCTTAGGGTGGGATAGAACACAAGCTGAGGCAGTAACAGTGGATGTCAGGCAGGGTCCCTGCATCGCTGCTAGAAGCAGAGGATGGGGCAGCGGCCAGGCTGCAGGGAGTGGCTCCACCTTATCCCTCTCATTCACACCCAACCCCCGCTCCGCACACCCCCGCCCTTCCCCGCCCACCCCCCCCCCCCCCCCCGCCATGACTCAGCCACCTAAGTGCCTTCCTCTAGGCAGATTATCTCAGCTGGGCTGGACGTCGCCCTGCACCCGGAGCCATGGATGCCACTCTGCTCCTCAACGTGGAAGGGATCAAGAAAACCATTCTGCATGGGGGCACGGGGGAGCTCCCAAACTTCATCACCGGAGCCCGAGTGAGTGGGGCCCGCCCCCCAGACCAGTTAGAAGCCCCCATGGCAGCCTTCTGCATTCCAGCTTGGCCACAGGGCGCTGCAAACAGCCTTCGTCAGCTTTGCCAACAACTGGCCAGGAGGTCCTTGCTGGAAGTATCAACCACCCCTCCCCTTGCCTCTGCCCCAGGCATCTGGGTAGCTCTGAAGTGGTGCCCATTCACGGGGTGTTTTTGATACTTTGCAAATTAAACTTCAGTGTGGAATGCGGGTGGGGCTTTGGGAATTTTCTGATGTCCCAAGATGCTGAGGGAGAAGGAAGGGCCTTCGGGGCTCAGGGTGGGAATCTCTGGTGGGCTCCTAGACGGGTGATGGATGTGTCTGGGTCTGCGGCCTCAGATCTAGGGCGTGTTTAAGGCAGGACTTCCTGACCTGCAGAGCTGTCGAGAGTGGGATGGGGTCCTTTAGGAGGGAGTGGGGGAGTGCAGGCTGGGGGGGGTATGCTCTAAGGTCCGATTGGGGTTGGGGGAGGACAGCCCAGGGAGTCGGTGACAGGGGGGTGGCTTCTGCTGGGCCTCGGGAGGTATGTCTAGACCAGGGTCTGCTCTCTTGGTGACCAGGTGACCTTTCATTTCCGAACCCTGAAATGTGATGAGGAGCGGACGGTGATAGATGACAGCAAGCAGGTGGGCCATCCCATGCACATCATCATCGGGAACATGTTCAAGCTGGAGGTCTGGGAGATCCTGCTGACGTCCATGCGATTCAGCGAGGTGGCCGAGTTCTGGTGTGACACCATCGTAAGTTGGCCCCGCCCACCCGCTTTGCAGGGCTGCTGTGTTTCAGGAAAGTGAGGGTAAAACAAAATTCTGGAGAAAGTACCCTGCCCATTCCTTCTCAGCTATGGTAGCGACGAAGATGGATTCCCCCAAAAGAATAGGTGCTGCTAAAGTGACAATCGGTGTCAAGGCTGGCTGGTGGGATGTGGGTGCAGGGCCCACCTCACAGCCCTCACTTTGGGGCAGGATTATTGGATCCTGGAGACTTTTGGCCACGGGTCATCTTCTGCTCTCCTCCCCACTCCTACCAACACTGCAAAATTGTTTTCTCATTTATGGCACCCTTAGCAATCATCCAGACAAGGCATTCTCCTCGGTGGTCCAGATAGAAATGGCAAAACTCACTGACCTTTAAACAAACATTTCTTGTGGAAACTTTCAAACTTATACAAAAGTCGACAAAAAGGTATAATCAACTTCCAAATAGCCATCACCCTATGCCAGGCACCATCACTCCACGGCCAGTCTTGTTTCATCTAAACTCATCCACTTTCCTTCCTCATCCCCTATGGTTAAAGCACATTCCGGACACCGTAGCATTTCATCTGTAAATACTACAATTTGTGTCTCTAAAAAGAAGGATATTAAAAAACATGACCTCAATATCCTTATTACATTAAAAAAACCCCAATAATTCCTTAATGCCATCTAATATCCAGCCACTGCTCAAATTTCTCCAATTGTCATTCACTCCTGCTGGTTGGTTTGCTCAAATCAGGATACAAACGAAGTCCATGCACAGAGCTTTGTTAATACATCTCTTAAGTCTCCTTTCGTTTATGGGTTCTCTCTCTTTTGTTTCCTGGACGTAGATTTGTTGAAGAAACTGGGTAACTTGTCTCGAAGTTCCCATGTTCTGATTTTGCTGGTTGCTTTGCCATGGAGTTGTCTAACACATTCCTCGATCCCCAGTATTTTCTATAAACTGTGTACCTCCACATCTGCTTACCTCTCTTACTGTGATGTTAGGATTGGTTGGTGGGCTCAGGTGTTGACAGCCTGACCCAGCCATTACCAAGCTCCTTCTTTTTTTTTTTTTTTTTTTTTGCCGTACGTGGGCCTCTCACTGTTGTGGCCTCTCCCGTTGCGGAGCACAGTCTCCGGATGCACAGGCCCAGCGGCCATGGCTCACAGGCCCAGCCGATCCGCGGCATGTGGGATCTTCCCGGACTGGGGCACGAACCTGCATCCCCTGCATCAGCAGGCAGACTCTCAACCACTGCGCCACCACGGAAGCCCAGGCTGGTAATTTTTATGCCACGATGATTACTGGTTTTTCCAATAGTCCCCCTCATCTCCCCCCAGCTCACAGCTGCTATGATTGCGCGCGCACACGCACACACACACACACACACACACTCTTCTTTCCAGAGTCATTTACCCACCTATACATCCATGTTTTATCCATCCTTCTATCCACACACTTAGGCATCAATTCATCCATCCTTCCCTTCAACCAGAATTATTCCTAATCCATTCTTCCATCACTAAGCATCCACCCATCATCTATCTGTAGGTCTATCTATCTGAAAACATTCAGTGCACCAGGTTTGGCCTGTGCTAGGTGTTAGAGACTAAACAGGCAAAGTCCCCATCCCTCAAGGAACTTGAATTCTGGAGGAGGAGCAGACACCTAAGCAATTACAATGCAGGGCAGGTAGCACCACGATATACATGAGTGAGGACAGAGTGGTTTAGAGCCACAGGAGGGGAGCAACTAACTGCTTGAGGATCATAGGAGGAATTTTTTCAAGAAGATGACATTGATTTGGGTATTGAAGGATGAATAGGAGTTCACCAGGCCTAGAAGTGGGAAGAGAGGTAGCATCCAGGCCAGGGAGTGTGAAGAGGCAGGGGCCGTCAGGGGCTCTGGGAGCTTCTGCCCTGAAATATACTACCACCCCCTCTACCCAGGGAGCACACTGGTCTCCATGAGGAATTTTCTGCTGGTGCCCAGCCTGGTGAGGCCAGGGGTTGCAAACTCAAATACCACAAGGGCCAGGGCCCCTGGGTGACTGAAGGTCATCTGCTCCATCCACAGGGGGCAGCTGCTCCTGAGCTCCCACGGGATAGCTGCTGTGAGAAAGGGGCAGGTCCGGTGTGGCTGGATAGTCTGAGTTTTATAGACAAACCAGAGATTTTCATTAGTCCATGATTTCTCTCAGTGCTTAAGTGTTGGCAACTAATTACGTGAAGGATAAAACAAAACGAATCTGGGAGCTGAATGTGGTCTCCAGGATGTCAGTTTGCAATTTCCAGATAGACAGAGCCCCTCAGACAGAAACAGGCTGTGGCCTTGAAGCCCCAGAGAGGCGCAGTGGTCCTGGGGTCCCCCTGCCCAGTCTCAGCGGAGGTGCTGCAGAGGTGGGTGCAGGGCCCTGGAGTTCTGCTCCTTCTTCTGGCCTGTTTTCTTCTTCTTGGGATGTCTGCCCACTCCCGGTGGCATCCTACAGTCCACCGTGCCAACCAGCATCCCTGGTAGTGCTAGGGTGGCAGGTGGCTAATGGGACAAGGCATTGGTCTGAGGTCATGTCCAAGCAGCCTCCCATTCCTGGGGTCAGCAGCTAAGCACTGACTTTCTGGGAGGCAGGGGGCTGCGAGCTGGGGCTGCCGTGTGAGGGCCAGGACTGCGCCCTCCCCGCAGCAAGCCGTTCCCGGGGGACCCCTCCCTCCCTTCATCCAGCTTTAATCTCAACAGGCTTAACTGCCATCTGGTCACCCAGCTCACAAAGAAGCCGAAGGTACTCCAGGCTAATCCTGGCTGGTGGAGGCAGGGAGGGGGTGACCTTCATGTCCTTGCTGGTGACTTGGAGACCAAGCTGAACCATTCCCGCCCCTTCACTTTCCCAGTGCTGTGTCTTTACTGGAGTTGCGGTGCAGGAGCCTGAGATGGGCCATCTCAGGACCCAGCCCCTGGAGAGCGGCTCTCAGAGCTTGTCTGTGGGGCATCCCAGCTCACAGATGGGGCAGCTGAGGCCTAAGATGGCCTAAAATGCCACAGACCTTGCCTGAGGCCAAGCAGCTGATTTTCCTAGCCTTCTTCCACCCTGAGGGTGGCCACCCCAGCTCCTGGTGCTGGGTGAAGCTGTGATGAGCTGGCCCTATATCTGCGCCATCTCATTTATTTAACCCCTACACCAGCCTATCAGAGAGGTGCAATCCAGGGGGCGGGAGCTCAGGGAGCTGCAGTGACCTGGACTCACTGCCAGTCAGCAGCACCATCAGGACACCAACCCGGCCCTCTTGGGCCCAGAGCCCTGCTCCTTCCACAGCTCTCCATGCTCCCGTCCCTGCGGGTCACAGGCTTCACGGACTGAGGGTCTCCTTGGGAGAGAAACCCGTTTGAGTCGACCACAAGGGCCAGCAAGAGGCAGCATAGCATTGGGGCTAAAGCATGGTCCCCGGAGCTGGGTTTGAATCCTCTCATTTCCTAGCTGTGTGACCTTAAGCAAATCACTTAACCTCTCTGGGCTCTAGTTCCCACATCTCTAAAATGGGGAGAATAGTAGGGCCTCCCTTGTTGGGTCACCTTAAGGATTAAAGGAGCTAATAGGTGTAGCGCGCTCTCCCTGGCACACAGGTAACCACGGTGATTAGTGGGGGTATGCTGGGGTGATGAGTAGTAACAGCCATAGGGCAGGTGTAGGGAGAGAGCAGGAGTCCTTCCCTGGGGGCGTCCCAGAGTGGGGCTCTCTGTGGCCCAGCTGGCTCTGAGCAGACAGCCTGATGCCATCCACCCAATTTTCCCCACAGCACACTGGGGTCTACCCCATCCTGTCCCGGAGCCTGCGGCAGATGGCGGAGGGCAAGGACCCCACTGAGTGGCACGTGCACACGTGTGGGTTGGCCAACATGTTCGCCTACCACACTCTGGGCTACGAGGACCTGGATGAGCTGCAGAAGGAGCCGCAGCCACTGATCTTCGTAATAGAGCTGCTGCAGGTGTGACCCTGGGGCATGGGAGGCGGGGTAGGTACTGTCCCAGCATCAAAGAGCAACAGGGGTCAGTGGGCATCAAGGGGAGCCCAGCCCCACGGGTCACTGGACATCACCCAGTTCCTCTTCAGAGAACGATAAAGCATTCATAAACCACAGGGGAACTGGAATTGGACCCTTCCCCCCAAAAAACGGTACTTTGCCTTTTCCAAGGGAAAAGCCCTTTTGGGACTAATTTTTAAAAATGGTATTTTCTTCTTGGAGGCATTTTATTTCTATTGGTTATCAACTTCCATTTTTTCCCAAAAGTCTAGAATTACATCCTCAGCCCCAGTCCCTATGGTTTGTGGGTTCCGATCTCATTCTCCAGTAGTGGGAGAGGCTGCATGGAACCATCCACAATCTCTCCCCCAGACCCCAGAACGATTGATGGCCCTTGTCTGTGGGGTGGTGGGAGAGGGTCGAACCAGGGCAGGCCTCAGCTAGTGGCCAAGGCTGAGGCTCAGCCTGAGGGCAAATAAACAAGAACTGTGTCACCAAGGGGCCTGCTTGAACAGTTGTGCGGCTTGGGCACTGCAAGAGGGCATCCCCTATAAGGTGCTCATGAGAGACATTATATATTTGTGCTTTTATAATAATATTTTTCCAACAGGTGGCAATAAAGTGTCCTGTTCTAATGAAACGAGTATCATGGCCATTTTCTGAATATTAGAAGTAAAGTGTGTTGACCAAGGAGTACCTTTTCTTAATTTGCACAAAGGCTCTGATCTAGGGTAAGGCCCTGGGTGGGGGGCTTGTTGCTTCCTTCCCCTGTTTGTATGTGTTTGGCCAGCAAGCATGATTCTGCCCACGATCTTCACTGTGGAAAATGAAGAGCTGACTTCAGCAAGATGTGCTGGGTCCACTTTCTCTGGTCCCCTGCAAGGGAAAGGGCCTGCCCTGCTGGGCTTCGAGCACTCGGGGTCCCTGCCTTACTGACCTGCAGCTCTTGGGGCAGGTGGAGGCCCCCAGCGAGTACCAGAGGGAGACCTGGAACCTGAGTAAAGATGAGAAGATGCAGGTGGTGCCCATCCTCCATGGAGAAGGAAACAGGCTCTTCAAGCTGGGCCGCTACGAGGAGGCTTCTACCAAGTACCAGGAAGCCATCGTCTGCCTGAGGAACCTGCAGATCAAGGTGGGAGGCTGCCCGCCAGGGGGCTGGGAAGTGGGGTGCATGTGGGGGGAGCAGCCCTGCACTGGCCCTGGCCGCGGGGGACAGGGGTGGAGGCAGGGCAGCAGCAGACCTTTCTTCACCGGGCAGGAGAAACCCTGGGAGGTGCAGTGGCTGAAGCTGGAGAAGATGATCAACACCCTGATCCTGAACTACTGCCAGTGTCTGCTGAAGAAGGAGGAGTACTATGAGGTGCTGGAGCACACCAGTGACATCCTCCGGCACCACCCAGGTGGGTGGCGTGAAGCGGGTCCGGGGTTGTGGTGGGTAGGGTGTCCAATCCCGCCCAGGGGCCCAGAGTCACGTTTACAGACCTCCGGTGGCCTTCTCTTCTGACCCTGTCAGGGCGTCAAAACTCGCCTCCACGCAGCAGGGTTTTCCCAAGCCTATAACGATATCACAGATAATGGATGAGCTGTGCTTATTGTGGGAGGTATTTTATCTTAAGGTGCATTAGGGCAAAATATAAGCAGTTCACCAAACCTGTGTGGAGCAGTAAACGGGTTTTAAAAATGGGGGCAATCAATACCGAGAACAATATTAAGTACATTCTAGGATCCGTGATGCGCGGAAATGGCGATACTTGTGAAGACGATGTTTGAGGAACGTTACAACATCACTTACTCTGCGTCACACGCTAAATTCTCTGCATTTATCATTTCATTTAATCCTTATAGTGACCGTAACGGACAGGTGCAGGGATTGGGCCTGGAGCTTGTACCATGTGGGGCGCTTCTGTAAGAAAAGAATAGAAAGTTGTGAATGTAAAATAAGTTGCAGGGCCTTGGAAGGGTCCGCGGAAGGGAGGGAAGTAGGTACTGCGATTATTATCGTCCGTATTTTATAGTGGAGGAGACGGGCTCTGGAGGTACAGAGAGGTTAAGGATCAGGGTCAAGGTTAAGGGTTGTGTAAGCTGGTCAAGCCCCGCCGGGCGCGGGGTCGGGGCTGCCTCTGGGGCTGGGTGGCGGATCCAGCTGGATCTTCCCCGCAGGCATCGCGAAGGCCTACTACGTGCGGGCCCGGGCTCACGCCGAGGTGTGGAATGAGGCAGAGGCCAAGGCGGACCTGGAGAAAGTGCTGGAGCTGGAGCCGTCCATGCGGAAGGTGGTGCGCAGGGAGCTGAGGCTGCTGGAGAACCGCCTGGAGGAGAAACGCGAGGAGGAGCGGCTGCGCTGCAGGAACATGCTGGGCTAGTGCGCAGGCGCCAGGCCTCCCGCCTCAGGCCCCCACCGCCATCGGCCCCTCCCCTCACCCTCCCCAGCCCGCCGCCACTTCGCCGCACACTGACTTCGCCGCACACTGACCCCTCCGCCCCAGCAGGACAGCAGGGCACTGGGCAGCTAGCAGATGGCCTGGCCGTTTCTGGTTCAGTTGGCCAGGATTTTGGTGTCACTTTTTAAACTTTTAATTTTAAAAGTCAAAATAATGTATGTGTCGACTGAAAAAGTAATGCACAGCCTAGAGGTTGAGAATTCTGTTTTATTCAGCGGACTTTCTGAGGACTCCCGCCCCAGAAGACAGCCTCTCAGATAGCCCTGAGGGACTGCTCCGAAGAGGTAAGGGAGGAGCCAGGATGTATAGGAGTTTTTGCAACAAAGACCAGATAGTCGGAACTTCAAAAGATTACCGTTAATGAAAGAAAATCAGACATCTCAAGTTAATGAGTTTAGCACTTTTCTAGGTGTGGGAAGATGCAAAAGTCTGGGCTCCTTGAAAACATTCCTTTGAGATACACCTTAACTATTATATGTAGGCTCAGCATCCTGCTTTTCTCCATCCTGAATCCTCTCAGGGTGCACATTGTGGGTGGCTGCAACATCCTTTGTTTACTAGCGTGGCAAGCAACATTTTTTATTGATACATGCCAGGGTTAACAACAACAAAAAAACCCCCAAACCCCAAAGGGCACAGAAGAGCTTATGGATAAAAATGAAGTTTCCTGCCCTATCTCTCCCATCCCTTAGCCTAGAGCTAGCAGGGTTTTTTTGTTGTTGTTTTGTTTTTGCGGGACGCAGGCCTCTCACCGCCGCGGCCTCTCCCGCTTCGGAGCACAGGCTCCGGACGCGCAGGCTCAGCGGCCATGGCTCACGGGCCCAGCTGCTCCGCGTCACGCGAGATCCTCCCGGACCGGGGCACGAACCCGCGCCCCCCGCATCAGCAGGCGGACTCCCAACCACTGCGCCACCAGGGAAGCCCCGAGCTAGCAGTTTTAATGGACCCTGTGTTTTACTCTTTTGGTAGTTTTCTCTATCTCCATATGTTTAAATCAGCTTTCCCATTTTTTTTTTTTTTCTGTACGCGGGCGTCTCACTGTTGTGGCTTCTCCCGTTGCGGAGCACAGGCTCCGGACGCGCAGGCTCAGCGGCCACAGCTCACGGGCCCAGCCGCTCCGCGGCATGTAGGATATTCCCGGACCGGGGCACGAACCCGTGTCCCCTGCATCGGCAGGCGGACTCTCAACCACTGCGCCACCAGGGAAGCCCCCCCACGTGTTCTTTTTACCCCACGTCAATGAAAAGTGAGAATTGAATGCTTTGATGCTTTCTGATCCCTTCCTTCCCTCCCTTCTCCTAATTTCGGATAGTTACGTTGCTGGTTCTTTGCTGGGTTATTTTTGTAACTTGGTATTTATTCTTCACCTAGAACTCTCTGCTGGGCCGCAGGGACTCTCTTTTGTGTAGGATGAGGGTGGCAGCATTGGGACCTCCCCTCTCATGTCCCACTTCTTCCTCCCTAACCGGTTTGATGTACCTTTACTCTCCCATCATCCTGGCTGTTAACGTCTGTGTTCTGTCTGTCACCAAAATGAAGTCTTCTATGCTTTGTTCATTGGTTGACTCTAAAATCTGAAAAATCAATAGACATCATTTACCTGAATATGGCCGTGTAGTGTAATTGCAGTTTTCTGTGGTTCCAAATTCATGACCCCTGGACCACCAGAACGAGGATATTCCTGGCTACTGGAGTGGCAGCGTCTATTTTAACATGGGATTTTCCCCCCTTCTTCCTCCCTTTTGTGGCACTAGGAGATTTGAGGTTTAAGTCCTCCGACCGTGGAGGAAAGAGGGTTAATTTTTGGTTGAATCAGGCTCGGTGTCTGATGGGCTGCCAGGTATACTGTCAGAGAACGAGGTGGAGATTTTAAAGTAAGTCCAAGGAAGGGGACATATGACCTGCAGAAGACGGAAGGAAGGAATGTCCTGAGGCCGGAAAGAAGGCTCTGAGCTAGAGAAGGCGGAGCAGGGTGGAGGCTGTGGGATGAGAGCAGAGGGGACCTTCACCTGCTCCCGGCTGCCCTGAAAAAAGGCCTGGGTGGTGTCTGGACAGCCAGAGTCTCAGGGGCAGCTCAGAAGCAGATGAAGAGCCTGGCAAATGGCATTATTTGAGGACAGGAACTGTGGTCTGCAAGCTTCCCAGCCTCCACTGTCCTGTCCATATTCTGTTTGCAGCGTCCCCACTACTTCCCCTTTTCCTGGGGACAGTGAAGATCTCACTTGATTTGTGGTCCCCCCAGTGGGATTGATGCCTGAATGTATCCCAGGACCCTGTGTGGTCCTGTCCAGTGCATCCTGGGTGGAAGGCTCCCCTCCTGATGCCCCAGGACATTTGCAAGCCCAAGAACAAAGAGGGGTAGGGGCCAGGACCCCCGTGAAGTGTGGCGGGAGACACCCTGGCATTCGTAGTTGAGGAGGTGTTGAACTCAAAACAACTGGAGATCCCCCCCACCCCCAAACTGCAGCAGCCATTTGAGACATTTCTATTACAAAAGCCCTGGGAATTCTTTCTCACATGGCATCCAGTGGATTAAAATCAAGCCACATTTTGGTTCATGACTTTCTAGGCCAGCTTTCCCCCAGCCTCATCTGCACCCAGCATTTCTAATTGCCTGTCTTTTCTTTTTAAATGGGGGACACAAATCATAATGTGCCTTTGACATACCCTCAGCTTCTTAATCATGGTTTTTGCATGGTCTCTCTTTTCTTTCCTGGTCCAGCCCTCTTGGTCTTCTCAGTGGACTCCCTCCTGCTAATTTTTGCCTCGTCAGGCACGCTTTTTGTGTGCTGCTCTTGTGTGAATTCGTGTGTGTGTGTGCGTGTGTGTGTGTGTGAGAGAGAGAGAGAACAGGGACACACCATCCTCTTGTTACTGTCATCCAAAGGCAGCGAATGGGACAACACCACCACTTTTCAGAATTCATGGCATCTCATACTTCATCTCACTAGTGCCGGGGGAGGTGGAATGCAGAGATGGGGAGAGCTGACTCCGGGCCCCATAGCAGGCAGCCTCCCCAGCCAGGCCTCTGGTCCTTGCACTGGCTTCCTTGTGTCTCCAAGGAGGTCTTGGCTGGCCAGGTCTAGGCCGGTGCATGCAGGAAGTAGCAGGAGCATCTCCTGAGGGTCCCTTTTGACTGTTTCCAAGGGATCTAGCTGGAAGCCTTTGTTTTTGAGCGGCCAGCAGGGGGCAGCAGAGAACAAGTAGATTGTAGTTCCTGGTCCAGGAGCTGGACTTGGCCGGGAAAGCTCTGGGCTCTGGAGGTGGCGGCCCTCCAGGGGCCCTGACCACCCCCACTCCTACAGGGTCAGGCTGACTGGCAACAGGGGGGAGGTGTTTAGAACCATGGAATCAGCATGCCTCAGTCTCATCCCCTTGTACAGATGGGGAAACTGAGGCTCAGAGAAGGCCAGTAACTTTCTAGATGCCACTCCAAAGCTGGGGTAGATGGGGGTTAGCATCCAGGTTTCCAGGATTCTGGGCTGGGCCTTTTTGTTCTACATTGTGTTGCTTCCCTCACCAGACAGTCCATACAGCGGTATGATGTTTTTTTTAAAAAACGAAAGGAGAGGCCTTCCCTGGTGGCACAGTGGTTGAGAGTCCGCCTGCCGATGCAGGGGACACGGATTCGTGCCCTGGTCCGGGAAGATCCCGCATGCCATGGAGCGGCTGGGCCCGTGAGCCATGGCCGCTGAGCCTGCGCGTCCGGAGCCTGTGCTCTGCAAGGGGAGAGGCCACAACAGTGAGAGGCCCGCATACCGCCAAAAAAAAAAACAAACAAACAAAAAAAAAACGAAAGGAGAAAAATATGAAACTTCTATTAGAGAGCAACCCAGAGCATGTCTGTAGGCTTAGTTTGGGAGCAGTTGGAGGGGTAAACGTGAGCGGGGCTTGTGTGGGCCTCACAGCCCCTGTTACTGGACGAGTTCTTGTGCCCTGACACACAGGGAGGCCAAACAAACTGAAACGTTGGAGTTTGGAGCAGAGAAAGATTTATTGCAGAGCCATGGAAGGAGTCGGGTGGCTCATGCTCCCAAAAAAACCCTGAACTCCCCAAAAGGTTTCAGCAAAGCATTTTTTTTTCTCCTTTTTTGCGGTACGTGGGCCTCTCACTGTTGTGGCCTCTCCCGTTGCAGAGCACAGGCTCCGGACGTGCAGGCTCAGCGGCCATGGCTCACGGGCCCAGCCGCTCCGCGGCATGTGGGATCCTCCCAGACCGGGGCACGAACCCGTGTCCCCTGCATCGGCAGGCGGACTCTCAACCACTGAGCCACCAGGGAAGCCCAGCAAAGCATTTTTAAAGGCGAGGTGATGGAGGGGTGTTGTTGCTCGCGGCAAACTTCTCGGTGCCAGAATCCTCTGTTGTTGCAGCTGTCTCCTTAGGTCAGGTTGCGATGTTCCTGTAAACCTCCAACAAGATGAGTGTTATTCTCTGTTCTGCAACTTTTTATCTCTATGTGAATGGAAAAGTGTTATACCCTTAAAGGTCAGAGCCTTGAGAATGGGCTATCCTGTATATTTCAGGCTATAGGCAACATTCTTAGCTGGAAGCAAAAGCAATAGAACACAAATGTTAAAGTGAAAGAAACATCTAGTACCAATTGTTCTTCCCTATTACTCCCCCTCTGGCCTGCCCCCTCTGAGAATCATTACTGCTTAACCAAGGCATTTGTTCCCATGTCTGAGCCACCCTCCTGACCTCTGTCTAGTGGGGTTTACATGATGCAACACCAGAGAGTGATTTGGGAGGGTGGCAGGGGGCTGGGGACCAGGCAGAGGGACCCCCTTGGGTACTATGCAGGTGTATTAGGCCTCTAGTGCTGCTGTAGCTAATTACCACAAACTTAATGGCTTAAAACAGCACAAATTCAGAAGTCCCCAAATGGGTCACTAGGCTTGTTTTCTTTTTGGAGGCTCCAGGAGAGAATCCGTTTCCTTACTTATTCCAGCTTCTAGAAGCCCTTGCATGCCTTGGCTTGTGGCCCCATCCTCTGTCTCCAAAGCCAGCGGAGCAGCACCTTCCGCTCCGTCTGTGTTCCTCTCCTTCCGTCATCACATCCCCTCTGTGTTGACCCCCTTGCTTCCCTCTTATAGGCACCCTTGTGGATACATTGGGCCCACCCCACCTGGATAATGCAAGATGACCTCCCCATCTCCAGACCCTTAACTTAAGCACACGTGCAAAGTCCCTGCTACCACGAGGGTAACCTATTCACAGGTTCTGGAGATTAGAATGTGGGCACCTTTGAGGGCCATTATAGAGCCTACCACAGCCAGCTGGTTTCTTTTTGTCCCCAGATCTGTTCTCTGGCCTGCTCTGTCCCCTGAGAGGCTCCACATGCTGATGTGTCCCAGCTCCCTGGCCTTCCAGCCTCCAGTTGGGTTTGGCCAACAGGAGGTACCAGCAGGAGGTCTGCGTGGGAGGAGAGTAAGGCTGGGTCTCTGTTTCTCCCACTCCCTTCTTGCTGGGCTGTGGTTTTGCCGTGTCTATGCTCTTTGTCCTGCGGTCAAAGTTGGGGTCAGGGAGCCCTTCTAGGCCACAGCTCTCACTGCTCCTCAGAGCAGCAGCCCCTCTCCTGGTCCTTCACCCCCACCCATCCCCCAAGGTGCCCCTCATTCTTCGCTGGTTCCCCCAACCCCACCTGCACCTTCATTCAGCTCTCTGCAGTGGCACCTTCAGCTGGGCCCCCTGTTCTCTGCCAACATGCTGCTAAACAGGCATCAAGTCTCCTCCAGACTGGAAGGAGGGAAGGAAAGCTGAGAGGTACAGAAACATGTGCTGTCACCCAGCTAGTCAGGGGCAGGGGCGGAATTTGAATTCCGACCCAGATGAATGGGGACTAGAGTCAGCATTTTCCTGCCCCACTGGGCATGGCCCCCTCTCAGGAGGTGAGGACCCCTTCAGTGGTAGAACCCTCGCCATGAGAGGGGCTCAGCTAGAAGGGGCATCTAAGGGTTTGGTGCGTGTCCCGAAGTTGATGGCATGCCAAAGGGCTAGAGCGCGTGCCCAGTTACTGCTTGTCACAGGCCAAACCACCTCCTCGTCCATGAGAAATGGCCAGGCAACCTCAGTCGGATGCATTTAGCCAACAGTTCAACCTTCAATAGAGTGGGCTCCGCTGGAGGCTTGGCGTGAGCCCGGGGACGGATCAGCGCCCCTTTTTGAGTGCCTTTTCCCTTGCTTCACGGTGGGCAGTGTAGGTGCCACTCGGCAGACGAGCCTCAGCTCTGGGGAGGATGCTGCTTGCCCAGGTCACACAGCTGGACTCACTAAGTGGCAGCGGTAAGGATAACCCAAGCTGAAGAGCAGAGCTGGCATTTCTCTTAATTTCCTGCCAGGCTATTGCTCCTAGGGGGTCCAGGCAGCAGGTGAGAATAAGAGCTGGGGAGTGAGGGGCCACCTGGGCCTTCCCTGGCTCCTGATTTCCCCTGAATAATAGATGTTTCATGGAAAGTGCTGGAGTCCTGGCTTCCCCATGACCACCGTCTGCGTGATGACAGCCAGGCAGCCCAGGTTTGGGTCCTCGGATAGCCACCATCTGGTTGCCTGCTTTTCCCTCTTCCTCCCTGGGTTTCCCATGTCTTGTACCAGAGACTCCGTCTTGAACTTCACCTTGATTGATCGGCCTGCAAATGAGGGACCACCTTGGCGGCCTCCAAGTACCTGCTGTTTATGGGGAGGCTGCCCCCTGCACAGCCTTTTCCCCCATCCCTCCCCTCTCAGGGCTTTCAAGGAAAGGTTAGGTATGGCCCCATTCTTATGTATGGCCATTTCGAGTGTTCAGAGTTCCTGGCCTAATTACAATTGCTCCATTACTTCAGGTATTCTCATTAGTGTGAGAATCCCATGAACGAAGAATCTCGCCTTTCCTCCTGCCTCCAATAAAAATATCATTTGAAGATGTAATGGAGCATTTGTCTCTCCTCAGCAGTCTTGGAGGCTGGCAGCTTTTACTGAGTGTGACAGCCTCTGGAGGGCAGAGAATTTCTTCGGCTTTGTTCTCTGCCACGTCCCCAGTAGCTAGAATAATGCCTGCCCCGTACCACGGGTTCAGAAGTACCTGCTGGTCATGACCCAATGTAGTCCATTTCTTTATGAAAAACACAACTTGATTCCTACATGTGTAAGGACCCTCAGAAAGTATCTAACAGCTTATTTTGCAGATGGAGGAACTAAGGGCCAGAGATAAGAAGGGACACGTCCAAAGTCACGACAGTGAGTCTCTGACAGATCCAGCGCTGGCATGAAATGTGTTGCCAGCATGTTCTCCACCAGTTCCACTTGCAATTTGTGGCTCTTTGCATCCCAACATTTTCCTTCTGCCTCACCAATTTTTTTTTCTCTACTCTTTGGTGGCATGTTGGGGTTCCCCCCCTTTTTAAACCTCCACCCACGCTCTGTTCTTCTGAATGTCCTACGAGGCCCCTGGTTTGCCTGCCTCCTGGCTGACAGGCTCAGCTATCCCAGCCCCCAGTTGGGGCTGCCCGTGGGTCTCACCTCCCCAGCCTGCATTACGAAGGAAAGATGGAGACCTACGTTCTGCAGAGCTGGTTGCCCAGGGCGGGCTGCGACCACAGCCAGACTGCCAGCTCCTTGATGAGTTAGGAGAGAGACACCCAGAGACAGAGGCAGAGGGATCTCTCTCCAGGGGGTTACAGGTAAGCAGTATAACTGGGGACCAGCTGGCAGCCTGTTGCCCCCCCTTGTGGCCTGAGAAGTAGGGAAGCAAGTTGGTGAGCGAGAGAGGCATGAGACAGATGTATGGGGGGGGGGGAGAAAGGAAGAGTAGGAAGATAAGAGGGAGAGGAAGAGGGAGAAAAAAGGAAGAAGAGAGAATTTTTAAGATCTGATTCCCCGTGTGCAACACCCCTGTATCCTAATAATAAGTCAGACCTTCTGCAGAAGCTGTCAAAACGCCTTAACTAGACCCTCCTAAAGGAAGAGTTGGATGGGATCAGCCGGCAGACAAATGCCCAGTTCACTGAGGTCTGCTACAGAATGACCTTGAGTCTGAGGCACAGGCTTCCGTTCCCCTCTGGGTGCAGGCAGGGAGGAGTGAGAGTAGCTCCGTCCAATAGGAAGATAGTACAGGTCACGAAGGTAGCTTACGATTTTCTAGTAGCCATGTTAAAAAAAATAAAAAGGAAATAGGTGGCGTTAACTTTAACCCAGTCTGTCAAGAATGTTATCATATTATCGTTCATGAGACACTTTGCACTCTGATTCTCACACTAAGTCTTCGAAGTATAGTTGATGCTTCCAGCACGTCCCAGTTCAGACCAGCTGAACTCCAGGTACTCAGTCATCACAGGGCATAGTGGCTACTCTACTGACAGTGAATATACACCCCATCCTGTTCTGACCCTGGACACCGTAAATTCATTTTACTCATTCTTGAGCTTCATAGAAACATGACCCAACAGTATATTCTCCCCTGTGTTCTCTCACTGCAACAGTGCACAGCCCAGTGCGTTCATCTAGAGGCGTGTTCCGGGAGGTCTTGGCCGGGGGGCACCGATGGTAGTTTCGGTGGGGGCTGGGGAGACAGACAACAAACCAAAAAAGGCCACAGTCACTATCATCCAGTTGTGATGAGGGCTCTGTGACAGGCTGGGGGGTTGCCACTTACAGTTGTGCGGGTTGTGCATTGCACAATTCCAGGGGGCCCCTGTTTTCCTCACTGTCATCTTGGATATGTGCAGTTACTGTAGACCCCCAGTAGATGGCAGGAAAATGTCTTAAGGAAACGGTAGCTTTTCTTAATCTGCACAGTTGCCTTCTTGGCTAGTGCCAGGCTGCATGTTTCAGCTAAGTTGGCCTGTGAATGTTAGTTTCTGAGGGCAGGGCCTGAGCATGTCCCCAGCTGGTACTGTGGGCAGTAGCAGTTGGCCAGAGCCAGGCTAGGGGGGGGCAGCCAATGCCTGGGACCCTGGGCTTTCTTCTCCATCCAGCACAATCTCATCCTTGAAGGGTGTGGTGTGTGGGGGGTGCATAGCCAGGGCTGGGATTGGTGGTTAAGACAGGAGGAGGGGTGGTGGCCTCTGAGTTGATCGCCTCTGCAGACTGGCTCCTATTAGATCATTCAAGGCATCCCCCCAACACACACACACCGCAGGAAGCTCTGGAAGGATTTCCACCCTCCATGCCCCAGATCCGAGTCTGTCTTGCTGGGGTTCTGATCTGAGGGTTAAGGGTGAGTCTGATTTTCCCGACGCACTGCGGGCGTCCTGCTCTTTCTCAGGACTCAGGCCCCTCAGGCGTGGCCCCCGCCTCTTGTACAGTGTGTGAGCTGACATCGATTTTCTCCAGGTCTCCCTGTGGCGCTGGAGAACCTCTCTGTCTCTTCCCATCTGTCCCCACCTCTGCTCCCTGCACTCCGCCCCAGAAGCTGATCTGTGTGGACATGGCTCCCTCTGGCTTCTGTTGGGTTCTTGGCACCTTCTTCTCCAGAGGAGAGTGAGGTCAGGCTTTTGTTTCCTCTGCTTGCTTTCTGCGGGGATTTGCTGGCCTGGCTGATGAAAGGTCACACCTTCTCCAGGGCAGCGCTCTGCACCCATCCCCCACTGTACTAGTCGCCCATGGCTGCTGTAGGAAATCGCCACACATTTGGTGGCTGAAAACAACACAGATCTTACAGTTCTAGAGGTCAGAAGTCTGAAATGAGTCTCAGGGAACTAAAGTCAAGGTGTCAGCAGGGTTGTGTTCCTTCCGGAAGCTCTGGGGGGCAGAATTCCTTCCTTCCCTCTTCCAGCTTCTCCGCCTGCCTGCCTGCCTTGGCGGCTCGTGGCTCCATAGCCCTCCACCCCTGCTTCTGTCATCACATCTTCTCCGATTCTCTTCTCTCTCTTATGAGGACCTTTGTGATTACACTGGGCCCACCCCAATCACTCTGGATCACCTCCCCACCTCAAGATCACATTTGCAAAGTCCCCTTTTTCCATGTAGGGTAACTCATTCCCAGGCTTTGGGATTTATTAGGACCTGGACATCTTTGGGGGACTATTCTGCTGACCGTACTTTATTTCAGAGTTCTGGTTACCACACCCTCCCCTGCTTCCTAGAGTAGTGATGGGCCGTGGCTCTGGGGTACTGCACTGTTACACGTGGTTTCACTGTATCCTGCCCTCGCTTTTATAAAGTCCCCTTTCAAAACTTTCCTCAGATTACCCAAAGCGACGGTGCTATTGGATCCCTGCTATTCGGATTCCTGCTAAAGCTTGGCTGATACGCCTACCCAGTTAATGTAGTCTTTCCAGCAATCTTTGAGGTGGATTTATCACCCTCCCCCTTCCTCCCCAAAGGCCCATTTTATTGAGGAACTTGGGGGCTGGAGGGGGGTTATGTAACTTGTCCAAGGTTGCATGGGTAGGTCACGGCAGAGCTGGGATTTGAACCAGAACTAACTCTGACCCCAGAGCAGAGCTCTCCCTCCTGCTGTCACTGACTCTTATAGCCTGGACTGGAATTTTTCCATCCATTAGGCATTCACTCTCTGACTGCTGACATTGTAGTGATTTTCATAAAATACAGGTGACTGTTCCTCGGTGGTCGTCTTGGCTGTCCCCTTGCATTGGAACATTGGGACGTTGCCACTCTCAGTTTGGTTGTCCAATTAAAGCTGACCATGACTACTGTCCACTTGCCATAATGATTCCCTGGGGTCCTTCAGAGATCATCTCAGTGACACCCATCCCGCTATCTCCAGGGTCACATCAGAGGTCAGCATAGAATGAAGGTTAAGAGCAAGGGCTCTGGAATTGGACAGGCTTGGATTCCTAACCCAGTGTGACCACTTACCAGCTGTGTGATGTTGTGCAAGTTACTTAACCTCTCTGAGCTGTAGTTTCCTCACTTGTACAATGGAGGTTATGATTGTGGCTACCTTATAGGGTAGTTGGGAGGACTGAATTTGTTAATGCGCATTCTGAAGTACTTAGAAATGCACTCGCTGACCATGACAGTGAGTGACCATGTCGGCTGCTTTTATTATTACGATCACTCTGCATGCTGTCACCTCAGGGTCACCCCTACACGCACTGAGGCTGCACCCTGGCAGTCCCAGCCTTATGTTTGCCTTCAGAAAGCCCTCTGTTCAGGTGCCCTCTGTATTTTGGCAGGACCCCCACTGCCTGGCTCTAGGTGAGAGTGAATTTTCACAGCCATCCTGTAGCCCTGACAGCTCCTGCCAGTGTGGTAATGAGGGATACCCGGCCTCGGGGAGACTGCTGCATATTTTGTGCCAATGTGAATGGTGCAACCTTTCACGGACATCCCTTTTTTGTAATAAATACTGCAAATGGCCAACACTGAATCTTCAGTTCTTTCACAGCTACTTTTCAGGACCCCTTTGGGGAATTCTTTGGAAGAAAAGTGACACCAATCTCAAAACTTTGTATTAATCCTGCTGACTGCTTTGCATGTGTCTCTTAGAAATGCCTTTTCCTTTCCTGGAACTTTGCATCTCTGGCTGGCCCCTCACGGCTGCCCTGTCAGCTCCTAGGGCTGGCATCAGAAGGCCTCATCTCCGTCCGGGGCTTGTAAATGGCCCTGAGTTCAGATCTGAGGAAGGAACATGAAAAACATTCTTTGGCCCACGGGAGGGGAAGCTTGGCAGTGGGGTAGCAGCAGCAGAGAGGCTTCCTCTGATTCAGTGAAGCCATCAGCTGTCTCTCCAAATGCTCCTTCCCCTCTGTGCCTTGTTTTGGTTAATTTAAGAACAGCTGCCCTCAGTGGGAACCAATTTCTGGCGGTGTGCAGAAGCCAGCTTCCCAGGAAGGCTGCTGGCATGGGATCGGCAGGTTAGCTGGGGATTTAGAGCCAGGGATCATCAGAGTGTGCCACTTAAACGCCTCCTTCCCTTCTTGAGGAGCCCCCATCATTCAGGATGAGTAACTTGGTTATTCCTGGAGAGAGTTAGAAGCAGCTTGAGAACCTAGAACTATGATAGAAGGAGTCTTGTGACAGACCAGATGGGTGGTCACCAAAGCCTTTTCCTTCTATCCCTGGGCGCACGACTGGCCTGCTTCCCAGTTCCGCCTGCAGTTAGATGGGTCCATGTGCCTGAGCTCTGGCCAGCGGAATGGGGGTGGAGGTGATGCACACCGCTTCTGAGCTTGGCACCTAAAACCCTTGCATGATCGCCTTCCTATCTGCCGAATGATGATGCCCAAGTGTCACTGAAGCCGCATGCTTCGTGGACTGTGTAACCAGGATGCTTCCGTTCACTTGCCATCTCTTTGTCTTTTCCTTTCATCCTTCCTTTCTCTTTCTTTATCCTTGGCCTCCCACTTCTCAGTTGCCTCCTGTAAAATATTTTACCCATTATGTATGAGATTCCTGACTTTCAAACTATTCAGTACTGACACTTTCTGGGGAATCCATATATTCCTACCCACACTGCCAAGAATGGGATCAGCAAAGCCAGTAAAATTCCAGATGGAGGACCCATTCTCCTAGGATGGAGATGAAGTTATGGCAGAGCTGATAACACTGCCTCTAGCTGCAAATCCAGATGGTTCCTCAATATTGTGAAAAATTAATTCCTGGTTATCTTTGAAATAAAGAAACAGAAGCACAGATACTTAATATCTCTCAGTAAATTCCATTGCGTTCTGGGCACAAGAGTTCAAGTCGCTATCAAGGAAGGATGACTCTGCCTTCACCTCCGAGTCCACATTGTATGGGGCTTGCCCTTGCAGCCCTCCACAAGGCAAGTAAAATTCCATAGTCATCATCAGATTTGTCAGTAAGGATGTCTTCCCGCTAAAACTGAGATCGTTCTGTAAGTAAATCTCAAACAGGGGAATGCATCTAATTAGAATTATAACGATACTGCCCAACTTGCACTGTAGTATTCCAACCAATTTTATTCTTTTTTATTTTATTTATTTATTTATTTATTTATTTATTTATTATTTTTTGGCTGCATTGGGTCTTCGTTGCTGTGCGCAGGCTTTCTCCAGTTGCAGTGAGCGGGGTCTGCTCTTTGTTGCAGTGCGTGGGTTTCTCATTGCTGTGGATTCTCTTGTTGCAGAGAATGAGCTCTAGGCGTGCGGGCTTTGGTAGTTGCGGGTTGCAGGCTCGGTAGTTCGGTAGTTGTGGGTCACGGGCTTTAGAGCGCAGGCTCAGTAGTTGTGGCGCATGGGCTTAGTTACTCTGTGGCATGTGGGATCTTCCTGGACCAGAGCTCGAACCCGTGTCCCCTGCACTGGCAGGCGGATTCTCGACCACTGCGCCACCAGGGAAGCCCTATTCTTTTTTAAATTGCCAATTTAAAAATACTTCCATTTGAAAGATACACAAAGATTAGCTCTCAATTTTCAATTTTGGCGTCAATCTTACTTTAATG
Source organism: Hyperoodon ampullatus (assembly GCF_949752795.1). Lineage (NCBI taxonomy): Eukaryota > Metazoa > Chordata > Mammalia > Artiodactyla > Ziphiidae > Hyperoodon > Hyperoodon ampullatus. Next base: position 40,827,984 of record NC_136932.1, on the reverse strand, counting down.
GAGCATCTTTCACCAGTGGGTTTTTTTTTTTTTTTTTTTTTTTGCAACCTTCAGCTGCTGCATTAAAATCTTCTCAGGAAAGAAACACCCACCCTGGTTTTGCGTAAAGAAAAAGTGAAATTACTAAATAAAACACAAACTATCTAAAGAGACACATGAAGCTGGAAGACAGATCTGAAGGAATTGAGTTATCTGTCGCTTGTTCATTATAGCTGTGGACTTACTGAGTCACAGCTTTGTGTCTTCCAAGTGAAAAAAGAATCATCCAAGAAATGGTTTAAAATAATAAAACCTGAAGCCACACATCATCCTTTCATCTTAATGAGAGTCCAATTTACAATAACATTTTGTATCAGATAGTTCTGAAGTCCCCCCTCCCCCCCCCAGAATTGTTTGTTGGCTGAAGCATTGTAGCCTTGAAAAAGCACCAAATTACTAGCGGTGGGGTAGGGTGGGGTGGGGGCGCGGAAACTGTGCTGCTTTCAGAAATGAACTTCCTGGCAATCAGCCTGTCATGGAAGAAAGAGCATGTTTAAACTAAAAGTATCCTATAGAACGCCTACTCAAACCTTCACTCCAGTTTAATTACTTAAGCCATGTGTCCAATAGTGATATCAGGTTATTGAACAAACACAGCATCTTGACATGGATGCTGAAAGCTGCCTTTGTTGAGTGATTACTGGGCATATGCAGTCACATTTCCAGAAATGTGCCGTTTATTAAGTTGGAGCTCTCCTGCCGTTCCTTCCCCAGGCTCTGGCCAAACAAGCGTCTGAACAGGGCTGCTGTGAGGAGGGAGAATGGCACTTCTTTTAGGGCAATTTCCAGACTACTCTGAACCAGGGATATCTTTTATGACCAAGTCTGAATTTCTAGATTTCAAACGTTATCTTTGTCCTATTAGGAATCCGAGGCTTAAGCACTTGTAGATCCCACTTGCCAGCTCTTTCTTTACTTCTTCCAGCTTCCCGACACAGTTAAATCACAAGTTTGGCTAAGTCACCAGTACCTGCAAAACACACGCAGAATCTGTTTCTCACCACCTCTGGCTGCCAGCGTCCCGTCCGAGCCATCTTTAGCTCCTCCCACTCAGATTCTTTTTTTTTTTTTTTTTTTCTTTGCACTACGCGGGCCTCTCACTGCTGTGGCCCCTCCCGCTGCGGAGCACAGGCTCCGGACGCGCAGGCCCAGCGGCCATGGTTCACGGGCCCAGCCGCTCCGCTGCATGCGGGATCCTCCCGGACCGGGGCACGAACCCGCGTCCCCCGCACCGGCAGGCGGACTCCCAACCACCGCGCCACCAGGGAAGCCCCCCCACTCAGATTCTTACAGTATGCCCCATAATTGGTCTCTCTGCTTCCACCGTTGTTCTCTGACAACCTATTTCAACACGGCGTTTGGAGTGATTCTTTTAAAAGCCAAGATGTTCCCATTGTCCCTTTGGATCCACTCTGGCTCTTGTCTAGTTCTCTCCATGCCCTCGGAGGTTGACCACAGGGCCCAAAGCAAGAGGATCGCTTGCTTTCTGGTTTCTGGTTGGGTTTGGCCAGTGGGAGGCCTTGGCAGGAGATCAAATGGTAGGAAAAGAGTGAGGTCAGGGGGTTGGTTGTGTCGTGGCTGAAGGTGGCAGGTCCTATCACGAAGCCCTCTCTGCAGTTATTCTCTCCAGATGCTGGTGACGGTTTCCTTCCCTTCAGGTCCAGAGATAGGCCTCTCACTGTTACCAGCCCTGGGTACCACTCTCTACCTCCTGATTTCCCTTAACCCTGCCCACACTTTTGTAAATGGGTGCTCTCATCACAGGCTCCTCCATTGTTCCAGTGAGAGGACCATGTGTTTCTAGCTGAGACCCCACTGATCAGCCTCGTCCACCCCATCCTTCTAGTGCCTACTCATCATTCTGATCTCAGCCCAAATGTCACTCCCTTTAGGAAGCTTCACCTGAACAGTGTAATGTTGTACTCATTCCTAGAGCCCTCTTTTTTTTTTTTTTTGCGGTACGTGGGCCTCTCACTGTTGTGGCTTCTCCCGTTGCGGAGCACAGGCTCCGGACGCGCAGGATCATTGGCCACGGCTCACGGGCCCAGCCGCTCCGCGGCATGTGGGATCCTCCCGGACCGGGGCACGAACCCGCGTCCCCTGCATCGGCAGGCGGACCCCCAACCACTGTGCCACCAGGGAAGCCCCTAGAGCCCTCTTTTTATCCTTCGGGGCACTTTTTGACGAGTTTAATCATTTGCCGTCTTCTTTTTTGCTAGACTCTGGTTCCATCTTCAGGGATGGGTCTAGTGCCCATCCTCTTATCCCCAGACCCTAGCAGAGGGTCTGTGGGGACCCAGGAAACATTGCTTCAGTGATGGAGTGAATGAATGACTGAAAAGACCCTCTCCTCCAAGAGGCCTTCCAGGGTCTTCCAGGAGAGCAGCCTCTCTTCTCTCTCAGCATCAGTGGCAATGGCCCATGCCACTCTTATAGCGTTTGTCTCTTTTTATTTATTTTATTTATTTATTTTTGTCTGCATTGGGTCTTTGTTGCTGCGCACTGGCTTTCTCTAGCTGTGGCGAGCAGGGGCTACTCTTCGTTGCGGTGTGCGGGCTTCTCATTGCGGTGGCTTCTCTTGTTGTGGAGCACGGGCTCTAGGCGCGCGGACTTCAGTAGTTGCGGTGCGCGGGCTTCAGTAGTTGTGGCTCGTGGGCCCTAGAGCACAGGCTCAGTCGTTGTGGTGCATGGGCTTAGTTGCTCCACGGCATGTGGGACCTTCCCGGCCAGGGCTCGAACCCGTGTCCCCTGCATTGGCAGGTGGATTCTTAACCACTGCACCACCAGGGAAGCCCGCATTTGTCTCTTTTTACCTTGCTCTCTGTGTTTTGTGCCCATGCCTGCCAGCTCTCCCCACCCTGATCTCTCTCTGGATGACCCAGGTCTCAACCCTTTTGAATCTCCAGCACCTCGAGCAGTGCCCGGCACATAGTAGGTACACAATAAACAGTTGAGAGGTAAATCAATGATGGAATGCCTGAGTTTGGGAACAGACCTTGTTTATCTGTGGCTCAACACCAGATGCCCCAGGGTGGCTTATTTAATTGTCATTTTCTTTGTGAATTCATTATTGTTTTATTTCAGTGTTGTTTTTTTCCCAAAAATCTGCTGCTCCCTGGGCCTGCAGAGATTGCTTTGAACCAGGCCAATCAAATGCTGGGCAGCTGTGTGAGGAGGGAACACAGGGCCAGGGGAGAAGGAAGCTGCAGATAGGCAAAGCTGGAGCCCTGGAAACCACAGACCAAACCCCAAAGAATGCAACAGTCATGACACCACAGCCAGAGGGATGGCTGAGCCCATAGCCCCAGGACCGCGTTCCTCTCTCAGGAGGCGCCTGGGGCTCAGAGACAGCAGCTTGGCAGTGCAAGTGGTGCTGGTGCCTCTATGCCAGCTGTCCCTGAGTCCTCACTTTCTCAGCCCTGCCTACCCCTGCCAGGCAACTGTCTCCAAATCCAGCTGATTCCTTCCTTCCGGGGCACAGTGGGGGCAAAGGCATGGTCTCTGGGGTCAGATGGGTCTGAGCTTCAGTCTTGGCTTTGCTACTTTTAGTTGTGTGACCTTGGCCTTCATCTCCCCAAGCCATAGTCTCCTTATCTGCAAAGTAGGAATGATAATAATGCTCACTGCAGACTGTGGTGAGGATTTAGAGGGGGTCACAAATAAGGAGTGATGAACACAGTGTGTAATGTTGGCTTTGATTAAAATTGATGCTATTGTCGACTGTTGTTTTCATACTTGTTTCAATGGCCTGAGCCCAGGCCTTTGGCTGCTAAGAGGGTGCCCAAAAAAGGGCACCATATCCAGCCAGTGGTGGAATGAGCTCCCCATCACTGGAGGTAATCAAGAAGCTACCAGCTGACTTTTGTTGGGCTTTATGCCCTGGATGGGAATAGTGAGGGCCAGGGTGGTTGGCCTGGAGGGTCCCCAGTCAGTTACTGAGGAGAGGTTTTCATTCTGTTAAACAGTGAGCCGGGGACTCCATGTGTTAGTGTGCTGCCTGGCAATTAAAATCGGAAGAGTAATCTGAAGAGAGTTCCAGCTCCGTTGTTTGCCCTTTTAATCTGGTCTGTTGCCATGGGAACGGCAAGTGATTGCAATCACCACTGTTTGTATTGTGAGCTCGCTCCCATCGATATGGCTTTTGAAAAATAAGAAATACAAATCCTGACTTCGGATGCCACTCATTATTCAGAGCAAACCCCTGAGAAGTTCTGTCAAACGCTTCCTTCCTGGTGCACAGGCTCTGGTTTGGAAATTCCCAGCAGCCCAGCTCCCGGCCTGCTTCCTTTCTGCCCCTCTCAGCCAGGTGGATCTGCAGAGGATGTGTGCAGAGGACCGTCACCCGCCGCCCAGAGGAGTCTGGGTGAAGATTTGCCACCTGGCTTCCCTCACTGCTGCCTGTGGCACTCCATTCCAAGCTCATTATTATTATGTCAATGGCTCATAATCACCTTACTTACCACTTCCTGAAGATGAAGAGAGAGATGTCGTCCAAGGCCAGAGTCCTTGCAGAGTGATGGGTGGGGAAGAACAGGCTGCTTGCATCTGCATCTGAGAGGTTTATGACATGTCCTGGCTCATGGGTGCCTGCGGGGACTCAGCTGCACCCAACCCGCCTTCCCCAATCCCCCCAGTCTCTTTGGCTGGATGCTCAAATCCAGAGGCTGCCTGGAGGGACATCACCCCAGCCTCCTTCAAGTGAACCCCCAATGCCTTTGTCTCCCCCTTATGCTTACAGAATTGGTTATTGGGAGATTGTGAAAATGTTGGCCTAATGCCTGGAGATAATTGATTATAGCATTTTTCTTTGAGTAGGGAAAGACTCCGGAGAATGTCCAATCCCACCCCGTGGTAACAACTGAGAATAAACTCCGAGTGAGGAAGTGACTTGCCAGAGGTCTCGTATTAAGAGAGGGTCTCCCAGCTCCTGTCTTCTTGATTCTGTGTAAATCCAATCTCATTTGCGAGGCATGCCCCCAGGGTACTTTATTTCATAAACTTTGCAAAATTAAAACTACTTTGTATTTGAAACACATACATACTTTAGATCACTTTTCTTAAGTAAGATGCAAGTTGGAATAACATTTTTTTAAAAATGAGTTTAATTCTAGAAATTGGTACTTTGTTGATATTATGTTCTCAACCCAGAGCCACAGGCTAGGGGAAGGGATAGACCCTCACTGATTTCAAAATCAGCCTTGACCTCCGGGCCTGGTTCTGGGAATCTTCTAGCTGTGTGGCCTTGGGGGATCCACTTCACCTCTTGGGCCCTCTGTATCCTTTTCTGTAAAATGGGGAGAATGGAGCTTGCCTTGTTGACCTCACATTATTTATGAGGCTTCCCATGAGTTCATGGATATGGATGCATTTTATCAGGTGTAAAGAATTGTATTGAATTGTGGCTGTTATTTTTTTACAATTAATTTTCTTTTTTTAAAATATCTTTATTGGAGTATAATTGCTTTACAATGGTGTGTTAGTTTCTGCTTTATTACAAAGTGAATCAGCTATACATATACATCCCCTATGGCTGTTATTGGTACAGATTCTTAGAGTTAGGTCTCCTGGTTTCACTAGGACTAGAATTTCTTTTCTAGGCCAAATGTCTTCATGGTGAATCTAAGTTTTTACTCTTTTTGTTTGGATGAAAATTATTCCCCTTTGATATTTTGACATTGCATTAATCTAAGATTCTCTGGTGTAGATGATAAACCAATCAAGCATGTTCAAGTTACCCACCCACCTCCAAACCTCCAGGGTCTAACTCTATAGATGATCTAGGTTTTCATTCATTCATTCATTCATTCAACACGTACTATGTGCCAGGCCCTGTGCTGAGCTCCAGGAGTCAATGGTAAATACATACAATGGTCCCTGCTTTGTGAAGCTTCCGTCAATTCTCTGCCTTTCCCATCAGCTCCCTGGTAGGACCACGGTTTTCAGCCTGGTATTTGGGGTACCTTTTTTTTTTTTGCTTAATGACCTGGCATTTCTTCTGGCTTTTTAAAAAAATTAATTAATTTTATTTATATTTATTTTTGGCTGTCTTGAGCCTTCATTGCTGTGCCTGGGCTTCCTCTAGTTGCAGCAAGTGGGGCCTACTCTTCGTTGCGGCGTGTGGGCTTCTCATTGCAGTGGCTTCTCCTGTTGCGGAGCACGGACTCTAGGTGAGCGGGCTTCAGTAGTTGTGGCACATGGGCTCAGTAGTTGTGGCTCACAGGCTCTAGAGCGCAGGCTCAGTAGTTGTGGTGCACGGGCTTAGTTGCTCCGCGGCATGTGGGATCTTCCCGGATCAGGGCTCGAACCCGTGTCCCCTGCATTGGCAGGCGGATTCTTAACCACTGCCCCACCAGGGAAGCCCTGGGGTACCTTTTAGAAAGCCTCAGAAAGAGAGGTGAAGTTTTATCTTAAAAACAGCTGCATTTTCAGTTTAAACTAGACTCTGATCCTTCTAGGGCTGGAGCCGTGTCTTGTGGACCCCCTTGTGTCCCCAGATGGAGCACAGAGCCTGCCACATAGTAGAGGCTCGGTATTAGTAGAATGTAACTAAATTCCCAGAGATGGCTGGCTAGCCAGTTGCTGAAGACACATGCATGCTTTCCCTCCTGCAGTGTAGCATTGTTGCTGGGAAGTGATTGCCCAGCCAGGGACTACATTTCCATCTAGGTAGGGACACATGAATGTACATGAAAGTGATGTGTGACACTGCTGGCTGAAGGAGCTTAGGAAGTAGGTATTCCTTTATCAGCCCCTTATCCCCTTTGCCAGTTGGAAGTAGGAGTCAAACTATAGCCCATGGGCCAAATCTGGCCTGCTGCGTGTTCTTGTAAATGAAGTTTTATTGAAATTTGCTACTTGTTTTTGTAAATAAAGTTTTATTAGAACACAGCCATGCCCATTCATTAATGTCATCAATGCCCACTTTCTCCCTACAGTGGCAGAGTTCAGTAGTTGTGACAGATGTGGTCTGACCCACAAAGCCTAAAATATTTACCCTCTGGCCCTTTACAGAAAAAGTTTGCAGAGCCTTGCCCTGGAGGATGGTGTGGACACAAGATGGAGAGAACAGTGTCTCTGAATCCTTAAGGGGAGGAAACTTGTTTGCCAGCCAGGAACACCCAACTCACCCTGGACTCTTAGGTGAGTGAGAGGTGATCTTTCATTGTGTCAAGATCTTAAATTTCTGATGTTTATCCAGCAGGAACTAGCATTATTCTAATTGATCCCCAGGCCATATCAGAAGTGTGCTGGGTGGGCGACTGCTTCCAGACTTCTTGATGAATTTGTATTTGAATCTGTGCAGAATTGATTTCCCAAGGTCACTGACACAGCCACAGAGTGGCAAGGGACAGAGACAAAACTAACTTGCCTCAGCTGTTGTGGGGAGGGTCATTGAAAGGATGCCCACGCGCACAGGAGAGACTGGGATCATACAGCAACCCAGGGACAAGACGGGCAGAAGGGGGAGGCCTCCTGGGACCTGGAGCTGAACCCAGGACAGTGTGTGAGGTGGGTGACAACGTGGGCTGCGGATTGAGACGGCCCGGGTTTGAACCTTGCGTCTGCCGTTTACTGGCTGGGTGACCTTGGCAAGTTCCTTCATCTCTCTGAACCTGTATCCCCGTCTCTTAAATGGGAGTAATAACAGACCTAACTTCTGGAGTTGTTATGAGGAATAAATGACTTCTGCTGCTAAGGAGCTTGGCATGGTTAGGGTGCTAGTGCTGGGGGTGGGCCCTAGGTGTGCAGAGGGGACGCGGAGTCTGGATCGGGGGGGTGACGATTGCCAGCCGGTGGTGCAACTGCTCCTCCAGTGGCCCAAGGCAGATCCATGCTTCACGCCCTCCTGTTCGCCACGTGCCCTTATCTAATCACGTTGTGTCCTGTCCATTTTACCTCCAAAATATCTCTCAGATCTGTCCATTTCTCTCTGCCGCCTCCATCACCTCCACCTGGTCGCAGCTGCTATCACTTCCTGTCTGGACGCTTGGTAAACCCTCCTGCCGGTCTTCACGACATCCCATGACCTCCCTCAGATCTCTTCTCTTGACAAAAGCCAGAGTGAGGTCTCTTCCAGGTGCAGACCTGCTCATGTTATTGCCATCTTAAGGCCCTTCCCGACGCAGACAAAGCTGCTTCCCGATGGCCGCCAGCTCTGCCGTCCTCTGTCTCCGTCCTCCCGATGCCTGAATTCCCTCAGTTCTGTGGGGTTGCCGTGACCCCCTCCCCCGCCTTCCTCCAGGGCCCCTGCACACCCTGCTCCTTCCAGTGACGGCACGCAAAAAAAAAAAAAAAAAAAAAAAAAAAAGGGGGCACTGGAAAATGAGGAGGGCAGACAGGATAATCTCGGGACCCCAGCTCTGACACTCCAGGCGTATTGGGTGGAGTGGGGAAGGGCATGAAGTTGCTCTGAGCGTCCTGGGAGGAGGGTGTTATAAAAGTACCATCCTTGCTGGAGGCAGGAGCGTCTGCTGGCTTCGCCCCGTACCTTCCTGTCCGCTAAATCTCAGGGTCACACCAGCCGGGGAGACTGCCAGGGAGAAAGTTTGTTGTCAACATGACCAAGTTCACTTTGGGCGTATTGAAGAAAAAAAAAGCTATTTCCTAGTGTCTAAATCTCATTAAAAAAGCAATTTTGCGATCAATTACAATGCAATTTAGCCACTAACTGTTTAATTATATTAAAAAAAAAAAAAGACAAAGAAGCAGCAGAAGCGAGTTTGTTCTTCCTGTCCTCATATTTATGAGCCGGGCTGAAAGAGCTTGTCTTTGGAGGGCTCTGGAGTAGAATAAGTGGCCATCTTGGCCCAATTACCTTACAAGTTAAACTTTCCAAGTCAATATATTATATTCACCCGAGGAGGTTGTATCGTTTGGAGTATACTGGAGTGGGAGAGATTCATTTTTCTCCGAGAGCTCGGACCTTTCTTATTCTGGCATGCACTATAAAAATTGTATCATTCTAGGTGGCTTTTATTAAAGGAACATTATTTCTGTAAATTATTTTTTAATGCTGTAGAAGAGTTTGCCTTCTGGAGTCATTTCAGCTGAGGAATTGGGGGATGAAATAGAGATTTGAGTCTACAGAGGGCTGGGGGACATCAAGGCTGGGGAGGGAGATACAGAGAAGGCTGGACGTGGGCAGGTCTGCTGTCCCCATAGGGAAAGAGCTTGGAGGGAGGACATGGCATCTGGGCCACATGGGGCGGGGACCATGGGTGCTACACCCACGTGCTCCTTATCCTGAGGGAGAGAGGACGGGCTCCCCTCAGGGGCTGCTGTTGCTGGTGAAGGACAGTATGGAATCCAAGGCCCAGACGCTGGCCCCCCCTGCTAAGTCCCTTTCCATCGCCTTGTCCTCAGGCCTGTTCTCACTCAGGGATCCCCGGCTCCTCTTCTGTGCTCTCTGGTCTATGTCCAACTCCCCTCTTCTCTTGGTGGACGCTCTCCAGCCCATGCACTGCGACCACTGGCACCAAACACTCTGTCCTTCTGGCCCGGTGGGCTCCCTTCTTGCCATGGGAGGGGTATCGGCTACAGAGGGCCCGAACACCTGGGTCTTTGGAAATATTCAAGGGAGGTTTACTTTTGCTTTTCTTCTGCCTGTTGAGGGTCCTTTTTGGTATCAAGAGGCAGAATGGTTATGGCAGGCATGTTGGCTGCAGAAGATAAGTCACTAATGTTGATATTTTTGTTTTTAAAAATGTCTGCATTAATGTTGCATGTGGGCTGGAAGATGCATTAAAGCCATGGAGGGAAGTGATGCATTTCAGCCCCTGGAACATCAATGGTGTGGTTAGAGCCTGATGCCCACAAAGCTTTGGCCATGGGTTATGTTCATAGAAATCTTTAAGCTTCACAGCAAGAAAGTCTTTTCCTTGTCCTCAGACTGAGTCTCACCTGTGGCTCATGTGAGCCCTGATTCTGGCTACAGGATGAGGACTGATCCCAGCCCTGGGCTGAGCTCTGACCCCAATTCCAGACTGAGCTCTGGCCCCAGCCCAAGACTGAGGTCTGAACACTAGTCCCAGAATGAGCTTGGATCTTTGCGTGGTCAGTGCTGTGAGCCAGCCATAGCCAAGCCCAGCCCCTCCATTGTCACAAGCACATGCCGACATCACAGGGAAGCCTGTTGGGACGTGACTTTCATCCAGGTCCTGCACCCACGAGGCTCGGAGCCTCCCACAAGTGGAGGAAAGATAACTGAAGCTCTTCCAAATCATAAGTGCTGTTGCTCAAACATGTGGAAGGAGGCCTGGGGAAGATGAAGAAAGTGAGCATTTTACCCAAACACCAGCTGGACCCACCATCTGCTCAGCAATTGTCCCTTTGAAGATGCCACAGCTTCCTCTCACCTCCCCCACTGCTGTGGACCTAATGTGTATCCCCCACCCCAAATTCATATGTTGAAATTCTCATCCTCAGTGTGATGGTATTTGGAGGTGGGACCTTTGGGAGGTGATTAGAGTTAGATGAGGTCATGAGGATGGGGCCCTCAGGATGGGATTAGTTCCCTTCTAAAAAGAGGACAAGACACAGAGCTCTCTCTCTCTTCACCACATGAGGACACAGCAAGCAGGCAGCCATCTGCAAACCAGAAAGAGGGCTCTCACCAGACACTTAATCTGCAGGGACCTGGATCTGGGACTACCCAGCCTCCAGAACTGGGAGAAATCAATGTTTGTTGTTTCAGCCACTGGTATCTATGGCACCTTATTGCAGCAGCCCTAATGGACTAAGACCCCTCCCCCACCCCTTCTTGGCTACAGGCTCTTCATTTGGCTTAGATCATCAGGCACTGCCTCTGGGAAGCCATAAAAAAGTGATGACAATGATGATGATGATGATGATGATGGTGATGAAGGCCAGTACTTACTATGTGCTGGGCACTGGGTTACATGTTTTGCCCGTGTGATTTCATAGAACCCATACAAACAACTCTGTAGGCTCCATATCCTTGTCTGTTTGACAGAGGGGTTCCATGACTTACGGAGGCCCAGGAAAGATGCAAACTTAGGCCTTTCTGATTTCATGGAAGATGATTTAACCCCCATGCTGCTTCCCAAGAACAGCTTTAAGCAGAGAAATGAAGTGGTCATCTCTACACTTTAGGAAGATCATATGGGCTGCGGGCACCCATGTGGGGTGGAGTTGAGAGGGAGAGCGTGGAGGCCGGAGACTGCCCCAGAGTCCTGCCCTCCATAGACGCATCAGTGAATCCTCCACAGGAAGAAGCCAAGGAGCCGGTCACCCCCCCGACCCCGCCACCTGCCGGTCTGAACTCATCCCAGGACACGGCAGCTTCACGAGTAAAGGCTCTGAGACCCAAGAGGTGGCCAGAGCCTCCACACCCTTCCCAGCCAACGTGGTGCATCCCCGGTCAGCTTGGCCAGCCTTGACCACTCTGTTTTCTACTTTATCTAATTCCCAGTCAGCCTGGTTCTGGGCCATTGCTGCCTAGACAGAACACATAATTATGTATTGATTTCCTTCCAAAGATGCACGGCCTTGAGTTAACACGGCACTTTTGTGGCCCTACATAAACACAATCTGAGGAGCAAGAGGGTTCGATTTTGGGGGGAAATCAGAGGATCCTGACTCTGAGGTGGGGAGGGGAGGGCCTGTCACGACACAGGAGTGAGAATAGCCACCACAGGACTTTGGAGGAGGGAGCGGGCTGGCCTCTGGGGAGATGCAGATGCTACTGGAGGCTGGGTGGATGGGGGGTTGGCCATGGAGGGGAAACAACCCTGCTGTCAACCTTGATCATTGGTAAAGGAGTACAGATTCTGTGTGTCAATTTGTCCATCTCTGTATCTCTCCCCCATCAGTACAGTTTCCCACGAGTTCCCCCCGGTGATTAAGTTTCACGGTGCTCTGCCAGATGGCATATTCTCCCACTTTCCTGGTCCTCCAGGGACTGTCGGAAATACAGGCCAAGCACTCTTACCTCAAAATTACATTAAGAGTTTAATTAACAGAAATGACTCCATAACCCATAGATCACACTCTCAATGCGTGTGCCACATGCAGACACACGGAAGCTCTTGGCTGGCTCCCTTTGCCTCTGGGGACTCACCCACTGCTATCAAATCAAGCTGTCATCTTCCCTCATTCCTCAAGAAAAACTTTGTCAGGGTGGGGGCACAGCCTTAAACACAAAATCTTGAGGTATCCCCCTCCGCCAGAATCCATGCCCAGAGGCACTGAAGTTGTTCCTCTTTATTTTTTAAAAAATATTTATTTATTTATTTGGCTGTGCTGGGTCTTAGTTGCAGCACGCGGCATCTTTGTTGCAGCATGCGAACGCTTAGTTGCGACGTGCAGGATCTAGTTCTCAGACCAGGGATCGAACCCGGGCCCCCTGCATTGGGAGTGCGGAGTCTTAAGCACTGGACCACCAGGGAAGTCCCTGTTCCTCTTTAAAGTTCAACAAAAGTCAGTCCGTAGGGTCAGCTTCAGATGTTGGAGCAGGGCAGACTGCCGGTCCACCACCTTCCTGCGCTCAGGATGGAGGCTGCGAGCCAGACGGGTTTGGTGGGCTGCTCGGCCTGCCCCCGCCAAAGGGGCTGCATCACTGGGTCTTTCCTGATTCTGATGTGGGTGGGAAACACAGAGCTACTTACTTCATGATCTGCTGGGAGCCGTACCTGCTTTTTTTTTTTTTTTTAATTTATTTATTTTAATTTATTTATTTTTGGCTGTGCTGGGTCTTTGTTTCCGTGCGAGGGCTTTCTCTAGTTGCAGCAAGCGGGGGCCACTCTTCATCGCAGTGTGTGGGCCTCTCACTGTTGCGGCCTCTCTTGTTGCGGAGCACAGGCTCCAGATGTGCAGGCTCAGTAGTTGTGACACACGGGCCCAGTTGCCCCGAGGCATGTGGGATCTTCCCCGGACCAGGGCTCGAACCCGTGTCCCCTGCATTGGCAGGCGGATTCTTAACCACTGCTCCACCAGGGAAGCCCCGTACCTGCTTTGATCACACCCTCCTGGGCACCTCTTCTGTTTTCTTCCTTTTCTCTCCAGAACTTCACTGGTAGTCCTCTTGGGCATTGCTTTGTTTCTGATAGTGCACCAGGAGACTTTCCATAGTGTGCATTTCTGGTCCATAACCCTGTTATAATAGCCCCCAACCTGATGGTTTTCAACCAGCAGTACCACTCCCCAGGGACACCTCAAACTCTAGAGTGCGGTTTTGGTTGGACCAAAGATGAAGGAGGTACCTAGTTATCCTGTAATGTTCTCAAAAAATTGTCTCTTGTCCTGTTGGACTTTGAATGTGCTGTAGACATTCCTGTAGGGGCCAAACTTGTTCACATGTATCTGAACCTAGAACATAAGTACTTCTTTGCATGGCTTTTAATCTACACCGAAGAGTCCAGGAATGCAACTGTGGTGTAAATCAAGGGAATTTTGTTTTTTGTTTTGTTCTGAACATTACCAACAGTTGTTCACCATTTTGGAGATCATTAGTGATGGTAATGATGCTCATAATATCTGAGTCACCAATATAATACTCCTGTGTGCCTCTGCATGTGTAGATCTGCATATAAATATAAGATGCTGATTACTTCATTATGTCTTCTAGGGCAATTATGCCCAACATTTACATATTGAAATATACATTATTTTATTATAATTTATTTTCCTCTCATACCTCTCTTATACTATGGTTACTGAATTATTTTGAGTTTTAAAAAATTTGGGGTTGGTTCTGTTTTCTATGCTTTCATTCTAAGGATAGTAAAGGGTGCTATGGTAGACTGTTTATGGCCACAAAACTCCTGCATCCATGTATGTATGTCCCTTTGCAATGAGACTCTGCCACTCTTCACAGAAGAAGTCTATTTCCCCATTTCCTGGAATCTGGGCTGACCTTGAGACTTGCTTTGATCAACAGACTATGTAGAAGGGATATTATATGACTTTCAAAGCTAGACCTTAAGTTGCTTTGCAGTTTCTGGTGTCAGCCTCTTGGAATACCATCCTGAGACCACTAGGCCAGGAAGCTGGTGTAGCCTACAGGAGGATGGAGGTGAACTGAGGTGTCCTAGCTGACAGCCAGTCCAATTGCCAGACATGTGAGTAAAGCCATCATGGAAAAATAATTCAGAATCCAGAGTCTCTACAACATATTGTATGCAATGACCAGTAGACACTTAAAATTTCCTAGACACAGAGAAACGTAAAACGTGATCAATAGTCAAAAGAAAAACAGTCAATAGAAACGGACTTCAAAATAACCCAGATGTTGGAAGTAGCTGACAGGTCTTTAAAATAGAAGCTATTAAAATATACAAAGACTCGATCATAATGATGAGCAGATGGGAGAAAGAAGATAACAATAAGAACCAACTGGAAATTCCAGAATTCAGAACTAAAATATCTGAAACGAAAAATTTGTTAATGGACTTAATAGCAAATTGGAGATGCCAGAAGAAAGGGTGAGTGAAACTGAAGATAGATCAAAAGAAATTACCCAATCTGAAGAATAGAGAAAAAAAATTAACTGAAGTAAAATTGAACATGGTCTCCTTGGCCTGTGAGACAATATTGAGTGGCCTATTTTATGTGTGATTGGAGTCCTAGAAGGAGGAGAAAGAGAAGATCGGGCAGAAAATAACATATGGAAACAACAATGTTGTAGATTTCCACAAATTTTGTGAAAACATAAACTTACAGATCCAGGAAACTCAGCTCACCCCACAGCTGGATAAATACAAAGAAAACTGCTACCTAGGCATGTTATCATCAAACTACTGAGAACCAAAGAAAGGGAAAAAACTTGAAATCAGAGACAAAAACTACTTTACATCCCGGGGAACAATGATACAAATGAGAACAAACTTCTCATCAAAAACAATGGGGATCATATGATGATGGAATGCATCTTTAAAGTCAACTGAAAATTCTATATCCAGTGAAAAATATCCTTTTCAAAAAATGAAGGCAATAGAAAGTCATTTTCAGCTAAACCAAAGATGAGCAGACCTGCATTTCACAAAATGCTAGAGGAGGTTTTTCAAATGAGGGGAAACGGCACCAGATGGAAACTCAGATATAAAAGAAAGGATGAAAAGCACTGATAATGGTGAAGTGTCAGTAAATATAAAAAAACAATATTTTTCCTTCTTTTGATGTTTTTAAAAGACAAATGACTGCTTTAAGGAAAATGTATAGCATTGTATCATAGGGTTTGTAATGTATGAAAATGGAAAAAAATGACAACAGCACAAAAGATGGGGTGGGCAAATGTAATTTTATTGTTGTAAGGTGCTTACGTTACAAAAATACTTCGGGTACCCCAGGTTTGCTGGTGTCCCAGTCTGAGTGATGGGGACCAGCACAGGGCAGGCAGCCCCATCTGTGGAGGGAGAGGGAAGAGAGGACAGGGGGCCAGGAGGCCCCTATAGCAGATGTTCTGCTTGGGACCGAGGTGGTCCTTGGGCTTAGGGTAGACCTTTGGGGTCCCTAGGACTAAAAGACTCAGGGCAGGAGCCACATGGCCACAGAGAAAAGCTAAAGTTCTTGAACTTTTGGAGCTGAAGGGAAACTTTGAGATGGAAATCTCGTCCCCTCCTTACATCCTACAGATGAAGAAACTGAGGCCAGCAATGGTGAACCAACAGGAATGGCGAAGGATTGGCTAGTTAGTAACTGTATTCACGATTTGAGCCCATGTCTTCAGGTCCTGAGCTCTGCTCTCTTCCCCATGCCTACCTCCCATGCCCTGGGAGGGCTGACTCCCTGGCCAGCCACTTTAGAATCATCTGTGGATCCTCACAGGAGAGACTGCAGGTCTGTGAATCTCTCATTACCCCAGAGAGCAAATAATGTACCATTTACTGGAGGAAAGCATTTCCCAGGACTCCTGATACAACTAAGATCCAGGCACGAAGCCTTTATCTTGTTTCCATCAGCATAACCTACTTGGAACATGAAATCGGACTTCTCCCCGGCACCTTATCTAATAGGATCGGTCCTTTCAGTGGGTGCGGGAAGCCGCAGTGGGTGCGGGAAGCCGCAGTGTGCACGCTCAGCGTGGCTGGGAGGGTGCCGTTACTGTGGCTGCAGCTCAGCTAGCTGCCAGTCCCGCCGGAAGAGGAGAAGCTTTGCTGTTCATGAGGGGAAAATCCTCCAGGTCCATTTCACCCTGAGGCAGGGCACCTTCCCACCCTGCTGCACTGTGCCTGGAGGTGAGGGCGGGAGCTGCATCCCCAGGCTGGGCCCTCTTTCTTCCCCACTTTTAGTCTTAGGTAGGGAAGGTGGTACAGTCAGAGGCACATAGAGGTTCCATTGGGCTTTTGCCTCCTTATTTCTGGAAGCTTCTCTCCTCATAAATAACACAGATCACATATAAAATATAGATTTTTTTCTTACTGTAAATAAATTGAAAAGACATTTACAATTTTGCTTTTGAAATTATCGGGTCACAGGTAACTAATTCAGTGTTGGTCAAGCTTTTTCAGACATCCTCTTGAATACTTGGGAATTCTTGCAAGGTGACGGAAGCTAATCTAGACATTGTTTTCAAATGTAAGGAAACATTTTACACATTCTAAATGTAGCCATTAGTGAAGCCGACCTCCAAGTTCTGTTCTATAAACTTTAAACATTTTATTAAATTTGATTCCGCAGTTTTCTTTTTGTATTTTGGAACCCATCATTCTTTTCTAGGCCTTAAGTATTTTCATAGGCTCTAGGCTCTCCCCCATCACACCTAGTGGATAAGATGACCTCATAGGCAGAAGCCAGGACACCTGGGGTTCCCATCTCAGTTCTGCCACTGGTTAGCTGGTCACCTTGGCAGAGGGCCTGGCCCCTTCTGAGCCTTCTTTTCCTCAGTGGGACAGTGAGGAACAGAGTGAAGCAGATTCTGCATCCTCCATTCTGAGATGCCTTTTGGGGGACAGGCTGGATGGCAGGTAGAGCCAATCCAGGTGAGTCTAGAGTTTTGACTAATAGAAGCTGGGGGCCAGATACCCCCTACTTGGCAGGTGAGGGGTTAACCAGGCCGGAATCCATGCCCAGAGCTGGGGCCTCGGTTGCCTGAGCAACGGGTGCCTTCTCTGTGCTGTGACTCAGATGGGTGTGGGCTTTGCGAGTGGGCTCCGGCCACACAGGACTTCCTGCCTGTGACGCTGACTCCGGATTCGAGGCGAGCAGCCTGAGTCACAGCCGGAACTTCTCCTCCAGCGGAGGGGGCTGCCTCCAGCCCGTCTTGCTTGGGCCCTGTGTCCCACGCGGGGACCTGCCCCCACTCCTAGGTGCTGGGACTGCGTGGGAGAGGGCAGTGCAGCTGCCGGGTGTTCTGAGCACAGCAGCTCTGGGATGAAGGATGGGAACAGCCTGGGGGCTGTCAGAGCCAGAACTTCCCTCAGACCCTTCCAGGCTTTTCAGGGTGTGCACGATGTAACCCACACTGCTTAGCCCCTTACCATAGACCCAGGAAACCCCACCACCCACTCCTCTTCCCCAGACACGCTGCCCAGCTGCGCAGAACTTCTCACCAGTTCTCCAGCATCTGCTTTCCTGTTCCCATGCTGTTGATTATTCCTTTTCCTCTTGCTTTATTCTTCTGGGATCAGGCTGTTGACCAACCCCTCTTCTCTGGGAAGACATCCTTTTTCTCTTTGCCCCTGTAGCTCCATGCTCAGGTCCCTGTCCCAGGCCTTATCTACTGTCTTGTTGTGAACTTTGGCCAGCCCTGCCTTATCTGCCTTGGAAGAGGTGTCTAGGAACCTTCTGGGCCACAGACAGTGGGATGTGTTGCTGTTCACCCAAACTAATTTTCCTCTTTCTCCTAGCCACACAGCTGGACTACATTTCCCCGCTTCCCTTGAGACTGCATTGCCCTTATGATCAATTGTTCTGACCACTGGAATGTGACAGGAGATATGTGTGCATTTTCTGGACTAAGACTTTCTTTTTTTTAATCAATGTTATGAAGGCATAGTTTACATACAATGAAATGCACCCTTTAAAAGTATGCCATTTTATGGATGTCCCCACTCCCAGATTGATGTAGACCACCATCACCACAATCAAGTTATAGAACATTTCCATCATCCCAAAGGTTTTTCCGTGTGCCTTTGTGGTAGGACGCCCCTCCCTACCCACCCACCCCCGCCCCCGCCCCTGCCCAACCACAGATCTGCTTTATGTTACCCTAGGTTGGTTGCATAGTCTAAGATTTCATGTAAATGGAATCACACAACATGAAATTGTCTGGGCTGGCTACTTTTGCTTAACGTAATGTTCTGAAATCCATCCATGTTGCGTGTAACAATAGTGTGTGTGTGGTTTTTTTGGTTTTTTTTGTTTTTTGTTTTTATGCTGAGTAGGTTTCCATTGTATGAATCTGCCACAATTTGTTTACCCATTCACCTGCTTGTGGGCATTTGGGTTGTTTGTAGTTTAGGGCTCTTGTGGATCAGGCTGCTATGCACATTTGTATCAGTCTCCAGGTAAACATGTTTTCTGTTCTCTTGGGTACATGACTAGTAGTGGAATTGCTGAGTCATATGACTACTTGTTTAACTACCAGAAACTGCCAAACTGTTTTCCGCTGTGGTTGTACCATTCTACATTCGGCAATACTGTATTTGAGAGCTGCTATTCCACACCCTCACCAACACTTGATACTGTCAGTCCCATTAATTTTATTTAAAACATTTATTTATTTATTTTTAGCTGCATTTTCATTGCTGTGCACGGGCTTTCTAGTTGCGGTGCGTGGGCTTCTTATTGTGGTGGCTTCTCTTGTTGGAGAGCATGGGCTCTAGGTGCGTGGGCTTCAGTAGTTGTGGCATGTGGGCTCAGTAGTTGTGGCTCGCAGGCTCGGTAGTTGTGGCGCACGGGCTTAGTTGCTCTGCGGCATGTGGGATCTTCCCGGACTAGGGCTTGAACCCGTGTCCCCTGCATTGGCAGGTGGATTCTTAACCACTGTGCCACCAGGGAAGCCCAGTCCCGTTAATTTTAAACATTCTGGTGGGTGTGTCATGGTATCTCACCGTAGTT
Source organism: Hyperoodon ampullatus (assembly GCF_949752795.1). NCBI lineage: Eukaryota > Metazoa > Chordata > Mammalia > Artiodactyla > Ziphiidae > Hyperoodon > Hyperoodon ampullatus. The sequence goes on along the minus strand of NC_136932.1, from coordinate 40,808,928 downwards.
TTTTTTTTTTTTTTTTTGCGGTACGCGGGCCTCTCACTGTTGTGGCCTCTCCTGTTGCGGAACACAGGCTCCGGATGCGCAGGCTCAGCGGCCATGGCTCACGGGCCCAGCCGCTCCGCGGCATGTGGGATCTTCCCGGACTGGGGCACGAACCCGTGTCCCCTGCATCGGCAGGTGGACTCCCAACCACTGCGCCACCAGGGAAGCCCAGTCCCGTTAATTTTAAACATTCTGGTGGGTGTGTCATGGTATCTCACCGTAGTTTTTTTTGTTTTTTTTTTTTGCGGTACGCGGGCCTCTCACTGTTGTGGCCTCTCCTGTTGCGGAACACAGGCTCCGGATGCGCAGGCTCAGCGGCCATGGCTCACGGGCCCAGCCGCTCCGCGGCATGTGGGATCTTCCCGGACTGGGGCACGAACCCGTGTCCCCTGCATCGGCAGGTGGACTCCCAACCACTGCGCCACCAGGGAAGCCCCGCAATCTCTTTTATGCTTTATTTTATTTATTTGAAGTAGTTCTTATTATCTATAGGATAGAAACAAAATAACACCTATAAGCTACATGTAAGCTATAAAAATGATTGATACAATGAGCACCTGTGTACCACCACCCAATACCGGGGGAAAAAATTACAAATACCTTTGAAGTTCCCTCTTGTGCTTATTGCTTCCCATCCCCCTCCCTCCGCTCCCAGTAATCACTCTCCAGAATTTTATGTTTATCATTCTCCAGCTTTTCTTTATAATTTCACCACATGCTTGTGTCTTTAAATTGTAATATATGACTGACACTTTCATCAGCAATGTATGAGCTTAATGAGGACTAATTTACATATCATAAAATCCACCTATTGTGATGGTATAATCCAATGATTTTTGGGGGTAAATTTATAAAGTTGTGCAACCATCCCCACATCCAGTTTTAGGGTATTTCCATCACTCCAAAAAGATTCCTAATGCCCATTTGCTATCATTCAAAAAACTACACTCCAGTGGGTATGAAATGTATCTCATTGTGTTTTTTTTTTTTTCTTTGCGGTACGCGGGCCTCTCACTGCTGTGGCCTCTCCCGTTGCGGAGCACAGGCTCCGGACGTGCAGGCTCAGCGGTCATAGCTCATGGGCCCAGCTGTTCCGCGGCATGCGGGATCTTCCTGGACTGGGGCACGAACCCACGTCCCCTGCATCGGCAGGCAGACTCTCAACCACTGCGCCACCAGGGAAGCCCTCATTGTGGTTTTAATTTGCATTTCCTGATGAATATTGAGCACGTTTCATGTCAGTGACTATTCATCTGTCTTCTTCTGTGCAATGTCTTTTCAAGTCTTTTGCTCATTTATAAAGTTGTGTTACTTGTCTTTTTGTTACTGATTAGTAGGATTCCATATATATTCTGTATATGAGTCCCTTGTTGGAGTTATGTACCATGAATATTTTTCTCGGTTTGTAGCCTATTTATTCATTTGGTTAATAGTGTATTTTGATAAGCAGAAATTTAACTTTTGATTAATTTTATTTGTTAATTTTTTCTCTTATGATTATTATTTTTTGTGTCCTAAGAAATCTTTGTGAGTAGGAAAAAGTCGCTCTTCCTGGGTGCCTCTCCTTTACTACTCACACAGAAGACTGCACTTCTGGCACTCCTGGTTAACAAATGTGTGGGTTTTTTCCCCCACCAAGCAATTCTCTGTGACATCAGCTGGGTGTCCTATAATTTAACTCATTTCTGACACTGTCTACCTGGAGATACTGTCAGGTCCTGCAGGTTAAGGGTTTAGTCCTCCAAGACTTCCTCCCCCACTTCAGATGCCAATTGAAAGTCCAGGCTGTCACCTGTGCTTCTGATGACTGCTATCAACTGGAGGTTTCCATGACCTCCTCCTTGGTTTTAATTTGCTAGAGCAGCTCACAGAACCACGAAAACAGTTTACTTACTAGATTACTGGTTTATTGTAAAAAGATACAACTCAGGGATAGCTAGAGGGAAGAGATGCATAGGGCAAGGTATGTGGGAAAGGGGTGCACAGCTTCCATGCTCCCTCTGGGCATGACTCTCCCAGCACCTCCACATGTTCATCAACCCAGAAAACTCCCAGGATCCTGTACTTTGGGGATTCTTATAAAGGCTTCATCAAGTAGGCATGATCTATCATTAACTCAATTTCCAGACCCCTTCCAGAGAATAGGGGTTAGGGCTGAAAGTTCTAAGCTTCTAATCATGGCTTGGTCTTTCTGGTGACCAGCCCCCATCTAGGAGTCCACCAAGAGTTCACCTCATTAGAACAAAAGATATTCCTATGGCACAGGAAATTCCAAGGAATTTAGGAGCTCTGAGCCAGGAGGCAGACACCAGTAAATATATTTTTTTCTATTATTTCACACTTTGTCTACCCAAGTCTCAAAGATATCATCTTATGTTTTCTCTGGAAGCTTCATGGTTCTAGCATACTTAAGTCTCTGATCTATTGTTAACTCAGTTTTGCATATGGAGTGAGGTAGGAGTTGAGATTCTTTTTTTTTAAAATATGGATAGTCAGTTATTCTCACACCATTAAAAAAAGAGTTTCCTTTCCCTTATTGAATTGACTTGATCAAAAATTAATTGACCATAAATGTGGGTCTGTTTTTTTGGGCTTCCTATCCTGTTCTATTCACCTATTCGTTTGTCCTTAAGCCAAAACCATACTGAATTGATCACTGTTGCATAATAGAAAGTCTTGAAATTAGTTTATATCCTCCAACTTTATTCTTTTTCAGTACTATTTTGGTTATTCTAGGTACCTTGAATTGTCATATAAATTTTAGAATCAACTTGTCAGTTTCTTCAAAAACTCCTCTTGGAATTTAGGATTGTGATCTATAGATCAGTTTGGGGAGAGCTGACATCTTAATAACATCAAATTGTCCAGTCCATGAACATGGCATATCTTTACATTTATTTAGATCTTTAATTTCTCTCAGCAATGTTTTGTGGTTTTCACTATAGTGGTTGCACCTTGATCATTAGATTCATTCCTAGGTATTTGCTTTTATTAATTCTATTGCAAATGATATTTTAAAATGTTCTCATTTTCCATTTTTTGTTGCTAGTACATAGAACAATAATTGACTTTTTATATAGTGACATTATATGGTGCAATGTCAAGAAACTCAATTATTCTAGTATTTTTTGGTAGATTCTGTAGTGTATTCTATGTATACACACAGCCTTTCTGAATAATGCTAGCTTTACTTCTTAATTTCCAATATTTATGGGTTTTGTTTATTTTCCTTTCCTATTACACTCTCTAAAGTTTCCAGTACAATGTTGAAGATAATTATCTAATAACTTTGCTATTGATCTTACAGGAAAAACATTCAGTGTTTTGCTATTAGGTAAATGTAGTTAGCTTTAATTTAAAAAATGCCTTTCTCAGATTAAGGAAATTCTTTCATTGTTTCCTTTAAAAAAATAATATAATGGGTGTTGAATTTTGTCTAATACTTTATGTGAACCATATAGCATATGATTTTTCCCCTTTATATGATCAATGCTGTGAATTATATTTTTCTCCTTTATTCTGTTAATTTTGTGAATTTCACTGAGTTTTTTCAATTTGAATTTTTTCAGATGTTTTCCAAATGTTAAATTAACCTTGCATTCCTGTGATAAACACTACTTGGTTGTGATGTGTTACACACACACACTGCATATATATATATATTTTTTAATAGTTTTTTCTTAAAGATTACTTCTTTTTTCTTTCTTTCTTTTTTTTTTTTGGCTGCGTTGGGTGTTCCTTGCTCTGCGCAGGCTTTTCTCTAGTTGCGGCGAGCGGGGGCTGCTTCTCCTTGTGGTGCGCAGGCTTCTCAGTGATGTGGCTTCTCTTGTTGCGGAGCACGGGCTCTAGGCACACGGGCTTCAGTAGTTGTGGCACGCAGGCTCAGTAGTTGTGGTTCACGGGCTCTAGAGCGCAGGCTCAGTAGTTGTGGCACACGGGCTTAGTTGCTCCGCGGCATGTGAGATCTTCCCGGACCAGGGATTGAACCTGTGTCCCCTGCATCGGCAGCAGATTGTTAACCACTGTGCCACCAGGGAAGTCCCTTTAGTAGTTTGATGTATATTTATATATATATAGTTTATATATATATTTAATAGTTTTATAAGGGTTTTATTCTCCCTAATCATGAGAAATATTGGTCATCTATAGCAATTCTTTTTAAAAATAATATCTTTGCCAATTTTTGGTGTTAGGACTATTCTGGCTTCCTTAAATGAGTTGAAAATATTCTCTTCTCCTTGATTTTCTGAAGGAGTTTGCTTAATATTGTTATTATTCCTTCCTTAATTGTTTGATAAAGTTCACTGGTAAACGTATTTGGACTTGGAGTTTCTTTGTGGGAAAGTTTTTGATATAAGTTAAACTTAGTATATATAGGGTTTTTTAGATTTATGCTTTCATGTTATGTTAGTTTTGGTGAGTATCTTTTTCAAGAAGTTTGTCTATTTCACCTGTAAATTTATTGTCATAAAGTTGTTCATAATATTCCCTATGGTTCTTTTACAGATCACAGATTCAAGAGAATCTGTGGTGATATCCCCTCTCTAATTCCTGATATTGATAATATGTGTCTTTTTTTTTTTTATTAGTCTTCTCTGGGAGGTTTGGCTCTGCTTGTTTTCACTATTGTCCAATTTTTGTATCATTGATTTTCTCTCTTCTTGTTGTTTCCTGTATTCTGCTTACGTTGGGTTTCATTTGCTCTTCCTTTTTTTCATCTATAGAAGCTTAGATCACTGATTTTTGTGCCTTTTTTCTTTATTAATATAGGCATTTAAAGGTCTAACTTTTCTTCTGCTCTGCTTAACCTCTGCCTTAGCTGTATCCCCCAAATTTTGAAGAGTTTGCTTTCATTATCATTCAGTTTGAAATTGTTATTTCTTCATTGACCTATGGTTATTTAAATGTGTTTTGTTTAATTTACCAATATTTTATGGTTTTCTAGATGGCTTACTGTTACTACTTTTAAATTCAATTTCATCACATCAGAGAATAAACTTTCAGGCTTTCAGTCTTTAAAAAAATTTTGAGACATGCTTTATGGCCAAGTATGTGGCCCATCTCTGGATATCTCTTGTATACTTGAAAAGAATGTGAATTGTGTTGTTACATGGAGTGGTCTCTAAATGTCAATGAGGTCGAGTTGGTTATTGTTCAAATGTGTATTCTTACAGGTATGATGAGTGTGAGAATGGATTAGGAGGACATGCTGTTTTGGTGGGATTAGCTGATAAGGATTTATTTGCAAGGAATTGAGTTTTGGTGTAACACTCTTACTCAAAAATCATATATGTCACAATCAGAGTTAATCTAAACCAGGAGATGAACAGAGTGAGCCTTGGCTGAGAGTGCTTGATTTGTTTAATTCAACTACTTGCTACATTGTACGTGTATCCTATCTTTGGGGAGCTCAGGGAGAGAGGGTAAGCTTTCATCAAGAGTCAAGATTACCCTCTGATTAAGCAACCCAGTGTCCCCTTATTTTAGAACTGAGCATGCTCAGTGAGGCGGGATCTGCTCTTAGATGAGGGACTTGATTGCCTTGGCACTGAGCATGCTCAGTGGGCAGTGAGTGTGCATGCTTTTTAAAAAACTGTTAGGCTCAGGGCCTCCCTGGTGGCGCAGTGGTTGAGAGTCCGCCTGCCGATGCAGGGGACACGGGTTCGTGCCCCGGTCTGGGAGGATCCCATATGCCGTGGAGCGGCTGGGCCCGTGAGCCATGGCTGCTGAGCCTGTGCATCCGGAGCCTGTGCTCCGCAACGGGAGAGGCCACAACAGTGAGAGGCCCGCGTACCACCAAAAAAAAAAAAAAAAAAAAAAATGGGCTTCCCTGGTGGCGCAGTGGTTGAGAGTCCGCCTGCCGATGCAGGGGACACAGGTTCATGCCCCGGTCCGGGAAGATCCCACATGCCGCGGAGCGGCTGGGCCCGTGAGCCATGGCCGCTGAGCCTGCGCGTCCGGAGCCTGTGCTCTGCAACGGGAGAGGCCACAACAGTGAGAGGCCCGCGTACCGCAAAAAAAAAAAAAAAACTGTTAGGCTCTAATACTTGATGTTCTTGTCCTGTGTGATTGTTGGTCCAGGAGTTGTTAAAATTTTGTTGCCACAAAATGGCAGAGTTTAGAGTTATCAACACCAAGCGTCCATTGTTCAGATGGGGAACCTGAAGACCAAAGAATGACGGGGAATTGGTGAAGGTCACACCGTAAGTTGGTGCCAATGCAGGAATAAGTATTCAGATTTCTTGTCTCCTCTCCAGGGCATGGCCTACTGCAGTATTTCGGCCATGGGCTGGAATCTGAGACAATCCACCATGGCTGATTTTCTGTGGATGTTTGAACAAAGAGGATCAAGATGCAGCTTTCCTCTGGCTTCTCTTTTCAGGAAACCTTCTCTCTTTTCTTCCAAGATCCCCATTAGGACAGCAGGTGGAAAGAGAGGGGAATGGCAATGACCATCTTGCTGTCCCTTGGTGGTGCTAGAACTCCCATGAATTGTTTCCTCTCAGGACTGATTTATTCAGGGCTGAGGTCACAGTTTGGGAACAGGAGCCGAGGAGAATGCTACCCAGAGATTTTTGGCTTAATGGCCTCAAGTGATTGAGAAGGCAAGGAGGAGAGGAAAATCCTTTAGGGGGAATGGGTAGTTGTCTGTGTACAGAAATCATATTGCTCTTTTTGCAAAATATTTGCAAGCTGCCACGTATCGGCGGGGAGCTTGTGTACGTGCATGTTTTACTTCCAGCAGTTTATTCAGCCTATCTCTCAATCTGTCGGAAAGCGGTGTTGCCGTGAGGGCCTGACGGTTTGTTTTTTCTGCTTAAGCAAAATGTAAATTATCGGGCCCATTTAACATTTGGGTGCTTTAATCCGTTATTAGAGGAGAAAAGTAAAAATCCTGCACCAAGATGAATGTTTGCTTTTAAGGTGATTAATAATGCGCAGCCCCTGGCACGTTCATCACTCTGCCGGTGGCCTCTGCCGGGAAGGAAGGAAGGCAACAGATTGGGAATATTGTGGATCTGCTGCGCAGCGCCTCACCCAAGTGACGCCTTCCATCATCTCCCTTCCTCCAGAGCCTTCACTAGCTCCATGAAAGCCAAACTTCCACCTCTCAGTGAACTGGCTGCATCCTACCGGCCTACCTGGAGCACCTACTGTGTGCCTAGCCCTGCACTGAGGGGGAGGCTGGAGAGGGAGGGGAGGTACCTCTGCTCTCAGAGAATTTTCTGGGCATTAAGGGAGACAAGAGCAGCTTACGGAGCAGAATCAGTGCCCTCGCAAGAGAGTAAGGAGTCTGGTGTTAGATTGGTGGGAGCAGACGGCAAGGACTGTCAGAACCGAGAAAGGGAGAATTGATGTGCTGGGCTGGGTGGTCAGGGGATGCTTCCTGGAGGAGGGGGGCTACAACTGGGCCTTGGGAAATGAGAAACTTGTGGATAATCCCAATCAAGGATACTGCTTATTGAGCGCCAGGCATCATGTTAGGAGGTTTGTTTTTTTTTTTTTGGCGGTACGCGGGCCTCTCACTGTTGTGGCCTCTCCCGTTGCGGAGCACAGGCTCCGGACGTGCAGGCTCAGCAGCCATGGCTCATGGGCCCAGCTGCTCCGTGGCATGTGGGATCTTCCCGGACCGGGGCACGAACCCGTGTCCCCTGCATCGGCAGGTGGACTCTCAACCACTGCGCCACCAGGGAAGCCCTCTAGTTTCCTTTTTTATATTTAATTTAAAAATTAGTCTTCAATGTATTTTGATGAATAGTGTGATGTGATGATCTAATAATTAATTTCCCCCATGTCCCAGTTATCCCCAATATTTAAAAATTATATGTATGCCTATAAATAAGCTTCTGATATTTTCCATAGCATGTATTAATCTCTTCTTATTATCAACTAGGCCCATTTAAGGTTGACATATCCTATTTCATTGATGTCTATGCCAGTATTTTCCCTATTTCAGTTATTGTAGATTTATATACTTTAGATACTTAAATATCTCAGAGTGCAATCTCTCTGTACTCTTCCTCAACCAAAGTTTTCTTAGCTAAAAATTTCACTGGTTTCTTCTTTCAGATAAGCTTGTTTATCCACTGGGAATTTTTTTTTATTAGGATTGCATTAAACCAGGAGTTAGCACACTTTTTTTTTGTTTGTTTGTAATGGACCAAATACTAAATATTTTAGGCTTTGTGGGCCACATATAATCTATAGTTCCTCTTCTTCCTCTTTATTTTTTTAAATTAATTTTTTTTTTTTACAAATGTGAAATACAAAAACCACAATTCAAGGGCTGTAGAAAAACAGGCTGTGGGCTAGATTTGGCCTGCATGCTATAGTTTGCTGACTCCTGATTTAAACCAATTAGATGAGTTTGCTACGGCTGCTGTAACAAAGTACCATGAACTGGGTGGCTTAAAACAACAGAAATTTATTGTCCTACAGTTCTAGATGATAGAAGTCTGAAATTAGTGTGTCGGCAGGCCTGTGCTCCCTCAAAAACTTGTAAGTCAATCCTTCTTTGCCTCTTCCTGGCTTCTGGTGTTTTGCTGGCAATCTTTGGTGTTCCTTAGCTTGTAGCTGCATGACTCCAATCTCTGCTTCTGTTGTCACGTGGCATCTTTCCAGTGTGTCTCTGTCTTCACACGGCTGTCTTCTTATAAGGACACTAGTCTGATTGGATTAGCGACCAATATGACCTCATCTTAACTAATTATATCTTCAACATCCCTTTTTCCAAATAAGGTCACATTCTGAGGTTCTGAGGTTAGGGCTTCATCATGTCTTTTTAGGCAGGACACAATTCAACCCATAACACAAATAAATAAATTTGAGACGAGTACAAATTAAATAGACTAGAAATAGAGAGCACCAAATCCTAACTGCTAGACCAACTGGGAGCACTGAATAGACAAGAAATAGAAATCTTTTCAATAGTGGATATTTCCATCCAACAATATTATATATGTGTTCTATATTAATTAATTTTGTAACATCAAATTATCCTTGTAAACCTGGTTAATCCCTCTATATCCATCAATATAATTTTTTATACTTAATTTTTATTGGAATATAGTTGTTTTACAATGTTGTGTTAGTTTCTACTGTACAGCAAAGTGAATCAGCTATACGTATACATATATCCCCTCTTTTTTGGATTTCCTTCCCATTTAGGTCACCCCAGAGCACCGAGTAGAGTTCCCTGAGCTATACAGTGGGTTCTCATTAGTTATCTATTTTATACACAGTGTCAGTAGTGTATATATATCAATCCCAATCTCCCAATTCATGCCACCCCCCTCCCCCCTTGGTATCGATACGTTTGTTTTCTATGTCTGTGTCTTTATTTCTGTTTTGCAAATAAGATCATTATACCATTTTTCTAGATTCCACATATATGTGTTAATATACAATATTTGTTTTTCCCTTTCTGACTTAACTTCACTCTGTATGACAGTCTCTAGGTCCATCCATGTCTCTACAAATGACCCAGTTTTGTTCCTTTTAATGGCTGAGTAATATTCCATTGTATATATATACCACATCTTCTTTATCCATTCCTCTGTTGATGGACATTTAGGTTGCTTCCACGTTCTGGCTATTGTAAATAGTGCTGCAGTGAACATTGGGGTGCATGTGTCTTTTTGAATTATGGTTTTCTCTGGGTATATGCCCAGTAGTGGGATTGCTGGGTCATATGATAGCTCTATTTTTGGTTTTTTAAGGAACCTCCATACTGTTCTCCATAGTGGCTATATCAATTTACATTCCCGCCAACAGTGCAAGAGGATTCCCTTTTCTCCACACCCTCTCCAACATTTATTGTTTGTAGATTTTTTAATGATGGTCATTCTGACGGGTGTGAGTTGATATCTCATTGTAGTTTTTTTTAAAAATAAATTTATTTATTTATTTTTATTTATTTATTTTTGGCTGCTGCATTGGGTCTTCGTTGCTGCATGCGGGCTTTCTCTAGTTGTGGCGAGCGGGGGCTACTCTTCATTGCGGTGTGCGGGCTTCTCATTGTGATGCCTTCTCTTGTGGCAGAGCATGGGCTCTAGGTGCGTGGGCTTCAGTAGTTGTAGCATGCAGGCTCTAGAGCGCAGGCTCAGTAGTTGTGGCACACGGGCTTAGTTGCAACGCGGCATGTGGGATCTTCCCGGACCAGGGCTCAAACCCGTGTCCCCTGCATTGGCAGGTGGATTCTGAACTACTGCGCCACCAGGGAAGCCCTCATTGTAGTTTTGATTTGCATTTCTCTAATAATTAGTGATGTTGAGCATCTTTTCATGTGTTTGTTGGCCATCTGTATGTCTTCTTTGGAGAAATGTCTATTCAGGTCTTCCGCCCATTTTTTGATTGGGTTGTTTGTTTTTTTGATATTGAGCTGCATGAGCTGTTTGTATATTTTGGAGATTAATCCTTTCTCAGGTGCTTCATTTGCAACTATTTTCTCTCATTCTGAAGGTTGTCTTTTTGTCTTGTTTATGGTTTCCTTTGCTGTGCCCACCAATATAATTTTAAATTTGTCTTGCCACTATTTCCATAGGAATTTATATCTGCCTTCCTAAGCAAGCTCAGTCTTTAGTTTTCTTTCTTTTTATGCTGTGTTAAATGTTATCAAGACTGTGCTTCCTCCATAGAATGAATAACTTTTTTTTCCATATTTGTCTACATGGTGAGAGCAGTTTATATAGCATGGGAATTAATGCTTCCTGCAAAGTCTGAAAGAATTCACCAATAAAACCACCAGGTCCTGTGGCCTTTTTTTCGGTAGATAATTTTTTGGCAACTCTACAATTCCTACATGGCTACTTCTCCTTCTCTCAACGTAGACAGATTCAGATCTGAGTCATTAGAACACCAGACTCAGAACTCTTAAAATGCCCTCCTGCACCTGGATACACAAAAGGTGCACAGGTACCTCTGACCCTGAACTCAGAGAATGGACTCGAGATAAAGCTGATGGGCCCTGATGTGGGCAGTTCCCTCAGCAGAATAAGTCTGTTGATGCAAGGTATCAGGAGTTCACCTGCAAAGGCATTGGCCTGGCTGTTGCTGTTCCAGATATATCTATGTATGTTGGAGTAAGTGTGCAGTGATCAGAGGGAGCATGCCTGGGAAACTGAGTGTGTCATACTCTACGAATGGATGGTACTTCCAGCAATCACTGAGGCAGCAAAGTGGGGATGAGGGCCGCTGACAGTAGCTACCTTCTTAGCCTTCACAAGAACCTGCCAACTCAGGCAGCCATCTTTCCAGTCCAGCCTAGCACACCAAGGGCTTGCCTGTTTCAACACCACTCCTCACCATGCTTCCATGCCCCCCACAAGGCATGGAGCACACCTGCTCCCAATGAGTACCTACAGGCAATAGCGTGCGGAACAGTCCATCAGGGTATCGGATTTCTGGCCGATCTGTGGAGCTCCTGCAATCCAATATGTTTTCCCATATGTTTGAACCTTTCTGCAATTCTTCCATCTGTTTCTGGGAAATGTGAAGGAATTTAATGATCTTTTCTGGGGTTATTAAACTGACAGCTGTTGTCATTAATAGAAGGCATTCTTTACTGCAGTGAATTTGCAAACGCTGGTCATGATAACTTTAGCCTCTCGTATACACTCTTGTTAATGACTAGAGCCTTTGTCTCAAGACGTGGATTATGAACATGGGGGGTTCTGATGCCAGCTTTGAAGATGATTCATCTTCAGAGTGTGAACGCCCTCACTTCTTTTTTGTACTTTAGGCAGCTTTTGGGGCAAAATGTATAATTGGCAAAAAACAAAATCCAATCCACCACCAGCCGTTGGCTTTCTTTGACAATGAAGGAGCTTGAGTGCTAAAAAGGAAAGATTACATTTTACTGTGTGTTTCAAATTATGGTTCATTTTCTAGCACAATGTTAGAGGCAGAGAAAAACCAACTTTTATAGTTTGAATTGAAGGTTATCTACACTATCATAGATTGGGACGTGGGAGGCAGGGCTGGGCATACACGGAAAAACAACGGGGAGGAGAAGGCTAGCCAGTGAGGCCCTGACCTGGCCTCCACCTGCCCCTTGGGCAGCGTGGGTTTTGCTGACCGATAACCTTAAGGATTTATCTTTGGGGTTCAGCTAGCCTCAGAGGGCCTGGTAGTGGAAGGATGGGAGAATTTCTTATTTCACCAGATAAGATTCCAAGATGTAGGAGGTGGCAGCTGGAGTGGAATCTGGGGACAGCAAGGCCCGGCTGTCCTGGTAGCTGTCTACGAGTCTGCCAGGTTCTCCAGGTGGGTCTTGGCAGAGCTGGGGCAAACAAAACCATGTTTAGGCCCCATTCCTGAGGCACTGGGATGTCAATGGGTAGTGATCAGAGAAGGAACCAAGAAGGCCACCTCTACAGACTTGGTGGCACCCCACAACCCCCCACCATCCAGATCCATCGAGAGCCCGTGGGTAGAGGTGGAGGCTCAGCGGTTTGCTCTGGATCTTGCGTTAGGTCAATGGGGAGGGTCTGGGGTCTGTGATAGGGGGTCTGACAGGTCGGGAGAGGGAACCTGCTTTAGTGCCTGTTGCCTGAAGGTCCCACTTGCTCAGGGAATGAGAAGCCAAAACCCACAGCAGGAAGCTGAGAGCACCCAGCAGTTGGGAATCGGGGAGAAGAGGTGGGGAAGGAAGGGCACAGCTGCCACCATAGGGTCACTGTTGTTTTCTTTCTCTAGTGATAGTGGGTTTCCTCTGAAACCTCATCCATCCACCCATTCAAAACCCCAAATGGAATACCTCCATGTACTGACATTTTGCCAGGCCCTGGGGATATGAAGGGCCTGAGGCCCTGCCCCCAGGAGCCCACAGTCTAGTGGGGAGACAGACATTCAGGCCACAGGACACTGTCGTGTGGTGACTGCTGAGTAGGGGCACATGCAGGGTGCAGTGGGGCATGGAGGAGGGGTGTTAATTAACTCCTGTCTTGGCGTGGATCAGGGGAGGCTTCCTGGAGGAAGCAACTTCTCAGCTGGGCGTGAGAGGACAAGCTTAATTCACCCAGTCCACAGCAGGTGGCGAAAGTTTTGAGCAGAAAGGGCAGCAGCACAGAAGCCTCGCAGTGAGCTCGAGATTGGGGCTGGGATGTAGGATGTGACCTGGATGAAGCCAGAGATGAGGCCGCAGAGGGAGGTGTGGGAAACAGATTCTCGGGAATGCGTTGTGGCTCAAGGTTACCTGACTTTCTAGGCTCGCAGCTTACAGTAGTAAGCTGTATAATTTGTATAATTTGCTGTGATTTTCCTGTCGGCTTTACACGCTGCCCTGTATGCCAATTAGAATATAAAAAATCTAGCAAAGTGCAAAATAAATGCGATGTGGGGTATTTGCTTATGAACTGGCTGCTTTGCTTAGAGATTTAATAAATTCACAGTGTCTCAATATCTTCTGGGGGGAAAGGAAAGAAAAAAACATCTCTTGGCATGGTTGCATTTGTTACCGTCACGTACCCTCCAGGATCAATCATTTAGGGGTGGCTTCTCTGCATGAAGGGGTCTGTCCTGTGATATTTCACATCTCTTCTTTTCCCAGAGTGATGAACATAAAGATGGCCTCAAAGTGTTTCTCTCTCTCAGATTTGTAACTGAGGCGCAGATATTCCTGGTTGGACAATTCAGAGAACAACATTCTCTGCCCCCTACAACCCACTACATGCTCCTTTGTAATCTCTGAATTGTACATGGGGGCAGAGATGCCTCCTGAGAAAATCCGCCCCCGCCCCAGATTTCACATGAAGAAATCACCTGGGCTTGGGAGGAATTTCGAGACGTCAAATAAAATATTTCTCACACCCAAGCAATGCTTGGATCCCCCAATTTTTTTTAAAATAAATTTATTTATTTATTTACGTATTTATTTTTGGCTGCATTGGGTCTTCGTTGCTGCCCGCGGGCTCTCTGTAGTTGCGGTGAGCAGGAGCCACTCCTCGCTGTGGTGCGGGGGCTTCCCATTGCGGTGGCTTGCTTGTCTTTGCTGCGGAGCACTGGCTCTAGGCCCGCGGGCTCTAGTAGTTGCGGCTCGCGGGCTTAGTTGCTCTGCGGCATGTGGGATCCTCCCGGGCCAGGACTCAAACCCATGTCACCTGCATTGGCAGGCGGATTCTTAACCACTGTGCCACCAGGGAAGTCCCCTGGATCCCGTTTTAAAATAAAAATATTTTCAAAGAACTCTCCCCCACTTTTGCTGACTCAAGCAATTTCTATCATAATGTTACTTAAATATGTACCAACATGAAGGCAGGAGTAAAAGCCTTCTGCTTATGGCTCTCATATGACTATAAAAACAAAACAAATGGGCAAATTATAGAACAGCAAACTATGAAATCAATAAAATTCAAATTAACAACGTTAATTTAATGGGATGTAGTTTCATCAAACCTAAATCACTGCGCTCCCTGTGAGCAGGGGGCTGAGTGGGTGGTGCAGCTCTTGGGAGCCTGACAGGCTTGCGGGAGATGTTTTCCACTCTCCTCTGTTACAGCTCCATGGAAAGGACATCTTTGGCCTTGTCCCAAATGCATCATCTAAAGAGCACGCACACTTCTGTCCTTTTCTTCTTAGCTGGCCATAATTAACAAAAATAAAATCTAATGTGGTCCCTGAAAGCTGGAAAGCTATTTTTAAGCCACACCCCCCCAACCCCAAGTACTCAGGAGGAAGTAACGAACACCAGAAACAGGCCGATCCTGGCCTTACGGAGCTAATGGAGAAAACCAGACTCACTCATGGAACCATCTACCAACAGAACGGCAAACCACGTGATGTGATCTGGGCTGCAGCACAGGAGTGCTGACCCCTGGCCTGAGAAGGAGAGGTCAGGGAGACACGGACGATCAAGGAGCCAACAGGAGGTCTTGGAGGACAGAGCTGGCCATGGAGGACTTGTGGGGTGTAGACTGTGTGTCACTGGGGTTGGGAACTCTGGCTCCATCCAAGACGATGCACCTCCCTCCGGGGCTCTGGCCCTGGAGGAGAGGCGGGAAGAGGATGCTGCCCCGTGGGGGAGGGGCGGCCTGCCCTGTGGGACTCCGGCCTGCTGCTCTCACACACTCCTGGGTCCTTTCCCCAAAATGCAATGGGGTGGCTTTCAGACCAGATCACTTCTCAGGGAAGGTGAAGCCCAGAGAGTTCAGCCTGCACCAGTGGCATCACAGCCAAAGCCACAGCTACAAAAAAAGGTTTATTTAATTAACAAGAATTTATATACCATGTCCCTGTATGAGGTGTGGAGTGTAAACGATATCAAGGAATCCAAGGAGAAAGAGAAATCCTGTGTACAGACCACTGCAGTACAAGAGGAAAATGTGATAGGTCCTCTACAAGAGGGAGGAGGTTACTCCAGCTCAACGAGGGACAGAATCTAGGCAGGCTTCTAAGAGGAGGTGGCCTCTGAGGGGTGGGTAGGATCTGGGGGGTGGGGTGGAGATGGGAGAGGAGAGCCTAGTTGAGGTGGCTGCAAGAAATCCTGAGAAGGTAGGGGCTGGAGTCTGGCTTAGGAGGGAGAGGTCAGGCGTGGAAGGGCACAGGGGCAATAGAACTGGTAATAGAGTTGAGCCGTGGAGGACGGCGACAGCCAGGCAGAGGGAGTAGGGGTGTCTCTGACAGTCAAGGAGCCCCTCAGTTTTCTAAGCCAGGACTGACCCCATCTGATCAGTGGGCCAGTTCCATCTCTCTGGGAGTATGGGGAGAGGACTGCAGGAGAAGAGGCAGGAGGTGAAGGCAACTGTCTAATAGAGGGGTCAAGGCCGTGGACCAAGGGGGCAGCAGTGGGGATGGACCAAAGGGGCACAGGGACGGGCTTCCCCATCCCCGCTGCTTCCTGGTCCACCGAGGAACCCACTCAGAAGAACTTCCTCCTCTGGCCTTGGGCGCTGGAGATGTGACCTCCCTGCCCCTGGGCAGGGGTTTCAAAGAGAGGGGTCTTGGAGGACACTCATCATCACCTTTTGCCACCTCTAACCCCATCTCCTCCCTCCTAGAAATTCTGACACATTCTGCCAGCTCCCAGACCCAGCCTGGATGGCTGCTGTCTGGTGGGCCTACCCTGCCCGACACTGACCTGGTGGACAAAAGGATTACCAGAGATTGACCGAAGCCCCGAATCCATGCCAGGAAACAGTTTACTCGACAGCTAGCATACTCATCCACAGATTCAGCTACAAGTCGTAGACCCCGAGGTCTGCCATTGTCAATAAGAAGTTAGAAGAACCCCTTCCTGAGAAAGGGGGCTCCTTGGGGCCACCTCGGGCACCCAGCTGCCACTGTGTTTGCTAATCCTCTTCCCGTGCCCTACTCCAGACTGCCCTGGAGAGGCAGGAAGCACCCCTGTGTACCGGGTGCATCAGAGCCCAGCCCCACTGCACTGTTGCCTTGTGTTCTCCACCAGGAGCTGTTGGAGGCTGGAGACATTCACAAGTATCTTGGTGGGCCGCCCC
This sequence comes from Hyperoodon ampullatus, assembly GCF_949752795.1. Classification (NCBI taxonomy): domain Eukaryota; kingdom Metazoa; phylum Chordata; class Mammalia; order Artiodactyla; family Ziphiidae; genus Hyperoodon; species Hyperoodon ampullatus. Next base: position 40,792,438 of record NC_136932.1, on the reverse strand, counting down.
TAGTGCGTGGCACAGAGTAGATGCCCAATAAATATTCGTTGAACTGAACTGAACTGAACTGAAATTCTTAGTGTGTCGGTGATGGTTTCAAGTTCGGGCTCCAGGCACAGCTTGCGTCGGTTGTGTTTCCATGGTTCGGCATCTCTGCTCTCATCAGGGCAGCCCCCAGGCGCATCCCTCTGCCTCTCAAGCCCTCCCCTCTGCAAAGCCCCTGCCACCCATTTGACCCCTGGATGAGCTCTCCTCACTTTCCTGGACCTTAGTGGTCTGCGCTGCTTTGGCCACACATTCCTCTGTTCTGTTCCGGGTCTGCATTTCCCTGACCTGGATTTTAGCTGTGATGGAAGGGACTTCATCCTGCTCCAGTTTCTCATCGAATCCACAGACATACGATGCGGTCCCCTCCTGTTTGCTCTTCTAGGGCAGCAACATGCGTGTGTGTGTGCGCGCACACGTGTGTGCGCGTGTAGGGGAATGTTTGTTGTTTAACCGCGTCCTGTCCACTGCTGTTTGTGGTGCCTCCCACCCTTCTGGTGGGAAGGTAGTGCTGGGACTCATCGTGTGGCTTTCTTTGCAAAACAGACACACTTAAAAAAGATAGTATATGACTGAGATAAATAAGAATAATTTTCCAAATGTTTCCATTCATGCTTCTCATAAGATTGAGAAAATATCAGCCGTCTATCTCAAAACAAGACAAAAATGATTATGGTTGATATTTGGGGAGGGTGGGAGGGCGGATGGTCATTAGAGGCGGTGGTAAACCCCCTTCCAAGATGCCTTCTTGGCTTTGCCACTGTGTTAGGTGGGTCACACGCACCCCAACACTTGTGGGTTCCCTGAAATGGGCTGGTTAGGAAGCTGAAATGCTGCCCGGGCACACAGGGGGGTTGGGGCAGCAGTGCCATCTGGAGATGCAGTCTCATTTGGTTTCTGTACTCAGAGCTGGGTAGTCTCTCAGGAAGGTGTTTAGATGTGGTTGGATTCTTGGTACATTACCAAGGTAGGACCAACAGGATTTGCTTGTAACATGGACGTGAGGTGGGAGAGAAGGAGAAGATCAAGGTGACTGCAAGGTTTTGGGTTGAGTAACTGGTAGCGTTGCTGTTTCTTGGGATGGGGGATGGAGGAGGAAGAGTGAAGGAGATGCGGAGGGGGGAGGAGCATTGCTGTAGTTCATTGGTAATGGGGGGATGGGGCCAGGGGAGACAGTGTGGGGGGTGATCCAGAGCTACACAGAGTTGGTGGGGAGTGAAAATGGCCTCCAGTTACAGCCTGGGCCACAAGTTGGGACCAAGCCCCAGAAGAGACACAAGGACCAGCCCGGTCTTCCAAATCCTTGTTTTGCTGGTCTCTGAGACTGACTCCGGTTTGGCTCCCGAGCTGAGTTTTGGAGCGGGCTATGGTGAAACCTCTCCTGGCATAGTGTGTCTAGTGATTCCACCCTGTACCCGCTCTTGGGGCAGAGTGAGTGCCCCACCAAAGCTTATCTTCCCAGGGGTGTTGCTGATGTTCCATCAATAGGCCCTGGGCATTCTCCTGGCCCCCCACTCAAAGACTTGGCCTGGTTCTAACATCTGGGCGAGTGGGACTAGGGCGGGGCACATAAGAAAGACTTTACCATCTTCTGGAGTGACATATCACCCTGGTTCACCTGGGGTTGTCCTGGTTTTAAACCTGAGAGCCTCACGTCCTGAGAAATTCCTCAGTCTTAGGTAAAGTGGGACAGTTGGTCACCCTGTCTTCTACCCACCTCTGTGGTTCATGGTTTCGTTTCCTATAAAGTTTTTTCATTGCACTCTGGACAATTGCTACATCAACATATTACTTTTGAAATGTTAATTTAGGATCAGTGACTTCTTCACCTAAAAAACATCCTCCTATCCAGGTACACTTGTGCCCCACTTTCTGGGGTGGAGGTGGAGAATCAGAGACACTGGGATCCCAAGGAGGGGACAAGTTCTGCCATGTGTCCAAGTGTAATGGGCCAGTGTATAGGCCAACCACCAGCTGGTGAGGCTCAGGGGTCAGCTGCCCTTGGCTCTGACCACCCTGTTGACCACAAGGTTCTGGCGCCACTGAACCTGGAAGCAGACAGGATGTCTGCAGACAACAGACACAGTGAAGCAAAGCTCCCTGGCAGAGCCCACTGAATTCATAACTCTCCTCTTTGTGATGGGGCCAGACTTCCCAGCTCAAATCAGACCTAGGATGTTCTGTGAAAAAGAGAGAAAATGATATCAATGTTTTATAATAACTAAAATCCAATAATATACCTTGTTAATTGAGTGCAGAAGGAAGAAAATCCCCACTGTAAATATGGTTACAGGAGACAGAGGAAGAAATTCTATTGTAACATGTAAAGATACTAATTCAACATGTTTGTACTATAAACACCATAGCATCGCATTGGCCTAGAATGTGGAATAGCTTTTCTCTACTTATTGGACTCAACCCTTTCTGTCTTCTTATTGAATGGAGACTTTGAATGAAGAATAGGTATATGACCAGAAGGAAAGTTTTTTTTTTCAATTTCTTATTTAAAGCTGCAGAATAAAAACATGATCTAGTAAAAGGAAAATCAGACTATAATTACCTGTATTTAGGAGATAGGCAATGGAAGCATCTTTGTACTATGGTGCTTCTGGAAATAGCAATTGAAGAAAAATTAAATCTTTAGTTTGTTGGAACAGAAGGAGATCAGATGTGTAGTTCTGATCAACCCCCGAATCATCTTTTAAGTTGCTGACTTTCTGGGTCACGACACATCGTGCAGAAACCACAGTGAGGGCTACACCAGCTTTTTAGAACCCAGCACTCCTCTCTCAAGGAGACAGAGTGTTTGAAATATATCTGTGATTGAAAATACTTAAGTGTGAGGCCTCCAGCATTCTTCCCTTTCAAGGTGACCGTAATTGAAGGACGACGCCATGCAATTCTGACATTTATAATTTGGCTGTGGAAAAGGTCAGCTTCCTTTTGGATGTGCATTGGAGCCAGCGGGAGAGGAGCTCTAAGATGTCACATTAAGTTTTTGGATATTTTCAGGGATGCTTTGATTAATAACAGCTTCAATTCGCAATATATAATTGTAACCCCCCCAACTCTCCACTGTATGAAATGACAATCTCTAAAGAAATAAAGCCATCGTTTCCCCCCAGAAGGGTTTGAATGGAGGCCCATGAGAATTTGGGGGAAATCGTCTACATGAGAAATAAATTATCTTCCTCCATCGGTGAAGCCTGGTGAGGTCAGATCACCTAGGGCCTGGAATGCCACGTCAGGAGGTTGGGCTTTATCTGGGGGGCTATGGGAAGCCATGGCTGCGTTGTAAGCAGGAAGGGATGTGGTCGTATTTGATCTTTTGAAAGTTCGCTTTGGTTGTCAAGAGAGTGAGGGATTGGGGGTGGGGTGGGAGGCGATGAACCTGGGGGTGGGAATCCCAGGCAGGGAGGAGGCTGTGGGTACGGGCTTGCGTGAAGGGAGGGTGGAGAGAAGGAATTCACAGCAGATGCACTTGTGGCCTGAGTCAACAGATCTTGATAGTGTGTTGGTATCCAGAAGAGAGGATGCCTCTGAGCAGCTTCCAGCTGACCAAATAACCATCAGGTCGTTTTTAGGAGATTCTGACCAGTGGCACCTGCTTAGATTTTCGTGCAGAGAGAGACTGTGTGAGTTGGAGCAGTGCCTGATTCCTTCAGGTCAAAGAACAGATTGTGGCAGTTGTTCTGGGCATTGGGTCCCACGGTGAGAGAATGTGCCCAGGATGACACTCCATGGGTAGGCTCTGGGCCCAGGTGTTGGTGAAACCAACAGTCCCAGGAATTAGCCCCGCTCAGTGCATGGGGAGGAGGCCTGAGCTGGCTGCTGTGATGGGAAACAAGACGTGTCCCCCAGTCGTGTCGAGGGAAACCTCTCATGTCAGGGCCACTGGGACAATAGCACGTGTTCCTGAGATGACCAGAGTGGGTCAGGTGTGCTGTTGGGGTCAGAGTTCAGCTTCGATCTGGTCATAGAGCAATCTCGGACCAGGTTGGGGCTTAGTCCTGTGACCAAGTCTGTATTAGTTAAGGGATTTCTTCTAAGTTTCAAATTCCCAGGAGAGGAGAGTGAATTTGATTAGCTCAGCTTGGGTCAGGAGCCCAGCCCTGATGGGGTGGGGCAACCATCAGCATGAACATTGGGTGCAGAGTGGACAGGTGCTTTGGTCCCTCCTGTGATCACCCGTCTCCAGGTGGGGAGTGATGGTGAGGTTGCTTGGACTTAAGAGACAGGACCTCGATAGATGGGCTCAGTCTCGGAAGGGGCACAGCTGAGGCGGGGTTCAGTGAGGCCAGCAATCAAACTGAGCAAATCTCCCAAAACATGGTGCCCAGGACAAAGAATCAGACATTGAGATTGACTCTAGATCCCAATACCTGACAAACAGGAGTTGGCAGAAAAAAATGGAGGAACTTCTAAAAGAAGTAACAGTAAAATAATTTCCAGGGCTGGAGAAAGAGTTTGTATGTGTGTGTGGCTCAATTTCCTCTTCTGTAAAATGGGTATAATGATACTATCTAGCATGGGGTTGTGGAAAGTATTACCAGGCCGGCCATGTGGTAAAACTCCATGCCAGCTATTAACACTATCATTGTTATTATCGGTGCTGAAAGATGCCAAAGGGCCAAGCATGTTGAATAAAAAATGCTTGAGGGACTTTCCTGGTGGCGAAGTGGATAAGACTCCACGCTCCCAATGCAGGGGGCCTGGGTTCGATCCCTGGTTGGGAAACTAGATCCCACATGCATGTCGCAACTAAGAGTTCTCATGCCACAACTAAGGAGCCCGCCTATTGCAACTAAGACCCGGTGCACCCCCCCCCCTCAAAAATGCTTGAAACTCTAGACAGTCATAGAAAAATTTCCTAACACCAGGGATAAAGAGAAGTATCATAAAACCTTTCAGAAAGAGCAAAAGATCAAAAGAGAAACCGAGTCTCTGTCAAATAACAAGGATGGGTCACCTGGATACAAGCCTACATGGAGCCATGTATTCCAAGCTCCAAGGGAAAATAATTTAAAGGCAGAATTACATACCTTGCCTAAAATGCCTTAGAAGGTAAAGATATTTTCAGTTAGGCAAAGATCTAGAAAGATTGCCTTTTATAATCCATCTGAAAAAATTAATAGAGACATGAAAGGTGAGTTGAAGGCAATGTTGGGATGAAAGATGTAGTGGTAGGTGGAAAGCTAGTAAGACTTAGAGTGAAAGATAAAAAAAATTTTGATTGTTAAAAAATAATGGCAATCTAGAATTGAAATCCCAGAGGATATAAATGTGGGAAGAGACAGGGAAGGGGTAGGAAAGGGGCAGGGAGGGTTAGAGGGGAGCAAAGAAGACTCAATTTTTTTTTCTGTTCAAGGGGAAGCTGTAGAGACATTCCTTCTAGATGTTGATAGTTAATATAAGTTTAAATACGGACACAGTATTTAAGGGTATTCTCTGGAAGAATAGAAAAAAGAATGTTAGAGAGGGAAATATTATACATTAGGCAGGGACAGTGTGATAAAGATACTTGGTTCATTCGATAACAGGTAGGAAGTGGGGTGTGGATGAAGGAAGGAAAAAGCAGAGTAAATGGAAAACACAAAATAAAATGGCAAGCATCAGTCCTAAGTCACTGTGAGTGACCCAAATATACCTACCAAGAGAAATATCAGGTTAGGTCTCAAAATTTAGCTCTATGCTATTTCCAAGAGGCACATATAGAACAAAAATGACAGGGGGATGTGGAAAATAAAAAGATATGAGTAGATATGCTGGGAAAATACTAACAATGACAAAAAGCAGATGTTTCTATATTGCCATTGGATAACATATAATTCAAGATGAAAAGTACTAAAGGGATAAAGAGGGGTGGTATTGATAAGGAGGTACAATCAACTGAAGAAGATATAGCAATCATAAACCTTTAGTTATCTAATACCATGGTTTCAAAATACAGTAAACAAAACTGATGGGTGATTGAGCTATTCGTAATGAGGTGGATGGACCTAGAGTGTCATACAGAGTGAAGTAACTCAGAAAGAGAAAGACAAATGCCATATGCTAACACATATATATGGAATCTAAGAAAAAAAAATGTCATGAAGAACCTAGGGGTAAGACGGGAATAAAGACACAGACCTAATAGAGAATGGACTTGAGGATATGGGGAGGGGGAAGGGTAAGCTTGGACAAAGCGAGAGAGAGGCATGGACATATATACACTACCAAACGTAAAATAGATAGCTACTGGGAAGCAGCCACATAGCACAGGGAGATCAGCTCGGTGCTTTGTGACCACCTAGAGGGGTGGGATAGGGAGGATGGGAGGGAGGGAGACGCAAGAGGGAAGAGATATGGGAACATATGTATATGTACAACTGATTCACTTTGTTATAAAGCAGAAACTAACACACCATTGTACAGCAATTATACTCCAATAAAGATGTAAAAAAAAAAAGAAAATACAGGACAAAGTTGATACATCTATAATCAGCATGGAGCTCCTTATCTCTGAAATCAACAGAACAAGGAGATAAAAATAAGTAAAGCATATAGAAAATTTTAATAACAAAGTTATTAGCTGATCATGTATATTTGTGCATATATATGTGCATATATATAAAGTGTTAGTCAATGAATAGATATTATTTTCAAGCACACGTGAAACATTAAATATTCACAAAAACTGACATGTATGAGGCTACAGTGGAAATCTCAACAAATTCCAAAAGATAGAAATGATACAGCCCAGACTTCTGCTTCTCCATCTGGCACACTAAATACTGTGACCTCCCCTCCCTCTGAAAACAGTGCTGGAGAAAATACATTTTTTTTCTCTTAAATGTATTAATAAACTGGGAAGAAAGGAAACAATGAAGTCAAAAACTTAGTGAAGGCAGGTGCCCCTCCAATTCTTCGGACTTTTGCCCTGAGGGCACTTGCTGATCTGAATAAACCTGACCTTGGATTTAGACTAGGAGGCAAAGACCAGGGCCAGGTGGAGTCTGCTAGGAAACCCTCATTCTCGTTGTAAGGGATCCTTACTGTAAGGAAACTCACCTACCTTTAAATCTGGCACTAAGTGGAGGAGGAAAAAAATTTCCCCTGGGCATTAATCAACACAAGTTGACTCTTCTTGGGAAGCCTGAATTCACACTACGGGACTGGTCTGAAAAATGCCAAGTTACGTAGGCAAGATAACTAAGATTTCCCCTCTTCTCATTCCAAGAAGGCTGCCAGGCCGTTTGATTTCTTGGATTTAGAGCTTCTGTAGGACTAAAAGCAGAAGCTGCCTGAAGACCACTCTTCTCTCTGTCATTTGTGGTGTCTGGGTGGTGTCCCTGAGGGGAGGGGAGAGTGAGTGCCCCAACCTGGAAGGGGGCGGAGGTTGGCAGAGGGACCTTTAGGCCCTGGGACGGTAGACCCAATAATGACCTATGGCATTTCTGCTACAGTGGTGGGGTGGGGTCATGAGTGGGATTTAATTAGATTTAAAGAAAATAAAGAAAAGTGATATTTCTTGGACACTTGAGTTATGAATGAAAGTTCAGATTGACTCAGTGTGTCAGAATTAATCTCTCTTCCCTTATTTACACAGATTAGTGTTCTGCTAATTTTACTGTGTGTCAGAATCACTGGGAATGTTTACTAAAGATGCACATTTCTGGGTTCTGTCCCCAGAGATTCGGATTCCATAGGTCCGGGGGGTGGGACACAATAGTTGGCTTTTTTTTTTTTTTTTTGCGGTACATGGGCCTCTCACTGTTGTGGCCTCTCCCGTTGCGGAGCACAGACTCCGGACGTGCAGGCTCAGCGGCCATGGCTCATGGGCCCAGCCGCTCCGCGGCATGTGGGATCCTCCCAGACCGGGGCACGAACCCGTGTCCCCTGCATCAGCAGGTGGACTCTCAACCACTGCGCCACTAGGGAAGCCCCAGCCTTGCTTTTTTGATTTATGCTTGTTTGAGTTGGGTTTCTGATGCTTCCAATGGAAATAATTCTGATTACTACGAAGGGGTCAGTTCATTTGGGCATGGAGGACTCCAGGGCTTCTCCCAAGCTGGAGGACTCTCTGTCCCCATGGGGCCACCTGGCTCCTCTTACTACCTGGCTGAGTTGCTCAGGTTGTTACCTGTGGAGGCAGATATTTGAAGTGACATCTCTGTGACTTGGGGCATTACTTGCCCAGCATGGTGGGGACCGACAAGAACAGATCAGGAATTCTGTACTAAGCCACTTGGTCTGGGGTCTACTTTGGGGTCTACAGAGCTGACCTACATGTTACATGTCTGGCACAAAAGTTATATTAATGAATCAGTGTGTCAAACTGATGACCATGCAAGTATTTCAGATGTCTGGGAAATGAGTTTGATGCCACTTATAATGTCACTATGACCCAGCTCTGTTCTCCATGGCTCTGGGGAAGATGATGATGGAGGTCATCATCAGGACAGTCAGGGTGAACCTCTTTGAGCAGGTGCCTTTTGAGCAGTGGCTTGAAAGAGGTGAAGGAGTTTGTTCAGCTCACTCCTGGGAGAAGACAATGGGAAGAGCCAGCACAAAGCCTTAAGGTGGCCATGGACCTGGCATGGTTGACGAACAGCAAGGAGGCCAGAGGACTTGAGCTGAGCAACTAGGGGAGCAGATGGTAGGCAAGGGGGTCAGAGAGGTGGGAAAGGGTCAAGTCCTGATGGCCTTATAGAGAGGGTGACCATGTCCTAGTCTCCCAAGTTAGTGGTATCCATACCTGTTGCTCTGCCATAGTTATTAATAGCACCCCATCTCACTCTCAAGAGTGTACCTGTTTGGACGATACATATTATATGGTCACGGTACACTTGGACCATTGTGGGACTTTGGTTTTTGCTCAGAGTGAAATAGGGCTTGAGCTAAAGGATTAGTAGGAAGGTGAAGAGGGGTAGAAAGAGAATTCCAGGCAGAGTGAAGAGCTTGTGCAAAGGCCCTGTGGTGGGAGAGAAGGACAAGATCAGATCTGGGTTTTGAAGGATCATTCTAGGCGTACCATGAAAGACAGGTGGGGTGGGATGGGGCTGGTACAGATGAAGGAAAGAATGACCACAATCCAGGTGAGGAATGATGCTTGCTTGTACGTAAGTTTCTGAGCACAGCACAGCACCTGTCACCTGGAACTGAAAGTGCTCAATAAATGTTATTCTTTACCAAGAACCCAAGTCTCCCAGGCAACAGAAATGTGGGTCCCAGGCTCTGGCTCTGGCCAGAATCAGTCAGCCTGACACCTGAATTTTAACTAGAAGTTAATCAGCAAATATATTTTAACTAGAAATTAATCTGGCTGTTGGTACCAGGTCCCCTGTAGTAAAACAGCAGATAATGCCACTCTGGTATGGCACGTCACAAGACCAATGTCTTCATGCAATTTCAAAAAAATAATCTAATAAATTACTTCCTCCTAGAGAGTCGAACTAAAAATTTCCTAATAAGGGGGAAATAAGGGGGTTAATTTCTCTTCCTTTGTGACGCTGTTGGGTTCTGTGACAGCTACAACAGACATTTGTATAATATCACACCCTCAGCAGGAAATAATGAGGGGAAAAGTGGTTTTGACAAACAATTATGGATGAACTGATATGAATACACAGGAGCTGTTACTGTAAGTTGAGGCGTATGTGAAAGGTAAATAGTGAGGCTCTTCTGATGGTCTCCTGTCTGTTGAAGGCACAGCCTGTCTTGTCTACTGTGACACTCACATTAGTGAACTGTCCCCTATGTGATCGCTTCAGACTAGACATTTCTTGCTACCCTGGGGAGTCTTCTGACCCCTGCCATGGGCTGGGGGCTGGGGCTGGGGTTAGCGCAGGAGTGTGATGTGTGCTGCACCAACAAGTCACACTCTCTTCTGGGTTCCTAGCAGAGATCCTGGAGAATATTTGGGAGACTCCTGGGTGTGGTCAGAGCTTGGGACTTAGTCTGGACCAAGGGTCAGCTTGTTTGGGACATAAGACTTAGCCCAGACATGCATGTGGCTGGAGGGTATAGCCTTCAGCCAAAGAATGTGTTAGCATACTTTGGTGGGGGTCAAGGAAGGGAAGACAGCCCTGTTTGGGGAAAGACCAGTGAATGACTGCCAGCTTGATGGAGCAAGGAAAATGTGCACTGTGTCTGATATGAGGTCTGCCCTCAAGTCTGTGACCCTCCCAGGTCCAGCCTGTTGGAGTTCTCCTGCTCTGTAAGCCTCAGACTGTCCTCAGCATGGCCTTCCCCTTCCAGGGCAGGGAAGGCAAAACTGACAGAACTCATCGCCTCTCTCCAACCTGATTACCCCACCTTCAACCACATCACCGTCCCCTCTCTCTTGGATCACTGCATATCTTGAAAGCCAGGAGATACGCTGATTTTCTCTCATTCTTTTGCTCAGCTGAGCCAGTCTCTGTTTGCAGGTGTGCATGTATGAGTACACGCATATATGAGTATGCAAGGCAGGCCTGTCGTGCACCTGTTCGTTTGTTTGCTTTTCCTGAAGATCCCGTGGGCTGTTTCATACTTGTGACCATTTTCCTGAGTGGTCACATGCTCCATAATGCTGAGTGTCCCCTTGTATCCATTCACTCCTTCCAAGCAGTAGCTGGGAACACAGCCACCAAGCCAGAAACTACATTTCTCAGCCTTCCTTGCGACTAGGGAAGCCAAGTGACCTATGTGACTAACTTTGGGCCAATAGGATGTGAGTGGAAGTGCTGGGTATACCGTCTAGGTGTCTAGGTCATCGCCTTAAAGGCAGAGCCACTTGTCCTGGATTCCCTTTTGCCACATTTTGCTTGTGAGGAGATGACAACAGTGGGAGCAGACACCTTGGATGCAGAGATGGAAGTTCCATGTTGAGAATGGTGGCACTGAACACCCCACCTGAGTGCCTGAATGACTGTGGAGGGTGGAGCCATTTATGCTTTCTGGACTCCCACCTGCCTTTGTGGGAGAAATAAAGTACTTTATTTAAGCTACTGCATTGCCGAGTGTCTTATTATCGTGGCAAGTCTGTACCCTAGTGAGTACCCCATGCTCCCGCTGCCAGTACACGGTGAAGCCTGCAGCCTCCCCACAAGAACCTTCGGAGCTGTCCTCTCATCTGATCTTAACAGTGGCCCTGTGAGTCAGGGAGGGCACGTGGCAGCCACCACATTTTGCAGATAGGGAAACGGAGGCCCAGAGAGGGCTGGATTTTGCCCAAGGTCACAGATGCTGAGCAGGGACAAGAACCCATGTCTCTGGGCTCCAGTGCAGTGCCTGTTCAATACTCCAAGCGATTGCCTGGAACACTCCAAATCAAGACCATAATGTTGTTATTAAAATATTTACTTGCATGAAAAATTTCTATTACCTGAAATTCATGTATTATAGATGGAATCAGTAGCTTAGAAGGAAATAAACAAGATGAATCCCTTTAATAACAAAAGCTACGCAGATAAATTCCTCATTTCGGCAAGCTCTTGGCAGTCCCAAATAAATATATCATTTTTATCAGGCAAGCGCTCTAGAAACAGCATCTTCAGGAAATGTGTCAAAATAATCTCTCTGGCTGCACTCCTTTCTGGAGGAAATAGGACAGTGGTGGCAAAAAGAAAGATTAAAAGGAGTTTCTGGGCTTCCCTGGTGGCGCAGTGGTTGAGAGTCCACCTGCCGATGCAGGGGACATGGGTTCGTGCCCCGGTCCGGGAAGATCCCACATGCCGTGGAGCGGCTGGGCCCGTGAGCCATGGCCACTGAGCCTGCGCATCCGGAGCGTGTGCTCCGCAACGGGAGAGGCCACAACAGTGAGAGGCCCGCTTATGGCAAAAAAAAAAAAAAAAAAGGAGTTTCCTTAGTACAGCACAAAGTGTCATAAAGAACGGTAATGAGAGGGCTGGACAAACTGATCTCCGAGTTTCTTTCTAGCCTGACTGGGGCATAGCAGGAGCGCGAGACTGTGAGTCAGAGGTCAAGACTGCACTTTCTCACTTTATGGCTGTGTGACATTAGGCTAGTGGCTTGCCCTCTCTGAGCCTCCTTTGGCCTACCTCATGGAGCTGTTTAGGTATGGAAATTTCGTTTTTTGTTTTTTTCTTTTCTGTACGCGGGCCTCTCACTGTTGTGGCCTCTCCCGTTGCGGAGCACAGGCTCCGGACGCGCAGGCTCAGCGGCCATGGCTCACGGGCCCAGCCACTCCGCGGCATGTGGGATCTTCCTGGACCGGGGCACGAATCCGTGTCCCCTGCATCGGCAGGCGGACTCTCAACCACTGCGCCACCAGGGAAGCCCTGGAAATTTCTTATTAAATGTTTATAAATAGTGTGCGACCCTATTTAATATTTTCATTACTTTGTTAGTTGTCATAGATGGGAGGTGTAAAGGGAGAGAACTCCAGAGAATGGGGGTCTGATAACCATTGGCTGAGGAGTGTGTGCATTCGTGTGCGTGTGTGCCCTTGCACACCCCTATCTGTGTCCCCTCCTGTAGATGCATCACCATCCACCCAGGCCTCACTAGTCGAACCCAGAGCCATCTCAACCTCTTGCTCTCCATCCCTTTTCATGAACAGTCAGTTCCCACCGAGCCCCGGCACATCTCTGTTCCTCATTCCTTTTCCCTGCGTCATCTCCTGTTCTCCACCCTCGCTGTCATTGCCTTAGACAGGACACCACCGTTGCCGATCGCTGCCTCAGTCTCCACCTAGAACTCCCTGCCCCAGTCTCTTCCCACACTTGTTACCGGTCTGAAATTCCCAAAGCACAAATTATGTCACTCCTATGCTCGAAAACCTTCCATTGCCTACAGGGTAAAGTCCAAATTCTTCACCTTGACACTTCCAGTCCTCTTACCTGTCCAGCCCCCGTGCCGCCCAGCACTGTCAAATGACTCAGCAGTCCCCGACACGCCCTGTCTTTAATGCTTCCACATCTGCTCACGCTCTGAGCTCTGACCTGTCTGCAACTTTCTGTTCTTCTTCCAGGGCAGCAACTCTTACTCTAAGGGGGCAGCTCTGTGTAAGCCCTTCTGGACCACCATGGACAGAGGCACAGGCTTTTTCTCCTGTGTTCTTCACATGGACTCCGTCCATACCTGGTGGTTCAGACACGCCCTCTGGGGTATAGTTATCCAGCTGTGTGTCCCGCAATGTGAGGCAGGAGGGGAAGAGGGAGCAGAGAGCCTGCTGTTCTACTCTTCAGGTGCAGCAGCCCTGCCCGCTAGTGAACCATGGGCTCTGGTCAGCCAGGCCAACGTCTCCATGCTTTGAGAGGGCTAGGAAGTGGGCATGCAGAGGCAGAAATTTGGGAAAAGGAGGAGAAAATGTCCCTCCTCTTTAGCAGTAGCCTAATAGTTCAAGCCCAAGCCAAGAAGCAAACTTTTCCCTTTTCTCCCGAGTTGCAATACCCTTGCCTTTATCTACCTGATTTGGTTACAACTCGTTCTCATAGCAACCCTCATTCCTCACCAAGCCATTAGGGTCTTTATCAGGAAAGGAAGGAAAAGTAAGGTTTTCTTTTGGAATCCTATCTGGTGCTCTTGTGTTCTGATAGGCTCCTGGCATATTTGGTGATAAAACATCTGACTGTTAACAGCAAACCAGTCCTTATGTGTTCCCACACGCATTCACCCCGACGCGAGGACAAGACAACCTCCAGTTAAGTACGTCTGTCTTTGCCACAAAGATGAACATTGAAGGATCTACCCATATTAATGTTCCTGACCCCAATAGGAGGCTGTGAATATGCAAAATGTCCTCAGGTGGCTCTGTCTTCAAGTAAGACAATGCCCAAGGTTTGAGGTCTGAGGTTCAAAACCAGTTTTCTGGACTTTGATGCTGATGTTCTTTGTGTAACATCTGCTTGTGTGTGTGTGTGTGTGTGTGTGACGCATATGCATGCACGTGTGTGCGCACATGCCGGAGTGCATATATGCACGTGTGTGTGTGCACATGCATATGTATACAGACACTTGTATGTGTGCATACATGCAAGTGTGATTATGTGTGTGTGCATGGCCTTGTAGGTATAGGAGTGCATAGTTAGTCATTTTCAGCCAAGGGCCTGCCAGAGACAGGGCTGATTTCCCTTGATGACACTGGAGCACCTCGAAAACTAGTCTGTCAAAGGCAGAAGGAATTTCCAGTCACTCCTCTCAACACATGCACTTGACAGAGGAGGGACTTGGAAAATGTCATCAGTTATTCTATAGATGTGCCCAACAAAATTGTCCAACCAACACAATGAGCGTATCACGCATAATACACCAGTCATTAACCCTGTAAACTTGCTTTCTGAACAGACCTCATCTATATTTTACAATTAATTAGGAGATCCACAAGGGATTGACTCTGAAGAAGATAATTACTTCCCAGGGTTATAGGGAGCTTCGCTAGTCAAGAAGCATCTTATTTTCACTGGAAAATTAAACCAGTGCTCCATTATCTGATCATTTCTAAATGAATAAAGGACTGGGTTTTGACATCATGGTCTCATTTCGGCAAGAAAGAGACAAACTGACAAGCTGTTTTGTCGCATGCTTGTTTGAGCAGAACATTTTGAGAAATGTCTCTGGGTCTGTTTGGGAAGAGGAGCTGCTGGGTAGAAAAAATGTCCAAGATGACCAAAAGCGACGGGGCTATTTGCCAAGTAATCACCCCATGCCGGAGCCCAGAGAAAGAGGAAATGCATTTCTATTTTCTGCTCTTGAGCCAGAGGAGCTTGTTCAGGGTGGAGAAGCAGAGTGCATTTGGTGAAAAATGATGACAGTTCTATATGGCTATAGATGTTAGTGTACACAGAGATATGAAGGCAACCAATTCTGCCTAATAAAATTTACTCATGGGCTTCCCTGGTGGTGCAGTGGTTGAGAATCTGCCTGCCAATGCAGGGGACATAGGTTCGAGCCCTGGTCCGGGAAGATCCCACATGCCACGGAGCAACTAAGCCCATGCGCCACAACTACGGAGCCTGCGCTCTAGAGCCCGCGAGCCACAACTGCTGACCCCGCATGCCGCAACTACTGAAGCCCCCGCACTTATAGCCCGTGCTTCGCGACAAGAGAAACCGCCACAATGAGAAGCCCACGCACCGCAACGAAGAGTAGCCCCCGCTCGCTGCAACTAAAATGAAAGCCCGCGCACAGCAACGAAGGCCCAACGCAGCCATAAAGAAATAAATAAATAAATTTATTAAAAAAAAATTTACTCATCAGAAGCATGCCCCCCTTGGGATGGCCTTCCAGCTCCCACATTTTTCATCTTCCCTAGGAGCTGCCCTCCTGACTCAGTGGTTCCCCGGCAGCCTCTGCTGCCCCTGGACAGAGCTGGTTGGTCCAAGAAGGTACAATTGATCTGGCCAGTCAGATTCTCTTTACCAGAAATTGGGACTTGTGAACCAAGGCACACAGAAATTAGGAGCCCTTGGCCTTGAATGGCACTCGGGGAGGACAGTCCAGTGATGTTCCCCTCTTTTCTGGAATAAAAGGAGGAGAGGGGAAAACTTGGAACCAGGCTTTGGAGCCACACATTTCTGGGTTTGAATCCTGGCTCTGACTCCTGGGTCTGATCCCAACCTTGTGACCTTGAGTGTGTGACATAACCTCTCTGGTTTCAGTTTCCTCACCTGGAAAATGGAAATTTGGTAAAGAGAAAAAAACCTGTTATTTCAACAACTGTCATAGGCCACTCTTGCTGGTTGTGAAATTTGTCTCTAGGATAAATAGATGTTGCCTAAAAAATATTGATGAAGTCATAGGTTTTGAAAACATATGCTTGAGGATATGACCAGACATTCACAGACCAAGAGGAGGAGAATTGCTTTGTCTTGCTTCATGAGCTGAGAATATTAGCGTTTCTAGAAGGCGTGGGCTTAGGGGAGGGGGAATGCTTCTCATGGGAGCGAGGGGAGAGGAGCTGCGGAAGGTGGGGCAAGCTGGGGCTTCTGAAGAGCATTTTCTGGTTCTTTCTCTAATGTTGCTCTCACAGAGCTCAGAACCCAGAACCTAGAAGCCACCAGCTCTCATCATATTTGTGCATCCTTTTCTCTCAAGCGCCAATAGGGTGGTTCTAGGTTGGGCCTTTGCCAGGAAAGCAGAAACCTTCAGCCTTAGCTCCACCATCCTTGGCAAGCTTCCAGTCCTAGATGGGCCAAGCCTAGCCCCTTTCGTGAAGAGAAATGAACTTTAGCGAAGAGGCAAGTCCCTTTGGTGGTTGGACCACCAAATTTTCCTGGTAAAAGAACATTCCAAACTCTGTCAGGGGTCCTCCCTCCTGGGGAAGTGGACTTCTTTTTCAGTCCATAACTCAAGGGGTCTCAAGTCCCCTCAGCAGCAGACAAGCTTAGGGTCAAGGCCTCTTGGATCCATAAGTTCCACAGACAGCAGTTGCCTCTGCCTTTTCCACCCCCATCCCCCCACCATATCACCTCCTTAATTTTTTCCCTAATTCTCAAAGCTAGACTGAAATCTTTCAATTCTTCCCCCTCCCCACATTTCCACCTTCTTGCCCCAACCTTGACTAATGCTTTCTAGGCATACTGAACAGCTGCCATCCAAGGACTGTCTCCTGGGTCTCTTCCTGTTTCATGATTTACTCCCTCATTTATCCTGAGCACATCCTCAAATAACTTCCTAAGAAAGGATACATGGGAAGTAAATCTTCTGAGTCCTTGAATATCTGAAGAGGCCTTTACACTCTTCTTGCATCTGATAGATACTTCAGCTGAGTGTTGAATTTTAGGATATAAATTATTTCCCTTCAGCACCTTGATGGCATTTTTCCCATTGTCTTCTCACATTTGATGATGCTGATAAAAAGTTTCTGATGCCAGGTTGATTTTGTTCTTTTGTGAGTGAACTTTTGTCCCTCTCTTTCTCTTTTTCTGGAACCTTTCTCTCCAGAACAAAGGTTAGTAAAAAAAATTTTTTTCTGTTAAGGGCCAGATAGTAAATATTTTAGACTGTGGGCCATATGGTTTCTGTTGCAATTGCTCAGTTCTGCTGTTGTAGCATGAAAGCAACCACAGACAATACACAAATGAATGGGCATGGCTATGTTCCAATAAAACTTTATTTACAAAAGCAAATGGTGGGTCAGATTTGGTACATGAGCTGTAGTTTGCCAGTTTCTGCTTTAGAAGGTCAAAAAAGCATTCTTTTTATCCTTGACATTTTGAAATTTCCTAATGAACTATCTATAGACTTCTTTTTTTCATTGATTATGCTTGACCATCTGGTGAATATTTTAATTCTGATATTCATGTCCTTCAGATCTGATAAATTCCCTAGTTTTCCCAATATCTGTTGGACTTCCCAGATTTCTTCAGTATGCCTCTTATTTTTTCTTTCATCTTTTCTGTCTCTTTTTAAGGTTATATTTTCAGGGTTATCGGATTTGACTTTTAAAAACAGTCCTTTTACATATTTAAAAAATACTTTCGTGATATATTTTTAATTTCGGAGTGTTCTTTCTTGTTTTCTGATTGTTTAAATTTTGTAGAATCATTTTATTTTATAATAGATGCAACCTTCTGTACTCTCCCTGAATGTACTAGAGTTTTATTTTTTAATTTATCTTCTATTTCCTGAATTATTTCTAATCCCTAGGGATCAGTTTTTCTTTTTAATATTGTTGAATCCTTCTCTCTTACAAGTTTTTTTCCTTAAGTATCTGGTGTTCTGGTTGACAATTTAGATTTATAATTAAACAATTTATATTTAGAGGCTATATACAGTTAATAAGCTATATACAGTTGCTTAGGTGCTCTATAAATATGAGGAAGACATGTTAAATCGTGGAATTTGCTTTTTTTATGAAATTATTATTATTTTTTAAATATTTATTTACTTATTTTGGCTGCGTCGGGTCTTTGTTGCAGCGTGCGGGCTTCTCTGTAGTTGTGGTGCGTGGGCTCCAGAGCGTGCGGGCTCAGTAGCTGGTGCGTGGGCTTAGTTGCCCCGAGGCAAGTGGAATCTTAGTTCCCCGACCAGGGATCGAACCTGCGTCCCCTGCACTGGAAGGTGGATTCTTAACCACTGGACCACCAGAGAAGTCCCTGGAATTTGCTTTAAATATATTGACCAAGGAGTTGGCTTTGGAGCTGGGATTCACCCTAAATGCCAGATGTGGAGGTCTGTTTTCCTGGGGTGTGGTGGCTTTACAATATGTCTACAAATTTTTTGGCATGCCATGCTTCAAAAGTTGGAGCTTAATTCCATTCTCCTTGAGTGAGGGTTGGGCCTAGTGAATTGATTCTAATGAATAGAATATGGCAAAAGTGACTACATGTGACTTTTAATGTTAGGCCATAAAAGGCATTTCAGTTTCCTCTTTGTTCTCTCTGTTCGGGGAAACCAGCTGCCATGTCATGAGGACACTCAAGCAGCCTATGGAGAGGTCCAAGTGGTGAGGAACTGAGACTTCCAACCAATAGCCAGGGGAGTGAGTCATCTTGGAAGCAGATCCTTCAGCCCCAGTTAAGGCTTGAGGTGACTGTGGCCCTGGTATCATCTCAATGGCAACCTCATGAGAGACCCTAAGCCAGAACTGCTAAGCTACTCTTAAATTCCTAATCTGAAGAAACTGAAAGATAATAAATATTTGTTGCTATAAGTGGCTAAGCTTTGGGGTAATTTGTTATGCAGCAATAGATAACCAATACATGGACTATCAATTTTCCTTGAGATCGACTCTCCAATATTTTACCTAGATATATGTACCTGGCTGCTAAGTTTTGTTCCAAGAGTGAGTTCAGATTTTCTCTATATAGATAATCAACTCATCCACCCTGCCTTTGGTTCCATATCTCATTTCCATTTATATGTGAAATTTCTGAGTCCCAACTACAGGGTTCTAGAGGGCAGATGGTTTCCTGGGCTGTGTCCATTTCCATGCATACCCTTAGGTGTGGGGTCTTCCACATTGCTTCATCTGTTACCCACGTCTTCCCACTTTCCAGATTCCAGAAATTTATTTTTATCTCTTGTCTCCTGCTGCTCACCTCCTGTTGTCTTTATTGATGTGGATTTATACCTTTTATAGATTTTCCACTTTAATTTTAAGGGAAACGAATGACTGTGATTAATATACAATTTTAAAAATATTTATTTATTTATTTATTTCTGGCTGCATTGGGTCTTCGTTGCTGCACATGGGCTTTCTCTGGTTGCGGTGAGCAGGGGCTACTCTTCGTTGCGGTGCGTGGGCTTCTCATTGTGATGGCTTCTCTTGTTGTGGAGCACGGGCTCTAGGCGCACGGGCTTCAGTAGTTGTGGCACATGGGCTCAGTAGTCGTGGCTCGTGGGCTCTAGAGCGCAGGCTCAGTAGTTGTGGCGCACGGGCTTAGTGGCTCCGTGGCATGTGGGATCTTCCCAGACCAGGGCTCGAACCCATGTCCCCTGCATTGGCAGGCGGATTCTTAACCACTGTGCCACCAGGGAAGTCCCAATATACAATTTTTGATGCCACCTTTCTAGACTACTCAAAGCTTTAAAATTGGAAGCATATCGAGAAGATTCATGTAAAAATCAAGATGATAAGGCTCCTGGCTAATTGTCACATCACAAAGAGCTGATAATAAAACCATGAATTATGTATGTTTTCATTTCTAACCCCAGAGTTTACAGGTCTTAATAAGAGGGTTGGTCCTGATTACCTCAGAAACCATGACATAGTTTGCTTCTGCTAAGCCTTTTATTTCATACCTACAAGTCAAGTTTGCCAGCTACTTCCATGTGACAAAACCTTTGATGAAGACTGGGAACCTTAATGAACAAATAATTAGTTTTAAGAACATAAGTTGACAACACACAACTAATGCCTTTTTTTTTTTTTGCTTTATAACAAATTTAATCAGTTATACATATACATATGTTCCCATATCCCCTCCCTTTTGCGTCTCCCTCCCACCCTCCCTATCCCACCCCTCCAGGCGGTCACGAAGCACCGAGCTGATCTCCCTGCATTGGGAGCACAGGGTCTTAACCACTGCGCCACCAGGGAAGTCCTTGTTACTTCTTAGTTGAAAGAAAAATCTATAGTTGTCTCCAAACTTAGTTGTTAACTATACGGAGTGAAGCTCATTATTTTTGTTCTTTAGTTTCAGTGTGAAGGTTATTTTTCCTTTGCTCTTATATATTCAGTGTGGGGTAATACAGACCGTGAACAAGTAATCCAATAAAAAATTAAGTAATTGTACAATTTGATAAGTGTATAAAGTGAATCGATAGGGTGCTATGACAAAGAATAACAAGGGAAACCTTTGTTGGGGGGGCAGCACTGGGAGTCTGAAAACTGTACGTGAAAGAATCAAGAATTTGTTCTAAAGGATGGGATTATCTGGTAGGAGGAGTTTCACTTTGTATACTCCTAAATTGTTTCAGTTTTTCTTTCAAGAATATTACTTTTGTAATAAAAATTAAAAGAATACTCCCATGTTTGGGAAAAAGGAAGTATCTTGTTCCGAAGCCTGGTGCCTTTTATGTCCCCTACTTTCTTTTGTTCACTCATTCAGTCAACAAACGTTACTAATGTACCTGCTCTGTGTCTGCCCTGGGCTCGACTATGAATAAGGAGACTGAAAGGACCAGTTGCTGGCAGTGAGAGTCTTACAGTCCAGGGAATGGCCCAGCAAATGTCTGGCAAAGAAGAGCTGCTCAGAAATTAATGGCTGAATGAAAGAATGAATAGATCGTATTATACACAACAGTACTACTTTTTAACCTGCTTTCCCATTTATCACGGTTTTGTAGCCATCTTCCCAGGTGAGTGCAGATAGCTGCAGGCAACTGGAGGGCAAGGATTTCCCTCTGTGTCCTCAGCATCTACAACAGCACCTGGCACATAGTGAACTCAATAAAGACTTGTTGCTTAAACGAATGCTTTTAAACATCTCTATAGTAGGTCATTGTAGGGTTATGCTCTGTAACAAAAAAAACAAGCTTTGGACATGTTGTTTAAACTTCCTGAGTCTTAATTTTTTCAGCTCTACAATGTCGGTAACAACACATATCCTGTAGAATTGACACAAGGATGAACTAAAATGAAGCCTTTAAACGATCTGTTTGTGTCTGGTACTCGGTGAGTGGTAGGTAAATGTTAGTGGTGGCCATTTAGCTTGTTTTCAGCTTTCTACCTTCTGGTAAGTATATGTTCACACTTTTCCAATGATTTCCTTCAATAAATTTGTATGTGTGGAACTGCTGAATCAGGGAGCATGTGCAATTTAAATTTTGATACATAGCAACAGGTCATACTTTGGAAAGTTGGTGCCATTTACAACCCTGCCAACCCTGGCATGATGATAAATCTTTTCCAGTCTGGTGGGTTCAAATGACTTCGTGCTGTCCTGTTATTCTGCATTCCTTTGATCTCAGGGGAGGTTGAACATCGCTTCGTCTGTGTAACCCATGTGAAAGCCATGGTCCTGTGGCCCAGCAGGGGGGAGCTTAATCAGAGAAGCACAGACAAGTAGCCCAAAGTAATTAAAAAGGAATCAGGCTTTACTTGTATCTCTCAAAGAACATAAAAGGGGATCTAATTAATAACTTAAAAAGACTGCTCAAAAGCTATTTCTTCCCCTCTTCTCTCACCCCAGCAGACAGAAGTGATTCTAGAGGCTGGAAGTAGGGTAATATTCAAGTTAATAAGCTTTGTCCTTGTCACACATATTTCACTTTTTTTTGTGAATTGCCAGTTCATGCCTCTGGCCCTTATTCCGATTGTGGCATTTGTGTTTTTCTTTTTGATTTGCACAAAGCTCTTTACACACCTGTTGGGACCACATCAGGTAGGCACCTCCCCCTTAGCAGATGTGTGACAAAGCCCATGTCCGTGTCATGTCTTCTCCACTGAGGGGTGCCAGGAATTCTTGGGCTCTGGAAGAGTCTCTGAAACCTATACATTTTCTTCTTTCTGACTCTTCCCTGCCTCTACCCCCCTTCTAGCCTCTTAGGAGTGTCTTAAGATCTTAGGGGTATCTGTGTATGGAGAGTGGTGGAGTTACCATGGAGACCTAAGCTACATTAAATCACATTAGTGGGCTGTGGCCCGCATCTTTTTTTTTTTTTTTAAATAAAACAGACTAGACCAGAATAGAAAATATCAAAATGCAACACAAGTAGTAAGAATAAGTATTTTTAAAAATGAAACATGTATATATGCACATGCTGGGTCATGCTGTAAATGTATTTCTTACTTTGGGTTTTATAAAAATAATTGAAATCCAGTGAATTAGGGCTACTGGTATTGTGCTAAGGGTTTGGGGCTCTGACTTTTGAAATCATGCTTGGTGAGGTGACATACAGTTGGCCTTCCTCTATCTAGTCTTCTTGCCACACCAGTGTCCTGTTTCAGTAAACCCCCCTCTCCACTCACCCAGTCCAGGCCATGCCAAGCGATTGCTGGAACAATCCCGGCCGCTTGTTCTGCCTGCAGCTCACACATGCACTTTCCCCGGCTGCCAGCTGGCATGCCACCTCCTGATCACCACTTCCTTGCTCCAGGGCTCTGTTGCTTTGAGCTTAGAGATCTTCCTGGGCTCTGTTGAGAAAAGTTTTCGCCTACTTCTCAGATGGGCCAATCTTTTTCTTGTATGGATCATGATCTATCCTTTTACTGACCATGTTCCCCTCCATCCATTCCAAGAGGAGGCTCCACACCTCCCAGGTCTTCTTCCACGTTTCTGTCTACTGCTGGCATCACTGTCTGTTGCAAAGCTCTGCTAGAGCCTGAATGCTTATGTTCCCCCCAAATCCATATGTTGAAACCTAACCCCAGTGTGATGGTATTTGGAGATCAGGCCTTTGGGGGGTGCTTAGGTCATGAGGGCTGTGCCATCATGAATGGCATTAGTGCTCTTATAAAAAAGAGACCCCAGAGAGCTCCCTCAAACCTTCTGCCATGTGAGGACACAATAATAAGATAGCCGACAATGAACCAGGAAGCAGGCTTTTATCAGACTCCAAATCTGCTGGTGCCTTGATCTTGGACTTCTCAGCCTCCAGAATTGTGACAAATAAATTCCTGCTGCTTTTTAGCCACCCAGTCTATGGTATTTTCGTTAGAGCAGCCTGAGCTAAGACAATCTCTAATTTTTCTATTTCTTTGGTCATTTCAGTGCAATTTGGGGAAGATGAAGGACTTCGTAAGATTCTGGAACCACTTTAATTTCCCCATATTCATTGCTTTCTTACTCCCTCTCGGTTTCCTCTCAGTGATCACTAGCAAAACTCTTGAAATGCAGAGGACCTGTGCCTGTCTTTGGGGATATCAAGGAAAGGGGTAGCTGTCGAGGCTGGTTCTCCAGCTGCAGCAGGCTGAGGGAGAGCCTGGAAGGAAACATCAGGGTGGGGTTACTGCAGGGGACTGTATTTTGGCTCCTTAACTAGTACTCAGATTAACTTAGATGGGTTGGAACAGTGGGTTGAAATTAAGGAAGAAAAGTAAAAGTTCAAGGGGTGAGAAGAAGAAACGTAAACTCCTACGCTTGCATCATAAAACTCAACTGCCTACATATATGAGGGAGAACAAGCTTGAAACATTTCACATGAAGAGGACTCAGGGTTTTGCTTGGCATGAGAAAGTTGTCGACACTTGAATGTCATGGAGAGGCAGATTATCCAGATCAAGGGAGGCCAGGATCCTTGTCCTTTCTGGGCTTGAGCTGGTCTCACATGGAGTCATACATCCATTACTTGGGGCCACCATGTAAAGACATATATTAGACATGGGGCACTAGAAAGATTACAGAGTAGGATGGCAAGGATGGGAAAACCCTGGAAATCATGTCTTACAAGAGGTGGTTGAAAACAGTATTTCGTTTGGAAAGGAGAATAGTTGCTCGGGTGGTGGGTGGGGAGGGAGGGTGCGTAGCCATTGACTTTACCTCCATCAGGGACTGCCATGAAGATGGTGTATTAGCTTCCTATTGCTGCTATAACAAATGACCCCAAACCTAGTGGCTTATAACAACATCAGTTTTTCTTTCAGTTCTAGAGGTCAGAAGTCTCACTGGGCTAAAATCAAGGGGTCGATCGGCAGAGTGGTGCTGCTTTTGGAGGCTCTAGGGGACAATCTGTTCCCATCTTTTCCAGCTTCTAGGGGCTTTCATTGGCTTCTTCCCTATTCTGTCTGCAAAGTGACAACCTTTTTTTTTTTTTTTTTGAGGGGGAAGTAACATTTTATTTTTTTCATTTAATTTTTATTTTATATTGGAATATAGTTAGTTGGTTTACAATGTTGTGTTAGTTTCAGGTGTACAGTTAAGTGATTCAGTCATACATATACATATACCCATTCTTTTTCAGATTCTTTTATTTATTTATTTATTTATTTTATTTTTGGCTGTGTTGGATCTTCATTGCAGTGCGCGGCCTTGTCATTGCGATGGCTTCTCTTGTTGCAGAGCATGGGCTCTAGGTGCCCGGGCTTCAGTAGTTGTGGCTCGTGGGCTCTAGAGCGCAGGCTCAGTAGTTGTGGCGCACGGGCCTAGTTGCTCCGCGGTATGTGGGATCTTCCCAGACCAGGGCTTGAACCCGTGTACCCTGCATTGGCAGGCGGATTCTTAACCACTGTGCCTCCAGGGAAGTCCCGGATTCTTCTCTCATATAGGTTATTACAGAATATTGAGTAGAGTTCCCTGTGGTATACAGTAGATCCTTGTTGATTATCTATTTTATATATAGTGGTATGTGTATATGGTAATCCCAAACTCCTAATTTATCCCTCCCCTCCCACGTTTCCCCTTTGTTAACCATAAGTTTGTTTTCAAAGTCTGTGAGTCTGTTTCTGTTTCATCTGTATCATTTTTAAAATTTAGATTCCACATACAAGTGATATAATATGGTATTTGTCTTTCTCTGTCTGACTTATTTCACTCAGTTTGGTAATCTCTAGGTCTATCCATGTTGCTGCAAATGGCATTATTTCATTCTTTTTTATGGCTGAGTAATATTCCATTGTATACATTTACCATGCAAAGCAGCAGTCTTCACCCTCTGACTTCTGCTTTCATCTTCACATCTTCTCTCACCCTCCTGCTTTCTTCTTTCCCTTATAAGCTTCCTCGTGATGACATTGGGCATTTCTGAATAACCCAGGGTCATTTCCCCATCTCAAGGTCTTTAATTTAATCACTCCTGCAAAGTTCCTTTTGCCATGTCAGGTAACATTCACAGGTTCTGGGGATTAGGTTGTGGACATCTTTGGGGGGTTATTAATCTGCTTACCAGAGGGCCAAGTGTTTTGTTTGGTCTTATTTTCTTCTGTGTGGCTACAGAGGACAGAACCTGAGCTAATAGGTGTAAGTTACAAGGGGAGACACTTTGAACTAAGACGAAGTAACACTGTCTCATAGTCTAGACTTTGTACAGCAAGAGAGGTGGGCTTAAGAGGGAGTGGTCCTGCTCTCTTTGGATCAGTCGAGAGGAGGATGATTTTCGCTTGGAATGATGGTTCAGCAGGATTTCCTGTGTTGGGTGGGATGTCCGACCAAATGGCATAGATGATCCTTCCCAATTTTTTTTTTTTTTTCGTGGTGTGTGGGCCTCTCAGTTCGGCCTGAATCCATCAACTCTCAAGACTCACATCCCATTGTCTCTCTTTCTCGGAAGTCCAGAGAGAAATTGGTGACTTTGCTGGTCCCAGCAATTCACACTTTGAAGCAAATTGTGACTTCAGCGCTCATGTCTAAATGAGGGTGGTCTTGGTGTGCGTGTGGGGTTGAGGACAACAGGGTAGTTTGTCCTATTTGATGTCCACATACATCATCCTCCAGCCCTCGGTGGCTTGAAAGTAGCAGGTTTGAACAGATGGCAGTGGCTTCTCAGCATCCTGGGTCCCTGAGGTGAGTCCAGCCACAGGGAGAGCAGGGGCAGAGTGGCCACCAGATGATTCTGTCATGAAGTCTCTATCCTGCTGCCCAGAAGTGGCCTGGGGCCCTGACCAAGAGGTTTTCACTGGGAACATGTTCCATCTGGAGCTGAACGGCCCTGCCTCGGTCACTGAAAGCGTGTTCTAAACACGGCATTTTAATTACTCCTGCACCGGGGCTGTTTGGTACATGCTTGGTTTGGGGCCCATGGCAGATGGAGAGGTGGACTCCCCAGTGGGTCTGGAGCGTGGGCCTCAGAGAGTGCTAATGTTTCTCAGATCTCCTCTGTGAAGCCCAACTGTGGCAACACTGTAGCTCAGGCCAGGAAATGGAAACACACCGCCAGGTGGTGGGACAGGCTGCTTCTTAATTAAGGAACCTCTGAAGCTTGCGGGTGACGGGAGTGGTTTGTAAATGGTTTAGGCACCTGCTGTGTCCACGCACTGTGGACTTCATCCAAGGGGGTCCCAGCCTCCTTCACCAGAATAATAGTGGAAATAATACGTCTTCATTGAACATTTATAATCTGCCAGGCACCATGCATTCTCAGGCACTTTACCCTGCATTCCCATTCAATCTTCATAGCAACCCTGTACGTAGATGCGGTTATTAAACCCATTTTACAGAGAGGAATGCTGAGGGCAGAGTTTAACTAAATAGCTTAGGCTCACGTAGCTGGTGAGGGTGAGTTAGCATTTAAGACTTGTAGCTAGCCAACCCTGAATTCTGACCCTCAGTTCATCATGGGTAGATTCGGGTAATTCTACGTACCTCATAGGGTTATTGTGAAGATTAAATAAAATTATGTGAACAAAAATCTAGCAGCCTAGAGTTTGCCATTTAGTAATAATTCAGTACGTTTGAATACCTATTGTGATGGTTAATTTTATGTGTCAACTTGGCTAGGCCATGGCACCCTGATATTTGGTCAAAATTGTTCTAGATGTTTCTGTGAAGGTACTTTTGAAGGTATTGACATTTAAGTCAATAAACTTGAAGTAAAACAGATTGATTACCTTCCATGATGAGGGTGGGCCTTGTCCAATCAGCTGAAGGCCTTAACAGAAAAAGACCAACCTTCCCAGAAGAAGAAGTCATTCTGCTAGCAGACTGCTTTCAGATTCAAACTGAAACTTTTCCTGGGTCTCCTGCCTGCCGGCCTAACCTGCCAGATTTTGGACTCACCAGCCTCCACACTTGCACAAACCTATTCCTTAATATAAACTTCTCACTCTCTCTTCTTCTCTCTCTGCACATCTTGTTGGCTGTTTCTCTGAGGAACCCTGACTAAAACACCTATGCACAGGAGGCTGTTTTAGTAATATATGGTTCATCCACGTGGAATAATATGCAATTCTTAAAAAGAACAATTCTGAACTGTGTATTTTGACCTAGAAAGATAGTCATTAAAAAACAAATTTTACTAAGTACGTGATTACATTTTCAGAGAAAAAGAAAATTGGAACACATATCTGTGTACATGTTTATGTGTGTCTCTGTGTTTATGAGCTTAGAGGAGGATGTGAAGGGATATACAGCAAGTTGTTGACGGTCATCCTGAGGGATGGCAGTGGTAGCTGTGGAGGTGTTACTGGGGTAGGGAGGGATATTTACTTTTCTTTCCATACTTCTTTACTGTTTGATTTTAGTATGCTTTATTTTTGTCATTGAACATACAATAAAATAGATAAGGATAGTATGAAAAATGTGTTAATTTTGAATCTTTCTTCCTACCTGTATCTGCAGGCAGTGGGACAGCATAGCATAAGTCTGTCTGTATTCACTTTATGCTGATCTGTACTGATGGGCCATCCTGAATGGAGGGAACTGACTGGAGTGTCCTCAGTCTGCTCTGATTACTAGGGCCTTGCTTGCACAGTGCCCTGGTCTAAATGAATGTCCGAGGCCAAAGGTGGTTCTAAAGGAATCTCCTTCCACAATTCTTAGCCCTGGTTTCTGGGGTCTGAGTAAGTTTGGTGGCCTTCCGCGTGCAGCTCTGGAAGCCAAAGGTTGAGCTCTCCATTGCTGGAGGCTGCTAAAGCTAAGTCCTCCACCCCCACAGCTGCATAGGACAACAAGCCACATTGAGCAAGAGCAGCACCTAATGCCAGACGCTGTCCTGGGTGCTGGAAAGTCAACTGTGGCCGTTTCCATTCACTGTGTGTGTGTGTGTGTGTGTGTGTGTGTGTGTGTGTGTATTATTTATTTATTTATTTTTGGCGGTACGCGGGCCTCTCACTGTTGTGGCCTCTCCCGTTGCGGAGCACAGGCTCCGGACACGCAGGCTCAGCGGCCATGGCTCACGGGCCCAGCCGCTCCGCGGCCTGTGAGATCTTTCCGGACCGGGGCACGAACCCGTGTCCCCTGCATTGGCAGGCGGACTCTCAACCACTGCGCCACCAGGGAAGCCCTCCATTCACTGTGAACTTCCACTAAAGGTTTACCAGGGAGGAGCCATTCCAGAAGCCTAGAGGAGGGGGAATGGCTGGTCAGAGTGGCCTGGCTTTTGGAACGCAGCCAGTTCGACATTATCAGAGAAAAGTTAAGGAGTTTGAACCTCTTGCCTTCCATCCTTTTGCAGGGTCGGCTGCTCATGATTGGAATTGGCTGTTGGTTTGAGTGACGTAGTTGAATCAGTGCGTGGTGTTTTCCTTCTGCCCAAACCAATCAATCACCCACTTCCACATCCAGTGCATACCAGGGCCTTCTCACCCCAGACTCTGGAGCTTGCCAAAAGGAAGCAGGAGCCCGCACACCCTTCCCAAGCTAGCCACCTTGAAGCAATTCAATCCGACAAAGGTGCACCTGAGTATAATTCGCTGTTGTCAATTACAGGCAAGGCCCTGCTCCAGAATCATAGTTTGAGGAAAGTCAGGTAGTTCAGGCAAATGGAGAATCCCAACATCCACATAACACATATGCATGAAATGCACATCAGAACCACGTGAGGAGGTTTAAAAAATGCTGGTGCCTGAGCCCAGACACTTGTATTTTTTTTTTAATTCCAGTTGAGAAGCACTGTGCTGGTACCATGGGATAGGTGTTTGTTCTATTAGTTATGCCCTATGTCTGAAATGCCGGGTGCAAAGCAAGGAGGGGTGAGGGCTGATGCTGGTGACACTGGCCAAGTCACGGTGGGGCTGGCACCCTGCAGACCCAGCTGCAGTGGTTCCCAAGAGGGGTCTCCTCTCGTATCCCACATCTTCTCTGTATCTTGGGGAAGAGCTGATGAGAGAGTGACAGTAACCAGCTCATTGTAATTATTATTCCTGTCCTAGAGAAGACAGGGTGTGTCTGGATAGTAGCAGGAGTTGAGGTGGTGGCTGGAAAGCACAGGTGGCTGAGATGTAGGTCAAGTTCTGACCCAGAGCTGACCTTCAGGATGACGCATGCTGGGTTTAGTCCTTCCCCATTTCCTAAGTGTGTAGAGGAGGTGGTGGGTGACAGAGCCAGAGCTGGGGCCTGCAGTTCTTGTAGAGAAAGAACAGCGTCTGGGCATCAGGCGACCAGGGCAGTCTGCCCCAGAGCTAACAGGAACTGGCTTTGAAACTGGTCAAAACTGCTTTCTTCCCCACTCTCCCATCCCTGGGCTATTCTTGAATTGTGAGGAAATGAGGCCAGATGAGCTTTTACGTTCCCTCCCTGTTTTCACTAGTTTGTGATTCTTTAAATATCAAGATACAGTAAAACAAAAACAACCCAAATCATCATATCCAGAGAACATCTAGTCTTTTCATTTTTTTTGTTTGTTTGTTTGTTTTTGCGGTACGCGGGCCTCTCGCTGTTGTGGCCTCTCCCGTTGCGGAGCACAGGCTCCGGACGCGCAGGCTCAGCGGCCATGGCTCGCGGGCCCAGCCGCTCCGCGGCATGTGGGATCTTCCCGGACTGGGGCACGAACCCATGTCCCCTGCATCGGCAGGCGGACTCTCAACCACTGCGCCACCACGGAAGCCCTCATAATTTCTTAAATTACAAAAGTAATACATGCTTATTATAAATACCAATGGACACAGAAGTATGCAGAACACAAAGCTCCTTTTCTTCTGATTTTGTATCCCAGGGGCAACCACTGTAAACACTTTGGGGATGTCCCCTCCAGAGCTTTTATTATAATAACTCCATGTTAAAAATTGTGAACTTTACCAGTGAACTCCACAATTTAAATACTAGAAGACTAGGTTGACTCCGAATTCAGACTTCAAAGCCACTGACTGGTCTGTACAGTTCTATGCAGATGTGAGTCAGCCACACAGAGCCTGGAGCCTCTGGGCTGTGTTAGGGGCACAAGTGACAAAGGCTGCGGGCTGGGTGGAGGGACCAGGAAGTGCCTGTCACATTCCCTTTCACAAAGACATTGATTGTGAGTTACAAGCCATTAGGCTGGAAACTGTATTTGCATGTTAATTAAGCTTCAAATCTTTTCATCCTGGCCTCAGGCTCTTGCACAGTTTGCTAAAGAAATTCTGTCAATTCACCTCATTTTATCTGCCTATGACCTATGACTGGATGACTTAAGTTTTTGGTGTGCATGTGTGCGCAAGTGTGTGTGTGTGTGTGTGTGTGTGCAATCGACTGAGGTAGAATTTTGGGAAAGAACTTCTTCTCTTGGGCTGCAACTGGCTTTCATCCAAGATGTGCCGAAGGGCCATGTCCACAGAGTCTGGAATGAACTTTGTGGTGACTAAACTCCTCAGCCTAAAGACTAAGAACAGCTTGTCCTGAGGGGAGACCTCCATGCCTTTTGGGGGGGCTCTTGTGAGGAGGTGAGCTTTAATCTCAGCCAACATGAGATTTAATCTCAGCTTTAATCTCCTTGATTGGAGGCTGAGACGGGTGAGCTCTGCCCACAGGCAGCAGTTAGCAGCCGGTGGGCTTTGTGTGACAAGTCATCAACCATGTACCCCAAAACCAACTGTGGTGCTGATCTGCTGAGGTCCCAGCCTTACCCTTGCCTCCAAATGTGGCAGACTTATGTGGCTCCATTTATAATTGCTTTTAAAAAATAGGACAGAAACATGCTATATACATTATTCTCCATATTATTTTTCCCTATTGAGTATTTTGTACATCTCTTTGCAAGTCCATACATATAGATCAGCTTCATTCTTTGTAATAGCTGTGTAATATTCCATAGAATATGAAGTTTCCAGTTTCCTTTTTTCATGATGAATAGTTGTACAGTAAACATTCTTGCTTACACAGCTTTTGGACGGGTGCTTTTCTTTCAGTTGGAGAGATTCCCAGAAGCAGCATTGCTCTTGGGTCAGAGGGAGTCCATATCTTTAACTTTAATAAATCCTGCTAGATTAATTTCTAAAATGGTTGAAATAATTTACAGTTCCAGCAGGGTTTGTGAGCGCCCTTTTCCTCACACCCTTGCCAACATTAGATGTTATCAATCTTTGTTAATTTGGAGGCTGAGAAGTAGGATCACATTTTTGTTTTCATTTGCATTTCCCTGAAAATTAATGAGCTTTTGCTTTAGTCCTAAATTGTGCTCTATTATCTTTGCATTGATGCATTGTTTTTGCAGATGACTTGATTTGGGGTTGCATGTAAAGACAGAAGGTGAAGACCTTCCAGAAGGTCAAAGAGCTTGCAGAAGATTGGGCATGTCTTCTACATCATTCTCCAGGCCACATGAGGGCTCCTGGTAGTAGCTGGTGCTACTTCAGACATACGGATGAAAGGATTGGACTATGGCCAGACTAGGGCAGCTTAGAAAAATGGAATTGGGGTCACTTTCTCCATAGTTAGAGCTGAGCACAGATGGATGGGTTTTTTCATGAGGTAGTGAGTTCTTCATTCCCAGAAGGATTTAAGCAAATATCAGAAGACCATCTTCTATTTATTCACTCAGGATAGAGTGGTGAATAAGATAGGTATGGCCTTTACCTTCGTCGGTCTCAGGAGTCTAGTGAGGAAGTCATATGCTTAAACACATGATTATACATATGTGTGTTTAATTACAAACAGGACATGCACTAAAAAAGCACAGCGGAAAAATGTTTATTTAGGCCTTCTGCCCATTTTTTAATTGGATTTTTTGGTTGGGTTTTGTTATTGAATTGTATGAGCTGTTTGTATATTTTGGAAATTAAGCGCTTGTTGGTCACATCGTTTGCAAATATTTTCTCCCATTCCGTAGGTTGTCTTTTTGTTTTGTTTATGGTTTCCTTTGCTGTGCATAAGCTTATAAGTTTGATCAGGTCCCAATCGGTTATTTTTGCTTTTATTTCTATTGCCTTGGAAGAGTGACATAAAAAGACATTGGTGTGATTTATGTCAGAGAATGTTTGCCTATGTTCTCTTCTAGGAGTTTTGTGGTGTCACGTCTTATATTTAAGTCTTGAAGCCATTTTGAATTTATTTTTGTGTATGGTGTGAGGGAATGTTCTAACTTCATTGATTTACATGTGGCTGTCCAGCTTTCCCAACACCACTTGTTGAAAAGACTATCTTTTCTCCATTGTATATTCTTGCTTCCTTTGTCAAAGATTAATTGATAGTAGGTGTGTGGGTTTATTTTTGGGCTATTCTATTCCATTGATCCATATGTCAGTTTTTGTGCCAATACCATGTTGTTTTGATTACTGCAGCTTCGTAGTATTTTCTGAAGTCTGGGAGAATTATGCCTCCAGCTTTGTTCTTTTTCCTCAGGATTGCTTTAGCAATTCTGGGTCTTTTTATATCAATAGCTCCATATAAATTTTAGGATTATTTGTTCTAGTTCTGTGAAAAATGTCATGGGTAATTTGATAGAGATTGCATTAAATTTGTAGATTGCTTCGGGTTGTATGGCCATTTTAACAATATTAATTCTTCCAATCCAAGAGCATGGGATAGCTTCCATTTCTTTGAATCATCTTCAGTTTCCTTTACCAATGTTTTATAGTTCTCAGCATGTAAGTCTTTCACCTCCTTGGTCAGGTTTATTCCTAAGTATTTTGTTTTTATGATGTGATTTTAAAAGGGATTTAAAAAAATTTCCCTTTCTGATATTTCATTGTTAGTGTAAAGAAATGCAACCGATTTCTGTATGTTAATCTTGTATCCTGCTACCTTGCCTGTGCAGTGAACTCCATGGGCTGCTAACCTTTTACAGATCTCAAAACAGAGGCCAGACCATGGTCCTCCCTACAGAGAGGCTGCCTGTGTGACTTCTCCCTTTCAGTCCTCTAGGATCTGCTAAGAGCACCTGCAGTAGGTCAAATGGTTGCCCCCCAAAAGATATGCCATGTCCTAATGCCAAGAATCTGCGAATATTACCTGATAAAGCAAAGTTAGGGGTCTTGAAAGGAGGAGTCTATCTTGGATTATCTGGGGGACCCTAAATGCCATCACACGGATGCATATAAAAGAGATGCAGAGAGAGATTTTATACAGATGCACAGAGAAGGTGCTGTGAAGATGGAGGTGGAGATTGGAGTGATGTAGTCGCAGGTCCAGGAACTCCGGGGAAGCCACCAGAAGTTGGAAGAGGCAAGGAACAGATCAGCTTCTAGGGCCCTCAGAGGGAGTGTGGCCCTGCTGATGCCTTGATTTTAGACTCCAGAGTTGTAAGAGAGTACATTTCTTGTTTTAAGCCACCAAGTTTGTGGTCGCTTGTTACAGGAAATTAATCGCAGCATTTAAGAGCTGAGGTTTCCAGCCACCAGGTAAGAACCCAAGTCTGGGCCACACTGTCTCCATTGGACAGGCAGTTAACAGGAGTCTGTTGGGAATGGTGGGGAGCTGGCTTGGGGGTTGCTGTGGGCAGGGAGAGGGAGGGGGCAAGTCTCTGCTGAGAGCCAGCTGAGCTCCAGCATTAAGTCACAGGCTACTCAGAACCAAATTTCTGCTGCATTTGAGAATCCTGGCCACTTCCCCTGCAGTCAAAAATAGGGCTTTGCCAGGCAGCTGGTGTTTTTTGGGGAAAACAGGCATGCAGGGCTTCTGGCAACATGATGGGGAAAGAAATTGGAGGCAGAGGAGGGAGCGCAGGACAGGCTTGGCGGCAGAGCTGGTGCTAATTCATTCTAACAGCCTTTCCCGTCGGCTCAGCCTTTTCCAGCCTGCAAGGTGTTCTGTTGCCTCCTTGGCAGATCCTGGCGAGAGCCCTGGGAGATGCGCAGGGAGGGTGCCGCCAGATAGGAAAGGCAAGGTGGGTGTTGACTGGACTGGGCCTCACAGCTGGTGAGAGGGGGAGGTGGAACCAGCTGCCTCAAGCCCATCGCTCACTTCTCAGCTTCAGGGGGCTAAGAGTTGAGCTCAGGCAGGTGCCACCAGGCAGACGGGACATCTGTTTCCTTCAGGGGACAGCTCGGCAATACACAGTGCTGCTGGGAGGGGCTGTAGCAGGCTGAGTTCCCCAGGAGGGGGACTGTTAATGCACACTGTTAATTAGCAGGGGTTTTAGGGAATCTACGTCTAGGGAAGCGAGGAGAAGGAGGTGGGATGGAGCAGAGGGACAGCCGCAGTGCTGCCAACCCCACAGAGGGCTCTGGGGGCCCTCTTCTCAGAGCAGGGGCACATCAGAACCCCAGAGGCCCAGAAAGGCAGAAGGAGCCTCGCACATGGCCTATTCCTATCTTCTCGTTGTAGAACATGGAGGCCCAGGCTCAGAGGAGGGCAAGGACGTGCCCAAGGTCACCCACAAGTTTGACGGTGCCCAGCTCCTATGGCTTCCCGCAGATCACTCCTGGGCCCCTCCTTCCTCAGCCGGGCCTGGATTGCCTCCTCCTCCAGGCAGCTTCCCCTGATTAGCCCACCTGACTCCTTCACTCACTCAAGTCTCTTCCTCGGCAATGACAGTTTCACTCTGCAAGGAGTACTCAGTGGTAATTGACAAGCCCAGGGGCTTCAGCATCCCCTGTGCCCCTGAGAAGGTCACGGGGTTTGAGGCCAGAGAGACCTGAGTTCTAGTTCCTGTCCCATTACCACTGGTCTGTTGTGTGACCTCAGGCAGGTCTCTGTCCTTCTCTGAGTCTCAGTTTACCCATCTGGAAAACTATAAAAGGGGTTAAAAATACTTTCTGCACAAGGTTGCTGTGAGATTAAGTTAAATCAGAAACGTAAGAGATGATTACTATTATCATTATTAATATTTCACCAGGGTATTACTTTATATTGACTACACTGAAAGCTCTCTGAGAATGAAATCGTTATTCTCATCCCTCTTCACTCCCCAGGAGAGCTATTAGGATAGGGCTGGGAACACAGTAAGTGCCCAGCAAACATGAGAGAGAGAGAGAGAGAGAGAGAGAATCCTTTTCAATTAACTACAGTTAACCCTTTTCATGAGATGTAATAACAGGGCAACTAACATGGTCTGAGCACCCATCCCGTGCCACGCACATCTCACTTAACCCTCCCAATAGCCCTATGAGTAGGTATTATGACCCTAATTTTATAGGGGAGGAAATTGAAGTTCAGAGAAGTCAAGTAACTTGTCCAGCATCACACAGCTAGCAAGCTGTGGAGCCAGGATTTGAAGTTGAGACTGTGGTTTCAAAATGACAAAATGACAATAACGGCCAAGACCTACATCATACATGCTTTGCCGTAGGGCCTGGAGCTCAGCGCTTTACACATGTTACTTTGTAAAATCCTCCCAACAGCCCAAGGGGGTAGGTATCATTTCTATCATCTCCATTTTACAGATGAGGAAACTGAGGCAAAGAGAAGTTAAGTAACTTGCCTAAGGCCCCTCCGCTGGTAAGCGGCAGAGCCAGACTTTTGACCCAGGCAGTCTCCATGCCAAGCCAACCCTGGGCCACTGCGGTAGGCTGCTTCTGGCATGAATGAAGCCCTCTTTGAAAAAAGACCCACTAATAAAAAGCTGATGATGCCCTGGTGCTGTCTCACCTGTGAAGTGGGCTTCATGGTTTCCAAGGGGCTTTCATCCAACCTTGTCATAGAAGCACTCTGTGAGTGCGTGAGGCTGGTGTCTGAATTCCCATTCTAGAGGCAAGAAAACTGAGGCTTAGTTGGGTTAAAGACTTGCCCTATGCAAGTGGCTAAAGGGACCCCAGACCCAAGGCCTGGCTCCTTGACGCCCCCCCACCCAAGCATCCTCTTGACCTTGTGGTCCCCTTGAATTGTCATCTTTACACACTTCAGGTTGACCTTTCCCACCATTGTCTCCTTCCTTCCTTTGCCTTGAAATGTCAAGGAGGAAAGCATGGCGTTTTCTCAACTTCACCTTGTCCTGTGACCTTCCATAGAAACACCTCCCTGAGCTACACAGTTCACTGCAAATCCTTCAATTGTGTCCTGGTGGAGCCTATTGATTAGGGCACAAAACAGGCCTCTCGTTGGCCCCCAAAGGTGTCTTTCCTTCCAGGAGGCCCAGTAGAATAGTACTTGTGGATATTTTTATGGGTCATGTTTTCAAAATTACGTCCAAATTAAATTTGTGCTGATTTAATTAGAATATGGAAGCTGAGGGATTCCTTGATCGTTCCTGCTACTGGGTCCTGGGCACACGACTTGTCTCTGGAAGCTGGGTGCTGTTCTCACCAGTAACAGGTGAGGGGAAGGTTGGACCTTCCTTTGTCTGCCTGTTAGTTAAATGATCTTAGGGAAGTAGGAGGTCTGAACTGCATGTGTCTCTGAGACCATCAAAGTTCATGTCCCTCCTGGACAAAGGGGGGGACTAGGGCCAGAGTGGGGCAGTGAACTGCTCAGGGTCACATAGATGGAGCTGACAACTCTGATGATTGTGGCATCTCCTAGGGGCCTGTCCTGACAAGTGTGAGGTCCAGTGACTAAGAACCTCTGCTTGGACTCTGTAAGGGACAAAGGGCTGGATGTCAAGGTCTGGGGACAGCCCTTGTCTTGAGAGACTTCAATAGCAACCCCCCACACACACACACTGAGCTGCTGGATTAGGGCACATGATAGACGGAATCATGGCCCTCCCAGAATTGTCCACATCCTAATGCCCCAAACCTGGGAATAGGTTACCTCATATGGCAAAAGGGACTTTGCAGATATGAATAAGTTAAAGATCTTAATAAAGGGGGATTTTCCTGAATTATGCACATGGGCCCCAGGTTATCACAAGGGTCCTTATAAGAGGGAAGAAGGCAGGGGGTCCGAGTCAGAGAAGGAAATATGACAAAGGAAGCAGAGGTGTGTGTGTGTGTGTGTGAGAGAGAGAGAGATTTGGATATATTGTGCTGCTGGCTTTGAAGATGGAGAAAGGGGGCCATGAGCTAAGGAATGCAGGTGGCCTTCAGACAGCAAAGACAAGGAAATGGATTTTCCCCTAGAGCCTCCAGAAGGAATACAGCCCTGCTGACACCTTGATTTTAGGGCTTCTGGCTCCCAGAACTGTGAGAGAATAAGTTTGTGTCATTTTAAGCCACTGAGAGTGGTAATTTGTTACAACAGAATAGGAAACAATGTAGGCCGCGAAACCAGAACTTCAGGGTTGAGAGGGAGGAGGGGGTCAGCGGGACGTTTTCTGTTGCGTGTGACCGATCTGTTCCAAACCGAAGAAAAGGGACGGGGAGGGGATTCACTGGCTCGTGTAACTGCACAACCCAGGGAGGATATGGCTTCAGGCATGGCTGCATTCAGGGCTTGGTTCCTTCCCAGCGCTCAGCCCTGCCTTCTCCTGGGCTGTTTTTAGCCATAGGCTTCAGTGGCAGCATGACCAGGACAGCAGCTCCAGACTTTATTTCCTCTCATCTTGAAATTTTGGGGCCAAAGGACATTCTTTTTTCCTCCCAGAAGCCTCAGCTGAAACCTCATGGAATTTGAGCTCCAATTAGTCATGACCCTGTCACACATCACTGCCGGAGCTAGAGCCACCACAGGAACTGAGACGGAGGGAATGGTGGGTCCCAGATGAAAATTCAAGGCTGCGATCAGAAGTTGGGAGGTGGGGTGAGGAGGAAGGGTAGCCCACCCCGAACAAGAATGGCCCCTGTGAAGCAAACCAGCATTTTCCTCAATACACGTCATTTGGAGAAGCAGTGGTTCAAATCCAAGTGTTACCACGTACAAGCTCTGTGACCCTGGGCAGGTCATTGAATAGCACAAGTCCCACGTGCTCACCTGTAAAATGGAGAAGCCAGTACTTAGACTGCAGGGATGTTGCAGGAATTAGAGGTTACCTATCACAATGCCTGGCTTGGAGAAGTTCTTGGTAAGTGGTGGATCTTGATGGTGATGATGACCTCAAGGATGATGGTGATGATTGTGATGATGACAATGAGATAATGACCTGGGGATGTGTCTCCAAGTGCACACAGTGGTCTTCTTGGTGCCCAAAGGACTGGCTCACATACTTTTTGGGTATCCAAGTCAATCAGCAGTTAAAGAATAAAAGTAGCTAAAGAAAAAAAAAAAACAACTCAAGTGTCTCTTTTGGCACAAAATGGAATTGGTAAAATCTCCAAGGGAAAGTTTTCATTCAAATGCCACTGTTGGATCTGAATATTTAAAAATATCTTCCTATTGTGCGTATCCAGTTTCAGTTTCTTGGAATGAAAAGTAGATAACAAAATTAAACAAACAGCTGCTTTCCCTGGCATTTAACAACTGCCACCGGCTCCGTGGCGCAGGCAAATCTGCCGTGGTTCTTTCCCTCTCTGACAGAAGAAGTCCTGTGCTCACTGGAGGAAATATTCTTGGGTCACGGGTAATATCACCGATATTCTCAGGACTTCAGTTCTCTGATGCGTAAATGTAGTTGAGGTGGCATCTCCATAAGTAACGCAGAAAGTGACGTTGTGTTAAAGGCTGAGCTGGGAAGAAAGGATTGGAGCACCTGTTGCTAAAGCTACTGAGTGGGCCTGATTCAGGGATCAAACATCTAGGCACCATTCTGCAGTCTTAGCATTCGTTATTGGGTATCTACCATGTGCCGGATATGGCACTTACATAGTCATTGCCTTCAAGGAAATTGCTGTTTAATAAAAGAGGCTGACCCATAAGCAACTCAGGCCACGAACATAGGCTCAAACAGGTCTAGAGGAGCAGAGAAGGGAAAAGTTGTTTCTGACATAAGGATTTTCAGGGAAGAGCTGAGCTTTCCCACTGGGTAGAGATGACCAGGGCAGGGAACTGGACACTGTGCTTCATACACACAGCTTGTTATTCTACATTGCAACAGGCTGGCCCACTCCTCTCTTAGTTTCACCTTTGACCCTCTTCACTGCCTAGACTGAGTTCCCTGGGGATAGGAACGCCGTCTTCTGCTCCTTCTCTTTGCTCTTCTACCAAGGACAGCTCTTGTAGGCTAATAGTACTCTAAGATCATGACCTTGGTCTTCGTCTCTGTTCTTAATTCCCCAAGGCTGGGCCTGGAGTTTTTCCCTGGCTTTCCTCTGACAGCTGGCCCTGATGTAGGGCACACTGTACTTCATCTTCAAGGATGTGGGGTTTTGGGTGTCTGACGGAGAGGGTGATCTCGGTCAAGCCCAGGCAGCCCTCACTCCCTGAAGTCAAGGGAAGGATATTCCCTTTATCTGGAGCTGACATCTCCTGCTGGTAACTAGCTCTGGGAGGGGGTCCTGGGTACTGGGGACATGAGCAAGTTGGTTGGGGTAGATGCCTGGGGCAGCCCTTCATTCCTTCTCTTTATCTTCCTCTCTGCCTGAGGCCAGCATCAAAAGCTGGGGCCAGGATTGGGTGACCCCACCACACAGACAAGACATCTTTCGGGTCATTTGAATTGGAAGGACTTCAGTTTTAGTTGCAGGAATTGATAACCTCTTAGAGATGATATTCTTTAGCCAATTAGGTTATCTTTTCTCTCATTTCTATCCTATCTTCTCCAAATCTAATGGGGGTGTATTCAACATCCTAAGCATGTTCCTAATGATCCAGGAAGTGTACATGGTCCTTGTCACTCCATCTGTGCTTTGATGAAATACTAGATTATGGTTGCAGAAAGATTAATCATGCCACAGCTAAGAGAACACTTCTGAGAAACAGCACTGTCAGAAGGATAATTGTACAAGGTCACCAGCCTTCTCAGACCTTTCTGTTTTTCCTCCTTTCCTTTTTGTGACAGGAGGAGCTCGGAGAGACCCCAAGGAGTCGATTGCTGGGACAATGGGTCAGATGCTGAGAAGGTGGCATCTTTATAAATTACAGAGCCTTCCTTGCCCCTGGGCTTTGCCCATTTTGCATGCAGATGCTAGGGTAAATTCCAAATCACTTACCCTGGCATTGAAGACTCCTTTCATCAGATTCCAACCTCTTGTCTATGTTTATCTCTAACCATTTCTCCCTTCCCCTGCATTCCAGGAAGTTGCACAAAATATTGGTTATGCCTTCAAAATGCTGTGCACTTTAAAATGGCTGAACTTTTGCACTGCTTGGAATAGCCTTCAGCCTTTAATTTGTATGGAAAACCCCTAATTATTCTTCAAGACCTGACACAAATGTTCCCTCTCAGTCAAAGCCGTCCTGTACTCCTCCAGGCAGAATCAATCTATCTCATCTCTGTGCTTTCATAACACTTTGCTCAGACTGAATTATAACACTTTTCACGTTGTATTTCAGTAGTTTACCCTTCATTCTGTCTCTCTCAGTGGCCTGCTAGCTCCTTGAGGAGTGAGGACATATTACATCTTCTTCTGGAATTCTCAGTCCTTGGTGTACAACTGTTCCTGGCACAGAGGTGCTCATCCCATATTCATGGGATGAATGACTAAACTTGTTGGTACCTGTTGGGGCTTTGGAGAGGAATCTGGTAAATAGTACCTCTCTCCCTCAGCTGAGTTCAGAACTAAAAGAGAATGGACAGAGTTGGAACAAGGAGGATCAAAATATCACTCAAGGGCTTCCCTGGTGGCGCAGTGGTTGAGAGTCCACCTGCCGATGCAGGGGACACGGGTTCGTGCCCCGGTCTGGGAGGATCCCACATGCCGCGGAGCGGCTGGGCCCGTGAGCCATGGCCGCTGGGCCTGTGCATCCGGAGCCTGTGCTCCGCAACGGGAGAGGCCACAACAGTGAGAGGCCCATGTATCGCAAAAAAAAAAAAAAAAAAAAAAAAAATCACTCAAAATGGCCAAGTTAGAGGATCATAATCTAGTAAAGTCAAGAAGGCTTGTTAATCCCTACCTCCAGTTTAGAACTTGGGACCACCCAACTGAGAGCAAAAATCAAACCTGCAGACCAGGTCACCATCTCCTGCTAGTGTGGACTGAGGGGCAAAGATAAAAGGGAGTTAATTCCTCCTCCAAGGTATTTGATTTATTTAATTGAGAAACAGTGGAACATGAAAGCTGCCACCAAACTGGTGGTTCACTGTACCTTCATGGGGGTGGAGTTAAGAATTTTCAAGAGGCCAAGTGCATTTAGAGAAAGTCCCTCTACCTGGGAATCAGGAGACAGGAAAAGTCTTTCCCCTGTAACTGTAAATACCTTGGATTTTTTCTCTTTAAGGGTCTTTTATTTTCTACCTTATCTGAGAACCCACTCGCCAGGCTTTCAGTAAAAATTTTTTTTCATTTATCCTCCCTTCTCTCACATATATCATCGTTTTTATTGTTTCTTCCCTCCATTTTACCCTTCTTGAAAATAATGTGTAACCTTGGGAGAAATATACCCAGAGGCCTCAGTTTCTGTAATTCTAGGGGGAGATGCAGAGTTATACCACACTTTTCTCAAGCAATAAGTTCTTGGTAATGTGGCAGACACTGCACTTGTATGGAAGCTATATCAACAGGATCCATGACTTCAAGAAAATCAGAGTCTAGTGGAGAAAGCAATGTGGAAAAGAAAATCATAATTGAGAGTGGTACACAATGTCATAGAGGGAAGCACAAGACACTGTGGGGATGTAGAGTTGAGGATGATTAATTCCATTTGAAGTAGGAGAGGTAAGAATTTTCCAGGTTAAGGAAACTCAACTCATGTGTAATCAGGGAAGGCTTCCTAGAGGTGACACTTAGGCTGAGTCTTGAAGAATCAGTAGTCCTTAGGAGTTATGCAAAGTGAAGGGATGCTGTGTGTGTGTGTGTGTATGTGTGTGTGTGTGTGTAATATTTAAATAAATAGCATACATGGGGCAGCTTGATGTGTGAGAGAAACTACAAGTTGTGCAGTGTGGCTGGAACATGCGATTCTTGTTGGAGAGTGGCCAGAAAGGGGGTTGGAGAGTGAGAAGAGGACTGGGTAAATCAGGAGTCCAAGGGAATATTCTGGGAAACATCTGCTTTCAGGGACTAAGTCACCTTGTGCAGCCTAGTGTAATTCTGTGAAGGAGACAGTATTCAGAAATGAGAAAAGCAGGCAAGCAGCTCTGAAGAACAGGTCTTCTTTCAGCACCACGGCCAGCAGCCAACCCACTTCCCGCTGCTGATTTTGAGCTGCCCTAAGATCCCAAGGCACTAAGGGATAGAAAGTGGGAAGTGGCTGGAGAGCTGACCTTCAGAACCTGGTTATAATGAAGAGTGTGTGCGTGTTCAATTATTCATGGATTGGTGCGTGAGGGTGCTGTTAAGAAGTTGACTCTGGGATTCAAAGTTGGGTAGAATTAGCAGGCATTTTTTCCTGAACATAAAGACATCATTGTTTCTGAAGCACAGAAGAGCCAAACCTTGGGCCCCAATTGTATCATATGATGAAAATGTTCTCTTCCATGATGTGCTTTAATGATCATTTTGGGTATATGCACCAGCTCAGAGACTAGAGCCCTTGGGCTCAGCTTGGAGCTGGGGCCTCACAAAAGGAAGCTGCTCATTACAGTCTAAAAGTCAGAAAGTACAGTTGAAAATTCTCAACTCACTGAGCTTATAACTCATTTGAACATTAATTTTTTTTACATGAAGTAGAAATAATAGCTATTTCCAATGGCCTTTGCTTTACAACCCTTCTTTCTGTGGCAAATCTAAAGAGGCATTCTTTCCCTTTGGGCTGCCTGAGTTAGCATTTGTCATTTTCCTTTTCACCTGTGAGCATCCATAGGGCTGGATGTGAAACTAAACCATTATTCAGCAATCTCTAAAATTCTTAAGTAATCAATTCTATGGCTTCTGGGAAAGTGAGA
The DNA here is from genome assembly GCF_949752795.1 of Hyperoodon ampullatus. Taxonomy (NCBI): domain Eukaryota; kingdom Metazoa; phylum Chordata; class Mammalia; order Artiodactyla; family Ziphiidae; genus Hyperoodon; species Hyperoodon ampullatus. The sequence goes on along the minus strand of NC_136932.1, from coordinate 40,749,568 downwards.
CTGTTTCGGAGAGGCTAGGGTTTTGCCTGGATTGAACAGAACTGTGGAGAGAAGTGGTTTCTGACCCAAGATTCACGAGAGGCTTCAGTGGCTCCTTGATGCCCAGAGGTTATTTGCAAAATGGTGTGTGTGTGTGTGTGTGTGTGTGTGTGTGTAAGGGTGAATGTGCGTGTTCATGTTTCAGGAGGGCAAGCACATAACTTCGTTCAGACGCTTTGACAGTCCTGTGACTCTTTCAAATAAGTTAAGAGCTACAGGATAGAGAGAGGAGAACAGATTTAGAGAATTCAGCCATCCCCGGCAAAAGTCGCTACCCACATTCCCACCCTGCTTCCACCCTTAAAAGCCAAAGAGGTGGGCTCCCCTGTGAGCCATATGAGGGAAAAGACTGTTTACGTTATCTACTGTTATATGCCTAGAACCTAGAATGGCGTCCGGCTTGTAGCATATCTTTGCACAAAAGAATGGGTTTGATTGGTAGGGTGTGGGTGAGTAACTGGTGTTCAGGGATTCCCATGCAGGAAAAGAGGAGGAAAACCAAGATTTCCAAGGCCTATAGAGTCCAGAGCCACTCTGGTGCAGCCCCAAGCCATCCAGCGGGGCTTGCTTCTGACCAGGAGGGCACAGGGCCTGGTTTGGATCAGATAATAATGGTGATGGGGAGGCTGACATACTTGGAACCCCAGCAGTGCAAAGCATTCACATAATACTTAGTTTGATTTTCCCTCACATACCGGGAGATAGGTAAGGCCCTTAGGATAAGATCCAAAAGGAAGAAAAGTAGTTGTGGTGGAGTGGAGGAGTGTTGATGAGTGATTTATTCACAGGTCTTCTTCTCAAATAGGTCAGCTCTTTTCTGGAGCTCCAGAAAGAAGAAGCTTCCTCCACATGCTTCTTTCCAAAGGAAAGCTCACATCCATCAAAGCCGGTCACCTGAGTGGGATGACCTGGAAGGATGTGAATGTGTGTCTCTGTGTGTGTAGTAGGATGTGGAGGTGGATCAGTTGGGGGTGGTTGAGAGCTGAGCATGGCTATCGAGTCTGTCATATTCTCTTGGTCAAAGTGTCTCAGAAAAGCTGAGGATAGAACCTCACTGTCATGGAGGCCACGGGGAGAGGGGCCGAGGAGCAGCAAGTGGCAGGGGCTCTGCCTGTGGAAGAGGCCATGCCCAGCCCTGCCTGGGGCCTTGGACCCCTAACAGCACAAGGGAGGGAGGTGCAACTGTGAACACGTACTGTGCTTCCCCTGTGTTCTAGCCCTTGCCATATACGCTTTGCATTCACTGCTTCTGTCATTTGTCCCAAAGAATGCTGCAGGGGGCTTCCCTGGTGGCGCAGTGGTTGAGAGTCCGCCTGCCGACGCAGGGGACGCGGGTTCGTGCCCTGGTCCAGGAAGATCCCACATGCCACGGAGCAGCTAGGCCCGTGAGCCATGGCCGCTGAGCCTGCACATCCGGAGCCTGTGCTCCGCAACGGGAGAGGCCACAGCAGTGAGAGGCCCGCGTACCGCAAAAAAAAAAAAAAAAAAAAAAAAAGAATGCTGCAGGGTAGATGCTGCTCTATCCATTTTAGAGATGAGGAAACTTAGACGGAAGGGATGAAGGAACATGCTCTTCCACAAACAGCTCATTTCAGACTTAGGAGAAAGATACCAGGAGCTGTGCTGAACCAGATGCCAGTTTCTTCCCATGCATGAAAGACTGGTTCAAGGAAGGTGTTGAATAATCCCCACCTTTCCCCAAAGATGCCCACATACTAATCCCTGGAACATGTGAATAGGTCATTTTCTATGGCAAAAGAGAATTTGCAGATGGGATTAGGTTAAGGATTTTGAGATGAGGAGATGACCCTGGATTAGATGGGTGGGACCAATGTAATCTCAAGGGTCCTTCTAAGAGAGACAGGGGATCAGACTGAGCAGGGGAAGAAAGTGATATGGAGATGGAAGCAGATTGGTGTGATACGGCCAGGAGTCAAGGCAGCCCATAGAAGCTGGAAGAGTCAAGCCACAGATTTTGTCTCAGAGCCTTTACATGGAACCAGCCCTGCTGAGACCTTGATTTTAGCCCCTAAAGGCTCATTTTAGACTTCTGATCTGACCTCCAGAACTGTAAGAGAATAAATTTGTGGGTTTTTGTTTTTGTTTTTTTTGCGGTACGCGGGCCTCTCACTGTTGTGGCCTCTCCTGTTGCAGAGTACAGGCTCCGGATGTGCAGGCTCAACGGCCATGGCTCTTGGGCCTAGCCACTCCACAGCATGTGGCATCTTCCCGGACCAGGGCACGAACCCGTGTCCCCTGCATCGGCAGGCAGACTCTCAACCACTGCGCCACCAGGGAAGCCCAAATTTGTGTTCTTTTAAGCCACTAAGTTTGTTGTGGTTTGTTACAGAAGCCCTGGGAAACTAACACAGAAGCAGTCAAGTATGAGATTAATCTTTAGAAGAAAACCTCTTTCAGTAAAGAGGGAGGTCACAGGTGACAGGAGAACCCTCAGTTGCCAAATGAGACAACGCTACCTCCTTTACTATGAGAGGGATTTCAGCCAGGTCAATAATATATTAATTAACATTTAGTTAGCACATCCTATGTATCAGATTGTATGCTAAAGACATACTCTTTCCTTTGATCCTTAAGGAAACCCTACAAGGAAGATACAAATACTATTCTCATTCTATAGATGAGAAAACTGAGCCTCAGAGATGGTGACTATCCCACGTGACACCCTTAGTCTGTATGAAAACCAGGATTTAAACCCAGGAAATGTGGCTGCCTGCTGGTGCATCTAGACACTTGTTTGATAAACAACTATACAAGTAGGCATAGTAAGATAATTCCAGCAAGTAACAATTTCAGGTGGTAATAGATCTTTAGATGGTGTGGTAGGCAGAATAATGGGCCCCTAAAGATCCAGATCCTAATCCCCAGAATCTGTGAATATATTGTTATGTACCGAAGGACAACTAAGGTTGCAGATGGAATTAAAGCTCTTAATCAGCTGACCTGGAGATAAGAGCTTATCCTGGATATCTGGGTGGGCCCAATGTAGCCACAAGGATCCTTAAAAGTGGAGGACGGGGCTTCGCTGGTGGCACAGTGGTTAAGAATCCGCCTACCAATGCAGGGGACACGGGTTTGATCCCTGGTCCAGGAAGATCCCACATGCCATGGAGCAGCTAAGCCCACGTGCCACAACTACTGAAGACCGTGCGCCTAGAGCCTGTGCTCTGCAACAAGAGAAGCCACCGCAATGAGAAGCCCGTGCACCGCCACGAAGAGTAGCCCACGCCTGCTGCAACTAGAGAAAGCCTGTGCACAGCAACGAAGACCCAAAGCAGCCAAAAATAAATAAATTAAATAAATAAATTTATCTTTAAAAATGTGGAGGAGGGATATAGAAGTGTCTATTAGAGGATGGTGTGTAGAAAGGCACAGAGAGACGCATCACTGATACCTTTGGAGATGGAGGGAAGGGGCTACAAGCCAAGGAATGTGCACGGGGCAGATTTCACAGCCTCTAGAATCCAGAAAGGGTAAGGAAACAAATTCTCCCCTAGAGCTTCCAGAAGAAAAGCCCCACCACCACCCCAAGAACATGGCATTGGAGTTCAGACCTAAATGACACAAAGGAGCTGAGGAAGGGCTTTCCAGGTAAAAGGTATGGAGCAAAGGACCTATGATGATGATGAGTTGGTGACTTCGGGAACAGAGAGAAGCTCAGCATAGGGTTGTGGACCAGTAACATCAGCATCACCTGAGAAATGGTTAAAATGCAAGTGCCCTGGTCCCATCCCACACCTGCTAAATCAGAACCCCTAGGGGCAGAGTCCAAGCATCTGTTTTTGGTAAACCTTATTTTTTTTCTTGCATAATCACACTTACAGAAAAGGAAGTATAACATCAAAGTTTCTATTTTCTTGAACCACTTGAAAGCAAACTGATGACCTGATGCCCCATCACCCTTAATACTTTAATGTATATTTTCTATAAATAAGGACACTCTCCCACACAGTCACAATACAGCCATCAAAATCAGGAGATTAGCAGTGATAGGCACAGATGCATCTAATTCTGAGAGCCCATTCAAATTTCTCCAGTTGTTCCAATAATGTATTTTAAAGCAAAAAGATTTATTTCAGAATCATGTGCTGCATTTAGTGCTCATGTCCCTTGAGTCTGGAAAAGGTCCTCAATTTTTCCTTGACTTTCAAGACCTTGACACTTCTGAAGATTACAGGACAGTTATTTTAGGTCTGTCTGATGCTTCCTCATGATTAAATTCAGTTTATGCGTCGTTGGCAGGAATAGCACAGAAGTGACACTGCAGTCTTCATCTTGCATCCTATCTGGTGGCATGTGATTTCAATTTGTCCCATTAGTGGAGATGATCACTTTGATGACTTAAGATGGTGTCTGCCGGGCTTCTCTACTGTAAAGTTACTCTTTTCTTCTGTGTAATAAATAAGTGTTTTGCAGGATGGCATTTTGAAATTATGTCATTATTTTATTCCTCATCACATTTTCAATTTATTCATTTATCTGTATATCTCTATATGAACACATGGTTTTCCATATTTTATTCAGTGGATTATAATCCATTACCACCATTGTTTCATTAGTACTCAGATTATCTCATATTTGACCAGTGGGAGCCCATTCAAACTGCCTTTGGGTCCTTTTGACATGTCCCCATCATTCTTTTTTTTTTTTTTGCGGTACGTGGGCCTCTCACCGCTGTGGCCTCTCCCGCCGCAGAGCACAGGCTCCGGATGCTCAGGCTCAGCGGCCATGGCTCACGGGCCCAGCTGCTCTGTGGCATGTGGGATCTTCCCGGACCGGGGCACGAACCCGCGTCCTCTGCATCGGCAGGTGGACTCTCAACCACTGCGCCACCAGGGAAGCCCTCTTTTTTTTTTTTTAAATAAATTAACTTATTTATTTTTGGCTGCGTTGGGTCTTCATTGCTGCGCGGGCCTTCTCTAGTTGCAGAGAGCAGGGGCCAGTCTTCATTGCGGTGCATGGGCTCCCCATTGCAGTGGCCTCTCGTTGCGGAGCATAAGCTCCAAGTGCACGGGCTTCAGTAGTTGTGGCGCATGGGATAGCTGCTCCGCGGCACGTGGGATCTCCCCGGACCAGGGCACGAACCTGTGTCCCCTGCATTGGCAGGCGGATTCCCAACCACTGCGCCACCAGGGAAGCACCCCCCCCCATCATTCTTTGAGCACTTCCCTGCTTTCAGGTACAACAAGATTCAGGTTCATCTTGTACCTTCCCTGCCCCAGACCTGGCATCAGCCATTCCTCTAAGGAGTTTTTGTTTTTTTTTTAATTAGTGGAAAATAGTATTTAGAAACCAAGATGCTAGCTATGTTTTTGTTTATTTAATATTTATTTATTTATATTGAAGTATAGTTGATTTACAATGTTGTGCCAGTCTCTGCTGTACAGCAAAGTGACTCGGTTATACACATGTATACGTTCTTCTTTTATATTCTTTTCCATTATGATTTACCACAGGATATTGAATATAATTCCCTGTGCTATACAGTAGGACCTTGTTGGTTATCCATTCTAGATGCAATAGTTTGTGCCTACCAACCCCAAACTCCCAGTCCATTCCTCTCCCTCCCCCGCATCCCCCTTGGCAACCACAAGTCTGTTCTCTGTGTCTTTGAGTCTGTTTCTGTTTTGTAGATAGGTTCATTTGCGCCATGTTTTAGATTCCACACGTAAGTGATATCATATGGTATTTGTCTTTCTTTCTGACTTACTTCACTTAGTATGATAATCTCTAGTTGCATCCATGTTGCTGCAAATGGCAGTATTTCGTTCTTTTTTATGGCTGAGTAGTATTTCATTGTATATTATGTACCACATCTTCTTTATCCATTCATCTGTTGGTGGACATTTAGGTTGTTTCCATGTTTTGGCTATTGTGAACAGTGCTGCTGTGAACATAGAGGTGTGTGTATCTTTTTGAATTATAGTTTCGTCCGGATATATTCCCAGGAGTGGATTGATGTATCATATGATAATTCTATTTTTAGTTTTCTGAGAAACCTCCATACTTTTTTCCATAGTGGATGCACCAACTTACATTCCCACCAACAGTATAGGAGGGTTGCCTTTTCTCCACACCCTCTCCGGCATTTGTTATTTATAGACTTTTTAATCATGGCCATTCCAACCAGTGTGAGGTGGTACCTCACTGTAGTTTTGATTTGCATTTCTCTAATAATTAGTGATACTGAGCACAAGATGCTAGATATGTTCATTGCTACTGGAGTGTCACTGCTTTAAGGATTTCTCAGAGGACAGAGCTAAGAAATCTATGTAAGATTTTAGATTATATATATATGTATATATATATTACACACACCCCCATACACTACACTTACATTTATTTCTCCCTTTCAATAGTTAATAAATATTATTTCAATAAATTCTTTATTTCTACCTCTAAATATAGGAAACCATGAGTTCACATCAATACACCCAATTCAAATTCAAAATCACAGGGTTCATTCTATTTTTCTCCCCTTTGGTGTTCATAACTCCCTCCCCAGTAATGGAAAACATGGTGTAGTTGTTTCTTAGGGCTGTTGTAACAAACTACCCAACCTGAGTGGCTTAAACAACAGAAATTTATTGTCTCACAGTTCTGGAGGCTGGAAGGCCAAGATCGAGGTGTCGGCAGGATTGGTTCCACCTGTTGGCTGTGAGGGAGACTTTGTTCCATGCTTCTCTCCTGGCTTCTGGTGGTTTGCTGGCAGTCTTTGGTGTTCCTTGGTTTGCAGAAGCTTCACCCTGACCTCTGTCTTCATGTTCACATTGGTTGTCCCTGCATGCATGTCTTTGTTCAGATCTCCCCTTCTTGTCAGGATATCAGTCATATTGGATTAGGGCCCACCCTACTCCAGTATAACCTCATTAACTAATTATATCTGCAACAACCCTATTTCCAAGCAAGGTCATGTTCTACGGACTGGGGGTTAGCACTTCAACATAAGGCTTTTCGTGGGACACAGTTCAACCCATGACACCTGGCTTCCATTGTCCTGAATATTTTCTTTTCTTTTCTTTTCTTTTTTTTTTTTGTGGTACGCAGGCCTCTCACTGTTGTGGCCTCTCCCGTTGTGGAGTACAGGCTCCAGACGCGCAGGCTCAGCGGCCATGGCTCACGGGCCTAGTCGCTCCGAGGCATGCGGGATCTTCCCGGACCGGGGCACAAACCCGCGTCCCCTGCATCGGCAGGCGGACTCTCAACCACTGTGCCACCAGGGAAGCCCCTGCATATTTTCTTGATCAATCCTCCTGAATGTGACCAACCTCCCATCTCAGCTACCAGCTTATCCCTTGCACAGCACCCTCTTATCCTGCTTGGGCTCTGAATCCTCATTCCAGGCTATCATCTCTACCCCTGTGTAGACGCCATCCACCCCACATGGGCTCTGACACCCCATGCCAGTCACCCGTCTGTGGGGTTGCCCCTCTTGCTTTGCTTGGGCCCAGACATCCCACACCAGGCTGTCCTCTCCATGGTTGCCCCATCACTCCACCCCTTGCCAAGTCACTCACCCCTTGCTTAGACATCTTTCTCAGTCAGTCTGGTTCTGTCACCTCATGCCAGGATGCCCCTCTGGGGTGGCATCCTCCTCACTGGCTTGGGTACTGATATCCCGTGTTGCCTCCCTCCTCACCCCATTAGGGTTCTGGTGCCCTGCGTGGGGCAGCCATCCGGTGCCATCACCCTCCTCCCCCAGCTCCCCTCTGCCCTCCCCTTCCTGCGTGTGCCTGCCTTGCTGTGCTGCACCTATTGGCTTTAGGACCGAACCTCAGGAAAGGAAGCGCAGAGGAGGAGGGACACAGGAGGAGGAGGACCAGGAACCTGTTGCAACAAGCTCTCCCGGTGACTTGTACGCATGCGTGCTAAAGCCTGCATGCGACCCCAGTCTAATGTTTGGTGAGCACCACAGCATCCGCTGGAGAGGTGGGTGGGGCCGAGCCCTGGAGGGTCTTGTAGGCTTTACTGAGGAAGCTCAATTTTATTGTAGTTTTGAAAAGAGTTGACAAAGGTAGGTTTATCTGGGGGCAGAAATGCCATCCTGGATGATATAAGTTAGCTCTGAGACGGATCTCTTCTCCTGCGTACAGGAGCCATCAGTTACCTAAATAAATCACTCACCCCTCCCCTCTTCCCTTTAGCTTTTAGCATGCTTAAGTGATCCCTTCTAAAGTACCAAAAGCACTTTCTTGACAGTCTGCCCATGTGCAGCTCTGTCACTCTCTTTCCTTTCCCGGCCATGCTTCTTGCAAGTGTTTCTGTGCTCTTTGTCTTCATGTCCTAGAATGCTATTCACACCTCGACCCAGTGTAATCTGGCTTCCACTCGGGAGTTTTGTTTTTATTCTGCCTGTGCTGGGAGCCACCAGAGGGTCTTAAAAGAAGATGAACATAACTTGATTTATGCTTTAGAAAGATCCCTCTGGCTACTTTGAAGGGAAGGGGTTTGAAAAAGCCAAGAAAGGAAGCGGGACGGCCAGTCTGGAGCCTGCTGTGCTACCAGCTGAGAGGATGCTGATGTGGGGACTTGGTGGAAGGGGGACAGATTGGGGATATGTTTGGGAGATAGAGCTGGCAGGGTGTTCAGATGGGTTGGATGAAGGGGTGAAGGAAGGAGAGCAGACTGACAGAAGACATCTAGAGGGTTGGCCAGAGAAGCTGGGGGTGGGGTGGCATTTGCAGGAAATGACTAGAGGAAAAACAGGTTTGGGGAAGGGGGGCGTCCAGAAATTACATGTGGGTCGTATCTGTGTGAGATCCTTATCTACATGGCAATAGCGAAGTAAACCGTTGAATATATAATGTATCAGTTTGGAATTTAGGGGTGGGGTTAGGGCTGAAGGTACAAATCCAGAAGTCACTGGCAGATAGGTGGCTATCTCCTGGGGGAATCACTGAATTGGTGTGATGTCACCATGAGATGCCAGGGAAGGCTGGGGACAGGGTCCAGGGAGAGGTAGAAGCACCATCCAAGTGGCAGCCATCGGGGGAGGGTTTGCCAGCAAGCTGTGGTCAAGCTGCAGGTCAGCACTTGTCAACACTTCTCTGATACAGACTTGTAGAACGGAAAGGAAGTCAACATCCTAGCGTGAATTTGCCCCCAGGACAGTCACTCACATGTGGGACCATGGCCAGGCCCATCAGACCAACCCCTCAAGTGAAGAATAAAGTTTGCTCCAATTTGCTGGTAAGTTCAAGGCCTGACTCAGAGCCCCAGCCTCAGAAGGCAGCCCCTGTCACTCTCCAGTTCTGAGACTCTGCGATACCGTGGCATTAGCGGCTGCCCCTGTTGAGTGCCAAGCACTTCAGAGTTTACAAATCGGGCTGCCATCCATGACCCCAGCTAATACTCATACCAGTCCTCAGAGGGCTGGAGAGATTCTTTTCTAGCCCAGTTTTATAGCCAAGGAAACTAAGGCCCAGAGGCTCATTTGTCCAAGACCGCATATCCAGGACGTGGTAGAGTCAGGATTTCAGGGCGGGATGTGGTAGAGTCACGACTTCAGGCCAGGACTGTCTGCTTCTAAAACCTTGATTCCCGCCTTCTACCTCTGTCACAATTCATGGTTGCCTCCATCACAGCTAAAATGATGCCACCAGGTGCTGCTTTATCCTGGGATAGCTGTCTTGCTCTCATCCCCAGTCTCAGTTCTTACCCTTCCTAATGACCTGGAGTGCTTGGGTTTTTCTCCTCCTGGACTGTCCTTAACCCCTTCCCTGCTGGTCAGAGCCCCAGTATCCCAGTTCCACCCCATCAGCTCTGTTACTCATGGCCCGTGGGTCTCGCCTCCCCAGTGCCTCCTGAGTGCTTCAGCTTTTCAACCTGACCACTTCCAGGGATGTCTCCCTGATTGCTCCACACTTCTCCAAGCTACAGTCACCTTAACCTCGTCCCCTGAACCCCCCCACTGTGTGCCTGTGACATGTTACTCTACCATGCAAGGCAGCATGTGATTCTTCACACTTGGTCCCCCATCTTAACTGTGCTGACTGTAGTTACCTCCATCTCAGGATCTTCAAGGTCAAATTCAACATCTCTCCTTAACCCAGGAGATGTGATTCAGCTTTCTCTGAACCAGAAGAAGCAAATCAATCAAATATGTATTATGAGTCATAGACTTTCCTGGGACCTTAAAGGAGAGTCTATGACTCTCCTGTACTTCAATCTTCTGTCTGATGTTATTCGTTCTTCTCCAATATTCTCCCCAAACCTGAGTCTCTTCTGACACATGAGGGCTCACCAACTCTTAGGGAAAGTCATTCCTTCCTTGGACAGATACTTTTAGAATTTCTTTCCCTTTCTCCCTCAAAATTTACCTACCAGCAATAACTTCCTACCAGCCATAACCTTCCTTCCCTCAAAGCTACCCAGGATAGGGCCAATCCTGCCTCAGGGTGGCCATTCAGGGGTGCAAAGGCAGTGATGTTGATGCCGAGCCTGCTCCTCTTCCGGCTGAACATCAACTTTCCCACTCTCTGTGTCATCCCAGGGTACCTCCTTTGTCCTGGCCTCCTCCCCAAGATGGGTCCTAGTTTCTTTGTCCTAGAGACTCTTTACCTCTACAGCTCAGTGAAGATTCAGAAGATTCAATAAGTATTTGTTGAGTACCATCTCTGTTCCAGGCAGTGGTCCAGGAACTAAGAATACAACAGACACTAATCCAGGTAGAGTCCACATCCCACTGGTCCACTGCATCTACCATTGTATGGCTCTGCTCTCTTACTAGTATTTGTGACAACCAGTCTCAAAACTGTGGTTATATGTGAGTTCCAGGTACTGTGCTAGGTGCTGGAGATGCAAAGATGAATAAGTATTGTTCCTGTCCCCGAAAGTTCATGGCCCCAGTGGCTTAAACAAACTGGTTAATAGGTTTGTATTGAATCTGTCTGTCTCTCTTTCACACACACATACACACATCAGTTTCAGGAATTCTGCTAACTTCTGATCCATACATGCAAATCTGTTCATGTTCTAGGCATCACTGCTGGCTCAAGAAACTTAGCTCCATCTCCCCTTACTCTCCACCCTGCCCCAGAGGATTCCAGAGGTCTGGTTCTTGGCAAAAGCCTTGAGGGGATCCATGGGACATAAGGATGGGTCTGTTGAACTGCATTGCTCCGGGCTCAATAAATAGTTATCCCCAGCCAACGTGGTTAAATAACCATCAAACCACATAATTCAGAAATCATGCTCCTTAAAAGCTCCCCATTTAATACCCGACAGAAAATGCTAATCTGCCGCACAAGGTTTCATTTTATTTTTCTAGACAGGAAGCATTTTTTTCAGTCACATAATGACTTTCCTTGACATAATAATGAAGGAACATGAATTTAAAACAGCCTGGGATGCTGGAGCGTTCTTTGTTATCTGGGGGGCTGGCCGCACGGAAATAGCCAGAGTAACTGCTGACTGGCTGGGCTGTGTCTTCATTGAATTAGCTGCCTACAAAGATTGAAATATACCAAATTAAATTTTAGTGAGTAATTTCTGTTCACATAAATGGCAGAAATTAAAACATCGTGGATGTGGCCAGGCTGTCACATGGGCCTGACATTACATTAGCGGGGGTGCTGTGGAGTCAGGCAGAACCAAGATGTGGTCAGCAGAAGACCTGTCCACAAAGTGAGGGAAGGGAAGGTCGAGCTAGCTGAGCTCTGAAATCGGGAAGGTCAATGTTCAAATCCCAGGTTTCTCACTCCCTATTGTGTGACTTAGGTCATGTCGCCTGAGGCTCTCTGAGCCTCAGTTTCCTTATCTGTAAAATGGGCACGATGAAGAGCTATTTAGAGATGAAAAATGAATTGCATCTATAAAAGCATTTGGTTACCTGTAAAGGTCTGTGTAAATATTGTTGGCTGTTGCTATGTAGCTCCCAGCCTTCTGATTCTCTGAAGTGGGAATCAGCCATCTTCATTTGATTTCCAGAGTCAGAACCAGTGGAAATCCACTTTGGTCTCACACATTGTTGGATCCTGCCTTTCTGAAGGCCCACACTGGGTGGGACTATTATATCATGTTGACAATATAAATTAGGCTGATTAGGGGCTGACAGCATCATTAGGAATGATATACTGTTTAGTAGGCGGCATTATTGCCTGTTACATTTATAAATGACAAACTGCTTTCTGTCTCTACCCAGTGACACCATGATTTGGCACCAACCAAATCATAGGGAATGCCATGGTGTGAACCCTAGGCCAATCATTAACTGTCTCTAGGAAGTCACTCAGCCCTTCCAGCCCTGCTGACAGATTGGCCTTTGGTGAAACTGTGAAGGAATGGGTATAAAATACCCAGCATAGGGCCTGATACACAGTAGGCATGCAGTGGGGTGGCTGGTATTGCTTTTGCTGTCATGCAGCCGAGCCAGCTAGTGTTGGAAATCTTGCCCTTCGAGCAGCAGAGAAGGGAGATGCTGGGCCCCAGAAATGCCCTTGCTGTGCTTCCTGCTCCCCTGTGTTGTCATCGTTTCTTTTAAGAAAAGCTCCATGAGGTTTACAAAGGTGCTTTCTGATGCAGTATTAATACCTCCCTACAGATAAGGCAGGAGGGCACCTAGTGCAGGGTAGGTGCTTAGTGAAGGAAGATTCTCATAGTCTTAGGACTCCATGGGTAAGGAAACCCTATTTTTCCCACCATAGTAATTGGCAGCATTGGCATCCGGTTAGTAAAGCCAGAAATCTGGGCTTTATTCCTGACCCCTCTCCTTCTCTCTCTCATACATCTACCACTAAAGTATTCTGCAGGGACCTGCATTTCTCCCCATGCCCCTGCCCCACCTGGTACAAGCCACCAGTGTGTCAGCCTGCCACGGGAGCGCCGTGTTTCCTCTCCGCCCCTCCTCCAAGTTAGCCTTCACATGGTGGCCAACTTAATGGTTTTAGGTCAGACGCTAAATCACGACACTCCTCTGCATAAAATTCTTGACACTTAGACTAAAATCCAAACTCCTGTCCGTGGTCTATAGATCAGTTAGGGTTCAGCCAGGAAAACAAAATCCACGCCAGCTGCATATTAATACGGGGACCTTAATACAGGGAATGAGCTCTGAAGGTGGAGGAAGGGCTGGCAGGGCGGCAGGGAAAGGTGAGGTGACCCAGAGATGAGTCACTGCATGGAGCCACCACCAGCCCTGGAGCTGCAGGGACAGAGGGAGGAGGTGGTGGGACCGGAGCCCAGGAGGCAGGACCACCCGGTGGGAGCAGGGGCTGTGGACGAGCCTGGTAGAAGCAGCTGGAGCCTTGAAGCACAGGAGATCAGCCATTTTCTGGAGATTCCACCCACAGCAGAGTGTGAAGAAGAAATATCATTGCTTTTTCCTTTTTCTCCCTTTCCAATCTTCTCAGCCCAGCAATTCCATTTCTAGGCATCTCTTTGAGAGAGAAATGTGTATGTGTACACGGGGAATCACACACAGCAGGGTTTTCACAACACTGCTTGGAATAGCATCAAGCTAGAAACCAATCTACATGTTCGTCCACAGGAAAATGGATAACCATTCCTATGCTCGACTACTGCCCAGCAGTTCAAATGAGCAGTATCTGTGAAAACAAAAACAAGTGAAAACAACTGAGCTGGTCATTTGCTGGGCTGCTGTCATATCTGTTCCCCATCCCTGGCCCGTTCTGCATGGCAGGGTGGCTGACCCCTGCACACTGGTTTCCCAGGCATCCTTGCAATAGGCATCCAGCTAAGTTGGTCCACTGGCCAGAGATGGGAATGTGAGAGGAAGATGGAGCCAAGCCATTTACAGTTTTATTAGATGTTGACAGATTGTTCTTAAAGAAGCCTGCACCCATTTATCCTGCCACCATTGCAGAGAGGAATGCCTATTTCTCCACACCCCAACCTGTGCTTTTTTGAAAAACATTTAAATTGAAGTATAGTTGATTTACAATGTTGTGTTAGTTTCTGGTGTACAGCTAAGTGATTTAGTTATACACGTATATATTATATTTTTTCCTTATTACTTATTTATTTTTTACACAGCAGGTTCTTATTAGTTATCTATTTTATACATATTAGTGTATACATGTCATTCCCAATCTCCCAATTCATTCCACCACCATCACCCCCCGCCCCCCCACCTTTCCGCCTTTGGTGTCCATACGTTTGTTCTCTACATCTGTGTCTCTATGTCTTAACGCATGTATATATTCTTTTCCATTATGGTTTGTTATAGGATATTGAATATAGTTCCCTGTGCTCTGCAGTAGAACCTTGTTCCATCCAGTGCTTTTTGTTACTTTTAAAATAGGCAAGTAATAGAACCTTATTGTTGCTTTAGGTTGCATTTCTTTGACTACGAATAAGATTGAGCAATTTATCCTATGCTCTTGGCCATTTATGGCTTCCCATACTGTATGTTGATTGCCTTTTCATAACCTCTGCCTAGTTCTCGTTTCCTTATTGATTTGTTGGCGTTCTTCATTTATTCTAGGTTTTTACATTCTTTTTGCACATGTGACACACGTTGCCTAGGATGTCTTCTCTCTTCTGGCCATCTTGTTTTCTGGGAACTCATACATTTCTGCTCTACATTAAATTGGCTGCTGCCCAGGTGTGCTGCATGACTCTTGAATTTCTTTTTTTTTTTCCATTTGACCCCTGGGTTCGTTATATCATTTTACTCTATATCTTCCCTTTCCTTGTCCGTTTTTATTCTTTCCTCGTTTTACTGAAGTATATCTTCAAGTAACTTTCTCAGAAAAGATGCACAGCAGGTCACATTTACCGAGGCCCAATGTGTTCCAAGCAGCTTTATTTTCCTTCAGGCTTGATTCATAGTGTAGCCATGGCCTGGTCTCTCTTGCTTTACCTTGTAAATGATGAGTTTGGGGGTTTGCCTCTGCCTTCCCATTAGACTGTGAGACTTTGCCTCACTCTTCTCTGAATCTTTAGTGTTCAGGACAAAAGGACAGGTGGAAAGAACACGGGAACTTTGCTCCAAAACCCCACAGTTCCCCTCTGTTTCTGAGCACTGCACCTCATTGCCATGCCCCACCCCTCCCTCTGGGAGCTCCAGGCAGGACAGTTGGCCTTGTCCCCACAGGGTTGGCTGTGCCCAGGGTGCCATGGACTCCACACTGTGGGTGCTGCCTGCTCAGTGTGTCTTGTGTCCACAGCACCCAGAGGGCTCTGTTATTCTCCTCTTTGCTTCCTCTTCCCTGCCCCAGGAAATATCTGCTCTGGGCCAGTCTAGAGGGAACATACAGGCATACCTTGAAGACACTGAGGTTCAGTTCCAGACCACCACAATAAAGCAGATATCACAATAAAGGGAGTAATATGAATTTTTCAGTTTCCCAGTGCATATAAAAGTTATGTTTATAGGCAACAATCTTATGGTTACCAAAGGGGAAAGGTGGGGAGTGATAAATTAGGAGTTTGGGATTAACAATACACACTAGTATATATAAAATAGATAAATGACAGGGGCCTACTGTATAGCACAAGAAACGATATTCAGTATCTTATAATAACCTATAATGGAAAAGAATCTGGAAAAGAATATATGTATAACTGAATCACTTGGCTGTACACCTGAAACTAACACAACATTGTAAATCAAATATACTTCAATTAAAACATTGAAAAAAGCTATGTTTACATTATACTGTGGCCTATAAAGTGTGCAACAGTGTTATGTCTAAAAAACCCCAATGTACATAACTTAATTAAAGTACTTTATTGCTAAAAAGCGCTAACCATCATTTGAGCCTTCAGTGAGTCGTAATATTTTTGCCATAGTAACATCAAGGGTCACTGATCACAGATCACCATAAGAAATATAATACTAATGGAAAAGTTTGAAATATATGAGACTTACCAAAATGTGACACAGAGCTGAGCAAATGCTGTTGGAAAAATGGTGCCAATAGACTTGCTCGATACAGGGTTGCCACAAACCTTCAATTTGTGAAAAACGCAATATCTGGGAAGGAAAATAAAGCAAAGTGCAATAAAATGAGGTGTGCCTATATCCTGGTGGAGATCAGGGCTAGGAGGGAGGAGGTCACTTCTTGTGGGGTTCTTATGCCTTCACACCACATTATGAAAGCCTTCCTTTAAATGTTTGTCACCTGTGTGTGTGAGGGGGTGCGGGATAACTTTGCAGGAGCGTAGTCCCTGTAGCTCCCTCCCCTCACTGCCGCTCCCCCCTCCTCCCCTCAGTTCAGGCAGTGCCCACCCCTTCCCTGCCAGGGAAACCTCTGGGTGGATGAGGGCGAAGCTCAGGAGGTCAAAGGGCCTGGAAGATGGAGATGGAATTAGTGGTGCCGTGGCCCTGGGGAGGCAGGAGGAGGGAGGAGGACCTTTCTCCAGGGAGGAGCGGGAAAAGCTATAACTCATTTCTCCATCTGCATGGGTTCCGTGAGCACCGCTATAACCGGTCACTGAGGATGGTGGAGACACATAAACAAAATTAACAGGAGGAAGGGCAGCGTGTTGAGGGGGAGAGAGCGTTGAAAGGACAATCAGAAGCTTTGGGTTTGTGTCTCAACTTGGCCACTTACTATCTGTGTGTCCTCGGATAAGTCATTGAGCTTCTCTGGACTCTCATTTCTTTTCTTTTTTTAAAAATTTTTGGCTGCATTGGGTCTTTTTCTTTTCTTTTTTCTTTTTTTTTCTTTTTTTTTTTGCAGTACGCGGGCCTCTCACTGTTGTGGCCTCTCCCGTTGCGGAGCACAGGCTCCAGACGCGCAGGCTCAGTGGCCATGGCTCACGGGCGCAGCCGCTCCACGACATGTGGGATCTTCCCAGACTGGGGCACGAACCCATGTCCCCTGCATCGTCAGGCGGACTCTCAACCACTGCACCACCACGGAAGCCCTGCATTGGGTCTTAGTTACAGCATGTGAGATCTTTCGTTGCTGCACGCAGGCACCCCTTTTGTTGTGGCATGTGGGCTCAGTAGTTGTGGTGTGTGGGCTTAGTTGTCCCTTGGCATGTGGGGTCTTAGTTCCCTGACCAGGGATCAAACCCGCGTCACCTGCACTGGAAGGCGAATTCTTTACCCCTGGACCACCAGGGAAGTCCCTGGGCTCTCATTTCTTATCTATCCAATGAGTTAGTCTATGTGAGAATGCTGCAAATGATGAATTTCTGTGCAACTGTGAAGGCAGGTTAATTATGATATTTTGGAGAGTGTTTTATGTGCTATACACTCATCTGTCATCTCATTTAGTCCTTCCAGTGATCCTAAATCCCAGGGATTTGGTATGAATAAGAGCAGTACAGGGCTTCTCTGCTTGTACACCTGCTGGCCAGGAACCCCCTCTGTGCTCCCAGAGCCCCTGGGCTTCCCAGATCTTAGAGCTTATCACCCCACCTTGGAATTTTCCATTTTTCTGTTTACCTCCGCTGCTGGGCTGGGATCCCTTGAAGGCAGAGTCCACATCTTATTCGTTGCCATGTCCCTGGCTCTCACACTGGGCCTGTTACAGGGTACATGCTCAGAAATGGTTGAGTAAATGAATAAATAAATGAAGGAATGAGTTAATGAGTTCTGGCAGGGAAATGAGCCTAGAGGAGCCAGGGTTCAACCTTTTGGTTGGAAGAGGGCCAAGTTGGTGCAGAAGTGACACTTGTGGATGGAAAATCAGCAGGTCTGCCGGCTAAAACCTCCTTCACCCAAAACACCCTTCCCTAGGTTTTTGGGAGGGGAGTTAAGGCTTTGGTGCCATTTCGATTCATTATGACCAAAGACCAGGAGACTTGATGCTGTCCTGACATTCATCCCTCCTATCCAGAAGGAGCCATACAGACAAGGAATATGACCAGAGTAAGAACTATAGCCTCTATTAAACTGTGTCCTCCCTACCCTCCCCAAGTATGTACTCTTTTATAGCTGCATAATATTCTGCAGCGTGGATAAATGATAGTTTTTCCCCCAGTCCCTCTATTTAAATTGCTTTGTGTTTTGCTGTTACAACTACCAGGGGCTCAGACTTGAACACAGCTATATTTGATTCTATAGCCAGGGCTCTGGATCACAACACCAAGCTCATATTGTTCTGCTCTTAAAGGTACCTATCAGAAAAGGGTTTTCAAAGCACTGCCTAATACAGAGAGCTTGACTCCAGCCTTCATTCTTCAAGGAGCGGAGCCTTGTTGCTCTTTGCTCTGTCCCAGGTTCTGAAACTTCATGGAGGGTGACTGGGTGAGGTGAGCTCAGAGGCTGGGAGACCAGGGAGGGCACCGTGCACCGTGGCAATGGCTTAATGAGATGTGGAGAACAAGACCAGGATGTGGGCTGTGCGGATGGAGAGGAAGGGCTGGATTCTGGATATCCCGTCTTCTAGTCAGGAGCCTGGACTTCTCCTCCCCTGCTTTCTTCCCAGTTAAATGGAGGAGGCTCAGGCTTCATGTGTATTTCAGTCACAGGTATATTAATTTCACTGAGTTCTTAGGCCATGATGGCTCTATGAATCCTGCCCTTCCTGAGCTAATGGGGTGGCATAAATAACTCCAGGGGAAGCATTTGGCCCGGCAGCTCCCAAGTCAGGCTGGAGTTGATCAATCCTCTGCTGATGTGTAGCTGAAGTTCCAATGTTGGGTCAGAGGTTGTCCTTGTCGAGGGCTAATTCCCTCCTAATAGATGCCACTCCAGAGAGTCTGGGTGCCCTCTGGTCAGAGGAAGGCAGCACTGGGAAGTTAGGAATCTAGCCTCTGATGTTCTCCTTGGCACAGAGACAGACGGGAATTCAGCCAGCTCATGGAGTGAGTTAGGGCAGCTGTCTGGCTGTCCCTCCCATGGTCTTGCCAGCCTCCTAGGAGAGACTAGCTCATCCTCCCACAGCCAGGAGGAGGGATCCTGTCAGAGAAGTACCAAGGCTCCCTGTCTGTCTGTTGTCTGCATGGATCCCCAGTCGACGGCTCACCGCGTCTAGCCCTGTGAGACCCTTCATCTCTCCCAGGATGGTACAGGGTTTAGGACACGCCCCTGCAGCCAGATCTTGGCTCCATCTCTTGCTCTGAGACTTTGAACAAGTTACTTTAGTCCTCTGATTCTCTATTTCCTCATTTGTAAGATCGGTGGGGAATAATAAGAGCAATGATCTAGCCTGATCCTACCCAACCACAGGGCTTATTATAAGGACTTAATGACTGACCACATGTAAAGTCTTGGACCAGGTCTTGGCACATCAGAAGTCCTCATTCTTAGCTACTGTTAGATCTCTATCCTTGGGGACTTCATCTGTCCTGGTTTGTTGAGAAGTGTCCTCGGCAGCCCTTGGATGCCCTGGTGTTCCACCCAGTATCCTAGGAGAAAGGCAAAGCTGAGAAGTAGAGCCCTCGCTTCTCAGGCTCTGAGGCTTCTGCCAACTCAGCTGGGAATTTTCCAGGTCTCAGCACAGGCAGGGGGTCAACCCACAGCTCCTCAGATGCTCTCTGAGGGTGGCCGTCACCATCCTTCATTGCCGCAGGCAGTGGATCGAATCTTCTGGGCTCGATCGCCTCGCAAGCTGCCTGCTAAGCTCCATGCTTGGGGGGACTCGGAGGACAGTGGAGAGGGGGTTCAAGCACCAGAGGACACAGTGCCCCCCTCACCGGTGCATAAGACTTTACAGTCTACAAAGCCTTTTTTATCCCTTTTTGAGATCTCTTTTGAGCCTGTTCAGAGCTCAGGGAGTCTGGTAGGTTAGTAACTCTCCCCATTTCACAGATGGAGATGTTGAGGCTTGCAGAGGGATTCAGCTTGCCCAAAGACACATACCTAAGGCAGTGGGGCCATCTTGCAGCCGTCCAGCTTATTCAGCCTCCCCAGTCCCAGAGTGACGTGGTCCCCAGTGTTGCCTCTTAACCCACCAAGCTCAGTGAACGCTGAGCTCAGGCTGCTCGCTGGGGACAGGGAGCAGGAAACCCCCAAGGGCCACAGCGGGGTCCCCTCCCCCCAGCAGCTCCAAATGGGAGGAGGAAGTCTGATTGCAAAAGGCCCCGTCACATGTTTATTTTCAGAAGTCACTGGGATAAACCCATCTCACAGAGACGGAGGTTCAGTTCATGAAGCTTAGATGATTAATTACAGGGCAATTAAATATTTGATTAAATTAATCCTAAGGTATTTAAACATTGTTTTGCAAAGAATGTTTGCTCATTAATTAGAGTGGCTAAATGCACGAATTAAGCAGGGATGGGGGCTGCAGGAGAGACGAGGAAGCCTCGAGCTTGCTCCTCTGAGGCTCTTCCCTGCAGAGGTGGAATCGTCTCTGCCCAGAAGAGTCGTCTGTGCCTGGAATCTTCCCAGGCTGCCCTTGGCGCTTCTGTGTTCTCATTGTGTTCTCATATGTCCAGGGAGGATCAGGAAACAGGAGATCCAGCCCTGACTCTGTCACTGACAAGCCAAGTGCCCTTAGGGGAGTTTCTGCCCTCTCGGCCTCAGGGCCTCAGTCTTCCCATCCGTATAATGGTGGGAGCATCTGCTCCCCAGTGTCTTCTGGGTCTGACTCTTAAGGGGTTTGGTCTAACTGGATCTACATTTCCATTGCTAGCCAAGGACAATGTCTACTTTGTTCCTGGTCCCTGTCTCTGCAGGCTCACAACATCTCCTGTGAGGCCTCTCCCTCTACTGGATGCCCAGTTCTGGCCAGTTGGTGACTGTGATGTCAAATAAAAACAAAGCTGGACTTAGAGAGGGGAGACTTTATTGCCAAGAAAGACTATTGCAATAGGAAAGGCTCTGTGCTCAGAAATCTGCAAGCAGCTCAAAAATCACACAGCAGAAGGTTTTTCTTTTATAGGGTGAAGGGAGAGCAAGCCGAGATAAGCAGACTCTTTGGAGGGGAAGCTGGACAAACGAGGTGTGACAGGAAAGTGTCCCGCTGTGGTCAGCGATTCCCAGGAGAAACTGATAAGGTGGTGGACTTCCGGTGTCCTCGGGGGAGCAAACATTCTACGTTTTTTGGTGCTTGCTCAGGCTCGGGGCCAAGCAGAGATAAGGGAAGGAGAGAAGTCTGCCCGAAGTGTGGTTAGGACAAAGCAGAGGGTAAGCAACGGGCAGTTGTGGACACTGGGTCAAGGTCAAAGCCAGTTTCAATGGTGATGGTATGGGAGCCAGACCAGCGTGGGCTAATGGGTGAGCAGGAAGTGCGGACAGTGAGTGGGGAGAGCTCTTATGAGCTTTCTCTTATAAGCTTCATTGTGAGAGGGAGCAGAGAGGTGGGGTGGGAGCTAGAGGGAGAGGCGGGACCACAGAACGACGGTGGGGTTTTTTCAGATGAGAAATCACGGAGCACATCGTAATGTTGTAGTGATTCGCCAGGGAGCAGGACTGTGGTGCAGCGTCTGCATGTGCCGGCTGCAGTCTCTGCTTGTTCCTTTCTATCTATTACGATTACCTCCAGGTGTATTTCCTCTGCCTTTGGGGTCCTGGCTGCCTCTCACCACCCCGGACAGCACCCACCCCAGGATGGGGAACAGCCTGCAGGACTCCCTGGGGTGGGCGACTCAGAGCCCTGGACTGCTGAACCTGCCAGGGGAACCATGGACACAGATGCTCCAGCCACTGTGGGGCAGTTGATCACAAGAGCCCTGGGCCCGGAGGCAGGAGCGCTGGGTTCTCTTCCTGGTTTTGCCGCTAGCTAACCGTGTGACCTTGAGCTGGTCGCTTCTCCACTCTGCCAAGGTGTGAACTAGCCCTCTTCAGGGCCCATCGCTTGCCGCTCCAGCCTCCCCGCCAACAGTGTGACCCCGGATGTCGACAGCCCCCCAGCCTTCTTCTGTGCTGTTTTCATGCTCTTCTCCCTAATTTCCCCACCGCCCCACCCTTCCCCTTGCTCTTTGTCCAGCTTAGGTCACTGCCCCGCAAAGCCTCCCTTGACAGCATCCTAGGGTGCCCAAGCCTGTGCCTTCCCTCGGCTCAGAATGAGATCAGAGAGGCTCTCCTCCCACCACCAGCCCCTCCTCCCCTGGCAAGGCAGAGTGAGCCCCAGTCTCCCTCCAAGGGCCCCTGGAGCAGGAGGTGGACCCAGAGTCTTTTCCTTACGTTCCTCAGGAATGGGCACCTGCATACAAGTGAAGCTCCAGGAGCTCCTGGCTTCCCCTGAGCATCCGAGGGGCAGAGCCAACAGATTCTCCACCTGCAGAACCAAAGCCGTTTCCAGTGCGGAGCCGGGGCCGCCCCGCCCTTTCCTCCTACACCCACCCACCCTCCGCTCTGCTCAGCATTTGGGTCGTCAAAGGGTAGGAACATTCAATTCAATATGTGAGAAATAAAACGGAACAGTGAGGGGAAGCAAAGGATACCTTGCCCCCCACCCAGTCTGAGACAGGGGACAGGCCCCCGCAGATTCCACATGCCTGGAAGCTTCCAGTTACTTAAAACAAATGCACACTTAACTCTGTCAATTGTAGATGTCTGAATTATCTATTTCAAGCTTGAGAGGAGAGATTATCTTGCAGGAAGACAGTGTGATGTGGTAAAAGAAACATGGGATTTGGAATCACAGGGGAGTTTACTTTGGAATTTGTGTCCTGCCGTTTCCTAGCTGCATGAGTTTTAGGCAATTCCTTCATCTTCTCTGTGCCTCAGTTTCCATCTGTAAAATGGGGATATTAGCAATAACTCCTGTCTACCGGCCTCATAGGTTTGGCATGAAATTCAAGTGAGGGGTCTGTGGGACTGTTCTGGGAAAGTGTGGCCTGTGGGTGGTGGGGTGAGGGATTGAGAGGTGTTTACCCAGGAGGTGTCACGGTGCTGTACAGGGCCCCACTTTCAGCCTGGATTCTGGTGAAGTGGTAACTGTTCTGGCTAATTGGAGCAGAACAAAAGTCTCCCCGAGCGCAGCAGAAAGAAAGCAACCGGAGAGAGCGCCATGGGGGCAGACTGCTGTGGATGCAAGGGGGAGGGGGGTGGGTGTCAGGGGGGCAGACAGGGAGTCTAGAAAGGACTGGAACAGCCTCTGGCGGCATTGTCACGTCTGCAGAGGGAGGGAGGACTGGAAATGGACATCGGATATCAGTGAGAGATCCCCATCATTTTCTATTACTCCTCTGGTCTTTACAAGTTTTTTAAAATGTCAGAATTACTCTCACAGATGCTTGGTACTGCCTCTTTCTTTCATGACTGTCATTGAAACCCAGGTGCCCAGAAAGACAGAAGGAATTCTGTCTGAAAGCATCTTTGATCTGCCTGTGTTTACTGGTCATTACACAGCTAGAAGCAATGCTCAAGCCTTTGTAAACTAGAACATACCTTCCTAAAATGACGACTTGGTCAAATAACACGGGAGTCAAAAATGAAAGACCTGGGCTGGAATTCCAGCTCTGTCGCCAGGGGAAAATTTCGTGATTCACTCAACATGAAGAGCAAAATGAAAGGCGTAAAATCATCTTAATAGTTACCCCCCAAATAATTGGATAACATTCAAACACTTTTTAAAAAGTATAATTTAAGAATTAAAGGATTCTTCAGTAGGATAAAGCATACCTACTTTGAACCAAAAATCAGCAATGGTAAAGTCAGTTCAAAATTAGAGACAAAAATGAATTCTTGTTATCATCACACTGATAATTAATGAACAAGTTAACTGACAACCTACCAAATTCCTCAAAAGATTTAGAGAAATTCGACTTGAGCTTGTTTGGACGTCCTCATCAGTGCAGTAAGGGAAGAGAAAATAAACTGGGGAAAAAAAGAGACAAGACAACATTTGTACGGATAGTGGATTCAAAAAGATTGGTAAAAATTTATGAATTGGGCTTCCCTGGTGGCGCAGTGGTTGAGAGTCCGCCTGCCAATGCAGGGGACGCGGGTTCGTGCCCCGGTCCGGGAAGATCCCACATGCTGCGGAGCGGCTGGGCCCGTGAGCCATGGCCGCTGAGCCTGCACGTCCGGAGCCTGTGCTCCGCAACGGGAGAGGCCACAACAGTGAGAGGCCCGCGTGCCGCAAAAAATAAATAAATAAATAAATAAATTTATGAATTAAGTTTAAGGAGGAAGATGAATGCAGACTACATGCATAAGAATGATGGTTTTCCTGAACACTAGCAACAGCTAGAAAATACAATGAAAACATCCATTTATAACAGAAACAAGTGATCTAACATACTTAGGAGTAAACATAATATATGCCTGACCTTTATAAAGAAAATTGCAAACTCTGTGGAATGGGGACAGGGTGAGAGGTATCGTATATTTCAAGATGAGCACACTGGCTATTGTGAAAATGTCTCATCACCTTAGGTTAATTGACAAACATAACCTACCTCAAATCAACCCCAACAGAATTTTTCTGAACGCAGCAGATTCTGGAAACAGAGGAGGATTTCAAAGGATATTCTAAAAAAGAAAAAAAAGCAAATAACAAGACTAGGCTGTTCATCATTAGAGTGCTTTATAAAATAATAATTTTAAAAATAATTAAAAATGAATGACATTGGGAAACTGGATAGCACTGAAGAATCTTAATTTAGAGCTCCCCCTTATACCAAAATAGACTACAGATGGATTAAAGTACTATCTTTAAAAAAATAGATAAGTTAGCACAAAATGAAATATTTATTTCCTTTACGAAGAAAGACCACCCTCAGCTTTGAAGCAATAGAAGAAACTGGGAAGGAAAAGACTGACTGATGACAGCAAGAACAGAATAAACACTCCTCTACCTTAAAAAATGCAACAAAATGAGAAGATGCTTGATGACAGGTAGTTTGCCCCAACTGCAATACACATAGGATAGCTACGCCACATAAAGAGTTCATTAAAATTTGTATGAGAAAAAATATTACGACTCTGCTTAAATATGTTACCTACTTATCTAATATTAAACTAGCAAAACACAGCCCCCCTCTTCAAATGCACACTTAAAACAAGCCACCATGGTGAGGTTGGGGTCAGGGTATAGGATATGGGTGGGGATGCAAACTTGGTGACCCTCAGAAGTAGTGTAGATGCCACCACTCTTTAAGAGAACAGTGTAGAAGGAGTCAAAAATATTTATGTCCTACTGCTCTATGAGTTTGCCTCTGGAAAGAAAACAATTACGCCTTTGAAGATGTTCAATGTGGCATTATTCAATAAAAATTTGGAAGTAACCTATATACCCAGTAATAGAGGGGAATTATTTAAATCAGGGAGAATCTATAGTATTTCATTTTATGCAGTTATTCAATTATAAAAGCTGTGTGGAAACATGAAAAATGTTCATTATGTATTGTTAAGTGGACCAAAACCCCGCTTGTACACAAAATTACACACATATTACAATTGCAGTGAAGGAAAAGTATGTGTCTCTATGAACAGGGGCCTGAAGGAGACACAGAAAAATGAAAATAGCTTTGTTAGGGTGGAGATTTTCATGTGCCTTGGTTGTTACTGTTGTTTTAATTTTTAAAAATTGGGGGACCCCTCCAAGTCTTGTGGGAGCCACATCACATGCTCTCTCCCAACCACGGCCCATTCTCTGGCTGGAGTCTGTGCCCCCAGGGACAGCCTGGATGCCCGGTTCCTTACGTCCGGGCCAGGCTTTGCTTCTGTGAAACAAGAGTGTGTCTATACCCCCTGGATGTGGACAACCAGGCCAGCAGCTTCCCACTCATGGCAGCTTTGAGGCCTGGGAGACCTGCCACCTCTGCAGCACCAGCCCCCAGGTGGTAGGACCTGGCCGTCCTACCAAATTATGACTGCAGTTCCCAAATTGACCAGCTTGGGCCTGGTGACCGGGGCTACTAGAGCATCTCAGCCATGAGGCCAGAGCCTCCAACTCTAGAGCCAGCACAGGAGCTTCTGGAGCCCAACCTAGACCTTCTGCCCCAAACTCAGCCCCCTCCAAGTCCCGGGCAGGGACAGGTAAGCAGAGCTTGTGCAGGGAGCCAGGAGCCCACGGCCCACAGCCATCAGGGGGAATCAGGCCACCCCTGAGAGCCAAGCTTTCTAGATCCCACCCCTCCCACCCTATGTCTGTAGGCCTGGGAGCTCCAGGCTGGGGTCTGAGACCCCGCCTTGCCCCTTCCACTCCAAGAGCTGCTTAAGTGTGTGTGCACTCATGTGTGGTTGGATTCTTCTTATGTCGTCTCTCCTTCATGCTATGTGCATTTATCAATCGCCTCCTCTGTCCTGGTTTCTGTGGGGCCTGCCCTCTGGGCCTCAACCATTAACTCAGAGCTTGTAGCCCCTGTCACTCCTTCTCCAAGACTCTGTTTATAGGGCCTGAGCTTACTGTTATGAGGAATAATAAGGGTAAAGGAATAACCACCAGCAGTTGGACAGCGCTTTACAGTATACACAATGCTTCCACACACACTTAGCATCTTCTTTTAGAAGGATCATCCCCGCGCCGAGCTGACCTTAATTCTGAAATGGACTCATCCCTGGTTTCCACAAAAAAGTTTCACCCCACCTATTATGTCATGATTTTTACAGGTTTCCCGAAGATTTGAGAACCTAGGGAGAGGCCACACAGTGTGAGGCATTTTGGTGGAAATTTTGTGGTGGGCATGTCTCTTTGGCCTCCACCCTGCGTGTGATTCAAAGCCCCCTCCTTTCCAAGGAGGGCCTCTCCTTGAAGCGGGTTCTCAGGTCAGCAGCTGCGGTGGTATAGTTTGTTATCCCAGAAGCTAGGGGCTCTCATTTCATTTCTACTGTAATAATCTCTTATTGATTTTTAATAAAATTGAAAAATCTCTTTGTGAATGAAAATCCTGGGGTCCCACCCACAAGTGCTGACTTGCTGCATTTCCTCCACACTGCGGACATCATGATGCATGCCTGGGCACTGCCGTGGTCGAGGGCTGATTTCCCCAGCAGAATAAATGTGAACCCTAAAAAGTCACACATTCAAGGACCTCCCGAGGGCCCTCGGTGGTCCTGGCTGGGAGGGAGGAAAATCTCCCAAGGGGGCAGTCAGAGGCACCAGCCCAGCACAGAGGCAGTCTAGGGGAAGGAGCGGAGGACCAGGCATCACTCTACCTGTGAACTTCATGTCGCACCTTCCTTGTGATCCACTCCTGTCTTAAACAGAACTCCCCTCATCCCCGCCAAATGAGACCACCACCCATAGGGGTGCTCAGCCTGGAAACCAAGCACCATGTCACCCTCGATTCCTGTTCCTGCTCCTCGAAGGACCTGCCGTGCTCTGCACACCCACCTTGACAACCTCGCCCGGACTGTGGCCTCCGCCCAGAATTGAAACCCCCCCTGCCCACCCCTGCACACCGTTCCTCTACTCAGTTCACTCACCAGCTCCCTCTGCAAACACTTCAACCCTGGCATTCACTGCTGCCTTCCCTGTGCTCTCGTGGACCCTGTATGTACCTCTCTTTCTATTTTTGAAAGTGACGTATCCCATGGACTGAGTGTCCATCACACTCTCAAGCACTTTATTTCTTAATCTTATAACAACCCTAGGGAGGTAGGTATTATTATGATGCCCTCTTTCACAGATAAGGTCACACGGTGAGGAAGTGGCAGAGCCTCAGCTTGAACCCTGGCAGCCTGGCTTCTGGGTCTGGGTTTGCAACCACTATGCCTCCAAGATAACCATTATCCTACTTATTTCCCTTAGACGTGAGGTCACCAAGGTCTGAGGTCACACGTCCTTCATTCTCGTATCACCAAGGGGCTAGGACACAAAGCTTCAGCAATGTGTGTGGGGTCTGTACCTCGCTTGGTGACATCCTTCCTCAAGGAGATTATTTATGATACCCACAGTTTTTTCATCCCCTTCGATGTCTAGAGGGTCTGGCGGGCTCCAAGGAACCAGGCATGGTGATTGGCCCTTGACCTACATCATTGGGTTTATCTTTGCGACATAGGAAGGGTTTGTTCTGGGAAGCCCAGAGAGGTTAGGTGAACTTGTGAAGTGCCCTGGCAGTTAAACACGGGATGGCCTGACTCCAAAGTCAGGGATCTTCCCACTGTGCCCCACAGCCTCCCAAACCCATGGTTTACATTGCACTGCTCAGGCCTTCTTTAAAACTGCAGACTCTGCCAGCAAAGCCTTTCCCTGAGACGGCCTCCGGCTCTGGGTAGGTCATCTTAAGGGAAATAAAAAGTTATTTTCATATCCCACTCATGCAGCAGGACATAATATACAGGCTGAATAAAGAAATAGGAGTCCAGGATCCAGCATTATTGTCCCAAGGCCAGCAGACAGGAGGGGGGCTGCTGTATTCTCAAAACTGGGATGTGGGTATGGATGGTCTCCAGGTGAGGCATCCTCGTGGGAGTGAATACCTCTTGGTGTGAAGGCTCAGCCCATTCCCCTTCTTGGGATCTGCCCTCCTCCCAGTATCCACAGGTACGGGCCCTGGGCAGTCCTGTCCCCTGTGGCTGCCCCAGAAGCCCAGTCGTAGCTGAGGACACTAGGAGTAGACAGCTGACTTAGGCTGGGCCAGTCAGATTCTCTCCCAGGAAAGGGAATTGTGAAGAGACAATGATCAGTTTCAGCTGGACCCCTGAATGGGAAGTAATATAAACCCAGGGCTGCGGCAGAGTCAAGCTGAGAAAGAGAGTGGGGTGGGGGAGAGGGAGAGGGAGAGGAAAAGAGAGGAGAGGAGGGGAGAGAGAAACATCAGCAGGGCAGAAGGAAGCAGAGACCATGGCCTCCATGGTTTCAGATGAGAATTCTACTGTCTTTTGAATTTGTGTTCCCCTCCAAGTAATGCATCATTTCTCTCTGGCTGCTTTCAAGAGCTTTTCTTTGCTTTTAGTTTTCAAATTCCTTATTATGATGTATCTTGGTGTGGATTTCCTCACGTTTTTCCTGTTTAGGTTTTGCTCAACTTCTTGAGCCTAAAAGTTTGTGCCTTTTGCCAGATTTGGAAAGTTTTCAGTCAGTATTTCTTCAAATAGTCTTTCAGTCCTACTCTTTCTCTCCTGTCCTTCTGGGACTCTGATAATAAAAATGCAATATCTGGTGTTCTTTTCTTATTGTCTCATAGATTCCTGAGGTTCTGTTTATTTTTCAGTCAGTCAATTTTTTTTCTCTATTGTTCAGATTGGGTGAATTTTCATCATCCATCCTCAAGTTCACTGACTGTATCAAGTGTTGAGCCCATCCAGAGAATTTTTTATTTGTTATTGTGTTTTTCAGTTCTATGATTGCCGTTTGGTTCTTTTCTATAACTTTTATTTTTTTTTTTTGCTTAGACTTTCTATCTTCTCATTTGTTTCAAGAGAACTGGTAATTGTTTGTTGAAGCTGCTTTAAAACTCTTGTCAGATAATCCCACCTTCTCATTTGTCTCACTGTTAGCATTAGTTGATTGTCTTTTCTCATTTGAATTGTGATTTTCTTAGTTCTTGGTATGACAGGTGATATTTGATTGTATACTGGATATTTCATCTATTATGTTAGAAGACATTGGGTCATATTTAATTTTCTAATTTAGCAGGCAGTCACCCTGTTTACTTTCGTGACTTACTTTTGTGGGCTGTGGTTCTAATGGCTGTTTAATGTTAGGAGCTTTTGTTGTGTTAGTTTGGTCTGCTCAGTTTGTCTGCTGTCACTCTTGATCCCACTGGGTTTTGCTGTTGCTGCTTGAGGGGACAAGAGGGTTTTCCCAAGGTCTGACTGCTGAGTGTGTCTCAGTGGAGAAGGGAGTTTTAGGCCCATGGGGACAAAGTAACTTCCTGGGCCAGATGCTTGCTGTGGTGGGGTCCTCTTTCCAGTGCTCCTTGGCCACCCCAGTGGCTCTGGCTTGGAGAGGGGAGTCTCATGCCCACAGGGTGAAAGAGGCTTCCTGGTCCAGGCCACTTGTTATGGTGGGGACTACTTGGCCAGTGCTGCTGGCTGCCCCAATATCTGTTGGCAGGAGAGCGGAGTCCCTGGCCTAATGGAGAAAGAGAGCACTTGTCCGGCACTTATTGTCAGCAGGGTTCCCCATTGATGCCCTCTGTGGGTGGTGCCAGGGCAACTGTGTTAGTCCTAAACACCATCACCTCTTGTTTATAGCGTCCTAAATGCCCATGCTTCCATTCTAATGGAAGCACTGTACCCTCCCTGGCTCTGTTTGAGTGTGAACTTTGAAAAAAAATAAATCAAACTCCATCACTTTCTTTCTCAAAGACCATCCCGTGGCTTCCCAGACTCCATATCATGGACTACATGACCCTCCATTGTCTGGCCTCAACTCTGACCACACTCTTTCTCCTTTTTAAATCTCAGGCCCACTGACCTCCATGTAATTCCTAGCACACACTTAGAGGCCTTTGTACCTTCTATTCTCTCTCCTGAAACACGCTTACTTAGACCTTCACTTCTTTCAAGTCTCTGATCAAATGTTACCTCCTTAGAGAGCGTTTCCCTGCCCATCTTATTAAAAAGTACATTGTTTATTCCCTTTTCCCTTATTCTGAAGCTTGAGTACCTGGGTTTCACTTTCAGCGTATCCACTGGGAAGGAAATGTTCATTTCTCCCCTTACCTCATTGCGTTATTCATTTCCCCTTATTTCTTTTAGAAACTGAATTCTCTCTCAAATTTAATCTGGCCACATGGCCACTCAGGTAAAGACTACATTTCTCTGACTCCCTTGCAGCTAGGTGAGCCCGTAAGGCAAAGCTTGGGCTAATGGGCTGTGTGTGGAAGTGATGTGTGCAGCTCTGGTGTATCCACTTGCCCTGGTCTTTTGCATTCTCTTTTCGCATCTCACAAACTGTAATGTGGCCATGAAGCTGAGCTAGCTTTGACCCTACAGAGAGGACTACATCCTATGGTATGGCAGAGAAACGAAGTAGGAAGATCCAGGGTTCCTGAATGATACTTGGAACAGAACTTTCCACCGACTCTGGACTACCCGCCTACCTCTGAGCTGTTATGACAGAAATAGACATCCGTTTTATTTGGGCCACTGTATGTTGATGTCTCTTTGTTACAACAGCTCATTTTATACCCTAATACAATAATTTACCATCTGTGAGAACTTGGGCAAGTTATTTAACTTCTCCATGCTCCTGTGTCTTCATTACTAAGTAGAGATAATAATAATACCTACTTTATGGTATTGTTGGGAGAGTTCAATGTATTAATACATGAATGGGGCTTGTAACAAGCTCTTAATCCATGTTGGCTGCTATTATTTATTCATCTTCATAACTCTTATTGCTACCTGGCATTATATAATGTATGTCCTTGCTTACTTGTTTATTGACTATCTCCCTCTCTCCGTTAGAATGTAAGCTCCTTCATGCAGGGGCCAGCCTGACTTTGCCCCCAACGGTAGCCCCAGCTCTAGAACAGTGCCTGGCCCCAAGTAGAAACTCCACAAAGGTTTGTTAAATAAGTGAAATTGAATGCATACATGTATTTATTCTCTCCTTCCTTTCCTTTACTTATTAATTCATTCATTCTACTCATTCCAACTTGAAAGCATGATGCATTTTAGCTGTTCATGTAGCCATCTCATGAGGCTGGAATAAGCGTCCATTTCAGCTCAGTCCAGCTGAACTGAGCCATGAGGCTTCTGCCTGATCCTTGAGCACAAACTGCCGGGACCTCTCACGGATGCTTTCTTCCTTCCCTATCCGCCCTGACAGCTGTGCACTCACGATTTCCTCCACTGATTTCGTCATGAGATAGGAGACGAGCTGCACCCCAAGGCTTCATTGTTCTGCTCCAGCCTCTCCCTGAAGAAACCATCATCTTGCCTCCTCCCAGCCTTCTCCCTTTTCTCACTGTCTCCCAAGTGTCCCTGAGACAGGCACCAGAGACTCACTGGGTTCTTGGCAAAGATAAATGAGGCCTCTTCTCCTTACTGCAACTCAGAAGAGGGGGCATCCCTGGCCTTGCCCTGCCATTGGTGCCGAGGGAGCAGGCAGACACTGAAGGCCAGAGTGAGTTGTTCTGTCAACAAAGGTTCACTGAGCACTCACCAAATGCCACACGTTGTGCTGGGCCAAACAGACCCAGTCACTGCCTCCATGGATCCGGTTGTCTTATGGGGGAGACAGATTTACATCGAATAATCAAATACATAAACATAAGCTACACAAACTAGGGTGAGTGTTATGAGAAAAAGGTCCATGATGCTATGAGAAAAGTTAACATGGGGGTCTGATGTAATCTATGGGGTCGTGGAAGTGACATCTGAACTGAGAAGAGAAAGGGGAAATAGAATATAATTGGGGAACCGGTTGGGTGTGGAAGAGGAGAGAGTATACCAAGTAGAGGGAACAGCATGTGCAAAGGCCCTGTGGTTGGAGAAACAGAAAAGGACTGCATGGTTAGTGCACAGAGAGCAGGCTTGAGACCAGACAAATAGGCAGGGGCTAGATCATTGAAGCCTTGTTGTCCAAAGGAGGATTTGCTTCATCCTAATGATTTTGAGAAGAAGAGGGTGACATGGTCACATTTGTATCTTGAAGGGGTCTGTCTGACTGCTGTGTGGAGAAAGGATTACAGCAAGTAAGAGTGGAGCTGTAGAGATGAGTTAGCAGGCTAATGCAGAAGCTCTGGCAAGAGATGAAGGCAGCCTAGGCTGGGGAGATGAGGGTGGAGAAAGAGAGCAGTGGGCAAAGAGTTTAGGATGTACAACCAATGAGACCCCATCCACACTCTTGGCGGGATATGGATATGGAGGGTGAAGGACAGTGCAGTGCAAAGAGCAAGGCCCAGGTTTCTGGGCCATTCTGCAGGATAGACAGGAAGTCAAGGTTTGGGAAGAAAAATCATGAGTGCAGTTTTGGATTTGCCAAGTTTGTGGCACTTTTGTGATGTGAGGTAGGCAGGTGGATATGCAAGTCTAGAGGCCAGAGGAAGGGCTGAAGATACACGCGAGGGAATTACGATCCCAAGGGCGGTGACTGAAGCTGTAACAGGAATATGATCACCTGGGGAGGGAGTGTAGTGTCAGCAGAGAAAAGTGACAGAGCAGAGATGCTAGAGGCAAGGAATGAATGCAGAACATAGAAGAATATTAGAAGAAAATACAGGGAAAAAATTTAAAATATAATCCTGGGGGAGGAAAGCCTTCCAAGTCACAAAACCCAGAACCATAAATGAGACAGTCAGATCTGTATTCTTTAAAAAATGTAGGGCTTCCCTGGTGGCGCAGTGGTTGAGAGTCCGCCTGCCAATGCAGGGGATACGGGTTCGTGCCCCGGTCCGGGAAGATCCCACATGCCGCGGAGCAGCTGGGCCCGTGAGCCATGGCCACTGAGCCTGCGCGTCCGGAGCCTGTGCTCTGCAATGGGAGAGACCACAACAGTGAGAGGCCCACGTACCACAAAAAAAAAAAAAAAAAAGTAAAATCTCTGAACAAAGAAGACACAACAAAGTTAAAAGACAAGCAGTAGACTGAAATGAAATATTTGCAATATATTCAAAAGACAAAGATAAAGATCTCTAAATTCCATAAAGAGAAGGACAATGTAAGAGCAGAATAAACAAAGGAAGGAACAGACTGGACATTGTGCTCCACGTTCTCAAGAACCAGTTATAAGTAAATCAGCAATGAAGGTGTTTTGTCCATTAATTTGGCAAAAATTAGCTGAAAGTATTGCTAGCACTGTGAGGAGAGAGACACCATATCCTGCCGGCAAAGTACGTTTGGAGGGCAATTTGGTAGAAGCTGTCAAAACTCTAACCAGGAGCGTCTCATTTAGAGTCTACATTAAAAGAAAACTCATGTGTGCATCAAAATGCGTTGAATTATAAAGAAGTTTATTGCAGTAGTTTTTAATAAAGGTTTAAAAATCTGGAAGGAATATACACCCATAAACATTATATACAATGTGAACTATTTATGTAAAAAAAAGGTACATGTGTTTATGAATAGAGAATGGTGGTCACTAAGGGTTTGACCGTGGTTTCTCTGAGGGAGGCAGTAGGGATGGGGGGGATGGGGTGTTGAAGGGATATTTTGCACTTTGTTCTAGAAACTTCTGCATTGTTTGAATCATGCATGACAAAAAGGTATTCTTGTATTAGCTGTGTAATGAAAAATTATAAAAATTATAAAAAAAGAGAAATCCCGCCTTGGCTTCCATAGATAGAAGGCCAGAGGGAATGGCCAACTGCTGGCAGTCTCGGCCACCTCTGCTCTGTCCTTCTTGGCTAGGGAATGGTCCTTCTGGTGTCCTGGGCTGCTCACCCTCAGTTCCCATGTCCCTTGTCCCTGTTTGTCCAGGTGGCCAGCCACAGGGTGCTCCTTTGTGGGGCAGATGTGGAAGGTGGCAGTCTGCTGGAGAGCCGCCACGGGGCGAAGGCCCTGGCCCCACGGTAAGTGCTCTGACCTCCTGTCTAAAAGCACGTTGACTTCCCCGTTCATCCGCATAAACTGGCAGGATATTTTCGAATAAATCATGAGCGTGGCAGTTAAATTCTCTAAACCACACTGGAAAAAGGTTTACGGTATTTACTGTGGGGACAGGAAGATTGATTCTCACCCAGAAAATCTGCCAGATTCTTGATTTAGGGAGCCGGTGATCAGCACAGGTTAGCTCTGATTTATATTGGCTTGCCTTTCCCACGGGTTCCTCTCCCACTCCAGGGGACACTTTGGGTGGGACAGCTCTGGGGCCACTACTGTCCCGCTAGTTCTTTGCAAGATGGCCCACCAGGGTGATGGATACGGGCAGAGCTCACGGCCCCGCAGCTGCCTCCCACCATGCCCTCGATCCTGATCCGTGCTCTGGTGGCCCCTGCCACCTGCTGGATAAAGCCCAGCTCCTAAGCCTGGAATTGTAGGACCCCCTAGATGGAGCCCGTGCCACCTCCCATCACCCCTGCCCACCATGCATGCCCTGCTTGTGGTTTTCTCACGATGTACCTCGTACAGGACTGTCCCTTTCCTATGGCGAGGGACGAGCATAGTAACCAGAGAACATTCCCGCCCTTGGACAGCTGAGAGTCTGGAGTAGGACACGGACTCATAATCAGTCCTGTGTGTAAGTTCCGTGATGGGGGGCCCGAGAGGGCAAGGAGGAGGCCACAAGGTCCCTGGGACACCTTATCTCCCCTTCTTGTCCTTGTCACCTTCCTCATCATTCATATATGCTACTTCTATATTTCCTCAGTCTCAGTTTTAGCTGTAATAGCTAACTTTACATGGCTGCTGTGAAGTACCCATGTAAAAGTACTGCATCTGTCCTTGGTGACAATGCAAAGTCACACCTTGATTAATAGTTACC
The DNA here is from genome assembly GCF_949752795.1 of Hyperoodon ampullatus. Lineage (NCBI taxonomy): Eukaryota > Metazoa > Chordata > Mammalia > Artiodactyla > Ziphiidae > Hyperoodon > Hyperoodon ampullatus. The sequence continues at coordinate 40,714,439 of NC_136932.1, read as the reverse complement.
ACTGACTGCAAACCCCTACCTGCTGGACCCCTCTGTGTCTGGGAGACCCTGTGATGCTCGCTTGTGTGTCTTAAACACTGTGCCCAGCTGTCCCTCCACTGTCTTGCCTGTGATGGCTCATGGGGCTTTTGGTGTCCACGGGCACCACTGTTTTCTACCAGGGACACCCTCAGCTACTACCTGTGCTCCACTCTAAACCCAAACCCAAGCACAGGGCAGCCCTTCACTTAATTCTCTATAGCCCAGTCTAGAAGAAACTTCAACTTCAGATAACACATTCCTAAAGGTTCTAGGTTCATAGAAGGGAAGAACATTACAAAGATGAACTTATAACTTCTGTAGAGGGGGCTGCACTCAGATGCCAGAGGCTCAACCCCTCCCTGGGGACCCTACAGACCAGTGACTGTTTCACGTCCAGTGTTCTCCACAGGACAGCGAGCAGCTCAGCTCAGAAAGAGGCTGGGGTGCTTCTCTCTCCATCTACTGCCTCCCTTCCTCTTCCCCACTTCCTGCCCTGGGACCAGCTCTTTCCCAGAACGACTGACAGTGGAATATCCACTCGCTTCGAGGGAAGCCCCACTCCACAGGGCATGGGAGCAGCTCAGATTTATTCATCGTAAATAACTTCATTCCAAGGACACTGACTGTCCCGTCCAGTCTTTCCTCCAGCAAGAGATGAAGCAGGTAACATCAGCATCCTCTCTCTGAAGTCAGGCTTCCTCTCCCACAAAGAACTGCCCAGAAAAGTATCCACGTTTCCCCAGGAACGAGCACCGCTTTGCAGCAGAGTTCATGCAGAAGCAGAAAGTATTTATTATAGCTTCTGCCTCTCCCCCTCCTGCCCCTCCCCCCTAATGGGGAGGGGGCAAGGAAGTCTCAGCTGCCAAACAGAACCCTTAAATTCTTAGGTTAAAAGATGTGTATTCAGCTTACTGGCGATTTCATGATTTTCCCCAAGAACAACCAGCGAGTATTTGTGTACCTAAAAGGCACATCACGGTGATTTTCCTAAGATAAGGGACAAGTTTACTCCTTAAAGATGAATGCAAGATTCTTGGGAGCAAATATCAAGATGCTGCAACTTTTTCAACACCAGGGCTCCCCTGCTTCCCAGCTCAATGTGCTAAGTTTTCATGAATCTGAGTATCCAGTGGCAGGAAGCAGACTCCTCCCTCCATTACATCTGAGCCACCTGGAGAATTACAGACTCCAGGGAGGTAGAACTCTGGAATTACCCAGTCTATCCCTGGGAATCGGGAGACCTCCTATGAACAGATCAGATGACCTCTCAGGTCTGGCTGACATGCCTTTCACAATAGGGAACTCCCTCCCTCCCAGAGTGGTCCATCCCTGGCCAGCTCTGATGGTGGCATTGCCTTCCTCAACTTCTGCAGTTGGCTCAGTCCCAGTGCCCGGGGCTACACAGAAATCAACTGCTCTTCCTGGGATATGACCCCGTTGATATGCCCACAGAGCACATATTCTTTGATCTGATCTTCTCCAGGCTGAGGCTGAGTGTCCCGATTTCCATCCCCACCTTCCCTCGCGCCAGCCCCCGAAGCCTAGGTCCACGGTTTTCTGTTCTATGAGGTCTTCAGCTCTTTCCCCACTCTGGCCCTCTCCTGGGGACATGGCCCATCTGCTGGCTCGTCCCCATCATCTGCCCAATAGGGGCAAGGCTGCTGCCCCAGTTCTGGCGAATACACTTGAAATTCAGGCAACCTTATTTCTCATTAGCAATTTCTGGCACGGGTGTTATGGGCTGGCTCCGACAGACCTGAGAGGTGACCGACACAGCTGTAAGCATCACGACACATTTACACTCATGCCTTTGAGTATCCAAGTACAATTCACCTTGTCTAAATGTCCCCCGCTTTGTCGGGGAGGAAAACTTTTCCCTTTTTCCCTTCTTGCTTCTTTGGCTGGTCTAATAATGAAATTGACCTAAGACAGATGAACAGGAGAAAAAACAAATTTCATTTCATATGTATGGGACCCCCAAAGATATGAGACTCAAAAGAGGTGACCAAAGCAGACAGCTTTTATGCCTTTTAGACAAAGAAACAATACATCTGTGAAGAATTGACAAAACAAGGGGTTTGGGCTTGGGGTAGCTAATTAGTGAAGAAGTAACAAGGTTTGTTTAGTAGCCTTCTTAGCCATGAATTCTCCATCTCTGGTGATTAGGATGTCTCTCTACTTCCTGGTACAGGGAAGTTACCTTGCACACAGGAGATTTATTTCCCGCTTCCAGGGGGATAAAGGAAGGTCAGAGTGTCCTTTCTGCACCTGCCGTTTCTTAAGTAACTATAATTCAAAATAGTCAGTATGCCAAATGTGGCATATTGGGGACCATATCATGTTCCCACTGCCAGTGCTTTTGTGGGGAAGCCAACCAATTTACCAAGGACCAATTTATATGATCGATTTGGCCAATGACCAATTTGCAAACTATTTTTTTTAATTGAGTTTTGCTCCAGCGATTTTGACCTTTTTTGGCATTTGAGTCTGAGTTGCTTGCAGGTGTTGAGGTTGGGAGGGAGCTTCCCCTGGCACACAGTTCTCCTGGGAGCAGAGAGGCATCCTCTCGTGTCTCAGCAGAGGTCTGTCAGTTCAGTCGCCTATGGCCTTCACTCCAGTCAGGCTATGACAACCGGACCTGGCTACAGAGCTGTGAGCAAAGGTCACCGCAGCTACGGTGGCACAGAAACTAGAGGGAGGCAGATGCAGGGGAAGACCTGGGACAGGTGTCTCTTCCTGAGATAGATCTGGGCAAGAGCCAGGAGACAACAAAAAAGGAATAAGAACTTCTAAGGTGAGCCAATAGGAAAAAAGTAAAGATTTTCTGAAACTTAAAAAAAGTAGTTCTTGAACTTCAAACTGTATACATGAATTAGAAAATTGTCTCTTTTGAGAATTATAACCATAATGGCTTACAAGATCAAGTGTAGAAGTATCTCAAAACACAGAGCATCGATACAAAGAGAAATCAGGGAGAGAGAAAGAGGGGGAAATTTGTAACTGGCAAAGAGAGCTTGGGTGCACTGGGATGGGGCGGAGTTATCATTGATCTCTTAATATAGCAACAGAAGAATACGGAGTGTTTTGTGCGTGTGATGATTAAGAGTCACCATTAATAGAATGAAAATCAAGAGAGAATTGTCAAAACAATGGAGGGGGGAGATAGGAATAAGTATTTACTTGACAAAGCCAGATAAATTAAGGAAAAGGAAAAAGAAAACAGCAAGGTAAACAGTAACCATAATGTAAGAGGGAAGAAATGAGACAAGTGTCAGTTGTTTCCATGAGAGTGGATTGGCTGAGTTCCCTGATTCAAAGGTAGAAATGGCAGATTGTGTCCAGAAACCAAGCTTGGCTTTATATGGCTTAAAGAATCTCACCTGGGCTTCGCTGGTGGCGCAATGGTTGAGAGTCCGCCTGCCGATGCAGGGGACGCCGGTTCATGCCCCAGTCTGGGAAGATCCCCCATGCTGTGGAGCGGCTGGGCCCACGAGCCATGGCTGCTGAGCCTGCATGTCCGGAGCCTGTGCTCTGGAACGGGAGAGGCCACAACAGTGAGAGGCCTGCGTACCGCAAAAAAAAAAAAAAAAAAAAGAAAGAAAGAAAAAAAGAATCTCACCTAAAATAAAGTGATTAAGAAAGGTCAAAAATTAAGTGGTGGGCAAAAAGGCACCAAGAAAATGCCTCACCCCTAACAACAACCAACCACAACAAGAAATGGGGGCAACAGTAATATCGAAGTGGAATTGAAGGTAGAAGATGTTACATGGGATCAAGAGCATGATGAAACAGAAGCAGAATGAATAATAGCAATAAGTATCGTTCATGGGACCCTTGCTGCAGCCCAGTAAGGTAGGTACATCATTATCGCCATTTTACAGATGTACAAACTGAGGCTTAGAGAGTTTAAACAGCTGGCCCAAGGTCTCAAAGTTGGAAGCCATGCTCTTAACCAGAACCCCTCCTTGCCCCTCACTTCACTGGAGCAAGACACCACCTTTTCCCCAGGGCCAGCACCTGATGTGGAGCCAACCCCACTGATATCATGTGGTCTTTGGGTGACACATTTTAACATTTTTAACAATTTCCAAAATATTGCCAATTGATTTGTTTTCAATGGAACGATTCCATCTCATTCATCACGGCCACTCTGCTGCCTACATCTTTTATTCTCGGATAAAATCTCTTCTAAACTCGCTCGGGCCCTGCCTTCATAAAGACACGTTAATTAAACCTTGACGGCCAGAATCAATGACTTTTCCTCCACGTGGGACTCATGAGTGCCTCTAGCCCTATTGCGATTTCTGCACATCAAAACAGTGGCAAGGCAGTAGAGGTTCAACGTGGTTCAAATAATCTGGTTCATATGGGTTGGCATCAAGGTAATTATAAAGTAATTCAATTAACTAAAAGTAAAACGTAATTAAAGTGAAGAAGATTTTGCAGCAGTCTCTCCTCAATAGCTCAGCTTAGCCGAGATGATATATTAGACCAGACTTCTGCTTCTGCTACTAGAGGGTGAGGCAGAAATAAACTCAGCTTTCTCTACTTTCAGTGGCAATTCATACTTCAGATTTCATCCCATCCAATACTTGTGACATATAAGATGTGTTGTCCCACATAAGCCATAGCCATTATGACAGAAGGAAGGGGTGGAGACTCTATAACACCATCTTATTGCAGATTTAAGAAACAACAGCAATGTAAATAATATTTAATGTGTCTACTTGACGTCTAATTGTCTTGATACTGAATTACCAGTAAAACCTGAAAGATTATAAATATCCGATGTTGATAAGGAAGTCGTTATCACTCAGCAGTTACTTATAACTTGTACCAATTTCAGTTAATAACATGACAATGAAATTTATTTCCTATGAAAACTTCGGCCCTCTTCTAACAATTAATTGATATCTAATTCAGCAAGGTTACCTTGTTGAATTCCTATTAGGGCGTGTGTAGGAAGATAAAGTTGAAGTACAGGGAACTCCAATTCCAGGAAACTCCAGCTGCATTTCTGGCTTTCCTGTATCCTGGGGTCCTTTGGGGAGGTATACCTATCCTAAGGTTGGAAGTACATGATGAATTACTGAATATGAGATAATCACTTGAGGAGCTTCTAAAAATTCTCATGCCCAGGCCACTCCCGCCCTCCCCAAACAAAACAAAACAAAGCAAATCAGACTCTCTGGGAGTGAAACCGCAGGGCTCAGTGGTTTTTTTTTGTTTGTTTTTTTTTTTTTTTTTTTTTTAAATCTTTATTGGAGTATAATTGCTTTACAGTGGTGTGTTAGTTTCTGCTTTATAACAAAGTGAATCAGTTATACATATACATATGTTCCCATATCTCTTCCCTCTTGCATCTCCCTCCCTCCCACCCTCCCCATCCCACCCCTCTAGGTGGTCACAAAGCACCGAGCTGATCTCCCTGTGCTATGCGGCTGCTTCCCACTAGCTATCTGTTTTACATTTGGTAGTGTATATATGTCCATGCCACTCTTTCACCCCGTCACAGCTCACCCCTCCCCCTCCCCATATCCCCAAGTCCATTCTCTAGTAGGTCTGTGTCTTTATTCCCGTCTTACCCCTAGGTTCTTCATGACATTTTTTTTTCTTAGATTCCATATATATGTGTTAGCATATGGTATTTGTCTTTCTCTTTCTGACTTACTTCATTCTGTATGACAGTCTCTAGGTCCATCCACCTCACTACAAATAACTCAATTTCGTTTCTTTTTATGGCTGAGTAATATTCCATCGTATACATATACCGTATCTTCTTTATCCATTCGTCTGTCGATGGACACTTAGGTTGCTTCCATGTCCTGGTGATTGTAAATAGAGCTGCAGTGAACAGTGTGGTACATGACTCTTTTTGAATTATGGTTTTCTCAGGGTATATGCCCAGTAGTGGGATGGGCTCAGTGTTTTTTAAACTCCCGGAGTGATTCCAGTGTGCATCCATCCAGACTAAGAGCTGAGGTGAATCAGACTTGAGGTACAAGGTGGATTGTGGGCATGGGTGATGGGTCCCCTGTCCTGTCCCTTAAAGGCTGCTGGTCAGCCATGAGCTCTAGCCCAGTGTGGCTGCGGGACACCTGGACGAGGCTCCTGCAGTGCAGTTCTGTCCAGTCCTTCCTCACCTCACTGGCTCCACCCAGCTTTTTTTTTTTTTTTTTTTTTGCGGTACGCGGGCCTCTCACTGCTGTGGCCTCTCCCGTTGCGGAGCACAGGCTCCGGACATGCAGGCACAGTGGCCATGGCTCACGGGCCCAGCCGCTCCGTGGCATGTGGGATCTTCCCGGACCGGGGCACGAACCCATGTCGCCTGCATTGGTAGGTGGGCTCTCAACCGCTGCGCCACCAGGGAAGCCCCTCAGTTTCTTCATCTGTAAAATGGGAATAGTCATCTGCTTACCTCATAGAGTTGTACAGCATGGTAATGAAATAAGGATATGCAAAGCACTTATGCCAGTGCCTGGCTCATTTTTACTAGTCAATAAATGGTACCTATTATTATTCCTGTTAGTGGACATGCCTGGACACGTGCATATATGTTGTGTGCTTATCTGTGCACACAACTTATATTGGTGTGCCTGTGAGTATCTGTGCAGGAGTGGGAAGCGTGAGTTATGTGTCTGTGTGTGTCCAGGAGGGAGTTAGGGGAGGCCGTGGATTCGTGAGTTCAGGCGTGAATCCTCCCTCCTCTAGGCCATCATTACAGCCTTCTCCTCCTCCACAGACTGCATGGGTATTGATTTTTTTTGAACAGTTACTAAACTACATTTACTGACTCATTCAGTCTTTATCATATCCAATAGCACAGTGCCTTCTGGAAATCACATCGCCCTGGTTCCTTCATGGCTTCTGTAAATCAAGTTTATTTTACCATTGAAAATGTCAGAAGGACTCAGCCAAAGGAGACTGAGGACTTTCTGGGGTAGCAGGACCCTGATGCTGGCTGGCTCTCAGGTTGCAGTGAAGGAAGCTAAAGCTTCCCCCTTTCCACGTGGATACACTTTCTGTGAATTCCCTAAAGATGGGAGGGAGTAAGAGCATCCCCCGAGAGAACAGATGCCTTGGACCTGTCCGGAGTGGGCCTACGTGGGAGGAGGGAATTAGCAGAGGCCTTTGGGGATCGACTTGGCATCATCAGGATGACTTCCTGGAGCCCTGTCTGTGCTGCTCTGTGCTGGGGGTTTGGGGGGTTAGAGGAGTGTCAGCATCCTTGCCCTCAGAGAGGTCACAGATGAGAGCAGTAGAGGCCCAAGCCTGCCCCCTGGCTCAAGGTATGTCTCTCCAGACCAAGTTTGCACATAATGATGTGAGGACAGGATTCACAGGGTAGATTTTGGGGTCAGACTGCTCTGGGGTTGCCTTGAGTCCCAGACCTGCCACTCAGCAGCTGTGCAGCCTTGGTTAGGTTGCTTAACTTCTCTGGGAGTCTCATCTGCAAAACTGGGATCAGGGCACCTCACACTGGAAGTTGGCCCCCACTTCCAGGGTCTCAGTTATATATGTTTAGTCTGTATTTGAGTCTAGACCTAATCAGGGGACTCAGGCATCTTTATAAGAAGATCATAGTTGTACTAGGCCACATGTCTCAGGTGCCAGGGGGAGTCTCCACTACCCGGAACCATGAGGCATCCCAGTTAGAGGCTGTTGGAAAGGAGGATTTGGACAGGGTTCAAGGACGTAGAGCTTTGTTCTGGGTTGGATGCTGTCAGGAAGTGAAGATAATTCTGGGTTTGTTTGGTATCTTTTATTTTTTTGTGGGGGGTGGTACGCGGGCCTTTCACTGTTGTGGCCTCTCCCGTTGCGGAGCACAGGCTCCGGACACACAGGCTCAGCGGCCATGGCTCACGGGCCCAGCCGCTCCGCGGCATGTGGGATCCTCCCGGACCGGGGCACGAACCCGTGTCCCCTGCATCAGCAGGCGGACTCCCAACCACTGCGCCACCAGGGAAGCCCTGTTTGGTATCTTGATAATTCTTTTCTCTAAGGTGAGAGGAAGAGAGAGAGCAACAGCAGTCACACACATTAGCTGGGATCGGGGGATATTTGGTGATTTTCGTGGTTTGGTTAATGTTCCTGTGTTGTCTGTGTTCCGACATGATTATAAGGAGTTTTGGTTTTGTCTTGAAGTCGCACAGTCTCCTTGTCTATTGTTGATGTCCTGTGAAATTGTTGAAGAGGAGAACACCAGGGGAGCCTCCCTGGGGGTAACTGAGACTGGTTCATCTCCAGACCCCTAGTCTGGGAACGGGGACTGACCCCATCACTAGTGAATATCCTCAGTTCCCAAACTCGGCTGTGCAAACAAAAGAAACAATTTTTCTAAAACTCAACCTCATTTCTCTTTCAAACCTTCATTCAGCTGGGGAGTGGGAACTTGGTCAGTTTCTTCCTGCCTTTTGCTGTGGTTACATCTCTACGTTCAGGAGGGCTGACACAGAGGTGGAGCAGGGGTGACAATTTGAAATGAAAATTCTAAGTGTTATCGTCTAGGTGGGGAGAGAGCCAGTGGACAGCTAGAGGGAATAAAGGTGCTAAGGCTTTGTCTCAGTCGAGCAGAGGGATGTATTTGCGGATTAATGTTAGGAGTTGCTGAAATATAATAATTTAAAGATACAGAAGCTAAAAATAGAATATATGACCTCCAATCCAGTAGAGGAGAAATCTCTACAATAACAACAGAAAACTTGGTCGAGCCAATGGAAACTGGGAAAGGAAAATAAAGAAAAAAGAAGAGGTTGGGAAAATAGAAAACAAAATAAGACAGCAGAAATAAGTGTAAATGTATCATCAGTTACAGTAATTATGAGCATATTAAACTAACCAATTAAGAGATTCTTAAATTTGGTTTTTAAAAAGCCAGCTGCATGCTATTTAAGAGCAAAATGGCTAAAACCAAAAGATATCAAAATATTAAAAATAAAGAGATAAAACAATAAAAGAAATTACTATCAGATAAAATTGAACTCAAGGTGAAAGGTATTAAAAGTATCAAGGGCAGGCATTTCATGCTGTGATTCCAACATTAGTCCTGAAAGATATAAAGCAAAATCTGAAATAATTTACAGGGGAAGGTTGACAAAACAACAAGCATAGTGGGTGAATTTAGCACATCTTTCTCAGAAGCTGATAGATTAAAAACCATGTATGCTCCTGTATGTATATAAATGTAAATGTAAATGTAAACAAACAGCGAATACATGTGGAAAAAGGCTATGTATTAGACCACAAAAGAAGTCTCCATAAATTTCAAAAAATCTTCATTATCAACAGATCCTCTATCCAGCATGCAATAAAATTAGTAATCAACAACAAAGAGATGATCTGTGTATATGTTTGGAAACTAAAAACACACTTCTAAGTTATCCAGGGGTTCAAAAGAAATTTACAACAGAAATTAAGAAGTATTTTGAATTGAAAATAAGGAAGACACTACATAATCAAGCTTGTCTGATGTAGTTTAACTGATTCTTAGAGGGATGATTTATACTCTTGAATGCATTTATTAGGAAATTAGAACAGCTGCACATAACTTACAACCCAAGCAATCAACTCAAGAATCTAGAAAGAGAATAAGGGAAACTAGGAAGAAGGAAATAATAAAGGTAATGATAAAAATGAATAAACGATAAAGCAAATAGAACATTCACAAAAATAAAGACATCAACAAACTAAAAGTGAGTTGCTTGAAAAGGTCAATACTTTAACAAACGTCGTCAAGACTGACCCAGAAAATAAGAAGGCATAAATGAACAACATTCTGAATGAAAAGAGGAAAAGGTGCACAGATAGATATTTTGAGCTTGGAAGAACACCGCAAACCACCATGTGCGAGTCAGAGGGAAATACTGGAGGATGCTTCTTTTGTTTGTTTGTTTGTTTGTTTGTTTTGCAGTACACAGGCCTCTCACTGTTGTGGCCTCTCCCGTTTCGGAGCACAGGCTCTGGACGTGCAGGCTCAGCAGCCATGGCTCACGGGCCTAGCCGCTCCGCGGCATGTGGGATCTTCCCGGACCGGGGCACGAACCCGTGTCCCCTGCATCGGCAGGCGTACTCTCAACCACTGTGCCACCAGGGAAGCCCCGGAGGATGCTTCTTGATGCCACTTACATTCCCACAGTGCAGGGCACAGAACCTGGGACAGTGCAGGCTCTTAGAGATTGGCAGAGATTGCAGAGATGAATGAAAACCTGGAGAAGAACATGTTATTATGTTAAGACTCTTTTTACTAAATGTTGAGAAATGGCATTCGACCAGGCGGCGTTTGTTCTGATGTGATTCATAGAGCCGGGGAAGTTTTGATGGGAGAAGAAGTGGTCAGAAGTCAGAGAGCAAAACATTTCCCAGGGCTGAAGCAGGTGATTGTCAGATGAAGAAGCTGGAGAAGGGAATCCACTGATGAGGATACAGCATTCGCCAAGGCAAAGAGGTCGGTATGGCGGTTGTTGGCCTCTTACTAGCTATGCAACTTGGAGCAAGCCTCTTAACCAATTTGAGCCCACATTTCCTCATCTTCAAGCTGAGGAGCATCACTGTGCCTACCTCATAAACTGCAAAGAGGAAATAAGATAAGGGATGTAAAGCTCCTGGTCCAGGGCTTGTCAGAGAGTTAGCACTCAATAAATGCAAGTGGGGGTGGTGAGGACGGTGACAGTTATCAGGATTAATTACAGCAGGACGGCAGCGCACGATGATGGGGTGGAAGAGGAAGGTTGGAAGATGAAGATGAGTGGCAGGGTCGAGTCAGCTTGGGAAGAGCCTTAAATGTCACCCCAAAAAGTGGACTTCATTCTAGCCATGCCAAGGAGACATCAAAGGCCTTTGAGTGGGGACTTGCTGAATAAAATGGGGCATCATCTAGTCAAAGGGAGGGGTGTGCGAGGGTCAACCTTGGGGGAGGGACAATCCCCAGGGAAGAAAACGTTTGTAGGTCCTGATCTCCCACTATGTCATGGGTCTTACTACCACCTGAAATCTTTCCTTTTTTTTTTGGCTACATTAAGCCCTTTTTAATTTTCCCTGTTGTATGGCATCAGAGCTCTGTGTGTGTGTGCTTGTGCACATGTGTACATATATGTGTTTAAATACTGGAAGCCACTTCAAGCAGAAGGGTAGTTTTACACAAATTCACTCCATGACCGTGTTTATGAGCATCCATCTGTTTTCTCTAAACAGCAACTTGGGTTGGAAGAATATTTATCTAACTGGGCTAATTAGAAGAGCTATCTCCCTGCTTGGATGGAAAGCTCAGATGGGAGCAAATCTGGTATTCTCCAGACACGTACACTGTGGAATTGGCTGGCCTTGCTGCTCAAAAAAGCTTCAAAGGAAGTAGCTGCTGTGTTTAATTTCCCTATCGCTCTACCTCCTGAGCACACTGCCTGCTCAGAGGATGCAGAGAACGCCAGTCTTGATGAGTCTTAATAAAATGGGCTACAGGAAGTCAGTCTCCTGTCGAGTGAGACCTGCCTGCTTCTTTATGTTAAAATAACTTTTTGTTTAAAAAAAACCTAATTCTTAGACAAATACAAGGGCTGGTTGACGAGTCAGTGTCACTGAGCCCCTGACCCACATCTTTATCCGTATTCTGGACCTCACTGGCCTCCACATTCACACCTGGAGCTGCTCCAAGGAGGTCACCCCCTTCCTCTTCCATCCATGCTTGGTCAGGTAGGGGCTGAGCCAATACAACAGGCATTTATGAAACACATACTACGGTCCAGTTCCTATGCAGAGCATGAATAATCCATTGATGGGTGAGATGTATTCTTAGCCCTCAGGTGTCTGGAGAAGAAGGTGGGTAGACCAGATGTCAGTAGAGTGTGATGAGCACTCTGGCTGGGGGATGCGGGAAGGGCAGTGGGAACTGCTGGGCTGTTGGCCGATCTCGAATGGCCTTGGCTGGGGCACTAGGGTGACTTGGCTCTCCTTCATGTGACTCTTTTTTTTTTTTTCTTTTCTGTACGCGGGCCTCTCACTGTTGTGGCCTCTCCCGTTGCGGAGCACAGGCTCCGGATGCGCAGGCCCAGCGGCCATGGCTCACGGGCCCAGCCGCTCCGCGGCATGTGGGATCTTCCCGGACCGGGGCACGAACCCGTGTCCCCCGCATCGGCAGGCGGACTCTCAACCACTGCGCCACCAGGGAAGCCCTTTCATGTGACTCTTATCCTCTGTAGCCAAGTCCAGGCACGCTCTCTCGGTCATGGTGGAGGAGCAAGAGAGAGGACAGCACCGTGCAAGGTCGGCAGAGACCTAGGTTTGGAATAGGCAGGTCATTCGTGCTGCAGTCTACCGAACACAGCAAATCACAAGGCTTGTCCGGATTCAGTGGGGCAAAGAGACTCACCCCCTGTATGGAGAGGAACTGCAAAAGGCATGGATACGGAAGGGGTAAGAAACAGGCGGAACGGCAGGATTGTTATCACTGTCATCACCATCACGAACTCCGGCATCATTGTCACCAGTGACAAGAAGCACCCCTTCCTCTGTCTCGAACCCTCCGTCCATGTGGCGTTCATCCTACACCCCACCGAGTTCTTCTTCTCGGGTGGGTGTGAACACATCTCACCAACTCTACACCCAGAATCGAATGTCAGGGATGAACCATTTCCTTGAGAGAAGAAGGAAAGACATCCCTTTCGCTTTCTACAGGAAGAAACTGGAATCCAGAGAGGTCAGCTCATCTGGCGAAGGTCGCACAGCTGGGCTGGGGGGAGGACCAGCCCCCTTCCCTACCCCAGTTTTGGGTGACAGATATGTACCTCGACAGCATCAGCAAAAATGGCTGGTTTGTCCTTTGCTTTCTTCCCGTGCACAGAGCCGAAGCCTTACTCACACAGAATATCTTCCAGGATCGGGGCTGCTCAGCCCCCTTGGATCCGGAGGCTGCCCGCCTCACCCTTAACGCTTAATTAAAATGAAGATGAAGTGCTCTCTGTGACGGGTCACGCTCCGTGGCAGTCACTGTGCCAAGGACCCAGCGGGGCCGCCGATGTTGAGAATTCTTCTCCAGCTTCTGCCCCAGCAGCAGTTTCCTCCGGGAGCCTCATTTATAATTCCTTTGGTAATTAAAACAACAGATGTTATCATTAAGAGGCTTCTCATTAAATCACAGATAACTTAAGCTTCAGGCGGGTCCTCACTAAACAGTGTCATCGAGTCACCTTTGGAGGAAATAATAAGCATGTGAAAGGGGAGGTCTCAGCCAGCTCGGAAGATGCCCAGGGCTGCCAGGCGGGGGGTGTGTGCCCGGTGCTGACAGATACATCAGGAAAGAGGCTGCCGAGGACCCTGAGTGAAGGAACACGCGATGCGAGGGTGGACTGAGTCCCGAAAGGGGCTGCGGTGGAGGAAACAGTCCAGCCGGAAGAGCCCTGGGGTGGCTGGTGTTGCTCGTTATTGGTATTTAGGGACCGTGGCCGCAGGGAGTTCCCAAGACCACTGAGTCCCCGAGAACTGGGAAAGGAGGCCGAGCCTGCTGAGCGCCCAGGACACTTGGCTCTCACCCTGGCTGGGCCACCCGCGCCTTAAGCAAGCCCCGTCTCTGAGCCACGGTCCCCTCGTTTGGGAAATGGGCAGAGTGACACGGAGCCCTGAGCTGCGGGGGTGGGAAATGTTTGTAAATCCTCTCGCTTGGTGTCTGGGACCCAGGCACCCGGGCGTGTGAACCGCCTGGGCTGCTGCGATGCGTTTCTGAAAGGCACCCCCATCCAGGAGCTGCCTGAACACAGCTGTGGCTGATGGCTGAGTTTGGAGCCCACGTCCCAGCGGGGGTCTATCTAGGAGCTGCCTGGGGAGGATCTCGCCCTGTCTGCAGCCCCACTCCCGCTCGCCATGCTGGCCCTGCCCCCAGATGGAGGAGCTCTAGACAGCTCAGGGCAGTAATAACGCGTTTTTATCGACAGTGCCTGACCTGGAGACCCTTCACTGCGGTGCCGGAGAGGGTGAGGCCCTGCCAGCCACTGGGACTTGGCCCCCGACTCCTCCCCTCTTCCCAGCCCCTGGCCTCAGGCTGCTCTTGTTCTCTTCCTCAGCCTGTCTCCTCAGCTGTAAACAGAGGGCGACGATGCCCCTGCACAAGTTGCCTTGAGCACTAAAGGATAAAACAGTGAAAGCAAATGCTCCTGCAGCGCTCACTGCGTGCAGAGACTTTGCAGAGCCTCACCTACATCCATTCATTGAATCCTCATAACAGCCCTAGGGGAGGGTGGGTGGAAGAGTGAAGAGATGGCTGAGTAGGAGCCTGGGGGTGGGGGCTGGGTGGGATTTGGTCAGGTTAGTGGGGGCCAGACGGCGGCAGGGCCCTGCAGGATGCTGCCGGAGCCTCTGTGTGCCCCAGTGGTCGGCACTGACCCCTGGGCCCCAGCACCCTCTTGAGCCTTCCCAGCTGTCTCCGAGGCCCTCCTCAGGGCAGCCCAGGCCTGCATGCCCCAGGCAGGCAGGTGCAGAGGCAGCCAGTACTCCTCCTCCTCCAGGGGGCCTGAGCCAGGCCAGGGTGTCCATCCCACTAGCTCAGAGCAGCACCGGGTCAGGCCGGAAGGAAACCAAGGGCACAACCTCAAACGCCAGAGCAGGCAAGGGGCAGGGGGAGAATACATCAGAGCCATCGCATCGTGCTTGCTCACTGTACATCCCAGCCTAGCACTGCACCCAGCAAACAGAAGACACCCCATCAATATTGGATGGATGGATGGATGGATGGGCCCTAGGGTTACCGTTTATTGAGTACCTACTACCTGCTGGACTCTGCATGTGTCTCTTACCTGTTTCTTAACAGCACACCTGCAAAGTTGCCTTTATTATTCCCATCTTATAGACAGAAAAGTGCAGTTACGTGACTTGCCTAAGTGCACGTTCCCAGAGAGTGACAGCACCGGCATTTGGACCCTGAGACAAGTAACTCCAGGACTGTGTCCTTCCCGCTAGGCCACACCGCTCTTGCAAGACCAGAGCTAAGATGGATTCACCAGCCCTGTCTAGCTGAATTCTGGCCTTCCCTGTGTGTCCCCGTGATGCAGCCAACCAGCACCCATATGTCCTCCGTGCCAGGCCCAAAGCTGAGCACCGGGAGCACAGCGATGACCATGACCATGGTCTCTGCCCTGGAAGAGGCTGTGGTCTGGAGTTGAGAGGTACTGGCCACACAGAGGGGAGTTCTGGGCCTGGGGGGTGTCCAGGAGCCAGGGAAGCCCAAAGGAGGGGCAGACCGACTCCCCCTGGCACCTTCCCGAGGCTTTGGTATTTGAACTAGGTTTCGAAGGCAAAGTTAGGAGCCAGCCAGGTAAGGGAAAGAGGGGAAAAGTCACTCCAGGTAAAAGGAGATTTGAATAGGGTCCAAATTGGCATTTTGGAGTACAATTCAGAAATAGGTATCAGAAGCCTTAAACTATTCATAATTGATAATATCACTTTAGGGTTTGAATAAGAAAGTAATCTGAGGGCTTCCCTGCTGGTGCAGTGGTTGAGAGCCTGCCTGCCGATGCAGGGGACACGGGTTTGTGCCCCGGTCCGGGAAGATCCCACATGCCGCAGAGCGACTGGGCCCGTGAGCCATGGCCGTCGAGCCTGCACGTCCGGAGCCTGTGCTCCGCAACGGGAGAGGCCACAGCAGTGAGAGGCCCGCGTACCGCAAAAAAAAAAAAAAAAAAAAAAAAGAAAGTAATCTGAGATCTAAATAAAGACTTCCACACCAACTCAAAGAAGCATGAAGAAAACTTTAAGTGCAGGCTGTTTGCTGGTGGCAGCGATGGGGTGGGGTGACAGGGACAGGAGATGAGGCAGGAAGGGGAAGTGGAGGCCAAGCTAGGAACGGCTTTGATTGTCAGGTCAGGAGACGAGGGGCCGTCAGAGGTTTAGAGCTGAGGAATGCTGTTCTCGGCTGTGCAGTAAGGAAGCCCAATCAGCATTAGAAGATAAAGATGGCCAGAGGCGGGGACCGATGCCTACATCCGGAGGATTCCAGCTATTCTTATGAACCTCAGAATTATAGCAGATTGGAATGAAATGACCCTTGGAGACTGTCGCCAGCCCACTGGTTGCAGAGATGGTAACTCGAGGCCCAGAGAGAAGTAGCAACAGGCTCGAGATCACACAGCAAGTCGTTAGCCGACCAGGACTTGAAGCAGCAGTTAGGGGAGAAGTGGGTATTCTTCCTGTCTGTCTTTTGTGACTCTGGGTGGTAAGCAGAAAACAAGTCGGTGGCATCAGGAATTGTGGAATCCCGGCATGTCCGAGAAGTTTGTGTAAAATGATGCTCGTAATAAATTTTTCCCCTCTGAGGACAATGAAGTACAAAAGGAGGGGGCGAGTGCTTGACAAGGGCTCTGATTAAAGCCAAATACAGCCGTTTTCAACAATAAAGGCTGCTGGCACCACCGAGAAAGGAGTGACACAAAAGGCAACAGCTCCAGGCCAGGCTGGGAGAGAAGCAGGGTCCCAGTGACTGAGTCAGAGGCTGAGCTGGAGGCCGGGAAGCAACCTGTGGTTGCAGGTCTCATATCTCCCGACCCCCACCCTGTCCTTCAAAGGGAAATTCTGCCCATCGCCCCCAGGATCCCCCCTCCCACACCGGGCCTGCACCCCTGCTCTCCTCTTGGCAGGGGCTCCCCTGGCATCCTACATACTAGAAAGGGTGATTGTATGGCATAGATTGTGATCAAGGAATTTTTTGCTATATAAAATGTTAAAAAAGCAACCCATTGAATTACCTTGCAGTGGTATATCTTTGATTCTGTTTATTAGACTGGCTTCAGCACTGTGCCATTTAAAAATAAAGAAGTAACCTAAACTTATATAAAGCCAGAAATGCATTTAAAAATTTACAGCCTGAAGCCCAAACACCCTCCTCTGAAACTTTCCTCCAGTCTCCAGTCCCAGCTCCTAAAAGGCCTGGCCCATGTACCACCTCCTCCCTGAAGCCTTCTTGGATTGCACCAGTCTGCACTGCTGTCCCTGGACCAAGCCTGCACAGCCTCTTTAGGCTCTCCCAAAGGATGGATCTTCATTCCCTTCCTCTGTTGGCTGTGTTCCCTGAGCAGACCCCTGCCTACCACCCCTCAGAGATCAGAGCTGAGCAAGAGACAGGATCCCACAGCCCAGACTCCTAGGTGCTCACATCTTCCCTGGAGATGCCACTTGGGATGTGGGTAAGCGGAGGCTCTGGCTGACCCCTTTTTGTATGCGCACAGTCTCTCCCCACGCTCACCCAGCTGCTCACAGCCTGTTTTTTATGGCTTGTGCTTTGTCAGTGCATGTGTTGTGCTACAGAAAGAGTGAGGCTTCCGGGAGGGGAGCCCCTGTGACATCTTCCTCTTACTTCTGCTTCCTCGTCCAAGGCACGGCCGCACACAGGTGCTCAGGAGAGACCAGGCTCTGATTAACCAGAGTGAGGCCCTCTCTTCCACAGGACTCAGTTTCCCCATCTGCCAAATAAAGGGCTGGTCTGCATAACCTTTAAGTTTGCCTGAAGAGTCAGTGGATAGGAGATTTGAATAGGGGTCCAAATTGGCATTTTGGAGTAGAACTCAGAAATAGGAATCAGAAGCCTTAAAATATTCATAATTGATAATATCACTTTAGGGTTTGAACAAGAAAGTAATCTGAGATCTAAACAAAGACATCCATACAAAGATGAATTCCAGAAGAGCAACTCTTGGGCTTCCCTGGTGGCGCAGTGGTTGAGAGTCCACCTGCCGATGCAGGGGACATGGGTTTGTGCACTGGTCTGGGAAGATTCCACATGCCGCGGGGCGGCTGGGCCCGTGAGCCATGGCCTCTGAGCCTGCACGTCTGGAGCCTGTGCTCCGCAACGGGAGAGGCCACAACAGTGAGAGGCCTGCGTACCGCAAAAAAAAAAAAAAAGAGCAACTCTTGCTCATTACCAGGGAAAAACTAAAGCTGGCAGTGGTATAGCCAGCGCATGGAATGTTACGTAGCCATAAAATGGTATTTCCAATGAGCACTTCGTGACGGCAGGAAATGATGATATGATCACGTGAATTGACAAAAGCAGAAGAGAAGCGTCTCGAGCCTGTGATGCTGGCTCTGGAAATGTGGAGGGGAAAGATTGGGTGGACTGTGTGTGATGGTTACGAGCCCTTCTTAATTTTTTTCTGTGTTTTCTGTGTCTCCTGTTGTAGACATGTGTATCCTACTCCCCTCCCCCCAACACACACGCGCACACGCACACACACACACGCAGTTACACAGGAAGAAGGAAACCCACGTGCCGTCCTCTGTCTGAGCTCTGTGATGCAGCCAAGGGGTCTGTGGTTCCCAGAGCGTAGCGTGAGTTGCTAGATGTTTCTGCAAGAGTAGCTTCCTCAGTCTTTCCAAACAGGATGCTGGCTCTCTAAGGTTCCTCGTGGTTATGTGGAAGGCGGCAGCCTGGCTGAGGAACCTTCCTGAATGTTCTCTCCCTGACGTCTCAGGCTGCCGCTTCTCCCAAAACTCCCGCTAGGTTTTTGGAAGCAACGTTTCTCTGTTTCCGGAGAGGACATTCGAGGGTGTTTTCCTCTTGCCCAGACATTAACCCCCTAACCCCACCCCCAGTCGTCCCAGCACAGAAGGCTCGCTTTAAGTGCTTAACTGGAACACACCTCCCATGGACTTTGGAAGGAAAACACAGGACTCTGGTTGTGGGCCCTTGTCACTCAGGAAATGACCCTGTTGTTGTTGTTTTTTTCTTTTTTGCTGTAGAGGAATAACAGGAAGGCGCCTCAGAAGAAGGAAAGAGGCAGGACTGTTATGACCAGCCACACCAAGGTCGGCAGAAACTGTAAGACGACCCACTGAGACCCTGGGTGGGGTTGCCCGAGAGCAGGAAAGCCCGAAAGCCCTGGCTGCCTCCTCGCCTCACCTCCTGGTCCACCCTCCCTTGTGTGGCCTCACCTCCTTACACGCACCTCGTGAGCCTGCGCAGGTGTGTCTTGGCAAATCCCAGGGAGGAGCACGTCTGGCCCCTGCCCTGGGGCAACTCACAGTCTGGTTGGGAGGACTGTGACCCGGGCAAAAAGAACAGTTCCATAGTCTGTGGCCCTGATTTGGAGCCCCCTGTGTGCCGAGAAGAGGCAGCTGTAGGTGGCTGGGGCCGCAGGGGAGACTTCCTGGAGGAGATGGTGTTTGCACCAACTTGTGAGACTTTGGCAGACGACACTGAGGCCAGAACCCAATCCTGAAAAGAGATCATCAAAACCTGGCAAAACTACCCAAAGCCTTTTCTGGATATGACTTTACTTCAGACACAATATTTTGATCATTTCCACATAAGATGAATCAGAAACATATGCATTAATTTCCTCTTAAAAATATACACTTGTTGTACTTGGCAAAATGCAGTGCGGGATTTGATGAACGTAAGGCAACCAAAGACTTGTATGGGATCCAAGGCTGGGAGGTCTCAGAAGCCAGAGCATCTTTTGGCCTGTTTCTGGAGGCTGCTTCTCCAACTCACATGCAGGGGCCTCAGCAGCCAAAAGTGGAAGTCCAAAGTCAGGACAGATCTCAATGCACTCCTACTGAGGGTCTGACACCAGTTGGCCCCATCCTGGAGCTGACTTCTTGAAAGGGTAGGTGAACCTCTGCTCTGCTAAATTTGTTAATGTTTATTCGAAGAAAACCTCCCCTCAAACGGTCGTTACATCCCACACTAAGAAGCACTGCCTATACTTACTGATCTATATATACATGGAGAGGTTTGCCATGATCAAGGTTTGGTTTTTCTTAGCCCCAGATCCGAGATAAATCCAAAATCCCCTTTCACAACTGGAGCATTACCTGACCTCCGGTGGCATGAAAACGGTTCATTGAAGGTGATGCCCTCAAATCTTGGTCATTAAGGAGCTTCCTTCCCAGTGGTCAGGGTGGTACCGAAGAAAATGGTCGCTCCTGCAAGCATGTGCTTGGATGAGCAATTCTTCAGAACACGAATGCTACTTAGATCTGTTTACAGGGTAGATCTGGGGGTGCAGGTGGGAAGATGTCCCACCAAATCCTTTGCCAACTGCTGTATAACAAACTACCCCCAAAGTAATGGCTTACCACAATAAGCGCTTATGACCTGTCATAGTTTCTGTGGGTCAGGGCTTGGGAGCAGCTTAGCTGGGTGGTCCTGGATCAGGGCCTCACATCTGAAGGCTCAGCTGGAGCTGCAGGTCCCATTTCCAAGGTGACTCACCCTCCGCAGTTGGCAGGTTGATGCTGGCTGTTGGAAGGAGGCTTCTGTTGCTTTTCATGGGGGTCATGCCACAGAA
The DNA here is from genome assembly GCF_949752795.1 of Hyperoodon ampullatus. Taxonomy (NCBI): domain Eukaryota; kingdom Metazoa; phylum Chordata; class Mammalia; order Artiodactyla; family Ziphiidae; genus Hyperoodon; species Hyperoodon ampullatus. Next base: position 40,694,154 of record NC_136932.1, on the reverse strand, counting down.
CTGCTTGAGTGTCCTCACAACATGGCAGCTCCCCCCTCCCTTGCCACCACCAGGGTGATGGTAGAGAGGAAGGCGGAAGCAGTGTCTTTTGTGACTTAGGCTTAAGAGGTCACACACCACTACTTCTGCATGTTCTGCTGGTTACACAGACCAGTCCTGATACAACATACACGCACACATACATATATACATGGGGCATGAAGCCAGATGGCCGGGGTTGTTGGAAGCCATTCTGGAGGCTGGAGATTCCGTTTCCAAGATAGCTCACACCCATCCAGCTGGATGACCCACAGAGGCAGTAAATGACCCAGATGTCCTCTTCTGTCCCCGTCTGAGCCCCCTGGCATGTTCCACTGGGATCGGTCTCCCACCCTGGGGCCAACCCATGACTTATAAAAGTGTCACGTTACAATCATTAGTCCGAGCCTCAGTCACCAAGGGAATGCCTGAATGCTTGGTGTCAGATGTTAATGATGCCTGAGTACTGAGGAGAAAAAAGGCAGAAAAGGGTAATGGGGTAACAGGGGCAAGAGTGACGGCTTAGGAGTGAGGAGACCTGATTCCGTCAGTAAACCAGTGGGTGCTGACGTGGGTCAGAGAGGGGAGGGCAGCCCCAGTCAGCGGCAGTCTAGCGGGTGCTTACGTGGCGGTTCTGGTGTCAGATAACTGGTCGCCTCCTCACTGACTGACTGGATGTGTCTGAACTCTGTTTGCTCACGTGCAAAGTTGTTGGGAAGTAAGTGTCCAGAAAGCACTGACTTCAGCGCCTCGCACAGCGCGAGTGGCGAATGCGTACCGATCGCTGTCATTGGGGTGTCATTCCCACTCGGCTAGCCCGCCATCCAGTCCTCCTCTGGGCCAGACGCTGTGCCTTGTGTATTTCAGAGATTCTCTTGTTAACTCCCTCATGCACCCTTCAGGTTCCAGTTTCCATTCTCGCCATCACCGCCCACTGCCATGCCATGGCTGAGAGCCATAACCACAGGACGTGATCCGATTTGCAGCTTTCGTAGGGTGGGTGTAAAGGCAGATGGGTTAAAAGGTTTGGGAGGGAGAGGAAGGGGTGAAGTCTTGTCTGGTTGCTTTTATTTTCTCAGTGAATCAGAAAGCAAGGTCGTCAGCTGAGAGAGGGGATTGTCCTCTGGACCTGGCCATGGGTTCTGGGCCCAGATAGGGGGCAGAGGGAGTTCCAGCCTCAGGCTCACAGTCCACCCTGGAAAGGTCCTCCAGGGCATCCCACCTTTGGGAACTGGACTTGTAAAGTGCTTAGAACCATGCCTGATGCACAGTGAGTGCTGTCTGAGGATTCGCTGCGGCCATTGTTGCTATAACTGTTGCTCCTCTGGGCATCCTTCAGCCAGGAGATGGGGAAGTGGTGACGGTGCGGCAGGCAGTGCCCAGCAGTCTGGAGCAATAGCAGTGGGGCCAGCTGGGGAGTTGCTGACCAGACTCCACCCAAGCCACAGCTGGGGAGCCCTGGTCAAAGTGCCCCCCTCTGGCTAATAGTGCCATGGTTCTAGAAGCCATCAATGCAAACCAAAGCTTGTGGATGGGGAACCCAGGCCCAGAAAGAAGAAGGAACTTGCCCACATACCATAAAGAGCCTGGCACAACTGGGCCGAGAACCCAGGGCTCCTGATTCCCCTGGTCTGAGGCTCTTTCTGCCACTCTGCTTTGCCTTTTCTCTGTACGTATATCCAGGTAGTCTTTGTGGAGCTCCCCTGACATTTAGCTTCTTCTTTGATTGATATCTTAGCTGGGGGCATTTCAGTCTGGGCCCCAGCAGCCCCCACAGAAGTTTAGCTCACGCATTCCTTCCATAGACACAAGCACAATCTAAGAGCTGAGCTCCATTCTAAGTGTGGCGTATTCCAAAGTGAATGAGGTGCAGCCAGCCCCTGGCTGAGAGAGGCACATGAGACAGACACGCAAAAGATTTACATCCAAGTGAATACCCAGAAATGAGGGCAGTGACAGTTCACAGATGAGGTGTGGCAGGAGCTCAGGGTGGGGGTGGACACACTGTTTAGACAGAGTCAGGGAAGCCTTGCCCAGGAGCCTTGTTAGATCTGTGGCTTGGCCTTGAACAAGTTACCTAAGTAACTTGTTCAAGTTGCCTCAGTTTCCCTGGCTGTAAAACAGGGAATAACAACAGGATCATCCTCATGGTGCTATTACAAGGATTAAAAAACACATATAGGGCTTCCCTGGTGGCGCAGTGGTTGGGAGTCCGCCTGCCGATGCAGAGGACACGGGTTCGTGCCCCAGTCCGGGAGGATCCCGCATGCCGCGGAGCGGCTGGGCCCGTGAGCCATGGCCGCTGAGCCTGCGCGTCCGGAGCCTGTGCTCCGCAATGGGAGAGGCCACAACAGTGAGAGGCCCGCGTACCCCAAAAAAACAAAAACAAACAAACAAAAACACATATAAAGTACTCGGCACGGGGCTGGCACAGAGTAAACACTCAACAAATTATGATTGTCGGTGTTCCTGTTCTTCCTGTGGAGGCCCTTTAATGCCAACTACTACGGGCTCTTCCATAGGCCAAGGAAGCCTTTGGAAGCGCTGGGACAGGGAGTGGCAGACATATTTGAGGGGAGAGGGAGCCTGGCAGGACTGAAGTCCAAAGCGAGGACCAATGGAGGCAGAGTCTGTCTCAGGAGGAGTTGACTCATAATCATAGCTGGCCGGAGAATAGGGGTCTCTTGTGGAGTAGTGAGCTCTCCATCACTGAAGGTGTGCAAGTAGATGATGAACAGTCACTTGGTAGGGATGTGAAATGTGAGTGTGTGAATGGGTGTGTTTTGGGGCAGTTTTCTTCCCTGAATCTGGGCTTCGTGGGCCCCTCCATTCCTGAGGGTCTATTATTCTCCTTCTCAGTCCCTGGGGCTGGGCACCAAAGGGCTAGGTTAAGGCTGGGTTTCCAACGTGACCATGGAGTGGGGGGCTGAAAACCCCCCGAGTGAGCCATGGCTCTAGCTAACCAAGGGGCCGGAATTAATTAAAGCACAGATTAGCTGCCAGTCATGGGTATCAGCACCAGACCTTAGAATTGCTTAATAAGAGGGTTTGTTACACTGTTTTGCCTGGAGAAGGCAATATTGATCGGGAATCCCTGGCCTGGAACTAACTGAATATTCACCCCCAGACTGCAGCAGCTGATTACCTATAAGTCCACGTCTTTGGTTTTTATCCGGGAAATTGCAGCTGGGATTGGGGCGCAGTGGAAGAGGGGGAGGGGGCAAGACGGGGAGCGGGGAGAGGAGGGGGACAGAGAGGAAGAAAACGAGAAGGAGAATGAGACAGGAGACAGAAAAAGGGATAGAGGTGCTTTTCTTTTGGCCTGAAAAATCAGATGCGACAAGCCAGATAACGCCTTCATCTCGAAACAACTGCTTATCCCTTGGAGAGAAGCTTTCCTGTCCAAGTTTACCAGGACGTGTTTGCAGTGCTGCAATTTTAATGAAGGAAGCTTTCGGTAGGTTAATCTTGGGAATAAACTAATATGAGTTCATTCCTCTCCGCGGCATCTCCCTCCCCAAAGCAGCCGTGAGGTATTGTTAGAAGGGGCTCCTGACGCTGTGCGGGGAATCCTGTGCCTTCTGAGGGAGAGAGGGGGATCCTGGGAACTCTGCTGGGGCCGAGACGGGAGGGCTTGGGGCTTGAGGGCCTCAGGGCTCTGCTGTTCTCGGCTGTCGCGAGGTGGCCACAGGCAAGCCCCCGAGTGTCTGGGAGGGCAGCGTTCCTCCTCTGTCGCCCGTGTGTCTTTCTGACTGCAAGCTGATTCTCTCCTCTCCTTCATGCGTCAAAGGCAGACAGGGCTGGGCACAGACTGCCCATGCACACACCTCTGGTACCTACGCCCTGATGCCCAAGACTCACAGTTGGGTGAGACAATTAAGAAAGCGATGGCGAACGCACAAGCCAGTGTGACACACGCTGCAGAAGAACTGGGCCGAGTGCTCCGAGGCGAGAACCAGAGCCCCATCCCAGTTGAGTGTGGGCTTTCAGGACTAGCATGAGGTCAGCTGGCAGAGAGGGGTGGATAAGATATCTCTAGGAAGAGGTACAAAGTCGAGGGCACAAGAAACAGTGAGGTGTGTTCCTGAGACATCAAGGATCCTGATGGACGGCAGGTGGACTCCCAGCAGGAGGCACGAGGCTGGGGCTAGATCAGGAAGAGCCTCAGAGTTTAGACTTCGCCCTGAGCACCATGGGGGCGTCTCCGGAGAGACCACAGCAGGGGGAAACGGGGCAGAGGGGTGTTAGAGGCAGAGCATGGGCTTGGAGGTTGGAGAGGCTGTTGGATGGGGACTCCAGCCCGGGAGACCACAGAGAAGGCACTTACCACACCCCAGGGTGAGCTGCTGAGGATCTGATCCAGGGAAGTGGGGTGGGATGGAGAGAAGAGGGCTGGGATGGAGGAATGAGTGACTGGTTGGGTAGGGGATTGAGAAGGAGAGAGGAGTTGGATGATGTTTCCGACTTGTGTAGCCGAGTGGATGGTGGTCCAGGTGAATGACGGGGAGCATGGACTTAGAAGCAAATCTGGGGGGACTTCCCTGGCGGTCCAGTGGTTAAGATACCGCGCTTCCACTGCAGGGGGCACGGGTTCGATCCCTGGTCGGGGAACTGAGATCCGACATGCCGCACGACACGGCCAAAAGAAAAAAAAAAAGCAAGTCTGGGGGTGGACACAGCATGTTCATTCTCAGCTGTGCTGTCTGAGGTCCTGGGAGGTGCCCAGGGCAGCTGGGTTCAGGGCACAGATGCTCAGAGGACGGGCACAGGTGTGCAGGTGGTTAGTTGTTGAAGCCATGTGAGAAAAAGGTATCCACTGGCCCAAGGGGGTGCAGAGAGCAGGAAGAAGCCAGATCAATCTGGAAGGAATAATAACACTTAAGGCAAAGAAAAATCCTCCACTGATGGAGACAGCACCATCCAAAGTCTAGGAGTGAGCATAATGAGAGGCAACCTAGTATTTTCACACATTCTTGCTTCTGCAGACCTAACAGGAGAGGGGAGGCCTGAGTTTTAATAGTAATTTATCTCAGTGTAGGCTTTTAAATCTCCATTTATCATTGTCACTGACAGCACTTGGATTAATCTGTTGCTCAGCATCTTTGTTGTGGCTGCAAATCCCAGAAGGATATAAGGGAATGGATATACATAAAGAACTGAATTTCAATTAATGCAAGCCCGCGCTAATTTTCCAACACATAACCCAGAAACATTCACATTCATTACGATTTTGTCATTGCCGAGCCTCGAGGGAAAACACGTCCACTGATTGTTTCTGGTGTCGAATTCATCATCAAGGGCATCGTGGAGGGGGAGGGAGCCAGCTGGACTCCTCACCCCGCCCCCAGAGCTCCACATTTTGCTGAGGAATGGCATGCAGTTCCAGAATTTGCTGGAAGTTTCTCTAGTGTTTTCCGCAATTCATCAACAGCTTGAAGTTTGGGTCCTGGATGGTTTCCTGCAGAAAGGGAAATGGGGAACTAGAGATGGAGGCAGATTCTGGAATTGAAACTGACTCAGGGCCTGCCTATTCCCCAGGCCTATTTCCTGACTCCTCCACGCTGGGGGGCCTCAGTGGAGGGGTGCAGTATAATGGCTTCTTTTGGAGGTGGGGCCCTGATCCGTGGGAGCTTTAATTCTGATGAGGGAGGTGAACTTCACTCCAAAACATGGGAAGAGGGCAATGTACTGAGGGGCTGAAAAGAGCTTTCCGGCCCACCCCTCCCCAGACCCTGCCACAAGCTACTCCAAATTTCCAGATGTGCCACACACTTGCCCACCTCTGAGCCTTTGCTCTAGCAGTTCCCTTGGCCAGGAGCGCCCTTTCCCCGTCAGCCTGTCAGACCCTTCCTCGTTTGCCAAGACTTCGCTAAGCTCCTTTTCTGAGGTGCTCTCTCTCATCCATGCGCCCATAGCCAGTTTTTTGTTTTCCACCTCAGTCCATGGGGTGCCAATTCCCTGAGGGCAGAAACAAGCTGGCCCTGGCAGTCGTGCTGTCAACATCTTAGAGGTGCCCAGAGGAGGCTGTTATCAGGTGCCCGTCCTGCCCTGCAGCAGAGCTGTGTGTCTGCAGGAGGATGAGGTGCCGTGTTCTTTGCCCTAAAGCACTTGCCCTTAAGAGGCTGTGTCTGCCCAGAGGGACAGCTTTTTCTAATCTGTCCTTTATTCCAACTGACAAAGGCACCCTGCCCTTACCTGCCCTAGTTTGCCTCAGCCAAGAACACTTCCTCACCCCGACCCCAGGGGTGTTTCTGGGTGCAGGCAGCCATCTCCAAGACCAGGGCCTTCCTGCCAAGCCCAGATACAGGCACTTTCATCCAGCTCATTAGAATTCCCTGTCCTGTCCTGCCTGGGGCTCCCCTGGCTTATGTGACTGGCAGGAACAAGGCCCTGTTTAAATTGGCCTGGCCCAGACACACGGAAGAGTCAGAAAGCTCGCACCACGTGGCTCTCAATTTGCCCCTACCAGCCCCACGTGTGCAGGAGCCCCCGCACCATGCCCCTTAGTCCATCACATCTGTGGATCCAGTTCTAGCCCAAACACTGGCCTGGCCTTGCCTGTGAATCACAGCTTGTGTCTGCTCTGTCTTCCTTGGGGGGTCCCCTTCTGCCAGGAGGTCACCCCTTGCCCCTTTCCATTTGGGGCTATTGGCCCTTTTGCAGAGGAGCAATCTCTGCTGTTTTCCTTCCAGAATAAAAGGAGCTGTGTTCTGTGTTCGGGTCTGAATTTATAAAGGTGACTGAGTGATGACACAGAGAGGTCAATGCCATATCCGAGTATATACGAGTGGAATGAATAAAAAGATGTAGCAGAGCCTCAGATTTCTTGCCTGTAAAATGGGGCCAACAATGGCCCCATCTCAAGATTGTTGGGAGGAATAAATGAGTTGTTAGCTGGAGGACAGTTAGCACAGCTCCTGTCCCCGGATGGGCTGTTGGCAGATGACGTCCTACCCCCTCACCGGCCGTCTTAGAGAACAAAAGTTTTGAGGACCCTGGTCTTGGATATCTGGGCTCAGATGCGTGTGTGGCTCTGCCACTGTGATCGCTTGCCAGCCGCTCAAGCTGCGCCCTCCCCCCTCCCCCTCCCCAGGGATGACATTCAACAGGTGTGGCTTCTGTTTGCCCACAGCAGTGCAGGGTGTACCGGCAACACTTCGTGCCGGAGGAACACATTGTCTGCTTCTGAAGCCAAGCGTGCGCTGGAGCTTCTGAACACATCCTTACACAGAGAGTGCGCAGTAATTAGTATAATTATTAGGAGGTTAATGAAGCTGGGAACAGCACATCAAGTGCACGTTTAAACAGAGCCTTTTTAAAAAGTGGGTGGAGAAGTTTGCCTGCTCCACTTTCTCCTTTTTCTAGAACTGGGATTTCAGGGTTTGAACTCAACATGTAGAAAAATACACTTGCTAGCGTGCCCCTAACCCACCCCAGCCCTCAGTCTCCAGATGGCTGTTAATGGCATCTCCATGTGAGGGCAAACCCAGAGCGGCCTGAGATTTTCTCACCATCCCTATCCGGTCAGTGACCAAGGCTGCTAATTCCACCTCATTAGCTTTCTTTGACTTGATCTCCCTGCCTCACTGCCACGGAGGAAGGTGAGGCACCCACATTCTCCCCTGCTGACAATATTTCCTAATTGCCACTGGCCGTCTCCACCCCACCCCGGGCTTGCTTCTTCCTGGTCACCTTTTTCTTAGCCTGGGTACTCCAGAAGCAGGTCTCAAGATGAAGATTCGTGCCAAAGAGATTTACTTAAGGAGCGTTCACAAGAAAAAACAGTGGAGTGCAGAAGTGAGACTGGGAAGGGAAGAGAAAGAAAGGGAAGACCAAGTCCTGCAGATGGTAAGTTGGTTCAGTCTAGCAGAAGACAGTGCAGGTCACTCCTCAGAGTCAGCCCTGTCAGAGAGAGGGAGCTGGGGCATTTATACCCCAACACCCTCCATCAAAGGTTAGGCCATGGTTCCCAAACTGTGCCAAGGCACCCAGGGTGCCTTGGGATATTTTAATTTTGAGGGCAACACAGCTACAGCTGCCAGATACCACACTTGACATAGTTCACGGTTTCAATGTTAGATTGCCCTACATTCTTTTGGATGATGTCATATCTTTGTGAAACTGGCTGTTAGGTGAAACAGGCAGCTGTGATAAAAAGCAAGTACTGTGGGAAAATCAGTGTGGGAAAGGAAACAAGGGTGGTGTCCAGTCTGATTCCAAGAACTGAAAAGTTGTGCAGTGCCCAACAGGCATCCTTGTCCCATTAATATGAACTTGTGATTATTGATGAATGAAACAAGAATATTTTTTGTTTGAATTTGTGTACATTGTATTTTTAAATAGCTACTAAACTGTTAGGATATAAATACTTGTTGTTTGGATCTCACTACTCAATGAATGGAACCGTTAGGTAGTTCTTTTGGCCTTGGAGTAAGTGCTGTGAAAAAATTACTGAGACATCAAGGGCTCCAGGAACTGTGAAAGTTCCAGAACCTCTGGGTTAAGGGGCTACTCCTGGGAGGATGTAAATTTCGAGGCCCTTCTGGCTCTCTGGGCTGCAGGCAAAGGGACCTGGAGCATCCTCAAGGGCAGCCGTCCAGCAAAGACACAGGTGTGGCCTGCTGGGATGCAGGCACTGGAGAAGCCAGTGAGTAATGGTAAAGGGACCTGAGCAGATAAGAGCAGGTCTGGGTTCTGCTACACTGGAGCTTCTCAAACTGTAATGTGCACACGAATCACCTGGGGATCTTGTTAAATGCAGATTCTGGTTCAGGAGTTCCAGGGTGGGGTCTGAGATTCCACATTTTTATCTTGCATTCAGATGAGGCTGCTGTTGCTGCTCGGTGGCTCCCACTTGGAGCAACAAGAGCTATACTGATGCTGCCTGCCATCCAAGAGGGATGTGGGGTTCTTGAGGAAGCCCCAGGGCTGGAGGGCTCTGAGCCCCATTCAGACTGAGCAATCCAGCCTCAGCCCTGCTTCCAGCCAGGAGGACAGTGATGGCAAGGCCCCCTCCCCAGAGCCACTGCTCCTCCCAATTGCCCTGTATTCTAGAATTGAAGACCTGGAGCTTTGGAGATATATATATATTTTTTATTTGTAGGTGGTAAGTAGGTTTTTAAAATTAATTTTTATTGCAATACAGTTGATCTACAATGTGTTAGTTTCAGATGTATAGCAGAGTGATTCAGTTATATATACATATTTATATTTATATATAAATATATGTATTCTTTTTTAGATTCTCTTCCATTATAGATTAATAGAGATACTGAGTATAGTTCCCTGTGCTATACAGTAGATCCATGCTGGTTGTCTGTTTTATATATAGTAGTGTGTATCTGTTAATCCCAAAATCCTAATTTATCCCTCCCTTCCTTTCCCTTTGGTAACCATAAGTTTGTTTTCCACGTCTGCGAATCTATTTCTGTTTTGTAAATAAGTTCATTTGTATCATTTTTTTTAGATTCCAGATATAAGCGATATCATATGATATTTGTCTTTCTTTGTCTGACACTTCATTTAGTATGATATTCTCTAGGTCCATCCACGTTCCTACAAATGGCATGGTTTCATTCTTTTTTATGGCTGAGTAATATTCCATTGTGTATATATACCACATCTTCTTTCTCCATTCATCTGTTAATGCACACTTAGGTTGCTTGGATATTGAGTGACAGAGATAGAGACAAAAAGGCAGATGGAGCCCACTCGTCACATATAGTCAAACACGGAGTCTGGAATACCACCACCAGTACACTGGCCTCTCGGGACCCAGAAAGTTGCGGCCTGGGAAGGCTCTCAGACACACACAGTAACCTACCTCTCGCCCTTTTTACAAATAAGAAATTGGAGGCCCAGAGATGTGCAAATCAGCATCAGGGCTGAGACTGGAACCCAAGACATCAGACCCCACACCCAGGACCCTGGCTATTCCCTATGACTGTCATGTCCATGTGAGGGTATCTTGAGCTCTAGATGTTGGAAGTTAATTGCTCCAGATATTAGTGGTGTTGTCCCCCCAGTAGTGTTCCAGATGTTGGAATATTGCATGAAATATTATGGGGGATGTTGCCTCCAAATGTAGAAGGGGCACTGTCCCAGATATCGGGGTACACTCTTACCCAGAAGCTGGGGATGAGTGAACAGTTTCAGTGGCCCCTGCTGGGCAGGGAACAAGTGCTGTTGCTGACCCTGACCCTGGTGTGGGGCACTGCTTCCCACTCCCTGGCTCCCCGGCTGGTCAAGTCCAAGGTCCAGCACCCTCTTCCTCCAGGGCAACTGATTGCACAGCAAGGTGCACCAGGCACTGTGCTCACGTTCCTCCTGAGGGCTGCTAACTCTTTCAGCCTCCTCCCTCTATACCACCCACACCTGTGGAGGGACAGAGGACAGAAGTGGGGTGACTATGGATTTGGGCATCAGAAGAATCTGGGTTTGATCCTGGCTTCACCTCTCAACTAGCTATGTAGGTAGATTTTATTATTGTTTCCATTCCTTTATTCTTGCCACTAAAACTATGCATTCACACCCTTTGCAATGAGACCTTGCACTAGTTCCCAGCAGAAGAGGTGAAATACATTTCCCTTTCCCATCGATGTGGGGCTTGGCCATGAGGCTTCGTTTTGCCAACAGGCTGTTAGGTATTTGTATGTCTTGTCCTGGCATGTCATTTTGCTACCATCTGCCATGAAGCGCATGTGTTGTGGGTAACCACAGATCCCAGGAGAATGAGAAGACTCCAGAAACAGACCAACCCACAAGCTGGAGCCAAGCCCAGCAGAGCCACATCTGTCAGGGAGAAGTAAATGCTTGTTGACTGAGTTTTGGGATTATTTGTTATATAGCATTATTGCCATAATAGCTGACTAATGGGCTATGGGACCTTCGGCTAGTTATGCTGATTTCTGTGGGATGCCGTTTCCTCGTCTATAAAAAAAAAAAGAGCAATAACACTTGCTTTGTGTGATGTTTTACTGGGTTATGACATAGGTAAAGAACATGGCATAGTGCCTGATCCATAGAAGGCTCTGGATAAATGGTGATTTTCAAAAGAGGGAAGGGTCATTCTATAAGAGCTTGGTTCAACAAAAGGGTATTGAGTGCCCACTGCTGATGGCTCAGGGCTGGGCATCATGGGGGATGGATTTTTAAATCCTATTTTTCTTACATGATTCATCCAGTCTGAGATAGGTCTTTGGGCAGAAATCCTGGCCAGGTTAGGGTTGGGGCAGAGAGGAGTCTGAAACCTCTTCCTCTAGATCTCAAACGTCACACTTAATCATCAAACCTACATCTTCCCTTCTTGACCATGGGTTGACTTTTCCTTTCTTGAGTTTCTGGGCGACTTTCCCAATCTCCTGTGGCTTCAGCAAGAGAGCAGTTGTGACATCTCATCTATAGGACCCTAGTAACAGCAGCAATTCCACATGTATCATCAGGGGTATGATATTGGAGACCCAGCATGCTCTCCAGACCTCCCAGATGCCCCTCCCCTTTCCTGCTGGGGTGTCCCTTCCCTGGGGGCTGGGGCTCCGCTCCTGAGGTGTCCCACGATGAGCCCTGCTCCTGGGAAATTCAGTTGTTCTGTGCGTGGCTCAGTTCAAGAGTTTCTGCAGAAATGAAGGGGCCGGTGCTGTCACTGACACACTGGGGCCCTTGCTATGGTTGTTCCTGGAATGCTTCCGGGGGCAGGGAGGCAGTTTCGACTGAACTCCTAGCCTCCTGGCAGGTCTGGGGTTGGCTGGCTGATGCCGTGGTGCCACAGGCTGGGACAGGTAGGAGGGGGCTGAGAAGAGTCTGCTCAGGGGTCGGGAGTGAGGTCTGGGTAGCGGCTAGATAACGCCCAGGGCTTTGGGCGGTGAGATGCTAAAGGAATGTACGGGGGACTGGGGGACAGGCCTTCTGTGTCACAGAGGACATGGTTTTCCCCCAAAGGAAAATTTCCTTTCCTGTTCCCTGCTCAGACTATGAAACTCATGTATGCTCATTTTAGGAAATTAAAATAATACAAAAATATGTATAGAAGAATAGGCGGCCAGTAAAATTACCCCAGAATGACCACTGTTAACATTTGGGTGAACATGGTTCCAGGCTGATCTTTATTCGTGTGTGTGTGTGTGTGTGTGTGTGTGTGTGTAAGTAAAACTTTGCTGTCTACAGCCCCAACTGCTTTCTAAGGACGGTGGGTTTTGTTTAGTGAAAGGTCCGCTGTGAGTTGACCCTGAGCCTCTTGATGGGTTTGGATACGTGCAAGGGTGGCCTAGATCTGAATCTGGGGGGACAGCAAAGGACTGAACTGCTCCGCTTCCTAAAGTGAGAAGAGCTTGGCACTCCCAGGGCCAATCAAAAGTTAGAGAGAGCAGTACAGCTGAAAATAGAAAAAAAAAAAAAGGAGCAAAGCCCAACCCAGCAGGAGGCTGGAGCCCTGAGTCTGGGAGTAGTCAAGGTACTTTTGAAAAACAGGGACACCTAATTACTGAATTTCAGTTGCTTGCTTTGTTGCTAGGAAAAGCCTTCGAGGAGCTTCCACAAGCCTTAGGTACAGACACGGTTCTAGTGTGATTGATTGGCCGGGAGAGGGAGGGGCATTAAGGAGGGGGTTGAATCCACATCTGAGCTGTCATGGTGTGGAACCAAAATTGGGACACGGGACAGTAAGACAACCCCAACCTTGAGCTAATTCAGCAGAAGGATGAGGGTGGGAGGGGGAAGGGAGTGATGGAGAATCCCTGTGTGACCATGTGAACAAAAGTCCTTCAGGAATTCACAGAAATATTGGGATCAGGGCTTCTCTTTGTGGATGGGGGTTCCAGCCAACCTTCTCTAGATATGAAGCTGTAGGCTGGCCCTAGACATCTGGGATATATATTTATGTTTACAGGTTTTATTTAAATGGGATTATTTTTGCACCTGCTGTTTTATATCTTTTTTCAAACTCAGTCCTGTGTCTTATGCATCACGCCTTGCCAATAAGTATGTATCTAACTCACTCTTTTTAATGTCTAGATGGCAAATTATTGGAGAGAAACTGGCAGTGTATGTAGCCACTCTTATTGATCAGCATTTAGGTGATTTCCAATACTTCTGTGATAACATTCCTCAATTTTCATCTTTACACATACGTTGCGGTGGCTGCTTTAAAAAATGGTCTCAGTTTAGAATACCAAAAACCAAATATCACATTGTTGAGGTTTTTTTTTTCAGTCTACTGAGAATCAGTTATTTGAAGGCATTACTAACACGCCCAGATGATCTCTGCAGGTTGCAGAAGGTGGTGGTGATGTTAGAAAAAATGACCTGGTTCATTAAGCTGGTGATGGTATAACAGCCTTTTAGATAACACCGCTTAGCTTGGGAGAGTCAAAGGGATGCAGAACCAACTCTTCTTCCCCTGATTTTTTTTTTTTTTTTTTTTTTTTTTTTGCGGTACGCGGGCCTCTCACTGCTGTGGCCTCTCCCGTTGTGGAGCACAGGCTCCGGGAGCACAGGCTCCGGATGCACAGGCTCAGCGGCCATGGCTCACGGGCCCAGCCGCTCCTCGGCATGTGGGATCTTTCCGGACCGGGGCACAAACCCGTGTCCCCTGCATCGGCAGGCGGACTCTCAACCACTGCACCACCAGGGAAGCCCCTTCCCCTGATTTTGACATTGGAATTGGGCCCGTCTGGGTCTTCAGCACACTCTCACTTCACAACTCTGACCTGTGGCTACCTCTGGGAAGAGGACAAAAAGTCTACTGGAGGAAATAGCTTCTGTTTCCCTGAGAAACTTATCAATTCAGGCAAGAAATCACCGTTTGGCTTCCATTGCCAATTGCAGGGAATATCAGAGCTGGAAGGCTCCTTAAAGAGTATTTGGTCTGTCTTCATTTTACAGATGGGAAAATTGAGGCCCATGATCATGCAATTTGGAAGAAAATAATAAAAGCTAAAGTTATTCTTAGAATTTTATATATATCTTAAGTCTAAAATCTAACAACAACCCTGGGAGGTAGGCATTTTTCCAGTTGCAAAAACAGGGGGAGAGGAGAAAGGGGACTTGAACCCTGGCAGTCTGGAGGGAGAGTCTGCCCGTGAAATCACTGTAGGATGGCTGTCCTCTGGAACTGAGCGGGGAGGGAAGCCAGGGTCTCTGACCCCAGTTTTCTGCTTTGTCCTGTCATTAGGCAGTTCTCGGGCAGTAACAACACATGGAGGGCCTCGGGGGGGCACCCACCTCTCTGTCTAGGTGTCCGTCTGTCACAGCTATGAGCCTGGGGGGACATTCTAGGTGGACTGCACAAATGAATAATTCAATAAAAGTGAATAATTTCCATGGCAACCTTGCCAGCACGTGACCTGCTCCTATGCTTCCAAGGGCCCAGTTCACCCTATTAAAGAGACACGTTTGTCAGACTACACAGGGTGCGCTGGGAAAACACTTTCTTTTAAGGGAGGTGAAATGAAACTAGGTCGGCTGCTGGCAGCAGGGCCAGGGCTTGTAGGAGCCTTGTTTAAACATACTGTCGGCAGGTCGGGGGTTGGTGGAAGGCCCAGCGTGCCTGCCTGCCCTGCTGGGAGGAGGACTGGTCTTTCTGGCTGGGGAGGGGTGTAAATATCAGTTCCGGAGAACTCCTGAATCTGGGACAAAGAAAATGAAAATCCCTATGTTCCTCTGCAATTTACAAAAGACACCCAGGCATGAGGGTGCAGAGACCTTTCAATATCCCTTCGTGAGGAGAAGAGGAAACAGAGGCCAGAAAATTGCCTCGTAGAACTTTGCCTAAGGTGACTTCGCTGGTGAGAAAGCTTGGACTCAGACCCAAGCAAGGTGGCCTTTCTACTGTGACCCTGATGCGCTTGATAAGCTGACTCACCAGGCACATGACATGGAAGCTGAACTCCCGAGGTGAAGGGGCTGATCCACGCTATTCACGTTCTCTGTCAGTTTTCCTCTTTAAACCAGTAATTTACGTTTATGGGCTGGATTAGGTTGGGAGACCATTGGGGTCATGTCTGGGCTTGGAACTCGGTCTGATAGGGGATGGAACTCGGTCTGGGGTGAAGGCACATTTGGGGCAGAGTTGAGGGTTTAGCCTGGGATGAGTGTTGGGCTAAGTCTGAAGCAAGACTGAGACTCAAGGTGAAGATCAAGGCCAGGGTCAGGGTTGGGCCTGAGACTGGTGGGGTGAAGGCTCATCCTGTCCTGAAAGATTTAGAATCTTGTCTAGGTAGAACTTGCTGAAAGTACCCAGAGATCCTCGCTGTGGAGGAGTGAGATGCAGGCTGAAGGTCTGAAGATAGATAGAAGGTCCCAAGACAGATAGAATCAGGGATAAAGGAGACAGAGTAGGATGGGAAAGAGGGCACCCCAGAGGGAGTGTGGCCCTGCCGACACCTGGATTTTGGCCCGTGAAACTGACTGCAGACTTCCAACTTCCAGGACTGTAAGAGAACAAATGTGAGTTATCTTAAGCCACCAAGTTTGTGGGAGTTTGTTACAGCAGCCAAACAATCCCTCACTGTGCTGTCATCCCGTTCCTCAAAAGCGTGCTCACATGTAAGCCTCTTCTTAGGAACCCCGGGCAAGACATCATCCGATTAGGAATCAGGCCCCAGCTTTATGTACACACACAGCCCCGCTCTCTCAGGCTCACAGTTCATAGATACTGTTTCGCACCTGCCCCATCCCCTCAACAAGGCAATCATAGCTGACTCAGAGTCTGCTACGGGACAGGAATCGAGCCACTGAGAGCCAGGGCAGTGGGAGCAGCAACCTCAGGGGGATGCTTGGGGCATAGTCAGGACCTGGTGCAGCTATACTCCTGCACCAGTGAATGTGTGAGTGCCTGTGCTCCTGAGTGGAGGCCTGGTCGTGGGTGTCTGGGTGGGTATATGAATGACTGGTCATTCTAGGACGTACCTGGGAAGCATGGACACCTAGTGCCCACTATATGCTGTCATGCAGGTTAGTATTTGTCTGCAATGTAAATGTCATCCTCTTAAGTGTAGCTTCCTTATGCAGTACACAACCTGAACAACTGTACAGGGTGGACCTGATGGCAAATCATCTTACTCCTCGAAGCCTCTATTTCTCCTGTAAAATGGGAATCATCCGAGCACCTCTCTCAGAGCACCTCCCTTACCTGAGGATTTGATAATTCACGTGGGTTCTGGAATAAATACTTAATAAATGGTAACGGTGCCTGTTGTTGCTGTTACTATTATTTCCATAAACGTGGCACAGGCAACTTCACGGAGCCCAGCTTTTCAACATTATTGCCCAGTTACTTAGCTCTTAGTATCCAAAGCTGCTAGTTGGACATTATAAGCCTAAGTTTTCCTTCCCCTCCAAGATGAAGCTGCAAACCTGGAACTTTACTGGGGAGACCACAACTTGTAATCAACCCTGGGGACCAGGGCGGGGGTAGCGGGCAGCAGGCAGGCTTTGGGGAGCAGGGTTAGAAGCCCAGGCAAATAACAGCAGAATTAGGTAAGCGGCATGAGTTTACTGCCTTTTCAACAGATGAGAGAAGAGACTTGCCCGAGGTCACTGTCGACTGAAAAAACAAAACAAACTGCACAATGTGAGGGCTGTGAGTTTCAGTTTTATTTGGGGACTTACTGAGGACTATAGCCCAGGAGACAGCCTCTCAGATAGCTCCGAGGAACTGCTTCCCAGTGGGGAGGGCAGTATATTTGTGATTTTGGTGAAGGGGCTACTTGCAACCAAGCACACGTCTCGGTAGAAAGTTGCTGCTACTCACGAGGGGAACTGGTGTCTGAGGTCATGGTTGTAGTGCTTTTCCAAGTATGGCAAGATGCAAGAATCCAGGTTCGTAAAAATGTCTCCTGAAAACATCTAACTCTCTGAAGGCCTGTTCTGCCAGTTTCCCCAGAGCACAGAGGACCTCATTCCTGGTTTCCTCCTTGTACTTCTTTCAGGGTGTGTGAAAGGTCAGCGACTGCATGGCTAGTGACTTCATTCTCGTAGAACCAGACGGCGAACGGCATTTTCTGAGCCGTCATCACACAGCTGGCAAAGTGCAGAGCCACTGTTCACACTCAGACCTCTTGACTCCTGAGCCCTTTCCTGCACATCTTCTGTGGGTTTTTTTTTTTTTGCAGTACGCGGGCCTCTCACTGTTGTGGCCTCTCCTGTTGTGGAACACAGGCTCCGGATGCGCAGGCTCAGCGGCCATGGCTCACGGGCCCAGCCGCTCCGCGGTATGTGGGATCTTCCCGGACCGGGGCACAAACCCGTATCCCCTGCATCGGCAGGCGGACTCTCAACCACTGCGCCACCAGGGAAGCCCCGTAGGTTTTTATGCAGAAGAGGAGGTCTTTCGGTTTTCTGAGACCCAACTTCCGTTGTGGGGGACATCTCCACACCATTAGCACTCCACTGGTGTCCGAGAATTCAACTCAATTCAGACACTACGTACCTGGAGGTGGAATCAGATCCCACAGGTTAAGGGCTCCTGAGGTTAAGAGCTAATTCCTGCAAGTCTGCTGGCCCCCATCCCCACCCCCCCACCCCCAGCTTCTGACACGCAAGTCCAGGCTGTTACCTGTGCTTCTGACGGACTGGCTATAAATCTGAGGCTCCCATGACCTACTCCTTGGGTTTGACTGATTTGCTAGAGCAGTTCACAGAACTCAGAAACATTTTACTCACTAGATCACCAGTTTATGATAAAAGGCTGTAACTCAGGAACAGCCAGACGGAAGAGAGGCACAGGGCAAGGTATGGGGAACAGGCACCACTCTTTCCAGATCGCCACATGTTCACCAATCCAGAAGCTCTAAAATTTTTACGGAGGCTCCATTACAGGGACATGATTGATTAAATCATTGGCCATTGGTGACTGATTCAACCTCCAGCCTCTCTCCCCTCCCAGGAGGTCAAGAGGTGAGACTCTAAATAGATGGTTGGCTCCCTTGGCTTAGGTGAGTTCCAAAAGCCACTCATTAACATGACAAAAGAAACCTATATCACTCTCCTCACTTAGGAAATTCCAAGGGTTCTGGAGCTGTGAGCCAGGAACTGTGGCTGAAGACCAAATATAAATGAGAAATTCACTTTAGACATCGAAGTAACCAAATACATATTTCTTTTTTTTTCCCATTAATTAATTAATTAGTTTTTATTTTTGGCTGCGTTGGGTCTTCGTTGCTGCCTGCAGGCTTTCTCTCTAGTTGCGGCGAGCGGGGGCTACTCTTCATTGCAGTGCGCAGGCTTCTCATTGCGGTGCCTTCCCTTGTTGCGGAGCACGGGCTCTAGGCGCGCAGCCTTCAGTAGTTGTGGCGCATGGGCTTTGTTGCTCCGCGGCATGTGAGATCTTCCCGGACCAGGGCTCGAACCTGTGTCCCCTGCATTGGCAGGCGGATTCTTAACCACTGCGCCACCAGGGAAGTCCCCAAATATATGTTTGTTATAAATCACAATTTATAAGGGAAAAGCAGGTGGGGAAAGATTCTGGGAGGCGGCTCCATGGAGGGTCTCCCACTTCAGCTCTTTGGACAACAGCAATGGGAGAATAAAATGAAGTGACAATCAGTGGGCACAGTCTCTCTTTTCCCAATTCAGCTACATCTGCTAGCAGCAAATATCATCATTTCAGGCCGTGGGAGAACTGCTGCTTTGGGGAACCTTTGTCACATCAATGTACATCTCTCACAGTTTCGTTCTGCCCTG
Organism: Hyperoodon ampullatus; assembly: GCF_949752795.1. Taxonomy (NCBI): domain Eukaryota; kingdom Metazoa; phylum Chordata; class Mammalia; order Artiodactyla; family Ziphiidae; genus Hyperoodon; species Hyperoodon ampullatus. The sequence continues at coordinate 40,675,458 of NC_136932.1, read as the reverse complement.
GAAAGACATTGTTTTAAATTACATTACACACCCAGCTCCCACCCCCATCCTGGGCATGCAAATTTTATTTGACAGCGGGCACCAAATGCTCTGATTTGATTTGGGGCCTTTGCAGCCATTAAGCTTAGAGGCTTTCCTCTTTTATCCCTTTATGGGTCAGCTTCCAGACTGGCATAATATTAATAGTGAAAATAGTAATAACTGATATTGACCAAATGCCAACTCCGTGCCCAGCACGCTGCTAATCTCTTTATATCTAATATTTCATTTCACGCCTATAATCACTATGTGAAGCTGATATTATTATTATTCCCATTTTATAGGTGTGGAAATAGAAGCTCAGAAAAGTTCAGTGATAGAGCCAGGGCTCCAGGGTGGTCTCTCCAACACCAAATGTCCATTTGTTTAATATGCTGCCTCTCTTGCCCTGGGGATTGAGGGCCTCAGAGCCCTTCACTGAGGGTCACCTGCCTGACAGACCCACAGACCAGACCTGTATCCGAAACCCAGACCTGTATCCGAAACCTAGCTGCAAGCAGTGGGTGCCCATCAAGAGGCCCAAGTCGAAAGGCAGTGGTTCTCCACCAGGGATGATTTTGTCTCCCAAATTTGGTAAGAGGGAGACAATTTTGTTTTTTATGTCTTGGGCTTGGAGGGGGGTGGTGCTATGGCATCTGGTGGGTAGAGGCCAGGGAAGGTGCTCAGGTCCTACAGTGCACAGGGCAGCCCTCACAGCAAGGAATCATAGATTCCAAAATGTCAGTAGTGTTGCAGATGGGGAGGCTTGCAGGGATGGTGCAGGGATGGAGACAGAGTGTGTGATTAGGAGAACAGGGGCAACCAAATATTCTGCAGGCACACAGTCATAACAGGTGCTTTCCTCGTGCTCACTGGGTTCCAGGCAGGACTCTGAGTACTTTTCATAGCCCTGCTCACCCACTCCCTTCACTCTCAGAACAACTCTGGGAGGAACGTGTTATTTTTAGCATCCCCATTTGTCTCTTTCAGCTTCTGGTGTCTCTAGCCCACTCCCTTCACTCTCAGAACAACTCTGGGAGGAACGTATTACTTTTAGCATCCCCATTTGTCTCTTTCAGCTTCTGGTGTCTCTAGGCGTTCCTTGGCTTGTGGCTGCATCGCTCCAATCTCTGCCTTTGTCTTCCATGGACTTGTCCTTTGTGTGTCTGTGTCTCCTCTTCTGTCTCTTATAAGGACACTTGTCATTGGATTTAGGGATAATCCAGGATGATCTTGTGTTGAGATTCTTAATTTAACTACATCTGCCAAGACCCTTCCCTCCCCCAAGTAAGGTAACATTCACAGGTTCTGGAGGTTAGGACATAAACACATCTTTTGGGGGCCACTAGTCAACTCACTACCGGTCTGATGCCTACATCATTGAAATGGATTGTAAATGTAAAAGCACCAAGCCCTGGAGATAGTTGGTAAATCTTAGAGGACTCTAGGAGGCATGGGGCTTTGTGTGTGGTCGGGACTTGGTAATTATCTGCGGAAGAAATTGCACGAATGGCACCGTTACACCCTGTCCTAAGGGAGCGGCAGGAGTCCTCCTAGTTTATTCAGTGCTTTGCACGCTGATTATTTGATTCTGTTCGTGGTCTCTCTCATCAGGCTGAGGGTCTGAGGTTAGAAGTATGGTTTCTTCATCTTTGCCGTAGCCCTGTCTCCTTTCTTCTGCCTACTCATGTCTGCCTCAGCCCGGTCCCCCACCCACCCTGTGAGTGGTTCCAAGACCCCAAAGGAGGCACACAGACTCCCCAGACCCCAGAGTCAGCCTGAATTTGGGGAGGCAGGTTTGCAGACCTGCCTTTCAATGCCATCTTTGGGAGTGATGGTTTTTGGTGCTGTTTGCCCACCAGTCCACACTTCCGGGCACGTGGTGGGGTCACACTTCTGGGCTCCCTTTGGTTGGATGCAGCTGTGTGACTAGTTCCAACCAATGAGTTTGAATGGGTGTGATGTGTCTCAGTTTGGGGATGGGACATTTAAAGGCTGGTGCAAGACCCGCGAGGGGTCCTTTTCATACATGCAAAGCTCCAGAAAGTGCTTACCCATCAGCTTAGGTCTTGAGGAGGAGAGGGTATGGAGCACAATGTCTAGATGGTCCCGACGTAGAGGACGTGCAGGTGAGATATGTACCTTGGTGGCCTAGGCCATTGAGATTCCCAGGTTGTTTGTAGCTGCAGCATGACCTGGCCTCTCCCCAGAGTGACACCCTGAGGGAGGGAGAGAGTGTGGGCTGGAAGGTGCCCAGGAATCAGAGCAGGGGAAGCGCTGACCATGTTAGGGACCCTGAATGAGATGTGGTTCTTAGAGGACACACTGCGCTCTGCGCCCCTGCCGGCCCTTTGCTGGTGTGTGATGGGTTCATAGCCTGTGGGCCCAATGGAAACCTGTCCTTTGGATCAAGGTGAGACTCAGGGGCCTTCAGGGAGGGAGTGATGCAAACCGCCACTAAGGAACGCTTCCAAGCCCAAGGAGTCGTGGACTTGATTTTGATTCTTTGGGTTTCAAAAATAATCTCTCCAAATGTAGTGTGCTGCTATACTGGGTTTGATTGTGAAACAGAAAAAGGGCATTCATGGAGACCCTGGAGAGATCCAAATAAATGTCTGTAGTTTAAATCAGGAGGCAAATCTCCTTGGAACATATTCAGGCTGGCCATGCTGGCCCGACGGTGGGGGCTCCATCTCTCCTGGCCCAAGTGCCTGATGGACCCAGAAAGACAGGGGTGAAGCCTGACTTCCAGACCGAGTCAGCCAAGAGGAAGCAGCCCTCTTCCGATGGGATGTGTGGCATTAAACAATGAGTGCATCATCTCCTAGTCACATTACCTCACCCCAGGGGGTGTTTCCTGCCCATTATCACATGGTGTGGTTGACTGGATCTCCATTTGTCACAGCAAACATCAGGCATGTGGTAATGGTCCCATAAAACATGCCCTGTTGGGTCTTAATGTCTATTTAATGACACCTGCTATGCTGCTATGAAGACTCCCATAACTGAGCTCGCAATGGGAGATGAGGGGCTATTAGATTTTGGAGAAGGAGAGTTCTCTGAATGACAGGCTGCCTCTGCCCGGGAGGCAGGCTGCCATCTGCCCTGCTAGGATGGGTGTGGGTGGTTGATGTGAAATCACAGGGTTTAAGCAGGAGGAATTTTAGGAGATGAGCTGGTCCAAAGCTCTCCTTGTTCTAATGGGAAGGCGAGGAAGCTGAGGCCCGGAGAGAGGAGGGCAGAAATGATTCCAATGGGGACGAATGGAATATCAAGTTTGATTTATTTTCAAGCTTTTCCCAACCGTTGATTTATGTTCAGGATGAATCCCAATTACTCCATTTCCTATTTGGGGAGGGCAAGAAAAACGGAAGCTGTGGGAGCAGGAAGTACCAAGGGAGGGGAATTTATTTCTCACCTTCCCAAGAGTTGGAAATCTCTCACCTCCTGCCTTCCCTCCCTTCTTTTCTCCCTCTCTCTCCCCTCCCTTCTCTCTCTCTCTCTCTCTCTCTCTCTTTCTCCCTCCCTCTGTTCCTCTTTCTACATCTCCTGGCCTCAATGCTCATCCTTAGGTAGGGAGAGGTACAGGGGGTCCTCGAGAAAAGAAGGTTTGAACAGGAAAGTAGAGAGAATTTCACTTCCCCTCTGTGTCAAAATCTTATCCTGGGAATGGTGGCAGTTCACAGAATACTTAAAATCCATTCATTCATTCATTCGCCATAAATTGGGCTCAGAGCTGAGATGCTTATTATGCTAGATAGTGTTTTCCAAAGACAGCTGCTCCAATAGCTTCCATCCCACTCGTTCTTCTATAATGAGACCTCATCAAGAGGTGTAGTCTAAGTCCCCTCTTTGAATCTCTGCTGGCCTGTGACTCACTTGTAACCAGTATGATGTGGTTGGACATGAACATTGAATGATTTGTGAGGTCATATACAGCTTACTCCTGGTCTATTGGGACACTTGCTCTGGGGGAGGCCAGCCACCTTAGGACGTCGGACTAGAGAGGCTACACACAGACCCTCCAGTCAACAGCACCATCTGAGCACCCAGCGAACAGCCAGCATGACCTGCCAGCCACAGGAGGGGGCCATCTTGGACCTTCCAGCCCAGTCAAGCCTTCAGATACATGACTGGGGCCCCAGCTGCTATGTGACTGCAAACAGCCTGAGAGACTCCAAGCAAGAACTGCCCAGCTGAGCCCTTCTGGAATTTTTGACCCACAAAACTGTGGGCAAAATAAAACAATTGTTGTGAACCTCTAGGTTTGGGAATAATTCATTATGCAATGGTCAGTGGAAAACTTTCAAGGATGGATAAAACTCAGCCCTTGTGCTTGACAGCTTCACAACTTCATTAGAGATTGAGGACTCTGTAATCACTGCCCAAACTATGACATGGTGGGTGCTTTAACACAGGAGCACACATTGGAGTTTGCCAGAAAGTCAGGGAAGAAGGCCATTCAGTGAGGAAGGGATGGCATGTGGAGAGGCAAGGAGGCATCACAGGAGGCCAAACAGGTGCTGTCTTGATGCCAGGACGGGTAGCTGCAGCACACCCTCTGAGGTGTAAAGCAGTGTACAAGGAGCTATACAAGCAGTATACTCGGAACCACTGGTTAAATATAGTGCATCTTCCTAGAATATGAATTAAGCCCATTAGGAAGTAAGTTAAAACATTTTCATATTAAAACCAACAAGAATATATTACAAACTAAAAATGCAAAAGCTACATGATTTTTTTAAGGATTGAATTAGAAAAGTTCAAATAAATTTCGTACCTTTTCAGGTCTTGCTGAAGCCTCCAGGGAGGTTACAGGCTGCTTAGGGGCCCTTTGATGGAAATTTTGAGAAGCTCCGTGTAGGAGAGGGGTTGCTCTCAAGAGGTTTTCATCTGGGGGTGTGATATAGCCAGACCCATTTAGAAAGATTTCTCTGGAAACAACTGGGGAAGATGGTCTGGGCAAGATCGAAAGCAGGAGTCCTATTGAGAACCTGCTGGAATGTCCAAAGTAGAGGCTTCGTGGAGTAGGAGGATAGTGGGAATGAGAAGAGGGGTCCACTTGAAAAGACCTTTCAGACTTAGAGTTGACAGCACTCCTATCCAGCCTTTCAGGTCTGGCTTGGATGTCTCTTTCTCCAAGAATTTTCCATTTGGTCTGGATTAGAAGCCCTCCTAAGTGGTCTGACAGCTCCCTGTGTTCTCACCACGCCACCATCACACGGTGTGGTCATAACATTAACAAAACTAATGGCATTTATTGAGTGCTTCCCACATGCCAGGCATTTTACTTGTTTGCAGTTAGGAATTTGTTCACCTGTATAGAACAGAACCCCTTCACACACACACACACACACACACACACACACACACACACACACACACACACAAAGAGTGACTTCAGCAAGCAAGTGGCCTAAGCAAGAACTATTCCTCCTATGACGAGTCTGGAAGTAAGTGGAATAGAGTTTATGCAGGTGTCCAAGGTTATCATTTGGAAGTCAAGTTCCTTCCCGTTTTCTTCTCCACCATCCCAAGCATGTAGTTTCATCCTCAGAGTCTCAAAGTGGTTGGATGTTCCATATATGTGTTTCTGACAAGAAGATGAATGAAAAGTGTCTCTCATGAAACTTTGTCCTTTTATTCATGATGGAATGCCCTTGCCAAGACTTCTGTCTACTTCTCACTGGCTAGAACTGAGGCACATGCTACCATAGCTGCAAGGGAGGCTGGAAAGTTGAGTATTTTGGCAGGATGCCTCGTCATTCCAACAAAATCAGGGTTCTCTTAGTAAAAAAAAGAAGGGGATCATGAATATTGGGTAGGCAACTGGCTGTGTCTGCCATACCATGTACTAATTTCTTTAATTCTCACAATAATCCCATGATGTACTTTTTGTAATTTTATTATTTTTAATTATTATTTTTATTATTTTTATAATTTTATGGATGAGGAAGTTGAGGGACTGGGAAGTTAGGTGAATTTTTGTGTGTGTGTGTGTGGTACTCGGGCCTCTAACTGTTGTGGCCTCTCCCATTGTGGAGCACAGGCTCCGGACGCGCAGGCTCAGCGGCCATGGCTCACAGGCCCAGCCACTCTGCGGCATGTGGGATCTTCCCAGACCGGGGCACAAACCCGTGTCCCCTGAATCGGCAGGTGGACTCTCAACCACTGCGCCACCAGGGAAGCCCAGGTGAATTTTTTTTTAAGATTACATGGTTAGTAGGAGGAGCTGGAAATGGTAAAGTCCTATGAGACTGTAAGTGACCCGAGGACAGGACCATGTATTTATTCTTTTACTTGCATTACTTTATCCCCATCACCTGACACAGTATTAATTGGTTTGATGACTGATTGGGTGTATATTGACAACCTAATAACAGTCTGTACTCATTTCATAGCTGGCTTCCCTGTCTTCCATCTCATGACAATGGAAAGAGAGATCAGAAAGAAACTCCATCCTGACATGCTTTCCTCTTGGCCAAGGTCAGCTCAGATTTGGTACAAGGACTAACGCCTGCCGACTGCCAGCCCATGCTTGGCTGAGCACACCAGGACTTAACAAGGTCTGAATTGTTTTGAGGAGTGTTTTTAACAAGTTGTAAATGTATTTCACCAAGTCCCATTGCTGTATATGATTGATGCAGCTGATGGAAAGCAATCATGATCCTGTGAATCATTTGTGTCTGTCTACAAGTACATTTCATTCCCCATCTTCCAGAACAGATGTGCAAAGCAAACTTTAAAGGAAATGTATTTGGTATTGACATATGGTCAGACTATCTTGCATTCCACTTCCTCACTGGCTCATGTGATATGTGAAAAACAAAAAGGCAAACTCATAATTACTATAGATTTTATTTTTTTAAATACCCACAGATAATTGCTTTTAAGTATAAACAAGGGCATTTGCAACAATGATTACTTCGTCTCCACTTGGTTTGTTTTTGGTTAAGAAATATGGCCAACACCTTGGGATGTAATTATTTGCTTTCATGTCTGTCTCTCTCACTTAAAGAAATGGAACGCATCTCATTCCAATGTATAACCCCCCCTTACTTGCCTCCCATTACCCTTGCTAAGGCTTAGCCCAAGTCTCCATTTATGGAGTGTATGAACAAAATGAATAAAGGAATAAACCTTCTGGAAGAAAAACTGAAAACCCTGAAGGGGAAGATTTTATTGCTTGTAGTGTTTGAGGTTGTCTAACAGTCTATATGGAAGTTGGACTTAAGGAGTGAGAGCAGAGGACTTGAACTAGTGAGGTTGTATCAGTCAGCTAATGGCATAGTAATGCTGCATAACAAACCACCCCAAAACTCAGTGGTTTAAAACAGTAAGTATTTATTTTCACAATCTTGGATCTGCAGATTGATTATAGTATGGCTGATCTAGGGTGGGCTCAGCTCCAGGCTACAGGGTAGACTCAGGTCTTTTTCACATGTGATTCTTCTGGGGCCCAGTCAGAAGTGGCAGCATCTATCTGGCACATAATCTTCTCAGGTGTATCACTGGAGTACAAAAAAGCAAGGTCAATTACACAAGAACATTTCAGGCCTCTGATTGTGTCACATTACTAACATCTTATTGACAAGTCATATGGTCCACCCCAAGGTCAAGGAGTGAGGAAGAACATGAGGCCATGGAAAGGGCATGCAAGTAAAATTTATTACAAAGCAGTGAACAGTTAGAACCAAAAATTCAGTCTAGGGCTTCCCTGGTGGTGCAGTGGTTGAGAGTCCGCCTGCCGATGCAGGGGACACGGGTTCGTGCCCCGGTCCGGGAAGATCCCACATGCTGCAGAGCGGCTGGGCCTGTGAGCCATGGCATTGAGCCTGCGCGTCTGGAGCCTGTGCTCTGCAACGGGAGAGGCCACAACAGTGAGAGGCCCACATACTGCAAAAAAAAAAAAAAAAAAAAAAAAAAAATTCAGTCTACCACAATGGAAGCTATAGGAGTAAAGAGAAGAGAACGGATAAATGAGGTGATAGGCAGAAAGAATAAATAGAAGTTGGGAGCAGATGGGATGTAAGTGGGGAGAGCAGGGGGAAAGTCTATGATCCATCTAGGTTACTGAGTCAAGATTTTAGTACCATGAAAGGGTAAGAACCACTACAGTAGGCTGGGCATTCCCTAGCTCGGGACACTTCCTAAGGCATCTCAAAGATCTTCCAATGTAAAAATGTCATAGTGGCACATAACTTATTCTGTAAAATTGTAATTTCCTAAGAGTTATTAGGTCTGTTGACAAGAGTAGAGACCAAAAAGCAAAGTGGAGGTAAGATGGTGGTCAGGTAAATAGCCCACCCTGTATCAGCTGTGTGACTCCTTCCCCACACCAGCCAGCTCACTCCTCACGCCCCTGCCACCTGGCTTCTGCTCCCCAGGCCCCACTTTTCTCATGTGACTCTCACCAGCTCATCAATGATTTTCACCATGCTAAGTCCAACGGACACCTGCCAGCTCTCCTTTTAATTCTCTACACCATGTGACACTGTCAACAATTCCCTTCCTGAAATTCCCATTCCCTGGGATTCTGCTTTGTGATTCTCATTTGCATTGCTCTCCTATCTCCCTAAACATTTTCTTCTCACTGTCTTTTCCTGGCTCTTTCAAATTTTCAAGGAGGGAAATTTTGGCGACAGAGATAGAGAAAAGAAGTAGTTGGCAGTAAATAGTCCCAAAATTTTTGCCTTGGAAACAACTAGAGCCTGATGCTAACAATGCCTGCTGTGATGTGGAATTGGATGGATGGTAGGCTCATCTGGGGCCTCCTGCCTCATTTGAACAGTGACCCACACCCACACCTCCTGCCGCCTCCAATAATAAATTCAGGCACGAGCTCAGCCAGTATTGGCCACATCAACATTTCTGACCCCTTCTGAGTTTCTGAGGGGAGGTTTTGTAGCTAAATCATCTGGGTCTCCCACATAGCCCTAGCTCAGGGTCTGGCACGTAGCGGGTGTGTTCTACTGATTGTGTCACGTTAATACCTATCACATATGCAGAGGGGAAGGGGCACAGCCATGAGTTAAAAAGTTAAAAATCTGCTTCTCCCACTTCACGACAACCTTCAACCTATCTTTCCACTCCATCTCTCCTCCCATCACCTGTCTGTGCTCCACTGAAATTGCTCCCGTGTTTGTCCGAATGGCCATTCACCTCCCCACCCTCTCCCACCCCTTCAGCATTCAGCTCAAACGCCACTTCTTCCATGAAGCCTTTGCTGATTTTCCAGCCGGAAGCAACCGCTTTGCCTCTGAACTCCAGTAGCCCTCTCTCTGCATATCTTCTGGAGCATTTTTTGACTGTCCACCGTGTGTCATGTTACTTCTGTCTGCTGCTTATGTATTTCCTTACCTGATTGCCCATTCCTTGTCATGGGGAATTTGGTCCAAGTTTTGCTTTTCCCCAGTATTTAGCTAATGATTCGAAAAGAGTGGGTCCTCAGTAAATCTTTCGGTAATAAACAAATGGGGGTGGGGGTGGCAATCTGGGGAGAAATCTGATATGTTCTTGAAAACTCCTCTCTCAAGCTTGTAGTTTTGGAAGGGAGAAGAGTAAAATCAGTTTTTATTGAATCTGTCTCCTGTTTGCAGAATTATTTTGTGGTCTCATTCACTGGGCCAATTACCTTTATGAAGATGAATTACGACAGGCGAGAACCCACTTGCCTGGATTACTGTGTGCTAACTGTGTAATTAGCGGCCGACGCCTAGGAGGGGAGTTTGTTGGATATTTCCATCAGAAAAAAGAAAAAAAAAACACATTATGATCCATAAAAAACAATGAGCAATGATAATTTCATTTTTATTGGTCATTTAAAAACATTCACTGATAATTCTCCCCCTGTTTAATAGGCATATGTTTGCTTCCTTCAAAATATATCCATAAAATTGTTGCCAAAAAAAAAAAAAACCACTCTTACATAATCGTTCAGCCTTCTCCCATCATGAAACCTGAATGAAAGATTTTCAAAGATGGAAAGTGTAGAGTTCAGCAAGGGCATTAAACAAGTGATACAAGTTACCCTGAATTAACAGGTCTTTCCTGAGAATCTGGCTTGGGCCAGGCCCCGGATGAACTACTGCATTGTCCTCAAGCCAAGAGACTTTTCACACCTGAGAGGGTTTATCCTCTGTTTTGCCTTTGAATTAGAACTAGAAGAGTCCTTGTCACTAGTATCCCTTCCTTTCCATAGATAATCAAGAGGGGACTCCAGGTCCTTTCAGGGTAACTGGACTCCAGGGCCAGGCCAAAGGTAGACCCTAAACAGGTGATAATAAATGTTAACTATATGAGCGAATGACCCTAGGCTGGCTAGCTGGCTGGATGAATGAATGTTAGATGGATGGATGGATGGATGGGTGGATGGATGGATGGATGGAATCCACTGAACTGGATGGGACTTCCCATATTTCATTCCTTGTGGTTCTTGCAGAAACTATATATATATCTCACTGCCGTTGGTTCCCAGCTCTTATGGAAAGAGAACCAGAATCTTGAGCTCCCAGGGAACTAGTTACAGCCTCTGGATCCATCTCTCAGGTTCAGAAAGGAAAACGCTTTCATGTGTTTCCAAAACCACCTTAGGAAATTGTTTCAGTCTTCCTTAGTAGAAATGCAGTCCTCTGTATGAAATGTGTTTTCTTTTCCTTCTTGTTCCTTATGGCTGTGCAGCTTTGTTTTCCGGCCCCTGTCAGATCCTTGGCCTCTAGGTTCACTTTCCTATCATGTTCAAGGCCAGAAAATCGCCATGGATGAAAATGGAGATTGAAAATCCAATTGGCGGCCTCTCAGAGGGAGGAAGCTCAGAGACCTTCCGGACATACTGGTTTCTCTCCAGAAACAAGATCCACCAACTGACTCATGCTGTGAAGTGCTGGAAGCCTGACCAGCCTTCTCAGCATGTGTGTTTGTGTGTGTGTATGTGTGAGTGAAAGTCTGTGTGCTCCCATGTCTCCAGAATTCTTCCTGTCGGGGGGAAGGTGGGAGAAGGGAGGATGGAGAATGCTCTAGGGCTTGCCCCTCTCCTGAGCATCAGGCAGGGCTGGGCGGCCGCCAGCAGGCCGGTGGGCCACACCCCAGTCCGTGTGTTTGCTCCTGGCTGAACCCCAGGTGAATGTGTCTCCTCCCTGAGCTAAGCTTATCTGCCATGTGCCCACCCAGCACCCAAGGTGTCTCTGAGACCAAGGCACAGGGTATCCTTCCCACATTCCTGCACCATGACCGCCATTTTGCTGGCACCTGTGGTTCCCCACAAGCAAAGCCCCAGCTGCAGCCTGGTGTCTGCTCTGCCCTGGCGGCTCTCCATCTGCCCTTCCTTTTGTTTCCTACATCCCATTTGGCTTTCTTGGGCTCTGCAAACACTTTCTGCCTGTACCACTTTCTGACACTATGTAGCAGTCTTCGAACCACTGTTTGTCCCTGGAGGATCATGGGAGGGGCTGTGAATGAGCCAGAGTCACCCACCCCTCCTGTCCTGGGTGCAGCTCTAAGTTCCTGTCCTCCTGGGGATCATCACAGCATTGTCCTCTACCCCAAAAGATGAGACATTCTTCTCTATATCCCTTAGGAATATGTCTGGAATGACACCCACTGGTGTGGCTTCTATAATAAGTGTGTTGATGGAATTTTCCCGAGTGGCAGGGGGGCCACCATTGGATGATGGAAGAAAATGCTTATGGTCATTGCTTAGATGCTAGGAAATGCCTTGCTTTAGTCAGTGGAGTGGATAATTTTTCCATATTTCTGTGATTTTTCCCCTCATTACTCATTTGCTTATTGATGTGTTTGATTATTCATTCAACAAACATTTCACAAACACCTCATGAAGCCAATGGGTCAGAGAAGTTAGCTCGGGAACTGGGCCCCCTAGGTTCAAATGTCAGCTCCCTCATTTCCACACAGTTTTTTCAAACCCCCAATTCCTTATGCTAAATACGAGTAAATATAGTATCGGCGTCATGAGGTGGTTCTGAGGGATTCAGTAAGATCACGTTTTAAATCCTCCATAAATGTTAGCTACTATTACTGTCATTGATGTTGTCATTGTCACTATTACTTTTAGCCAAATGTCGAGTGGGATGCTGGGGAAACAGAGATAAATAGCATGGCCCCTGCCCCTCAAAAGCTCACAGCCCAGCTGCAAAGGCTGATATGAAAAGTGCCCGTGAGGGTCAGTGGCAGAATGATTGAAGGGGACTGTGGGGACTGCAGATGTGAGACCTGTGAACTCTGCCTGGGGATGCAGAGAAGGCCACTCGGAGGATGCAAGTCCCTTCAAGTGGGCCTCGAAGGGTATTTAAGATGCTAACAGTCAAAGAGGTGAACGAATGACATTCCAGGCAAATGGAAGACCATGAACATGGGCAAAGGACAGCTAACCATCTAGGGTAGCTGAGCATCAAATGAAGGTGACAGGGCTTCCCTGGTGGCGCAGTGGTTGAGAGTCCACCTGCCGATGCAGGGGACACGGGTTCGTGCCCCGGTCTGGGAGGATCCCACATGCCATGGAGTGGCTGGGCCCGTGAGCCATGGCCGCTGAGCCTGCGCGTCCGGAGCCTGTGCTCCGCAACGGGAGAGGCCACAACAGTGAGAGGTCCGTGTACCAGAAAAAAAAAAAAAAAAATGAAGATGACAATGGGGAAGAGAATGGTCATGTGGCCAGGTTACAGAAAGCCTTGAATGCCAAGCCAAGGCAGGGGTGGGGGGCGTTTGGGTTTTATTCTATTGGCCATGGGAAGTGATTCCAGCATCTTAAGCAAACAAACAATGGGATCTGATCTTTGCCAAGGGTACAACTTGCCATTATAAAAATAAATACGTTCACCTGAGACTCTGAGAAAACTGGCAGGAATAAGCAGCCAGATTTTCAGTGCCTTGCCTGTGTGAGTTAGCTTCCTGCCACAGGCAAGGGGGCCAAGAAGAATGATGTCACGGAGGCTGTGGGATGCCTCGTGTTCAGAGCCGGCAGCCAAATGACGCCTACCAGGCACCGTGAGGCAGGGGAGGTAAACAGGAAGGCATTTAGCACGACACCTAGCTTCCTCCAATCCCTGTGGCCCCAGTGGGCTCCTGGCAATCTGGGGAAATTATAGATGGGACACCGAGGGACAAAGCACATTAGAGCCAGATGGACCTGAGTCTGAACCCTCATTCTGCCACTTAACTAGCTGTGTGACCGTGGGGACCAATTGCTTAACTTTGCCAAGGCTCAGTTTCCTCATCTGTAAAATGGGGATCATGGTGACCGTTTCACAAGGTCGTGGTAAGGACTCAGTGGGAGAATGTACGGGAAGTTTTAAGCACAACGCCAAGTATGCAGTAGGTACTCATCAAATGGTATATGTTCAAAGGGGCTTTGGGAACTTTGAAAAGACTCAGCACACAGGCCTTCCCCACTTCCCACCACCCCTTCCTCTGTCACGTCTTCTTGCAGTTACCCTCTGCCCAGGCTGCAAACTGCCCCAGGACTGGCTGGAGAGGAACATGAGTGGGAAAGCCCAGCTCTCTGCCTTGGAGGGTTTATGGTCAGAGAAAACAAAAGCATATCATGCATTTTTTCGCCACTTTTCTCTTAAGAGGGTAAAATACACATCATACATCTTTTTTCCCCCCAGGACCTTACAAATTTTAGCTGTAAATGGTAAAACACATCAATGAATTTCCCCATGAATATTTATTGAAATTTCACTTTTAATACAAAGCCATTTGAAAAGTGAAACTCCAAGGAAAACGCATTTTGTGCAGCCACTGATTTTAAAATATTTACTATGAATATGCTCATCCTAGAAATATTACACACTGCTTTTTATTATTTGTTCTGGATGAAGTTGCAGGGATTTAGCCTAGTTGGTTTTTACAAGCTGACCCTCTGGACAGCATTCAGCTAGATTTCTTTCTAGTCCTTGATTCGCTGGTTTCTAGCAACTGTTCCATAGGTGTCTCTGGGATTCACAAACGGCTAGTCAACGGGGACTAGAGACACACCTGGAGCAGGTAAGCTCTGAAAACAGATAATTAGAGAAGCATGGACACTTGAGCTGGGAGGAGCTTAGAGGTCATCTTGTCCAATGCCCTCACCTATACATAATGGGCCCTTAAAGATTGGATGCCATTTCTCAACCCATCCACTGGACTGGCAAACATGAGGAAGAGTGATAATCCCCAAAGTCCATGAAGACGCAGGGGAATAAGCATTTTATACATTGCTGATGGGAATATGAATTGTTACAGACTTTTTTGAGAGCAGGCCACCAGTATTGATTAAGATTATAAGTACACACACCCTTTGAACCAGCTATTTAACTTTTGGGAATAGAAGATCTATAGATCTATAGATCTAAAAGCACTCGTATAGAAATGCATATGTAGAGTGATGCTTTTTTCAGCATAGTTTGTAGTGGCCCTAACTAGAAATTGCCTGGATATCCATCAAAAGGGCAATGTGTGAGTAAAGTGTTCTCTGATTCCGTAGACTGGTGGTCTCTAAGTATTTTTGATTGCTCATTTAATGATAGCATGCACCTCCCAAATATGGATATTTATTTGCATGTATGAATATCTTAAGTGTAGGATAAACAAATACAAAATAGAGATTTTAAAGAGGTGAGATAAAAATAAAGAGAGATAAAACTTTGAATAGTTTTTCCTTGTGCCAGTGGGGTGTATGCACCCTGTTTTGGAGATCCTTGCTAGAGAATATTATGCTACCTTCCTAAAAGAGTGAAATTGAATTTTGGGGGCCATCATTTGATCTTGCAAAAATGTGATTATACAATGCAAATTGTTCTTCCTTTTTATCTTCCACTAAATGATGCACTATATTCATGGATATAGATATATGGATATAGGCATAGAGACACACACACACACATGCTTTTACATATTCATAGGAATATAGAGAAGAGTGTGAATGGATTACACCAGGCTGTCACTATTGGGACTATATTGGGGGCAGGACAGGAAGGTTTGAAAAGAAAGGAAATTGGTCGGGGGGAAGATATTAAAAAAACTATAGCAGGGGCTTCCCTGGTGGCGCAGTGGTTGAGAGTCCGCCTGCCGATGCAGGGGACGTGGGTTCATGCCCCGGTCCGGGAAGATCCCACATGCCACGGAGCGGCTGGGCCCATAAGCCATGGCCGCTGAGCCTGCACGTCCGGAGCCTGTGCTCCGCAACGGGAAAGGCCACAACAGTGAGAGGCCCGCGTACCGCAAAAAAAAAAAAAAGACTATAGCAAAATGGGGAAATGTTCATAATATAATGCTAAATAAAAAGGAAAGTAAAAGTCTACATTTGTTCCCATAGGTAAAAAAATTAAATTAGCATATGATAAGGGACTAGAAAACTATATGGACAAGTGAGGGTAGTGATTGGATTAGGTGCATAGCTTTTGTCTTGTGTTTTGGTTTTCATTTAACCTCAATATTAACAGCTACCGTCTCGTCTCCCTCTGGGGTATTTACTCCTAGGTTCTCCTTCTCCCAGGACAATGACATCACCCATTGTCCTCTCTGCAGAGACCTTGTGCATGCCGGTGCCCATGCTCCATGGACCCCACGCTCCCGTGGTTTCATTTCACACACCTGGCAGACAGGCTTGTGTCTCTCAGGCCCAAGTCCAAGTGACCAAAATAGAGAATTGGATCACCCCAGCTCAGGTTAGAGAGTCCCAATGAACTCTGGCTGGGAATACAAGGTCGTGAGGTTAAACCCAGATGTCACCTCCACCACCATGTTTGAGTGATAGAGAAGGGGATGGAATCTCCCACAGATGGATGGAAGTGGCCCAGACAGTTCTGTAGCCCAAATTCTGCAGATCCCAGGTCTGGTGAGCTTTCCCTCCTCAGAGTTGTCTTTTTTTTTTTTTTTTTTTTTTTTTTTTTGCTGTACGTGGGCCTCTCACTGTTGTGGCCTCTCCCGTTGCGGAGCACAGGCTCCGGACGCGCAGGCTCAATGGCCATGGCTCACGGGCCCAACCGCTCCGCGGCATGTGGGATCTTCCCAGACCGGGGCACGAACCCGTGTCCCCTGCATCGGCAGGCGGACTCTCAACCACTGCGCCACCAGGGAAGCCCTCAGAGTTGTCTTATTCTCCACATCCGAGGACTAGCTCAGTGATTTATGGGGTTAGGACATGCAAGAGGTATCAAACAGGGCATTTCTGTGGGAAAATGGCAGAGTAATTCACAGAAACAGAGTGTGGGTGTTTAAAGGAGTGAGAATAGATGAGCGTGTCTCTGGATTATTTCCATCTGTTGTTCTTCTGCAATCAAAAATCTGCATAAAACATTTCACTTATGGAACCCACTGTCCAGTGCAGCTGTCAGATCTGAGGGTTTGCTGGCATCCTTTGCATCAAACATCCTCTTCCTGGTCCCATGACTTGGCCTGACCCTGAGCAGCAAAATAACCTCAGCCCAGTGATAAGAAAGACAGAGAAGGTTTGGGCAGAGGGTCCTTGGACGGGGCAGCCATGGTTGGATAAGCCCTGCTTGGTGCTCTGAGGGGTGGGAGACGAAGTCAGGTCCAGGATGCTTCCTCAAT
Organism: Hyperoodon ampullatus; assembly: GCF_949752795.1. Taxonomy (NCBI): domain Eukaryota; kingdom Metazoa; phylum Chordata; class Mammalia; order Artiodactyla; family Ziphiidae; genus Hyperoodon; species Hyperoodon ampullatus. The sequence continues at coordinate 40,658,892 of NC_136932.1, read as the reverse complement.
CAGAACTCAGTGGTGTCCGAGATGGTCCCACTGTCCTTGGCTACTGGGCCGTTGGAAGGGAAAATTGAATTATAATCCTAACATGCTTGGTACATCTGAAAATGTGTCATAGTAATTAAATGCTAATAAGGTGAGGGAGAATAAATGGTTAGTTTCCTTAAAGATTACACTCCACCACCCAAGGTCAGGTGGAAATTATAAGTAATGTAGTGGTGTAGTCAGATCACTCCGGCTGAATAAAAGTCACGATGAAGGCAAGGAGTCATTCAGTTTTCTATATTTGAACATCTCATTAGTGTCTGTGTCATTCAAAGACGTATTGGGTGGCAGAAAGGTGACATTTAAGGCCTCTCATGGAAAGCCAAGCCCTTAATTATCTGATGGAGGTTAATGTGGCCATGGAACAGGGGAAGCCTGGGCAGAACAGGGAGTAATGGATTATGCTAAGAGCTGGTTTCATGGGTGAGCCCAAGGAGTGGACCATCCCATTAGGATGTCTGACCAGAGTTTTCCTGACTTGTTGGTTCCCTGCCAGGCTGAATGTGGGGACCAGGACAGTTCTCCTTGGTATCAAGAAGTGATGCCTGTGATTTTAAGGGAGGAGACGGCAGGAAACGAGCCCTCACCGTTAACAGTGATGTAGGCAGGAGCCCCGCCAGCCTGTGGGTCTAGGGAAGCATTGCTGAGGATGCTGAGGGCTGTGATGTGGCTCTGTGCTGGGGAGACACCAAGCAGAAGCAGCAGCGGGGCGGACTGTGAAGGGACTGGCTCAATGGTAGAAGGTCCTCCACTGGAGCTGGCGGGCAGCTACAAAACGGCTCCCACATGATTTCACCTTTTGGTATTCATGCCCCTATATACTCCCCTCCCCTGGATGTAGGCTGAACCTACTGACATGCTTCTAACAAATACAATACAGTAAAAGTGATGGGATGTGATTTCCAAGATTAGGTTACAAAAACTGTGACTTCTAACAAATACAATACAGTAAAAGTGATGGGATGTGATTTCCCAGATTAGGTTACAAAAACTGTGACTTCTATCTTTTTTTTTTTTTTTTTTTTGCAGTACGCGGGCCTCTCGCTGTTGTGGCCTCTCCCGTTGTGGAGCACAGGCTCTGGACGCGCAGCCTCAGTGGCTATGGCTCACGGGCCCAGCCGCTCCGCGGCATGTGGGATCTTCCCAGACCAGGGCACGAACCCGCGTCCCCTGCATCGGCAGGCGGACTCTCAACCACTGCGCCACCAGGGAAGCCCTGTGACTTCTATCTTGTTCACAGTCTCTTTAGGTCTTCTCACATTCTCACTCTGATGAATCAAGCCTTACGGAGAAGCTCACATGGCAAGGTACCAAGTGTGGCCTCTGGCCAACAGCCAGCGAGAAACTGAGGTCCTCGGTCCAACAGCCCATGGAAAACTGAATTCTGCCAATGACGACATGAAGGAGCTTGGAACTGAGTCCTCTCCCAGCTGAACCCTCAGATGAGACTGCAGCCCAGCCAACTTCTTGGTTGCAGCCTCATGAGAGTCCTTGAGCGGGAGGACCCCGTTAAGCTGTGCCTGGATTCCTGACCCAGAGGAACTCTTAGTTGATGAATGTTTCTTTAAAGTTGTGGCTCTAAGCTATGCCTAAATTTGGTGGTAATTTGTCACATGCTGATAGATAATGGATACAGTGAGCTTTAGACTCTATAAGGCTGCTGGGTCAAGGAGCTCCAGGCTGCCTAGGAGGCAGACTCTCCTTGTTCTGTCTCTGCATTTCTCACCCTTGCGCCATCTCATAGAGAGAAAGGCTCTACTTCACCTAACTTGGGAAGTGGGGCTGGGAGAGAAACCTTCATCATTTCCTGCCTGAGCCAGGGCATGGGAGTCGGTCCAGGGAGGATATCCCCTCCATCCTTCCCTCTCTTGCCACCCATCCAGACACACTCTTCCCCTTCTATTGCTCTCAGGAGAAACAGGCAGGGTGAGGGGGTGTTCTGTGTGCTACACCTTGGAGCCTCCAATAGAAAGGAGGTTTTTATTTAGAAGAAAGACGTTTTGCTAGAGGTTTAATGATTACCTTTAAGGAATGAGCTGCAGATCTGGAGGAGGTAGAGAAGCTACCTGTCCCAAGGCAAACAAGAATGGCGTCCACCGGCAGTGGAGGCTCCCATGGGGAGCAAAGGTGGGGATGACGCCATTAGACCATTTACCTGAACATCCAGGGAAGAGCTTTTGACAAGAATCCTGCCAGTTTGTCTCCTGTTCTTCTCTATGAGTCAGGTGCAGATGGTTGACTGAGGACTTATGTAACAGTTCAAAACAACTCTCCAGTGGAATTTGGGGGCTACCATATTTCTTCCCCTTTTTTTTACCTGTGGCACTGAATGCTTATAGATCAATCCAGTCCCCAGGCGTCTCAACAAACAGGGGATGGAAAAATTCAACAAGTGTCTCAGCAACATCTCCTCAGCTCACAAATAGGAAGAACAGGGTATTATTTTCCAGGAAGATGTTGTTTTCCTGGAAACGTTACAAACCAGGCGATCTAAGATTTCCATGCATCCTCCTTCCTTCCGCTAATGTTTCCTGTGCCTCTTGGGTATCAGGTCCTGGGCTAAGGGCTGAGGTTCCAAAGATAGATACTGTTCCTGTCTTCACTGGTTTAAAAGCCAGTGAAAAAATACATAAATATAGCCTTTCAAGTGAATGAAAAAATGTTGGTGAATTGATTATCAAATTCAAAAAAAGAAGAATGGAAGGAATAAACAAAAATTATTTGATAGTGAGAGGATTTTATTTTTCCTCTTTTCCATTTTGGAGGAGGCCTGACAAAGACTGGCTTCTCAGGTATCCAGGCTCTTGTCACTTGTAGTGGTCAGGATGGCTGGCATGTGATTCAAAGGGGCAGCTGTTTGTCAGCAACTGCAGCGCACACCTGCACAAACACATATACATAAACGCACAGACTGCTGGGCTCAGGTCCACCAAAGATGCTTATCTATTAATATCTGGGAGGAGCAGGGGCTTTCTGTTGCCTCAGGTGCTGGTAACTTAGGATGAAAACTCTGGGTTCCTATCTTGTGCCAATTACGGTGCCTCTCTTTAACCCCAGTCCTTTGGAAAGTGCTGTTCCCTCTGAGCAGATTTTCAAGGACTGGGGATGCCTGATAAATGGCCCTTAATATTGAACTCAGGTGCTCACCAAAAAGTACCTTGGCAAAGAATTAGCAGTGAAACAAAAGGAGTCGCTTCCAAATGAGCTGAATGTGCACACTTGCCTCATTTTCAGCAACTTGTGGAAGAGTTATAGGGATGCAGTACAGGGGCAGTCACGTGGTTTGTGGGGAAGGAGCCCACATTCCGGCCCTCGTTCCCCCACCCATTCTCACAGCCTAACCTCGTAGGAAACCCTGGGGACAAATATACTCACATCGATTTCCTGGGACTCTTGACTCCATCTACATATTTTCTGGACCTCTGTCCTGCACACTGTGTTATGGTCAGATTTTCCAAGGAGAGTTTGAAGATAAGGGCCACATATAACTCCCTTTGTCCCTCCAATTTTTAGCACACAGTAGGGTTAAAGAGGTTAAAACAGAGGAGGGGACCTCTCAGTGGCATCATCCCACCTCTCCGCCGATGGCAGCGATTCTGCTTTGCCCCAAGCTTGCGTGTCCAGCTCAGCAAAACCAAAGCGGTAGGGCTAAGCATACTTACCCACCTTTGAAGGCAGTTTACTGCCCATCAGCTGTTACCTGAAAATGTCCCTCAAAGGGAGTCTCACACTCGATCCAAGTAACTTGTCAAAGCATTCCTTCCAACACGACATCATATTCTCCATGAAAGGAGTTATGGTAAATAGAACAGGACCACGGTTTTATAATCATCACAGATTACTATCCCAGCCCTCTCATCTGTCAAGTGGAGATAATCACATAGCATCGGTTAAGGATTAAAGGAGACAACTTCTAGTGTGGGCTGGGCAATCAAGAGGAATGATTTTCTCAGGATATGCAGGTGACCTCATAATGTACTGACTTAAAAATGCTACTTGTCCTGGCTGACAGAGCACAGCTTCCTACTGAGGATTTCACACCCACCCCCCATTCCCGTAAAAAGCAACTTCCTAATCTGACAGCTCATTCTTGTCCCAGCCTCCGTCTTTATCTACTTCAGCCATAGAGACAGAGAATATCAGAACCCCAGGGCCTCTCAACCCAAGCCCTTTGTACACAGCTCTGGGTTGTAAGTAACAGAAACCAGACTCAACCCAACTTAAACAATAAAGGGACTATATTGGCTCATGTAACAAAACCATCCACAGACAGGGCCAATCACAGGCAAAGCTAGATCCTGCACTTAACAGTGTCACCAAGGACCTGGTTTCCTTCCCTCCTGACTCTCCCTTCAGTTATCAGCTTCGTGCTGGGAGTGGTCCTGCCCCAGGATCGCAAGACAGCTGCCATCAAGACCCAGGATTACCTACTTCCTCGTTCACATCCAGCAGAGTGTATAAAAACATTCCCAGAAAAAGTCTTGAAATTCCATCTGGTTCCATTGCCTTAGCTCATATGACCATACCTGAACAAATCACTGTAGCCAGAGAGATGGGGTGTGGTGTGGGCTTAGTCTAGGTCATGCGTCCCACCCCAGAAGTGATGGTAGAGACAGCTCCAGCAGATCATAACCCGCCCCTGCCAACAGACATCAGGGTCTGCTGGGAAAGGAAATGGGGGAATGAACATTGGACATGCAACCAACAACCTTGTTCAGGCCAACTCAGCAAATACTGAGTGGTCATCAACGTGGGTTCAGACCAATCAATTTCTCCCTAAACGCTAATGAACTACTTCGGAGGCATCACATTTTAAACACCTCCAACAAATTTCCAGCCAAAAGAAATCAAACTTCAGCCCCAAGAATTCTTGCAACCACAAAGATCAATCCCAGCACTTCCATCTCCCCTCTTGGGACCCCCTAAAAACCAAGTAGCTCCTGCTACTTTTAAAGGGAAAAAATGCATTCTGATATGCAAACATTATTGCATATTCATGCACTCAAAATCTAATTTTAGGGGCTTCCCTGGTGGCGCAGTGGTTGAGAGTCCGCCTGCCGATGCAGGGGACACGGGTTCGTGCCCCGGTCCGGGAGGATCCCACGTGCCGCGGAGCAGCTGGGCCCGTGAGCCATGGCCGCAGAGCCTGCGAGTCCGGAGCCTGTGCTCTGCAACGGGAGAGGCCACAACAATGAGAGGCCCGCGTACCACAAAAAAAAAAAAAAAAAAAAAAAAAAAAAATCTAATTTTAACCCTAAGAGACTTCATTATAGGATGCTCACATAAGTAAGCAGCTTTCTTCCCAGGGTTTGGAAGCCTGTCTATTCTTCTCTCTCATTTACACATCACTGTGATTATCAGAATGAGTTTTAGTTTTTTAAAATTATATGTTTTGGTTTTTCCAAATTGATCCACAACGGGAGGTGAAATCCATGAGAATTACATGTTTTAACACAGGTTTGTGTAACTCCACAGCCTTACTATTAAAGTTGGAATCTGTAGACAGTCAAGGTTTCCCTGTTCTGGTCTGATTGGTTCCTGATGCATTTGTCACGCTTCTAAATACAGAGCCTCTTTTACTCTGTGGCTGGTTGGGACAGTGTCCTCTTCATGGAGAAGCTAAGAGCTATAGATGAGACCTAACGTGGAGAGAGACAAGTGGACTTTCCCAAAAGGACAAACTCCCTTCCTGTGTTTCTCAGGAGCTGGGCGACAGCTGCTGAGAACCATCCACGCACAGGGCCTTAGCACCTCCTCACCCAGCGTCTGGGAGCACGTGCCAGGGGTCAGGTGCCTTGCTGGGTGGACTGACTCAACATGATCTGGATGCACCCAGATCCCATCATTCCACTCATCTGTGTGCCTGGCTAAGGTGCAAAGGAAACTACAAGGCTGTTTGAGCATGTGGCCCTCCACCTGGAAGGAGAGGAGGTTTCTGGGTACCTGGCAGCAGGGAACAGACTCACGCATCTACCAGGAAGAACGAGCCAGTGCCGCTGTTCTCCTGACCCCCTGGGGTGATGGGGGAAGCCCAGGGGGCCAGGCCGTGGCTGCAGTCCTGGTCGGTCCTTCAGCTACTCCACTGCCCCTCACAGACTCCTTGGCATAGGAGTCTTCTCCCTGGAGGTCGTCTGGGTGGCCAGGACAGTGAGGGCCAGAGCCAGGAAGCCAGTCTCCGGAGGAGGCCAGCTTCCCTATTCTCCATCACTCAGTGCTACGGTCTCCTATGAGACTTTAGGTTTGCTCTGGGATGCAGGTATCCCCTGGCCTCCCTTCCAAGGCAGTGTGGAAGCTCCTGGTGGGTTTCAATTACACCTACAACTCAGGAGAACTGGCCTCATCAGGGGCCGTCACAGACTTGGCCACAGAGCCATGCTGTATCAATAATTGTTTACGAAGACCCTGGCGTTTCCAGCTTTGAGCTGAGCCGAGTGATGCTTTAGGAGGATCTAAAACAGCATCGGCATCAGTGTGGGTTTGGGGGAGCCTCAGGAAGAACTTGGAGGCCACCAGGAACAGATACTCAAGGCCATTCACTGGCAAAACCGAAGGCGTGGGAGGCTTCCCCCTGAGGAAGGACAGGTCCGCCAGGCCTCCAGGCCCTGCCTTCCCCACTGGGAGTGGCCCTCAGCTCCCACTGCCAGCCAGGGAGCGGAGGGTCTGACATACCCATGCCCGGCTTTCCCAAACCCCTCACCCCCTTTTCTCCTGCTGATGCAGAGGTCAGACCAGCAGGCCCAGCGCAGGCCTGGAGAAGCTGCAGTGGGGCTCAGGGGCTGCCCAAGTTCAGGCCCGTCCACATTCCTCCCTCGCAGGGGTCAGTGTGCAGCCGAGCTCTCCGCAGCCCACCTTGGGTCTCAGCTGTCCTGGGCTGTGCTCCTGGGCTCAACCCCACCCTCCAGACGTGAGCCCCCTGGTCTCCACAGCCTCATTTCTGAGCCCAAGACATGTAGCAAAGGGCGACCCAAGAAGGTAATTAATGGGCTTCCCTGGTGGTGCAGTGGTTGAGAGTCCGCCTGCCGATGCAGGGGACACGGGTTCGAGCCCCAGTCTGGGAAGATCCCACATGCCGCGGAGCGGCTGGGCCCGTGAGCCATGGCCACTGAGCCAGCGCATCCGGAGCCTGTGCTCCGCAACCGGAGAGGCCACAATAGTGAGAGGCCCGCGTACCGCAAAAAAAAAAAAAAAAAACAAAGGTAATTAGCATCAGCACCTCTGCCCCTCCCAGGCTGAGCACTAAGTGGCTGCAAGGAGGGTCCCTTTCTGTGTCGCCTCCTCTGTCCTCACCCACCCACTCCTATCCTCCTGCTGCACAGACTCAGACACACGGCCCACACCCACTCACCTCTTCTGCAAAACATACAAGTGTTTTCCAAGCCTCTGAGCCTTTGTACATGCTGTTCCCTCTGCCTCAATTACCCTTCCCCTCTGCGTGGCTGGAATAATTCCTACAGGTTCCTCAAGACCAGTTCAAAGCCACTGTGATGCATTCCCTGACCCCCTGGGAGCCCGCACAGCACACACACTCCTCTGTCACTGGGTTTCTCACTCCCATGTGTGACAACCCCTCCCCAATCCCCACTAGACAGTGAAGGGAGGGGACCTTATGAATCCACCTTCTAAGGAGGCCCGTAGGCTTGTACACAGCAGCAGGCATCAGCGCCCGGGAGTTCCCTTCCCTTTCTGGGATGAACGAGTGGGAAAGATGTCAGCCTCGCAGAAAACAGAGACAGAGGGTGTGACAAAGAGGCCCAGTGACAGGAAGTGGTGGGTGAATAACAGAGAGAGAGGGCTGGGCCCGTGGGGGTCAGACAGAAGCTGCAGCCTTGTTGACAGGCCATGCCACCCCCCTTCCTCATGAACCCAGGGGCGACCCCGTGGAGAGCAGGGGCCCGTCAAGATGGGGGGACAGCCAGCCCCAGTGGCACCCAAGACTCATCCCTCCCAGATCTAACCATGCCCACCCCAAGCCCCCTTCTGCTGGCATTGCTGGCGTACAGGGTCCCCAGGTCTGGGGCTCCCCTGGAGGCCCAGCCCCTTCCCTGCCCTGCTGTCTCCTCGCCCCCACACCCTGCTTCTGGGACATGGCCCGAGTCCCCAGCTTTATGGGGACAGTCGGAGAAAGAAGCCAGGCAAGGAGGCGCCCACTCCAGGGAGTGCTGATATTGGACGGGGGGTCGGGGGTGCACAGAACTTGTGGCCGGTCCTGAGGTGCGAGGTTTGTGTGGGCAGCTCCGCTCCACCCGTGGTGCCACCAGCCCACCCCCAGCGAAGGGAGAGGCAGGACCGCAAAGCTGGCGGGGCCCGGTCATCGCACCACACACACTGTGGGACGCAGGCGCATGGTCAGGGCTGCCTGGCCCGGCGGGCACAGGCTGTGAGCCCATCTCCAGGCCGGGCTCCCAGGTCCTCAGAGCACTAAGCTCGCCCAGCCCAGTATCCCCCAGTCAAAGCCCCTGAGCAGCAAGCCTGCACTGGGTTGGAAACAGGAAGCCCGGGGCCTCCGAGAGCCCCGGGTGCACGTGTGTGTCAGTGTGTGGGAGAGACGGACAGGCAGCCCCTAGGAACGCACAACCTGGCGTCTGCACGCCTGCATCAACGTTTGCGTCTGCAAGTCTGGGAGTGTCTGGCACAGCCGGGGTGGTGGCTTAGGCGCGTTAGGGCACCGTGAGCAGCGAGTGGCAGGTCTAAGCGGGTCTGGCTAGGAGTGCGTGTCCCCTTGCGTCCATCCTGTGACATCGGGTCCGCCTGGCCGGGGCTCACGTCCAGTCTCCCCGTGCAGGAGGCAGGCAGCCCCGGGTTGCGGGGGGGACCTCCCTGCAGGTGGCTTCGGCACCCGAGCATCCCAGGGGGGCACCCGAGCGCTTGAGCACGTGTGTAGCCCCGCAGGGGCGGCCGGCTCCCAGCGGGGTGGGCAGAGCGGGCCGGGGCCTATCATCTGGGCACGTACTCCCGGGGCAGCCCGGCCCAGTTGTGGTCACGCAGGGCCCGGTCCACCGTCCGGATGTAGCCGTTGATCAGGTCCTTCATTGCGGGGGTGAAGGGCTCGAGGTCGTGCGGGCGCCGGCCGCGCCGCCGGAAGCTGCCCTCCTTGTTGTTCTCCACGCAGAGCAGGCGTTCCTCGCTCACGGACACGTTGAGGAAGGCCACCATCTCCCGCAGCGTGGGCACCAGGCTGCGCCTCAGCTGTTCGTAGTGCACCACCAGCAGCCGCTTGCCGTACTTGAGCCAGTCCAGCACGTGCGAGGACCACCAGGACGCGTAGCTGTTGACAAAGTCCGGCCACTCTGGGTGGGAGAGAAGGGGCGCCGTGTCAGGGCCCGGCCCCGGTGGGGCTGCTGGCCTCCTGGGGGCCAGGATGCTCCATCGTCCGCCACCCAGGGCCGACCTACCCGATCTCCCACGGAGGAAGGCCCTCTTGGTGACCTCGTGTAGGGGAGGCTTACTATCAGGCTGGGCTCTGAAGAGCTGCAAGCCTGCCTGGGAGCTGTGACCTCAGGTCCACCTTCCCCCAGCAGTTTCCTTGGAAACACACCAAGTTAAGACGAACGGGGACTGTGCGTTCCAAGAACTGGTTCTCTCTCTGGTGGACCTTGCCCTCTGGGACTGGCCCTGCATGGCGAGAGCCCAGGGTCTCGGGCCTATGGGACATAGTGGAGTTCAAGACGACCAAGGCAGGGCCTCTCTGTCGAGATGACCCTCGGTTCACCTTGATGTTGCCCTGGCAGCTCTGCACATCCAGTCTGGGTCATGGGGGCCGAGCAGTGTGTGTGTGGCAGCTTCTGTGCCTCCTAGTCAGATGAAGACGCTGTGCAGGCCGGATTTCCTGTCCCAGGGCCTCCTACACAGCTACGTGAATGGGGTGCCTAATCGATGCTTCTTGTGTCTTGTGGGTGTGATCGCTGGTTTAACCAGTGACGTACAATGAGGCCACAGACGGGGCCGCTGCAACAATCTCTGGCAGGTGAGCTGCTCCATGAGGTTTTTTTTCAGCAAATTTAGAAATGTGGTGGGTCTTTTTTTTAAGTGGGGAGAAGGGTGCAAATGTCAAGAATCACCCCAACAAAAATAGCTTCCATAATTGGGCTATTAAGACACCTCAAATGCTGTGGGAAGCATCTGCTTTCTCTAATCTTCACAACGACCCTAGGAGATAGGACCACCCTTGTTTTTAAGGTGAGAAAACCGAGGCTCAGAAGACAAGGTCTGCAGCTTGCCTGGGATCACTGGGCTGGTAAGAGACCCAGGAGGGATCAGAGCTCAGCCTGCCTGCGTCCTCAAGGGGAGTCAGCAGGAGGGCAGGGGTGGCTGACAGGGGCTGCTCTAAAGGGAGGGTGATAGGAAGAGGGGGGGACACCCACCAGCCTCAGCTGATCCGGAGTCACACAGGGATGGAAGCACAAGCCTGCCCAGCCTCAGGCCCCGTGTCTCATCATGCCGCCCACTCTGCTGGACACAGCTGTATTTCTGATGGCTTCATTTTATATCACTCACTATCCTGACTCGTGTTTCTTTAATTCATTGCCCAAAGGCTAGAGACTGTTCATGCCTTGAGGGCAGAGACTGTGACCCCTGTAGCCTGGGCTCCTGGCACCTTGCCCAGTGCCTGGCACATAGTAGGACTTCAGCAAGCGTGTATCAGCAGACTGACCCCACGAATAAAGTTGCAACCGTTCCCCCACCCCGCCGGCCCCTTCTGCTCACCTTTGCTCTTCCAGTTGCGGTCAGCTGCGTAGCCCAGGTGCCCGGCGCATTTCCTGTTGAACTCGGCCACCAGGGACCTGTACGGGTTCCGGATCAGCAGGATGGCCGAGTCGAACATCTCAATCTCCCTCCTGCCACTCTCGTGGGTCTTCACGCAGATGGTGCGCCGGCTCCTCCAGTGGTCCTTCTCGCCCTTGAACCCTGCCCAGGAGAAAGGCATCGTGGAGCCCCTGCTGCCACGGCAGCAGACAGGTCTGAACACCAACCTGCACCCCTGAGGGAGAACTGACATTAGGGGCACAGCAGAAGGCACTGGGATGGCCTGTGGATGGATGGTAGGGCCTGACCCTGCCCAAGAGACAGTGAGAGCAGGAGGCATCTAAGTGGGGAAAGGTGGCGTCTGTAAGAGAAAGAAGATAAGGCACCTCCTGTAGATCCCAGAAGTCAGGAGGCAGAGCCCGACCATGCCCTCTCTCTAGACACTGTAGATGCATCCATTTGGGCATCTGCATGGCTGTGTCACATGAGCATTGCAAATAACCCTGTGAGTTGACCACAGCGGCAGGCATAGTCAGATGAAGACACTGAGGCTCAGAGTGGGTACGTGACTTGCTCAAGATCACACAGCACCACAGCATCAAAGCCAGGGCTCTCTCCACGTGGCTTTGTGTGTCCCTGCGAGGCTTCTGTCTTCTACTCACCTCCCCACAGAAGGGGCAGGATCCCCATCATCAGGCTCAAGGGCAGTCAGCAGCTGTAGCCCCACCCTCTGACCTCATGCCACAGTCCTGTAACTGGGCTCCAGTCTCGCATCTGTGGAGACTCTACCCATCCCTACACAGAGTCACACATTTAACAACAAATGTCATTGTGTGCCCGTTCTGCGTTGCACTTTACACTGGGGATAAAGGGGTAAAACTCAGACCCTGTCTTTAAGCTTACAGTCTAGTGGGGGGATAGCCCAAGTGTAATACAGAGCATAGGGGCTTATGGGACCAAAGAGTAAGGGGGACTAGTTTGGGAGTGTAGTGGGATGTCACAGAAGGCTTCCTGCAAAGATGTCCCCTGAACCTGGTCTCCTGGCCACATCTCAACATAGCCCATGCCATCCAGCTCTGGCGACAAGCTCCAAAATTGCCCACGAGCTTGCCTCAGGCTCTTGGAAACATAAATGAGTCCCATCCCCCCACTCCCCTTCATGAATGGTTGGGAAGTATTTGTATCTACAGCAAGTCTTTGATGCGTGGAAAATGCAAGTGTCCTTTGAGTCTGTAAGTCCGGGGTCACCAGCTGAAACTCAACACATGTTTCAAATTCATCTCTGCCGTGGGCCAAACACCAAAAGTCTTTGATTCATTCTGTCAAACAGCTGGGAAGTTCCAGGAAAGAATGAGTCAAACCATGAGCTAAGTAAACATGAGATCTGGTCTCTGACACCCTGAGGCCCAGGGTGCCTTTTGTACTGCCTTGGCCTGTTTCAACAGGCACCACTTTTCCTTATAACTCAGACCATGCTCACCCATGACGGTTTGGCATTTTGGCATTGGAGCTTCCTTGCGAATTTCACGTGTGTGTGTGTGTGTGTGTGTGTGTGTGTGACTGCTCTGACAGTGCTCTGAGGCCAGTGGCTACATCTAAGCAGTCTCGTAAGGCTCAAAGATGCATCGGGGCGGGCTTCCCTGGTGGCGCAGTGGTTGGGAGTCCGCCTGCCGATGCAGGGGACATGGGTTCGTGTCCCAGTCCGGGAGGATCCCACTTGCCGCGGAGCGGCTGGGCCCGTGAGCCATGGCCGCTGAGCCTGCGCATCCGGAGCCTGTGTTCCGCGCGGGAGAGGCCACGGCAGTGAGAGACCCGCGTACCGCAAAAAAAAAAAAAAAAGATGCATCGGGGATCTCTAAAGCCATTCTGAGGCAGTGTCGACCCAATCCTTATTATGCCCAGCTATCGAGCCATTGGGCCACTTAGCCATTTGTAGACTGAGACAGCCAGCTGTTTGCATAAGGTAAAGGCCTTCTTTCTAGATGAATACGGTGGGTAGCTGCAGCCTGTACACATTAGGTGGTTCCCAGGGGACTAGGTGCCAGAGTGGGCAGGACCATGTGCTTCATCTGGCCACTTCAACTGTAGCTGCCATAACACTCAAGCCTCCCAGGGGTGATGAAACTGGGTTATATGGACACTCTTGGCTTTTTCCCAACCAGACCAAGATTGCTCTGGGTGATTCTAGAACCCGCTGCCCACCTCAGGAAGTTTGTGTTTTCTCTAGGATGTTACTGATAGTATCCTCTTTTCCTCAACCAAACTCTAAGAATCCCAGAGAAACTGTTGTAACACTTGACAACAGAGAAATATATTTCACCAAATATAGATCCCACTTGGCTTATCTGAGGTTCTTAGTCTTAAACAGTGCACAGATTTGAGCCATTTTAAAGTTCATTTACTTGATATAATGAGGCCTCTTATTCTACAAGAGAAATATTAGAAATCATTAAACTCTTGAAGATTTTTGGACCTCGTTTTTAAAAATCGTATTTTGATAAGCTACACTTGCCTCAAAAAAAAAGAAAAAAGAAATGAACACATGAAATCAGTTTCCCCTAATTATTGAGGGTTCTAAAAATTAAGGAAAATTCAAGAAATGTTTACAGAGAGGGAATCTAAGCTACTGGGCTTTCCCTTTGAATCCAGAACAGATCTTGTGAATTTTCTCTCAAAGTGTGGTCCTAGGGCTGGCTGTGTGAGCACCACCTAGGAGCTCGTTAGAAATGCCAATTCCTAGGCCCCATCTCAGATCGACTAAATCACACTCTCTTGGTGGAGGGGGGGCGTGCAAACCAGGAAGCTATGTTGAATTCATAAGCCCTCAAGGTGACGCTTCTGTGCGTTCAAGTTTGAGAAGCACAGCTCTAGTGCTCCGAGGAGGAGCTGGGCTGGAGAAGCTGCAGTCTGGGCGCTGGGAACTGCCTTCCTCCCTGCCCTGCAGCCTTCACTAACCTTTGTTGTAGAGAGTTCCATCAAAGTAGTAGCTCCCTGTGTAGAAGCCGGTGGCGTGCTCGATGAGGTGCCGCGCCCATGTGTTCCCGGCTCCCGGGAAGCTCGACAGAGCCACGAACACTTTGGATTTGGTGGGCAGGAATCTCCGGTCCGTGCACCGGGTATCTGAAAGTCCAGAAGTCGTCTCAGGGTTACCCACCTCCACTGCGACTCCCAGACTCTCTCAGACTTCCCTAGATAGGAAATGCCAACCCAAGACTCCCACTGGGAGATGAATGGGAAAACTGAGGCCCAAAAAGGGGAAGGGATTTGCCACCTGGACCTTGGCTGCACGGGTCCGCGGCTGGCCAGAGAAAGCCCCAGTGATGACGAGACCTCCCAGTGTAAGAGCCTGGTGGGAATCAGCGTCCTGCAGACTCCCAAGGTCAGCTGGGGCAGACCTGCTTCTCACACAAGGAAGATGCTGGAGCCTGGGCACACAGCCTGGGTGACTTACTGGTCCCCAGGTCCTGGACTGGCTCAGGGAGGCCCCCGTGGCCACTGGGCTGCCATGTCACCCAGCCAGTGGTGACCCTGCCACTGCTATCCCTCTGGACCCTGCCTCTCTGCTCGTCCTTAAACCACCTTCATCCCCAGAGAGACTCAGATAAAGGTCAGGTGCTCTTCAAACCGAGCCCCGCATCCTGTGTCCTGCCTCCAGGGATGGTGGAGGCCTCCTGTTCCCGTTATCCCAAGATAGGACCACCCACCAAGACACCTTCCCCGCCCCAGGACCGCATACTCAGTCCAAACCCCCAGACCAAGTGCCAAAACCAGTGGTAGACACAGGAGGAGGGCCCTGCATGCCTGTCCACCTCCGGGGCAGAACTCACCCTGCACGGGCGTCTGGTAGACCTCACAGTACTCCGCTAGCCTTTGGGCCTCAGACTCCTGGCCACACAGCGAGCTGTCCACAGCATCCCGCAGGTTGAACTGGGGGGTGGGGTAAGCACAGTAGCACTCCCAGCCCCTGAGGATGGCCAAGGGGAACTCCTGCCAGGGAAGGAGAGAAAGAAAAGCATCTTGGGTGAATGTAGGAGCCATGCCCCCGCTGCTCAGGGACCAGGGTGAGCACGGGGGATGTCCTGCCAGCTGCATGGGATCTACAGGGGTGTCTGTCCATCCTTCCAGCGCTGGGCTCTGGACCCAAACCCAGGGGAGACAAAGCTCAATGAGACGGGACCTCTGCCCTCTAGCAGCTCACCGCTGGCCAGTGACGAGTCCACTGTTTTTTGTTTGTTTGGTTGGTTTTGTTTTTTATAATTACAGTCTTTATTTATGTAACTGGTCACATAGTCATAGCTGGTATTTATAACTACCTTCTTCTATTACCCATTCTTTATATGTGTGTGTGTGTGTGTGTGTGTATAAATTTTTTTTTTGCCACACCACACGGCATGCAGAACTTCCCCAACCAGGGATCGAACCCGTGCCCCCTGCAGTGGAGTCTTAATCACTGGACCACCAGGGAAGTCCAGAAAAGTCCACTGTTAATAGCACCGGTGCTATTACAGAGGGGTGACTCCACTGGGGGGACTGGACCTGGATTTTGGAGACATCTAGGGGGTCAGTCAGGAGTGCCGGGGAGGGAACAGCATTCCAGGTGGGGAAACCACATGTGTCTGGGTTAGAATGGGACAGAAAGGCCCACCCAGGGCAGCTCAGCATTCAACATCTTTAACCAACAGACTGTGAGCCCCCAGTGAGGTCTAGAATTCCCGCCAGCCCTCCCTGGAAAGAGACAGACCTAACCCCTGCTTCTGCAGTCCTGCTGCAGGGTGGGGTGCTGGGCCGGTGACAAATTCCCACACAGCATCTCTCCAGGACAGGAGGGGCGGGCAAGGTCAGGCCTTGACCGCTCCGAGGTGCTCAGGCTGATGGGGGCTTCCTTAAATTGGAGGGCCCCTGCCAGGGTTAGAAGGCCAAGCCAATTCCTGGCAGTTTTTGTTTTTGTTTTTGCAGTATGCAGGCCTCTCACTGTTGTGGCCTCTCCCGTTGCGGATCACAGGCTCCGGACGCGCAGGCTCAGCGGCCATGGCTCACGGGCCCAGCCGCTCCGCGGCACGTGGGATCTTCCCGGACCGGGGCACGAACCCATGTCCCCTGCATCGGCAGGCGGACTCTCAACCACTGCGCCACCAGGGAAGCCCTTCCTGGCAGTTTTTTACATATGTTTTCTTGGTTCCCTCTGGGGAGAAGGCTGCACCCACCACACAGCAGCGAGAGCTGGGGCGCTGGCATTGGGAAGGCCTGAATGTGAATTCAGGTTCACAGCCTGGGTAACCTTGAACCTTTCTGCATTTCACCATTGAACAAAAGGAATAAAACCCACCTTGCACATCGGTTGTGAAAACTAGATGAGAAAGGTCCAAATTGCCCAGCGCTGGGCCCAGCACACAGTAGGTGCTTTCTTCATCCTCGGCCTCCTTTCCCTGGTGGGCAATTCCTCCACTCACCTCTCCCACACATTTTACTTGAGCACCTACTATGTACCAGGCACCAGGTAGGACACTCAGCCCCATTCCCACTCTGCCTCTCTGTGCATCTTGCAAACAGGAGATGCGAGGCCCCCTGGAGCACAGAGAGAGGAGAGGAGTCAATGGGGTGTGTGCTTGGGGGCGAGGGAAGCAGTGGGCAGAGAAAACTCGCTGCTAAGGGAAACACTGAACAAACCTTTTTATTTTTTGCCCACAGCAAAAAATCTCATAAATAAATAAAGGAAAATCAATAGTGTCTTCTGAGCGTGGCTTGGCAGAGCCCAGGATCTCGGCGCTCAGAAAAGACAGTGGATGGTGTCCCAGCCAGGGGTGGGTGATGCAGAGCCTGGGGCCGGGTGGTCCCTTAGGAAGTAGGAGGGGAGGCTGCCCCCAGCGGAGGGCTGTTCTCCTAAGCGTAGGTGGGATGCTCTCCCAGAGGCCTCACAGCCCCCACGAAGGCCTCTCCCCACCCCGCTCCTCCTTCATCAAGGCTCAGGGGCAGCTTTGCCTCTGCCAGCCCTGCATCCCTCTCTCAGGGCTGAGCTGCCATGTGGGGACAGGAGAGGATGCTTTCACTATTCTTACACTACACACCCCTACACACACACATACACACACACACACAATCTGCTTCCAGAGCTCAGTGCTCACTTTGGCATTAGAAATGCCCTTAAACATTTTATGGGACCATAAGCAAATCACTTCCCCTTTTGGAACCTTAGTTTCTCCATCTGTAAAATGGACATATTCCTTGAGTTGTCCTGCCTGGAACAGTCGGAGGATCTCATTTCTCTCCCTCTGATCCACCGTGAGGGCCAGTGAGACTAGGACATTTTCCCCCATACCTTTCCTGGACGAGGCTTGAGTTGCAAATTTCTCCCAGGACAGGGGGCTAGCAGTAGGCAGTCATTCTGGGTGTCCATGGGCTCATGTCCAGAGGCACCAGGGAGGAAGCACCCGGTAGGAGAAAAAGCACCAGGTTTACAATCCAACAGACCTGGACTCGAATCCCAGGGCCACAGTTGAATATCTGTATGACCTTGGACCAATCACCACCTGCCC
Organism: Hyperoodon ampullatus; assembly: GCF_949752795.1. Classification (NCBI taxonomy): domain Eukaryota; kingdom Metazoa; phylum Chordata; class Mammalia; order Artiodactyla; family Ziphiidae; genus Hyperoodon; species Hyperoodon ampullatus. Next base: position 40,641,577 of record NC_136932.1, on the reverse strand, counting down.
CCCAAGTCTTGGCTGTCTCATCTGTCATCTGGGGGCAATAATATTCACACCATAGAGTGCTGGGAGAATGAAGGGAGGATGATGCATGAGAAGGACCCAGCACATAGTAAGGGCTCCCTTACTCTTAACTCTTAAGACCTTTAATTGTACTAGAGGCAGGCCCCAGACCACCATCCTGACACGCAGAGTACCTGAGAGTTTGGTTCCTAAAATTCCTCTTTTTGGCTCCCCCTCCAAGGCCCCAAAAGCTCAGGATCAAGCAAAGGTTGGAAGTCCCTCCCCCAAGCAGCACCTGTGGTCCTTAATCTCGATCAGACACATAAAGAAAAGAATCGCTGGGACTTCCCTGGTAGCGCAGTGGTTAAGAATCTGCCTGCCAATGCAGGGGACACGGGTATGATCCCTGGTACGGGAAGATCCCACGTGCCGCGGAGCAACTAAGCCCATACACCACAACTACTGAAGTCCATGCGCCTAGAGCCTGTGCTCCACAACAAGAGAAGCCACTGCAATGAGAAGCCCTTGCACCGCAACGAAGAGTAGCCCCCACTCGCCGCAACTAGAGAAAGCCCGCGTGCAGCAACGAAGACCCAATGCAGCCAAAAAATAAATTTTAAACATATATTAAAAAAAAGAAAAGAATTGCTTTGAGGGCTCAGTGGCCACAATGGGGCCCTAACCCTGGAACCAGGACCCACTCAGCCACAGCTGCCGTCAATGTCGGAGCTGCGGTGATGTCCAGCACAGGCTGCTGGGGCCGCTGGGCCTGGAGTGAGGGGACAAAAGGCTGGACAAACCCCATCAGTACCTCTGGCTAGACTCCACCCACCCTGGGGCCCCCATGTCATTTCTCAACAGAAAGCAAATCTGTGTCCTGACCCTCAATCAGAATGTCGTTGGCTTTCTGGAAGCAAGTTCTCCTGCTGATGTGAGTTAGTGAAAAGCCATCAGAAGAACTGCAACCTCTGGCCTCTCCCACTGCTATCCATCCTCTCCCGAAAAGCCCTCATCCCGTCTCATCCCAGATCAATACCTTCATCGCAGTGAGCAGCGGGAACAAGCAGCCTGGGTACCACGGCGGCGGCAGCAGAGAGCACGCAGCGGTCTGCGTCTGTGTCTCCCACACTTCTACCCACGCTGGCTGTTATGGGCTGAATTGTGTCCCCTAGAATTCATATGTTGATGCCTTAACCCCCAGCACTTCAGAATATGACTGTATTTGGAGACAGGGCCTTTAAAGAGGAAATTAAGTTAAACTGGGGCCATTAGGATGGGCCCCCATCGAATCTGACTGGTGTCGTTTTGAGAAGAGATTAGGACCCAGACACACAGAGATGGAAGAGGAGGCCATTGGCAAGCCAGAGAGACAGGCCTCAGAAGAAACCAACCGTGCCAACACTTTGATCTTAGATTTCTAGCCTCTATAACTGAGAGAAAATAAATTTCTATTGTTTAAGCCACCCAGCGGTCTGTGGGAATTTGTTATGACAGGCCGAGCAAACTAACACTAGCTTTCTTACCAGTCCTTGGCCACTGCAGTCTCGCTCCCACCTCAGGGCCTTTGCACTTGCTGTGCCCTCTGCCTGGAATGTCCTTTCCCAGATACCCTCGCGGCTTTCTCTTTTTAAATTAATTTATTTTATTTATTTATTTTTGGCTGCATTGGGTCTTCGTTGCTGCACGCGGGCTTTCTCTAGTTGCGGCGAGTGGGGGCTACTCTTCGTTGAGGAGTGTGGGCTTCTCATTGCAGTGTCTTCTCTTGTTGCAGAGCACGGGCTCTAGGTGCACGGGCTCCGTAGTTGTGGCTCGTGGGCTCTAGAGCACAGGCTCAGTAGTTGTGGTGCACGGGCTTAGTTGCTCCACAGCATGTGGGATCTTCCCGGACCAGGACTCGAACCCGTGTCCCCTGCATTGGCAGGCGGATTCTTAACCACTGCGCCACCAGGGAAGCCCCCCAGATACCCTCATGGTTTTCTCCCTCACCTTCTGCAAGACCTCTTCTGTGAGGGCTTCCCTGGCCACCCCATTTCGAGTTGCAACAACCCTCCTGCTATCACCGATACACCCAATCCCTTGCTGTGTTTTCTACTTTTGTTTCAGCGGTATAACTTACCTCGATGGAACACTCTGACCCTGAATGTACCACCCAGTCTGTTTTGATGAATGCCTATCAGGATACACACCAGTTTCCTCGGCCCCTTCCCAGTCATACCCTCCTCCCCCAAAGCAACCCCTAGTCTGACTTCCATCATCACAGATGAGTTTTGTCTATTCTAGAATGGCCTATAAATAGAATCACTCAGCACATATTTTCGTGAGTCTGGTTTCTTTCAGAAAAATATTTGTTAAGGCCACCCATGTTGTTTTATCTGGCAGTGGATTGTTGCTTTTTATCGCTGAGTATCATTCCGTGTGTGGACATAACAATTTGTGGACTCCTTCACTTGATGGATCCCTGGGCTGTTTTCAGTTTTTACCTATTACGAATAATGCTGCTCTGAGCATTCTTGGGCAAGACTTTCAGTGGATACACATCTTCGTTTCCAATGGGTAAATATGTAAGGTTCCTGCTTCATTTTTCTCCACGGTGCTTGTCACCATTCAACATACTATATATTTTACCTGCTTTACTGTCTGCCTTTACCCACAAGAATATAAGCCGTGATTTTTGTGTGTCTGGTGTGCTTTGCTGCATTCTCAGTACCTAGAACAAAGTCTAGAACATGCTGGATGCTTAATGAATGTTGGATGGATGAACCAATGAATGAATGAATGTCCTTTCCAGATCCCAACTCTCCCCAGAGTTATTGGCAATAGACTTGGACATGAGCCTTCTGTTGGTCACTTGTGCCCGGCCATGAGTAAAGAGAAGAAAGCCTTCTCCATCTAAGCAAACCCTCCCTGTCAACAGGAACCCCAGGGGACTCTGCCATCTTGAGATTCCTGTTCAGACAAGAACATTTCACCAACACAGTGGAAAAAAAAAAAAAATCTGCTCAGGGCAGGCTGGGTCTGTCTTCCTCCCCGGCGGTAATGGCTGATGTTGATGCCTCACGATCCTGTATCCCAGGGCTGGGGCCAGGCTGCCCCCACCAGTGACCCGAACTTTTTTGCTTCCTTGAGTGGATTAAACTGTCAAGTTCCCGGGTGTTTGCAGAGCAACGGGAGAGCTGCAGACAGTAATGTGGTTTTATTTACAACATAACCTCTTCAGCAACATCATTGGATTCTGAAAACACAGACCAATTTTCAGCCCCTTGGGGATTTCTAAGACATGATTTCCATAAAAATTAAATATTGATGAATCTTATCTCTCTGCCAACCTTGCTGCTCCCCGGTACCTCCACGTCAAGCTGCAGGGAGAGAGAGAGAGAGAGAGACAGAACAAGAGCAAGAGCGAAAGCACAGAGAGAGAGAAGAGGAGAAAATGAACCAAGACAAGGCAGAGAAACAGGAACACAGATGTGATACTGCTTCAAATAGATGAGGAGCTCCGAGGGCAGGGTGGGTGCACACCCTGATCCCAGTACTTTCTCTACAGCCTGAGCCTGGGTGTCCAGGATGGGGGCTCAGGCGGGGACTGGGTCTGCAGTATGTCTGGGCACTCAGCCTGGAGCCGGGTCACGCTACAGCCAGGGCTGGGCTCTCCGGGCAGCGGGGATCCACACGCCAAGGCTTGGCCATGGCCAAGGGGTCAAGGAGCGGACATTCCAACAGGCAAGGAGTGAGGCCTCAAGAAGGACTCCCACTGGGGTCTCCTCTTCTCCATCCTCCCTCCTCCTTGGGCACCTTTCTCAGGATCTCCAGGATTACACAGAATTACCAAAACTTCAGAGATGAGAACTTCCGGTTTCAGAAGGCGAAGCTGAGGCTTGGAGGCCGGCGGCAAGCAGCCCACGACCTCAGACCATCAGGGTGTGTGGGAACAGAAGCCAGCCTTCTGGACTCCCAGTCCAGGGCTTTGCCACACACCACACTCAGCCCCTGGGAGGCAAAAACGTGAATGTGGTGGGTTTGCGACGAAATTCAGGAACCGGCATGGAGGTTGCCTCTGACCAGTCTCTTGCCTCCAGAGGCAGAACTGGGGAACATTCAAGACACAGAAAGGAGAGGAGAGGCCCACGAAGGGGGATGTGGGGCTGGGGATGAAAGGACCGACTCTTGCTTTCCAGCAAACGTCAGTTTGAATGCAAACCCGTCCGCTGATCCTGTAACTGAGAGCATGTTTCCCTCTGATCTGACTGCAGGTGCGGGGCTGTGTGGTTTGGAGGGGCAGCTACGGGAGGTGGACCCAGTTTGAGGCCTGTCGTCAGGAATCCCAGGCTTTGAATCTCATTTGTGTGACTGTCGACAAGCTCCCGGGCAGCTGTGAGCCTTGGTTTTATCATCTGTAAAAGGGGCATAGCTTAATGATTAAGGGCTCTGGTGTGAGTTTAAATTTAGACGGCTTGAGTCTTGATGTCTCCAGCTGTCAGGGGGATTTTAGGATGCCATGAAATACGCTCATCTCTTGGTATCTGCAGGGGATGGGTTCCAGGACCTGGCACAGATACCCAAATCCGTGGATCCTCAAGTCTGTGGTTCCGTGTTCGTGGATTCAACCAATGGCTGATGATGTATACTGTGGTACGAATTTATTGAAAAAGATCCACACATAAGTGGACAAGTGCAGTTCAAACCTGTGTTCTTCAAGGAACAACTATACTCTTAAGGGGCCTTTCAGAGAGCAGACCCTCAGCAAGTTGGCTCGTCCGAGTCCGGAGGAGGCCAAAGGCATGGTGGGGGGGGCATTAGGCCATCTCTCTGTATTCACTCTTCTCCACCGGAAGAGCTAACTCATCAGCCCTCTTCCACGTGTCCAGCCTCAAAGGTGCTGCCTCAGGACTACTTTGAGCTCAATGTCAGAGTGTCTCCAGAGGCCCCTAGGGGATGTCCCCTTGGGCGATGGCTCTCGGCAGACTGGAGCCCCAGACAGCAGACAGAGGTAGTAATTCACAAAACCCAGACCCACGCAGGATGGACTGCATCTATCAGGATCCAAGGGGACGTGGCCAGAGCCACTGCCCAGCAGAGAACAAGCCGGCTCCGCGTTAATGCGTGCCTTTCCATTCCACAGGCAGCTGGGTTAGCGCCTCCTTTAAACGGACAAAGGAAAAACCTCAGAAGAAATGTCGATGGGAAAACATCCAGGTGCTAACGATTCTGTATGAAGAACTTATACACCCCAAAGAGGCTAAAAGAGGGCAGGCAGGAAGGATAACACCTCTCTCCCTGCGATGCCTTTCTCAGTAGGACCACGAGCAGTTGCTGGGAGAACAAACCTCAGATCACGAGGTGTAACAGCCGGAGCTTCACACGTTAGTAACCTATTGGCAGATGGTGCCAGATTTCACCCATCAGTCCCACCGCAGGAATGGCACAGCCTATCTACTCGAACACCAATATGGGGCTTCAAAATTCACGACCCCACATCCGAATGGGTAGCGATGCAAACATCTAAGATCATTTTCACCTTCTGTTCAAATGAAGGAGGTGATAACATCTAGAGGCCTGAGAATGAACAGGTATTCTTCCATCACCAACACGATCGCAGAAAATTAGACAAGATCATTTTACTGTGTTTAAAAACACATTACATAGGTCAAGTCGCCCTTGCTGGCAGAGAGTCAGATCATTAAGATGCTGATGTGGCCCCAAATGCTCTTTCCCTGTCAAACTACACTCTGGGAGCTCCCCAAATCCGTTGTAACTAACTAGCAAAAAAACAGTAGAGATTTTGATCGGGAGCCACAAATAAATCTCAGATGGTGCTCGAAATTGGGGCATGGCACAAAGAAGGCCCCCCCTCTTTTCCTGCTTGCATGCCCCACCTCTGGCGTCTGCTGCTCCCGGCCCCCCTGCCCAGCCAGCCCTAATTAAGCCTGTGGTCCCCACCCTCAGGTTTAGCTCTGCCCCATTTAACAGTCTGCTGTGAGCATTTTCCATCATAAAAGTCATTGAAAACATTTTCAATGGCTGTATTATAGTCCACTGTATGGCCGTGGCATAATGTAACCATTCCCACGTCGTGGGACACCTGAGCTTGTCTTGCAGCCAAATTAGGACGAGATGAAGCTGCCACTGGGACGTCTCTGCAGCCTCGGTGCCACCAGCCTTTCCGGAGAGGAAGTGCTTGGCACGTCGGTCAGGAAAGTACAGCCAGAAATCTCCAAATTCACCTCTCTCTTTCACCCTCAACGTCCAGGAGAGGAAAGAGAAGACGCTTCCTGCAAAGAGATCCCTGGCCTCTGCAGGCCCGGGTCAGCTGAACTGCCAGCTGATCCTGTATCCACCAGACCTCAGCGCTGGAGGCGGAATTTGCTTCTTCATCCTCCCTAAATAGCTGTAAAAGACAATCCATCACCAGGATTCAGATGCGTGGGGAACGTGAACCGGGCCTGCGTATGGCTGAGCCAACACATTCCAGGTGGCCGTCTGGGACAGTGGTTCCCCTGCAGGGGACCCCTGGTTATGTCTGGAGACAGTCTGGGTTGTCACAGCTAAGTGGGGAGTACTATTGGTATGTAGTGGGTAGAGGCCAGGGATGCTGCTAAATATCCTACAACGTACAGACAGATCCCCAAACAATTATCCAACTCAAAATGTCAACAGTTGCAAGGATGAGCAACCCTGCCCTAGAGTGAGATCAGGGTCCCAGCCTAGCTCCCACTGGGAACCTGAGAGCTGATGGGGACCATCCAGAAGGCTTGAGTCCAAGTCATACCAACAACTGCAGAGCAGGATGAGGGAGAAGGGAGGAACAGACATTCTGGGAGCCAAAGGCTCACTCTGTCAGGCAGATGGTGGTTTTACTTACATTATGACATCTGGGGCATCATCCCTGCCCTACCTGGAATTCCTAATTCCAGAGCCAGGTCACAGGTGGACTTCAGTCACAGTTTTGCCAAGGCATCTCTGGGGGTGGCCCTGAGGACTGCTCCCAGAGGGATCTCCCAGAGGGATCCACAGAGAACACCCCTCACCCCAGAGCATCCTACCCACAGCTATGAAGCCCCACACCAGTCACACCGCCCCCTCCCTGCCACACCATCAGTAGCTCCCTCTTAGCCACCGAAAAACATCTGGACTTGGAGGCGGGCATCCAAGGCCTGTTGCAGTTTGTCCCCGTCCTACCTTTCATATGGCACCACGGAGCGCTGCACTCTGGGCGGGCTGGCTGCCTTCCCACTACCTCACCCCTGCCCAGCCATTGCCTAGTTTTATGATGCACTTCTCACGCCCCTCCCCTGCCTGCTGGTGCCACCCCACATCCTCCAGCTGTAACCCTTCCAAAAAGTTGCAGCCTCCTACTGAAGCCTCCCTCCAAGCCTCCTTCATCCTCATCAGGCACTGACCTTCCTCTGCTGTATGTCAGAATCACCCAGTTCCTGTCTTAGCCCTGCTTCAGGGGTGAGCTCTATCTCATGGGCAGCTGGCATCCCCCCCCCATAAGTGTCAGTGTATGTGTTTGGCCCCCGTCCCACAAGTATGTCCTGCCAAGACCTCCTTTCAACTTGAAAGCTGGAAATAGTGACTCTGATCCTCACAGCTGCAACATTCTGTGGATCGAAACAATGGGACTCAAGGAAACAGCCACTGTCCCTGCCCCATCTGACAATACAGGTGAGGCCAGGATATGGGCCAAGCTGTCAGCACAGATTCTGACGCCTGTAGGGCAAAGGCCATTTCTGAGAACCCTGGACACCCTTTCATCCTTGTTCTGACCTCAACAATTCGCAGCATCACTGCCCAGAGCCAAGCAAGTAACCTGTCCTTGAAACGTATATCGAGGGGAGACGTACAAAATGCAAAGGTGCAAGACGGCATAAGCTATCAACAACCCTCAGGTATCTTTTGGCACACGTTGCAATGTGAGATTGCAGCGACCTGGATTTCTGTCAGTAAATATGAAGAATGGCTGGAAATAGGAGTTGAAGAGTTTAAAATCTTCAAGTTCTGTGTCTGTAACCACAAGGCAGAATTCTCTGGGCCCTTGTGGGCTGCCCCAGGGGAGGCATCCCCAGAATGCCGGGCCGTCTACCTGGGATGCTGCTTTGAAGTCATCCTCTCCAAAAGAAAAGGCACAAGGATGCCTTGCTTCCCTCTCATGCGGAGCTGGTGGGCGTAAAATTAACACAACCTTTGCCGAGGGCAGCACGGCAAAGTTTACCCACAGGACAAGGCCAGCCAGCCTCTGACCTGGTACCTCCTAAGAATTTTATCTGGCAGGTCCACCACCGACACAAAACGACCCACCTACAAGGATAGTCATCACAGCCTTGTTTGTAAAAGCAAAAGACTGGAAACAACCTAAATGCTTAACAGCGGGGTGTTGGTTAGATAAGTTATAGGACGTCCATGTAATTGAATAAAAGAGTGGGAAAGTGTTTTCTGTGCCAATGTGGACCAGTCTCTAAGAGAGAGTGGGGGATTGTGTGTGTGTGGCTCGTTACCATCTGTGGGGTTTGTAAAGGCATCATGACTCTGTAAAGGAACAACCACTTGAATATTCATAGAATCTCTCTGAGAGTGGCTGGCCGAGGTCAGGCCTGTCAGCTGCGTCCAAGGAAGGATGCTGAGTGGACGACACACAGGGATGAGACTTTCCCTTCGACCCCCTTTGGTGTCTTTTTACTGTGTTCCACGTGAGCATGTTCTCTATTGAAAATAATTTAAAACATCACAGAGGCAGAGCCGTGATGCTGCCGCTCCCTTTCCTCTTGTTTCGTTTCCTGTCTCCTGTCTCCTCCGGCTAACTCGCCTGTCCCCTTCCCCCGCCGATGTCACACCGAGGGGCAGCAGTGTGAAAGGCACGGGGCGTGGTGTCGAGAGTTGGATGTAAAGCCCGTCGCTCTGTGCCTGCGTATGAGGGCTCTCACTCCTGCAAACCTGCACTGGCTCCGCAGCAAGCAGGGGTCAGACCATCCCCGCTCACGGAGTGCTGAGAGGATCAGAGCCGACCACCAGTGGGAAGGCTGCAACCCAGCGCCCGGCACACAGGAAGATGCCTCTATGTCTGCTGACCGGGAGGCTGGCCTTCAGCAGGCCCAGACCAGCTGAGTTCCTCTGATTCCAGTGGGCGGCCCTCCGGGGAGCCGCTCTGAACTGCAGGTGTGAAGGAAGCCCAGAGAGGGCGGCGTGCTTCCCTGCTGGGCGAGCCGGTGTCCCTGCCATCTCTACTGGCTCTGGTCCCACCAGGGGGAGAAGGGAGGAAGGGGTCCCCAGGCCAGATGTCTGTGAATCAACAGTCTTTTCGGCTCCCAGAATTGTGTCTCGTGAGCCCCGATGCCTAAGACATCCTTGGCAGTGGCTTTGGAAATGCCGGAGATGTCAGAAAGCCACTTCAAAGGCCCCGACTGTGCAAGAGGGAAGCGAGTAGGAAAAAGGCTTTGTCCCCCCCACCTCCAAGGGAAGCATCTCAAGAGGGCTGAGGGCTCCCCTGGTGGCGCAGTGGTTGAGAGTCCACCTGCCGATGCAGGGCACACGGGTTCGTGCCCCGGTCCGGGAAGATCCCACATGCCGTGGAGCGGCTGGGCCCGTGAGCCATGGCCGCTGAGCCTGTGCGTCCGGAGCCTGTGCTCCGCAACGGGAGAGGCCACAACAGTGAGAGGCCCACGTATCGCAAAAAAAATGAAAAATAAAAGAGGGCTGAGAGCACGGCAGCTCCCTGTGGGTCGGGGCCCCATGGAGGGAGTGCTTCTTCGTGTCCAACTACATGTGCTTTCGCTGAGGCCCACGCCCTATACCCTTCTAACAACCAGCAGGCTACGGAGCTAGGCAGAGTTCAAATCCTGGATCCCTCCCTTCCTGGCTGTGTGACCTTGGGCAGAATGCCCGAGCTCTTTGTTTCCTCACTTGCAAAATGCAGTTAATCAGAGCACCTATGGTTGTCAAGAGGATTAAATGGGTTAACACATGTAAAGCTGGAACACAACCTGGAATAAATGATCAATACCTGTTAGCTTCTGTTGATAAATATCATCATCGTTGCCAAGGCCCTCCTCTCTCCTAGCCCTACTCTGTTACACTGTCATGTATCACAGTCCCATCAAGGCTACTGAACCCCAGCACATCGGAGCAGCCCCAAATCCCAGACTACTGTCCCCCGGGGCTATTTCCAGGGCCACAGCATCCAGCCCAATCTGGAGACCACGGGTCTCCAGCCCCAGCTCTCAGAGCTCTTTGGGTGGCCCGCAGGTCCCGCCAGCCTCGCTTCACACCCCGTCCCCGGTCCTGCTTTGTGCAAGCCCCACGTGGCCTTGATCAACATTTCCCACCCTGGAGCTGGCATGCAATGCAGGGACAGTGGCCTTTGGTGCCCAGCCCGGCCCCTGCACAGAGCCACACTCCAGTCCTCAGCCCAGGCTGAACCAAAGGTACATGAGTGACTACAGCCCCCGAAGTCAGATTCATGGCCCAACGCTGTCAGCGCAAATAACAGAAAATCTGCACTCCCCAAGTCCCAAGCCAGCATCTTCCTGCTTCCAAACCAAGTCCATTTAACATCTGACACGTGTGCCAAGAGCTCACGTTGGGAAAGACACGATTCTTTCAGCTTTACAACCTTCTCTGACAATTCCCCACCCAGCCCCGATCACCTCGTTAGCGGGCTTCCGCTGGCATCCTCGGGCAACTCTGCTGCATCTTCGCCCGCCACCCTCCCAGACCTCCCTCCTCGGCTCCCACCCAGGCTCCGAGGACAGACAGCCGCAGCCCCGCACGGGCACCTGCCCCTCCCTGAGACCACCACTCAGGCTGGATGGTTAAAGGACAGGGCTGTGAGATCATAACTGTTCTTACTTTCTGGGAACAAAATCCTGAACACGTCTCCACGGTCACGTTGGACTGTACCAGGGAGTCAGGGAAGGCGTGTGTGACGTTCTCCAGCAGTCGGAAGCAGCCCCGGTACGTGACGGTCCTTCCTGCGGGGAAGGAAATGGGGTTCCGGTGAGAAATGGTGCCCAGTGGTCTTGGTGCCTGTCACAGAGGAAAATGGTGGCTTCAGATGCCGAAACAGGTGGAAGTACACTTGGGAAAGGCAGATTTCCAATCAGAGAGGGCAAACTGCCCATAGAGGCTGTGGGCAAGCCAAGCTCCTGAGAGAAACCAGGCACCAGAACCTTCGTTAGCCTTGGTCGCCGGGGTCACCGACAAGGGACCATTTGGCTGAAGCTTCTGAACTCACGTCTTGCTTCTCCTGCCAGCCCTCAGGGGACAGTGTGCATCCTCTCCTCCTCCTTCCCTCTCTCTCTCCCTTCCTTCCTTCCACAAATCGGGACTGTGCATCCATTCTGTGCTAGATTCTGCACCAGGTGACCCAAGAGATTGATACTCTGGAAGACTCTGTCCTACCCACACACGCACGAAAAGAAAAGTCAATTTGGAAACCTGAAATCCTGCCACACTCCCCCTTGCTGGGCCATCGAGTCACACCACTACTTTGCTTTCTCTCTGATCTTGAACTCCTGCCAAATTCTAGGAATACTCCTCAAGCCCGTGGTACACAGGCTGCCAAGTTGTTCTACAGACCTTCTGGTGGAGAAGTTCAGCTCCCTAGCTGGCTTCCTTGGTGTGGGGACAAACCTTCTGGAATGTTCCGGCACCAACTGTTCCTATTTCCTCCAGACTCCTCAGAGTTTCTCTGGATGGCGTCCTGATTCTCATCCCATGCTCCTTTGAACACAACATCTCCTGGGGCTCAGCATCTCTCCCGGTTCTCTCCACCTGCCACACCTCTTGGAGAGAGTAGAAACCCTCTAGCCAGCCGGCACCATGGTGAGAGGCCCTCTCCACACAAAACTACAAAGCAGGACCAAACTCTGGGTCTGGAGGCTCATCCTATCGACCATGGCACCAGTGGTCTGGGCGTCAGGGCACGGACCTATCAGGGCACAGATGAAGGAAAGCAGCCTGGTGCTGGGAAAACAGTCCAGGCGGAGCATCCTAACGGCCTGGGATCGAGCCCCGGCACCGCCAGGGACTCAAGTCAGCCATCTGGGCGTGTCATGGACTCAGAGACTCTCCATTTTCTCACCTAAGTAACGCCTGGCAGCTAGAGTTGTTCTGAGGAATGACATGCACCCACCCATCTCCCAGAGCCACTTTCCTGCCCTGGATTTTGGTGCAAGGGCCTGGGGTGATGACTTGTGCAGGACCCACAGAACTCTGTCCTGTCCGGTAGCATGACTGGGCCCCCAAAGGACAAAATATCTAGACGGACTGGGCTGTGGTCCTCGGTCAGCTGCACTGGGGTGGGACAGTCTCCAGGGAGACAGGCTTCGGGCCACATGGTAAGGGAGGGTGAGCAAGACAGGCAGGGCGAGTGGGGTGATCAGTGTCCCGGTGAGTACCTCCCTGCGGCCTCGGAGGAGGCTGCATCTGGGTCACCCCAATGCTCCCCACACCCAGCCCTGACCCTGACACACAGCAGGTGCCCAATACGTGCTGACAGCATAAGGAATTGGACACGACAGGGCAGGTGAGGGCGCAGCATAAGCTGTAACAGGTCAGTGCTACAAGATGCTGCTAGAAGCATCGGCTGCCTCTAGACTTCACCACTGGGACTGTCGGGGAAGAGGCTGTCACCCAGGGCAGTCCATTCCACACCCTGCTCCTCAGGTGACAGCTCCAGGGACACTTCGGGCAGAAGGATACGTCCAAGATGGAGCCACTGATGACTTGCTCTGTGCCTCCCTCTGATCCCAACCCGGGGGGCACCTTCATGGGTCTTACTCCTGCGAGAGCTCCTTGCCAGTGAGAAGCTGAAATTTCAGATGGCCGGTCACCTGGTCACCTCTTGACAGAGATCCTGTCGGTTCATGCCCTTGAGAAGGGAGCAGGCAGGCAAAGGTCCGCCGTGCAGGCTCCACAGCCTGCCAGAAGGGATGGCTGTTCAACCGTTTCAACATTAACTATGACAACAAGTCTAGCCGACTTGAGATCTGAGGCTGGCTTGAATGACTGGAACATCTGACCCTTAACCAGTGGGCAACCTAGAGCCAAATACTGATCTCTAAGAGTCAGTGGCTGAGCAGGCAGGATGAGCTGCCAGGGCAGCCCAGAGCCCACATACAGACCTGATCCTCCTGGTGGGCAGGGCTGAGGAGTCAGGGGGGCTAATGTTGTTTGGACCCAGGAAAATCAAAGGTCCAAGAAGCCCTCCTGGAGCAGTTTGGTCCTCAGGAAGCCCATGTGGATGCCCAGATGACAGGGAAGGACTTGATACATCCATGTACCATGGCAAACTGCTGAGCCAGGACAGGGCCTGGCACAGAGTAGGTGTCAATGAGTATCTGTTGAGTTAATGGCTCATTAGTGAATCCGTAGCGTGTATTGTCAGGGTCTCCACCCCTGTCCCCATCCCCCCATCTGGAGCCCTGGCTCCCAGACAATCCTGTCTGCATATAGGAAGCACCAGAATAGCCTAGCTGGCCGGGTCTGAGCACTGAGCCACTCTCCCCATCACTCTGACCCCATAGATGGTAGCCAGTGTTGGCTTTGAAGCTCACCCATGCGTCTCTGAGCTGCGCTTCTGGACTGCTTAGCAAACTCCTTCATCACTAGGAAAGCTCTCCCAGAAACCCCTCTGCAGTCTTCGCTTCTGACCTGACACCTTTCTCTGAGCTCTGTCCAGTTCTTGAACTAATCCATCAGCTCTCCTGGAGCCCTGGTCCATGGCCAGAGGTGGCTGAGTTCATGAGTTGATGTTCCTGGATGCTGGGCTGTGCCTCCATCATCTGCAGTCTCACACTTGCCAGTGGTGGGGGGAGGTCTCCCACGCTCTGACTTCTTCCCAGCCCGGCCCCTCCCAGTCAGGAAGAGGATGGCTCCCCAAATGTGCAAATGTACACAGCCATATTATTTTATAAAAGGGCCTTTTATAATCACATCAAGTGGATCTGCAGCTCATCTTGCAATGAGGACAAATCTGAGTTTCACAAACATCTAGCTGGGCCCCCTCAGTTGTCATCTCTGTTTGATAGCACTTTCAGGTGAAATTCTGGGAGGTTCAGTCTTGCTGTTTGATGCATCAGCTTACTCTCCCTCGTGGTTGATTATTTCCTCCTGAGTCCTATAATTTTGAATTGTAAACCCATCTTCAGTGAGAATTTATCTTCAGGAACTCTTTACACCTGGGTTGGTGGCACAGCTCCCAAGAGAGAACTTTGCATTTGTCTCTGTTGGTACCTCCACATGGCCCAGAGCCAAATTGCATGTTGGAGCCTTCAGGACCAGGTAGACAGCAGAAATCTGAACCTCAAAACTCATACAAATGCAGGCCTGCAATTATAAACTCTTAGGTTATAAATTCTTAGGAAAATTTTTTTTCACCCAAAGCTCAGGTCAAAACAGACAAGTTTTTCTATTTCTGATAGGTGTTTTTTTTTTTTAATCTAAAATTTCACTGATTTATACTTCAGTGAAATTGGATCCAACTATATACAGAAGTTTCAATCCAAACCCCTAACCTGACAGGCTCAAAGCCTCCTTTTCTGTTCTCTGTAGACATGAAAACCTAAGCCGTGTGGTCACCAAGATCAGCAACTTCCCCTGGCGGAGACCCAGAGCTGCACAGCATCCTTGATTGCCTTCATCTCACCACTGTGATTCCTGGTTCCCACTTCTTTCCTGGAGCCAGGGATTTCCTTACTTTCTTGTTAGTTCAGCTGTGCATTTAAAACAATTTTACCCAGCATTTCTAGGTGTTTCATAGCTAGGAAACATTCAGACTACCTGGTCTGCCCCATTGCTAGAAATCAAAGTCTGCCTCTGCACTTCACAAACTAGACTGGAACCCAGAGAGGGGAAGCAAACTGCCTGAGGCCACACAGCATGTCTGAGACACACCTAGACCTAGGCCCTGGGCCTCCTGATCAGTTTCTCTCTCCTGTAGAGGATAAGGAAAGATGTGCCTCGGTCATGAACTCGAGCGAACTTAGGCTAACCCCACACCCCTGCCGCGAGCCTGTCTGGGGAAGGTGGTGAGGAAGGCAGAGCACGGGTTCGGTCCCATGTGGCTTGGATGAGGGGCTGCAGATGCGGGGGTGGTGGCAGAGCAGGGGACAGACGGAGCTCAGGGACAGACTGGCACACTCACGCTTCCTGGAGCCGGGCTGCAGCTGCTCCACACGGTACACGGAGAGACGGCCCACACCCCCGCACACGGAGCTCTTCTCCCCTTTGCACTCATGGTTACACTCCTCTGGCCCCATGCTCATTGCTGGGAGCCGGTTTCCACAGTAGCATTCGGCCCCGGCCTCCAAGCCAGCATAGACGTAGGACCTGCAGGCAGAGCGGGGCCTGGGGTGAGTCCCGACCTTGGTCCAGGGCACTGAGGTCTGGTTCCAGGAATGGCAGCTGGGTCTGGGGCCAGGCTGAGTCCTGGCATTGCAGGAAGTGAACCCCGGGTCTCCTGACACTGAGCCCGGAGCTCTTTCCATAACCCCCTGCAGTCCCGTCAGTAAACTTTCTTTGTTGCGGACAACTGGGATCTGATCGGTCGAGCTCTGCTTACACTATGACAGCCAACTGGAAGCCGATGCATCACCTCAGGGACACCACTTCCACTTTCTGGACCTTATTTCCAGTGGAGTTGATGGTCAGGGTCCCACACTTACCGCTCAGCGCACGCATTCTGGCAGTGGGAGACGGTCATCTTTCTCAAGTCAAAAAACACAGCCCCCTTCAGAGTTCTCTCCTGGCCGTCGTCACTGAAGCATCCCATGTATGTGCCTGCAGGCGGGGAAGAACAGCAGAGACTCAGAGGCCCTGGAGAGAGGGAAGATTACCTGGCTCCACCCTTGGCATTGCCATTCCTGGCTAAGGCTCTTCTCAGAGAAGCCCAGGGGATGAGGCGGTGGTCCAACCCTCCCTGAAGGGCCTCTGGACACTTCCACATTGTTCTCTTCCTCCCCCTTTTCGTAGTTAATGGCCCACTGTCCCTCCAGACACCCTGCCAGGAGCCTGGCATCAGCCAGAATACAACTTTCTTCCACTGACCCTCACCCACCGAGTCTGGCTGGTTTAATTTCTTCCCCTGGACCCCTCTCCTCTCCATCCCTACCCTTCCTAGGCTGGAAAAGGCCTCTCTGCCTCCAAAAATGTCTTGATAGGCAGGTTCTGTCACCTCCTCGTGGTCCAGAGGGAAGAAATGAGTTATGGAAAGTCTGATCTTAGCTAACCTAAAGATCTTGCAAACAGGGAGAGTTATTTCAAGAAGAAAATCTGCCACCCCAGGAGGGAGTAAGCCCCCATCACTGCAGGTGTGTAAGCAGCATCTGTTAACATGTAAGACAGCTGTCCTGTGTGGGAATCATTAGGACCAAGGGACAGCTGAGGCCTCCCCAGTGAGGGCATCTCTGGCACATCCCTGCAAAGGACACTAGGGGACAAGACTACACAAAGCAGTGACAGTGTTGACCCAACCGTGCACATGTCAATGAGAAACAGCCCTGACCTGTCACCTCAAGAGAGGGAGCTGCCTCCCAGAAATGCACAGCAAAGCCTGGAGAACTCGAGCACTAAGCAGGCGTGTCAGGTGTGTAAATGTCATGTGCATCACAGAGCGTTGAAGGAACTGTGCATTGGGAGTTTGCAAACATGCCATCACATAGTCCGAGCTGTGAATGCACACCCACAATAGCTGTGCCGAGATCTGGATCAGGCACCCGTGATAAAGATGCTGCTTGTCTCCAGGGGAACGTCTACACTCAGTTGCAGGATGTCTCAAGTGGCGCCTGAGCGGTACACTGCAGCCTCCGGAAACTAGGCTGTCCCTGGGAAGCAGCATGCCCAAGGCCTCCCAACAGCCTGCCAGCTCCCAAACGGCTTTGCGGGGAGGAGTAACGATCTCATCCACCAGTCCAGGAGCTCCCTGTTCAGGCAAGACTGGCTTTTACTGCTGCCAAGAACCTGGCCCAAAGCAGAAGCTCAGGGCCACCTGCTGAGTGGTTTGGAGGAGTGGGTCTGCCAGCCTTCATTCCTGGGGCCCAAATCAGGGAGTGATTTTCCTGGGTGTGAACACCACACTTAAATCCATCTCTGACCTTGACTAAATCACTTCAACGTTCTGTGCCTCAGTTTCCTCAACTTTCAAATGCATAAATGCAACCCACCACCCCACCCAAGCTCATTTCTCTTGCCACATTTGGACATGTCCCTGCTCCCTCCCGCATGTCCACACTTTACTTCCTACCTGTCCTTGACAACTTACAGCCCTGACCACTCCAGCCCACTATGGCCTCTCCTTTCTCTGAATTGTCACAATGAGTGTCTGAAAAACTTGCTGTCACCCAAATCCTTATCATTAACTGTTGTTGTTAAAAATTGTGTACACCTGTGTATCCTGTCTCTGTACCATGCCTTAAGGCTCATTGAGGGCAGGGACCACACCTTCCCCTTAGCTGGTGACTCACCAAGCAGGGTCAGGCACGATGCCAACAGTGGGTTAGAGCTCCTAAAACCCACACTGACATCCTGTGAGGGTGCGAGAGGGGGAGCAGAGAGCCCAGATGCAAGGAGGGGCTGGTCCCATTGGCTGCACCAATGTGCGATTCCCAGGGCCCCAGGTTAAGAAAGGCAAGGCAAGAGGAAGATGACCAAGATGGTGGAAGATGGGACTCTCCGCCATGCCAGGAATGGTTGAAGACCCAGAGACCTCAGGTTAGAGGATCTGGGGCTGAGGAGAGAGCAACAGTCACCTTCTCAATGTCTGCTAAAGGGTCTCTCCCCCTTCCAGGCTATGAGCCTCTTGAAGTCACCTTCATCACGGATGCCCAGCAGCACACATGTGGCCACACCCAGTGTCTGTCCGTGGACACAGGCTCCACTCCTCTACTCGGGACCCCAGACACCCAGTCCCCACAAGCTTCTCTCTCTTTATATAAATCTCAGGACTACCAAGACCAGAAAGCCTTCACCCAGGTCAGTGAGAATCAATCGCTCTCCTTAGCCTGCCTACTTAGTAAAAAAAAAAAAACCTAGTATTTAAGAAATTTCTGATGTGTGTTGCTCAGCAAAGAAGAAATTCTATTATAGCTTTCAAGTAAACATCCAAAACAAGCTCAGGGGTTGCTAAACATTTATCACCGTTGATGGGAAATTAACCAGAAGGTTCTAAAGGTGCCTGGGCTCAAGACCCCTGAAGGCTGAGACCGGCACATACACATTTTGCGAGAAGAGTGGGGAAACAGCCTTAGCGAATGGGCTGCCTTAGATTCAAATCCAGGTTCCACTACTATCTGACTGCGTGACCTGGCATGTGCAGCTTCCCCTTCCTGAGCCTCCACTTCCCCATCTGTAAAACGGGGATATGGTCTCATGGAATTCATGGGGTGGTTGTGAGAATTCCACGAGATAACATAGAAAGTATCTAATGCAGGCGTGGCATGTAGTACGGGCTCAGTGGTGACTGTTTTTATTGTTTATATGTCATTGTTAACAATAAATATTTTTACATGACTTTACTTCCCTGAAATGCAAAATCCTTCGTCATTAAAATGGTGATAGCACCACTGACATCATAAGGCTGTTCAAAGATTACATTAAATAACAGATGTACACCTAGGCACGTCACAGATGCTCAGATAAGTAACAGCTATAATTATTCTGATCCTACACTCTAACCTGGGGGCCGAGTGTGACAATGGCTCTGTAAATTTTTTTTTAAATGTATTTATTTTTGGCTGTGTTGGGTCTTTGTTGCTGTGCGCGGGCTTTCTCTAGTTGAGGTGAGCGGGGGCTACTCTTCATTGCAGTGCACGGGCTTCTTATTGCGGTGGCTTCTCTTGCTGCAGAGCACAGGCTCTAAGCATGTGGGCTTCAGTAGTTGTGGCGCACGGGCATAGTTGCTCCGCGGCATGTGGGATCTTCCCGGACCAGGGCTCGAACCTGTGTCCCCTGTATTGGCAGGCGAATTCTTAACCACTGTGCCACCAGGGAAGTCCCGGCTCCGTAAATATTAGCGGAAGACATTAAGAAGAGAGAAAGAAATGGTTTTGAGCAGTCAGACTTGGGTTCTTCAAAAACAAGAAGAGGCTAACCAGCTACCAGCTGGCCATCGGGTGGAACTGACCGGTCTGGAGGGGACGCCCACGCCCCGCTGGTCCCATCTCAGTTTGTAGCAAAGGCCTGAGACGCAGGCGCCTCCCCCTCTGCTTGTGAGGAGGAGGGGAACCCTTTCTCCTGGAAAAATAATGAATGGCTTTTCTAACTCCCTGACAGAGTTAGAAAGAGAGAATGTGCAAAAAGAAAGGACTTCCCAGGGATGCACTGGGACACATTCTGAGACGGATTTATTACTTTCGGCTGAAACGGAGGCGATATATTATTGTCTGTGACTCGGCATCTGCTCATTTGCACATCAAAATGGACATGCCATGAGGCTATTAACGATGGCTTTGGAGATATTGCAATGTCTTTGCAAATTACTATCAATAAAAAACAAACTGGCTATGAAGAAGTTACTATTTTTCCCCTAGTAAACTTACTGACATTTTATTCCATTATGGATGTTGTCCAAGGTATAATGAAATGCTCAGTGATTGATGGGGCCTCCTGCAGCTTCCAAGGCTTGCCTGCCGGATCCCCTTACAGGGGGATGGCAGGCTGCCCGGGCCGCAAAGAGACTCTCTCTTTGTCTGCAACCCCAGCAGCTGTCCCGAGGGCTGGCCTGCGAGCTACTCTCCACCAGGGAGGCCTGCCTGGCTGTGTGGGGCCCACAGAGCCCCAGGAAGGGAAGGGGGCTCCCAGAGGGGCCTCAGGCCAGTGCCCACCTCTCCCCACTTTCTCTGAAGATCTCCAGCCAGGATACCATGGCCTCTCCCAGAGGGCGAATTCTTCCTCCAATCCTGGGGGATATTCAAAATACTGAATAACCTATTGGGGCGGGGCACCAACCTGTCAGAATTATCACCATTCAACACCCAGAACCTCACTGTTCCCGCTGTACCAGGCATTAACCCTTCACTTGCTAGGTTTGGGGATCACCAGGGAGGGTCAGCCAGAGCATCAGAGTGTGGAGGGCACTCAGGGGCTCAGGGCAGAAACGGGTGGTGTATAATGGGTGACGATCGGTCCTGTTTACATCTCACCATGATCTCCTCAGCGTTCACTGCAGCCTCTTCCATCGCCTCTCTAAATGATGACTTAAGGGGTACCCACTGGTTCTCCTGGATATACGTATTCTATACACAGGGCTATAACCAGGTCACCCTGAGTCCTCCCCTCTGCTGCCCAGTCACCCTGAAGCCAGGTTACAAAGAACTTGTCACTTCTAATGAGCCCCAAGCCCTTTGCATGTGCCTCTATGATGCCTCAGTCACACTGTGGGGTAATCATTTGGGTGCATAGCTGATTCCACCACCAGACTGAACTCCTCAAGTGCACAGTGAATAGCACACATGGAGACTCATACGTGGGTCCTCAGTAAGTGTGGATTGAGAGAAATAAAAAGAGGGATCATGGCTAACTTGCCCAAGGTCATAGAGCCAATAACTGGCAATACCAAGAGGTATTTGAAAACAGGTCTGTTTTCAAAACTTGTGCTCTTTCCATGCCTTCTTTCCAAGAAATCCATGGCAACTTTGTTTAGTCACTTACACTTTAGTCTAAATGAGTTACACTGGTGTAGCCTGCAGAGAGACCCAGCTTCTAGATGTGTTGGGGAGAGTTTACAGAAATTGTATCTATATGAAATGAGCTACAGAACCAGTTCCTCAATTCTCCCTCATTCTTACATGAAGCCTTGCTGAGGAAGCCCACACAAGGGCTATGACCTAGAGGATTTCAGATGAAACTTCATTCCATGGAAGTTTCTTTCTTGTAGAAGGCAGAGTCCTCCAGTCTTCACTGTACTGGGCCACCAGACTCATCCTCCTCAGGCTCTTGCCTCATCTTCTATATCCTGCCACTGAGGACTCTAAGCTCCAGCTACACTTCTTATACTCAGGATAGCAGTTCTCCTGTGATTTGTGGTACAGGACCAAATGGGGTGGTGACAGGGATGCTGGGACACTGACTGAGGTCAGTCACCACCCAACAACAGCTGTGACACTCCGTGGGTGCTCACTTCACACAGGCACAGTTCACTGGGCCCTGCATAGTCTGGATAACTTGGTGTAAAGAGTCCCGACCTGGAACCAGGCTGACCCCATGATGGAGTCCCAGCTGCATGACTCTGGCAGTCTGATGAGTGCCCCGCCTGTGTCCCCGCGGCCTTGCTGCCTCCAGGCTGCACCCTAAGATGCATGTTCTACCCTCGCTCCAAGCCCCCACTTGTTCCATAACGTACCCTTGACTTCCCTGCCTTCTCTTCCCTGCCTCACTTCCCACTCCCCTACCAGTGTTCCTGGGATCACGTCCCAAATTAACCAAGTCCATTTGAATCCTGGTTTCAGGGTTTGCTTCCGGGGAACCCAAACTAAGAGAATGACCTTGGGGGAGTTAAAATAATAATAGCTGTCAGTTCCTGAGTGCCAGTGAATACATCAGGACGCCTAGCCCAGTGGTCCTCAGCTTTTGCGTGCATGAGGACCACCTGGAGACCGTGCCGGACCCCGCCCCAGAGTTTGGGACTTGGTAAGTCTGAGAATCTGCACTTGCAACAAGCTCCCAGGTGATGCTGAGGCTGCTGGTCTGGGACTCTGCTTCGCAAACCGCTGCTCTATAGTGTCACATTTAATCCTCACCATAACCCTGGGGCAGGTATCCCAACCTCCATTTCCAAGGAACCCAGAGAAATTAAGAGACGTGGTCACCTAATCAACTTGGGGCTGATCCAGGATTCAAGCCAAGGTCTGTCTCAGCTCCAAGATACTTGCACATCTCAACCTCCAGCCACGTGCAAGCCCAGCTGGGGAGCGAGCAAAACTCCAAAGGGCTTCCCCTCCCAGGCCCCTCCTGTCTGCCTCGGAGGCGGGGGAAGGGGCGGTGTGGGAAGGCCATGGGCTCTCGGCGCCTACTTCTTGGGCTGCCGCCAGGGCCAGGGAGAGGGGACACCAGTCCTGTGCCCCCGAATTGGGCCCCTGGGAGTAGCTCCCATATAGGCAAGGAGACCCAGGGCTGAACACCTACCTTGGCTGCTGGCGGCTGGCCTGGGGGCCTCGGGGCCCAGGGCGGGCGGCCCCTGGGGGTCCCCCTTGAAGTGGTGGAACCAGCGGCGCCGCAGCTGGCGCAGCTCTGAGTTGCGGCTGCGGAGCCAGCGGGGGCCGGGCCGGGGCCGGGCCAGGGGGCCCCGCAGCACGTCCACGCCGAGCAGCAGCTCTGGGCTGACCCGGGTGTCGTGCAGGGCTCTGCTGTCCAGCAGGCCCACGCCCAGCGCCACGGCGGCCACGGGCAGGGCCTGCAGGGGGCCGGGGGCCCGGGGGCCCGGCGAGAGGCCCACTCGGGCCCGCTGCAGCAGCAGCAGGCTGCCGGTCATCAGGTAGGCGGCTGTGAGGAAGAAGAGCAGGAACTGCGTCCGGCGGAGAAACTTCTGGAGTCGGAAGAAAGGTTTGGCCATGCCCCTGGGCGGCAGGGCTCCCGGCTGGAGCCCAGGGACGGCTCCTAGCACCCAGGCGGGACGGAGGCTGGGGCCTGCGGAGGCGTCATCCCTGCATCCCGGCAGCAGCAGCCTGTGCTCTCCTGGGGTTACTGTTCCTCCTGCCTGGTTTTCCGCAGGTGCTCAAATGGCCCCATCACTTAACTCCGGCCTGGACCCTGCAGCTGCAGCTTCTGCCCAAGTGTCACAAACTTTGCCATCCCTGGGCTCTAGCGACCCTCATCTCCAGCTTATAAATCTGGAAAAGAAGAAAAAGGGCACTTAGATGCAATAGGAGGGTCCACTTCTCCCACTGCCCCAGGGTCAGGCACCCTGCACTCCTGGGCTCTGTTTACCAAAGGCAACAGCCGTGTTGCAAGATTACACGACAGAGAGCTGGGTTCCAGTCCCAGCTCTGCCACTGCGTTATTGTGTGACATCAGGTGGGTTACTTCACCTCACTGGGCCTCAGCTTCCTCATCTGTAAAAGGGGGCTAACACTCTATCCCGGAGCGGCAGGAAGATCCAATAACGATAGCGTTAAGGAGGAAAAACAGCAGCCGAGGTGTGTTTAAAAGGATAACCAACAAAGGTCTATTGTACAGCACAGGGAACTCTGCTCAATGTTATGTGGCAGCCTGGCTGGGAGGGGAGTCTGGGGGAGAAAAAAAGAAAGAAAGAAACACCTTCCACTCCCATCAAAAAAAAGAAAAAAAAAACCAAAAAGACCCACAGCAGTGTCTTTGCACTGAATCCTTACTTCATGCCAGGCACTGAGCTAAACGCTTTATGTATCATCTCATTTAATCCTCACACCAACCCAGCGAGGTAGATACCGTACAGTACTATCCACATTTTACAGATGAGGAAACTGGGGCAAAAGAAGGCAACGTAACTTTCCCAAAGTCACACAGCTGGTGAGCAGAGGGGCCAAGGTTTGGAACAGTCTGTATTCAGAGCCTGGACTCTGAACTGACACGTGGCCCAGCCTATTATGAGACCCCACCACCTACGTGTGCACCCAGCCCAAGGCGTGAGTATACAGCAGGTGCTCAACACATGCGTGCTGACTCCCCAGGTGCCTTGGGGCTGCAAACTGTCTTTTGGAAATGCTTCTGCAGACGTGGGTCGGTTTTAACACAGGAGAGGGCACACGAGGAGAGAGCGGGCTTGCGTAGTCTTTCCAGGCTTCCTGAAGGCAGGAGGCCAGAGCAGGAGAGTGCCCCAGGCCATGCACCTGCCAGCGGGGCTGGGCGCCTGGTGAGGTGGAGGGGGAAGGGCTCTCAGAGCAGCCTTCCCGGGTGCCCCTCTGCTCCCCAGGACTCAGCTCTCACGCTGGGCTTTGGTTTCCTTTGGCGGCGCCTCTGAAGTTCACTGTCACGAGTTCGCAGAGGGTCCCGCAGCTGCTGTGAGCCAGGCTGCTGGGTGAGGACAGCCCTTAACACAAGGACAGGCTTGTCCCGGGGAGAAAGACTCCTAGGGGCGTGACTAAGCCTCTGCCTGTAACAGGGCCCGGTACCCCGGCCAGGGCCCCACGGCCCCTCAATGGCTGCTCTGTGCCCTACGGACGGCGGCTGGGTGTGAGAGGAAAGATAATGTTTGGGCTCTAGTGGCCGGGCACTCCAGGGTTCCGGGAGGGGCCCAGACCAGCATGACCCTTTCTGATTCAATGCTGAGAGCTGCCAGGTTCTGAGGCTTCTGGGGAGGGCAGGATCTGGGAATATGGGGGTCTGGTGGGTCCTTTAGGCTGGGGCAGGGGTGGCAGGCTAGGGAATCAGCAAATGAAGGTGGAATTAAACCCTGAGTCTGGGAGCCCTTCCAGACGGGTCTCCAAAGCTTTTATTTCCTCTCTAAGCTGGTGTGTGCCAGGCCCACCCCAGCCAGCCTCGTCAGATTTGTAGAACCGCAGAGAAAATGCCAAGAAATCCTGACTGATCTCCCTGCCTCGAGCTTTGGCCCCTCCAATCCATCCTCTGCAAGGCTGCCAGGGTGATCCTACTAACACACAAATCTGATCATGGCACTCCCTTTTCAGTAGCTCCCCATGGCTTTGGGATAAACTCCAAGCTCCTTAGCATGACATACAAGGCCCCCTTCCCGATCCAGCCCAACCAGCTCACCTCTCGCCAGGCCCTTTCCTTCTGCTTCCCCACGACGTGTGCGTGCACACACACACATACACACACACACACAGAGTCCAGCAGAGTGACCACACAGCACATCTGCCCTGGTGCCTTTGTACACAATGCATTTGATGTCCTTTTCTCCCTCTTTGCCTGGTGAATCCTTGTGTATCTTCCGAGAATCAGCCCAGGTGCCACTTCCTCCGAGAAGCTCTCCCTGACCACCACTCACCCACTGGTGTAGATTTCTCTGTCTTCCCACAGCCCTTGCTGACCCCCATCCCAGCATTCACCACCCCGAGATGATTTTAATTGTCCCTGTACTTGTCAATCATCCTTGCAGGGCTGTGACTGACTCAAGGCTAGAGGTCATGCCCTATGCATTTTAGTAACCCTGGCCTCCAGCATGAGCCCCAGCAGCATAGATGCTCAGCCATCTCTGTTTCTGAATACATTTTTAAAAAATGAATGAGAAGATACATTAATAGGCAAATCATGATATCAGAAACCTCCTCCTGTGGGGGTCAGGGCAATGAAATCTCAAATTCCGGTTATCCAGAGCTGTGGGAGCCTCGCTAGAAACACGGGAGATGGAGTAATACATAAGCACAAAGGACACAGCTTCACCAGTTCAGGTCTTACAGATACATGGAAATTAATAAGGGTGCCTGAGCTTTATATGTTATCCTTCCTGTGTCATTCTAGGAAGAGAGGTTTCCGGATCTGCTTGCAAAAGGCTTCTGGTTACAAGATTGGGATTCTATCAGTGAAAAATCCTATAAAACTAAAATATAAGGGGAGAGAGGACGCCTGCTGTGGGAAGAAAGGTTCTGATGAGATGGAGTCAAAAGTTGGGCAATGGATCAGCAGTTCAGAATTTTGAAGCCAAGGCCCGGCCAGAATTCCATACGCATTTGTATACAGGCTCTGGCAGCACACTACAAAGGGCACAGTGGGATGTGGGGCTGTCAGGGCTGATCACACCCGGGTTCCCCAAGCACCCCCCCCCCACCAAGTCCTCTCTAGAGCCACCCCTTCCCAGAGGGGCCTCCCCTGGTCTGGGGAGGTGGGCACTGGACATGGGGGCAGGGGGCAGCTACTTTCATGCCAGCGCTCAACGACCCTGGCCTCCTATAAGGCAGGCTGCCACTCTGAACTTCTAACATCGCGAAGCCGATTCCCAGCCCAGAACACCTGCCACATCAGGAACCTGTCCCCCTGCCCAGACTTCCACTCCACTTCCCACTGATATTACATTTGTCAGTCGTCCCCCACTCTCTGCCACGCTCACCTCTCCCCCAGGGCACAGATGACACCCGATCTCACATTCTCGCCACATCCCCAGATCCTAGCACACATCCAGCAGGGCAGCGCCCGTAAAAATGTTTGTTGAGTGACTGAACCTGAAAGAGGCCTGGGGTGGGGGTGGGGGTGGGGGGCTGGGCTACATGCAGCATCTGCACGAGGGCTCACAGCCAAGCCACAAGGCAGCTGCACAGCAGAAGCAGCCAGCGCCTGGGGGGCATATGTAGCCGCTGCCCATCAGCTGGGCCTGCTGCCTGTACCCCAAAGCCAGGAGGCCCTCCATTAGACTAAATCCACCTTGAGCAAGTCACTGCACAGGGCAGAGCCTCAGGCTCCTCATCTGTTAAATGGGGGTAAATAGGCATTGTCCTGGGATCGAATCAAGGAGTAAACCTTCTGTTACCTACAGCCTTCAGCTTACAAGGTGCAAAAGAGGCAAACATGGAGACGCTGGAGGAGAGGCCTGCAGCAGCTGAGCTGTGGGGGGATCAGCCACCCACACCTCCTCTCAGCCTCCAACTCCCTGGGGAGGGCGCACTATCCCAGTCTTCCTTGAAGCTGCCCCCATGCTAAGACAGCTGTTAGCAGTTGCTTGCTTTTTCAATGCCACCATTTATGAAGCACTTGCAGCACTGAATAATCCGACTAGACTGGGTTGTGTATTTCACCTGCACCATGTCATTTACTTCCCATCTCCCGCTGAGGCAGATGCCCTGATCACCCCCATCTGAGAGCCCAGGTCTCTAAAGCTCAGCTGGGGGAAGCACCTTGGCCAAGGCCAGACAAACCAGGACCGGAATTCAGACCTGGCTCCCTGCTCCCAGAGCCCACCCCATGCCCACTAAGCTTCCCGCCTCTCTCCCCACACCAGCTTCACACGAGGCAAGATTGATTCCTGAAAGGGGTTTAGTGTGCCTCCATCACCACCGTTTTGAAGACATGCCAGGATGAAGCGCCCAGACATGGCGTCTCACACGGTGTCACGCCCCCTCGCGCCGCCCCTATCAGACCTCCCAGATGCTGCCACGTGGTCAGCGTCACAGCCTCCTGGGCCCCTCCCCTCCTCTGCAGGTCTGGACCATTCTTCCCCAAGGCATGCTTCCCATGTGACACCGCCTGTCTGGGAATCATGCAAAGTGCTTCAGGGGGACGATGGGGGGACAGGGGGCCCACCCCTACCTGAGGTTCTGGCCTTGTCGGGAGGGCGGAGGCACCAGGGAGGCACTGAGCCTCAGGCTGGACAAAGGTGGGCGCCGGCTGTCCTGCCTGGCGGCCTGCCAGAGGCCCAAGTGTCACCCCAGAGGAGACCAGGGCCCAGGGGAGGGAGCCCCTCAGTTTCTTCCCAGGAATGAGAGGAGAATATTGGGACAGAGGGGCTTCTGGGGTCTCAGGTGGGGACTTAGACAACTTGAGCCCTTGGCTGTTACTTTGTTGTTATCTGGGCCCCAGGTGGCAGCTGTGGCTCAGCCTGAAGGGGCGAGGGTTGGGCAGATGGCATCAGGCTGGGGTTTCTAAGGGACTGAACAGGAGACGGGTGGCGACAGCCGGGAGAGGAGAGAAGGCAGACCTCGGGCCTGGGGGCTGAAGAAAGAGGTCAGAGACGGCCTGGGCCTGACCAGTGGCCACTGGGGTTCAGTCATGTGACTCTATCACCCCTCACCCCCCCTGCCAGAGAGGACAGGCAGGTGAGGGGAGAACAACTCCAGCTGCCCCAGAAGCATGTCGGCCACTGCAGCCACTGCAGTGAGGGCTGCAACCCTCTGGGGATCCAGAGCGGTGCGCTCTTAGCAGGGTGAGAGCCCTAAGCTCAAGGAACAGGGCCCGACATGTTGCTCCCCAGACGGGAAGATGGGCATTCGTGGTCTAGCAGTTCGGAGCCCCAGCCTGCATGGCCGGCAGCTGGGGTCGGGGCAGGCGGGTGTCTCAGCCTCAGGACCTCAGCAAAGCCACACCGGGGAGCCTCCAGCTGGGCTCAGTGCTCTGAATTAGCCCTCCCCTGTCTCTTCCCACCCTCGACCCCTGCCTCTGCCCTGCTCAGGCTCAGTGCCTGTCATCTGGGCCCCGTCCCCTCTCCGAGACACTGTCCCCTCCCAGCATCCTAACAAAGAGATCTTTCTAACTCCAAGAACTAGCAATGCTATAGCCTGCAATGGCTCCCCAGGACTCAGACGACCAAGTTCAAGCGCCTCAGCCTGGCATTCAGTGGCCCTTCCTGGTTCAGTCTCCCAGCAACTTCCCTTCAGTATTCCTTCCAGAACTCGACGCCCCACTGGCCAGCGTGCAATGCTTCATGCCCCCTTACACATACTCTTCCGTCGGCCAGGGATTCCAACGTGGGCCCCATCTTGTGGCTCTGAAAGGCTTTGTGGCTACCAAGGCTCAGCTCTAATGCCACCCCCTCCAAGAAGCTTTCCTGATCCCCGGTGCAGAGCCACTCGCCAGCGCTCGACGGCGGGGCTGGATGCTCTGGGCGACGTGTCCTGCCTTGAGTCCCGGCTACGCTGCCCACTTCTCCTCCCAGCCTATGAGCCCCTCATAGACACAGGCAGTGCCTCTGTCCACCTCTGCGTGGGGCACAGGGCAGACCCCAATAATCTGTGCCCACCGGACACCCTCCAAGGCTGAGGGCCATGCTGCCCTCATCCCAGGGTCCCACGCCTCTGGGTCTTGGAGATTCAGAAAGAGAGCAAAGGGCCCACTAAATACAGATCTGCTGGGCCCTGGGGTGGGACAAGGTCTGGGAAATGGGAATGGGGTGGGGTCCCTGCCTTTGAGGAGGCAAATCTTTTGATCTTCTGAACTTCAGAACTTAAAAAGTCCAAAATAAGAAATATTGCTAAAAAGGTAAAAAACATAAGAGTAAGGCTGAAACTCCATTCAATGCAAAGGAGGTGGGGGGAGGGGGAATCCTCCAGCAAACCAAAGTGCTGGGGTTCATATAAATAAGAATAAATCTTTATGTACCATATTAGAGATTGCAAGGTACTTTCACACACTCTCAAGTGTGCTGAATGAATCAACAGACCATCAAATGGATGACTGATCTTCCCATAAACTCGTGAAGTCAAATCATTATCATCTCCATCGCGGAGATGCAGGATTTGAGGAAGACAGAGGGCAAATTAACTTGACCAAAGACAAATAGCTATTGCTAGACTGAACTCAAGTTTTCGGATTCCAGGTCTGTGGCATCATCTACCATATCACGTGGTCTTCATCTGTACAACTCCAGGGATGGAGATGCCTCCAGGCACCCCTCTAGGGGCCAGGGCTGCAAAGAAAGACAGAATACCACCAAATGCACTAAAAGGCATTTCGCCTTTTTAGTTGGTTGATCTGGAGCCCAACCCACTCTTGCAAGAGCCAATCACAGACACTTTTAGGCTATCTCTGGGCCACCTCTTTAGTAGAACCCAATTTTGTTCATGTGTTCGTATGTTTCTCCCACTGAGTGGCAACCTCTCGAGGTTTGTCCAAACCCCACTGAGTGATTTGGATAAATCTGGGCAAGTGCGTGGAGTACCCAGCCAAAGTGAACCTCGCCCTTCTCTGGCTCTGTGCCCGCCGTGCCTCAGGTCACTGGGATGGGGGACTTATGCCGGCGGTGGGGGAGGCCAAGACACCTTGCGCCTTCCTGTCCTCAGCACCCTTCTGGCCCCCTCATGAGTTTCCAGGAGCAAGAAAAAGAGAATCAAAGTGGAGGAGGAAAGCCTTAACAGCTACCAGAGGCACACAGTGTTTTATGATGTACACAATGAATTCACTCCATTCTTCCAACTACTCTCACGTCCGCATTGGGAGATAGAGTTCCTCCCTAAATACGTTCTCCAAAAGTGCCACCCTTCCAACAACTTTCCAGGTGATACGTCAACATGCTGTTTATTAAAACCACGAGGAAGAGAGATTAAAAGCTGCAGTGTGAAAAGAGGCCCAGGGAGAAGGTAGTCCAAAGCCAGGTTCAAGCACTCACTCCTCAGATGAGCAGGGCTTGCCTCCAACTCAGTTCTGCCCCTGCTGGTGGGTCTGATCATCACTCACATCCTATGGATAAAGACCCCGAAGGTCTAAACACTGAGCTTTGCCCTGGCCTCAGTGTAGCTCCGGAGGGAGAGTCTGGGGCACTGGTCTCACTAAGGCCGGAAAGGATCGCAAGCCGGGCGTGTCTACAAAGAGAAACACGCCCTCCTGAGAGGCGCTGCTCAGACATGGTTCAGTTCTGGTCTAGAGGCTCTGGGTTGCCTGTTCAGGCAGACTCTACAGGGAAGCAGCTCTGCAACTCACTGCCCAGTGCTCAGAGGCTCAGGCTTTAGCAGGCGACCAACTGGTGGCCCACAATATCCACTTCTGCCTGGTTAGGCAGACAGGAGGCAAGGGGCAGGGGTCTGGCCTTCTGCCTAATCCTAGCGTCTCTTCACTCCTAGCCAGACATGCTGTAGGCCACAGGACAGTGCCCCACAGGGCTTCAGCGCCCACTGAATAAGGGATCCCCTCCCCCCAAAATAAGGCATTCTTCCAAAGGAGCTGTGGCAATGGTCCTGCTGAAGACAGGGGGATGCAGCTGTAGGTGAGGGCCAGGGGGCTTCTCCTGGGGGAAGATGAGGCTGCCGGGCTCAGCGCACCAGCCCAGCTGCCTGCCACACTTCCTTCAGCGAGTGTGCATCAGAGATGAACACGGCCGCTCCGCCCCATGGAACTGCTGGGCTCTGATGGCCCACCGGGGCATCTTCGCCAAGGGACTGGTGAGGCCAGAGCTAAGGGTATGGCGTGGGGCTGGGGGCGGTGAGGGGAATACTCGAGGGAAACCTCCCCGCTGCCCTCTCTCCAGACCTTGCAACCAGCAGGCAGGGGCGGCTGCAGGCAGAGCGGAGCCGGCCAGCTTTCTGCCTCCTGTATGCCACTCGCCACGAGCCCTCACTCTCTGTGCCCGATAACCTAGGCTATTCAGAGGAGAAAAAGAAAAGGACCCCCAGCTCCTGATCCCAACCACGGCGTCCCAACATGGGATAACCCGAGTGCTCCATAAACTGAAGCATGCCCTTCCAGCGGCAAGAGGGAGGGTAGCGTCTAACGCTGTTAGAAAAGTAGAGAGGAGTTCCGAGTCTGTCCATCCTGGGAGCGGGTGGGGAGCAGGCGAGCGTGGGCAGCAGCGGGATCCCGGGGCAGGACGGGGGGTGGGGGGCTGGAACCCTTACAACCAGCCCTCCCACTGCTCAGAGAAGGGTCAGAGGTCTCCCTCTCCGCCCCCGCCTCCCCACGGGCGAGCCAGCACCGAGCAGGCATCATCCGTGGGCACAGATGCTCAGGAAAACAGACACCCGGGAGGTTGGTTACCCTGACGCAGAAGACCCCACTGAAGGCTTCCCATGAGAAACGAAAAACGCAATTAGTAGCCTCCAGTCGTGAGTTTCCGTCTACTCTTAGGAAAATGCAGAGCTCTACTTGGAGTAATTTTCTGGACGAAATACGTGCGTTTCGCCTTTGCCCGTGTGCCTCAAGTTCACCAAGAGACAGAGAAAACCCTCCGCTGACCGGAAGCCTGGCGTGGTGGCGGAACGAGAGGGAGCTGCCACTGGTAAACGTCTCCTCTTAGAAGAGGCAGTGCGCACCCCAAAGCCTGTCCTCGCCCCCTCCCCGGATCCACGGCTCCCTCCGGGGAAACGGAGGGTCTCTGAGGATTCCAGGAGGCGGACGCGGCTTGGGAAACTGCTTTGCACACCCCCGCCCCATCCCGCTCGTGCCGAAGCGGCCCCCCCAGCCCGGCTCGACGCGCACACACTCCCGGGCGAAGCCGCCGTGGCCCCGCGAGAGGCGCGCCCCGGAGCCGGAGCAGGTGCAGCCCCGCCGCGCTCCCGGCCGCGTCTACACAAACTTGTTGGCCCGCGGCTGGGGGAACCCTGCCCGCAGCCCGCGCGGGGGTCCCGGCTGGGGCACCCGGAGATCGCACTCACCCCGCGATCGCGGCCAGCTGGGGCGGCCGCTCCGGCGGCCACGCGCCCGCCTCCCTGGGGCGCCGAGCCCGCAACCCCGCAGTGCCCGGAGCCTAGGCGCCCGCACGCCCCCGGGCGGCCCGCGGCGAGGAGCGACCCGACGCGCCCCGGGCACAGGGCGCCGCCACCTGGCTCCCTGGGCTGCGGACGTCCGGGCTGAGCCGCGGCTGCGGAGCAAGCGGGCGCCGAGCGGCGAGCGGCGGGCGGCGGGCGGCGGGCGGCGGGCGGCGGGCGGCGGGCGAGCGGGCGAGCGGGCGCCCGGCTCTGCACATGCTCACTCGCGCGGCCCGGGGACAGCGGCCGGCCGCCGCCGGGTCCTAGAGGCGGCCGTCCTACTGCCGCCCGTGGGAGGGGTCGCTGTTGGCGGGGCGGGGCGGCGCCCACCCCCAGCCCAGGTCCTGGGGACCAGCCCACCTGGCGCTGCCACTGGCGCTGCCACTCGCGCTGCGGGGGAGCAGAGACGCTGACACTCACTCACACACACACACACAGAGCCTCGCTCTCCGTAAAATACACACACCCACCGGGCGAATGCATTGGCGCTCACACCAACACGCGTCTACACAAGCACACAGGGCACTGTCACACAGGGGAGCACGCCGCCACACTCGCTCAAACCCTCCGGGACACACGCACACTGATTCAAACACACTGAATCACTGCTTCACAGACACCCTGACACCTACACTCACACACACACACACACACACACACACTGGGCTCTGTCTTGCTGGGGCACTGTGACAGGCACACCTGTACCTCCAGCCACCCAGTTTGTAGCGCTCTGATACCAACTCACAGAAGCAGACACACATTGGATCACTGTCCCATGCAGAGCTAGACACTGACACCCACAGCCTTATGCATGCACACACAAACGCACACACACACCGCTGTCTGAGACAGTCACCCACAGAATCACTACCCCACAGACAAATACACTGACACTATCTCCTATGCCTACACACTCAGGACTCTACCGCCAGCTACTACACTGCCCCACGCAGACCTACGGTGACAAATCCACACCTAGGTATAGCTGCCCACACACCGGAGTCCACTGACAGACACACTGTTGTACAGAGAGTCATACTGGGCATTGGCCTGCGGGCATACACACAGACACACACACAATGAGGCGGACAGGCGCTGATACAGACACACAGGTGTACAACCACACTGCTGTACACAATCCCCTTCTTAAAATAAGGGCTGGATCCAACCTTGAGGATTTCCCCTCCACGCCCCACCCCTGCTCCTCGGAAGCCCCCAAGCCACAGTGCTACCCCTGCCCTGCCAGGTGCATCAGTGGCCCCTGTCCTCACCCAGGGCTGGCTGCTGAGATGCTCCGGAGGCTGAGCACCAGCAGAGGCTGCGGAGCAGGATGCGATGGCATGGCTCGAAACCAGTCTTCCTGAAAGGGAGTTTCATGCCTCCGACTCCCGCTAGGGGCAGCGCAGCTTGGCAAGGCTCAGAGGAGCCCATTTTCAACAGGTGGAGGGTGGGCCGGGAGAGGATTAGCCTGGAGACCAGTTGGAGCCCCGCTTTATGTAGGTCAGTCAAGTGGCACCCAGAAGGGAAAGGGACGTGCTTAAGTTTGTCAGGCCAAGCGCTGGAATTAGGAGAATCAGCCCCCCTCCCTGGGACGACGGTGGGGAGCTCTGGAGTCCTTGGGGGAACTGGGAGAGGGCACAGGGCGTGCGGAGTGTTACTGGCTTACAGAAAAGCCCCCATGCACGTCCCTTTCGGAGTGTGAATGGCTGTGTTGCTATTATTACCAACAACAATAACCCACTGTACATTTTTGATTTTTGAAGTCCTCTCCAGGACCAGCTACATAATTTGTGGGACCCAATGCAAAACGAAAATGTGGGCCCTTTGATCAAGAATGAGTAAGAGCTTCAAGAAACAAGAACAGAACATTAAACCCAGTGCGGAACCCTTCTGAGCACGGGCCCCATGCCCTGCACAGTTCTTGTGCTGGTGAAGCTGGCCCTAAACTCTTTCATGCCCGTGGTCTCACTTAAAACTCACAATAGGGCTTCCCTGATGGCGCAGTGGTTGAGAGTCCGCCTGCCAATGCAGGGGACGCGGGTTCGTGCCCTGGTCCAGGAAGATCCCACATTTCGTGGAGCAGCTGGTCCCGTGAGCCATGGCCGCTGAGCCTGCGCGTCCAGAGCCTGTGCTCCGCAACGGGAGAGGCCACAGCAGTGAGAGGCACGCCTACCGCAAAAAAAAAACCAAAAAACCTCACAATAAGTGAGTGGTGTGTGCCTTCACCATCTTTATCTGCAAATTAGAGAAAATACACCCATACTTGGGCTTTTGTGACAATCAAATAAAATGCCTGGTGAGTTCATAGCACACTGTCTGCCGCAGGGTACACAAGTAATGCCTTTTAGTAAACATGATACGAAGAGCTTTCTCCCAAGGCTTTGCTACAGTCCAGAAATACCACCTGTGCAAGGCTCTCTTGATCCACAGGCTTGTGGTGATTTCTTGTCCTCCAAATGTCACCCCCCCAGAGGCCTGCCCAGACGTCCCAGCTGAAGCACCCACCTCTCTGTCCAGGTCCCAGGCTGCATAAAGCATACTGCCCCATCCTCACCTTGTGGATTTATTTGTTTATTGTCTGTCTTCTCTTCCCAGCCCCCTCTCAGCCCCCACAAAGCCACGCGAATTTCTATCTCATTCAGAACTGTTTCCTTCATGCCTAGCTTATTCTGGGCACATCGGCATGCCCACTAAATATGTATTAAATAAATAATTAAATGTTTTTTTTAAAAAAATGCAATGTGTCTAGCATGACATATTTTTAATGAACTCAAGCAGTTTCCCAATGGTCACCATGTGTCTTCCCAAGGACTCAGAGACTGCTTCCTCCTGCTCGGGTCCACAGACAGATCCATGTTTGTGTCTGGCCATCTTACAACGGCCCAGCGGGTTCTACTGACCATCAGGGAGACCAGGAGGGAGAGTGTGGAGGGCTCATGGAACCGCATCCCCCTGCCAGGGGCCTGTGGTGGGATACGGAAGCAGGTGCCCCTCCGATACCCACGAGCGCCTGCATCCGAGCATCCTCCTCCTTTGACTACCTAGCTCTTGACTGCTGCTCTATCAATACCCTGGTAGGGTGACACGGACTTGACTGTCCCAGAGTAGCCTGTGAAGGTTGCCTTTCACTGCTGGTGGAACCCAGCATCATTGGAGCAAGCATCGTTCAGAGACCTAGAGAACCTCTGGCAACATCTGAAAAGAAGGGGATGCAGTTTCTTCTTTCTTCCTTTGCTTTCTTCCCCTGTAGTAGTGCTGTGACTTACTGGTGCCCCTCCATGCACTCAGACCTGCAGCTGGCTACAACACTTTGCTGTGCTGCCTATTTAGTTGCTCTCTCCCATGAGTACTGCAGAGACTTAAATATGCCTTTGTGAAGACTCCAGCCACACAGATGGTAATTGTACCCCCTGCTGAGCTGTGCCTGCAGATACCAGACCAGGCCGGGGGAAGGCAGAAATCTGTACCTTCCTGGGAGGGGAGGACTGGTCTGGTCTGGGAGTATCTGGACTTCCTAGGCATGGACCAGAGGTGCCCTGAAAGTTTCAGGAATTCAGAGGTAGTGGAGAGAGACTGGGATTAGAATGAGGAGGAAGGCTGAGTTTCTTTTCTGACTAGACCAGAATAGGCTGTGTGGCCTCATGCAAAACCTGACTTTCTGTGTTTGCCTTTCTGTAAAATGGGCAGGTTGTCTAATTGATATTCAAGGGCCTTTCTTTAAGAGAGGCAGGGGAACGAAATGAGGGTGCTTTGAGGTCAGTTCTGCTTCTCTAGTTGGGCAAATTAAATCATTTTCCCCAGATGTAGTTTTTTTAATCTGAAAAATGGGGAAAGGGTCTTCCTTCCAGTGCAGCGTTCCTGGCACACGGTATATATTCAGGAAGTGACCGCAAGGATGATTCTTCCAGCTGGTGGTAGTTATGATGACAACTCTAACCGGCTCTGGTGTGGGGTCTGATGTGGCAGGTGCTGGCAAAGTTTGTGGGATTCAGTTGAGAACTACCTGACCCCGCCACCCCTCCTATCTGCACAGAGGCAGCAACGAGCTGGGGCTGAGGAACAGAAAGCACTGAGGCACTGCCAGCCGAGTGCAGAAGTATGTTGGGTTAGACACAGAGCTTCTGGGCTCAGTCATCAGCTGGAAGGTGGAGGGGTGCAGGGGCTGCAAGTAGGCTCTGGAGGAGAGGGTGGCAGAGTGGACCCCTGCTCTGTTCCTCTTGTCTGCCCGGTGTGCACGTGTGTGCTTAGCAGAAGAAACACCTCATCTTTGTTCCATTTTTACGAACTTCCCTGGAAGTCATTCATCAAAGACTTGAACTTGCAAGTTGTCATTTCAGTGAAGCTGCTGGAGCACCTCAAGCAGATGGCAGTGATTAAAGAGGAGATGGGTTCACTTTAATAAACTTCTTATTTTGGAATAACTTTAGATTTCCAGAAAAGTTGCAAAGATAGCAGAGCATTTGTGTGGACCCCTCACTCAAGTTTTCCCCGGTGTTAACATCTTATATGATCAGGGTACCTTTGTCAAAGCTGAGAAACTCACATAGCACACTGCTATTGACCAGATTCCAGACTTCATTTGTATTTCACCAGTTTTCCCATTCATGTCCTCTTTCTGTTCCAGGATCCACTCCAGGGTCCAGGTTACCACATTGCGTTTAGTTATCCCACCTCCCCAGTCTCTTCTGCTCTGTGACAGTTACTCATTCTTTCCTTGCCTTTCCTAAGAAGTACTGGCCAGGTATCCTGTGGAACGTCCAGGCGGCTCATTTCAAACAACTAGACGTCTCAGACTAGAGGAGTTTTTAAACCTGGTGACATCATGTGACTAATGATGCTGTCTCTGTGTGTGAGCCTACTGACCAAGATCCATTAAGAGAGACCTGGGGGCTTCCCTGGTGCAGTGGTTGAGAGATCCGCCTGCTGATGCAGGGGACACGGGTTTGTGCCCCGGTCTGGGAAGATCCCACATGCCGCGGAGCGGCTGGGCCCATGAGCCATGGCCGCTGGACCTCCGCGTCCGGAGCCTGTGCTCCGCAGCGGGAGAGGCCACAACAGTGAGAGGCCCGCGTACCGCAAAAAAAAAAAAAAAAAAAAAAGACTTAGAAAAAAAAAAAGAGAGAGAGACCTGGTCAGCATCCTAAGGAAAGGAGACAAGAAAGATAGGCCACCATGGAAGAAATTCCAACAGCACAGGGGTTCTCAGATGGCTAGTGGCTGAAATGAAATTCTGGAGGAAACATAATGTCAAGTTCCAAGTTCCAAGTGTAATAATGGCCGATTCCCAGAGGCGCACCTGATATGCAGGGTCTGCTCATTACCTGCATTCCTCCTCATCCCAGGTGTCCTGGCCACACAGGAAGGGTCACTGGGGAAGGAGCGCTGCTCCCCCGGCACTCCCACCTCCAGCCCTACCCCTTCCGTCCCCCACCCGTGTGGAGTCCCAGATTCATCCACTCACACAGTTGGCCTTCTCCCCTCACCTCAGCCTGATAGAAAACAGCACACCGATGGCGGTGGGCACAATAAAGTCCCCATAAGTATCTTCATCAGGGGAAATTAATCCTTTGTTTGGAAGGTTTTTTTTTTTTTTTTTTTTTTTTTTTTTTTGTGCGGTACACGGGCCTCTCACTGCTGTGTCCTCTCCCGCTGCGGAGCACAGGCTCCGGACGCGCAGGCTCAACGGCCATGGCTCACGGGCCCAGCCGCTCCGCGGCATGTGGGATCCTCCCGGCTCGGGGCACGAACCCGTGTCCCCTGCATCGGCAGGCGGACTCTCAACCACTGCGCCACCAGGGAAGCCCTGGAAGTATTTTTAAGAAAGAGAAACATGTTTGGTTCTTTCTGATCCCTTTCCTCTCCCTCCCCTCTGTAGGGATTTCTACTCAGTGCCTTAAACACAGCTGTGCTGCTGTACTGGAAAGTGGAGAGGCCACTTTGGGACCATGAGGTGACAAGCCAGCCCTCTATGTGGGACAGTGCACAAAGACAGAAGAGGCCTGGGTCTGAACCCCCTTTCCTCTGGACTCATGTTAGAAAGCTAAGATCTACTTGTACAGAAACAAATCCTGCTCACTTGTGCCCTTTTATGTGGTTTCTTTCCTCCCAGTTGTGATCCCTCAGTATCCAGCATAGGATCAGCAAAGTCCTAATAACCAAGTCTGCTAACCAAGTGAGTGGAACTCTAAAAGTCCTGCATAGTTTGAGTTTCTGCCTTCTGGAAGGTTGGGTGTACAAGCAAGCGGATGAGTGGAAAGTGAGTGGAAGGGCTGTGGGTGTGCAGCTGGACAGAAGGAGTTGCGGGCAGACAGATGCTCAGTAGGAAGGTTTGAATGGATAGATGGTTAGCTCCACGAGAGCAGGGAGCTTGTTTGTCTTCAAGGTCACGGCTGTCACCAGCACCCTCCTCTCCCCTGCCCTGAATAGCCTTACCTCCTAGAAGCCCAGTCGCATGGCAGCCCCTCCCCTACCTTGCCCAGGTTGCCATCCACCCCTCTCCACATCCTCCTCTCCCACTGCCTGGCCCCTCCCCCTATAGGTCTCCCTCTGGGCGTTCCCATGCTCTCTGTCATCTCCCCGCAACAGCCTGTGTCACTCCATCTCTGGAGTTGGCCCTTTCTGTTTCCTTTGCCTGGAATGCCCCTCGTCTCACAATCTGTCACCCTTTCAGGACCTGGGACAAACTCTCCCTCCTCCCTGAAGTCTTCCCAGATTTCATGTCCAAATTTAATCTCCTACCCCCATCAGTGTTCCCACAGTTTTGTGCTGGGATAAAAGCCAGGATGGGGAAACACAGGAGCCAGGTAGGAGGAAAAAGCGTGTGTGTATATATGTGTGTTGGGGGGGGTGTGTAGAACTGTTCAGAGCTTTACTGCCCCAGAAAGTACTTATGTCACCACCTGTCTGCCCCAGGGGAGCATGGCAGGAGAAGGTGCTGTCACTTAGGAAGAATCCGTGGTTTGCTGGGTCCTACGCTAAGCATTTTACATTTGTTAATTTAAATAATCCTCCTCACAACCCTATGAAGTCTGTACTGTTTTAGTTCCATTTTACAGACAAGAAAACTGAGGCTCAGAAGAGTGAAGTGACTGAGCCAAAATCACACACCCAGAAAGTGGAAAACCTGAGCTGGAGCTCAGATCTGGTTGGCCTCAAAGGGACCCGTTCCAGTGGGCTCTAACTTGGTCACTCATGTCCACCCACCTGTCCATCCCCCCCATGCCACCCATGAGGCACACAGGGAGAGCCTCTGGCCTCCTTCCCTTGCACAGTCATCCCAAGGCCAACACACACATGCTTGTCCTCCATCTCAGATTCTGAAGGAATTCTATGGAAAGGATGCTTGCTGAGTTGTTACTGACAGAGGACATGGCCAATGTCATTGCCAGAGCCCAGGGGATCATGGGAGGGAGGGAGGGAGGGAGAAATGTTATTCTCTTAGAGGTTCTTGAGCTGTATCAAGGGATCCTCTCGGGAGAAGGAGAGAAAAGAGCTGCAGAGGAAAGGAATTCTCAGCCCAACCCTGCATGTACCCCAGTGCCAGGTGCCCCAAGCATGTGGGCTGATCCTCAGGAGAAATCTATTCTATTACAGGACACACAAGGGAGAGAAGCAAAGTCACTTGGATGAGTAAAGTGTTCCCCCATGTTTCATCTAGTTCCTTCTGCTTCCTTTTATGTGTGTTCCCTGAGGGGAGCCGAGGGATAGAGGTGCTAAGAAGGACCGGAAATGCACTGGATCAAGAAACTCACTATTCTCTGGAAGTTCATCAGAGCAGACAGACTCTGCCATTCACTAATCACGTGACTGTGTGACCTTGAGCAGCACCCTTCACCTCTTGGAGCCTCAGTTTTCTCATCTGAAAAATGGAGAGAATGAGAATGAGAGGAGATAAGGTGTTGGAGGGGCCTCAGGACTGTGCTTCCCACCTTACATGCACGAACTTAATTACTTCTTTTCCTCCCGATGTGTTCTCACAATTTGCAGTTATATTTTCTTTTGGGTACCTATTGGGTTAATGTCTGCTTCTGAGACTAGACTTTGAAACCCGAAGGCAGAGGTCATTCTGAAGTTCATGAAGGCTGCTTCCCCAGGAGTAGGACAGCGGCTGTCATGGGGCGGGGCTTGGGGAAGATGAGAACAGTGAATGATGCTGCCATCTCCCTCTCCATTCTTGCTTTGTCCACCCCTGCAGGGATTGTGCCTGAGGCTGGGGCATGCACTGGTGCCTGGGGGTGGGGTAGAGTGCTGGAAGATGGTGGGTGAGGGCTGGGTGCTGGTGGGGACCTGGGGATTCGGAGACTGTCTGTCTAATTCAGATGGGCCCTGCCAACCCTGCTTTCACCAGTTTGGGCAGCTCAGGAGAGCAAGGAATGTGCTTTGGAGGAACAGGAGTAGAGATTGAGAAGACTTCAAAGAAGAAATGTTGGTGGATGGAGGGGAAAGATACTTTAGGATGAGGAGGGCCCGAGACTAGGGCAGCAAACATACCTGGAGTGCTCAGGGGAAGGTGAGAAATTCTCTGTGGTTGGCAAGCAGGTGGGGGCAGGAGGCTAGAAGTGTATTAGGAAAGCCTGAGGGATTTGGCCTTTATCCTGGAGCTAGGTAACGGAGAGCCAAAGGAAGTTTTCCACCCATGGGTAGAAACAGTGGTATGGGGAAGGGAGGGGAATAGTGGGTCCTGACCATCCTGACCAACATCCCCAGGCCTGCCTGTTACCATGGCAACCAATGGCGGGGGCACGTGAGAGGGATCTTCCTGTTTCTGTATGTATGACTTTGACCCCCAGCATCTCAGGCCGAGTCTAAGACAAATAGCTGTGGCCACCTACTCCCCTTAGAGTCCCCAGGTGAGGAAGCCGTTTCAGCACTGTCCCAGCGAGCAAAGGCCTGGCTTGTGGCCCCTGTGCCCCTCCTGGCCCCCCTCCCTGTCCACCTGAGGGATGGCAGAGCTCAGGTGTGCGTCAGGCTCTCTGACCAGCTTCCACCCAGTCCTGACCAGGCTCTGAGAAGCAGGGAAATGGGAAGTGACAACAAACACCAGGAGTCACTAAGTTTCTGTCGCTTCGATTTCCAGGCAGATGCAGCTGGTGCTGAGCAAATGAGGCACTTCAGAGACACCCCTGTCCCTGCAGGAGCCACCTGAGCCAAGTTGAGGCCTGGCCGCACCCCATGCTACCCTACCCCTCCCTCAAACCGGCCTCCCTGCCCCAGACTCTGGACCCCTGTGTCCAGCCACAGCCCAGCCCTGGCCCAGAACCATCTTTTATAAAGACAGGTCTGGGTACTCCACACCCAGCCACAAGCTGGTGGGCTTACCTTGCCCATCATTAGGACTGTCTCCTCAGAAGAAACGACCTTCCTTGGTACTTTTTAAAGATAAATTCCTTGGGAGTTCCCTGGTGGTCTAGGGGTTAGGATTCCAGGCTTTCACTGCAACGGCCCAGATTCAATCCCTGGTTGAGGAACTGAGATCCTGCAAGCCATGCGGCAGGGGCAAAAATAAAATAAAGATAACCTTTGAAAGGTTTGCTTACGATAACATCCAACAATTCTGGAGCCAGACTCCCAGGAATAATTAATTACTCCATCTGTGTTCAACGTCTTTGTCTTTTTTTATTTGTACAGACAGATTGAGGGGTTTCCGGCTACCACGTCTTTCCCCAAACAGTCCTGCTTTTTTTTTTTTTTTTTTTTTTTTTTTTTGCAGTATGAGGGCCTCTTACAGCTGTGGCCTCTCCCATTGCGGAGCACAGGCTCAGGACGCGCAGGCTCAGCGGCCATGGCTCACGGGCCCAGCTGCTCCGCGGCCTATGGGATCTTCCCAGACCGGGGCATGAACCCGTGTCCCCTGCATCGGCAGGCGGACTCTCAACCAATGCGCCACCAGGGAAGCCCCAGCCCTGCTTTTTGAAACAATCTAGACAGTGTCCTCTTTGTTACACGACAGACTTTGGAAGGAATCTTTTCTGAGGGAAATACTGGAGAAAAATAATCGCATCTTACACGCAGGCATTTACAGTCTCTAAAATGCAAATCTGGCCAAGTCACTCTCCTCCTTAGGATCCTTCAAGGCTCTGCAAGATCAGGTAGGAACTCCTTTATCAGTCCAGTCCTGATCCAGCCAAACGTGCCATCCACATTTTGCCAGCCTTCGCCCCAAACTTGACCTTCAGCCCCTGTGTTAAATTTTCTGACTCCCCCAGGTGGGGTTAGGTGTCCCCAATGCCCACACAGATACACATGTGCACAAACAAGCATCACACACATATCCATGCACACAGGTGCAAACACAGATACACGCACACCTGCAAACAATGCACACCTACGCACATGAACATGTGTGGGCACGGCAACACATGCACACACAAGTACATGCATACACACAGATGCACATGCACACACACACAAATGCTTGTGTGTGTGTGTGTGTGTTTCTATCATAACGCTGATACTTGGTTCTTTCCACAGTGCATTTGGGTCCTCCTGTACTGGACCGTCCCTCCTCCTCACTGACAGCTCCTGACCCTCTGGCAGCAGACAGTGCAGCGCCCAGTGAGAGACGAATGAACGCACTAGGCAGTCGGGAGGCATGGCCCTGAGACTGGCTCTGCCACTGCCCTTTAGTGGGACCGTGGATGAGTCCCCATCCTTCCCTGAAGCTCAGTTCCCCACAAGGACTATGGGAGGGGTCCATGTGGACCAGGTGGGGTCGGGGGGAAG
The DNA here is from genome assembly GCF_949752795.1 of Hyperoodon ampullatus. Lineage (NCBI taxonomy): Eukaryota > Metazoa > Chordata > Mammalia > Artiodactyla > Ziphiidae > Hyperoodon > Hyperoodon ampullatus. The sequence goes on along the minus strand of NC_136932.1, from coordinate 40,598,831 downwards.
CTGAGAGACCAGTCCACAATTCCCACTGCAGCCAGCACAGCCGGCACAGCCACCCAACCCAGCTTATTTATGATGCTTTTAGCTCCAAGTGGACCCATTTCCGAAGTCCTCTCTGAGATATGAATTATCTTAAAGGGCTGATTTGTATCACTGTGGTTGGATGATGCTTAACCAGAAAGCACTCCGGCCTTTCAGCAGTTTCAATCCAGGGAGAGCTATGGATTTTTTTTTCACCCTAATTGAGCACTTCAGAAAGCGGGGGATGGGTTGAAAAACCTTCAATACGTTGCATTTTTAGGAAAAGCAATTTTGACTTACTAGGTGTTGTTGGCTACAGAAATATGCTCGCTAATGACTTCTATTTAAATATTTTCCTCCAGCTGAGAAAAAAAACACTGTGTTAATGGATTTGACATCCCCTAGATGAGTATTTTCCCACCTTGGCCTCTGAACTTCCTTGGCCAGATCCTCTCAAATGGTTAAGAGGTCCCAAGCAGGCTATGTTAAGAAAACCCCTGTCACAATTACCTATAGAAATGATGATTTCCAGCGCCGTTGGTGATCTGCTTAAGTTTATGTAAGCATAAACTTAGCTGGAATCACTGGTTTCTCAAAATCTTTCACTGGTGCCCCAATCCTTACAGGATTAAATCCAAAGCTTCTAGTCTTGCACAAAAGGCCCACCCTGCCCACATCTGACACCACGATACCCACCCTGCTCCCTTTTGAACCCCAGACAGGAAATTCTAGGTGAGCGAGTGGCCTGTGTAGGCACACACGGTGCAGCATCCAGAAGGGCTGCATCTGCTTTAAGGCTTTGCTGTTGCCATCTTGAAATTCTTAATAATTTTTGAGCAAGGAGCCCCCATATTCTCATTTTGCGCTGGGCCTTGCAAATTATGTAGCAGATCATGCCCAGATTCACCACACTCTCCCACTGCTCTCTACCTTTTTTTTTTTTTTTTGCGGTACGCGGGCCTCTCACTGCTGTGGTCTCTCCTGTTGTGGAGCACAGGCTCCGGACGCGCAGGTTCAGCGGCCATGGCTCACGGGCCCAGCCGCTCTGCGGCATGTGGGATCTTCCTGGACCAGGGCACGAACCCGGGTCCCCTGCATCGGCAGGTGGACTCTCAACCACTGCGCCACCAGGGAAGCCCCCTCTCTACCTTTTTTTGTACAAGCTGTTTTCTCTACCAGAGGCGTCAGCCTTCAGCCCAGCACTGCCTGGTCCTTGCATGGGATTAACCTTGGGCACGGATGCCTTGGGTATCAGAGGTGGCACAGCCCAGTGGCTTAACGAAGCCAGAGACCAGGGTACAAATCTCAGCTCCACCACTTCTGGGTTACACGACCTTGGGCAAGCAACTTAGCTTCTCCGAGGCTTAGTTTTCCCTTCTGAAAAGTGGGATCACCATTGTCCCTACTTCCCAGGTTGCTGTAAGAACTAACTTGGAGATAATCATGGAGCACTTAGAAGAGTGTCCGGCACAGTGTTCATCGCTTTGTGACTATGATTGAGTATTGATCCTCTCATGAAGCCCTCCTTGGCTGGCCTGACTCCTTCACCTTGAGTGAGATGTCCGTCCCTTTGTCCGAGCTCCTGCAGTCTCTTCTCTTCCGTAGGACCAGTTTGCCAATAGATCGCCATCTGTCATAATAGTTTACAAACACTTCTGTTTGCAAGCGTCAGGAACTGACTTAAGTTAGCTTAGGCAAAAAGACGGACTGGTTGTAAGTATATGGGGGTGTCTCACAGAATCCCAAGGGCAAGAATGTAGCTAAGCCTCAGGAAGTCCTGGAATATAAACTTGAAAACATACTAAGTACCCACTTTCCCCGTTTTACTTCTGCTTTTATCTCAGTATTGGCCTCACTCCTATCTCTCTCTCCCTCTCTGTCTCTCTCTTTCTCTTTCTCTCTTCAGACCAGCATCTTCCTCAACTTAGCCATAAGGTAGAGAAGTATTACCTGACAGCATCTAAACTGTCCATGGTTCTAGCCATGGGAAGGCTGGACCGTTCCTGATTCAGTTTCACAGTTCTGCGGGCACAGCCCCAGTTGGCCCCTCCAGGGTCAGGCTCGTCTGTGGAGCCCAAACTACGGGATGATTTTACACTCCATAGTGGCCTAATCCTTTCACACCTGTCTACCACACATGTCTATCTTTCCTGAAAGGGCCATAAAGGATCCCTAAAGGCCATGTGTTTCTCAGCTTTGCCTCTCCTCCAGTCTGGTGCCTGGAGCCTAAATTGTTGTTGAGTAAAGGAAGGCGCGAATGGTAGGGGAGAGGCTTGCATTTCCAACCTGGAACACCGTGCACTCTCACAGCTCTTCTGTCCCCTGCAGGGACTTAGTAAAGGAGCCTGTCCTAGAACCAAAAGCATCCCAGGCAGGCAATTCATCCGAAGGGCGCTCGAGAGCCTGCCCTCCAGCCCCACACATCCAGGCAGGGCTTTGCCTGGTTCCCCAGCCTGCATCCAGAACAACTCCTGCAGCCTTCTCCTGCTTGCGCCCGAAACAAAGCAGGGCTTGGTCTTCTTGAATATGCAGTGTGCAGCTTCAGGATTTAAGTTGATTTCTGCAGGAGGGAACCTGCTCGCTCAACAGATTCTATACTGCCAGAAATTATTAAAGGAGCAGAATTCAATTCACAGGGGTCAGAGGTTAGGGAACACTGGAAACAAGGCAATCCCAGCAGAACCTTCGCTAATTGCCACATTCGAATGTGCTGGAAGAGCAGAAATGCTGCTGAATTATTTACTTGGGTCTTAACATCAAAGCAAATCACAGAGAATCTGCTCCACGGCCAGTGAGCCCGTGAGCTCAGGGTGTGTCGATCAGCGAATCACAGTACCTAAGGTGTCTCCGGACTGGGCACACCCTGACCCTTACTGACTCCTGCCTGGTGAGGATGCAGAGGAAAGAAAAGAATGTGCCTGTGCAGGACTCCCCAGACTGAGCAAACCCACATCCTGACTGTTGAACTCACAGCTTTCACAGAGTGAAATATATGTGAAATCCAGCTTCATGCTCCCCTTCCGGGGTCCCCATCTCGAAGAATGGTGTCAGATGGGAATGCCTGGTGTCCATGTGGAAGACTTTTCCAGAACTCCATCTGGTCTCTCTTTGTCTCTTCGTCCTCTTGGGAGTGAGCTGGTCCCAGTGGGTGGGACTGTGCTGCTCTTCCCCTGCCGGGGGACAGCCTGCCTCGGTCCAGCCAGCAGACCAGAAGTCATACCCTTCAGCCTGGCTGATGCAGGAGTGAGAAAAGATTTGTGGGCCTCCAGCTTTATCCTTTGTTGGCTCACCTTGTTCAAAACTTAGGTAGGGAATAGTGGTGTCAGTTCTTAGAGGGGGCCCGGAGCCCCCAGTGTTTGTTGCATGCATCAGGTCACCCTCCAAAGCCAATACGCCACTTGGCCTGGGACACAATCTTCCTGCCCACCCCAGAACTGTTAAAAGATGCCACACAACTGTAAAAGCAAACAAACAAACAGACAAACCCATTTGGCCTAATCTAAGCTTCTAGAAACCACCAAGGTCAAAATGCCCCTGTCCATACACAGAAGCCCAAGGTCACAGCAGGCTCTGGCTGCCCCAAACCCATTCTATGTATGTATTTGGCTTTCTGAATTCCATTCTCTTTTTTTTATAAATTATTATTATTATTTTTTTTTTTTGCGGTACGCGGGCCTCTCACTGTTGCGGCCACTCCCGTTGCAGAACACAGGCTCCGGACGCGCAGGCTCAGCGGCCATGGCTCACGGGCCCAGCCGCTCTGCGGCATGTGGGATCTTCCCAGACCGGGGCACGAACCCGTATCCCCTGCATCAGCAGGCAGACTCTCAACCACTGCGCCACCAGGGAAGCCCTATAAATTATTTTTTATTCATTTACTTTTGGTTGCATTGGGTCTTTGTTGCTGTGCACGGGCTTTCTCTAGTTGAGGCGAGCGGGGGCTACTCTTTGTTGCGGTGCGCGGGCTTCTCATTGCGGTGGCTTCTTTTGTTGTGGAGCACGGGCTCTAGGCACACGGGCTTCAGTAGCTGTGGCTCACAGGCTCTAGAGTGCAGGCTCAGTAGTTGTGGCGCACGGGCTTAGTTGCTCCGCGGCATGTGGGATCTTCCCCGACCAGGGCTCGAACCCGTGTCCCCTGCATTGGCAGGCAGATTCTTAAGCACCGTGCCACCAGGGAAGTCCCTGAATTCCAGTCTTTAAAAAAAATTATTCCGCATTGCACCAAATATTGAGAATCTTTGAGGGGATGCCTAATAAATGGTACCCCTCCAGGTTTTGAACAAACTGAGAAATAAAATAAAAAGTAAAGACAGAGGGCCAAAGTATCAGGTTTACTACTGCTAAAGATGAGGTAGAAAATGTGGCTTTAGGCCAGTTAGGCAAGTGGCTTGCTGGTACTAAACTCCCAAATCTGGTAGCTGTGTCCACCCAGACTCAGACAGTATCAGACTACAGCAGGCTTCCCACATGGACGGTCCTGCCCAAGTGAGGCTTAGGTCTTAGAGAAGCAGAGGAGAGCTTTTCTTTTTAAAAGAAAAATAGACTTTAATTTTTAGAGGAGTTTTAGGTTCACAGCATAATTGAACAGAAGGCACAGAGAGTTTTCTGATACTCCCTGCCCCCTCCATATGCATAGCCTCCCCCACTATCAACGTGCCCTATCAGAGTGGCAGGAACCTGCACTGACACAGCATTATTACCTCCCAGAGTCCATAGTTTATATTAGGGTTCACTCTTGGTATTGTACTTTCTATGGGTTTGGACAAATGTACAATGACATGTTTCCACCATTATAGTATCATAAGAGTACTTTCACTATCCTAAAAAATACTCCGTGTTCCATTTACTCACTTCCCGCTTCCCCCAACCCCTGGCAACCACTGACTTTTTTTACTATCTCCATAGTTTTGTCCTTTCCAGAATGGCATATAGTTGGAATCATGCAGTACGTAGCTTTTTCAGATTGGCTTCTTTCACTTAGTCATATGCATTTAAGGTTCCTCTATGTCCTTCCATGACTTGATAGCTCATTTCTTTTCTTTTCTTTTTTTCTTCTGGTTGTGTAAACTGCTTTTTAAAAAATTGAGGTATGGAGCTTCCCTGGTGGCACAGTGGTTGAGAGTCCGCCTGCCGATGCAGGGGACGCGGGTTCGTGCCCCGGTCCGGGAAGATCCCACATGCCGCGGAGCGGCTGGGCCCGTGAGCCATGGCTGCTGAGCCTGCGCGTCCAGAGCCTGTGCTCCACAGCGGGAGAGGCCACAACAGTGAGAGGCCCGCGTACCACAAAAAAAAAAAAAAAAAAATTGACGTATGATTGACATATAAGATTATGTTCATTTCATGTGTACAACATAACGATTTGATAATTGTATATATTGTGAAATGATCACTACAGTAAGTCTAGTTAACATTGGTCACTAGACATAGTCACAAAATTTTTTTCCTTGTGATGAGAGCTTTTAAGATCTACTTGCTTAGCAACTTTCATATATGCAGTACAGTATTTTTAACTATTGTCACTACATTACATCATTTCTTTTTTGTCCTGAATAATAGTCCGTTGTCTGGATGTACCACAGTTGATTTATCCATTCACCTACTGAAGGACATCTTGGTTGTTTCTAGGTTTTGGCAATTATGAATAAAGTTGCTGTAAGCATCCATGTGCAGGTTTTTGTGTAGATATAAATTGTCAGCTCCTATGGGTAAATACCAAGGAACACAATGTTAGATCATATGTTAAGTGTGTGTTTAGTTTTGTAGGAAACCACCAAACTGTCTTCCAAAGTGGCTGCACCATTTTGCATGCCCACCAGCAATGAATGAGCATTTCTGTTGCTCCACGTCCTCACCAGTATTTGGTATCATATGTGTTCTGGATTTTGGCTATTGTAATCAGAGGAGAACTTTTGCCCTTTGAAGTCTGACTTGACCCCAAGAGTAAGTTTAAAGAGTAAGTTTAAAGCAGGTTGCCTTGTTAATCTTCCCAAGTTCACCGATCAGATGAGTCAGCGTGCAAGGAGGTAAAGAAAGGTCGCATGTGCTCAGCGAACGCTCTTATCTTCATAGCACTTATCCCAGGACTTCCTCCTTATTTTATCTGTCTTCATGTCTGCCTTGCACATATTAGATGCTCAATAAATTAACAAATAATCATTAAGTGGGTGAATGAATGAAAGGTCGGGACCACATCCGTCTCGTTTTCTGTTGCATCTGCAACTTTGGGCAGGGTGATTGACACAAAGATTTGCTGAGTCAGTGAATTAACAAAGCAATGTATGAATGAATCAGTGAAGGCCAGGGTCCTGTCTATTGTTGGGTTCATTCACTGTGTCCTTTGTTCCTAGCAAAGTGCCTGATACCTGGCAGGTTCAGTGAAGTATCTGTTAAGAGAACAAATATGTGAATGAATGAATGAATGAATGAATACGTATGGTGCAGAGTGAGGGAGATTAGGGTCCCGCCTGCCCACCGGTGGTCAGCACTAACTCAAGAGTTAGGGCCACACGCTAAGAGCAAGTCCAGGGGAAGTGAGCATTAGATAGAAGATTTCTGAAAATGTTGAAGGAACTGGAGATGTGACAGTCTGTCGTCAAATGTCTTTAAACATCTGCCAGGCTGTCATGGGAGGAGGAGGCGGATGTACTCTGGGATCCCCAAGGAACCAGTGGAGGAAGCTTTAATAAGGCAGATTTTGGCACAATTTAAAAATGAAAAGAACCTACAAGCTTTGTGCACAAATCACATACCAGGCATTCTGCAAGTTGTTATTTAGCCCGAGTTCAGTTACATTTCATGCCTTCCTAAACCAGGCGTGATTTCCCCATGCTTAGACACAAGAGACAATGTGACTCGCTGAAAGTCGCACAGTTATAACACGATAAACTAGGATGCAAACTCAGGACCAGCTGATTCCATAGCCTACACTGCTTAGAGGAGACCAAAAAAAAAAAAAAAAAAGTTGAGGCTGTCTTGCAAGATAGTGAGTTCCCCATCACTGGAGGTGGTCAAGTAGAGGCTTGGTCACTCACTTGGTTAAACCAAGAGAGACTACACAAAAGAGCTGAAAGGACAGACCAAACTGGGGTCTCTCTGGTTCTCTGGCTGTGGTTTTGCCCACTCTTGTATTGGGCCCGCCCTAGCATCATAATAGATTTTGAGACAATGGTTTTGGTCTAGCAAGCTTACTTTAAAGATGATCTACCTGTCCTGTAAGCCACACCTAAGAGGCTTATAGTGCACACCTGACATTTTAAGGGTGACAAGTAGATTTTATTTTATGTTTCAGTTTGATCCAGTTGGTAGTGGCTGCCTGGAGCGCTGTCCAATTCTAAAGCTTTGTTTACCCTTGGTGGGAACGGTGTTTTGATTGATTAGTGATGTCTGTCCTGGGAACGGGGTAGTAGCTGGCAGACATTTGCCACGTATATGCCAAACTTACTCCAGGACGTGCATTTGAACTCTGGAGAGCCCAAGTGGTTAACAGTGGTAAAGCCACATTCATCTAAGAAAATACCAATGTACGTTGTCTTAGAGCCAGAAAAGGGATTAATTTTCAACATGAAGATTTGAAGCAGTCCATATTCCAATTCCTAAACATCACTCGACTTGCTTTTCTGTGAGCCTGTCCTTTAATTAGGAGGTTCTGCAAACACTTCAAAGCCAAGCAGTTCCCTGGCCAGCCCAGCCCAGTGGCTGTCCCTGCCAGCTCCCCAGTTCCCTGCCAGCCGCAATTTCCCCTGAGCACCACACTGGGTTTTGATCATGCAAATAGAAATCGATGTTTCCCACTGTGCAGTAAATAGCCTGTCTCCATGCTCAACCACATCTTTATCCCCGAAGCCAATTAGAGGCATGGCTACCTCCCCATGCAGAACCGGGAAAGCACCTCTGTTCATTCCCTTCTTGGATGTTGGGGGGTTGCTGTGCTCCCCCATCCCAGTCTTATCCAGGCCTCCAGAAAATCTCAGAGCCTTTCTTGGACAAGTTACTTAAGGAGGTCTGTGCCATCCCTGCCTATTCACTGTGCACACACCTTTCTATAGGTGCTGCAGTGGTTAAAAAAGTGGGGGTGGAGCCTGACCGGTTGGAGTTTGGGTCCAAACCTTGATTCTGCCGTGTACTTGCTGTGTTCCTTTGGGCAAGTCATTCAACCTCTCTGAGCTTCACTTTCCTCGTTTCTAAAATGGGAATAATGATTTTGTCAGGAGGTTTTCCCTGCCTTATTCATTCCACTGTCACTTATGAATACCCATCATGTGCATCTGTACCTCGCCACCATCATGGTTTACTTTCAGATCTCATCCAGTCTGCCCTGTCTAGGCGTTGTCCTTGGTTAGGCAGAAATTATTATTTTTAAAAGCCAGAGAAGGGCTTCCCTGGTGGCGCAGTGGTTGAGAATCCGCCTGCTGTTGCAGGGGACACGGGTTCGTGCCCCGGTCCGGGAAGATCCCACATGCCGCGGAGCGGCTGGGCCCGTGAGCCATGGCCGCTGAGCCTGCGCGTCCGGAGCCTGTGCGCCGCAACGGGAGAGGCCACAACAGTGAGAGGCCCGCGTACCGCAAAAAAAAAAAAAAAAAAAAAAAAAAAAAAAAAAAAGCCAGAGAAGCTGCTGTTTGAATTTGTCAACTTCTCTATGAAGGGACAATAAGTCATCTTGGAGCAGATTTTCTCCTTCCTGGGAAGAATCCCTGAAGGAGGCTCCCTTAGTCAGGGAACAAGGGCCCATATGGTGCTCACGATCCTAGAAGAGAAGGAGGAAGGAGTCTTTTCTGAAGTTTGCCCAAGGCTGCACCTCCCAGTATTCCAGAGCTGGTGGCTGGGAGGAAGGTGGGCACATCAGGGGCCTCGTGGGGAAAATATTTCAACAGCTCAACTTCTTCCTCACATCTGAAGTTCAGTGATACGGTCTGAGATGGTCCTGATTCAGTCTGTGAGCAGTAAAGGACACCCACGCCCCAGAGACGTCACCTTGAGGGAAAGTCATGAGCTGGGCTCAACCTCAGAGCCATGGGTCCATCTGACTCAGATTGCGGCTATGGCTCGAAGCCCTTCTTTCTAAGCCACTCTTCCCAGAGGATGTGCTCCAGGGGAAATCATGGAGCTGGAGAGTGTAAACTAAGGAGATTATCCTCAGGACTCGAGGAAGAATCACTATAGCTTGCTGAGAATGTAGACCTGCTCTGTTCAATACAGTGGCCACTAGCTACATGTGGTGATTGAAGATTAAAATTAAATTAATTAAACGGAAATAAAGTGGAATCTGATTCCTCAGTCACGATTAGCCACATTTTAAGGGCTGGGTTGCCACATGTGGTTAGTGGTTACATTAGCTAGTGCAGAATTATAGACTGTTTCCATCACTGCAAACAGTTCCCTTGGACGGTGCTAATCTACAGAAGGCTTTCTAAGCATCGTCACTACTGATATTTTGGGCTGATCGCTCTTGGTTGTAGGGGGCTGTAATCTCATGCATTCAGCAGCATCTCTGGCCTGTACCCACTAGATGCTACTAGTAACCCACCCCCAGTGTGACAACCAAACTATCTCCAGACTTTGCCTTATATCCTTTGGTGGTGGGAGGGGCAAAACTGTCCCCAGTTGAGACCCACTGGACTAGACCATATAGACCATCATGGGCATCACCTAAGGGTTGGGGGCACAAAGATACGACTGGGCTGGACCAGCTTTCTTCAGGCTGGGATAGAAGCAGAGTACCCAGCTGGTCCTATCAGAAGGAACTGGAAAAGCGTCCAGAGTCCTTAGACAATACGAAGGACGGAAAGGGATGGGGAGGGCTGGCAAGGAGGCCCTAAGGCTCACCTGGGTCACACACGTGAGGTCTGCATCACTGCAGCTGCCTCCTCCATGGCCTCCCAGCCTCCCGCCCCCTCCTTCACGAGCCCCTACATGCTGGCTGCAGGACGGATAGATGAGCAGAAAAATCTTGGACTGTTATTTCCCTTTTTAAGTGCACCTAGCAGTTTCCCATTGCTCTTAAAACCAAGACATTTTGGTCTGGCACCCAGACCCCTCAGAGCCTGTTTCCTCTGATCACACTGCCCTCTAATTTCCCATGGACCACACTAGTCTCTGCCCAAGCCATGCCCTTTTATGCTTCTGTGAGTTTGCATCCGCTGTTCTCTGTGCCTGGAATGCCCTCTCTCTCTCTCCATCTTTCCTGTATCAGGGGCCCCTACGACCATCCATCTGCTCACTGATTCATTGGAGGAATTCTTGGGACTCAGCATGTAGTGATCCTCCTGGCTACGGTTCGTTACCATGAAAAGAATGCACAAGATCAACAAGGGAGAAGGACATCATATGGTCTGGCTTCCTCTGCTCTCCCTCCCATGAGGGGCCACACTGAACACGCTCCCTTCCCCAGCGGTGAAAATGCAGCCGCAGGTGTGTAATGTTTCTGCCCAGGGAAGCCTGTTTGAAACTCCCAGGGCAAGGTTTTTATTAGGGGCTGATCAGGTGGGCATTCTTAGTCTAGCAACTACCAAAATATCAGACTCCCAGAAGGAAAGTGAGGGTTCCACATAAAACACATTGTTTGTAGAATTTAGTCACAACCGAGCAGCTTTATCAGTTAGGGAATATTTCAATAGCCAAGTTCCCTGACACCAGCCAAGGACCAATCTTGCAAGCAAGCTCTTCTAAAGATAGCAGCTTGGGCTTCCCTAGTGGCTCAGTGGTTGAGAGTCCACCTACCAATGCAGGGGACACGGGTTCGTGCCCCGGGCCGGGAAGATCCCACATGCCGCGGAGCGGCTGGGCCCGTGAGCCATGGCCGCTGAGCCTGCGCGTCCGGAGCCTGTGCTCCGCAACGGGAGAGGCCACAACAGTGAGAGGCCCGCGTACCGCAAAAAATAAAAATAAAAAAATATATAAAGATAGCAGCTTCAAGCTCCATGTTAATTCTTTTCTGCAGATTTCTTTTCCCAGATCAAAGGCTTTCTTTCCTCCCGGGTAAAGCTGGTTCATGGTCTCTGGATCTTTGAGGCTTCCCTGTATCATAGAAGAAACCATGAGGGTTTTGTAATGGCCTGTGTGTTTCCCCTCCAGACTTTGAGCATGTTGAAGGTAGGGCCAGCATGGGGCCCAGCACCCATTAAGGACTTGCTACATGTTTTCTGAATAAATAGGTGACTGGAAAGCATTAATGTGCCAGAGACCTAGGATGCAGAGGATACAGACCAGAAAATACCGTGTGTGGGGAATGCCCAGGCCTGGTGAGATGGAGCAGGGAAGCCCAGCCAGAAAGAACTCCCCTTCGACCATCCTAGCCCATCATCCCACAGCCAGACATGGTGATCCATCAGCCAGGAAAGCCAATAGCAGCTGAGCTTACGTCCCCCCTCTGCTGCCAACCAAGGAGATCACACCTTTCCCAGGTGGCAGCTCATTGGCCGGGAACATCAGGTTTGGAGCAGCAAGATCTGCTAGACACTTGGCAAAGCATCTTGAGGTGCCCAAGTGGCTCAGGTAAGGGAAGGAGACATCACTGGCTAGAGAATAATACTCAGCATCCCTTTAAGAGGAGGACACGAATAGGACGCTACCAGGGAGAAGCGAGGCAGGGGAGGGGCTGCCCTCAAAGTTCCAGGGCCTTTTAGTTGGAAAATGCAGCCCATGTGCCCTCCCTGGACTTTGGAGTCCAAATGACCTGGCTTGGAATTCCAGCCCCACCACCATTTGCTGTGAGATCTGGCAGGTGCCTTAGATACCCTGAGCCTCAGTTGTAACATGGGATGAATACCTCCTTCATGAAGCTGTTGTAAGGGTCAAATGACATAAAGGATCAAACGTAGTGCCTACCCAGTGCCCAGCAAGTGGAGCTGATTGTGACTGCCGTCCTCGTGGTCTCTGTACAGTTACTGTCAGCCTGTCTGCCCCTTCCACTGAGGAGCAGACGAGAGTCCTCCTCTGAGTCTCAGACCTTCCCCAACTTGGCCCATCCTTTGGGCAGTGGCTCCAGCTGCCACAAAGGGTGTTTGGGCCCCAGAGATCACCCCATCCCTCCAGCCATTTTTTTTTTGGTCAGCCAGGCTCACCTTGGGCAAACATCTCTTGCCAAAATGAAAAACAGCCCCAGAGACTTTGGGGGTAACCATGGCAACTGCCTCCTGAGTGGGATTATTGTTACTTTATCAGAAAGTTCTCTTTTGCTTCAGCTTTCAGATACTCCAAAGTTCAGTGAATTTTTAAGTATGGTTTTATTGTATCTTGGAGCTAAATCTTTTTGCAGCAGAAACCCTTCCCCAATTGAGTAATGCAAGTTGACAGGAAAGAGTCTAGAAATCAGCTCCAATGACAACTTTTTTTCCCTAAGTTGCTCACAACCACTGTCTAGTTTTACCCCCAGAGAATATGATCATCGGGGCAAGGTGATCTGGCAGTCATGTTGGTGACCAGTTTTATTTCCCCGGGTCTCCTTCAAGCTGCTCCATCCCTCAGAGGGGAGCGGGAGACTGGGCTCCGCAGGGCAGGGAACCTGAGGATTCAGGTCTGCCGCAGAGCTCCTGGGCACCAGGCTGGGGTAAATGAAGAAGTTCAACTTTCCAGCAATGAGAGTGTAGGTGAGACTTTTTACCTCTTGGGTCCAAGGTTCCTCACTGTAACGGGGCTTCATGACACTAAACTATCTGCCCAGCATATTATGTGGCATCTAATGTGTTCTATAACAGAATGAATGAATGGATGGATGGATGGATAAATAAATGGACAATCTAATTAATTAATTCCTTGCTGCGTCTCTTGCAAGCCTCAAATGAAGGAATGATTACGGAAGTTCATTAGAAGCTGCGAAGCGTTCTTAAGCACGTGGACTGCTGTCATTGTGGTCAGTAATGAAATGACTGCTGGCGCGGCTGGCACCTCCTGCCCATCCTGCTTGCTCAGGTTGGCTTCTCCAGCCCTGTCTCAAGAATCTTCACTCCTCATGGAGCAAAGTGCACAGTCCTGACAGTGAAGACACCCACAGTTGGGTTCCACTCTGACTTTCCAGGTGAATCCCTTTGTGCCTTTCTGTGCTCCAGCTGGTCAGGACTCAGACTGAAAGCCACCTCTTTCCGGGGAGGGTGAAGGAGGGAAAGTGAATGCCAAACCCACTCCATCTTGTCACTCTCGAGGGAGAAAGAAAATCTGGGGGTCATTCCATGACTTAACCTGTTCCCAGGAAATGGCCATGCCACTCTTCACCCCCTCGAACTTAGAGCCTGCAGGACACCCTGAGCCAGAGGATTGAATGGGCCCCCATCCCACCGCCCACCATGTGGCCTGGCAAAGCTGAGCCCATCCCATGGCATTTGTCTGGAGCCCAGGACTTGCCTTCCTGCTCTGCCCATCCAGTGTGGCTGCCTGCAGAGCAGGGAGGGAGAGTAGGTGAGGGTGGCTAGAAAAAAAAAAAAAAAAAAAAAAACAGAAGAAAACAAGCACCTGCCAAGTGCCTAGCATGTTCCAGGCACTGCGCTAGGCTCTGTGTACCCTCTCCGTAATATAAATCCTGCCCAGCTGAGATTGTTGGGACATTTGACAGATGAGACCCAAAGAAGGAAGAAGCCAGTTCCTGGGCCTCAGCATCAGTCTCTCTCATATTCACTCTACCTGGACCCAGCTGGGAGGCTGCATCCCGGGTGTGCTGTGGTCCCACATCTGGCTCTCTCCACCTCTGGAAAGCCCCTGATAAGCCTAGAGCCTGGCCTTAGCAGAGCCTTAGGGAAGGAGCTGCTGAGGGGTGAGTGGGGCCGCCCTTGGGACAGAAGATGCTGAAGGAGCCAGGTGAGGGCAGGGGAGTGGGTAAGGCCACCTGGAGCTGATGTTCCGTGAGAAGAAAGCCTGGACCAGAATCCTGAGGGCCACTGCCTTCGAAGGGGTGCTTTCTCTCTGCTGACCTCCAAGGACAGGCTATTTAAACCCACAACGTCGGCACCCTGGCTGGACCCGAAGCAGGCACCCAATAAACACTTGCTTCATCTGTGAACGATGCTGTCTTGGGGAGGCACCGTTGCAGCAGCTCTGGCCAGGATGCCTTTCCCCCGTTATCCCACTGATGTGGGTGTCTAAAATTAGCTGGTCGATACTGTAAATACTGCTGAAAGGTCAGGCCTCCTGCAGCCCATGGCAGGGAAATCTCAACACTGAGTGATTTTGACCAAATGAGAAAGCACAGCTGTTTAAAATTGTAAAGCTGGCCTGGAAAGCGCTCAGGGCTGGATCGTCTGTGATTCCTCCCTTCCTCAACCGCCCAGGACCAACGTCACCTTGTCCTGCTCATTCTACCCCAAGAACAGCTCCTCGTGCCATCCGCCCGACCCCTGCCCCAGTTCACCTGGAGGGTCACTCAGCATCCTTCCTCACTGAGCTCCTATACCCTCCCCCCGAACTGGACTCTAGAGAAACTGCCTAAAGAATACACATCATCATCATCATCATCATCATCATCATCAGTTTAGCATTCACTAAAGGAATAGTATCTGCCAAGTCAGTACCAAGCACTTTATACATGTTAATTCACTTATTCCTCAGAACAACCCTGGGACAAAGCTACTATTATCATCCCCGTTTTACAGATGGGAAAACCAAGGCTCAGGGCAGCGGAGCGCATTGCTTCAGGGCCACAGCTACTAAGTTGCAGATCTGGGGCTCCAACCCAGATTTGTCTGCCTCTGAAGTCCTCATTCTTGACCTCTGCACCATGCTGAGCAGCCAGAGATGGATGAGGCCCGGCTCCCTACGGAGCTCAGAGTCTCAGGGGAGACACACAGGCACAGAGCGCACTTACCAAACAACGAGGTAGGTGCTTTGCAGTATGAATGAAATGCTGTCAGAGATGGTGGAATTTAACTGGCTGGGGCAGCTGGAGAGGATTCACTGCCTGGCCGAGGAACTGGCCTTGGAGCTGGCTGCTGGAGGGTGAACAGGACGAAAGGGCATTTTATGCAGAGGGGACAGCATATGGGGCCTTGGTACACTGAGTAAGACAGCGTTCTGACCTGGGTATCGGAAGAAGTAATAGGGATGAATCAAGAGCACCCAGTGTGACTAATAATCATCTTACACCAAATACGTCCCAAACTGAGCCCCTGCTGTGTCCCCTGAAGCCGGTCCTGCTACAGCCATTCTTATCTCCCTCAACGGCAGCTCCCTTTCTCCAGATGCTCAGCCCAAGCGTCTGGGTGTCATCCTTGACCCCTCTCTTTCTCTTCCATCTTCCATCTGGCCCATCAGCAAATTCATTCCAGTCTACTTTCAAACTGTGTCCAGAATCTGCTCCCTGCCCTCCCCCACTGCTCCTGCCCCTGTCCAAGCTCAGCCCCCTTTCTCTTGCCCTCGGATCATTGCTGTAGGCTCCGAACTTGTCTTTGCCTGACCAGTCTATTCTCCATTGTGGTCAGAGTGACTCTTTAAAAGCAAGTCAGATCATGTCACCTTTCTGCTCAAAACCCTCCAAGGGCTGCCGTCAGAGTAAATCAGAGGAAAGGACCAAGGCTTCAAGGGAGAAGAGAACCTCCAGGGCGACAGAATCCAAGGCACCCTGTGTCTCCGGCCTTTCCTTCCTCTCCCCCTCTGGCCGCACCAGCTTCCAGCAGTTCCTGGAAACCCCCTCCTGTCACCTCCAAGTCCCTGCATTTGCTGCCCCACTGCCTAGCATCCTCATGACTCATCTTCTCACTCCCCGCAGGGACTCACTCAAGTCACCTTCTCCCCGAGGCCACATCCTCTCTAAAACGTCAATCTTCCTCCCCCACCGTATTTCAGAGCCCCTTTCCCTGATTTAATTTTTCTTTTAAATGCCACTATTTAACATCCTCGATATTGGACTTACCTGGAGACTTGCCTCTTTGCACCACTAAAATGTAAACTGCATGAGAGTGGGGAATTGATTTTATTTTATTAGCCACTTGGGGCTGATAGACAAGGAGAAAGAAGAAGGGTCTGGTGGAAAGGTGGGAGAAAGAAATTTGTGGTCAGGAATTGTGAGCCCCTGGCGTTTGCTATTCCTGAAGGGGAGCCTTTCTGGGGAGAGACGAGGCAAGGAAGGAGGTGTGGCTGGAGTGGATCTGGGAAAGGAGAGTCTGTACCATCTGAGGGTTCATCACCTCGGACACTGAAACCACCTAGGATGCAGGCAGAAGACAAGGAAAGGAGAAGCAGTCGCCTGGGAAAGCCACAGCACTGGGTGGATGAGAGATGGGGGGCGGCTACTTCCACCAGTGATGTGACCTTGAAGCAGGAGCTCATTGGTCTGGAAGCCACATTGTGATCCAGTTACCTCTGACCACTGTTAATGCCTTTTCAACAAGGCTCTTGGTCACCTCCAGGTCGAATGAAGTCTAAGCCTCCCAGAGGCGTCAGAAGTCCCTGGTCATTTGCCTTGACCTGCCACCCAGGCTCGGTCCTTCTAACATGGGCTTTTGAAAGGGACACAGACTTTGGAGCCAGAGGATCTGGGTCAGAGCCCTGGTTCTACTATGGACTCACCTCTCTGAGCCTCATTTTCCCATCTGCAAAATGGGGATAAAAATGTCTAACACACAAGGTTCCTGTACGAATTAAACGTGATATGCATATGCAAACAGAATACACGACATATACTTAGTGCTCGACAAACAACAGCTGCTGTTTTTACCACTCGTGTCTCTGAGTCTCAGTCTGTCCATCTGTATCATGAAGCCAGTGCTACCAACGCAAGGGTTTGTCTAAGGATTAAATGATGATAGGTTGATGAAAATGTTTGCAGCGGGTAGTGGGAGTTATACCATGTGACGCCAATATACCTGCTCTTTCTCAAACGTTCCTTCCCCTTTCACACCCCCGAGCCTTTGATCAAGCCCTTCTCTCTGCCTGGGAGGCCTCCCTCCCTCTGCTCACTTTGCCCTTGCCTGGCCTTCCCTCAGCATTCTGCTCAGCCCATCTAGCCCCAGAGCTATTTATTAGTTACTTTACCTCTGTCTCCTGTTAGGTTGTGAGCTCTTGTAGGGCACAGGGTTGGAGTTCCCACACCAGGGGGTCTGCAGCTCCCTGCTCAAAGCTGTGCCCATGATGGGCACTTGATAAATGTGCGTTTAATTGGATTATGATAAAAGAATCAAGGGGAGCAGCTATCTCTCCTTTAACTCCTCTTCCAATCAGATATCTCACTGCTTCTCCAGGATAGGAATGAATGGAATCAAGGGCCATTTTCCCAGAGAAAAGCAGCCAAGTTAGGATTTTAGAAATAATTGTGGTTCTGTGTTATGTCCCATTTGAGGGAGGAGAGGAGACTCAGATAAACAAATTCACAGCAAGCAGGCAGAGGTATCCCCATTGGTCTTAATAAAGGATGCACTTAATCTCTTAAGATCATGTACAAAGTGCCCTCCCGCCAGCTAAGATGTCTTGCAGTGCCTAAGCATCCCCATCTGCCACGTGGAGGCTCAGAGCTGGAGCCACAGGCCTCCTGGCTCTGCTTCAAGTTCTGGCTGCCCGCACAGTCTTCAGGGTGGCATTTGCTCAGCCTTTGCTCGACTCCAGGAGGTCTCGCTTCTCTGGAGCTCCAGGTCATCGGCCGTTCCCTGGTGCTTCCTTCACGGCCCATTTCCCCCCAGGCCTTGGTGCATCTCCAGCCTGGACCATCACTTCGGCTCCTTTGCCAGGGTTCTTGCTCCCCCAGGCTCCCACTCCAGTGCATCCTTCACACTATCTTTCTGGAGCACACGTCTGAAAATGCCCTGTCCTCCTTTTTCACTTGGAAAACTCCTATTCTTCCTTCAAAACCCAGCTTAAATGTTACCTCATCTCTAAAGCTCTTTTCTAAACTGTCTATACAGAAGCCTACTCCCTTAACTCCCGTGTATCTCTTTTAACACTTACCACAATACAGAAGCTTGTTTTGACATGTCTCTCTTCCCTGCCATGTGCCCTTAAAGAACCTGAACAATGTTTGAGGACTTCTCTGTGTTTCTGGTGCCAGCGGGGGTGAGAGGACGGAGGGAAGGTGCTCCGCCTCTTGAGCATGACCGAACTTCCCGGGGAAGCAGCTTTCTCTGCCCTTCACGGGGTCCTCTGCAATTCCCTGGCTTGGGGGTACAGGTGGTGCTAAGAAGGTTAGTGGTTCTAGCTAAGCAGACAGAGGTCAGTGCAAGGTCCTGTCCCAGTGAGAAGACTGGAGAGTAAATCACGGAACCGGATGCAGGCACGGAGAGCTGGGAGCAGACAGGGGCTGCCTGGGTACCAGCTGCCCAGGGCTCACTCAAAACAGGACTAAGGCACCTCGGCCTTGCAGAAGCTCCTAATGGAGGGTCTGAGCCTGGCAGAATGACTGCTCTAAGCTGTGAGCTCCTAGGGGACCGAAATTGGCCCTTTGCTCTGTCTTCCAGCATCTCCTGGCACAGAGCCGAACTACGAGAGTATCTGTGGAACAGAAGTGGAAGGATGCGGCTTGCTGGCTGGGGATGGTGCAGAGAGCAGAGGACAGAGAGCCTGTAGTTTGGAGGCATCAGGGCCTGAGTCCATGCAGAGCTGGGGAAGGCAGGGGTGGACACACACACACCACAGACCCCAGGAGCCCAGCTTCTGCCTCCCAACTCCCCAGCCATTAACGATCGCTATGCTCTGTTCTAGTTGGGTTGAGTTGCCTTTGCCCAGAGCCCTGGGGTCTATCCACTTCCTCACAGTGATTTAGAGGCCCTTTAAGAGCAGATGATGTGGTGCCCTTTACGCAAACAGCGGCTCTGCATGTCCCATCTGGGGCCTGACATTCCCAGCTCCGCTGGAGGCTGCCAGTCTGGGCTGTGGCCTCTGAGGGGTGCATTTCCAGAGCGTGTCATCAAGAAGAAGTTACATCAGAGTCTGAGCAGTGATTATCTCTGGGTGATTGGTTTTCAGGAGAGTTTAACTGTCTTCCTTATCCTTTTCAACATCTTCCTAACATAGACAATATACCCATACTATCTTGATGACCCGAAAATGTAACAACAAATACTATCTGTAGTGTAAAGAAAAGTATCATGAGAATACCGCCTATGTGGTATGGAATTGACATGGTTGGAAGAGTTAGGAAAGACTTAGGAAGACATTTAGGATTCTGGAAGGATGTGAAAGCAGTGGGATGCCACCTGTATCCTTGACTAGCACGTGGTGCCATTGGATGGGATGGCAGGACCTGCTCAGGTGCAGTGGGAGATGTGGCTATAACAGAAGGATGGGCCCAACTCTGAAAAGTTCTGAATGCCAGGAGAGACACAGACTTGATCTTGAAGGAGACAGGGAGCCATCAGGGACCGGTGAGCTGGGGAGCTCCGGGTCAGTGCCGAGCTTCTAATGGACCAGTCTGGCTGCAGTAACAGTGTGGAACGTGGTCATTTCAGTGGGTGAGATGGGATGGGAGACTGAGCTGCAGTGGTGGGGGGCTGAAGAAGGGAGCAGATACAGGGGTCAGCGCAGGATTCTGCCGGGCAAACCTTCTAAACCAGAGAGAGATGGGAGGCCCATTTGAAGAGATGCGATGCTCAGGGGGCAGAGGAAGAGGGTTACAGGGGAGTGACGTGCTCAGACCCATCCGAGGTAGACCTCTCTGCATCCCTCCTGCCACAGACTTAGTTCAAGTCCCCATCATCTCTCCCCTGAATTATCAGAACAGCTTCCTAACTGCACCACTGTGCTCCCCTGTGGCTCCCTCCCATTCAGGCTCCAAGGGCAGCCAGTGGGCACTTGGCAAAGCAGGACCCCTCAGACTTGGAGGTGCACACGAGTCATGGGGGCCCTGTTAACATGCAGGTTCTGATTCAGTAGGTCCAAGGCGAGGTCAGAGAGGCTGCTTTTCCAACATATTCCGGGTGATGGCCAAGCTGCTAGTCCTCGGACCACACCTCGAATAGCAGGATTCTAAAACCCAAGTCTGGTCATCTGACTCTCTTATGTAAAACACTTCAGTGATACCCCATGGCCCAACCAATTGGGTCCAAAGTGCTTCCTTCACAAGGCTCCTGAGGCCCTCCAGGACCCAGGTCTGGCCACCTTCCAGCCTCTTCCCATCCCACTCAGCCCCCCTCTTTCTCTTCTCTCCAGCTGGACTGAACTTTCCCTCTTCACCTGTGAGCTGCCTCTTGACCTCCAGAATGGCCTTCATGAACTTGCTGCCTGGAACACCGCAATTCTACACTATCATCATCACCATGCACACATGCATGTGCACACACACACACACTCATGTGTGCACAGTATCTCTTGGCCTATGGAAGCCTGTCTTAACCTCCCGTGTCCCCACTTGGTAGCATTTATGTATTTAACTGTTCTGTGTCTTTCCCCCTCACTGGCTGGTGGTAGGCATTGATACATTTTTTTGAGTAGGTCTGAGCCCAACATTCAAATCTAGTCCATGTGACTTCGAGACCAGTGATATTTCATGAAACCACGTTTCTCCCTTTTCAGGTAGAACTCAGGAAGTCCACCTGAGCAAGCCCTGTCTTCCATGTGTATTTGAACATCCAAACATAGCCTCCAGTATCTAATACTCTGGACCCTCCTCACTCAGGAGCCACCTGGCTCCTTCCCCACTGCTAAGGTCATTCAGGTTCCATTACACTCTGGTCCTGACATAAGTCCTGAATCAGGAACTCAGAGGATGCTGGTCCTTCTCTGACCTGGAGCCCTGGAGCTGGTACCTTGGATCCTGGTGTCTACTGAGAGTCAGCACCACCTTACCCCACAGCCCAGGGACTACCTTGCCCCTGATGTCTGCATACTGCTTGAAGGGTGCCCCCAGGGTTTCAGGTTTGGACTCTGTCAACTGTGTCATCAGGTCTGGGCTGTGGTCTATGGCTAGAGTCCTGATCTCATCATCCATTCAGTCTACTAGGTGGCTATTACCTGAGCTCTATCAAGACACTCTGTCAGCTCCACCTGGACTGCCTTGACACCTATTGGCAGTCAGAGTGGTCCCATCTTCTCCAGGGTTAATATCAGCTGGTCAGGCTAGAAATCCCCCTTTACTGACAGTTGGGCATTTCTCCAACCCTTATCCCATTCCCCAAAACTGTGCCTAGCTTGGGTTGAGATTCTGCCCATTTTATCACCTCCAATCTGTTGATGCAGTTAGTACTTCCATGCCCAGAAGCTCACAAGAAATTCCCAGCAGCTCGGTTGAGGACTCATATTCTAGGGTCTTACATTAGGTTGCACAGCTCTGTTGTACTATATGTGTAAATGGTGCTCATTGGAGCAACACACATGGCAGCCCTACAATCTGGCCCCCTGGGCAGAGATCTTTCCATAAACAAAGACCAGGTTAGCATGAGGCTAGGAGACCTCCATATGACCATAGGGGGGGTCCCACTGAGTCAATCCTGGGGTCTCAAGGATTCTGATGGAAGGTCATCAGCAGAAAATACCAGCTGAGGTGACTCCATTTTACCTCCGTGAGTCACTGAGAGTTTCAGATTCTCATCACTTACTGAGGCCGAAGTCCAAATGCAGATGACCTCTCTTGAGTCTGGGAAGGGCACGAGAAAGGAGGAACCATCGTTAGGGAATCTGATGAGATGCTGATTACTGCTAACCAAGCTGGATTTTCCTTTTAAATTATTCATCAACACAAGTTCAAATGTTTGTGTCCAGGCAGCCATCTAAAAATTAAATATGCTGATACAGTTAGGAAAAATTGCCCTGTCAGAAACACCAAAACTGAATTTGATTACTGATTATTCTATGAATGAATTTATTCTGTTTTAGGTATCTCAGCTAGACTTTGGGAGCTTGTGATGAAAGGAAGGAGGGGGCGGTCTGCATTCTGTTGCTATTTAACCCTCTACCATGCTGACCCAAGTGCTGGGCCTGCTTATCCCTGTGGCTTATCCCTGTGACTCTGAGTAATGCTAACTAGCATTTCCCTAAAGCCTGAATTCCTACCCTTTAACCCAGGCACTGGGTTCTCTGGAGTCCTGTTAGTAGAATGTTCTGGAATCTTTCTTGTGGTCCATCCAAGAGTACTTCCATAAACTGTTGGTTAGAGAAAATTGAGACTTTCCAGAGAGTTGTACTTGGAGTCAGCAGGTCTCACATTTGGGAGTTTATCCTAAAGAGATATGTGACATGTTCAGAAAGATAAAGGCATGGTTCCAGGGCTTGGGGTGGGGGAGGGATGAATAGGTGGAGCACATAGGATTTTTAGGGAAGTGCAAATACTCTGTATGATACTATAATGATGGGTGCATGCCATTATACATTTGTTCAAACCTATAGAATGTACAACACCAAGGGTGAACCCTAATGTTAACTATGGATTTGGGGTGATTATGGTGTGTCAGTGAAGGTTCATCAGTTGTAACAAATGTATCCTCTGCCGCTGGTGGGGACGTTGATGATGGAAGAGGCTGTGCATGTGTGTGTGTGTGTGCATATATAGGGAGTCTCTGTACCTTGGTCTTAATTTTGCTGTGAACCTAAACCTGTTCTAAAAAAAATAAAGTTCTTCTTTTTATATAAGATTAAAGGCAAAAGAAATCAAAGCATTGTATAAAATAACAAATGAGAGTGAGAACTTTCAGTGGTTTCACAGAGTCTGGGGAACAATAATTGGAATTCGGTTTACACCAAAAAGGAGGGGCCCTCATAAATATCCTAGGCTTTTAGTTGGAACCTCTGAAGGGTCACATTGAAGCACTGATGGCTAACCAGAGACAGACCAGGCTTTTAACAATTAAAGGCAAGACTCAAATCGCCACATAAATGGAATACAGGAGAAAATTAATGTAATTATCTCAATAATGCAAAAAACATATAAAATTCAATACACTTTTATGATTAAAAACTTACAGAAAATGAAGAATAAAAAGAGACTTCCTTAATTTGATAAATGTACAGCAAATTTTATACTTAATAGCAAAATATGAGAAGCTTTTCCCTAGAGTTTGGGAATAGTTTACTATCAGAAATTCTATTCTGCCTTGTATTAGTGGTCCTAGCCAGTGCAATGAGGAAAGAAAATATTTTTGAGTGTATTGGGTGAGAAAGAAAAATATTAAGTTGTCATTTTTTACCAATGACATGATTGCAATACATAGAAAATCCAAAAGAATTTACAATTATTACAGTAAATACATTAATTTAGCCAGGTCACTGAGTATAAGATCAATATACAGAAATCAATCATGTCTTTATATGCTAATCACAAACAATTGGAAAATGAAAAAATTTAGTCTACCACTTATAATAGCATAAAAAATCAAATACTTAGATATAAATCTAATAAAAGATTTCAGAGACCTCAACTATAAAAACTATAAACTATAAAATATTATTAGAGAAATTAAAGAAGACCTAAATAAATGAGGGGATATATATTTATACATATATGTTTATATATGTATAGTTTATAAGTTTATAGACTAGGAGACTCAATATTATAAAGATGTCAAAAAAATTTTTTTAATATTTTTAAAAAATCAAACAAAAAAGACTTTAAGTACTGACAAAAATGTGGAATGACCACAGTGTTCTTACACTGCTTGTGGGAATATAATTTTGCACAACCATTTTATAAAAGAGTGGCAGCACCTACCAAAGGTGAAAAGATGCATACCCTATAACCAGCAACCCAGTCCTGGACATAGGACCAACAGAAATGCCCATCTATGTCTGTAAAAGATATGTATTAGAGTGTCCATAACAATGTTACCTGTGCTCGGCAAAAACTGGAAACAATTCCAAAGCCCATTAAAGAGGAATGGGTAAATAAATTATCGTATATTCATAGCATGAAATATTAAACAAAAATAACCAAGCAACTGAGAGTCACAATAACGTGGATGAATCTCACAGTGTTAAACAAAAAGCCAGACACAGAAAAACACATATCCTATGGTCCCATTTATGTAAAATTCTAAATTAGGCAAAATTAGCCCATTGGTGCTGGGAGTCAGGATACTATTCCCACTGGGAAAGACTGACTGGGCGGGGTGGGGAATACAAGTGAATTTCTAGGGGGCTGGTAATGTTTTATTTCTTGATCTGGATAGAGCTTATATGGATGTGGTCACTGTGAGAAATTTTAACAAACTGTCGATTTGTCATTTGTGTACTTTTCAGAACATACGTTGTACTCCAATAAAATGGTGTATATATATATTTATATTTATATAAAATATATTTATAAATATATATTAAAAAGAATATACCTAACTTTGCTCTGGAGACAAGGCAAACAGGCAAAGGGTAGAAAAAGGACAGTCTTATAGATTAACAATGGGGTTGATGCAAAACACACCTGTTAGGTAGGGAGCACCCTTGTTGGACTAGGAAGGAAAAGATGGTGGGAAGAGGTTGTAGTTTCTCCTATCTTTTCCTTTAAATTCTAGGAGATGAACTTGCCAGCCAAGCTCTCACCCAATTTGATACTCACCACAGATTCTTAATAACTTATTCTTTGCTGAGAATAAACATACGCGTCCCAGTGAATTGATGATGATTTTATTGCCTTGGGAGTTGAGGGGTTTGTTTCTTGTTTTCTGCTTCACCACACTGTAGTCCAAACACATCCCCTGTTGACGAGGAGAAAAATCCACAGAGGACTTGAGTTTATTGGGTATGACCTTATGACTTTCTATCATGAAATAATTTCTAGAATTGGATCCAGAAAGTGAAACAAATCACTGAGTGCATACAGATTTCGGAATATCTTCTTCCCCACCTCCACTTTTGACCCATCGGCCTATGAGTTTATTATTTTTTTATTTTTTTATTTTTATTTTTTTGCGGTACACGGGCCTCTCACTGTTGTGGCCTCTTGCATTGCGGAGCACAGGCTCTGGATGCGCAGGCTCAGCGGCCATAGCTCACGGGCCTAGCCACTCCGGGGCATGTGGGATCTTCCCGGACCGGGGCATGAACCCGTGTCCCCTGCATCGGCAGGCGGACTCTCAACCACTGCACCACCAGGGAAGCCCCGGCCTATGAGTTTAAATGCTTGGTCTTTCTCAACACTATGACAAAACATGTGCACGCGCACACACACACACACACACACACGGGCTTCCTGGCTCTCAACCCACACTCTTCCCGTTATTTCCTGCACCTTCTATTTTTTTCTTTCTTGGCCATACCACACAACATGCGCAATCTTATTTCCCCACCCAGGGGTCGAACCCCTGCCCCCCCACAGTGGAAGCTTGGAGCCCTAACCACTGGACCACCAGCGAAGTCCCCTCCCGCATCCTCTTTGGATGTCCCTTTGCTGAGTGCCATGTTGTTGGCCTCAGTTTATAAGATGATATCTCTGCCCCCTACCCCTTACTCAGAGCCAGACCCTGGTTCTCTGAGTCCTCTTGCCTCTTTTGGAAGCAAACATGTGGGCACAGGACAAAAAAGACAATGCTGAAAGCCCTTTGAACCTGTTAAGGATTCAGTAAATTGAATTCTGGGGCACAAAGAATCAGCTTGGGCCCCAGCATGGCCTTGCGGTTTTAGCTCCGTCCTCTACTCATTGTCAGGAGTTTCTCTGTCCACAGACGGTGATGCAGAATGGGCCAGTCCGACCTGTGAAACCTCAGCTCCTCCCCTTCTCCACCGGCACCTGTCTGGGCTGCCACAGTAGTCTTCCTGCTTCTAGCTGCCACTCTTCTGCTTCATTCACTCATTCATTCATTCACTCATCATCTATAATTCACATATTCCACACTACAGGGACAAGCCCTAGAGCTTGAAAAGCCCCCAAAGTACATCAGTGTCTAACCACTGACCATCCAGATTTGTCATTTCTTCGGCAATGTCCATGACCAGAGACTGCACAGCCCTCTTGAGGAGTAACCCCAAATGTGTGTCCTCTGGGTCAGGAAGTACCCAACCCCTGAGGTCACTGAAAGTCCAGCATTCATGGTCATCTCACTCAAGCAGCCACCTTTGCTAGAAGCTTCTTATAACCCACCCCCCACTCTGCCCCAGGAACCAGAGAAGGCGGACTTTAAAGAGGATACCCTTTCTGGGCCAGTCCTCGGGCTGATGTAGAGCCCCCTTGGGGCCTGAGGTACCATGGCAGCCCCAGGGACGGGTCTGGATGGCAGCCGCCAGCATTTATATGACTTTCATGACAGTTGCATTAATGCTGCTCTTGGCCCCAGTTTCATCACATTACCTGGCTCCCTTTCATCACAGAGGCTGCTCAGCGAAGGGTATAATTTCCTGACTCTAATGCATGACAAGGTTTCACTTAAAGGATAAAATAAAATTACCTTGGGAGGCTGACACTGGGAAGTCATAGATACGACTTGGTCTGCAGGAACATTCAGGGCTGGGCAGATCAGGGAGAGCTCATGTGAGTCCTTGGTGCTTATGACCATAGCACAGCCTCCCTATGACTTGCAGTTGCTAGTTCCATGGCCAGGGTCTAGGACTGAAGCTAGACTGGCCAGAGTCAGGACCCTTTTTCTGATCACAGTGTGTGATGGTCCTAAATTGAATTGGCCCTTTCATGACTGCAACCTATGACCTTGGGAACAGCCATTCCATGCTCTAACCACTGAACACTCTGGCCACTTTTTCCTCCAATGAGGATCCCTCCCAAAGCTGGAAGCTTCACCAGTCATGCATGTGGCTTTAGTAAAGACCTGAGTCACATGGAACCATGTGGAGCTGGGGTTCACAGACGTATTAAGTACCCTCTCCCACCAGAGCCCCCTGCAGGGCCCACTTCCAAGCTGTCGTTGGACAAGTCCTCCCTCAACCACCTGACCTTGCTTCTAGGTACGGACGGAAGCACCTGTGTGCAGGGGATGAGCTGTAATTAGGGGCAGAGTCTGGGTTTAAGTCCTTGCACAATTAATAATCCATTGACATAAAGAAGATGTGGCACATATATACAATGGAATATACTCAGCCATAAAAAGAAACAAAATTGAGCTATTTGTAATGAGGTGGATGGACCTAGAGTCTGTCATACAGAGTGAAGTAAGTCAGAAAGAGAAAGACAAATACCATATGCTAACACATATATATGGAATTTAAGAAAAAAATGTCATGAAGAACCTAGGGGTAAAACAGGAATAAAGACACAGACCTACTTGAGAATGGACTTGAGGATATGGAGAGGGGGAAGGGTAAGCTGTGACAAAGCGAGAGAGAGGCATGGACATATATACACTACCAAGCGTAAGGTAGATAGCTAGTGGGAAGCAGCCGCATAGCACAGGGAGATCAGCTCGGTGCTTTGTGACCACCTGGAGGGGTGGGATAGGGAGGGTGGGAGGGAGGGAGACACAAGAGGGAAGGGATATGGGGACATATGTATATATATAACTGATCCACTTTGTTATAAAGCAGAAACTAACACACCATTGTGAAGCAATTATACTCCAATAAAGTTGTAAAAAAAAAAGAATATAATAATCCATTGACTATTAAATTGGAAAGAGAAGGGGGTCTACAGCACAGGAACAACCTGAGAGAGACAACTTGGAGAGGGGATGAGGGTCAGAAGACCCTAGCTTGGCCAAAAACTTTCTGGGCGACCATGGACAGCGCCATTCTTCTCTCCAAACCTCCACTTCCTGTATGTGCAAATCTCCCTTTGGAAACTAGCAATAACCTCTGAGACACTTCCACCTCTGAGACTCTGGGAAAGAACCCAAAAAGCGTTCAGTATAAAATCAGATCTGTAGAAAATTCAGGCTGGCAGAAGAGTCCTCCTCCAATCCAGCTAATTCACCGGAGCTTCAGGTTTCAGGCCTTAATGAAAGTTAAGACTCAGAGCTGACTGACTGTACTTGAACTACCCCATTTATAACTCACACCCCTGACAGATCTCTTTGGAGGGGTTGAAGCTTGGGCTGAGGCAGTCTTCAAAGATGCAACACCAATTATTTTTAATATTCATGGAGCGAATCCATTTGGAGGCAGGTTTGGTGCTAAGCATAACAGCTGGACGTGCAGGTTGCAAAGAGACCTAATTTTAGAGTTGTTTTGACATTTTTCCAGGGTTTAGTCATTGGTGCCTGGGGTAAGAGGAGCCCAGAAATAGGGAATGTCTCTCTTTAAAGTGTGTGCCTGTCCAGTGACTTTGGAAGCACAAAGAACTTCTGAGATAGAAAGGGCCAGGAGTCACTTTGGAAAACAGTTTCTTTAAGCATTAAACATACATCTACCTTATGGACCTGATATTTCACTCCTAGATATTTATCCAAGAGAAATGAAAACAGATATCCACAACACTCCTTGCACAAGAATGTTCATAGGTTTTTCATGATAGTCTAAAACCAGATACAACCCAGATGTCCATCATCAAGAGAACGGATAAATTGTGGTAGAGCCATACAATGGAATATTACTCAGCAATAATTTTTTTTAATCTATTGAGATATGCTGCAACATGGGCAAATCTCAAATAATAATATGCTAAATGAAAGTAGCCAAATACTGAAGAATACATACAGTGTGATTCCATTTATGTGAAATTCTGGGATAGGCAAACTCACCTATGGTGATCAAAATCAGATCAGAGGGGCTTCCCTGGTGGCGCAGTGGTTGAGAGTCCGCCTGCCGATGCAGGGAACGCGGGTTCGTGCCCCGGTCCGGGAGGATCCCACGTGCCGTGGAGCGGCTGGGCCTGTGAGCCATGGCCACTGGGCCTGCGCGTCCAGAACCTGTGCTCCGCAATGGGAGAGGCCACAACAGCGAGAGGCCCGCGTACCAAAAAAAAAAAATCAGATCAGAGGTTGCTCTGTGGTGGGGGGATTGACTGGGAGTGGACACAACGGAACTTTCCAGAGTGATGAAAATGTCCTGTCCTGGACCCATCACCTCTCTTCCCCTCCATGCCTCATGTTAAAGACACTGATTGATTGATTTCCTGTCCCCATGCTTTCAGTCTTCTGTTTTGGCTCAGGCCATTCCCTCCTCCAGGAAATCGCCTCCTCAGCCAATGTCTGCAGGCCCAGATGCTCTCTATCTTCCAGGACCTAGTTAAAATTTCCCCTTCTCCAAGAAGCTTTCCCTGCTCTACCCCTAGCTAGTGGCAGTTACCCTGTCCTTCCAGCATTGACCCCTATAGTTTGGGGGCTTTTCTCCCCATCTTTCTTTTGGCTCTGACCACTTTTTGTAGTTTTGTTAACAGCAGGTTGTATCCATGCTTTAAATCCCTTGCTATATTATGACCTTGCTGGCAGCCAGGGCTGTGTGGATTCCAGACACCCCAACCCCTAATAAAGGACCCACAGTAGATGACCGATATATACACACGGAATGAAGGAATGAGTGACACGCGAGTCTTCCTCTTTGTTTTTGTCAGACACTGCACTGTATTCTGCTCTGGCTCCTTTTATTTTTCAGTCGTGTAGGATGCAAGCCACACCGATCTTTGCAGGAGCATCCTCTGGGCCCCCGGAGAGGGCTGAGCTGCCAACTTCTCATGGAGTAATTAAATGACAAATTACCTACAGGCTCTCAGCTGGAAAACCTATAGGAGCACAGCCTTTCCATATTCGTATGATTTAATCAAATCTGAACGCTTGGAAGAACTTCATAGCCTTTGTTCCAAAGGCCTGTATTTGCAGATGGGGAAACTGAGGCTCAGAGCAGGACAGTGGTTCATTCAAGAATACACAGGGCTTTCTTTTTTCTCCTCATGTTTCCATGGAGAGAAGGAGCTTCCATTCCACTCACCAGGATGGGACGGGATTGGAGGAATATTTCCCATCCTCTCCAACCCCTTCCTCCAAGAAGACGAAAACCTTACTGTGACCACTGGCCAAGCATTGCCCAGTCTTTCTCATAGACCATATTCACCCCCAGCTGCTTCCTCCATGCAGTAGGCTCCGGGGTGGGATTCCCTCCCCCCACCAAACAGTCACCTAGCGGGGGCCCAGATTCTCTAGGTATTCCAGCCCTCACTAGGTGGGTAAATGAAATTCAGGGGGGAAAAAAAAACTTGTTTGTCATATGTTGAGCTCGGTCCAAGATGAGTTCATCAACCCACCTCTGTTGATAATACAGTTGATATTGTATTTTGATCCTTATATGGCTTCTTGGGTCTGTTTTCAGAGTCATAGTTAATTGTCACCCTCATTCTCAACATGGGGGCAAGTGGCAGTGCCCAGGGATAGCCACCTGCTCAAACAATTCCCCTAGAAGTGGGGTAGGAACCGGGGAAGAGGAAGTGCCAGGGCTGGTGCCCCAGTTTCTTGTCTGGGTGACCAGGTGGATGTGGGAATTGATCTCTGGGGCAAAAATAGATGCTACAGGGAGGAGCAGTTCGGGGAGACGAAAGTGAGTTTAACTTTTGCCACACAGTCTGAAGAGCCATGGAACATCTAGATGGAGATCTCCAGGAAACAGACAGAGGTAGGACCTGGAGCTCCCAAGAGAGCCCTCGGTTGAAGGTAGAGATTTCAGAGCCATGAGGGCACACAGGTGGATATATGACCACGGACAGTGTGCAAAGTGAGGTGAGGACTGAGGACAGAGTATTCCGGGGCTCCAAGTCTGAGTGGTGGGGAGGAGAATGAGAACACCAGCAAAGACAGTGGTTCTCAAATTGTGGTCCACAGATCAACAGCATCAGCATCACCTAACTTGATAGATACATACACTTCCCGGCCCCAGCCCAGACCTACTGAATCAGAAACTCTGGGCTTGAGGCCCAATCAGTGTTTTAATAAACCCTCCAGGTAATTCAGATGCCCATTAGAGTTTAAGAATCTCTGGCATTAGGGATCATCTTCTCACACATCTTTAATTAGATTTATTTCTAGGTATTTTCTAAGCATTTGGTAGGTTTTGATGCTATGATAAACATTATTTATTTATTTATTTATTTATTTTTGTGGTACACGGGCCTCTCACAGTTGTGGCCTCTCCCATTGCGGAGCACAGGCTCCGGATGCGCAGGCTCAGCGGCCATGGCTCACGGGCCTAGCCGCTCCGTGGCATGTGGGATCTTCCCAGACCGGGGCACGAGCCCGTGTCCCCTGCATCGGCAGGCGGACTCTCAACCACTGTGCCACCAGGGAAGCCCAACATTATTTTTAAATGTATTTTTCTGGCTGTTTGTTGCTAGTATATAGAAATACAATTGATTTCTATTGGTCTTGAATTGGCAGTCTGGCAAAGTTCAGTTATGAATTCTGATCATTGGTCCACAGATTCATCCCTTTGGATTTCCTATGTGACTGGTGAATGATATGGGTTGATGACAGAGAAGAGGTCATAGGTTTAGAAATCAATAGAACTTCTGTAAACTCAGTAAGAAGCTATTTCTTTGGAGAAAAGGAGTCCAAAGTTAGACTGGAGGGTGTTCTGCTGTGTGCTACAGGGGTGTGCATGCGTGGCGTGAACACCCAGGCACAGAGAACTTTCCAGATATCATGTAGCTGAAGTGTGGGCTGGATCGCAGGAAAGCCAGAATCACCCCCCTCTGTCCCACTGTGACTGCCATACTTCCCCTTAGCAAGTCAGAGATTGACACAGGTTGACTAAATGAAATATAATTCCCAGGTAAGAAGTGGATTTCTCAGATCTGGACAGGATTCTATGCCAGTTAGACTGACCAACCATCCTGGTTTGCCCTGGGACTGAGGGGTTTCCCAGGATGAGGGACTTTCAGGGCTAAAGCCAGGACAGTCCTAGGCAGACTAAGATGGTTGGTCACCCTGACTTCTAACTTGGCTTCCATGGAGCTGAGCAACCTGGTGGACCAAAGAAATCCGAAGAGTCCATCATGAAAGTAACGCCTGACCCCAGACATTTAAGGAGTAAAGATCTATTTGGAGAACGGTGAATGTTCCCCAGCTTCTATGTTCATTTCATAGTCCTTTATCTTTGCAGACCTATAAGGCTCTACCAGTCAAGTTGCCTGTTTCTTTCATCTGTCTTCCCTGATACTGTGCAGACTGTATCTTTGTTACAGTCTGTGTTACCAGAGTTCTCCCAGAATCTTTTAGCAGTCAGTACCTTGGAGTTTTTGACCACCAATCATCAGCATCCGGGTATCATCCACTAAGATGCCAGTTCCTAGTTATGTTTCCCCGTTGACACTTAAGACACAAGTTGTCATGCATAATTTCCATCTCCCTGCCAAAACTTCACCACTTTCCCTGCAAGAAAGCACATCTTTCCTGCAAGTGAGTAAGACTGTTACAGGAATAACCTTGAATTTTTTCAAATTTTAATTTTTTTAAAAATGAAATCTTTCACAAATGTCAGTCATTATTAGTTACAGACTACCAGCAACATGACACGTGTACATGTCAGTGCACTGAGATACTTCCTTGAGGACCACCAGATCTGAAACAAGTCGCTTGGGGTAAGAGGATAGCCATGTGTGGACAGGTGACAGCAGAGATGTTAGAAGTGACCAAAAGTACTGGCCATGACAGTAAGTTCTGCCTCACCAGCCCAGATGGGGATTCCATGACTGTAGTCTCTGGACTGCAGGGTCCATGGCCAGCAACACTAGCGAGTCATGGACATCACTCACCATCTGTCTGCCCTCCCGTCATTCCTCCTTCTCCCACTGTCTCTTTGCAGAAGGCTAAGTCTCTGAGGAGAGTTGTAACTTCACAGCCCTCTCCCGGATAGGCAGGATGTTGAAGATCCAGGTGTCCTTGGCATCTGGTCCTGCAGGGTCCCTGCTATACCTCATCACTCACAGGTTAATGGCTTCAGGAGCAGCCTTGCATGAGGCAGGGAGAAGGGGAAGGAATCTGGACATTGAATCATAAAGCCCAAGCTTGGGCCCTAGCTTAAGCCCTCTGAACCTCAGCCTTCTCCTCTCACTTCTCTCAAAATTTGCATGCTTGAAATCGCCATTTTGCAGCCAACGGCGTAATAATTGATATAGGCAAGAATCATCAATGGATGCTAAAACCATTGGGTGAAATGATATCTGGGAATAGGATATTCACACAGTCTCCAGGTATCATCCCACAGTTACCTGTTAATTACAAAAGGAAAATGTACTTCTGCAAAGGCAAAGGCTGGTGGATGCCATCTCAACCAAGTGATCAAATGTGGCACAAACCGACAGTATGTATCTCCTGATATGCTACAATGGAAAATATGTAACATCAGCAAGAAAAAGTGTTTGTGTGTGTGTGTGTCTGTGTGTGGAGGGGGTGGGGGTTAAAAATGACTGAATCTAGGTGAAGGGTATATTGTTCCTTTTACTATTCTTTCAACATTTTTTATTGGTTTGAAATTTTTCTAAATAGAAAGTTGGGGAAATCTGAGTGTGGCTTTGCACTGGAGTGGATTTCACCTAGTGCCCCATGACCTCCATCACCAGCCCCGCCCCCCAGCCCTGGAAGCTCCCTGGGGGGCCCCCCTACTGCTCTGAATGGCTCTTCTCACTTAGAGATCTACTTGTATCCTGAGAGAACACTTGAGGAATCACAGTCTCTGGAGACTGGAAGTTTGTTTCACTGGATTGCATTCCCCTTTCTGGGGTTTTATAGTCTTGTTATGGACCTTAATATGTGATAAGTTTCTTGGGCTCTCCAGAATAAACTGGGGACCATGCAGCAAGACTGGGAACAGTAAGTCTATGAGGTGCTAGGGTTCCTGTCCCATTGAATACTGGCAGACAGGTCTAGCCACGAGCAGCCCCACCAGCATCCCAGCAGCTCTGGTTTCCTCACCAGCAACGGAAGCCTCAGATTCACAGGAATAAAAGTCTGGGCTGGACTTTACAGATCATTAAACCCTTACACCCTTGTCATACTGGGATTGTCTCAACAACATTCACCCCCACCCCCAAAACCAAGCAGAGACAAGTTCCTTCTTGCACACTCCTACTGATGGGCTGCTCACTACTTTCCTTGATAGCCCCTTTCAGTTGTGGTCAGTACTGTCTGAGAAGCAGAAATCTTGAAGCTTCTACTATCCAGTCTCAACATTGCCTTTGGAGGTCTCAGTGCACACCTGAATCCTTTCTCCCCCAGAGAGCTCATCAGAAATGGGTAGACAGAGACTGTGGCCCTGCTGCCCCCTTGGAGCTCTGTTCCTGGCAAGCCCTCAGCCTCTGCTGTTTCACTTGGAATCAGGTTCCCAGTCTCCTCCTCCTCTTGGTTACCCCCACTTGTCATCATCCATATGGTCTATATTTCTGGTTCACCACCCTCCATGCCCCCAACCCTCCCTACCCCATTACCATGTTCTGTGATGTCTGCCTTGGACCACCTATTATGCACCACTCCAAACTGTGCCACCTGCAGAAATCGTCAATCTAATTGGGGGTCGTGTATGTACATTTTCTGAAGGGCAATTATTCCTCTTCACACAAGGCTGGAACTAGTGCAGAATACCTCCTGTGGTCTAGGTTGTCCATTTAATCTTCCCATCAATCCCATGAGGTCAGTTGGAACACTCCCAACTTACAAATGAGGTGACAGGCTCATAGAGCTTAAATAAAGACTTGCCAACTAATAAATGACGATGACAGATTCGTGGTCCCAGGTCTGCGGGATTCCTAAGTCCAGGCTTTATCTTCCACATCACATAGGTGCCGCGTGGCTTACACCCAAGGATGAGCTTGACGCTGCAAGACAGGCAATACCCATCAACACCTGAGGGCCAGGTGTCAGCCTCAGAGCACATACAGGGGACTCCTCATCCTCGCACAACTGCTCAGATGTGAGGATGCTGCATCAAAGCTGATGGCTACGTATTTCTGGATTCAACCTTCTGCATGTTCCCAAGTGAGTTTCAGCTTCTGGGCTGTATTGTAGCACAGGGAACATCAATTACCCCTAAACCTTGTACGATACTCCTGTGTATTAGTTCTGTATTGTGACAGAACTAGGTACTCCAGAACTTAGTGGCTTAAAACAACAGATATTTGTCTCCTCTCAGTTTCTGTGAGTCAGGAATCTGGCGGCCTCTTAGCTAGGTGGTCCTGACTCAGTGTCTCACCAAGCTGCACCGAAGGTATCAGCTGGTATTGCAGTCACCTGGAGCTTCCCTGAGGCTGGAGGATTTGCTTCCAACTTACTCCTGCGACTGTGGGAAGGAGGCATCAGTTCCTCCTCATGCGGACCCCTCTAAAGGGACACATGACACAGCAGCTGGCTTCTCCCAGAATGAGTAATCCAGGAGAGAGAGGGGGCTCAAGATGGAAGCCATAGTTGTCTTTATGGATCCTTTTATAATCTAACTTCAGATGTGATATACCATCATTACCTCTGAAATAGTCTATTGGTCATACAGACTAACCCCCGTACTATGTAGAGGTTAGTACACAAGGGCATGAACACCAAGAGACAGGGATCATGGGCGCCATCTTGGAGGTTAGCTATCACATCCTGAACAACCCATTTTCCCCTAAATCATGTGTGACTTCTGCAATCTGCTTGGGCACATTTGAGAGGCCACAGGAGTTCCAAAGATACACGTGTGCATGTACGTGCTTACACACACACACACACACACACACACACACACCCTTAAAGAGATCAATGATCCTGCCTTCCTCAGCCATCCTTGAATGATGCTTTTGAACAAAAGGAGGCACCTAGAAGATGGGTGCTGGGTTAAAGGCGGTTCAGGTTTCCACAGACAAGAGGACAAGGAAGCAAGGCCAGGAGGAGATGGTTGTTATGATTGTATCTAAGCAAGGAGAGGAAGGAAGTGAAGTCAGGAGGGGAACAGAGTGCATAGTTAACAAGTAGGTCATCTCTAATTGGAGATCTCCATGTGGCTCCAGAACTGGAACACTTGAAACCATTTTTAGCATCGGAGATGACAATAGTGGTCTATGAATGTGGGAGTTTGAATGCAAATGAGGCGGAGGTGAGGGGAGGAAATGTAGCTGTAGGACAGTAGGTCAAGGAAATTAGTCACTTTTATTTCTCTATATCCATGGCTGTTCCCGTATCCTCACTTTATCTTTGGAGATTTCTCCTACACTTGTTTCTAATTTCACATAGTCGCATTTTTTCTCTTTTTAAAAATTTTCGTAATTAGGTTAGCTAGTGGTTTACTTACTTTATTGCTTTTTTCCCCCGAAGTACCAGCTCTTATATTTATTAGTTCTACTGTTTTTAATTCATTAATTTCTGTCTTTATCTTTGGCAGTTCCTTCTATTGCTTTTCTTAAGCTTATCTTGTTCTTGTTCTTCCTAACTTTTGGAGCTGAGCCCTTAATTCATTTATTTTCATTTCTTAAATGAATAATTAAGTATTTAAGATTGTGACTTGTCTTCTGCCTTAAATTCAATCCTGTCTCATATTGAGACTTTGATTCCTGTTTTCTTTTTGCTGCGTTTGCCAGGTATGGGCTCAACTATCCTTTATTTTTTAATCTGTCTTTGGTCCTTGGTTTTAGATGCGTTTGTCTACAGTGTATAATTTACCTTTGCTTTTACAAGACATCTGAGAGCTTTTTCTTTAATAAGAGTGTTTATCTCATTTGCAATTACAAATAAGACATTCATGTTTGTTCTTAGGCTGTATAACCAAACATTTTAAAAATAAACAAAAAGAAGCATTAAAAATAAAAAAGATGACAGGACTGTTTTCTTTATTTTCTTTCAAAGGTTTTTCCTTCTGGTAATTGGAAAGGTTTCGCTCTTGTGTTTGTTTCTCTCTCTCTTTTTTTTTTTTTTTTTGCGGTACGCGGGCCTCTCACTGTTGTGGCCTCTCCCGTTGCGGAGCACAGGCTCCGGACGCGCAGGCTCAGCTGCCATGGCTCACGGGCCCAGCCACTCCGCGGCATGTGGGGTCTTCCCAGACCGGGGCACGAACCCGTGTCCCCTGCATCAGCAGGCGGACTCTCAACCACTGCGCCACCAGGGAAGCCCGTGTTTGTTTCTCTTAATGGGGTTAGTTTTCACTTTGTAGGCTGTACTCCTATCAACCATCTCTGATGCACCCCTTGGGTCCTCTTGGCCTCACCTGTCTCTTGTTCCAGGCATCACTGCAGTGACCAGCTTCAGGCAGGCACAACCTGATGGTACCATGGGACATGAGGATAGCACACACATTCCACATGCAAGTGCAGGGGTGTTTACACCCCACGGAGTAAGCCATTAACCAGTGGGAAATGGGAGTTTGTAGATAAATCCTTCCTGCTTTCTCTCCCTGGATGGATTGTCCTGAAACACAGTTCATTAGTTTGCTCAGGCTGCTGTAACAAATACCTCAGACTGGGGGGCTTAAACAATAGAAATTTTTTCCCCCAGTTCTGGAGGCTGGAAGTCCAAGATCAAGAGGTCTGCAGGTTTGGTTCCTTCGGCGGCCTCTCTCCTTGGCTTGCATATGACTGTGTACTTGCTGTGCTCTCACCTGGTCATTCCTCTGTCTGTCTGTGCCCTAATGCCCTCTTCTTACAAGGACACCATTCATATTGGATTAGGGCCCACTCATATGACCTCATTTTAAATTAATTACCTCTGAAGGCCCGATCTCCAAATACAGTTGTATTCTGAGGTACTGGGGGTTAGGACTTCGGCATATGAATTTAGAGGGGTGGGAAGACAATTCAGCTCATAACAGTTTATATGACTTCCATGAGTGCTGTCCCATGAGATGCAAGGGAGTCTTCCTGTGTCATTCTTTTTGTCCTTCACTTCTACTTCCTGGGATTGATATATTAAATTATATTCCACAAGCTTTGCCTATGGTTGTGCTTTCTGGAAGGTCAGACCAAGACAATATTTAAACCTGGAGTTATCACCTTTTGAGGGTACCACTTAGTTCTCTACTCTGAGTGATGAGAACATGTATATGGTTCATGTCCCTATTTCCTCCCATCTCATCTCATTTCCCAATTTTGATGGCCATATTGTGGCTGAATACTTTATATAGTCATCCTTATACTCTTGTCTAGCATGTTCATATACCCATCACTTGCTTTATCTCTCTGAGCCACATCATTTGGCCCCAGCTTTGAAAGATGAGGAAGTCTGCATACCTCCCACTTCGCTTCACATTCTGTGTCAAAATTATTACATTTATATTATTACTGCATTGTCATGGTTTATAGTATTTACAGTGTACACTGTTAACCTTGGTTCTCAGGGTCCTTTACTCTCAGCTCCACAATTTAAATGGAAACTTTGCTTAACGTTTGCCCTTTATGGTGATTTATTTGTAGTAAAATGACTTCTAGTAAGTAAGCACTTTCATCTGAGAAGACCTTATGATAATTACATTCACTGAATTATTACATGTTTAATGATAATCATCTCTTGCTCTTTTCTGGAGTGACACCTTAGCAGGGAATAAAATTCTTCATAGGTGACAGTGGGGAAATTTTATTAGTATTAGTTGCCAAATACTAGTTGCCCTCTTTGTAAGAAGGCTACACATTGTGGCTTCCTGCCATGTGACAGGTAGGAGAGATATATTCCCTCCCAATTGGTCATGTGACTCACTTTGGCCAATCAAGTATGAGTAGAAGAGCCAGTTCTGAGCAGAAGATTGAAGAGCCTTTGTGTGTGTCTACTAGTTCTTTTTTTTTTTTTTTTTTTTTTACCTCTTCTAGGAGTATGGAATGTCTCACACAGGGGCTGCCTTTTCAGCCTGGATACTAGGCTGAAGAAAATACTTAGAATGAAGAGAATACATGGAGAAGAGGCCACAGCCAACCCACAGCTGCCATAGCCAAGATGTAAC
This sequence comes from Hyperoodon ampullatus, assembly GCF_949752795.1. NCBI lineage: Eukaryota > Metazoa > Chordata > Mammalia > Artiodactyla > Ziphiidae > Hyperoodon > Hyperoodon ampullatus. The sequence continues at coordinate 40,560,233 of NC_136932.1, read as the reverse complement.
ACAAGCAGGAAATCAGCTATCGTGGTTGTAAGCTCTTGAGATTTGGAGATCCTTGTAAGCATGGCATTTCCTAGTAAAAACTGCCTGATTTCTTTTCCTAAGGACTTTGCAGGCTTCATTGCCCCTTTGCCTTCAAGCACTGAATATGCTGTGCAAAAACCTGAGGACAGGGCTTCCCTGGTGGTGCAGTGGTTGAGAGTCCACCTGTCGATGCAGGGGACGCGGGTTCATGCCCCGGTCGGGGAAGATCCCATGTGCCGCGGAGCAGCTGGGTCCGTGAGCCACGGTCGCTGAGCCTGCGCGTCCGGAGCCTGTGCTCCGCAATGGGAGAGGCCACAACAGTGAGAGGCCCGCGTACCACACACACACACACACACAAAACCCTGAGAGCAGTCTGATTTTCTCCTTTATTGTTGTTTTGTATTTTGGGCCTGAATATCCATCATATATTTTTTTTATCTTTGAAGTCCAGAAACATTACTATGATACATCTTCATTTTAGTTGTTTTATCTTTATTTGTTCTGGGACAGAATATATCCTTTCAATTTGCCTATTCAAGGCTTTATTTTAGGCAAGTTTTATTCCATAGATATGGATGATATATTTTCATTAATGATGTCGCTGAAGAAGAAAAAAAAATAGAACAGAAAAATAAGTTTAGTTATAGTAAAAGGTATATATCCTTGAATCTTTTTATATATTTCCAAAGGTTTCTATTCAGTTTTTTTCTGCACTGTTTGGCCTTCTAATCCTTTTAAATATTTTTCTTTCATTTCATTATATTTGATTTTCTCCAAAAAAATCTTCATGCCTATGTTTTTGGCAATTTTTCTCCTTCCTATCACTGATTCTAATTTGACATGCTTCTGTAATAATAAAGATAATTATAATGATAACAACAATTGTATAGCACTCACTATTTACCAGGAACTATTCTAAATGTTTCTACAGTTATTTATTTATTATATTCATCCTGACATCTATTTTATGATGTGAGTGTTATAATTATCCTTATTTTACAGATGAGGAACCTGAGGCACAGAGAGGTGAAGTCACTTGCTAAAGATCACACAGCTACTGAGTGGCAGAGGCAAGGTGTGAGCTCAGGCACATGCCTTTATAATCTCTTCTACTCATCCTTTTTTCCTATTCCTCCATACTGATTTTTTTCCCTTTTTTAAAAAATTTATATATATATATTTTAACATCTTTATTGGAGTATAACTGCTTTACAATGTCATGTTAGTTTCTGCTGTATAACAAAGTGAATCAGCTCTATGTATACATATATCCCCATATCCCCTCCCTCTTGTGTCTCCCTCCCACCCTCCCTATCCCACCCCTCCAGGTGGTCACAAAGCACCGAGCTGGTCTCCCTGTGCGATGCGGCTGCTTCCCACTAGCTATCTATTTTACATTTGGTAGTGTATATATGTCAATGCTACTCTTTCACTTCATGCCAGCTTACCCTTCCCCCTCCCTTTGTCTTCAAGTCCATTCTCTATGTCTGCGTCTTTACTCCTGCCCTGCCCCTAGGTTCATCAGAATCATTTTTTTTAGATGCCATACATATGTGTTAGCATACGGTATCCCTTTTTCTCTTTCTGATTTACTTCACTCTGTATGACAGACTCTAGGCCCATCCACCTCACTACAAATAACTCAATATCGTTTCTTTTTATGGCTGAGTAATATTCCATTGTATATATGTGCCACATCTTCTTTATCCATTCATCTGTCGATGGACACTTAGGTTGCTTCCATGTCCTGGCTATTGTAAATAGTGCTGCAATGAACATTGTGGTACATGACTCTTTTGAATTATGGTTTTCTCAGGGTATATGCCCAGTAGTGGGATTGCTGGGTCATATGGTACTTCTATTTGTAGTTTTTTAAGGAACCTCCATACTGTTCTCCATAGTGGCTGTATCAATTTATATTATATTCTGAGGTCTTTCAACTTACTCTTTTCTTTTTTTTTTGCGGTTGACGGGCCTCTCACTGTTGTGGCCTCTCCCATTGAGGAGCCCAGGCTCCGGACGCACAGGCTCAGCGGCCATGGCTCACGGGCCCAGCTGCTCCACGGCATGTGAGATCTTCCCGGACCGGGGCAAGAACCCGTGTCCCCTGCATCGGCAGGTGGACTCTCAACCACTGCGCCACCAGGGAAGCCCTCAACTTACTCTTATCCCCTCTTCTTGCCATCTTCTCTTCCTTGAGCTTTTGTATGGAGAACTCCTGACTCATCATTTTTACCTGCTTCAAGGCATAATCTTTCTGGTGTTCTCCATCCATCTCTTGATTATTATCATCTTTGGTTCTCTTATTTCTGAAGTTCCTCTTTTTTTTTTTTTTTTTTTTTTTTACTCCTCTTTCAATGCAGAGGATGTAGTTCCTGCTCAGCTGACTTTGTGTGAAAGAACAGTTTGGGGTCTGGAAGTAAGCTGGGTGTAGTCAGGCAGATTGGTGTGGGTCCACTGTCTAGACTTTCTTACTAATTCTCTCCCCAGGGTACACCTGTGCTCTGGGCTAACAGGAAATCTCTTTGGCTCACAGCAAAGTCACACCCTCAAGCCTTGCCCCTCCCAGTAGGTCACAAATTGGTTTTGGAGTCTCTTGGTTGATTATTCTTTATTCCTCTGCAGCTTTTCAGGACTACTTGCCATGCACAGCCTCCCTGCCATTTTGAAACTTGCTGATTGATGGGATGAGGTTTCTCCCTTTCCCTGTGGGGCTCTGCCTCAGAGATCACTCCAGGTATAAACCAGGATTTAGGAAGCTCTTGCAGCCTGTCCTTTGCCCTTCCTGGCCAGGGGTCATGAATTTTGATCCTGAGGGTCCTACTTTGCCAGACTCTCTTGGAGATTTGTAGAAGCAACTCACACACCATCCTCCCTCCCCTGGTCCAATTTTCACTGCATTTGCAGTCTACTTCCATGCACTGTAGTTGAGGATTATGGGCGTTTCTGAGTTTCATCAAGGATAAAACTCACTTTTCTCTTTCAAGAAGGAGAGAGGCAGAGATACCTTTAATGAAAATCCCCACCCACTTAAAGTCTTAGACCAGGAGAGGACATGGATCCTGGAAGGGTAAACACCATGACAAAAATGCCCCATCCTTTGATATATCCATGCAAAAGCAAGTCATCCATTCCTGAAGAAGATCTGCACTGCACACAAGTCAGGAGGTATTGTGGAGCTGCCTTCTTTGCCAACAAAGACTTTTCAGAGTAACGTAGAGTGACACATTAAAGGGCAATACTGACAAGGGGATTAGAGGAATTTAGATTCTCCATCCCTTCAGGTGGGGAGGGAATGGTGCTCATGACCACTTGTGAAAAAACAGCTGGTGCTGGGTTCCTGGCACTTCATCCCCTGGGCTAGAAAAAGAAGGGAATGATGGCCCACTGTCTTCTCTTTCTTCCTCTTTCCCTGCCTCTCCTCCTCCTCCTTCCTTTCCTTGATTATCCTAACTCCCATCCTGCGTGGCTGCCAAAGGCATGAAACCACATGGAGTCAGGCAGAAATCTGTTGGGTGCCAAGCCTGTGGCAGAGGGAATTAACATGAGCCTGTATTTCCAGGGAGACAGTGTCATAAGATGAACAGCATACAAGGGAGGGAAAAGAAAAATTTTAATTTAGGTCCCAGCTTTGGGTCAGTGGTGGGGAGGGTTTTGGAGTTTGGAAAGAGGGGGAAAAAAACCTGGATTTGGGAGACAGAGCTAACTGGATTTAGCTCTCAGCTGCACCACTTACTCGGAAGGACCCCAGGCAAAGTTATTTCCCTTCCTTTTTTAAAAAAAATTGTATTGAAGTATACTTGATTTACAATGCTGTGTTAATTTCTGCTGTACAGCAAAGTGATTCAGTTATACATATACATATATTCTTTTTCATATTCTTTTCCATTAATTTTTATCACAGGATATTGAATATAGTTCCCTGTGCTATACAGTAGGACCTTGGTGTTTATCCATCGTATATATAAATGTTTGCATGATTCCCCTTCCTGACTCTCAATTTCTTAGTTGATTAAATGGAAGCAATAATACATTTATATTAGAAAGATTAATGGGATACTTACAGCTCTGGAAGGTGATGGACTTAAACTAACATGGAATCCCTCCATCTACAAATATTTAGAAATGCTAGATAAATACAAAATAATTACTTAGAAATCACCAAAAAGGAAAACCCCCAGAAAAAAGAACAGTAAATGTATGAGCTCAAAGACACAACAGTTCTGGTTCCACATGTTCAGCCGAAGACATATACAAGAAATGCCCATAGCTGCATTTTATTAATAGCCCCAAACTGGAAACAGCCCAAATGTCCACCATAAGTAAAATGGATAAATCATGATATAGTCAAATAATGGACCAATGTAGACAACTATAGAAAGAAACTATGGTTATATACAACAGTATGAATGAAGTTTACAACAATTTTAAATGAAAGAAACAAGACACAAAAGAATACATACAGGGCTTCCCTGGTGGCGCAGTGGTTGAGAGTCCGCCTGCCGATGTAGGGGACGCGGGTTCATGCCCCGGTCCGGGAAGATCCCACATGCCGTGGAGTGGCTGGGCCCGTGAGCTATGGCCGCTGAGCCTGCGCGTCCGGAGGCTGTGCTCCAAAACGGGAGAGGCCACAACAGAGAGAGGCCCATGTACCGCAAAAAAAAAAAAAAAAAAAAAAAAAAAGAATACATACAATCTGAATCTCTTTATATCAAGTTCAAATAGAGATAAAAGCAACCATTCTGGAGTGCTGGATACATATATCTGTTACAAACACTACCGTAAACATATCACCAGAGAAAACATGATGAGTAAATGCAACAGGAGATCCTGGATGGGATCTTGGAACAGAAAAAGGACCTTAGAGGGAAAACTGGCAAGATCCAAATAGAATCCAGAGTTTAGTTAATAACAATGAGCCAGTGTTAATTTCTTAGTTTTAACAAATGTACCATGATTATAAAAAATGTGCATATTAGAGGGAACTGGGCAAAGGCTATATGAGAATTCTCTGTACTATCTTTGAATCTTTTCTGTAAATCTAAAATTATGCCAGAATAAAATTTATTATCAATATCAATAGATGTAGCAATCACTGTCCTTATTTACTCGACTGATTTTAAAAATGTATGCCACCCAAAAATCTGCACATGAATTTTTAGAGCAACTTTACTGTAATTACTTAAAACTGAAAGCAGCCAAGATGTTCTTCAGTACATGGGTGACCAAATAAACAAACTTTGGTACATCCATACAATGAAATACTATCCATCAATAAAAAGAAATGAACTATCAAGCCAGCAAAAGACATGGATGAATTTTAAATGCATATCACTGAGTTGAAGAAGCCAGTCTGAAAAGGCTACATACTGTATGATTTCAATTATATGACATTCTGGAAAAGGCAAAACTAGAGACAGTAAAAGGATCTGTGGCTGCCAGGGATTTGGCAGGGGTCGTGTTTGAATAAGCGAAACACAAGGGATTTTTTAAGGTGGTGAAATTATTCTGTATGATACTTTAATAATGAATATATGACACTATGTGACTGACACTATGTGTCAAAACCCCATAGAACTTTACAGCACAGAGGATGAACTTTAATGTCTACAAATTAAAAAAGCAAAACATTTAGTAGGTCAGGGGATTCGGGATGGAATGCAGAGGGTGACAAGAGAATCTAATATTGCAAATGTATGAAACAATCTCACTAAAGAAAGTAGAGGGAAAAGATGCTGACCTAAGTAACTTTGGAAGTGAGTGGAGTCTGCAGGACTAAAGACAAAAGAAACTGTACATAAGGACTCTATTTCATAAAGTCATTTCCCGTGAGAGTGTGGGTTATCAATTCTGGGAAACCAATATACCTGTATATTGAAATTGAACAATTAAGTAAATGGATGGTGGAAGGTCAGAGTCAGGTTTCTCACTGTTACAGTAGGAGGTAAGATAAGCAAGGGGAAGAGGATAGAATAATCCATGCGGTGATGGATTAGAGGTGGAGACATCAGTATGAACTCTCATTTGGTTTAATATACAGACAGAAGTTTATGAATAGAAATATTTATAGAAATGTGTATACACATGAATTAGCATACATTAAAATATTTTATTTTCTGTCAGCTGAGAGGACCTAGAAGCATCTACATCCCAATAACAACAAACACTCCTAGCCCCCAGATCTTGGTTTCTGTGAACATTCTCATGTAATAGAAACCAGGACTCATTGGAGAAATGGTTGATTCTAGGACTGGGGCGGGACATATATAAGATGAGGCTGGAGCCTCTTGTAGTGCCAGAGAGTAAGGAGGTGCTCAAAACACACACACACACACTCATTCACACACAAACACATGTGTGCACGTACACACAAAGATGGGGATATGTCAAAGACACACAGAAATCACCTGAAAGAGCTCCCAATGGCTGAAGCTGGAGCAATTTGAGCCACAAGTAAAGTAAAGTAGTATTGGGTGAAACCCAAAGCATAAAATAAATATTCACAAGTTCCTGCTGATATAAATAAATGATTGAATAATTAAGGAAATGATGAAGAGTCAAATCTCTCAAGCAGAAGAATTTCAAATATTTTATGTAGAGATTCTACCCTTAAGTTCTTAAGTCTGGACTCTGCATAGGGACTTCCCCTCCCCCCAGAAAATACAAAACTGAAATCAAGGGGAAAAAAAGAGTAACTTTACAGCAGAGAATCCCGACAAGCACTGCCTGAAGCCAGGTGATCAGGATTAACATCAAAGAGATATGTCATGTTGATAGTATGTATCCTTGGTATGATGTGATGAGAACGACAATTTACCTCTGTGGTCTTCTTCCCATAATTCCAGTCTAATTATGAGAAAAACATCAGGCAAATCGGAATTGAGGGATATTCTCCAAAATACCTGATCAATACTCTTCAAAACTGTTAAGATCATAAAAACTAGGAAAGTCTGAGAAACCACCACAGCCTAGAGGAGCCTAAGAAAATACAATGACTAAATGTAAGGTGGTACCTTGGATAGGATCCTGGAAGAGAAAAAGAACATTCGGTAAAAACGAATACAATCTGAATAACATATGGACTTCAGTGGATAATAAGATATAAAGATTGGTTTGAGCATTGTGACAAATGTACCATAATAATGTAAGATGCTATTAAGAGCAGACACTGAGTATGGGGCATACTGGAACTCTCTGTACTATCCTCACAATTGTTCTGTAAATCTAAAACTATTCTAAAATAAAAAATTTACTTTAAAAAACTTAATACCCCTCAAAAAAGTAATTGCTATACCAATAGTAGGGGAAAAGCTTACTAGAAAAAAAAGGTATGCTTCTGGGTTAATTTATCTTATAGAATGACAGATTGTTAGGATAAAATGGTGTTTAGGAAAACAAAAACAATGACACATATGCGGAGCAAATAAAATTAAACCTTGGCATTTAGCAATGCCTCCTTGGGTAGTAAAACTGCAAGGAAAATCCAGGAAGTCATTACCATAAAAGTCAAGATGGTGATTAATTTTGGTGGGGAGGGACCTGAGTGTAGTTTCTAGGGGTGCTGGCTATGCTCTATTTCTTAAACTGGGTGGTGGGTACATGGGTGATAAATTTGTGTTACATTTGTGATAACTTATAGAGCTATACTTTTTTGTTTTGTGAATTTTTCTATGTGTGCCATAAGTCACAACAAAGGTTAGGGAAAAAACAAATGCACGAAATAGAGAGAATGGGTAAGGATGTTCCATAATTGATGAAATACATGCATCCTCAGATAGAAGAATTCTGAAACGTTGAAAATTCTTTAAAAAAAGTAAATCCACACCTAGACACATGACTTCAAAGACAAGAGAAAAAGCAAATAGGGCAAAACATTAACAATATATTAAATCTGGCAGCTGGGTTCTTGGAGATTATATTATTTTGTATGTTTTTCTGAATGTATAAAATATTTTATAATTAGCTTTTTTTTAATTAAAAAGCACCAGTAAGAAAATGTAGACATATACATAAAATGCCTATTAAGATAAGTCAGAATAGTGGTTACTTCAGAAAAGAGGTTTTGGAATTGACTCTGATTGACTAGAAAGCAGTACCGAGTACGCTTGGGGGCTGGAAATTTTTATATCTTGATCTATCAGTGGTTGCATGGTATACGCATACCTAAAACTCCAGGCAGGTGTGCATTTGGGGTTAGTGCACACTGCATACTTTAATGCACATGTTAAATACTAATTAAACAGTTTAAAAGACGTTTACAAGGAAATGCCTATGGCAGGGCCTGGCAGCTAGCAGGTATTAATAGGATATATGCTTGCTCTGGCCCTAGAGCAATTGGATAGGGTTTTTCCTTGCATTAAACGAAGAACCCCTGGAGCCTAAGTAAGAAGGGAGTCCATCAGAGGACACAGGGTAACTCTCAGAACCTATGGGTAGAGGGGCCCTGGGTCTCAGGAGCCAAAAGGAACTGGGAGAGGAATACCACCTGCCTGGTCTCTCCCTCCATCTTTCCTCCATCCAGTGGCCTCATTCTTCTCTCTCCCAGATGCCTTGTTTCTCTGCACCCCAGGCCACAAGACAGCACATAGATCTCTGTAACTCTTGGGATGGATTCTGCTTTTTTCAGGGTATCGTCAGAACAAGGGTGGAATATCTTTCAATTCCTAGGGAAGGGGCCTGATGGGCCAGCTTCAGTGCCCAACGCCAGGCTAACTCTTGTTAACCAGGGTAGTGGACACTGTGGAAAAGACTGTAGCTGGGATGGGTTGAATCAGGGACTCACCAACCGTGGCCAAGGCAACAATGTGGGAGTCATACAAAAAGGAGAATTAGGAGAAAGTGCAGTGCTGATAATCCAACAGGTGTTCACTACCCCATGGTGAGGGCAATGGCCCAGGTGCTCAATCAATGATGCGACACTAACCCCTTAGGTCTGCAAGGTATGTTCTGTCTTTTAACACACTTTCACATTCAGGATTACATTTTCTCCTTAGTATATTCTTGAGAATTTGAGGTCAAGCCCAATTTACATATGAGAAGACGGGTTCACGGAAGACAAACGACCATGGAAGACAGTGCTTGCACACAAAGTAGGTAGAGAAGGCAGGCCTCAGCCCCAGGTGTGCATCTTGGTGTGACAATCGGGCCAGGACATCCCTACCTGCTCCTTCCTGGTTATGAGCCTGAAGCTGAAGCTGGACTGTGGTGGAGCCAGAGGTCTGGATTTTGTGTGTTCACATACGGCTCCCCCATTCCTCTGGCCGGGACTTTTACAAGACACACTGCAAACCCCTTTGCCTGTTAGAGCAATGGTCACTATGAGGATGTCCATTGCCAGTTCACTAGTTCCGGGTGCCCAGCAGCTGTCAAAGAACCGCCTCCCGTCCTCGGGCAGCATCCACCCTGAGGGCCTTTGGCTGACACAGGGCCTGCCACTCAGTCGCATGATAATAAAAAATGCCAAGTGCACACGGAATGGGAGAGAGCAGAGGGGCGCAGATTCAGTGCCTGCTGGCGCCCATCTCTTCGTTACCGCCTACTCCTCCCTACCCCATGGAAGAGCCCGCTCTCTGGGATAACTTCTGAACAGCACATCGCAGTTCACAAGACCACCTCGGTGCCCACTGGCTGACACAACTGATTCTTATCATCACTCTGGGAGACCAGGAGACTGGGACCCCCGAGGGTTTACCGGCAGAGGTGGGATTCCAGCCGGGTCTCCTGGCCTCCCATGCTACCCACTGGTTATATTGCTCTCTGCACGAGTGGGACATGAAAAAGCTATACACAAAGTGAGTGCTCGAAATTCCAAGTGCTCTGAGAGAATGAAGGTTCTGTCTTCATGCTTTAGGAACAAAATCTGAGGCCTTCCAAGAAACCGTAAAAACCCCCTACCCCAGTTCCTCCCTTCTCCACCATACCCCCAACTCCAAAATGCGGGGCCACACAATCTTTTCTGCTTTTGAAAGAAGCTCACAGCAAGAAAGGAAAGGGGGCAGAGTCCAACATTCTAAAGCTGGAAGTTATAAACTTTTAATTAAGGCAGATTCTGCTTTTATCATTAGCATGTAATGAATTATTCTCAGCTTTCAATGCCTTGGTAATTGTCTCTCTGAAGAATCTCATTAAACATTGCAGGAGACTTTTGATCATTATTAAGAAAAGTGATAACTTGGAGTAATCTTGCATTTCTAAGTTGAGGCTGCAAACCTGAAGCATTAAGATAGATAAGTAATGACAGGTGGAAATCTTCAGAGACAACCACCAAGGGTGTCTTGTCTTTGTTCTTCCCAGCAGGTCCTCCTAGGTTAGGGGAAAAGTTTGCAGACCAGAATCAGACCGTCTCTCTGACCATCAGCTTGTATTCCTGCTCCACCACTTCCTGGCCGTAGATCTGTGGGCACATTTCTTCTCCGAGCATCCATTTTCTCCTATGGGTTCCTGTAACTATTAGTGAGAGAGAATGAACTTCAAGGCTGAAGCATAGAAAATGCTCACAAAATGCCAAGTTCTATTGTTATTAGTCAAGAAATATGTACTCAAGATACTTTTATTCAAAACTCAATATTGTGAAATTTTATTTGGAAGCTCCAACACTAGCCAACACAAAATCATGGCATCCCATTTGAATCAGGATTCCTCTGTGTTCCTCTGTGTTATTATATAAAAATAACACATATTATGCTCTTACTATATGCCTGGTACTATGCTAAGACCTTTAATGTGAATTATCTCATTTGATGCTATGACAATTTGAAGAAGTAGGAACTATTATCCCCCATTTTACAGATGAGGAGAAATGAGGTCAGGGAGGTTATTTAATTTGTCCAAAGTCACTCAGGCAATAAACAGTTGAATTGGGATTCAAACCCATGCAATCTACCTCCGGCACCAGTGTGTTCCACCACCTCACATTTATTTCAATCTTTTGGGGTGCAAAGTGACCTTTTTGAAAGTAGAGAGATGATGGTCTCAGAATCTACTCCAGTCTATCCCTAACTTTCTCCCATGTGAGCTAAAGAAGATTTCAAGATTTCCCAGTGGATTTTCTAATATGCAGACAATGTCCAGTCCTCACTAGCCTGCTTCTAAATCTTAGTCATAAGGCAGATCATGTTTTCCAAAAATAGTCTGTCCAATATCTCACATGCCACATGACCTTCTCATAATCTGATCTTGACACTCTTCCCATTCTGTGGTGGGTTCCATGTTTCCTCCCCTTAAATCCAGGAGGGTTTATTGCTATGTGACTTCCAAGTGTAGGTCATGAAGTCTTCCACACGACTCCCTTGAGATGCTCGCTCTTGGAACTCATCGCCACGCTGTGAGGAAGCACAGGCATTCTGTGACAAGACCCATGAGGAGAGGCTCACATGGAAAGGAACCGAGACCCCCAGGCTTCAGATGTAGCTGAGATCCAGGCAACAGCCTGTGCCCACCTGCCAGCTACGTGAGTGAGTAGCCATATTGAAGGTGGCTCTTCCAGCCCTCAGTCAAACCAACCTAGCTGATGCTACACAGAAGACAGACAAGCCTTCCTCACCAAACTCTGTCTAAATTACATATTCATAAACTAAACAAACAGTGTTTTAGGCTATTATGTTTTGGGTGGTTTGTTATGCAGCCATAGATAAACCAGAACAAGTTCCAAGCTCGTTTTTGCTTTCCAGACCCATATATTCAACGGTTTTCTGCACATGTTCATTTGAATGTTCCCAAATCACTTCAGACTTAATGTGCTTAGGGAGTTCTACTTCACTTTGAACATAGAAATGAACATAGAAATCCCCCCAGACATGGCACTACCATCCTTATTATGCAAACAACCCAGATAATCTATGAAATCATAACTTTTTTTGAACCCATCAGAGAGCTGAACTCATAAGGCAGCCAAGTGAACTGAATGCCAAAGCATAGTGAGCTCCTTTGAGGAGTGACCACGTGGAATGTTTCACCTTCAGAATGCAGCGGGGGAAAGATGAGACCATCACAAAAGTAGGTAAGAAGAAATCAACTAAAATTGTCATGAACTCTTAAAGGTTTGGTGTAGGCTTACGTGACAGTATAGAAAATTGAGCACCTCCAGCATAAGGGAAGTTTGCACTCACTGGCAAACTTTTCCCCCACAGGCCTCTGCAGTGTGCTCATGAGAAAGACTAGAAGCAGAACAGGAAATGTGGGAAGGTTCAAATCAGCAGCACAGGCATACAGGTGATGCTTGGCTCCAGCTGGATCATAGATACAAAACCCCTCTCACTCCCCCAGACCCTTCTGTTCCAGAGCAAAAGTCATAAGATACTGGGAGGAGTGAAAGAAAACCCTCCAGCTCCCAAGGCAAAAACAGTCTTCCTTTGGGGGAGGGGCAGAAGCAGATGCCTTCTGTCCTTGGGGAAGAGGCAGGAGACACTCCCAGGCCCAGGGTCTCGCTCTGATACAAAGCACAGGTCTGCTACTGCTGGGTGAAGAAAGGGCCGTGTGCCAAGCTTAGACACAAGGCAGTATTTGGCTGCCACAGAGGGGAGGAGCAGGAATGTTGACAAAGTCCCATCCCTGAGGTCCAGGTGCAGAAGATCTGCCTAAGACTTGAAGATGGGCGAGAAGTAAGAAAAGCTCCTGTGCCATCATGAGCCTCACATTGTGTATAGCAGCAGCAGCCTCCTGCTAGAGGAGGTGCAAGAGCCTGGAGAAAGACTCCTTCTGTGGTGTAGATCCACAGGGGCTGCTGAAAGCCAACAGTGACGCAGGAGGACCAAAAAAACCCCCTGGTGCTAAGCACAAAATAATAGGAGACCACCTCTGGAGGAATTTGAAATTTATAGTGCTATGACAGGAAGGATAGCAACAAAAATCCTTAACCCAGCTGAACGCCTCATTAGATCGACGCAACCCCTAGCCAAATATTCTGACAGAAGAAGAAACGTTCCCACTTTCAGGGGGAAAAAAATCATTGACCTCAGCCTCTAGTGTTCCTCTACACACAAGGTCTGATATTCAATAAACATTGTGAGACACAGCACGATAAAAGAAAGAATAAATAATCCATTGTCAAGAGATAAAGCCATCAACAGAACCAGACTCAGAGATGATGCTGTTGTTGGAAATATCACCCTGGGACTTTCAAATAACTATGATTAATATGACAAAGCATCTAGTGGGGACAGGTAGAGAAGATACACGAACTGATGTAAAATTTCAGCAGAGAAATGGGAACTGTGTTGAAGAATTCCTTTGATGGGCTTATTAGTAGAGTAGATACAGCCAAGGGAGAATTGGTGAACCTGGATATAAGTCAACAGAAATTATCCAACATAAACACAAAGCGAAAAACAAGAGAGCATCCAAAAGCTGTGAGACAACATAAACCAGCCTAACATCTATGTAATTAGAGTCCAAGAAGGAAAAGAGAGAAAAAAAATGGGAGAAATTATTTGAAGGGATAATGGCTAAGGATTTTCCAAAATTAATGAAATACAGCAAACCATAGATACAAGAAGTTCAGAGACTATCAAGTGGAATAAATTACCACACACACACTCTCAAGCACACACTCAAGTACACACCTAGACATTTCATAATCAAACTGCTGAAAACCTAAACATCAAAAATAAAAAGAAAATTCTGAAGATAGAAAAAAAAAGAAAAGAAACATTACATACAGAAAAGCAAATACAAGAATTTGGCAGACTTCTTGGAAGAAATGATGCAAGCTAGAAGAAAATGGAGTGATACCTTTAAAGCATCAAAAGAAAAAATTGTCAACATAGAATTCCAAGTCAAGCCAAAATGTCTTCAAGAAATGAAGGTAAAATAGAAAATTTTCAGAAAAAATGAAAGCTGAAAGAATACATTGCTAGCAGACTTGCACTACAAGAAATTTTAAAGGGAATTCTTCATAAGGACTATAATACCAGATGGAAATTTGGATCTATACAAAGAAATGAAGTACAACAAAAAGTGTAAAAATGTGGATAAATGTCTCTTATGACATTTTTAAACTGATTTTTTACATTGCTTGTAAATATAAATAAAATATAAATTAAATATAATTGACTGTTGAGGCAAAGAAGTCATAATGTACCTGGGGTTTATAGCATATGTATCAATAGAAGTAAAATATATGTCAACTATAGCATCAAACCAAAAATGGGAGTGAGGAAATGGAAATACGTACAAAGGGAGACTGTGGTAAGTTGAAGACGTATATTACAAACCCTAAAGCCATCATTAAAAAGTGAAAGAGAAATTAAACAAATAAACCAATAGAGGAGATAAAGATGAATTATGAAAAATATCCAACTGATCCAAAAGAAAGCAGAAAAAAGGGAGCAAGGTAAACAAAAAAATAGATGTAACAAATAGCAAACAACCAGAAAGATTAATAAGAGCCTTTTTTTCCTTCAGCTTTATCTCCTCCTGAGCCTGATGTAATATTTAAGTGACAGTGCAGCATTCTTAGTGAGCCTCAGCCTGTTTCATCAGCACCCAGCACTCTGCAGGTTGTTTCTAAAGGTGCCAAGGCCATTGGCGGGAGAAATGGATCCTCCTCCTTCATCATTAGCTCACAGCCACAGAAAATTACAAGCTCTATGGATTCTTTGCAAAAGCTTATTGATCTTATCAAGGGTGGATCAAAGTAAAGTCTGTTATATGAAGATAGGATTGTTCAGAGCTACTTAGCAAGTGAAACACCGCCTGGGAAATGAAGACCTCCATGTCCTCCTCCTCTTCATCTTTGTCTCGTGCCCCTCATCCCAGAGCCCCTGCATGTTTGTTTTCAGGCTGAAATGGAATTTTAAATGTAAGGTGTTCTTAGGATGAAATCAGGTGTTTTGAAAAAGCAAAAGAAGAAAAGAGAAAACTAGCAAAACTATATATTTAAATATGTACATCCAAGACAACTAGATCAATATTTGAATTAAATATAAATAGTCTAAGAAACTCAATTTAAAGAAAGAAATATCAGGTTTGATGAACAAAGACAAGACCCAACTCTGTACTACATACCAGAAAAACACACTTCAAATATAAAATCATAGAGTAAAAGGAAAAGAGTGGAAATATATATATCATATGAAAACTAATCAACTAAAGTGGGAGTGACTATGTTAATATCAAACCAAGTCGACTTCAGAACAAGGAATATTACCAAGAATAAAGAGAGACAGTACCTAATTTTTAAAAACACAATTCTTAAGGTGTATGCACTTAACAAGAGAACATCAAAATAAATAAAGCAAAAATTGATAGAACTGTAAGGAGAAAGACAAATCCACAGTTATAGTTGGAAACCTCACCCCTCTCTCAGTAATCAATAGCACCTGTAGACAGAAAATCAGTAGGGATATAAACAACCTGAACATCAAAACCAGAGAACATGAACCTAAACTCTCTTCCGGAAAAGAGGAGGGAAGACTTTCTAACTTATTTTATGAGACCAGCATTACCCTAATACTTAAGCCACTTAAAGAAATTTCAAGAAAAGGCAACTATAGACCAGTGTCCTTCATACCAATTTTTTGGATGCAAAAATCTTTAACAGAATATTACCAATTGAATCCAAAAAGGATAACATGACATGATCTAATGAGAATTATCCAAGAAATTCAATACCGATTCAAAACCAAAGAGGGTTAAGATTTCATAGAGGGGGCTTCCGTGGTGGCGCAGTGGTTGAGAGTCTGCCTGCCGATGCAGGGGAAACGGGTTCGTGCCCCGGTCCGGGAGGATCCCACATGCTGCGGAGTGGCTGGGCCCGTGAGCCATGGCCGCTGAGCCTGCGCGTCCGGAGCCTGTGCTCCGCAGCGGGAGGGGATGCGGCGGGGAGAGACCCGCGTACAGAAAAAAAAAAAGATTTCACAGGGGGCTGCGCTGTTTTTCTACCACTTCCTGATTGCCTTGTGGGTGGAGCCACTCCCTGGGGGTAATAACAGTGTTATGGGGGGGCGGACAATATACGTGAAGTTAACAGTCAACGTTGTCTAGTTGGCTCGATTTAGGGGAAAGATCCAGGGAGTAATTGCCATAGAAAGAGTGGAGTTGTGCACCAGATAAATAATGAGGTCATGAAGGAGAAGACTGCGGGTTACATACAATGGTTAATTGATGTTGAGTAGCTAGGGGAGGGTTCCTGGGTGTTCCTATGGTGTCAGCCCTGACTTTAGTTGAAGGCAGTGTAGGTCTTACAGCATGTGGTTGTGTAGCTGCATTGTTTTACATCTCTGCTCCTCAGCATTGCTGCCTGGATGGAACCTTGAAGGGAGACATGGCAGGAACTAACTTTCATGTCGCTCAACATAAGCTGGCCCAGGATCCAAGCGTTCATCTGAGCAAGCTGCCTAGAGTGTGCTTTTTGTCCTTCCTATGGCTCAAGAGGGTTCGTGAGGGTTAAACTGTGGGCCAACAATTGGAAGAGGTCTTGAGGGTTTCGGATGATTGCTTTGAGCACTGGCTAGCAGACAAAATCTGTGGGGGGGGGCAATGGGGTACCCCAGTGACAGGAACGAGGGTCTACCACCTGCCTATGTCAGGTTAGGACAGGGCAGTACCATCTGGGGGTTAACTGTGGGCCTCAGCACCTAGAACCAGAGAAGCTCCTCACTGAGGCTGGGCTGGTAACTGGAAATTGGCATGGAAAAGGAAGAGCCTGCAGAAGCAACAGGAAGGAATTCAAACATAGCAGAACACGGGAACCCAAGAGCATGTGGATAGCAACCAGAAGCTTGTATGGAGCAGCTGGGGGCAGATTGTCCCTGTGTTAATTTCCTAGGTAGCTTAAAATAACAGAAGCTTATTCTTGCAGAGTTCTGGAGGTTAGAAGTCCAAAATCAAGGTGTCCACAAGGTTGGTTCCTTCCGGATGCCTCTGAGGGAGAATCTGTCCCATGCTTTTCTGCTGTTGCTGGCAATCCTTGGCACACCTGGACTTGTAGACGCATCACTCCAATCCCTGCTCCATCACATGGTGATTTTATAAGGGCACTGGTCATATTGGATTAGGGCTCACCCTGATGACCTCATCTTAATTTGATTACTTCTGCAAAGACCTTATTTCCCAACAAGGTCATATTCACAGGTACTGGGGGTTGAACCTATCTTTTTGGGGGGACACAGTCCAATCCATAACAGACCTCAAACACAGAGAGGTGTGAGTCCAACAAGCAGAAAGAGCGTATTCGTGAGGCAGCTGAGTGAGCGCGATGTTCAGAAATCTAAAGAAGTGTCAGCTCCAACAATGACGATCAACCCCAGCTGCATGAATTATGGGTTGTGGGTTCCGGTGCGTGAGGTTGGCAAGACCAAAGCAGGGAAATCCCAGACCTTAGTATGCATCCCAGAGTATGGGGTGGACCATCAAGTTGGGACCTTCAGGAACAAACAAGGCAGGGGCTCTAGGTGGGACTGGGACCAGCAGCAGGGCCATATCTGGGCTGAGTCCCTTCCTCAGGGCTACTGAGAGCCCCGGCAATCTGGGTCCATCTAATCTTGTAGGTGGCAGGCAAGAGACCCCTGCTAGGAGGAGAGAAGAGCTGGAGAGGGGGTGGGAGGTGGAGGGGGCAGGGATCCAGGGCAAGGCTGACAGCACCCTCCGGGGTAATGAACTCTCAGGGAGAAATCATCCCTTCATGATGTCCCCTCCTGAGCCCAAGTCCTGCCTATAAAATCAAGACCGGTCCCCTCCATGCTGAGCTCATACCCTCTGTGGTCTTGGTTTCTCCTCTGCGATGACTCACTGGTCTGAGCATGCTTCTCCCCACATCAGGGATGGGAAACACGATGAAGACCATGGTCCGATGTCCTCTAAAGTCATTGGCAACCGCGACAGAAGTCATTGGGGGTCGGCAGTGAGTTAGGGGCTAAAATTATTCAAGCTCTTAAATGGGATAATAAGATAACATTCCTCCTCCTGCTATGAGCTCATTTAATTGTAAAGTTCTTAATAAATTCAGCCTGATTAACTCCAACCTTGTGGGGGAAGGTTACTCAGCGTTGTGGAATTAATTTTAAACAGAAGCCAAAAAAAATTTTTTTTTCGAGCAAGAAAAAAGAAAACCTCCAGTGCAAGATGAAGAGGGAGGGATATTTACATGCAGGAAGGCAGCTCTGAGGAGGACCACTGGGTGGGGCCCCCCTGCTTCTGAGATCACACAGCATGGCCTTTGATGAATAATTGACTTTCTCAAACTTGGAGGAGCCTCAGGCGACCTCCCCGGGCCCGGGCCCAGCTTGACCGTACACACCCCAGCGCTGAGGCTGAGGGTGACTCCTGGCGATCGCCTGCCCCTAAGTGCCTTCCGTGTCCCTGTTCCCCCTGTGCCCAGGAGCCAGGCAGCTGTGGTTTCACATCCTGGTCCCTGTACTTACCCGCTGCCTAACCGTGGATAAGTTTCTCTCTTTGAGCATCAGTTTTGTAACGAGGGCGACAATCCTCATTGTAGGAATGGACTGCACATGACGTGCTTCTCCCTGTCCAAGGACTGTGTCAGCCACCAAAGCCATTGTTGCCGTGTGGCCTTGGGGTTGATGTGTGCTTTCTGAGGCTCTCAAACCCTGCTCTCCCCATGGACTCTGCTGAGATGCATCCCTGGCTCTTCCCATTTCAGGCTTCTCTGGTCAGCCTCTTGAGTCTCTCACCGTGGCCTTGAACCACAGGCCAGCCTGAGCAATTTAGAAGAGGAGCCCAGTGGTCAAGGTGGACCTCATGTGGGACAGGTGCTCTGCATGCGACAGGCTTTATAGCGAAACCTCTAGCCAGCTTTAGAATTCCTGTTGTAGGAAATGGGGAAGGAGGGGCCTAGAGAGGCCTAACGACCTGTGTTTGGGGGCCCAGGAAGCCTGATGAGTTACCCACACCCGCATCCCCTACGGTTTCTGATCAATCTGAGAAATGAAAGTAAGCAGCATTAAAACCATCTCTGCTCTATTGCCTGAAGTTCAGGGCTTAGTTGTAAGGCTGCATTGGAGGACATGGCTCTAACCAGAGGGAGAAAGAGGTCTTTCTCTCCTTCTCCCTGAATGAAATTGGCCCTGGTCCAGGGAGAGTCGCCAGACAGTGGTAGGTGCTTAGATGGGGGGCGGGGAGCCTCCCCAGCCCCGCAGATGAGCTCACTATGTGGGAGGAAAAAGCTGGGTGCAGGATGCGCAGGACTCGGGGTTAAGCCAGAGGGAGCAAAGTTCAGAGCTTGGGGCTGCTCGGGTTTACTACTCTGCCCCTCCTGGAGGGACAGCAAACATGAGCCAGGCACGCTCTCCAGCCACTGGCCAGCCCTAACCCTCCCACCCCCTGCAACAGAGCCCACACCTTGGTGGTCATGGGCTTCCTGCATCTCAAAGTCTGTTGGGCTGCAAACTCACATTTCCTGTCTGATTCAAAGCTCCCCCCTCCCTCTGCAGTCAGTCAAGTTTAGCACTCTGGGGACCTGAAGCTAGGAGGGAGCTTGGTTTGCTCCTTCACCCCTTCCCCTCCATCCTTTGGAGCAAGGCGAGGAAGGTTCTACCTCTGAGATGTCTCCTCTCCATCTCTGGCTCAGGCTCCAGACCCCATCCCTAAGCCCTCTCCCCAGCTCGGCTCTGGACAAGCACAAGCAAGGTTGAAACAAGAGGCCAGGACAGAGTGGACGTGGGCAGCCGGTAGGCAGAATGCCAGAGTCTTGTAGCCCAGGGAACCCTCAAGGCCACCCAGCCCCTCTCCCCATCATATTTCTTGAATGTGCCATTCTGTCCAATACCATCATCATCATCTTTCCTAAACCTCTGTGGCTCCCCCGCAGCCCTGCAGGGCTGCTTCCCCACAGTGGTTTGGGTCATACCCTCCTCAAGGACACCAGGCCAGAGAGTGGGTGGAGGCTGAGATGCAACCTCGCAAGACTGCCCGGGAGGAGCCCCACGTCTGCTGGGGGCGGGCCGCTCTTCCTCCTCTGTCGTCCCACAGAAGGTGCCTGTTCGCCATTCACATGCCATGTGCTCGTGATGGCCCTGCCAACTGGGATCCCTGCTACCATCCTGGCATCTGCATGCCCTCCACCCTGTCTGCTGCAGCCCAAATCCAGTCCCCACACAGCAGTGTGGCCTTTAAAAATGCCTTGGGCTTCCCTGGTGGCGCAGTGGTTGGGAGTCCGCCTGCTGATGCAGGGGACGCGGGTTCGTGCCCCGGTCCGGGAGGATCCCACATGCCGCGGAGCGGCTGGGCCCGTGAGCCATGGCCGCTGGGCCTGCGCGTCCGGAGCTTGTTCTCCGCAACGGGAGAGGCCACAACAGTGAGAGGCCCGCGTACTGCAAAAAAAAAAAAAAAGCCTTAACCTGGCCACACCACTCCTCTGCTTAACATCCTTTAAGAATTTCTCATTGCGCTCAGCGTAGGGTCCACACTCTTGTATAAGCCTTATAAACACCACATGGCTGGACCCACATGACGCTCAGCCTCCTCCCTCACCCTCTTCCCCCAGCACCTGGGCCCCCAGCTCAGCTGAACCTTCAGCTTCTCCATGTGGGCCTCGTCCCTCCCTTTCCCTCTCTCCTCCCAGCATCTGCGCGTGTTGTTTACTCTGCCGGAAATGCTGTTTCTTCCACACCATTCTGCCTGGCTAAATATTATCCATCTTTGACACTTAAAGGATGATTATATGTCCTGCTTCAGGAGGCTTGCCCCAACAAGGTTAGCGTGGATTTCTAGAAAGCTCCATCAGTCGGTAATATTGTTGTTCTTTTAACCAAGGGTTGTGACCTTTAAGCAAGGGTTATGGCCATCATTAGCAATCATGGAATCAATTTATCAGGTTTTGACTAGCATATTTTAAAATATAAAGTTGAATAGAACAGACAACATCAGCCTGAACTCCACTCAGTAAAGGTAAGTGTTATTTGATGAAACTTTGTTGAAATTGGGTACACGTGTGTGTATGTGTGCGTGTGCATGTGTGTGCTCACATGTGCACCTGGGTTGTGATGTAAAATGTGTTTCTTCCTGTGGATGACGGTCCAAAACTTTGAAAGCCATGACAGTCGATGACTCCGCTGCCCAGCCAGGCTGAGGATCATTGCTTTAGTTCTTTGAGGCTCTTAGAGTCATGGAATTGTTGACTGAAATACACGGTCAGGGGACAGGAAGGAAAGAGCTGCTAACAGCATTTCAGTTTCTCTGTAGGAGTTGCCACTATGCCCAGATTATGCTTCTGCATCTTCTTCCTCCCTAGACAGCTATCACCCCTGTCATCAGCTCCATGTGTGTGTCCTCCCAAAGCTCATACGTTGAAATCCTAACCCTAAATGAGATGGTGTTCAGAGATTAGGTTTAGATGAGATTATAAGGGTAGAGCCCCGTGGTGGGAATAGTGTCCTTATGAGAAAAGAGACTAGAGCTTGTGCTCTTTCTGCCACGGGAGGAGACAAGAAGAAGCTCATCAGCAAGGAAGAATCCTCTCATCACACCGGATCTGCTGGCACCTTGATCTTGGACTTCCCAGCCTTCAGAAGGGTGAGAAATAAATGTGTGTCGTTTAAGCCAGCCAGTCTATGGGAGTCTGCCGGAGCACCCCAAGCTGACTGAGACAGCACCCAAGTTCCTCACTCTCCCCTCACCCAGCTTTAAGAATTCCTTAGTGGATGTCAGTGACCCGGATGGGTGTCTGTGTCCTGCAGGCACATCACAGGGCAACCATCTTGAAAAATTGGGCTGACTCTTCAATGGGTGTGTGTGTGTGTGTGTGTGATAGAAGTTGCCATTGGCTGCCAAACTTTACTGTACCCCAGATGTGAAACTCCTGGGGGTCTACTTTTGGCAAGTAGCATAGACTTGGCCTTGGTGTCTGTGCCCCCATAGCATGTGGCTGAGAGGGAGTGTCGGGGAGGCAACCCACGCACACCTGGTTTCCCATCCAGGTCCATCGGCTCCCTGAGAGCAGCACTTAGCCAACTTCCATAAACAAAGACGTTCATCTCTGTCAGCCCTAATGAACTGCATTTGTCAGACCAGAACCAGAGAGCAGCTGTGTTGGAGGGAGACAGACCACTTAATCCAAGGCTCCTGATGTGGCAGCCCCTGGCACAGTAGCGATCATGGCATTTAACTACAGAAGGGGCCTGGAGGACCCCCGTAGGGGGAGGGCTGGCTGCCCTTGACTGTTCTTGTCAGGACAAAGTGTGTGAGCTGGCAAATCCAGTGTGTGCGTTGGCTGGTGCTTCTCTCCCTGATGAGCATCTGCTTCTGGGTCTGTGCACCCCGCAGATGCCTGGGCAGGAAGAGAGAGACAGGGGTGGCAGCCTCTGTTGGCAGCAGAATGCAGGCCCAGGTAAAAGGACTGTTTTCAGAGTCATTCCTTTTGGTTCCACCAACTTGTTTCCTTTTAGGATTTTTTTAAGGAAAAACTCTTGGGTGCAAGGGACAGAAAGCCCATTCCAAATGAGTTTAGGCAAAAGGGTTTGTATGGACTCATGGGCTCTGAGGTTGGACATCTATGCTGCAAGCAAGGTGGGAAGCAGCTGAGCTTCATGACCAAGTGCCTCTGGGAACTCAAACATGACCCGGATGCCTCTGCTTCCTCTCCATGCTTCCCTCTGTCTGCTGGCTTTGTCCCCTCTCCCTATAGACAGGCTTCCTCCATCAGTGGGAAATTTGGAGATGACGGCTCTCAAATTTTACCTCTCAGGGTTTCCGCCCCTGGAAAGGGTTGGTGTAAGCCTTTTCTGGCCCCAGACCGAAAAAAACAAAAATGCCCGGGAAAGAGCTCTGATTGGCCATTGGAAGCCAACCAACACACTCATCTATGGCATAAGCCATGGAGTCACCTAAGGCAGCTCCCATGGGGATCCCATGGCTGGAATCAGAGAGGACGGTTCTTGGGTAAAAGTCAGAGTCCTCAGTAGACAGGACAGCACATGTCCACTTTAATGGTCTTTGGTCCTCACTTCCCCCCAAACCCATATCCATCTCAGCTTCTTCTCCTCTCTACTGGGACAAGGTCCAGAGACCATTCATATCCCTGAAGACACTCAGGGAATAAGAGCAGGGAGGATGGGTGGGATTTTACGATGCTGGTAAAGTCCAATTTTACCACCCATCCAATTTTCAGGGCTATATGTGACATTCAGAACTGACACCAGGACAAATGCTGGGCTTGCCAGGCACTTTTACTTTGTTGATTTTGACAGCTAAGTATCCCTGAGGCCAGGATCCTGGTGGACTTTGCATATTTACTAAGCCACTTCTCATCTGTACCAGCGCTAGGTACTCAGATACACATGGCCTAATCAGGATTATACTTTTGAATGACAGTGTATTGCAGGTGACAAAACACATCACAATCGCTCTCCCAGTAGCTTTTCAAACATTTTTGACCATGAACCTCAGTAAAAAATATATTTTTGAAATGAAACAATACACTTTGCATCATGATCCAGTACATACAAATACACACACACACACACACAGACTGAAACAAGTTTTGACAAACTCTATTTGCCTCTATTACACATGATGCAATTTGATGGTTTTTACTCTGTTCTTCCCTTTTCTATTCTATTTTTATAAAGCCACTAAAATTTTTTCATGACCCAGAGATGAGACTGAACCTGCATGTTGATAATAAACATGCACAACCTCACTGAGTCTTCACACATCATTGGCCTCATCCAAACAGCAAAAGTTTTAGAGCAAAAGTTTCGTAGATAGTGTACCTTCTGGATGCCAGGCCCTGGCTTGGGCTTTTTTTTTCCTTAAATCATTGATCCTTATGGATATTTTATTTTATTAATTAAAAAAAATTTTAACACAATTTTTTTTGGTGGTACGTGGGCCTCTCACTGTTATGGCCTCTCCCGTTGCGGAGCACAGGCTCCAGACATGCAGGCTCAGTGGCCATGGCTCACAGGCCCAGCCACTCCGCGGCATGTGGGATCCTCTCGGACCAGGGCACGAACCCGTGTCCCCTGCATCGGCAGGTGGACTCTCAACCACTGCGCCACCAGGGAAGCCCTTTAATACAATTTTTAAAGGTTAATTTCTATTTACAATTATCACAAAATATTGGCTATATTCCCCATGGTGTACAATACATCCTTGAGCCTATCTTATAACCAATAGTTTGTACCTCCCACTCGCCACCCTTAAGAAAGGAGCCAGAACTGGGAGTGAATCTGCCTTCGCCACACCAGACTAACCCACATGGAGATAAAGAATCTCCCAGCTGAGCCCTGCCCTGACCACACAAGGGTGAGATATAATAAATTGGTTGCTGTCTTGAGTCAGTAAGTGTTGGATATGTTGTACAACACAATAGAGAGTGAGTTTCAAGAGCTCCAAACCACCATCAGCTTCCAGCTTCCAAGCTCTTGGGATGCCTGGCCTCTTCTCCCTGCAACTGAAGATGAGTTGAGTAAGGCTCCACCCCACCGCATGGATTCTGCTGAGAATGTGCAGGGGCAGCACATCTTCTCTCCCCTCCTCTGCTGCTGGGGGCCCATGACTTAGGGGCAGAATCTCGACTTTACAAGCCAGGAGGATGCAATCAGTGGGAACTTTGGGGGCTTCCGGGCCCCCATCTCATATACGCTAACCTTCCTAGTGGGCCACTGGTCACCCATAGGTGCCTTTCGCTGAGGGGAGACGGGGAGACCAGAGAGAAGGAGGCTACCAGTTGAGAGGGCAATTGTGCCGGGCATGGAAATAGGTGTAAAGAATAGAAAAGCATTTCTTAGGGCTTCCCTGGTGGCGCAGTGGTTAAGAATCCTTCTGCCAATGCATGGGACATGGGTTCGAGACCTGGTCTGGGAAGATCCCACATGCCCTGGAGCAACTAAGCCCGTGTGCCACAACTACTGAGCCTGCGCTCTAGAGCCCGCGAATCATAACTACTGAGCCCACGTGCCACAACTACTGAAGCCCGTGCGCCTAGAGCCCAGGCTCTGCAACAAGAGAAGCCACCACAATGAGAAGACCAGGCACTGCAATGAAGAGTAGCCCCTGCTCACCGCAACTAGAGAAACCCCATGCACAGCAATGAAGACCCAACGCAGCCAAAAATAAATAAATAAATAAATAAAATAAATTTATTTAAAAAAAAAGAAAAGAAAAGCATTTCTTTGCGTTGTGGCATGAGTCTCAAGGCACCCTGACTGACTGACAGTGGAGGGAGGAACACAGCCCTGAAATCAAAAAGCTTTTCTTCTTGAGAGGATGCATTGTTACACTCAGGCTCAACACCGCACAATGAAGGGAAAAAGAAACACCATACCCTCCCCCCACAAGAGGCCAGGCCGGAGCTGGGAAGGTAGAGGGTAGTGGGGGAGGGGTGGGAACTGTTTGTTAATATTTACTCAAATTAATAAGATGTTGAGCAACAGCCTCTACATAAAAGCCACAGTTAAAATTAGTAACTAGTTAATCCTGGTCTAACAATACGGAATAATTAATATCCACATGCATGTACTTTTCTCTCTTAAACAGTCATTAAAGAGAAATATTATATCACGGCACCTGTTTTTCTCTTTAGGCTCACCCCAGTGAGCAAACGCAATCTTTTATTGATGAGAAGAGACACACGCTGGAAAAACCACAGGAAGAGCATGAAAACCCCTCCAGCCTTCTCTTGAGATGTGTAAGAAATCTCAAATTATTAAACCACGTGGAGGGCGTAAAGCGAGCGGGTTGTTCCCACTGCGGGGCCGAGGCCCAGTTTCCCTTTGACTTTCAGCTCTTCTGAAGGGTTTGGGGCTGTCGGAGCAGTCAGGCTTATCTGCCCTGAGAAAGGAGCCCCCTGTGAATTGGTTTTCCTGAGGACAAGGAGAGAACTGATTTATGTGGCCTGTCTCTGCTCCTTTCTGTCTGACTGGGCCTGAATTCTCTGCCCCCAAATGAGTGGGTGAGGGTAGTCCCTAGGGAGGATGAAACGGCCCAAGTTCAGAGGCTCCTGGGCCCCCCGGACTCCAGCCACCTCCGGCCAGCTCACCCCACCTGGGTTCAAGGGCTTCAGCCAACCTGACAGGAGAGGTCAGGGCAGGAAAAGGCACAAGAGCTGCCATCTGAGAGCACTTTACAGTTTACTCTTTACGGCTCTTACACTCATTATGCAAAGTTATTCTGTTCTCCTGCTGAATCCCAGCAGGGCTCCCGCCAAAGCTGCTGCCTGGAAATTCTGGTCCTGCCTTGGGTCTCTGATGCCACCCTGTAGCTGTAGCCCGGGCACCTTGGTGAGGACGCCCGGCTGCAACCCGCAGTGTGTTCTCTGTTTTGTAGATGCTGCCTCTATGTTTACTGAACCCACCCAGTGGCTGGATCAGTCCTTGAACTCCTGGAAAAGGGGCCACACGTCAAAATACTGTGAGTGGCCTCCAACTTGTCACTCAGGCAGGAACAAAGCTGTAATTGGAGACAAAGGGCCCCGAGGGAGGACTTGGAGTACAACATTTCATAGACACAGACACAAGCCCCCTTTATTTAGCTCCCAGTGATGCTTTGGGCCCACGGGCCCTCATGGTGCCTGTTTCTGCAGCAACGTGTTGGTAAATTTACTCACCTGTAACCCCCTGGACTGTGAGCTCTCTGAGGCCAGGAGACTGTCTTACTCACTGTCAAATGCCCTGCACCATGGCACAGAAGAAAGGTCCTATAATGATTTGGTAAATTAATAGATGGAGATTTAAGCCATCACTTGGGAGAGAGGCTGGCACCAGGCAAGGGATGGCTGCCCAAGGACCAGAACCAGGGGGCGCCTTCTTTCTGAGCTGGAGCATCTTGTACTAAGACCCCCTTGTGACCTCTACCACTGTCCTGTCTTCTACTCCTGCCCAAGCCTCCCCGGGGGCCACAGGGATGGAGGACGTGAGCGAAGCCCTAGGGGTGCTGGACTGATGAATTCTTACCTGGGGCACCAGGAGCATCCCTCCCCTTCTCACGGCCACCCCTGTTCCTGGTGACTGGTCCTGGGGATCTCCTTCCAAGCAGCAATGTCGAGAAGAATTACAGAAGAGGTAAGGTGAGGAAGCCTCTGCATGATCTGTGACCTGCAGTGACTTGACCAGGGTTGGAGAGAGATGAACCAAGTCCCTGGAACCCTGGGGGTGTCAGCTAAAGTGACCCCATTTACATGCATTCTTCTTCCTAAGGACAGCATCCTTTGGGGCACCAGCCCTCCCAAACTCCGTAAAGTCTTCCTGTCTGGGCTGGTTGACTAGGGTTTCCACCTGACTTATCAGCTCAACTTGTTCTTTCCTTCCGTCCTGTAGTTACCCTCTGTGGTGGGCAGAATCATGGCCCCCCAAAGATGCCCACATCCTAATCTCTAGAACCTGTGAATATGTTAACTTACATAGCAAAGGGGAATTAAGGATGCTAACCTGAATTTATAATAGGGAGATTATTCTGGATGATCCAAGATGGTTCAATGTAATCTAAAGTGTTCTTAAAGGTAGATGAGGGAATTGGAAGAGAGAACCAGAGAAATGGTAGTGTGAGAAAGATCCAACCACCACTGTTGGCTTCCAAGATGGTGGAAGGAGGCGCTGCAGTCAGGGGCACACCATTGCCCCCCAAGGCTGTGACCCAGGCAACAGAGCCTACAGGTATAAGGACCAAGGGATGCCTCATGTCACCTGTTTTCCTTCTGCTGGTGCCCACTGGTGGCATGGGCCATCCATGCTGGCTGGGGCTACAGCTCCAAGCATCTTGAGGCTGGGTCCCTTAGACTCATGATGGGTCTGGGATGCATCCCATTGCATTTCAAGGAAGCAGGGCAAGCTCAGATGGTAGGCTGGGGTAGAGGGATCCTGGGTCATACCTGGGTTGGGCTAGGTAGGCATCTTGGGCAAACAGAAATAGGCAGAGCCACGAACAAGGTCCCAGAGATTACTGGGGGCCACAACCAAGGAAACAAGAGCAGTTGGCAAGTCCAGAGGATTAAGGTGGACTTGGGGAAGGACCTAGGAGTGAGGCCGAATGAAAGGAAAGAGAATGGCTGTAAAGAAGCTTGGAGAGGCTCAGCCATGTTAAGTCTTTGTTCTGGGAGTCCCTCTCCTCTGTGGATATGCTGCACGTGGCCTGCCTGCTACACAGCCCACTGGGTGAGACCACCTGGTGACCTACATCTTAGCGTTTGCAGAGCTGATCCTCAGTCAATGGCTCAACTCTTGAATCTAACTGGTTTTGGCTGGTTCACCCACCTCTGACCACAGAACTGATACACTTTGAATGTTTGCCATTATAAAGCACTCGCGCTTGGCTCATGGGAGCAATTTGGCAAAATGTATTAATAACCTCAAAAATATTGAAAACTTTTGACCTGGTAATTGTCCTTCTGGGAATCTAGCCTAAGGGTATCATTAGAGATGTGGACAAGGATTTTGCTCAAAGAAGTTCATCACAACATAATTTTGAATAGAAAACAACAAACAACAAATTGCTTAAATGTTCCACAAAAGGAAAATGGTTGTGTATAGAAAAATCCCTATGGTGAAATACAATACAGCAACTGAAAGTAATTACAAGGACACTTTTTGAGACGGCAAAATGCCCATGATATAAAATTGCATTAAAAAAATAAAGAATACCTGAGTTGGGGGATGTGGATATTTGCTACTTTTTTTGTTATACTTTTCTACATTTTCTAAAATTTCCACAAAATGATCACACACTACTTTTAGAATTGGAAGAAGAGAAAAAATTGCCACCTTCTTCGGGCCCGTAAAGAGTTTGTTTCCTGAAACCCGTGTCCCTCATTAACCCCACTGAGGTTTACAAAGCCGGCCCCATGCGCTCCCTGTCAGACCTTGGCTGGCACAGCCCAGCGGGAAAGTTGTGTGTTTGGCTTTAATTCCAAATCCCAATAAAAACATCACAGCTGCTTTTCTTCTGAATTCTCATCACTGCAGAACCAAAAGCTTCCCCTACGCTTTTGATTCTCTGCTGCACTGCCAATATCTCTTTTCATGCAAATACTAAATATACTTTAATGGATCCAGATTATTACTGACATAACCCAAGATCCAGATAATATGGGCACCATCAACTGAGTTCTCAAACTCTGAGTTCAAGTACTCACAAGTCTCTACAGAGGCGGGGGACATAAATCCAGTTCAGTCTTGAGAATTGTCTCAGTTCAGAATGGAAAAGAAAATCCAAATTGGCTTAAACAATAAAGGGAATTTATTGTTTCATCGAAACAGATAGTCCAGAGATTTCAGGCCCAATTTGATCCACTGGTCCATGGTGGCATCAGGGCCCTGGTGCTGT
Organism: Hyperoodon ampullatus; assembly: GCF_949752795.1. Classification (NCBI taxonomy): domain Eukaryota; kingdom Metazoa; phylum Chordata; class Mammalia; order Artiodactyla; family Ziphiidae; genus Hyperoodon; species Hyperoodon ampullatus. The sequence continues at coordinate 40,530,998 of NC_136932.1, read as the reverse complement.
TTTCTCTACTGTTTCCTTGGCTTGGTTTCATCTTCAGTCTGGTTTCCCTCGGGGCTGCAGAGATCCAGGCAGGTGGGATTCTAGTCACAGGGCCCCATTCAGAAGGGAGGATGCCATTGTCCCAACCTCCCCAGCAGGAATACTGAGATTTGCTCTGGTTGAGCAGGCTCCACTCAGGCGCTCACCTCTGAACCGTGACCAGAGGGATGAAACGCATTGATTATCTTAAACTATCAAGTGCCTGAATCAGAGTTGGGATGGGGGTAGTCAGTTCCACCAGAATCACATGGACCCCCCCCAAGCAGAAATCAGGACCTCTATAAAGTAGAAAACGAATGCCCGCAGTTACCACAAGTGTCCACCATGGGAAAATTGTTCTTTGACATTCCTTTTGGGAGAATATCTAAGGGTTGCTTTGCAAGTATCAACTACAGGAATATTTATGGCTGTTCAACTCTAGTATTCTATTCAGCAAACATTTACCATTAATTTCCAAATCGAGTTAAATACTATATTTTAATTTTTCATTGTTTCTGGCACTTCAGGGAAATTAATGGTTTAAAGAACATTGATCCAAGATATTTCAGTGGCCTAAGGAAACAAAGATTAGAAACCTAATTATAGCTTTTCTTTTGGGGAAGAACAGAAGAGTTCAATCAATAGACCTATGAAATCCATCCATGAGGAGAGACTCCTTCCTTGGCATCTTACCAGCCTTTACTCAAGTTCTCCCCTCTGCCCAAATGCCCTTCCCCTTCCTTCTCTGCTAAACATTCCTTCTCAAATGTCCATGGTCCTCTCATGTGCCCTCCCCTGGGACGCCTTCCTGACCTTCTCTCCACTTAGTGGAATCCATGGTTCTCTCCCATTCCCTCAGCCCATAATTACTACATTTATTATGGGTTGCTGTGCTCCTGTCCACTACCCTGCAGACCATAATAAGCTGGGGGGCGAGGGGCTGGGATGAGGAAGGGGGTGTGGAAGGACAGTGACCACGAAGAAGTCCTAGTGGTAAGGATGGCCAGAGGATATTGGAACTCTTCTGGTGATGAGCATTGGGGAGAAACGCAGGGAAGGGAGCTGTGTCCTACGGGCGAATTGATGATGGATAGGAGGAGGGTAACAACAAAGAGAGTCAAGGAATAAAGAAAAGGAGGAGACAGCATCCCTTCAGGGGTGCCTGGAGATTCAGAGAGGGGCACCGGGATTTCCACCATACATGCAAGACTCCTGGGAGTTAGTCCTTCACGTCTTAAAAGATGGGAGATTGGGGTATTTAGACACCTGACATTTGGGTTATCTTTTAATAAAAAAAAGGAACTGTGCCCCCTTTTTTAAAAAAATACCCCATTCTAAGCATCTAGAGGTTTTCTACCATGCAGGGATACCAGAAAATGTTTTTTGAGCAGAAATATGTCTCATTTCAGAAAACATTTCCATGCTGGAAGTCAGCCTCCCTCTCTCTCTCTCTCTCTCTCTGTCTACCTCTGTCTCTCCCTGTCTCTGGGCTACAGGCTGCCCTCCACTGCCACTCTGAGCTTCCATCCTGCTCCACCCCATGAAAGCTGCTCTGGCCACAGTCTGTTGGCACCTTGCAGCCCAGGGCACGGGAAGCCCCCCTTCATCATTTGGCTCAGGGGTCGGCAAGCTACCACCTGTGGGTGAAATCTAGCCTGCCACTTGCTTTTGTGTGACCCATGAAAATAGTTTTCACACTTTTAAATGGTTGGCCAAATAAAATCAAAAGAAGAATCCTATTTCATGACGTGAAAATTACATGAAATTAAAATGTGGGCACCTGTAAAGGGTCTGCTGAAGTCTTATTGGAACACAGCTATGCTCGTTCACTGACATATTACCTGAGTCTGCTTTCCTGCTGCAAAGGCAGAGCTCAGCAGTTGCAGTAGATGCCTTCTGACCTGCAAAACTGGAAATATTTGTTCTCTGGCCCTTTACAGAAAATGTTTGCTAACCCCCGCTTTAGATCTTTGAACTTGGCTCTGCTCTGAGAAGTCAGACATAATCGGTGACCTTTCTCTCTCTCTGACTCCACCAGGGACAGCTCACTGTGGCAGAATAAACCACAGTGAGACCTGCTTTCTGCTTTTTTTCACGAGGACAGATTCCCACACTCACCCTTGGTGAGGTTTCTGCCAAGCCTAGGACCTGGTTAAGAGACTCTCACCTTGACAAGGTCTCCCATGAAGGACGGAAGTTTCAGAAGCTGGTTCCTCCATGTGCCCAGAGGCCCCGCCCACCCTGGCCGAAAGCTGCCCATCATCCTCTCTTACCCGGAAGCAGGAAACTGTGCTTGGGCCCTCAGAAACCAAGGCTCTTCCTCTCTCAGTGAGTCTGACGCAACCCTTACAGCTCCTGGACATCAAATGCGCTCTGACCACCAGCTTTGGGAAACTCATTTGAAATTGGAAAATGCGGGTGAAATCATCCGACATCTGAATGAATGCTGTTCTTTCTTACAGACTAAGGCAGAGAGTTGCACTTGCTATTCAAACCTGAAAGTTCCTTTCGATGGTTCAAACAAGGAGAGGAAATGGCTTCAAGTGTGTTCTTCGAAGCTAATCAAGCCTGTGGTTGTCCTCAGCCCTGCTGTTTGGATTCATGGGAAGAAGGCCCTTGTTTGAAAGGCACCCTGGAGAGTGTGTGTCTCAGCCTTGGCTTTGAAGCCGTTTTCAAAGCTGGCGGACTCCTGGTCAGGCCCTTGTGTGATGTCCTCAGACTTGAGCCGGCTTTGTGGCCTCCCGGGTGGTTCTGGGGTCACTTGAGATGGCATGGACATGGGTAGCCCCAAGTGTGACCCACCCCCCGACTTCAGCTGTGCAAACTTGGCAAAGATATTGCCCTCTCTGAGCCCGAGGTTCTTCCTCTGTGGAGTAAGACTATTCAGAGCATACCGCAAAGGAATTGGGGAGATTAAGTAAATAATGTCAAGTTTACGAGCACACAGATTGTACATAATATGTTGTAAACCAATATTGAAACCGCAGTGAAGGAAGCGTCTTGTTTCCCTTGGGAACTTGAGCCCTCTGGAAATAGAAAAGTAAACTTTGTGTTTTCTTAGCACCTTTGCTTAAAACTGACAAAGACCATCTGCTAAGCTTCCCCCAACACACACTAACAACCACCACCAACAAACAATAACAAAACTATGACGGCTACAGGGTAATTACAAGGTGCCAGGGCAAGTGCTTTGCATATTTATCCACTGGATTCTCATAACAACACTGTAAGGCAAGTATCAGTCCTGTGTTTTCCCACTTTTTAGGTGAAGACCCGAGGCATAGACAGCTAGTAAGCTGTGAAGACAGGATCAGAACCCAGACAATATAAACCAGAGCCCATGACCTAAACCACTTTGCTGTATTGTCCTTAGTAAATGGATAAATAAGTGATGGGTGGATGTGTGGACAGGTAAGTGAATGACAAAATGAATATATTGATGGGTGGATGTGTGGACAGGTAAGTGAATGACAAAATGAATACATTGATGCCTTACATCCAGGTTGTCCAGGCTAAAGGCATTTGCAGAAGTTTAGGGAAGCAATCTGCTAAGGGCTGGCTTGTAGCTGATGCAGATGAAGGTCAGGGGAAACGTGTCTGCACACATGTCCATCTGATGCATCAACTCTGCCCATTGTCCCAGCCAAGCCCTTGAAAGCAGAACTCCAGGCACCAGAGAAAGGTCCAGAGGGTAGGGGCTCAGACAGGGATGCTCTGAACAGCCCCAGTCGATCACACCTGCTCACAATCATCAGTTCAACCTGCATCCACAACTGTTCTTCTGCGGTTGCTAAGTATCATTCTAACTCAGTAGGCCCTGTAGCAAAAAGTGGAAGAAAATCCTTTGCTGGAGATTCCTATGCAGATGGAAAAGCAATTACAGGCCCCTTGGAACATCCACACTGCCCCAAACGCACCAACAGTGCCTACAATTCAGCTTTCCTCTGACTGCTACTGTGGATACCTGGTGGTCCTTCAGAGGGCAGCTGGGGACCAAATGCATGTTGGCAAATACTTTCCCAGCTCAGTAATGTTGGGATATAGAAGCAGCACTGGGGACTTCCCTGGTGGCGCAGTGGTTAAGAATCCTCCTGCCAGGGGTTTGAGCCCTGGTCCAGGAAGATCCCACATGCCACAGAGCAACTAAGCCCGTGCACCACAACTACTAAGCCCGTGAGCCGAGAACCCGTGCTCTGCAACAAGAGAAGCCACCACAGTGAGAAGCCCACGCACGGCAAAGAAGAGGAGCCCCTGCTCGCCGCAGCTAGAGAAAAGCCCGCACACAGCAACAAAGACCCAACGCAGCCAAAAATAAATAAAATGAAATAAATAAATTTTTTAAAAAAGAATACCTATGAATCAAATGTTGGATTTCTAGGATTCATCCTCTATTTAAAAAAAAAAAAAGCAGCAGCATCATTTGACTTGGGATGATCTGTTCCCCACACTCAAGAAGATGCAGCCTCACCTAAGATGAAGCGGGTTTTACAGGAGGGAGCACCTAAGCTGGAATGTGGCCTGCCTGCCACACTGACTGAATCTCAGAACCGTGTCCTCCTATGAGCCTTTAGGGGAGAAAGGAGAGAGGGAAGGAAAGATTTTACTGATCATTTCTTATGATCCAGATACAGATGAACATTTTCTAATTGAGCAGAGTGGTGAGGGCACAGATTTGAGGCCAGAAAGACATGGGTCTGAGTCCCAGCGCTGGAAATGACTAGCTTTGTGGTCTTGGGCATGTTATCAATGATCTACTACTGGTTTTCAAACTACCTCAAAACGTAAAGGCTTCAAACAGTAATAGTTTAGCTCAGGAATCTGAAATTAGGGCAGGGCTCAGTGGGGATGGCATCCTGGTTCTATGTGGATGAGGGATAGAGAATCGATTTTTAAAATAGCTCACTCACCTGGCTGGCAGGTGGCTGCCAGCTGACGACTGGGAGTTAGTTCAGGGAGGCTATGGGCCAAAGACCCCAGTTGCTGTCCCTGTGGGCCTTTGTGTGAGCTGCTGGGCTTCCTTGTGGCAACATGGGTAAAGTTCCAAGAGTGAGTATCCCAGGAAAACGAGGAGGGCATGTGTGGCATGTCCATGACCAAGCCTCTAAAACCACACAGCATCACTTCTGCTGTACTTTTTTGGTGGAGGCAGTCACAAAGGGATATTATCAGGGTGGTCCAGACCTAATCAGATGAGCCCTGCAAAAGAGGGTCAAAATGTCAGAGACTCTCTCCTTCTGGCCTTGAAGGAGTAAGTGTCACGAGTTCCATAGATGTAAGGAAAGAAATACTGCCAACAACTACATGAATTTGAAAGATGACCTGGGCCTCAGATGAGATCCCAGCCCCAAATGACACCTTGATCAAATCTGTGAGACCCTGAGCAGAGGACCCAGGGAAGCCATGCCCAGCTCCTGACCCACAGGAACTGTGAGAGAATAAATGTATGTTGTTTTATGTTGCTAAGCGTGTGTCATTTATCATGCAACAATAGTACACTCAAACCCCCAGATTACTGCCATGGTCATCTAACTCCCATCCTGCTTTACTTTTGTCCTTCTTGAGTTTATTGCAAACTCACGAGTGATCCAAATTCAGCAATCCTCTCCAGGTTCTGCCACAAAAGCTCCCCACCCCCTGGCACTACCCTAACTCAATAACCTTTCATCTAATGACTCTATTATTTTTCATTCCATAGGAAAGTATCTGTGGTCAGAAATGTAACCGAAGGGATAAGCCCATTTGATGACAAGCAATGAGTCTGGAAGCACATGTGAATCTGCCACCTCAGTCGTCCTGAGACCCAGCCCCTCTGCAGCCCTTCTCCTAGCTTCTGTCAACACCCCCTCTTCCCTTTTATTTCTCTAGCCCAAGGGGAGGTCACTGCTTCCTGCAGGTACTAATCTCTGGGCCACATCCATATCCGTCCTTTTGCTCTTTCATTCTCCCCATATCCAAGTAATCAATTTCTTATATTAAATCCCCTCCATTTGAAATACCTAGTGTGACTTCTGTTGTCCTGACTGCCTCACCCATCTTCCTGACTTAGCCTAAGTGAATCTCAGGTCCTTGCAACCCAAAGATCTTTGACCATAACAGAGAGGGTTTGTGACTTGCCCACAGATTTGAATTCAGGTCATCTTGTTCCAAGATCAGTGTTCTCCCCACTGCACCACCCTTGGATCTTACAGACCAAAAAGAAGTCTATGGAATGGATGCATGAACATGCCAACAACCACAGGCACCAAGTACTCTCACCCTCTCCCCTTGGACCAAAAATGGATTAACCCCTTGCTGCCTGAAAGACTTTAAATTACCCATCCTTCAGCAAAACACCCAGAGAGAGGCTCTCGTCCAAACTCCTCTCACATCCCAGCCTGCAATTTCCTCTGAACAAAGTGATTGCACTACGCTTTTACCAGGGAAGATTAGTCTTCTGAGCCAGGTGACAGGCGCCAAATGGGAGGTGAAGCGTTCTGCCTTTTCTCCACCATCTGTTAACATAACCCCGAGCCACCCTCAGGTTTGTGCTGAACCCGCTTGGCTTGTTCTGAACGGGCTGCCAAAGCTTTGATTGCTTTTCTCTCAGTGTGTGCACTCTGAGGGCACCCCATATTCCAGCTTACTTCCCCTGCCTCTTTAGAGGAAGCATCTGATGTGATATGCATCAGCTGGCTGAGCACAGATCCAGGAAGGAACGTGGCAATGGTAGATGACCAGAGTCAGCATCAGGAGAGGGTTTTGCACATTCAGGACTTTGTTTCTTATTACTTTGTGGGCTTCTGTTCACATGTTATCCTCAGCCTGGGATGTCATAAATATAGGGTCTGTAGGGGCTGAGTTGAATTCAAAAAGATGGCCCTTTATTGTTGCAAAAATACGACTTGGAAAATTCAACATATATCTCCGAGGAAACTCAGGAGGGACCCAAATCCAATCATGGAATGGGGTCCAACATCCCAAGCAAACACTTGCCTTTAGATCTGTTTAGGAAAGAATAGGGGGTTGGGGCAGTGACCCACCCTGCCCATGACATCTGTACCATCTCTTTTATGCATCTCCTGAATAAGGTGAAATGGACATCACTGCCCGGGGCAATGACTTCTTTTCAAATCATTTTACACCACTGACATGACAAGAGCCAAAAGAGACAGGAAATTCAATCCCTTCCGATGTCTGCACAGAAGATTAACCACCTCAAAGAAATTAGGAAAGTGTCTTCATGACAGTGACATAAAGACATTGCTCTTCAGTATGTTAATGAAAAATCCATTGATGTTTGGCATTTATCAAGTGTCAAAAATTAAATTTAGCTGTCCTGTGATTTTAATTAGCGTTAACCCAGTTAAGCCAGCAGGTTGCTGCTATGGTTCAGGCAGATACCTTCATCTGCATAGTTTTTACCAGATAACTCGCAGTGAAAGGAGTGGGTGGCATGGAAGAGCTTCAGGAGAAGGTGGTGTTTCAACTAGACTTTGAAGAAGTTTGACATCTCAGAGGGGATAAGCTCGTTCCGGGAAGAATGAACAGCACGTGCAAAGGGGAAGAGAGTTAAAAGAACAAGACACGTTCTCAGAATAGCAAATAGCCCAGTTTGCCTGGAGAGTGATGGGGAGATGAGAAGGAGAGGCAGACAGGAGCTGGGCTGTGAAGGGTCTCAAAGCTAGAGCGGAAATCATCTTGTAGAAATGGGGAGCGGTTAAAAGCTTTGGGGCAAAAACCTTATCTATAAATTAGTTTGCAAAATGTATATTTATATATGTGAATACATAGAAAATGATATACCAAACAGATAACGGTAGCTACTGCTAGAGAGGACAGTGGCACTGGGTGGAACAGACAGACCTTCACTTAACTGTATTGTTAGAATTTTTACCAATAAATGAATGTATTGCCTGATTAAAATAAATTTAAAATAATTCATACAATTTTTGACACATGTATTAGGGCCACAGAGTGACCCAACTTTGCTCACCTGTGTCAAGAAAACACAGCTTTTTTGTTTCTTTAAGACTGATCTAATCTCCCTGGCCACCCTGCGTCCCTCTGGCTGATGGAAGAGCAGGCGCAGGGGAAACGGACCAACATGAAATGCTCCCGTCAATAGTGTCTTGGTCTCTGACAGCTTGATGGTCTCTGCTGAGTAACCCGTCCCTTTCTGATACCATCTTCCTCTCTCAGATTTCTTCCTTCTGCCTCTGCTGTCTGAAAGAGAGGCTTTGATGCCCTCAGGTAAGAGGAGAAGGGGGCTTCGAGCCTAACAGCGTCCTTCGGGTTGTCCTGGTCTCGGTCTCCGTGGCCAGCCACACCACCTGGTCTCTGGGGAGTCTTGCCCCCTCGCTGAAATCCAGGTCCCAGCCATAGGAACCTCTGGGCCTGCGTCCTCCTCACATCACTGGCATGTGCTCTGTATCTCCAGAAATTCTGGATCCCTGCACAGCACGCACAGGCCACGGAGACCAGGGGTGCCGCCCAGGGGCTCACCGATCAGGCCTCACCCTCAGCCAAGGCCGTGCCCCCGGTCCTGTTCCATGGTGGCCCATCTCCCAGACAGAGGCCAGGCTGCTCCTTCAGTACTAGCACCCCGCTCTGGCTGTGGCCAGTGGACTGGTCCGCCCCCTTCACCGTTTCAAGCTCCCCAAACACCCCTGTGGATCTTTCTTCAGCACCACTAGTGATGATGATTGGGGGTGGGGGAGGGTGGGGGACGGTCGGGGGGTGGCGAGGGCCCTGGCATTTAATCTCCTTGTTCCTCGTCCCTCTCTCTCCTCCAGGATGGGAGGGGGAGCTCCAGCTTCCTTTCCTCGCTACAAGGACCTCCCTATAACAAATCTTCTTTTTCTTTTTCTTTTTTTTTTTTTTTTGCTGTACGCGGGCCTCTCACTGTCGCGGCCTCTCCCGTTGCGGAGCACAGGCTCCGGACGCGCAGGCTCAGCGGCCATGGCTCACGGGCCCAGCCGCTCCATGCCATGTGGAATCTTCTCGGACCGGGGCAGGAACCTGTGTCCCCTGCATCGGCAGGCGGACTCTCAACCACTGCGCCACCAGGGAAGCCCTTTACCTTTGTTTTTAGCACCCCCAAAATAAGGACGCGAACCCACAAGCTCTGGTACAGAGAGTGGGGCTCTGAACAGTGATTTCTAATGAGGCGAGTAGCAATCCCGGAAGCCTCTCCCAGCGTGCACTGTGAGCACCCCCGTACCTGCTCACGCACCCCCAGCCTGGCCCTCACCTTCTGAACGGCCAACAGAGCATTTCCACCCTTCCTTCTGCCTTAACCAGAAAGGTCTCGGCAAACTCTCTGCTTCTCAGTCCACAGCTTAAGGGGCAGCCTCTCAGAGAAGGAGGAGGCTGCTGGTCCCCCAGAGCCCTTTGGACAGCCCTTGACTCTCAGCCCTCACTTCTATTCCTTTTGTGACACAGTCAGAGATGCATCCCGGCGGTGGCCAACTCCAATCTTCCTTGTCCACTCTAAGTCCAGCAGGCAGCTTGGGGGCACTGTCCCTCTGCACTTTGGAAGAGCAATGGAATCGCCTGTTCGGACTGAACAATGGCTGAAGAGCAAGGGGCCATTTGGGATGTCAGCCGCCTGTACTCAGAAAATGTCAGGTCAAGCCACAAAGAGACCAGGTCAGGATCAACACCGAGGATGGAAGCCCCTTTACCTCCCAGGCTCCAAGTCTCTTTCCTGGCTACGCTTCAAGGTATCCAGGATCCCTGAGCAGCAAAGGTAACAAAAGGAGCTTTGTTTGTTCAGGAGTTGTCATGAGGGTGTGACCTGAGATAGCAAATGAGCAGCTGGGACTCTGCCTATGGCTTATAAGTATAATTTTCCTGTTGAAACAGAGGCTCTTTTAGTCAAAAGTAATTAATCTCTTCTTGAAGTGACAGGTGGCTGGACCAGTTTCTTTGACTTTCAGCAAACCCACATAAGGTACGAGAAGCCCCGTGCACAGAAGGAAGGAATTAGTGGAATGCAACAATTGGGACCCAATTCTTTAGCAACCAGACAGGCATTAGGAAAAGAGGCCCAGGCTTTTTGAAGAATCTTTTTTTATGGCTTCCAGAAAACCCATCTCAAGTCTATCGCTTTCACTTGCAAGTGACAGAAAACCCAGAATAGACTCATTAAGACAAAAAAGAAAAGTCCTTTCCATAGAACAGAAGAATCTGAATCAAGCATCAGGCATAGGCTGATCCAGGGTTCAAATGATATCACCAGCAAGCTCTCTCAGTGTCTTGATTTTGCTCTCTCTGTGTTGACTCCTTTCTTATTTAATCTCTTCCCTCATGGCTGAAAATGGACCACCAGGAACTTCTGGGGCCATATACTTCCAGGTTCAAATTCAATGGGCAAGGAAAAGAGGAAGCGATCTTTGTCCTGACATTCACAGCCATGAAAATCATGATGGTCTTTCTGATTGCACTAGCTCCACCAGGAGACAGCCATGAATCAATCATGGACATCTAGAGAATGCAGTATACCAACTGGTTTGAGCCTGGGTTGTATGCCCCAGCCTGGCACATAGCTGAGACTGAGGGGAATGACAATCCATAAACACAGTTGGAGCTGTTGCTGGGAGACCGGAGAGGGAGATGTGGATACAAGCGGAAACAGCCATCCTCCTTTACAATTACTAACATTTAATGAGCTCCAGCTGTGTGCAGGGGCTTTCCATGCCATTATTTCATTTATCCTCTCAACAACACATCCATATTTTACAGACGACAAAACAGCATCAGTGCAATGAAAGAACTTACCCCACGTTACCCCAGCTCATGAATGGCAAAGGCAGGATTTGAAACTGGAACTCCTCAGCCTGTGCTTCCAATAGCTATAGCCTCTGTGTAGCCTGCTAGAGGTCCATCATGGAGACTGTCTCAGACGCCCTGGGCGGGGACCCCTAACATGATTAGTGGTGCCTGATGCTTACTCCAGACGCTGCAGTCATATGACAACACATCTTTGCTTTTTGTTTAATGAGTTTAGTCTAGGTTTCCCCAATGGAGACTGCAATCGCTATTAGCACAGTTGGTCTGTGTTCAGAAGGCGAAATTTTCTGGACTCCCTAAGAAGAGAACTCCTGCAAAGATCGAATGGTCCATCTATTCCTGGTATCTTCACCCCACCAGTTCTGGACAAATTAGCAAGTTCAAACTCATCTTAAGAAATAATCATTTATTTTCCAGGTGAATCACCTCCACCCCCATCCCAGCCTCCTTCCCGATAATCACACTGTTGCTTTCCTTCCTGCGCTGAATCAGGAAGCTTATCTTATCTGAACCAGATACAGCCCCTCCAGGGAGCCATCGGGCAGAACATCTGCAAAGAACACCCAAAGCTGGATGCCGCCAAGCACGCATCTTCACGGTGAGCTGACTGAGGTCCCCGCCAGAGCCGGGGAAATCAATACGGGAGCAAAAATAAGCTTCCAGGTGAGTGGTGGGGACGAATGACAGTGGCATAGCTGCTTCTAATGTCCGAAATTTAGGTCATCAAAGCCAAGTAGAGAAACCCAAATCCCAAAGTCAGCAGTTCTGATTGCAGATAAACAGAGCGAGACCTGTCCCCTCAGATGTCAAAGCTTCTGATGGCTCCTCTGTGCATCCAGCACAGCCATCATCTGTGTTCACAGGGAGAAGGAAGCTTTTTACTCATTTACATTGTGCTCAGATAGATTCCCTCCTTCGAACTCGTCATCTGCCTCCACCACCTCCCCTTCCCCCACCTTCCATATATTCTCTCTTTTTTAGTTAATGGCTTTAGGCAGGCTACGAATATCAACATTTTTATTTCTCCCCTTCTCATCTGATCAGTCTCGAAACCAGCGGTTCTCAGACTTAGCGGCACATTAGTGTCACCTGTGATTTGTTTTGTTTTGTTTTGTTTTGTTTCGAGTACAGATGCCTGGGCTCCATTCATGTCTGGCAGGAGAGTGTAACCTTCTTCCCACTGTGACCCATAGGAAGAAATACATTTTATATCATAGTCCAGAACACTTACATCTAAATGTATGAAAAGAAGCCCATACCGTTGCTATGTGGGAGGTATTCTAATGTTTCCTATACTATTCTTTTTTCATGTAATGACAATCATGATCTGCTAAGAGCTCGCACAGATTGGAAAACACTCGTTTGAGATATTAGTTTGTGTCATTCTGTCTGTATTTCTTCTTCTTCCACTTTCAGGCCCATAACCCAGTTCTTTGCAATTCCTTGCTTCAGGGATTTTTTTGCAAGGCAGACTGCGGACACTGCCTGAAGTCAAAGGATTTTCCAGACTTTTGTAAAAACCTAAACTCTTTGATGAGATTATGCTTGATGTCCCTGAGGGAGAAAGAAAGAAATGGCTTTGGAGGGTGACAGGAGGTTAGAAACTGATTTCCACCAGACTGGAAATAGGAACAATGGTGCAGATTTTGGAGCAGCTGGAACCGTGACTTGGCAAAGTGACAAGATCCCCAGGACGAGGGGTGGGTGCGTGGCCTCTCTGCAAGGCTGGACTGTAAAACTTCCCAACTGTGGCAAAAATTTTCTTGCCCCAGAATTGCAAGGAATTGGAAGGCTGCTCCGCTACAAGGGACCTCACTGAGAAAGGGGGATACCTGCGACCATTCCATAACCACCTGGAAACTAATCACCCGGCCCTATTTGCAGGTGCCCCCTTAGACCCCTGAAATTCTCATGGAGCCCAAGAAATGGGGAGGATGAGTTGCCTACTCATCCTTAATTAATGAGGCTGACTCTCCCACCATCTTGCTGGGATGCAGACTCCGTCAGACTTAAGTTGATTTAGAATAGAACTAAGATGTACTATTTCTTTTACTCCTGGGTTCGTGAAATAAGATTCCTATCCATCATACCTTACTTCTGTTTCCCCTCTTTCCCTCTCTGCATCGTCCCTTCCATCCCCAATGCCACTGCCTGGTTCACAGAGGCTCACCCCATTTTCCAGACAGAAAGACGGCCCACAGTGGATCAAGGACTTGGTATGGTCACTCAGTGAGCTACTAGGTGAACTGGGCCTCCAAATCCAGCTTCCACCATAGCCCACTGGGGGCGGGGGTTACCCTGGGAGTGAGAGAAACACCCCATAAAGGGAAAAACCCTTGGGGTGAAAAGCTGGTGCTGCTCACGGTGGCTCCCAGGCAGTCCCAGCAGCGGCCTTATGGACCCGACAGGCCAGAGGGCAAATGGCCTGCATCCACCCTCACGGTGCCCTGGAGAGCAGAGGGGCTTGGCCTGTGCTGCCCTGTTAGATGGAAAGGTGGTCCAAGAACTCCAGTGTTGTGGGCAGGCTGAAGGGTAGAGTTCATTCAAGGTCTGTTGGAAGGGAAATGGAGGCACATTAAGTATTTTCAAGAGTTTATTTTGAGCATACATCGATCGATGCGAATCTGGCAGCGCCATACCAGAGGTGGTTAGGAGCCCTCGCCACCAATAAGAGTTAGGGGAGGAATTTACAGGGAGAAGCAGAAGCAAAGCAAGTATTCGATGGGTAAGAGGTTAAGTGCTTGCTTCACTGGGGAAAGCCTCTCTGGCTGCGTGTGATTGCTTGTTCTCAAGTTTCAGTGTCTCAGATTTGAGTGCACTGACCCTGGCTGAGGTTTAGGTTTGCTTGCTCGGCTACCGAGCCATCAGAGCCACTGTCTAATGGCCTCTTGTTTAAATACTTTAACAGGTCCCAGTTCAGTATGTGTGACTGTGGGGCAGGAAGCCAGCGGAAGACGGCCAAGAGCTCACTACAAAGGTCAGCCTCCCTACACGGGGTCCAAGCTCACACCCAATTCTCAGATTTCATAAGGTGCTTAAAACGGACTGAGCATCATCCATTTAAAAACCTGTGCCAATTCAAAATGTCTAGAACACCTGTTTCTTAAGATATGTCCTTCTACCCTTTAAAAACTGTCTCTCCGTAGTACTGGAGAACTTAGAAAATTACAAAACAGCATTTCTTATTGATTTATTTATTTCAAATGGTGGTGAAATACACATAACTTAAAATCTACCACCTTAATCATTTCTAAGTGTATAATTTTGTGGCATTAAGTTCATTCACGTTTTTATGCAACCATCACCACCAATCATCTACAGAACTCTTTTCATTTTGCAAAACTGAAACTCTGTACCCATTAAACACCAAGTCCCCTTCTCCCTTTCCCCAGTCCCTGGCAACCACTAGTGTACTTTTCCGTCTCTATGGATTTGACTACTCTAGGTACCTATATAAGCAGTACCTTATACACAAAATTGGTCATTTTGTACCTGGCTTATTTCACTTAGCAAAATGTCTTCAAGGTTCATCCATGTTGTAGCATGTGTCAGAATGCCCTTCCTTTTTCTGACTGAGTAACATTCCGTCATATGCATCTACCACATTTTATTTATCCATTCATCTATTGATGGACACTTGGGTTGCTTTCACCTTTCTGGTTACTGTGAATAATGCTGCTATGAACATGGATGTACCAATATCTCTTCAGGACCCTGCTTCCAGTTTTGGCGGGGTATGTACACAGAAGTGGGATCATTTGGTAATTCTATTTTTACCTTTTTGAGAAACTATCATACTGTTTTCCATAGTGACTGAGACTACATTTCTTAAGGAATTTTCTGATATTTAAAATGATCAGGGAATGAAGCTGACCTTCCCCTGTTATTCTGATTCAGAAAGGGCTTATCATCTTAATTTCTAGAAGGTCACTAGAAGCTGCATAAAACATTAATGCAGAATGTCTCGTTCAACTCAATCACACTCAGCCCAAGCTGGCCACCTCGGAATAGGATGCTGGGCTCCAGCTGCATCTGTGGCATTTCTCTCTGGCCACAATGGGCTGCCTAGACCAGCTGATTTTTCCATAGACCATTGGAATGTTTTTAAAGGCAGCTACTTGTTGAAATTGGGGTACAGCACAAAACCAGTGAGACTCATGTGCATCAGTACATTGCTCCATTTCTTCTGCCGTAATAGGACTTTCTTAATAGAAGCCGATGCTGTGTTAGATGTCATGCTCTATAAAAGCCATTCAGTAAGTCCAGGCTGCCACTTAAGTGGCTGGCTGATCCCTGCAGAATATGCTACAGTATAGAAACCAGACCTTGGGAGTCCCAGATCTGTCATTTGTGGGTCCATTTCTCTGACCTTCCTTTTTTTCATCTGTAAAATGGGGACAAAAATAGAATCCACTAAGGATTAAATGAGTGAATGTGTGTAAAGCACTAAGAACAGTGCCTGGCACTAGTGGATTTTGAAGGTGTTCTACATTCCTATTACTGTGACCAAAGCCATTTCGGGAGAGCGTTCTCCATCATTCTCCCATGTTTCTGCAGGTCTTCCAAATAGACACTTGACAGCTTTCGTCTTGGACTGTCTTTGCTAGCATGTCTGAATAACAAACAGCTTTGGAAGATACAGTGTCTTTCTCCCAGGCAGAGGGCAGATTTGACTGCTGTCCAGAATAATAATGAAAATGTTTCCCTCTGGGACAAATGTCAAGCAGATTATAAAACACTGGAGTTTCCCAAACTCAGATTCTTCAAGAGTGACACAAACGCACTCCACGTGCAGCATCTACCTGTGCTGCTCTACATCATACCATGGAACTTGGGGGTTAAGGGGAATTGATGCAAATATGAAACTCAGAGGACTTCTCTGGTGCCTCAGTGGTTAAGACTCTGTGCTCCCAATGCAAGGGGACGCAGGTTTGATCCCTGGTCAGGGAACTAGGTCCCACATTCCATGTCACAACTAAGAGTTCGCATGCCACAACTAAGGAGCCTGCATGCTGCAACTAAGGAGCCCACGTGCCACAACTAAGACCCGGTGCTACCAAAAATAAATAAATAAATAAATATTTATTAAAAAACCAAAAAACCATTCTAACGTTTAAATATACATATATATGTGTGTGTGTACACACACACACACACACACACACACACACACACACACATATATATATATATATATATATATATATATATATATATATATATGAAACTCAGGCTCCCTGCTGGGCTGTGAGTCATAAAGTCTTTGGTCTACAATCCAGGAGCCTCGTGTATCTTCTGGGAGCATCCATGAAACGATAACAAACTAAATTATGAGCTTTCAAACAAGGCAAAATCTCAGACCTTTCAGAGTCCTGGGCAACCAGAAGCTGCTGTCACTGTTGCTGTTACTGTTGCTGGCAAATCAGATTCATCTGTGGTGATCTCCAGGGCAACCTTGACCCATACCGTTGAACCCATTCCCAGGCTCTCTCCAAGTCTTCATGGATCCCTTATCAAAGACCTATTTGAACAGTTCTTTCCCATGTATGTGGACAGACCTTGGGAATTCAGACCAAGGCCCAGAGCTCACCTTTCCCAAGAAGCCCCACCAGACTCAGATGGCTCCTTCCCTGCACATGTACGGTCCCCATCCCCACGGAGCCACAGGATAGGTTTCCCAGTACCCTGGATATTTGGTCTACTGACCAGAGAACTATTTATTCCAGTCCAGCACCCTTCAAACTGGTGGGACCAAAATACACAGGCAGGGCTGGCTAAGACACCAGGGCAAGACTGGCCTTAGTGCAGCCATCAGCTAATCCAAAGGGGGTCTCCGGGAGCAACTGACCTGCACTCAGGGGCAGCAGATTCACCACTCCGTTGCGGCTCCCTCAAACGCACTGCTCAGCGTGGAGGATTTCAACAAGCCAGGCAGCACTGCACTGAGCTTTTTACAGGAGCCCTGTGAGATATCAGGCCCATTTCAGAGATCAGAAAGTTTCAGAGAGAAGGCACTTGCCCAAGATCACAGCTAGTAAATGGCACCACCCCCTGCCCCCCCGCTGCTGCACCCGGGGACTGCAGGACGTCTCACTGTCCTCACCAGGGCGCTGTTTCCCTGCAGGGTTCCCACATCAGCCTGTGGATTTCTCAAAGGCTCCCCTGTCTCCTGGGACTGAGAGCATCCCAGCACAGGTGCCAATTCCCCAACTGAGAAGGTAGCTGGCTGGCTGTTAATTAGCAAGTACTTAACATCTAGAAGTCATTAATGCCCCTGAAGTGTTTGACAGCAAATAAAGTACTGAACCCCTGGCAGGGCAGCCTCCCATCACCTGCCATCGCACTGACTTCTTAGCGGGTCACTGCTTTCTTATCCTGGCCCTCTCCATCGTCTGAGACACCGGAAGAAAAAACAAGGCCGTCTCTGTCCTCCAGCTTTCATCTTCTTTGCCGGAGGCAATTCTACACTTTCGAGGGCTAAGCCTACAGTGGATAAATCCTTACATGGGAAGCTGGTCCCAGCGTTCGGCTGAGCCACGACCCTGGCCCCAGCTTGAAACTCAAGGCTGCCTCTCCAATTTTCGTCTCAGGAGATGAAGGTCTTTTCTGAGTCTTCACTGCTGCTACCTTAGGTCTGCTAGTTGGATGATGGAAGAGGCAGCTCAGAGCCACGAGATGAGCTCTCAAGAGCTCAAGCCTCCACGTGCAGGTCACCCCAGCCCGGGAGAACCATGCCCTCCCTCCTGATTCCTCTAGCCCTCCCACTCTCTCCTCTGAATGCCAGGACTCTATGCTCAGTGGCAAGGGAGAAAGCACCAGACAGCACTCGGTCCCCTTCAGGCCCCAGGTATATGGCAGGCAGAGCACAAATCCTCCCAAGCACTTAAGGACAAAGCTAAAGGAATACAGTATTTTTTTCATCTATTCATTTAATATTTATGTATTTATTTATTTGTAACCATTTGTAAATTGAAGTATAATTTACAATGCTGTGTTAGTTTCAGGTATACAGCAAAGTGATTCAGATATGTGTGTGTGTGTGCATGTGTATTCTTTTCCATTATAGTTTATTACAAGATATTGAATATAATTCTCTGTGCTACACAATAGGTCCTTGTTGTTTATCTGTTTTATATATAGTAGTGTGTATATGTTAATCCCAAACTCCTAATTTATCTCCCTCCCCACCCCCTCTATCCCCTTTGGTAACCATAAGTTTGTTTTCTATGCCTGTGAGTCTATTTCTGTTTTGTAAATAAGTTTATTTGTATTGTTTTTTGGATTCCACATATAAGTGATATCATATGATATTGTCTTTCTCTGTCTGACATACTTCACTTAGTATGATCATCTCTAGGTCCATCCATGTTGCTGCAAATGGCATTATTTCATTCTTTTTTATGGCAGAGTAATATTCCATTGTATATATGTACCTCATCTTCTTTATCCATTCATCTGTCAATGGACACTTAGGCTGCTTCCATGTCTTGAATATTGTAAATAGTGCTGCTATGAACATTGGGGTGCATGTATCTTTTTGAATTAGAGTTTTCTCCAGATATATGCCCAGGAGTGGGATTGCAGGATCATATGGTAACTGTATTTTTAGTTTTTTAAGGAACCTCCATACTGTTCTCCATAGTGGCTGTATCAATTTACATTCCCACCAACAGTGTAGGAGGACTCCCTTTTCTCCACACCCTCTCCAGTGTTTATTATTTGTAGACTTTTTAATGTTGGACATTCTGACTGGTGTGAGGTGATACCTCATTGTAAAAGCTGAAGAAATATTCTTCAAAGCTCTTGATGTCTCAGGTCTTCACTACCTGGGCGAATCTAGGGGGTTGGCATCACAAAATATCTTGAAGCATTGACTGCTCTCCTCCCCTTTTAAGGTGTGATTTACAAAACATGAAAGTAATCATTTAAAGTATACAATTCCGTGGCATTTAGTATATTCACAATATTGCGCAACTACCACCTCTATCCAGTTCCAAAATACTTCTCTCACCCCCCGAAAAGAGACCCCATAAGCAGTCACTTTCTACTCTCCCCTCTCCCAGCATCTGGCAACCACTATGTCTCTATAGATTTACTTATTCTGGATATTGCGTACAAATTGATTCATACAATATGTGACCTTTTGTGTCTGGCTTCTTTCATGTAACATAATGTTATTGAGGTTCATCCATGTTGTGGCATCAAACGAACATTTGTACACCCATGTTCATAGCAGCACGATTCACAGTAGCCAAAAGGTGGAAACAACCCAAATGTCCATCAGTGGATGAACAGATACACAAAATGTAGTATATCCGTGCAATGGAATATTACTCAGCCATAAAAGGGCTGAAGTTTCATAGAGACAGAAAGAAGAAAGGTAGTTGCCAGGGGCTGGCGGGGGGAAGTTATTGGTTAATGGGGACAGAATTTCAGTTGGGGAAGATGATAAAGCTCTGGAGAGAGTGATGATGGTGTCATGGTGGTGATGGTCACACAACAATGTGAATGCATTTAATGCCACTGAAATGTTTACTTAAAAATTTACAAAGTAAATTTTGTTATTCATATATTACCATGATATAAGAAAAGGAATGGGGAACTGATAAATGCTACAATGTGAGTGAACCTTGAAAACATCACGTCTGCTTTTCCCCCCTGTTTTTGTTCCATGTTTTGTTGTTATATAGAGTAAGCCTTTAAAACAACTTCCTTCAAAACAATTTCAGGAAAACTCTGTAGAATTTGATTTATTTACTAATAAGCTGCATCCAAACCAACGCTCATACTTGAATTCATCAGATTCAAATTTAAAAAACATTTATAGAGCTTCTGTCCTGAACAGCTTCTGGATTTGAACTCTGCATTGGTTGCCCTACTCATTCTCACTAGTATGTGTGGCAGCCATCACCGATACCATCACCATCACCAACACCATCACCAACATCATCACCATCACCAACACCATCACCAACATCATCACCATCACCATCACCAACATCATCACACAATATCATCACCATCACCAACATCATCACCATCACCAACATCATCACCATCGCCATCATGATCACCACCATCATCACCATCACCAACATCATCACCATCACCATCATCATCACCATAATCATCACCATCACCATCACTCTCATCACCTTCATCATTATTCTCACTTAACATTGGAGGAAGCAATGAGTAAAATTTTCAGAGTTTCAGTTTTGCAAGATGAAAAAGTTGGGGAGATGGATGGCGGTAATGGTTGCACAACGATATGAGGGTATTTAATGCTCCTGAACTTTACACTTAAAAATGGCTAAGATGATAAATTTTGTTTTGGGTTATTTGCCACAACTTAAAAAAAGGAGGGGGAGGATTTTTCATGAGTTATTTTCACAAGGCTTCACAGCTATCAAGTGTCAGGGAGGGGCACTGGATCACTAAGGATGGGAAGGATGGGAAGTAGTCTCCGGACAGCCAGAGACAGGCCAGAGTGATGGGACAGCACTGGGCCAGGAGCCTAGGGGCTGGGCTGTGAGCCAGGCTCTGCCAACTGACCCTCAGGGTGACCCTGGGCCAGTCCCTTTCATTCACTGCTTCTTTGGGGCTCTAAAAGCAAACAAACTCTGATTCAGAGTGTGTGTCTATGGTCACAGAACACCCTTACAGATGCCAAGAGCAGCCTCACAAAGAGAAGAGTCAGCTCCCTCAGTCCTGGCCCAGCATCAGATCTGGGGACGGGACGGAGCTACTAATTCAGGCGGAAGTGCCAGGTGCCAAGAGGCAGCCGAGGTGCTCCCCGCCTGCAGAGACAATAATGGTTTATGACTCTGAACTCACCGGAAGGTTAGCTAGGTCAAAGTGGGAGCTTGAGCATTTGCTTAAATCTCTGTCCAAGAATCTCTCCACTTGCAGCTGGAGGATAATGAGTTCTGAGCCACGCCAGAGTCCGGCGCTCTGTGAGTTTGACACAATGGGCTCTTTGAAGACCAATCCATGCATATTAATCACTAGAAAGGAAAAAGCATAGCAAACCACCATCCTTCACTCAAAGCACTGCTCTGTGCTAGGCACTGAAGATAAGACAGAGGAAAATGGAAGAGGCAAGTCCCTGGCCTCAAGGAGTTTGTCTTCTGGTGGTGGATCCTGCTGATGAATAAGCATGGATCAAAAGTCACAGAAGAGGGGCTTCCCTGGTGGCGCAGTGGTTGAGAGTCCGCCTGCCAATGCAGGGGACACGCGTTCGTGCCCCGGTATGGGAAGATCCCACATGCCACGGAGCGGCTGGGCCCGTGAGCCATGGCCACTGAGCCTGCGCGTCCGGAGCAAAAAAAAAAAGTCATGGAAGAAACAACATGAAGAATGGTCGGTATTGCTACTTCCATAAGTGAGATCAGGAAGATCTCTTGGAAGAGGTAACATTTGAGCCAAAGCCTAAATGACCAGCAGAAGCAACCAAGCAGGCAGCTGCAGAAAGGGTCCTGGGGGCACAGGGAAAGAGTGAGGCACACACCGGAGATGGGAATGTGCCTTGCCAACAGGGCAGAAGTCTCCAGAGGTGAGAACCCCAGGGCACCCAAGAAACCTATGGTCGGGGCATTCCATGAGCACAGAGGACCCCAGCTGCAGAGAAGAGAAGACAGAGGAAGGGCATGTGTGGCTGAGAACAGCCTTGTCAGGGAGAAGTTGAGTCGTAGGACCCTGCTTCCCTGTGTCACTGTTGGCCATGCAGGGACCATGAACCCCCAGTGGACTGTAGGAGCCTGGGGGTGTAGGGATGTGGTCTGGTTCATTCCTATATCACCTACACTGCCATGGTGCCTGGCACGGAGTGAGTGACTTCCGGACCATCCTTGAGCTGTATGAGGGACCCTGCGAGGCACAGATTAGAGACCAGAGCGCCGGTGAGGTTGGGCAAGCAGCCCAAATTCTCCACAGTGAGCCTAGAACTTATCTTACCTTTTAATTTTATCCAGTATCTATTCACTGGGCCCCTGCTACCTGCACCCTCACAAAGCCCCTCCTACCTCTCCTGCTCACTTCTCTCCAGCCATGCCAGCCACTATTCCTTCAGTGTCCCAAGTGCATTCCTACCTCAGGGTCTTTGAGCAAGCTGTTCCCTCTGCCTGGAGTTTCTCCCTCCTGCCCTCCTGGCATGACTGAATCCCTCTCGTCATTCAAGGGTCAGCTCAAATGTCTCTTCTTCAAGAAAGACGTCACTGACCACCCAATCCATAGCCTCCCCCCCAAACATCACTCTTGATGCCAATACTCTACTCTGTTGTCTCCAGAGCACCTCTTCCCCCCCATAGGTGTCCTTCTTTACTTGACTACCAGTTATATTCTGTAGCCCCAGGAAAGTGTGAGCTCCACTGGAGCGAGAGCTTGTCTAGGATATCACCTCTAGGAGGATGTACAAACCTAGAACAGAACGGGGCACATCTGTGAGCAGTCAGGAAAGATTTGATGGATGGAAGGTGAAGATGAGGGGGAGGGAGAGGAAGGGGCAAAGAGGGAGAGAGGAAAGAAGGGGAGAAAGGGAAAAGGAGAGAGAAGGAAAGGGAAAGAGGGAAGAAAGAAAAGAGAAAGAGAGAGAGAGACACTTGGCCCCTATTCTCAAAGACCTCATGGACTATGGAGGGGATAGACGTGCAAACAAGTAATCAAGGTGAGGTACACTGTGTGCTAAGGTACACGGCAAAGAGGGCAGAATGCTGATGCCCAAGCAGCAGTCAAGGAGTACTTCAGAGAAGTGGTGTCATAAGAATTGGTTTTGAAGGATGAAGAGGAGTTCTCCAGAAATTGGAATGTCATTTCTAGAAAGAGGCAACTACATCTGGAAAAGCCAAAGTTTATGAAACAACGTGGGGTTATTGGGCAAGTACATCTGATGTATGATTGGTGTAGAGCATGCAACTGGGGAGAACGGATGGAAAACAGCACTGCTGAGAGCAGCAGGGCCATCACTGAATGCTCTTGAATGCCAGCCCTGGAGACTTGGACTTGATGCTGTAGGTGACCTGGGAGGAACTGAAGAGTTTTATGTGGGCAAGAGACATAAGTGATAGTCAAGGCAAGAAATGATGTGGCTACTAGTGATGGTGGACAGAAAAGGGGAGGATTCCAGAGATGTTTGGTGGGGCAAAGAACAGAGCTTGGTGATCAAATATGGGGGATGAGGGAGAAAGGAGGTCTAGGAAAATGCCCATATTTCTGGCTTAGGAGCCAGTGGGGCCACGTCTGAGATGGGAACCTGGGAGCAGGAGCTGGGTCATCAGCATGAGGTCGGGACCACCAGAGCCCCAGGGTCCAGGGTTGGGTGCAGAACAGCCTTTGATAAAGGGCTAACTGCCAGCTATCCAAACTGGAGAGAGCAGAGGGACCTCGGAGCCCTGCCCGCTCCCTTACATATTTAATATGTGTTATAAATCACATAAAATTTTATAAATCATATAAATTCTGTTTTTATGAAGCATGAAAATCACCTGTAAGACACCACCTGTGGTTGCAGGCAACCCCCTGAGAGAGGTGGGTTATTCTCAAACAGATAAACGTTTACCACCTCATGGGCTCGGTGCCCCCTCCCTGCCTAGGTACCAGCACATTCCTTTCCTAAGGAGAGGAATGACATGGATTAAAATTCTAGGGCTGCCCCTTCCTGGCTGAGGCTTTGGGTGTGACACATAAATTCCCTGACCCTCAGTTTCATCTTCTACGAAATGGAGATGACATTTCCATGGGAAATGACACCTGTTCCCCCCACCTGGTGGCGAGGGTCATGAAAAAACATTCTTTCATTGATTCCCAACTTCCTCTAGAGACGCTACCCAAGAATTTGGGTTTGGGTCCCAGCAGGGTTACAGAATCACTGAGCGACGCTGAGCAAAGCCCTTCCCTGGAGACAGAACAAAAGGGAAAGTACAGAGCCTGGACTTTGGCACAGGCTGTTTCCTGGCTATGTGACCTTAGACAGCTTTCCTGATCTTTCCAAGACACTGTCATCCTCCATAAAATGAGGATGATCAATGGTTGCTGAAAGGATTCAATGTGACATGGGCAGTGTATAAAAATGCCTGGCACATTGTTGACAGAAGAAACCCCAAAAGTATGAATTCTCCTCTTCTTCCCCTGATAGGCTCCCATTTCTACCAGTAAACTTAAAAGACTGGATGAACTAGCCATAAATATGGAGTCATGCCCAGCCTCTCAGCTATGTGAGCTCGAAGGAGGTAACAGACTAAGCATGATTTTTAGCTGGAAGTGATGGGTGTGCATATGAGAAATGCTATATGGATGTATAGGTCCCCCCACAAATTCACATGTTGAAACCTAACCTCCCCCCAAGGTGGTGGTCTCCGAAGGTGATCAGGCCGTGACGGTGGAGCCCCCGTGAATGGGATTAGTGCTCTTACTAAAAAGACCCCAGAGAGCTCCCTCGCCCCTTCCACCAAGTGAGGACACAGCAAGAGGATGGTTATCTGTGAATGAGGAAACAGGATTTCACTAGACATCGAATCTGCCACCACCTTGAACTTGGACTTCCCAGCCTCCAGAACTATGAGAAGTGTTTGTCGTTTATAAGCCAGTTGATGGGATTGTATCACAGCAGCCCGAACAGACTAAGACAAGGGTTGTTGCAGCCATTAATCCTTTAATCATGTAAAGGGAAAGGAGATGAGCACAGAAACCTGGCAGACGGCACCTTGGCCAAGACACACTGACTCACGTACCACCTGAGAAGGACATAGCATTACTTCTGCAGGCTTTTCTGCCAAAAATGAAAACTGACTGTGAGGAAACATCAGACAAACCCAAACTGAGGGACAGTCTACACAACAACTAGACAGTATGCTTCAAAAGTCTCCAAATCATGAAAAACAGGCTGAGGATTAATTGCCCCAGATTGGAGGAGACAAAAATGGTATGACAACAAAGTGCAATGCGGAGCTTTAGTAGACAACTGAAAACATGAATAAGGCAGTAGATTAGTTAATAGCGCCTCATCGATGCTAATTTCCTGGTTTGGATCATGATACCACGGGCATAGATGTTAACATTTGAGGAAGCGACGTGAAGGTATAAGGGGATTCTGTAATATTTTTGCAACTTTTTTGCAAATCTAAAGGTTTTTTTCACATTTTTAAACTATTGTAAAGTTAAGAGAGAGAGAGATTCAAGTAAAGGGAAACAAGAGGCCGCTCATGCCTCTGAGGATCTGTAGTTACCATGCCCAAAACTGTCTCCCTTCATAACCCTGAGAGGCTTGGGGTCAAGGGGAAGATTCCTGCTTTCTTTCCAAATCAGGGCTTAAACCCTCCCAACCCCCAGACACCCCAGGAGTCCTATTCTTACCCACGAGCTGTAGGTAAGTCAACCCCAGTCACCATGAGCCACATGTAAGTCTTCCCAAGAGATGCAGACAGAGGCAGAAAACAGAAAATCTGGTCTAATGTGACTGCCTTTCCCACCCTCCCACCAGGACGTGTGGGACTCCAGGCTACAGGCACACCAGGGCAGAAGGGCCTGAGTCCCCAGGGCCCAGTCCCAGACTCTGAGCCCTCCTCAGGTGGGTGGCATGCCCTGCCCTTGGAGTTCAATTCCCAGCACTCGGTATTTTCACTACAAGGCTCTTTTATACCAACAAAATAATCTCTTAGACTCATAGAATTGTAGTCAATCATTTAGTATCCATCCTCTGAGAAAATACATACCTGCAAAAAATAAAGCAGATGCATTGACCTTTTAAAAACAAAACACTGCCGTACTCATCACAACAAAATATATACACGTCTGGGGAAACATGTTGTGTTTAAACTTGGGCTCCTATGGACTCATGGAGAAATTTTAGTGGAAATCCATCTCTATTCAACCAGCCCCTCCCCCCACCTGCCCCATCCCACTTGGGCTCTTCATACCTCCAGAGCCTCAGGACCTCAGGACTCCAGCCTTGGTCTAAGCCCAGTCACACTGAAGTCTGAAGCAAAGAAAAAATGTTCACCCTTACATACACTTATCAAACTATCCTCCCATACTTCAAACTAAGTGGAAAAAGCTAGTAAAATCTCTACAGTCAAATAACACGACTGTATATAAAGCTCTGTGTGGCCCAATTCATTTGGGCACCATTACCAATCTTCATAAACCCAGGGTAGGGGAGTGTAGGCCAGGTGGGCTGATCAGAATCAACTCTTCTGGTTGCACAGTAATGTAGGGTCACAAAACAAACAGCCTGTTTCTATTTAAAATTTTGATGTTTTGTTCATTATAGATTTTTTGCATTCATTTGGATTCTTTAAATGGCATTAAAATATTGCTTATCTTGATTATTGGGTTTTTTGGTGTCCTCTTAAATTCTGCTCTGGATGTGGATGCCTCTCTGGCCACATCCTAGTCCCACCCCTGGCCAGTACCCGATGCCCACCCCACACTCTTGCTCCATCTCTGCCACTGGATGTTCTATAGTCTCCTAGGTGTTGGATTTTACTAATGGTTGGAGTGGGAAAAAAAAACAAAAACAAAAACTCTCCTGGTAGTTGGCTGCAGAATTTCTCCCTCACTTTCCTCCTCAGACTCTGCCCAGGCCCCCATCCCTTCCAGAAACATCTGCAGGCCCCACGGATCCTTAATTCCATTCCAGGATCCTGTGAGAACAGAGGAGATCTTCTCCCATCACTGGTGACCTTTATCCCAAGCCTGCCCGTGTTCTCGAAAGAAGAGGCTACATTTCATCCACCCTGGGAAGGTCTGAAGTTCTGCTTTCCGGCTGAAAGATCCAGAAAACCTGTCCATTCCCAGGCACCTTGTCATGCAGATGGGGAAACTGAGGCTCCGAGAGGTAAGGAGCTTATACAAAGTCCAAGAGAGAATCGGGAGTAAAGTCCAGAACTCAGACAGCCGGCCCAGAATGCAACCTCCACTGTCAGCCACAGGCCCCCAGTGCCATTAGAATAGCATTCATGTGAGGATCACCCCTAATCTCACCACCTTGCCCCCAGACTGGCTCCACGTTTAACTGGAGGAAACAGAGTCCACTCACTCAGACCTGAATTTGAATCCTGGCTCTATCTCTTAACACTGTGCATCTTTGAGCAAGTGGGTCAACCTCTGAGCTCCAGACACCACGTCTGTAAAATAACTCTTGGCTTTCTGACAGCAGCAGAGCACAGAGGTGAAGTCTGCAGGCCGGGGCTTGAGTCCAGCTGCCCCACTTACGGCTGTGGGATCTGAGCAGGTCACCTGAGCTCCTAGGCCTCTGTGTCCCCTCCCAAAACAGGAATGACAAATATGCCTACTTCATGTGTGGCTGTGAGGATTAAAGGAGCATGGCTGTGAGTCCTTGACGCCGTGCCTGACGCCTAGATAATGCTCCGTAAAAGGTAGCTACTGTTACTGCTGTTATTTTTCCAGTTCTTTATCTAAAGAGCCTCACTGTCTAGGAAAGGCTGGCTGCCCACACCTTCCTGTCCTTTTTTTACTTAGGTCAAGGGTCAGCAAACTTTTCCTGTAAAGAGTCAGAAAGTAAATATTTTAAGCTTTGAGGGCCATGTAGTCTCCATCACCACTACCCAATTCTGCAGCACAAAAGCAGCCACACATGATACATAAATGAATGGGTGTGGCTATGTCACAAAACAATTTTATTTGAAGAAACAGCTGGCAGGCCAGATTTGGCCCACGGCCAAGTTTGCCAACCCCTGGTCTAGGCCACGTGCAGTCCTGTCTCTGAGTGAACCACCTTCTCTAGCACATAAGTCCTTCTCATGCAGAATAGGAAATTATTTCTTTAAAATATTGTATCTTAAACAGATCTGCATATTAATCACTTTTAATGGCTACAGAGCATTCTATCCAGAGTACATGTGCGTAATGGTGAAATATATATACATACATATTTAATATGTGTGTGGCTAAATAAATAACATCTATAATGGTTAAATATAGTATGGTTAAATATATTATTATTATATTACTCAACCATTATTTATTATTTTATTTGACAATATTACCTTACCGTGTACCAGGTACCCTGTTAGGAACGGGAGACACAACAGTGAGGGATACATACAAGGTCCCTGCCCTCAGGGAATGTACATTCCCACCATTGCTGTTCCCAATTCAGCATGGTCAGCTTTGTCCTCAGTTTTCTGGAATATTCTTCCCACCAGTCCTTAAATGGAATGTGTCAGAACGTGTGTCCCAGTTTTTGGTTCTGAAATCGTGGCTTCGTGATCATAAATATCCTTCTTCTTTCTGGTAATTTCCTCTGGATAAATTCCCAGGAGTGGCATCACTGCCCTAAGGGTGTGAGCCTTTTGAGGACTCGATACGTAGTACCAAATTGCTTTCCAAAGAGGGGCACCCAGGTTACACGCTGCCACCAGCACTGTGTGCGCCACGGTTATACCACAACTGCGTCAGTCTTGGGTGTGATAATTATATTTCTTAATTTGTACTAATTTAATAGGTGTAAAATTGAATCTCATTTTAATTTGCATTTCTTTGATGGTTATGAAGATTGAACACTTTCCCTAATAAATATACACTTGGATTACTCCATTCATTTATTCCTTCATCTATAACATTGCGCATTAACCCTGTACTACATGCCAGACACTTGCCAGGTGCTGAGGACTCAAAGATACATCAGCACAGTTCCTACCTTCAAGGATCATGCATCCAGTGAGGAAAGCAAACAAGTAAACCCACAGTCCCAGCGCAGTAGGATGGATCATGTGCTACAGAGAGGCCCAGGGACTGTTGGAGAAGAGGAGGGACAAGACGGGTGACACAGAGGAGAGTGCCGGACCCAGACTGGGGGTTGAAAGGGGTGCCTCGGCTGCTCTGGATAGGCCTTTGACAGCCAGTTGAACAAACTGGAAGGACTTTCCTGCTTATGTCTATCCATCAGCTTCCTGTGCTGTGTAATGTCCCAGTGTGTGCATTGTTCTGTTTGTGCGCCTGTGCGTCTGTGCATCTGTTGTCTATGTGCATTTGATGTGTGGTGGTCCTGCCCATGCCTTTGGGTGTGGACCTGGGTGCCTTTGCACTTTCGTGGTTTCGAGGTCATATGAGTGTGTGTGTACTGGGGTGCTGTGCCGTGGGTTCTGCAGTTCTGACTCAGGCAGATGAGGCCAGGTGGACCTGGGTTCCTGCGGGTGGAGGGATGGGGGGATTTGCAAGGGCTTCTGCTAGTGGAGGTGACCAGCTGCACCGACGTCTGTTGGCCACTGGCCCTGCTCCAGCCAAGCTTGGCTCTGGTCTCTGCCTCTGTCTGCTGTAGGTGGAGAGGGCCGCCCTGGCCTCTCTGGGTTTAACTACATCATCCCAGTCAGATATAGCATCTTCTCTGAGTTTTTAGTCTTTGTCAACTAAATCCCCACTGAGCCCAGAACCCTTCCCTTTTCACAGCCCTCTCTGGGATGGGGAACCCCAGAAATGGGTAGGCTAAACAGAGCTCATCCTCTGCCTTCAGTCACTGGAGAGTCTGTGAAGGTCCCCCGCATCAGGAAAGGCACCCAAGCACCTGGCCCGCTCCTGGCCACCAGAGGCCAGCTTGAGCAGTGGCATTACTCTGTGTGTTTACAGCCATGCCTGGGCCTCAGATGGCCCGTGGAGGAACAGCCATTGGCCCCAGAGGTGGAGAAGGGACCTGCTGATGTTGCCTGCTTTGTCAGAGGGCTGGGTGTCCAGCAGCCATCTGCTTAAAAGCCTCCACAAGTGCCTGTGGATGGCCATGTTTTGCTACTGGAAATAAATCACCAGGACGAGGCAAGTGCTTCACTGCCCCCTCCTAACCCAGTGCCCTCCCCCAGATCTAAACACTGTTAGCAATTTTTACAAAAGAGTTTATTGACATATAATTCACATGCAACATAATACACCATTTAAAGTGTATAGTTCAGGCGTTTTTATTACATTCATAGAGTCGTGCAACCATCACTACAATCTAATTTTAGAACGTTCTCATCTGACCATTAGCAGTCACTCCCCAACCCACCTTCCCCTCCAACCATAGCCCTAAGCAATCCTGATCTAATTTCTGTCCCTATGGATTTGCTCATTCTGGATATTTCATATAAGTGTACAGTATGTGGTCCTTTGGGACTGGCTTCTTCAACTTAGCATAATGTTTTCAAAGTTCATTCATATTGTAACATGAGTGAGTACTTCTACTCTATTTATTGCTAAATAATATGCCGCTGTGTAGATACCACGTTTTATTCGTAGATTCATCAGCTGATGAACATTTGGGTTGCTTCCACTTTGGGACTATTGTCAGTGCTACTGCTATGAACATTCCTGTACAAGTTTTGGTGTATGTTTTCATTTTGCATGGGTACACACCTAGGAGTGGAATTGCTGGATCATATAGTAACTCTATGTTTTACTTTTTGAGGAACTGCCAAACTGTTTTCCAAAGTGACTGCACCATTTTACACTCCCACTAGCAGTGAACAAGGGTTCCAGTTTCTCCACATCTTCACCAACACTTGTTATTTTCCATTTTTTCAATAATAGCCATTGTCATGGATGTGAACTAGTATCTATCTCATTGTGGTTTTGATTTGCATTTCCCTAATGCAGTTTTGTGTGTATCATTTTTCTATAAATTTTGATATCTTTAATTCATGGTCATGTATGTATGAAGCTTTGCTGGTTTTTTAAAAAAAATATGCTGGTATGCCCCACTTTTTGAAGATTTGCTTTACACCACTTTTCTTTTAGGAAAGACCTATATTAGTAACTGTTTTCACAAATGGGAAGAAATCTGAAGAGGATTTTAGCTTTTACCAAAAAAAAAAAAAAAAAGGTGAAAAGCCAAAATAGCACTCAGGATTTGTTTTGCAGCCAGCTGTTATAGAGGCAGCTCACTCAGAGCTGTGAGACCTACACCATCAAGCTCCTTCCCTGGTAATGACACTCAGCATCTCAGCATCAAGCCAGCATAAATTCGAACTATGTCTGTGAGCATCTATGCTTTATCTTGATTTATTTTGTGAATCCATTAGCAAGATATATCCTAAGGTAATTGCTTCTTCAATTTACGTCATTTTGGCTTATGGAAGGTTCCATAGGAACCCTCTACTTTGAGGTAGCAGGGGAAATCTGTATACACTTGAGTTCATTCATCCCTTATTGTCTGCAACTTACTTTTCTCCTTAATATGCCATGGAAATCTTTCCACATTAGTAACACACATCTATATTACTCCACAGTATGGATATATCATAATTTTTAAGCAATCCCTTGTGAATATACATTTAAGCTGCTTCAAATTTTCACTATCACAATTAATGCTTCAATGTAAACATCCTTTGATATCTATTTTTGTGTATGAGTTTCCGCAGATTTCCTAGAAGTTGAATTGCTCCTTCAAAGAATTAGAACATTTTAAATTGTGGTAAGACCCAGCAGGGTGATGTCCAGTGAGACTGTAACAATGCACACCACTGATAATAGCTTTTGCGAATGTAGACAGATCGTTCTAATGACTACATCTATCTACACACAGAGTAAGCTTTCCCTGGAGGTAGTGCATTCGTGTATTCCTTTTCACAGGAAGTATATAAGCAAAGAATAGACTTGGTAGAGATGCTCTAGAAAGTTCAAGTGGGGAAGGGGCTGAACTAGACCATTTTTAAGATCTCTCCCCACTCCAAGAGATCATGAGTCTATGAAATGCCTGCACTAGATGAAGGATGTCCCAGCTCAAATCTGCTGTCACTTCCATTCCACCCTGGCTTAACAGTGTATTCCAAATATAACTGGCGTCCCAGATGGACTAGTCTCTGCACAGGATCAGTTCAAGGAATCTGCAGTCAGATAGAAAAATATACCTGAAAGCAATTGCAAATTGGGCTTATACTCTTGAGAAACCTCTGAAGGGAAAGTGTGCAGATGTATTTGGGGAGGTCAGAATATATGCTCAATGCACAGCAAAAGACCTTAACAATTCTTTTCTTCTCCAGCTGCCACTCTCAATATCCACATATCTGGCAGCCATGCTTCAAATACCTTCTTCTTTCCCCCACTCTCAATCCCAATGCAAAATTCTCCCTATTCCCTTCCCTTCCTAGCCCCTCCTTCTCACCCCTTCTATTCTTTTCTCCAGGGAACAGCTCTTCTCTTTCTGATGCAAATCTCCTGCCTTCCCCTCCACAGTCCTCAGCCTTTCTACCTGGGTCCAATTCTGCCTTAGAAAAGCTGAGGAACTAGCTGGAAAGGCAGAACTCTGCTTAGTAGGCAGGGTTGCCAGGAAACTGAATGGGCAAGGCTATAGATATAAATTCTCTTCAGCTATAGAAAGAAGGGAGTGAGAACACGAACGTCCACACATTAGTCATTTTTGTCCCTTAGTAGGTTCTAAGTACACAAACCTGTTTGGAATGGTGAGGAATTCAATCAAACAACATGTGATTTTGGAAACAGCCAGTCATTACATGTTATTACCGTGTTTGACGGAAGGCAGCCCAATTATTTTCTTAGGTGGCTTTATGTGAATGTATGTGCTGACACAGACAGAGAAGGTACTAGAAAGTCCTTGGGGCTAATTGATTTTTATTCTAGGAGAGGAAAATGGAGATCCAGAGACAAAGAAAGATCTACCCAATGTTGCACAGCAAGTCAGTCATACAACCAGAGATGGCGCTAGAACCAGGTCCCCTGCTTAGGACCAGCCGCATAATTTGCAGGGCCCAGTGCAAAACGAAATGCAAGTCCCCTTGTTAAAAAATGATTAAGAATTTCCAGATGGCTACAGCAGGGCATTTAAGCAAGCATGGACCCCTCTGCCTCTGCTCAGGTCACAGGTCCATGAAGTTGGCCCTGCCGCTAACCCCCAGCCCTGGACTCTCCCTTGCCACCAGCGCTGCTCACCTTTGGTAAAAACTAGGGAGGGAGAAAGGATGACACGTGAATGTAGCCAGCCCCACAGGTTCACAGTCAAAATTAGTGGTTCTCAAATTTTGCTACATGATGGATCGCCTGGGGAGCTTGTAGAAGTCCCAAATGCCAAGGCTGCCCCTGGAAAAATTAAATCAGAATCTCTGTGAAAAGGGCACAAGCATCATCAGTATTTTTTTTTTTTTAAACTTCCCAGATGATTCCAATAGGCAGCAAGTTTGAGATCCACAGATCCCCAGAGGTGCAAACTTGAAGGACGAGCATCCTGAGGGTGGGGACCACAGAACGCTGGCAGCTAGGCCCTAATCCTGTTCCTGGAGCAGGGGCTCAGCCCAAGTGCAATCTAATTACTGTCTCTTCTCCTCGTTAATGCCGGCATAGTCCGCACCCTGGAGATGGCTGAATACATAAATAAGTAGGTCTGAGCCCTTCTTAGCTTATTCAGGTTTCCCTCATAAATATGTATTCAGGGAAATTTCTAAGAAACGTAATAGTATGTCTCTTCAGAATTGTTCGAGTCTATTGGGAAAATAAATATTGAAGAGGCTCATCAGATGTGTTCCGCTGCTAGCTTCGAATTCAAGCCCTATGTCCTTTCACCATCGAGGAAAAGGCATCAGAGGGGAAGGGAGTCTTTCCCACCGCCCTGCCTGACACACACGCTGGCTGGGAAAGGATGCCCCCTCTGCCCTTTTCCTGGGCTCTCAGCAGCTGTGTCCAGTTCAAGCTGCCAGTCCCAGCACCTCAGCTGCCCAGCTGGGGGACCTTGGGAGGATGCTTCTCCTACCTGGAACTTGGTGTCTTCTTCTCCTGGGGACTGCAAGCCTCCTACAGCAGCTCAGACTTCCCTGGACAGCTCAGACTTCTACAAAGTTCTGCTTGACTGTGCTGGCCTCTGTCTGCCAACTCTTTATCTTGCCACGGCCACCTGCAGGGCTCAATGACATCTGCTTTCTCAACCCAGAGAGAACCCTGTGAGGGCTTTCACAGGTGGGGCCCAGGTTTCTGACCCTCTGAGCCCCCAGCCTCCACTGCGCTGACTCCCCTCCCTCCTCCTTGGCCGCCTCCAAAGTTGACATAGTACCATCCCTACAAGCATCTTCTGAAGACCATAAAAAGGAAAAGTTTAAAAGCTCCCATTTAGAGAAATTGGCTGAGAAGTTTGAACCACAGGCTCCTTCAGACATGATTATCCAAACATAACATAATTATCCAAACAAACATTTGCACAAACATCATAATTTTTGCCAACAGCATAATAAAATAGGTAGAGGGCTGCTAAGTGATCAAGGGAGAAATGCTTCAAACATCACTGCCTGTTCCCATCTCGCCTTTTAAGTGAATCACTTGTTGCCAAAATCTAACGAGGAACAAGGAAGCAGAGGGAATGGGGTTGGTTTTGTACTGTTTGCACAAAACCAACCCATGCCCAGTTAGCCAAGTGTCCACCCCAGGGCACAGCCCTGTTCCAGGTGCCACATGGACCATCAGGGTGAATTTAACACAGTTGAAGCAGAGGTGTGTAATTCCAAGTGGACTGGCCAGGAGGCTGGTACCAGGTTGTTCCGTGGGCAGTGAAGCCACGGGAGTGGGAAACCTCCCCTGAGAAGGGGCCTTCTGGGAATGAAGGCGCCATTGCCTCACCCAGAATCCCTTGGCCTCATCAAAGACAAGCTGGAAGAGATGAAATCATTACACTGAAATCTCTTCACTTTATAGACAGTGAAACCGAGGCCCATGACATCTGTGATGTACGTGGTGTCGTGCAGGAATCGGTGCTGAGGGCCTGATCTGAACTCAGACTCTGGCTACAGCTGGGACTTGACTGTGCCCTGGGAGTGGACAGGGAGTGCTACCTAGAATCCCCGTACCTGTTTTCTACTGATGCACTCCAACCATCCAAACACTTGGTGGCTTAAAGCAATACCAATATTACATTGGTATTATTTCTTCTAATGCTGAGGGCAGATGGGCCCAGCTGGGCCATTCTACTCCATGTGGTTTAGCCAAGGCCACTCCCATGGCTGCATTCAGAGGAGAGCTCACGTGGGGCTGGAATGTCTGAAGTGGCTTCTCCACCTCCTCCGTGTAGCCTCTCCTCATTCATCAGGCAAAAGCAGAGGCTGCCAGGCCTGTAAAGGCAAGTGTTGAACTAGCGTAACATCACTTCCAACACTTTCTGTTGGTGGAAATCCCATGGCAAACCCGGCCTCCATGTGGGAGGAGACTATACCAGAGGGAGCCTAGCAGGAGGCAGCGGGTACAGGGGCTGCCAGTTCATCAGTCAGTCCACCCCCGCCCCTCCTGGGAAATGCCCCACCCTGAGCCCAGCTGCAGCCCAAGCACTGACCTGGCGGCCCACCGACCCCTGACCACAAACGGAGCCTGTGTCCTGGCCCCCAGAGGAACCGTGTCCACGGCCGCCATTGAGGCCTACTCTGCCCAGCCCTCAGGAGTAGGGTAAGGGTGAACAATGAGAATCTAAGAAAAGATAGGGGGAACTTTAATCTCACAAAGGACTTTGTCAGAGGTGGCCAGAGAGGAAACAGGCTACCTCGGCAAGGAGCGATGTCCTTGTCACAGGAGGTATTTAAGGACAGTTGAAATGGCCACTTAGCAGAGTTCTGTGAGTGTATGCGGGGTCGGGGGAGAACGTGGGGACCTGTAGACCCCTGCACAGATCCTGACAGGGCAGAGGAACCCATAGCTCTAAAATTCCTTCCCCAGCCCTGAGCTCCAGGCCAGAAAACTATAGCGGGGGAGCCCAGGGACCAGAGATCTAGCGGCTGGGACCAGGAAAGAGCATTGGACCAGTTTTCATCCAGCCTCTGCCCTTGAATCACTATGACCAGATGATCTTCCAATCAATTACCCACAGAGTAATAATCAGTTAATAGTAATCAATTTCCCAGGCCAGAGTAACAATTTACAAATTCAAATCACTTGCAATCCCCTGTCTTCCCCACAGCAAATCCCAAACCTCTCAGCTCTTCCCAGACTGATATGGCCTTGACCCTACTGTCCTTCCCTATCACTGCCCCTCACTCCCTGGGCTCCAATCACAAGGGAAAGAATTAACATTCCCCAAACTCCAAGACCTCCCTTGTGTTACAAGCATCTACATCAGGTTCTAATTCCTAGGATGGTCTTTTTCTCTTTCTAGGCAGAGTAGGGTGGGCAGAAAGATGGGAGAATCCATAGTAGGGGGTAGTACCCTAGAGGAGTCAAGGAAAGCAGCACAGACATCTAATAATTATGGAAAGTCCAAACTTTTACGTGCCTCCTATGTACTAGACATTGTTCTAAGAACTTTACATGCAATATTTTAGGCAATCCACATAATAACCCTATGAGCTAGCAGCTATTTTTATCCCCATTTTATGGGTAGGGAAACTGAGGCTGAAGGAGATGAAGTATCTTACCGTGCTCAAACACAGGCTCACAAGCATGTATGACTGAGAACACTTTACACCTTCTCTGTCCTCACACCTACTATACCCTTTTCTTTATCCTCCTACTTAGCTGAGTCCTTCAAATGGTCTCCTCTTCATTGAGAAAATATTCATTCTTTTAAAAAATTTATTCAAAAATATTTATTGAGCGTCTATTATGTTTTCTTGTATGCAGAATCACTCCTGACTCATCCTTGACTCACAGCATCAAAAGTAGGCCTTGTACTAAGCAAGAGTTTGGTAGAAATTTGTTGGATGGATGAAGAGATAGATAGTTGTATGCTAGACGGATGTACGGTAGGATAGATGAATGGATGGTTGGGTGGATGGAAGGATGGATGGATGGATGGATACAACATGGATGCACGTCTGGGTTAACAGTTGAAAAAACATACAGAGGAAGATGGACAGAGGATGGATGGATGGAGGGTGGATAGGTGGATGGATGGGGGAAGATGGATGGATGAACGCATGGATAGATGAATGCATGGATGGATGGTGGATGGATGGTGGGGATGGATGGGTAGATAGATGGATGGGTGGATGTCTTCATGAAACTCTAGTTTAACTACACTGATTGAGAAACCAATCTTTAATGCCCAGAAGCCCCCAGCTGATCCCTTCCCAACCCCAACTAGCCTTTCCCTCTGTTCCAAGAATAGATGGGATTTTCCCGACCCATCGCCAAGTTCCCACGGGGGCCATTTGTTTTAAGTGTCCAGGACAGCTCTGTGGTGGTGCAATTAGTCCTCGTTAGCAGCCACTGTAACCGGCCTGTAATTTCCAGACTGTTGGGCAGTAATTGCACACGAGCAGCTCGGCGAGGCTCTGCACCTATAATGACAAGCTGAGCCTTTTCCTCTCTCCATGCTGCTCCAAATGCCAACAAGCAGGTGAGCTCCTGATGCCATATTAGCGCGTGGCGGTTTTCATTACTAAATGACTCCAGGGCTGTCCAAATGAGGAGAGCAATTAGGCCGATCAGGGGAAGACAAAGCTTCCCTTGATGAGCGTAATGATGACACAGGCAGAATCGCTCTGGCCTGAGGCTGAGTGTGAAATCAGAGCCCCGGGCTCCACTGTGGTGCAAATCAGCCGCGCTCAGCTCGTCCCTTTTGCCTATCCTGGGCATCCATCACTGCCCCTGGGGCCTCAGCACCCACAGAGAAGAAACAACCAGTATTTCCATGTAATTAGAAGAAATTGCATGTCCAATACCCCTTACCGAGATTAGTAGTTATTAGTAGGGTGGACGCTTTCCAAGAAAAATGTTAGTCATTGAAGAGGAGTTAAATGACTGAGGATTATTTGCTGAAAAGTGTCTGCCCCTTAGCACAGCAATTAAGATTCTCCTGGATTTCATTTGTGCCTCTAGCTTTAGCCATCGAATTCCACAGCTTTTGCCAAGACACCACGCACTGTCATGCCTCTGGGTGTTTGCACATGCTGTTCCATCTGCCTAGAGTGCTTTTCCCTTCATCTGCCAAACCCTCTAATGTGTCACCCACTGACGCTCAGCTTAACCATCAAAGCCCCCACGGCCCCCCGAGTTACTGCTGTGTCTGTGCTCTCCTCTAAACCATTTCTACTTTTCACACCACACTGTTAATTTGGGGTTTGCCTGCATGCCTCCCCTACTAGACTATGATATATCTCCATCTCTCTAGCACCCAGAAATCTGAGATTGTCCCAGACAAAGAACCATAATCCAACCTGCCTCCTGTTTTTGTAAATAAAATTTTATTGGGACACGGCCACATACTTTGTTTACATGCTGTGTACAGCTGCTTTCTCACCACAAAGGCAGAGTTGAGTAGCTGCATGGCTTGCAAAACCGAAAAATATTTGCTATCTGGACCTAACTGAAAATGTTTGCCCACCCCTGGTCCAGGGTGAGACACACCCAGCCCCTCACTGTACAGGTGGGACGTAATCTTGAGCAGAGGTGAGAAATGGCTCTCCTAAGGTCACAGCTGGATTGAAGCAGGGCTGTGGCCAAGAGCCAGGCCTCTGACCCTCTTGGCAATATAGCACCCTCCCAAGGCCTGGGGTTGAATAGCACTCCTCCCCTCTGGAAGACCCTCCTCTCTGGCCTGGGAATGAGAAACTTGGAAATCCAGAGACCAGCACAGAGGGCACCCCTGAAAATATAGGAGCTGGCCAGGCCTTGAGTCTCACGCACCCAAGGAATCCCATACACAAAGGTTCTGGGGCATGAAACAGCCTGCTATGAGAAGTGGGCAGACATACAGGACTAAAACCAGGAGAATCCAGACACTGTGGTTGATGAAGGGTAAGTGAATTTAACCTCTTTAAGCCTCACTTTCCTCATCTGTACGATCAGGCTGAAAACAGTTACCTTAGGAGATAATTGTGCAAGATGACAGAAAGGATTAGACAAGGTATATAAAAAAGCCAGCACTAGGCGGGTCCTTGAAGGGCCCTCATGTTAGCTCCCAGCGCTACCTGCTCTGTGCATATGGCCTGCTGACCTGCCACATAACGAGCTTGTCTCAAGCAGGTGTGCCAGCCCAGCTCAGAGCCAGTGCCTTCCTGAGTCTCTGGGGCTCACTGTCCCCCCATCTCTCCAAGGCTCGGGGCAGAGACTCACTAAGTGGAGGTTCCCCTTGTGGCACATACCTCGCCCGTGCCAGGCTGATAGAATCCAGTTAGACATGTTTCTCCGGGCCCTTGCATCTGACAGATTTCCAGCTGTATGCAGGTAGAGTGGCCTTTGCTCTACTTAGAGCCTTTCACTAACTGGGTAGACGAGCTATTTAACTTCTCGGAGCCCCCAGTGTCCTCCTCTGTAAAATGGGGAAATACAATCAGCCTGGCTGGATGCTCTGAGGATGAAGTGAGCTGACGGATGTAAAGTGACTGGTCCCAAGTAGTCTCTCCATTCATAGCCTTATGACTGAGTGCAATTCATTGCTTCACCCACAGGCAGACAGCTGGGAGCAGCACGTGTTTCCCCCGTTCCCCCTCCTCTTTCTCATCCCATTCCTCCCAGCCCTATTGAGAGGTTTTTCTTCCTGCCGCCCTCATTTTCTTCTCCTTCCTGCCCAGCCTCTGAGCTGAATGCTAACAGGCCCAGGCCAGGTCTCAGCCAGCGAGCTCTTTTAGGAAATGGCTAGTCTAACCTCAAGGGGCAGACCTCAGGGAGGGTGCATTCCCAGGACCCAACAAGGAGAATCTCTAGGGCTCAACCACAAGCATCCTTAGTCAATTCTGAACCACTTTCCACCTCCCACATGGTCCCTCCCACACCCCTCTTTCCCATTTCCCACTTCGCAAGAATAATAAGTGTATTAACACCTTCCCTTCTTTCTGCTTTTGTTGTCATATCTTTAACTTTTTACATATGTTTTAAACGATGCTTAAAATGTTATCATTTTGTTTTAAACAGTCAGTTGTCTTTTCTCAAAATTATGAGAGTAAAACATTAGCTGGGCTCTTTCCCTCCTGGAGATGCAACTTTCCGTCAGGTAACTTCCCATCATTTCTTTTCAGCCTGGAGAACACCCTTTAGCAGATCTTCTGTATGTCTGCCGGCAAAACCTTCTCTCAGCTTTCATTTGTCTAAAAATGACTCCATTTCATCCTCATTTTTAAAGGATATTTCACGAATATAGATAGTAAAACTGCCTGGGTTGACAGGTTAGGTCTTTCTTTTTTTTTCTCTTTAATCACTTTAATGATATTATTCCTTTGTCTTTTGGCCTCCGCTCTTTCTGAGAAGTCCGTGGTAGTTCTAACTATTGTTACCCTATATGGAATGTGTCTTTTTTTCCTCTGGCTCCTCTCAAGATTTTCTCTATATTTAGTTTTGAGTGGTCTGACTATGATACGGTCAGCTATTTATTTCTTTATTTCAAATTCAGCTATTTATTTCTTCATATATTATTCCTGACCAGTTATCATTATAGTCTCCTTCTAGAACTTCTATCAATCACCAGTGTGTTAGATTATTTGAAATTGTCCTGTGCCCTTTGAAGGCTCTGTTCATTCATCTTCAATCATTTTCCTTCAATCATGTTCCTGTCTGCTCTCTCCAACTGGATCATTTCTAGTGATCTGTCTTCAGACTCACATATTTATTCTTCCATCACCTCTAGCCTGCTATTAAACCCATCCAATGAATATTTTACTTCAATTACTATAATTTTTAGAATTTCTAGAACTTTCATTTCGTTCTTTTTAATTTCCATTTCTCTGATGAAATTCTCTACCTGTTGACTCATTAAGGCTTATTTTCCTTTAGTCTTTTGAACATATTTATACAGCTGATTTAAAGAATTTGCTAAAATTTTAAAGATATTTACATCTAATATCTGGGCCATCTCAGAGTAAGTTTCTATTAGTTGAGTTTTTTCTTGACTATCGGTCCCATTTTCCTGTTGTTTTTTGTGTGTGTGTGAGTGAATTCCTGGCCCACAGGCCATCTCCAGTCTCAGTGCACTGCAGGTCACAGAGGTCCATCCCGTACACACTGATATCTCCATTTAACTTCTAGCCTATAGAAATTATTACAGTGTTTTTAATAATGCCGGTCCTATCAAAAACAAGACAAAATTCCATTTGTACCTACATGGCATTTATATTTTAACTCTTTGCGTATGTTTAAAAAGTGGAGGGCACCTCTCTGGTGGCGCAGTGCTTAAGAAAACGCCTGCCAATCAGGAGACACGGGTTCGATCCCCGGTCTGGGAAGATCCCACAGGTTGCGGAGCAACTAAGCCCATGCGCCACAGCTGCTGAGCCTGCGAGACACAACTACTGAGTCTGCGTGTCACAACTACTGAAGCTCGCGTGCCTAGAGCCCGTGCTCTGCAACAAGAGAAGTCACTGCAATGAGAAGCCTGCTCACCGCAACGAAGAGTAGCCCCCGCTTGCTGCAACTAGAGAAAGCCCATGTGCAGCAATGAAGACCCAACACAGCAATAAATAAATAAATAAATAAATAAATAAATAAATAAATAAATAAATGGATCAGGAAGGCTCCAGTGTGTGCTCATTCCAACACCATGACCAAAAGTCAAAAGCAATTTTAAAATACTTACAGCTATTAAAAGAAAATGGCATGGGCTTTTGGAAGTAGTGAGTTGCTCCCACTGCAAGTGTTTAAGGAAAACTTCTAGGCCCATCTGTTGGGAGGGTCACAGAGGGGAATTTCTACATGTTGAGAGGGCTAGAGCAGATGAACCCTAAGGATTTGTTCAAACATAAAACTTATTTAACAAGAAAGTACCCATCACAGAGCTAGCATACAACAGATGCTTGCAAAACAGGCAATAACATATACCATTATTATTATAGCCAAATTCAGCTTATCACAGCCCAGTCTATTGTGGCCTCTCCTCTGGGTAATATTTACGTTTAAGCAGCTAAAAGCTTCAGTCCCAGAGCCCAGGCTTGAAAACTGCTCCACCATTACAGAATAGAAAAGAAAATGTTTCTCAGCTGAAAATCATATTTGCTGGTTATGAAAATGATTCAGAGCATTTCTTTTTTAACATTTCTGTATTGATTCCCAGCCTTCTTGTTTTATTGTACAATAGCAGGCCCTGGGACAGAGAATATATTACCACACAAATGTAAAAGAATCTCTTCCCAGGGAATTGCCTGCATACCAAGTGCTGTACCCCACTCGGATTCCCAGTTTAAAACAATGGCAGCAAGTGTTCAAGAAAGCATCCAGGTTCCCTTTCTCTGAGGCCAGTGTCGTGGAGCTCAGAAAGCCCACCTGGACCACAGGGGAGGTCTGGTTGTTTGGGTCCCACCCCAGTGGGGCTGACTGTGGATGGAGTGAGTGCAGGCCCTGCCCTGGGGAGGGAGGAACAGGTGGGCCTCCAATATGACTGGAGCCAGTGGGTCGTCATCATCGTCATCCCTTAATGGGACTCTGGCAGACACCAGGAAGGGGTCCTAATTGTCTTCTTGGTGAAACCTCACGTTCCCCTCCCCCCACCCCGTCCAAGCATAACTAAATGACTGAGTAATGGCTCCATAAACGGCCATCTGATTAGCCTGCTCCCAAGGGGAGGGATACACAGACGGGCAGCGCGCGCGGGGCTCGAGCACAGGGATCCGCATCCATCTCTGCCACTGGGCGTGCCCACGCTCATCTGTCAGGCCCTGACGGGAGCTCTCGTCGGTGGAGCGGGAGTTACAGCGGGCCTCTTTGTTCTGTACACACGTGCAGGACCCAGCTGCCTCCTTCTCCTGCCCGCAAGGGGGAAGTCGCTCTGCAAAGCCAGGCGGGGGTCTTTAGGTGAAGAAAGAGGGCAGGGGCTTCCCAAAGGGGAGGGGCCTGGAGACTTGGCGACAGAAGGAGGCTATGCCGAGGGAGAAGGCAGCAATGAGAAGTCCCCGAGACCCTGGTGCTCTCTGACTTAAGCTGCAAAAGGGTCTCCTCGCCTTCTCACAGCTACCCCAGGGACAGGGAGTGAGCAGCCCACCTCCCCTCCCCCAGCCCCTGGAGCGAGGTGGGGGCAGGGGAGCTACGAGGGAGGGGGGAGCAAGCAGATGGCCCCCCTTGTGCACTCTTCAGAGGTGGGTACCGCCGGCCCAGGGATTGCCCCTAATCATCACTCCGCCCCGCGCCCCACTAACACCCTGAGAACCGGGCGAGGATGCTGGATCCATGGCGCGAGGATCTGCTGCTTTCACCAAGGGTCACCCCGACCCTCTGCAAGTAAGAACACCTTCCCCCCACCCCCTTGTCCAGGCCCAAACCTCCCTGGGGTGAGCCACCTGGGGTCTTCCCTGCACAGGCAGAAAATCTGCTTTGCCCATTTCTTTGTTTGTTTGTTTGTTTTTTCTCAATATGGAATCCTGTTGAGGAAAGGACTCCCGGGCTGGCTCAGGCTGAGTAGAGATGGGATCAGGCCTGATGCCCCGGCCTCTGCATCAGGTTTCCCACCTGGGAGCGCTCAGGTGAAAGAAGAAATGTGTCCTAGATCCAGAAGCAAAAGAGGGTAGAAACAACTTCAAACGATAAGGAATACGCAGACCCCTGGATGCAGTAAAGAACTGGGCCTCAGTTTTCCTTGCCCATAAAATGGGGATAGTATTTCTTACCCTCCCCTCTCGAGTGACTGTTCTCAAGATCTAGAGAGCTCACCTATGAAAGTGTGG
The DNA here is from genome assembly GCF_949752795.1 of Hyperoodon ampullatus. NCBI lineage: Eukaryota > Metazoa > Chordata > Mammalia > Artiodactyla > Ziphiidae > Hyperoodon > Hyperoodon ampullatus. The sequence continues at coordinate 40,487,718 of NC_136932.1, read as the reverse complement.
GACACAGTGTGGGCCTTACAGAAGATGAGCAGGGCCATGTGGGTCTGGGAAGGACCCAGAAGTGGGTTTGTTTCCAGCTGGAAATCAGCCTTTCTCCAGGAGGTTGATGCCTGCTGCACTTGGGTCTGGGGGGCGGGGCACTTGCTGTCAAGTCACCATGTTTTGGGTTTGCTCAGAGGCGAACCAGGAGACCAAAGCAGACAGGAGGCTGGCTGAGTGTCCCCTGGAAGCAAAGGAGTCATATCCCAACCCTGACAAAGCCCCGACCTGGGCATAGGCCTAGAGCCAACCTTGCCCCCTCATACACTCCGACCCTGTTCCCAATGTTGACCTTGGATTGACATCTGACCTTCGGCACAATTGAGCCCTGATCCTGGCTGTGGACACAATTCTGTGTCTTCCCATCCTTCTCCCAAAACCTGCTCTGGCCCCAAGGGGCCTGGGTGAGACTGCAGACGATTCTGTGAAGCCCATTTCTTGTCGTGGGGTCGGAGGAGGCATAGATACAAACATTTTCAGAACCAGGAAGTCCTGTTCCACCTCCCACGGGCCGGAAGTGGGGAGCGTTGGCAGTGACGCCCCCCACCTTAGTCACTTCCATCTCCTTTCACAGGAATACAGATTTCATTGCCGTTTACTTATGTTCCCAATTAAAGTGAAAAAATATCAGCCCATCGGAGAGAGGACAGCAGACTCAGGCCTGCAGCCCCGCAATCAGAATCCACGGGTTCTGGATTTGGTCCTGTTTTACCCCTTCCAGCGAGCACCTCCCAGTGTTCCCGGACATTCCCCAGCCGCAGAGGACCCTTCAGGTCACTTCGCGGAGATGCCATTCTGGGTCTGATTCTCCAGATTTGGTCATTGCCCCTGGGTTACAATTTGTGATTCCGCCTCCACTGCCTCCGGCTTCCGCCCGACCCTGACCCCAAGCCCGTCTGAACATCCCCGCTGACTTCCTGCCTTTCTCCCTGCCAGGGAGAGTCACATACCAGATGTTCCTTTGCGTCCTGCCGGCCGAGCTCAGGATCCTAGCCGCCATCGCCAGGGCCAGGCTGGCTGACCACTGGGCCTTTGTGGTCTGGACCCTCCAACCCAAACGTCTGTTTGTGGGCTGGCAGGGCTGTGGCTCAAGTCCTCCCGGGTGCGGGGTCTGGAGAGGAAGCACGTTTCTCCTTGCCAACTGCCGTTGGGTCAAGGGACGATCAAGCTCAGGGTACAAGGTGCTACCAGAGGGGCCCAAAGCAGGAACTCAGGGAAGAGAGGCCGGAACCCAAGTAGGTCCCCAAGCCAGGCCTGGCAGCTGGACAGAAATAGGATTAGAGGGAGAGCAAGCCGAGGACAGGAAGAGGAGTATCCAGGACCTTGGCCGTGATCATAGGGATGTGGGATTCTGCAGTAAGCCTGGCACCTGCACTAATACCAAGCACCCCAGTGATGCCTGCATCCCAGCCAGGTTTGGGAGTAACACGGCACTAAATGCGAGTCAGACAGCCATGTTCCTCTGCCCCAACTCCACTAGGCCCCCGTTTTGCTCAGAGTGAAGGTCAAGGTCTTTGCAGTGGTCTGCAAGGCTCTGTGGCACCTGGCCCTCACTTATAGGCTGACCTCACCTACGACCACTAACTCCTCCCTAACTCTGGCCTCCTTTCTGTCTCCCAAGACATGCCAGGCCTCTACTCAGTAGGGCCTGTGTACAGGGATTTCCTTCAGCCTGGCTGACTCTCTCTCTCCAGGTAGCCACATGGCTAATTCCTTCACCTTCTTTAAGACTTTGTCCAAATGTTACCTTCTCAAGGAAGTCTCCCCTGACCACTATACTTCAACTGCAAAAGCCAAGACACCCCCCTTCCCAACTTCCAGGCACTCCTGATGTCCCTTACTCAGCGCAACTCTCTTTCTTCCCAAAGCATCTGTCCTTCTAGCATACTGCATGATTGATTGATTCATTACGTTTATCAGTTGTCTATCTCCTCCAATAGAATGTACGCTCATGGGAGCAGGAAGCCTTCTCACTGACATATCCAAGTGCCTGGCACATGGCAGGCACTTCATAAATATTTGTTGAATAAATGAACCAACCTGGGCTCTAGAGTTAAACAAACTTAGGTTCAAATCTTCTGTCTGTGACTTGTGACTCTGTGACTTTGCTTTAGTCACTTCTTGCCTCTAAACCTCAGTTTCCACAGCTGTAAAATGGGGATTGTGTTATCTACCCCCACAGGGCTGTTGTGAGGACCCAGTGGGACATTGCACGGAATGAATGGCAGTTTCTGTTGTTATGACGATTGTGTGTTAATACCTGCGTGGTCAGGATGCCACGCGGATGCAGCTACATCCGCAGCCAGCTCTCCGCAGAGGAGGCCGTGGGGCTCAGCTGGCCATCCTCCACCTGTGCCCAGAGAGGGAGTTGTGGACCGGGCATCTGCAAGGTCCCTGAAATGCTGCCTGGAAGGAAGAGGAATTCTCAGGCATCACAGGCTGTAATTCCAGTGCACAGGGCTGGATTCTAAGACCGGCGTTCAGAAGCACAGTTTCACGTGAATGGACTCTCAACAGAGAGGAAATGATTTTAATCAGCTGAAGGAACACGAAGGTCATCCATCTTCCGTTGTTTAAGGGAAGAATTAATCTCAGGAGTGTGGCGGTGAGGCAGTGAAGAGAGGAAAGCCGGGGCAGATTTAAATGTTGAAGAGAGAATTCTCCATAAAATAACTGAACGGGGCTGTGGGCCCAGACAGCGCTGGTCGTCATAATTCCATGTGTGCCCTTCTCAGCGATGGGAACACGCAGTAATGATAAAAATCACTACAACGCCCTTTACAGATTACAAAACACTTCCATATCCATTGTTTCATTTAGTTCTCGTAAAAACCATCTGAGGTCAGCATTATTCTCTCTGTGTATCACCGGGCGACCAGGAGTCACAGACATGCTGCTGAAATGGCCTTTAACACAGCACGGAGTCTTCATTAGCTGGTTCACAATAATTTTTACGTTTCTGTACTTCTTTTTAACCTTTTTAGTGATGCATGGCATACACACAGAAAAGTGCCTGATAGGGCTCAGGACACGCTACCCCCAAATGTGGCACATAGGCAACATGGGATATTTTAGGCTGAAGGAGTTTGAGAAAAATGGCAGAAGCCAGAGAAGGTCACTCTGACCTTCTCCCCCAGCTCTCCTCCTTCTTCTCTGAAACAGGTCAAAACGCCTTCATGTGAGAGGTGCCCTCCCAATACCTGGAGGAAAGGAGCATCCTTATTCTTACAGAGGGATGCGGAGAAGCATCCTGACAGACAGAGCTTGCTAAGTTGCCCCCAGTTTCCTGCTCTAACCTCATTCTCCTAACCTTACCATAGGCTCCCTGACTGCCCATTCTTCATCAAAACCAGCATAATACTCAGTTCTCTTTGAGTCTTCATTTCCTCGCGAAGCCTCTCATGTCAGGTAAAACTTACGTTAAATAAATGTGTCTACTTTTCTTCTGTTAATCTGTTCTTGTCAGTTTAATTTTCAGACCAGCCAGGGACCCTAAGAGGCTCAAGGAAAACTTTTTCCTCCCCTACACGCCCAAATATATAATGAATAGAACACTGCCAGCAACCCTGCCTGTTTCTACCCAGTCACACCCTCCTTTTCCCCAAAGGTAACCTGGCATCCGTCATCATAGACTAGTTCCGCCTATGCCTTCACATTCTATAAATGTAATCATTCAGGACCATTCTTCCCCTCCACATTATGTTTGTTACATGTGGTTAGAGTTCATTCATTTCCACTGCTGTGTACTCCATTGTCTGAGCACCACAAAAATTGATCCTTTCCATTGTTGATGGACATTTGAGTGGTTTACGTTGGTTATACATCTAGGAGTGGAATTTCTGTGTCATGGTGTAGTGGACTCTGTTTAAATTCAGTTTTCCCAATAGTTTAGAAAGTAGCTTTCCAGAGTAGCTACATAAATGGACACTCCAACCATAGTATAAGAGTTTTGGTTGCTCTGTGTCTTCACCAACACTTTGTACTGTCTCTTAAATTTCAGGCTTGCTGATGGGTGTGTAATGGCATCTCATTGTGATTTTAATTTGCGATTCCCCGATTAATAAGGCTGAGCTCCTTTTCAAATGCTTCTTGGCCATTGGGACAGCCTCTTTCATCCAGTGGCTGTTTAAGTATTCTGTCCATTTTGTTCATTTGCATTTTTCTTATTGATTTGGATGAGTTATTTATATATTCTGAAAATGAATCCTTTGTTGGAAATATAAATTACAGATGGGAGGGTTGAGAAGATTTTCTTTTATCCCAGAGGATTGTCCCATGAAATTCTACCTTTCCCATCAACCAAATTCTCTGGTGTACTTGAGTCTATTTCTGGATTCTCTATTGTCTCATCCACCTGCCTACTCCTTCTCCAGTATCAAACTGCTTTAATTGCCGAGTTTCAGATGCTTTAGTATCTAATCAAGCTGGTCCCACTTCAACAGTTTTTTTTTTTCTCAGAATTTTCCCAGTTATTTTTGCAGGTTTTTTTCCCAGATAAACTTTGGTTTTATTTCACTGGATTAAAAAAATCCTGCAAAATTTTAGTTGGAATTTCACTGATCAATTTACTTTGAGATCATGCGCCCCTGTGATGTTGAATATTATTACTACCCAACAGCAAAGACTTGCTTCTGATTTGACGTGACCTTCTGTATGTCTCTCAACAGAGGTGAGAGTCTTTTTCACAGGGATACTGATCGACTCAGGGTAAATATATAGTCAAATGTTTTGACTTTTCTGGATTTTTTATAACATTTATATATAATATAATTTTTTATAATATTCTTCAAGGGGATATTTTTAGCATAGAGCAAAACTGTGAGTCTTGAATATTTATATTGGAATCCACCACTTCGCTGAATTCTCCTGTTGTTTCTAAGAGTTTCTCAGTGGGCCAGCTTGGAATCAGCAGGTACAGAGTGGCATCATTTGTGAATGATGATGTTTGGCTTCTTTTCAGTACTCCTGTCTCCCTGCTAATCTCATTGACTTGTGCTGTGAGAGCATGTTAGCCACACCGTGAGGTCACCCACGCGGCCACGGGAGGAACTGCGGACATAAACCAGCGAAACTGAGAGGGTAAAGGCAGGATTTCCCAATCTTGGCACTAGGGACATCTTGGGCTGGATAATTCCTTAGTGGGGGTGGGGACTGGGAGGGGTCCCTGTACATTGTAAGACGTTTAGGAGCATCTCTGACCTCCACCCACTAGATGTCAATATCAACCATAGATGTCTCCAAACACTGCCAAATGTCCTCTGGGAGGTAAAAATCAAAAAAGTTGAGAACCACGGGTCTAAGGGAAAGTAGCTAGAGTCCCCTGACCCTGGAGCTGATTTTGAGCAAATCAGCAAAAGGCATCTGTCTTCTCTGAGCTCTTCATTTCAGAGTCCCCAGCGCTGTCAGGACCTTTCAGACTCATCTTTATCCACCCTTCTTTGACCTCATACTCCCAGATATCCAGGATTTTTCCCAGGCCATCTTTGGCAGGTGCTGTCTTCATTTCATATGCCCTGGGTTTAATGAGAATGCTTCTAGTCTCTCACCATTAGATTGATTTGAGCTCAACTTTTTAAATTATGCTAAGAAAATGTCAGTCTGAATCAGAATGCTTTTGGCTGCAGGTCATAGAAAACTCACTCAAGCTAAAACAATAAAGAGAATTTATCCGCTTGGGTAAAAAATAGCCCAGGGGTAAAGTATGCTTCAGGTGCAGTTTGATCAGGGCTCCAGTTTCACTGTGACTCTCTGAGTTCTACCCTCCTCTACACTCTGGCTTTGTTGTCTGGTTGGCTTTCCTCTTGGGGAAAAAAAAATGACTGCCCAGTTTAAGATCTGACATTTGCACACCATATAGCCCAGAAGGAGAGAAAGCTTCTGTTCCTTCAACTTTTAAAGAAATAAGAAGTCCAGAGGTTCACCCTGCACCATCCAGGACTCTTTATTCGTATTTGGAGCAATCATTGTGGTCAAGAAATGACTTGCTGAGTTATTGTCCATCCTTAACTATTCCTTGTGGCGGTGAAATTATTCTAACTAACTTGGGGTTAAGGAGCCTCCCTTAGCACAGGGTGGAGGTCAGTACAACTCAAACCCTTGGCTGCCCCAATGGGGGAAGGGTGGATGGACACTGGGGAAGTGTACCATCTACTCCCATATGTGAAGTTAGTTAGTTTGTTGTTTGTTTTAAATTAGGAGTGAATATTGAATTCAGTTAAAATTCCTTTTTGGTATCTAACTGAGTTTGTCCTCTGGTGTTTTTCCCTTTGATACATCATATATCATATTAATAGATTTCATAATTTTGAAAGGCCTTTGAATTGTAGGAAGAATCCCACTTGAAGGTGGTATTTTATTCTTTTAATAGGCTGTGGAAATTTCTGCCATTATTTTATTTTTTTCATGGTTGTGCTAAGTGAGATTGGTCTAAAGTTCTCTATTTTTGTGCTAACTTTGTCAGATTTTGGAATCTATGTTATGATAGTTTTATAAAAAGAATTTGGGAGCTGTCCTTATTTCTCTAGGTTCTGGAAGAGTTTAAATAGTATCAGATTCATCTGTTACTTGAATATTTGAAAGAACTTACCTTTGAAACCATCTGGATCTGGTGCTTTTGTGGAGAGGTTGCTTTTTAATAATGTTCTCAATTTCTTCCATTGATTTAGTCTATTTAGGTTTCCATCTCTCATGAAGTCAATCTTGATAATTTATAGTTCCTGGAAAATATCTTATTTCACTCATCTTTTCAAATTTAGTTCCACTGAATTTTTTGCAAAAAATGTTTTTTTTCAATTTCTTTTAGATCAGTGGTATTTTCTCTTGTTTGTTTCTAATGTAGTGCTTTTGAGCTAGCTCCCAATGATTTATCAGTTTTATTGTGTGTTCCCCCATACATACTACTTCCTTTTTTTCTTAATTTTTTTTTAATTTTAAAATTTTATTTATTTTGGCCGCATTGGGTCTTCGTTGCTGCGCACAGGCTTTCTCTAGTTGCGGCAAACAGGGGCTACTCTCTTCATTGCAGTGAGTGGGCTTCTCATTGCGGTGGCTTCTCTTGTTACAGAGCACGGGCTCTAGGCATGCGGGCTTCAGTAGTTATGGCACTTGGGCTCAATAGCTGTAGCTCGCAGGCTCTAGAACTCAGGCTCAGTAGTTGTGGCACATGGGCTTAGTTGCTCCCGGGCACGTGGGATCTTCCCAGACAGGACTCGAACCTGTGTCCCCTGCATTGGCAGGTGGATCCTTAACCACTGCACCACCAGGGAAGCCCTACATACTATTTCTTAAATTTATTTATCAGCTTTGTCATTTTTGTTTTCTAATTCATTAATACTTTTTTTCCCTAACCTTGGATTAACTTAGTTGATCTTTCCTAACTTTTTGATTTGCATACTTAATCTGTTTGTTTTAATTCTTTAATTCATTAATTCTTCCTTGTGTAACATGTTCCTAAACTGCAGGGTTTGGCTGAGTAAACAAGATATTCCACCAAAATATACCAAAAGTGAGATAAGAGATGCAGCATGATGCAGAACATTTAAACACAATTGTCAAGAACCAGTTACATGAGGGACCACAATAACGGTGCAATAGGATTGAATGACAAGTTTTGGAGCCCATTTTGGGAGAGCATTTATTTGGAGACAGCTATACTTTAAGTCAGACCCCATTCCAAGGGGTGGCATGGACAATGCAATCTCCTGAGCCTGAGCTGGTGGACGGGTTAGAGGGGAGTTTGTGGGTTCTCTGCAGTTGGGGACACAGAGAACTGATGTCTGACCCACCCCTGAGAAAGCATAGATGGCTGCAGCTAGAAAGTCATAGCATTGCCATCAGATGAGGCTGAGGGAGGCCAGCAGGACCAGACAAAGAGACCTTGCCCAAGAAACAAGAGTTGTAGCCAAAGGATGCAGCAGAGGAACCTCTTAAGAAACGAGGCAAGTGCTCATAAGGCAAAGAGTTCACTTTAACCACATTCCAGGTACAAAGCATGTGAACCCATCTTAGGACAGTACTGACCAAGTAGGAGTTTTCTGTACCCCATTTCTTCTCTTCCTTTCCCTGAGCTTCACAGCAAAATGGGCTGGGGGTCGGGGTGCAAAGGTAGGTGTCAGAAACACTTTGAATTACTTAAGACTATAGTTGTGCTTTCAAGTGATTATACACAATTTTAACTACCTGAGAGTTATCAGAAAAGTATTGAGTATGCTCAAGTATCCATTAGGTGTTAGGGAAAGAACAACCCAACCAAACAGGTTAAAGGGATGCTCAAAAATAAAGATGTTTTTCTGATTAAATTAGAATTAAATGAGTTCTGCTTGTTCAACATACTGGTTACACTTGTTTGCTTATATAAGTGTTTTAAGAGTAAAATTTTCCTCCCAGCGGTATTTCTACATATCATTACTTAGTGTTTTCATTCTCATATATTCTTATTTTCTAGATATTCTTCAATGTCAGTTTTAATTTATTCTTTGACCCGGAGTTATTTTTGAGAGAGCTTTTTTTTAAAATTTCCAGGTAGTTGATTAGCTGGACTTTGTTTTTCCCCCATCCTCTAGATACCTTTAATATCTTCTCTCTATCCTCCGTGATTTGAAATGTCACAATAGTTTGTGTTAATGTGGGTCCGTTGTTATTTATTATGCTGGTCCTTTAGACTTATTTCTGGGGAATTTTCTTATATTATTTCTTTCATAAGCTTCTCCTCTCCATTTTCTCTGTTCATTCTGGAACATATATTAGATCCCAGACCACGTGGATTGATCTCCTAATACTGCTATTCACTTGTAGTTCCCTCATTTTTCCTTTATGTTCTCCTTTCTTAGACATTTCTTCTAATTTAGCCTACAGCCCTTCTACTAATTTGAAATAAAAAAGAAGTCAGCAATTGGAAACATTACGCTAAGTGAAAGAAGCCAGACAAAAAAAGGCCACATATTGCGTGATTCCATTTATATGAACTGTCTAAAATAGGCAAATCCATAGAGACAGAAAGCAGATTGGTGATTGCCTGGGGCTGGGCAGGAGCTGGGGAACACCTGCTTCAGGGGTACAGGGTCTACTTTTGGGATGAGGGGCAATGTTTGGAGCTAGACAGAGGGAAGAGTTGCACAACACTGAATGTTCTAAATGCCACTGGTATATTTTAAATCGTTTGTTTCATATTATGTAAATTTCACCTCAGTTAAAAAAAAATAAAGCAAATTTTTCAAAAAAGCAAGTGAAAAAAAAAAGAAAACAACAACTTTTAATTCCCAGGATCTCTATCTGGTTCTTCTCACTTTGTTTTCCATAACATCCATTTTGTCATTTATTTAATGAATGGAAGAGTCTCTCAGATACCTCTGAGGATACTCATTAAATTCTTCTATTCTTTTTTGTAGTATTTCAGTTTTCTCTAAAATTATTTTTAGATATTTATTTATTTTTATCTCTTCTTTTTGTTAGAGTCTGCGGTTGTTTTAAAATATGTTCACAAATACTTTGGTACTCCTTCTTTCAAAAGGTGAAGCCTAATTTCCCTCCCCACGAAAGTGGATTCAGTGACTTTTTTCTAATAATAGAAGAAAATGGAACCGATGGTGTACAATCCAAGATTAGGTTGTAAAAGCCTTCCTCCCAGCACTTGCTCTCTCTCTCTTTGATCCATCAATCTGGAAGAAGCCAGCTGCTATGTCATGAGGACACTCAAGCAGCCCTTGAGTAGAGAGGTCCACGTGGTGAGGAACTAAAGCCTCCTGCCATCAGCCAGCAATGAACAGAGACCTCCTGCCCACATACTCAGTTTCTCAACTTACAGGTGCTGCTTTTGGTTACTCAGGTAGGGAGGTGGCCAAAACAATGGCAAGTCCCTAAGTGATAGAAAGAGCAGGTGGCCTTTTCTCAGGGATCTTTCACTGTATTTAAAAGAAGACACTGATTTGTTTCCCAGGGAAAGAGGTGGATGCCTGACCGCTGGGGGTTCTGTGGAGGGAAAAGGGGCAGGGGGTGTGACACTATGTAGGTGTTCAGTTAGTCCCTATTTTCAGCCTGTTCTCTCACTCAGTTTACTAGGGTTTCAGGACCCCAAGTCTCTCTGGGTTCTAGAGGGCAAAGGAGAGTCTCCTTAATCTCCATCCTTGTCTACTTTAACTCTCACCTGCACTTCCTCTCCCCTGCATTGTCAGTTACCTCTCTTCTGTCTTAAAGAAATTTTTTGAAGTCATCTATCCATGGCTGGGCTTTCACTCACTCTCTTTGACATGGTTAATTATACTTTTTTTTTTCTCTTGCTATCATTTTAGTAGGTCTCTGGGGGAAGATAGTATCTAGTCATTTTAACCACAAGTCCTTTTCTTTAACTCTTAATTTTTGCATCATTTTATTTTTAATCCATCTCTTAAATGCAACTTAACATTCAACTTGTTTATTTTAATTAGTAAGCTTGTCTCCTTTATTTTATTTAAATAATAGATATTTCTGGGTCTTATTTTATCCTCATTTTTGTTGCTTTAAATGCTTTCTCAATACCCATTATTTCCTACACGAATTGTCTTACATGTCTTGAGTATAAGTTTTCTTTCTTATGAGTTGCAAAGTACACAAAATATGTTCTAACCCTCTAGTAGTTGTCTTCATAATTTTCTGAGTGACATGTAATCCCTGCTTCTTGGATGTCTTGAGGTCTTGCTCTAAAACTTTGGTCACAAAATTTTTTTATATAAAGGGTAAAAGAGTAAATATTTTAGGCCTTGCAGGCCATATGGTCTCTGTCACAGTTACTCACTTCTGTGGTAGCATGAAAGCAGCCACAGACAATAAGTAATTGAATGAGCATGTCTGTGCTCTAATAGAACTTTATTTACAAAACCAGGTGACAAGTAGAATCTGGCCCATGGGCCTTCATGTGCCTACTTCTGCTCTAAAAGATGAGAAAATTATCACACACTTTGTCTTTCCCTTTCTCTTTATCTTTCAGTAGTTGAGACTATAGCCTTATTTTCAGTTATTTTCATCGTTCACTTCATAACATCAAAAAATAGAATGAACTGTGAAAGACAATGTCAAGAGAATGAGAAGACAAGCCACAGACTGGGAGAAAATATTTGCAAAATATACATCTGATAAAAGACTGCTATCCAAAATATATAAAGAACTCTTAAAAATCAACAAGATAACAAGCAGCCTAATTAACATATGGGCCAAAGACCTTAGTACACACCTCTCCCCAGAGACGATACACAGGTGGCAAATAAACACATAAAAAGATGCTCCACAGACTATGTCATCAGGAAAATGTAAACAATGAGATATCACAAATTAAACAATGAGATATCACTACACATCTTTTCAAATGGCCAAAATCTGGAACACTAACACCACCAAATTCTGGCCTCCAGAATTGTGAGAGAATACATTTCTGTTGCTTAAAGCCATCAAGTTTGTGGATATTTGTTAGAGCAGAATGTAGTACACAGGCCATTGGTGATCATGCTAAGTGAAGGTATTAAGGTAAGTATTGTTCCCATTTTACAGATGAGAAAATCAAGTCTCTGTAAATCCCCCAGGATCACACAGCAGGCCAATGACAGGGTCAGGGCTCAACCCAGTCCTGCCAGGTTCTGAAGCCCAAACTCTTACCCATTTTCTGACACCGTCTCCATCAGTAGACACCCAGGGTCCAGCATCAGGGAGCTGGTCATCCTCCACTGCCCAGCACTGTCCAGCCAAATCAGAACATTCTCTCCAGAGCTCAGCCCAGATGCTGGATCTCCTACAGTGGGCACCTGGTAACCCTCCTGCAAAGCACTGAGGCCATACTTAGTAAACCATAAATATTCAAACCTTCAGACCCAATGATGCATCTCATTGACATTTTTCTCGAAGAAGCCATACCTGAAAATGTCCATCACAGCATTCATTATAATTGCATAAAAATAGAAAAAAGCTGAAAAGAAATATAGACTTCCGGGTAAGATGGCGGAAGAGTAAGACGCGGAGATCACCTTCCTCCCCACGGATACACCAGAAATACAGCTACACGTGGAACAACTCCTACAGAACACCTACTGAACGCTGGCAGAAGACCCCAGACCTCCCAAAAGGCAAGAAACTCCCCACATACCTGGGTAGGGCAAAGCGGAGAGATTCCCGCACAGAGGATCGGTGCCGAGCGGCACTCGCCAGCCCGAGGGGCTTTTCTGCTCGCCCGCCGGGGCGGGCGGTGCTGGAGGCTGAGGCTCGGGCTTCGGTCGGAGCGCAGGGAGAGGACTGGGGCTGGCGGCGAGAACTCAGCCTGAAGGGGACTAATGTGCCACAGCTAGCCGGAAGGGAGTCCGGGAAAACTCTGGAGCTGCCGAAGAGGCAAGAGACTTTTTCTTCCCTCTTGGTTCCCTGGTGCGCGAGGAGAGGGGATTAAGAGCGCTGCTTAAAGGGGCTCCACAGACGGGCGCGAGTCACGACTGAAAGCGCGGAGCCCAGTGACGGGCGTGGGACGCTGGGGCTGCTGCTGCCGCCACCAAGAAGCCTGTGTGCAAGCGCAGGTCACTGTCCACACCGCCCTTCCGAGAGCCTGTGCAGCCCGCCACTGCCGGGGTCCCGGGATCCAGGGGCGGCTTCCCTGGGAGAGCGCACGGCGCGCCTCGGGCTGGTGCAACGTCACGCCGAACTCTGCTGCTGCAGGCTCGCCCCGCACTCCGTGCCCCTCCCTCCCGCCCGGCCTGAGTGAGCCAGAGTCCCCGAAGAGGCTGCTCCTTTAACCCTGTCCTGTCTGAGCGAAGAACAGACGCCCTCCGACAACCTACACGCAGAGGCGGGGCCAAATCCAAAGCTGAGACCCAGGAGCTGTGAGAACAAAGAAGAGAAAGGGAAACCTCTCCCAGCAGCCTCAGAAGCTGCGGATTAAAGCTCCACAATCGACTTGATGTACCCTGCATCTGTGGAATACATGAATAGACAACAAATCATCCCAAATTGAGGAGCCAGGAGTCAGTGCTGTGCCTCTGAGGTGGGAGAGCCAACTTCAGGACACTGGTCCACAAGAGACCTCCCAGCTCCACATAATATCGAACGGCGAAAATCTTCCAGAGATCTCCATCTCAACACCAGCACCCAGCTTCACTCAACGACCAGCAAGCTACAGTGCTGGACACCCTATGCCAAACAACTAGCAAGACAGGAACACAACGCCACCCATTAGCAGAGAGGTGGCCTAAAATCATAAAAAGTCCGCAGACACCCCAAAACACACCACCAGACGTGGACCTGCCCACCAGAAAGACAAGATCCAGCCTCATCCACCAGAACACAGGCACTAGTCCCCTCCACCAGGAAGCCTACACAACCCACTAAACCAACCTTAGCCACTGGGGACAGACACCAAACACAACGGGAACTACGAACCTGCAGCCTGCAAAAAGGAGACCCCAAACACAGTAACATAAGCAAAATGAGAAGACAGAAAAACACACAGCAGGAGAAGGAGCAAGATAAAAACCCACCAGACCTAACAAATGAAGAGGTAATAGGCAGTCTACCTGAAAAAGAATTCAGAATAATGATGGTAAAGATGATCCAAGATTCTATTTCCCAGATCCAAAATCTTGGAAATAGAATAGACAAAATGCAAGAAACAGTTAACAAGGACCTAGAAGAACTAAAGATGAATCAAGCATCGATTAAAAACACAATAAATGAAATGAAAAATACTCTAGATGGGATCAATAGCAGAATAACTGAGGCAGAAGAACGGATAAGTGAGGTGGAAGATAAAATAGTGGAAATAACTGCTGCAGAGCAAAATAAAGAAAAAAGAATGAAAAGAACAGAGGACAGTCTCAGAGACCTCTGGGACAACATTAAACACACCAACATTCGAATTATAGGGGTTCCAGAAGAAGAAGAGAAAAAGAAAGGGACTGAGAAAATATTTGAAGAGGTTATAGTTGAAAACTTCCCTCATATGGGAAAGGAAATAGTTAATCAAGTCCAGGAGGCACAGAGAGTCCCATACAGAATAAATCCAAGGAGAAATACACCAAGACACATATTAATCAAACTGTCAAAAATTAAACACAAAGAAATCATATTAAAAGCAGCAAGGCAAAACCAACAAATAACACACAAGGGAATCCCCATCAGGATAACAGCTGATCTCTCAGCAGAAACTCTACAAGCCAGAAGGGAGTGGCAGGACATAATTAAAGTGATGAAGGAGAAAAACCTGCAACCAAGATTACTCTACCCAGCAAGGATCTCATTCAGATTGGATGGAGAAATTAAAACGTTTACAGACAAGCAAAAGCTGAGAGAGTTCAGCACCACCAAACCAGCTTTACAACAAATGCTAAAGGAACTTCTCTAGGCAAGAAACACAACAGAAGGAAAAGACCTACAATAACGAACCCAAAACAATTAAGAAAATGGGAATAGGAACATACATATCGATAATTACCTTAAATGTAAATGGACTAAATGCTCCCACCAAAAGACACAGATTGGCTGAATAGATACAAAAACAAGACCCATATATATGCTGTCTACAAGATACCCACTTCAGACCTAGAGACACATACAGACTGAAAGTAAGGGGATGGAAAAGATATTCCATGCAAATGGAAACCAAAAGAAAGCTGGAGTAGCAATTCTCATATCAGACAAAATAGACTTTAAAATAAAGACTACTAGAAGAGACAAAGAAGGACACTACATAATGATCAAGGGATCGATCCAAGAAGAAGATATAACAATTGTAAATATTTATGCACCCAACATAGGAGCACCTCAATACATAAGGCAAATACTAACAGCCATAAAAGGAGAAATCGACAGTAACACACTCATAGTAGGGGACTTTAACACCCCACTTTCACCAATGGACGGATCATCCAAAATGAAAATAAATAAGGAAACACAAGCTTTAAATGATACATTAAACAAGATGGACTTAATTGATATTTATAGGACATTCCATCCAAAAACAACAGAATACACATTTTTCTCAAGTGCTCATGGAACATTCTCCAGGATCATATCTTGGGTCACAAATCAAGCCTTGGTAAATTTAAGAAAATTGAAATTGTATCAAGTATCTTTTCCGACCACAATGCTATGAGACTAGATATCAATTACAGGAAAAGAGCTGTAAAAAATACAAACACATGGAGGCTAAACAATACACTACTTAATAACGAAGTGATCACTGAAGAAATCAAAGAGGAAATTAAAAAATACCTAGAAACAAATGACAATGGAGACACGACGACCCAAAACCTATGGGATGCAGCAAAAGCAGTTCTAAGAGGGAAGTTTATAGCAATACAATCCCACCTTAAGAAACAGGAAACATCTCGAATAAACAGCCTAACCTTGCACCTAAAGCAATTAGAGAAAGAAGAACAAAAACATCCCAAAGTTAGCAGAAGGAAAGAAGTCATAAAAATCAGATCAGAAATAAATGAAAAAGAAATGAAGGAAACGATAGCAAAGATCAATAAAACTAAAAGCTGGTTCTTTGAGAAGATAAACAAAATTGATAAACCATTAGCCAGACTCATCAAGAAAAAAAGGGAGAAGACTCAAATCAATAGAATTAGAAATGAAAAAGGAGAAGTAACAACTGACACTGCAGAAATACAAAAGATCATGAGAGATTACTATAAGCAACTCTATGCCAATAAAATGGACAACCTGGAAGAAATGGACAAATTCTTAGAAATGCACAACCTGACAAGACTGAATCAGGAAGAAATAGAAAATATGAACAGACCAATCACAAGCACTGAAATTGAAACTGTGATAAAAAATCTTCCAACAAACAAAAGCCCAGGACCAGATGGCTTCACAGGCGAATTCTATCAAGCATTTAGAGAAGAGCTAACACCTATCCTTCTCAAACTCTTCCAAAATATAGCAGAGGGAGGAACACTCCCAAACTCATTCTAGGAGGCCACCATCACCTTGATACCAAAACCAGACAAGGATGTCACAAAGAAAGAAAACTACAGGCCAATATCACTGATGAACATAGATGCAAAAATCCTCAACAAAATACTAGCAAACAGAATCCAACAGCACATTAAAAGGATCATACACCATGATCAAGTGGGGTTTATTCCAGGAATGCAAGGATTCTTCAATATACGCAAATCAATCAACGTGATACACCATATTAACAAATTGAAGGAGAAAAACCATATGATCATCTCAATAGATGCAGAGAAAACTTTCGACAAAATTCAACACCCATTTATGATAAAAACCCTGCAAAAAGTAGGCATAGAGGGAACTTTCCTCAACATAATAAAGGCCATATATGACAAACCCACAGCCAGCATCATCCTCAATGGTGAAAAACTGAAACCATTTCCACTAAGATCAGGAGCAAGACAAGGTTGCCCACTCTCACCACTCTCATTCAACATAGTTTTGGAAGTTCTAGCCACAGCAATCAGAGAAGAAAAGGAAATAAAAGGAATCCAAATTGGAAAAGAAGAAGTAAAGCTGTCACTGTTTGCAGATGACATGATACTATACATAGAGAATCCTAAAGATGCTACCAGAAAACTACTAGAGCTAATCAATGAATTTGGTAAAGTAGCAGGATACAAAATTAATGCACAGAAATCTCTGGCATTCCTATATACTAATGATGAAAAATCTGAAAGTGAAATCAAGGAAACACTCCCATTTACCATTGCAACAAAAAGAATAAAATATCTAGGAATAAACCTACCTAAGGAGACAGAAGACCTGTATGCAGAAAATTATAAGACACTGATGAAAGAAATTAAAGATGATACAAATAGATGGAGAGATGTACCATGTTCTTGGATTGGAAGAATCAACATTGTGAAAATGACTCTACTACCCAAAGCAATCTACAGATTCAATGCAATCCCTATCAAACTACCACTGGCATTTTTCACAGAACTAGAGCTAAAAATTTCACAATTTGTATGGAAACACAAAAGACCCCGAATAGCCAAAGCAATCTTGAGAACGAAAAATGGAGCTGGAGGAATCAGGCTCCCTGACTTCAGACTATACTACAAAGCTACAGTAATCAAGACAGTATGGTACTGGCACAAAAACAGAAAGATAGATCAATGGAACAGGATAGAAGGCCCAGAGATAAACCCACGGACATATGGTCACCTTATCTTTGATAAAGGAGGCAGGAATGTACAGTGGAGAAAGGACAGTCTCTTCAATAAGTGGTGCTGGGAAAACTGGATAGGGACATGTAAAAGTATAAGATTAGATCACTCCCTAACACCATACACAAAAATAAGCTCAAAATGAATTAAAGACCTAAATGTAAGGCCAGACACTATCAAACTCTTAGAGGAAAACATAGGCAGAACACTCTATGACATAAATCACAGCAAGATCCTTTTGGACCCACCTCCTAGAGTAATGGAAATAAAGACAAAAATAAACACATGGGACCTAATGAAACTTAAAAGCTTTTGCACAGCAAAGGAAACCATAAACAAGACCAAAAGACAACCCTCAGAATGGGAGAAAATGTTTGCAAATGAAGCAACTGACAAAGGATTAATCTCCAAAATTTATAAGCAGCTCATGCAGCTCAATAACAAAAAAACAAACAACCCAATCCAAAAATGGGCAGAAGACCTAAATAGACATTTCTCCACAGAAGATATACAGACTGCCAACAAACACATGAAAGGATGCTCAACATCTTTACTCATTAGAGAAATGCAAATCAAAACTACAATGAGATATCATCTCACACCAGTCAGAATGGCCATCATCAAAAAATCTAGAAACAATAAATGCTGGAGAGGGTGTGGAAAAAAGGGAACACTCTTGCACTGCTGGTGGGTATGTGAATTGGTACAGCCACTATGGAGAACGGTATGGAGGTTCCTTAAAAAACTACAAATAGAACTACCATATGACCCAGTAATCCCACTACTGGGCATATACCCTGAGAAAACCTTAATTCAAAAAGAGACATGTACCAAAATGTTCATAGCAGCCCTATTTACAATAGCCCGGAGATGGAAACAACCTAAGTTTCCATCATCGGATGAATGGGTAAAGAAGATGTGGCACATATATACAATGGAATATTACTCAGCCATAAAAAGAAATGAAATTGAGCTATTTGTAATGAGGTGGATGGACCTAGAGTCTGTCATACAGAGTGAAGTAAGTCAGAAAGAGAAAGACAAATACTGTATGCTGACACATATATATGGAATTTAAGAAAAAAAATGTCATGAAGAACATAGGGGTAAGACAGGAATAAAGACACAGACCTACTAGAGAATGGACTTGAGGATATGGGGAGGGGGAAGGGTAAGCTGTGACAAAGTGAAAGAGTGGCATGGACATATATACACTACCAAACGTAAGGTAGATAGCTAGTGGGAAGCAGCCGCATAGCGCAGGGAGATCAGCTCGGTGCTTTGTGACCGCCTGGAGGGGTGGGATAGGGAGGGTGGGAGGGAGACGCAAAATGGAGGGGATGTGGGAACATATGTATATGTATAACTGATTAAATTTGTTATAAAGCAAAAAGAAAAAAAAATAGAAAAAAGCTAAATGTCCAACAGTATGAGTTTGGTTAAATAAATTCTAATATATCAATAGATGGAAGAATCCACATCCTTTCAAAATGATGCTTATAAAGACTAGGAGGAAATACGAAAAACAATTCTGATGTGATATGAAGTGGAGAAAGGGCTGAAAAGCATTCAAATTTAGAAATTTGACAGAGAAAAAGACAGAAAGGAATATACCAAAATATGAATAATAATTAGGTTAAAAATGAGAACTTTGGTGACTTTTTTCTTATCCCCTAGTAAACAAATTTTCTATAATGATATCAAATTCCCTCTATGATCAATTTTTTTTTTTTTTTTTTTTGCGGTACGCGGGCCTCTCACTGTTGTGGCCTCTCCCGTTGCGGAGCACAGGCTCCGGATGCGCAGGCTCAGCAGCCATGGCCCACGGGCCCAGCCGCTCCGCGGCATGTGGGATCCTCCCAGACCGGGGCACGAACCCGTGTTCCCTGCATTGGCAGGCAGACTCTCAACCACTGCGCCACCAGGGAAGCCCTATGATCAATTTTTTATATACATAAGAAGGGGCATTTTCAGCTGTATAACATATTTATAAGAACCAAACCAGCATGATAAAGACTCCCATGACTACAATCCATAAATGATTCAGAATCTGGAAGTACTTAGTCTGGAGATGGACAGACAAAGGGGGTCTTGATCACCATCCTTCAGCACATGAGAGCTGTCTTTTGTGAGAAAAACGAGCCTTGCTCCGTGTGAAGACAGAGAGCTGATGAAGAGTACTGGGAAACCATCTCTTTATTGTGCATAAGTCTCTGCAGGAATGAAATTTCCCAACAATACACCAGGCTGCCTGTAATGTGGGGGGTGCCCCGTCACTGGAGATATTCAAGCCTAAGTCAGAGCTGCGGTTGTCTGATATGACGAAGGAGGTTGAAAGAAGGTGGGAAAAAAAAAATCAGGATGTGGCAGAAATACAATAAGCAGGTGACTGACGGGGGTCAGAAACTTCAGTGGCCCCAGAGGCCTTTCCTGGAGTTCCTACAGCCTGGGCCAGCCCTCACCCCTAGTGGGTTTCACCAAAGGAAAGTGCAGATGGGAAAAATCCCACAAGCTGTTGTAAAGGCCTTAGAACACAAGAGCCAGAGGACCCTTGAGGCCACTTAGGCTCCTATCCTCTTGTTACTGAAGAGGAAATGGAGATTCAGAGAGGGCAGGTGTGTGCTGGGGACACACAGCAGGTCTGTTTAGAGCTGTTTAGATCCCAGGCACTGGGCAGCACCATCCTAGGCCATCCCACCCACCAGTACACCACCTCCCGGACCCCACTCCTACCCCGCACCCCCTGCATTTCTGTTTCCCTCCAGAGAGGAGGACAAACTCAGCAAGGGCTGTGACCCCACCTGGAGAGAGAAAAACAGAAACATCAAGAATCAGAATGAAAAGGTGACTGCCCTTCTGGTCTAACTCTCTCCCCTCACTCTTTGAATCAGACACACACACACACACACACACACAACTGCTTTTCTGTGAAGAAATTAATGACTCCTGGGCTACTCATTGTTCTTTTACTTTGGTACCAAAAAACACTCCTGATCAGTCTGGTTTCATATAAAACCAATACTTGATGGAAGGCGATATGTGTCTGGAAATAATGAAATGTCTATTGGAGCCCGGGCACCATACCGGCCTGAGGTGAAAGTGGAACACACCCCACTTCATATTTCATTCCAAGGAAATGCCCTCCTGTAATGAAAATAGTCGTGTCTGTGCCTCCGGGCCTGAGACGAGGGAGCCAGAGCATTTCCCGAAGAAACCCAGGGAAGAGCCGATCAATAAAATCCATCAGACTCACTGCATCCTTGAAGCACTTTCTGTGTTCATTTATCCTGGACCTGGGAGTGATTATGTCAGGGTGTTTTTCCCAAGGATTCTGGCAAAATAAAACAACTTTCCATGCCAAGTCTCTTTCATGAAAGGCTTTGGTTTCCTCAAACCTGTGCTTGCTGTTTATTTCAGCCTCCTGGGCAGTGCAGGGGCCTTTCAGGATGAGTTTATCATTGGCAACAGGTGTCCTAATGGTGCAGAGACCCATCATTAGTGAACCCCCCATACCCCACTTCTGGCCATGGGGAGCACGGGGACAATTATCAGAGGGCCACCCTGGCCCTTCTGAGAGCCTGGACCAAGAGCTGATTTCCTGTCTCAAAGTCCCTAAAGCAAATGCTTTAGCAGCTTTGGGGATGATGGGACATTCCTAGCAAACGAAAAGGTGGAAATGTCTGCTGCAAAGTCCTCTGCTCTTTAGAAAAATCTTCTAAGATAATTGTAGATTCACATGCTGCTGTAAGAAATAACACAGAGAGAGCCCAGTCCACTTTGCTCAGTTTGCAGAACTGTACTGTGACATCACCACCCGGATGCAGACCCGATACAATCCACTGATCTTGTTCAGATTCCTTCAGTTTTCCTTGTACTCATTTTGTGTGTATGTATTAAGTTCTGTACAATCTTATCTCCTGCTAGTGATAATTTTAGTAGTGGTTGCTGTATCACCTTGTATACAACTCCACACTCAAGATACTGACCCTTCTCTCGTCTTTTTAAAACCATACTCACCACATTCCACTCACCACCACCCCTAATCCCTGGCAACCACTAATTTGTTCTCCATTTCTATAGCTTTGCTGTTTCAAAAATGTTATGTAGATGAAATCATACAGTATGTAACCTTTGGGGATTGGCTTTTTTCATTCAGCACGGTTCTCTGGATATTCAGCCATGTTGAATCAATGGTATATTCCTTTTCATGGCTGAGTAGCAATTAGTCCATGGTATGGATGCACCTGTTTGTTTAACCATTTACCCGTCAAAGGACATCTGGGATGATTTCCAGTTTTCAACTATTGCAAATAAAAGAGCCATGAAATTTTGTGTACAGATTTTTGTGTGAACATACATTTTCGTTTCTCTGGGATAAACACCTAGGAGTGCAATTTGCTGGGTTGTACGGTAGCTCCAAGTTTAGTTGGTCAGGAAACTGCCAAACTGTTTTTCGTAGTGGCTGGACCATTTTACATTCCCACCAGCAATGCCTGAATGATCCAGTTTCTCAGCACCCTCGCTGGCATTGGGTGTTGCCACTATTTTTTATTTTAGCCATTCCGATAGGAGCGTAGTGATATCTCTTTGTGGTTTTAACTGGCATTTCCCTAACAGTTACTGGTGTTGAATGTCTTAGGTTTATTGGCCATCTGTATATCTCCTTCAGTGAAATGTCTATTCATGTGTTTAGCCTATTTTCTAGTTGGAGTGTTGTTTGGTTTGTGTGTGTGTGTGTGTGTGTGTTTTCTGTCACTCTCTGCTCTTTACACTCTTGATTCCACAAGGCAAATTTTACAGCAAGCACAAATCACCGAGCTGGCCTTGCCTCACAGGCAGCTGTGCTGAAGTCTTCCTAGGAGGGAAAAGCCACAAATCTGAGAGAGCACCCCCCTACCCCATTCTCCTCCTTCCTTCTCTCTCTCTCACCTGCGATTTACCGTGGGGGGAAAATTAGCCTCAGGAGAAGGAACTTTGATCACAGCTCCGCCATGGCCTGCTGTGCAATCCAGGGGCCGTTTCATCCCCTCTCTGACCCTTTACTTTCCCATCTGTAAAGTCAGAGTGTCAGGCCTGGTGACCTCTGACATCCTGGTCTGCCTTCTTTCTCATCTCTGTCTCTGGGTTTGGTCCACCACTGACAATTCTGCAAAGAGGGACGTCTCTGTTCTGAGCATGTGCTGTTTGGAACTTCCCAGCACGGTCCTCCCACCTCTTGGTTGACAACCCAGGGTTTTCAGGCAGGCATCTACTCTCCCTCACACATCCTGGGTGCTTCAGAGGAAGCTGACTCCATCCCCCAGCTC
This sequence comes from Hyperoodon ampullatus, assembly GCF_949752795.1. NCBI lineage: Eukaryota > Metazoa > Chordata > Mammalia > Artiodactyla > Ziphiidae > Hyperoodon > Hyperoodon ampullatus. The sequence goes on along the minus strand of NC_136932.1, from coordinate 40,465,235 downwards.
TCATTCCCTCCCCGCACTGGGGCCATGTGCCAGCCCTAAACTAATCTGTGTGCTCCATCCCCTTGGAGATTTGTCACCTAAGTGGATCCAACAGCTGAAGCCTGAGGATTTTGTTTGCTGGTTGTGGGCAAAAAGTACCCTCCTCCCCAGGGAATATGAGCCAGGGAGCAAACAGTCTTCCAAACTGGCAGGCATCTTGGAGTCACGAGAGGAGACGCCTATGAAAAAGGAACCATCACGGAGGAGGAGGAGGGGACAGAAAAGAGAACCTTGGTCTTGGTCATATTATCATCAAGAACCCCCTGAAGACACACCCTGTCATGAGCCAAGGCAGTATCTTTAACCAGCTGGATTTTCTGTTACTTACATTCAAAAAATCCAAGTGGGCACAGATGGCCTCCAGAAACCCTGACAATTTGGAGTAATTCAGGGACACCTTCCCGTTTTCTGGCACAGGGAACCTCCCTTTGAAAGCACTGTTGCGTGTACTCACAAGTGTGGGCAGTGCTGTCCTTTCTCCCTTGTAGTTTTATTTATTTTTTATTTTTGAAGCTTGATTGAGATATAACTGACTTACAAAAAATGTACATATTTCATGTATACATTTTGATGAGTTTGGACATATAAATACACCTGTGATACCATCACCATGATCAAGGCATTAAACATACCCCTCCCCTCTAAAAACATCCTTGTGTTCTTTGTGTGGTTTTTTGTTGCTGTTGTTGTTGTTGTTTTCTTTTTGTGTTTTGGTTTTGGTTTGGGGATTTGCGGGGGGGGGTGTTGGTTGTAAGAACACTTCACATGAAATCTATATTCTTAACATATTTTAATGTGCACAATACCGTATTGTTACATTGCAGGCTCTGCAGATGCAGAACCAACAACCTCAATACCCTGCCTGCCCCTCTGAGGACCACCTGCCCCGATGGGCAGACAAGGGAGACAGGGTCTCTGTTGTCCACCAGCAAGCTGCCGTGCCGGAGAGGATCTCAGAAGGGTGAAGCAGACCAAGGTCTTGTGTAGTCAGATGCTTAAGGAGAAACTTGACCCCATGACAACTCTGCTTTGTGACCTGCACACCCCCCACACACTCAGGGTCCCTCCAAAAGTTCATTCTCTGGTTGCAGTGGTCTTTCCTCTACATCCAGGTACACAAACACTTCTCACCTGTAGTTGTGCATGATGAATATGGGAGCAAGTCCATCTTGACTTTTTGTCCTTCAAGGGACCCAATACCTGTTTGTTGAGTTAATTGACCTCAACTTACCAATCCATGCAATGGGCGCATGCCAAACAACACCCATACCTGGGGCCCAGTGCCAGTTCAGTAACCCTGGGGGAATCCCAGACGTCTTTGTGTGTTTCCAGTCTCCCCATCTGCTCACTTGGCGGCAGCAACCATGTGGCCATCTACCCCTGAGAGCTGGCAGTGGTGCAGGAGGGACGAGGGATCTGGCTCTTGGGACACCCAGGCTGTGGCAGCAGTTGGGCCCCAGTCTAGCTAGGGCTATGGCCAGGTCAGTCTGGGAGAGAGCGCTGTTTTGTTTGCTTTGCTTGCTGACAGTCCCCTCATCCAGGTCAGAAATGACCCAGTGGCTGTGCCCTCATTAGCACCATGTTCCAACTTCTGAACTAGCTGGCAGGTCACTTCTCAGGTTGCTTTTGAAGTTAACACTCTAACAGCAATGACGCTGGGGGAGGACAGTACCGGACCTGAAAGGGAACAGGTGAGGCAGGATGAAGGGTGGAAAGGGAACGGCAGACAGGTGTCACCCTTCTCCGCCAGCACATCTGGGAGTGGATGTTAGGCGAGCTGCACCCTGTTCCCCTGTTCAGCCCTCAGGTCAGTTACACCCACGCTCATCTCCTATCCCTGGGTGTGGTCTGGGGATTGTGGTGTGGAATTGGGAGCTAGCAGGACTCCTCATGCAAATTAGAAAGATTCTCCTGAACTGGAAGGAGAGGAGAGCCCTGTGGCCCTGGCGCAGTGGGTTCCTGGGCTCCTCTGCCTGGCACTGACCTGGATGGCGGCGGCAAGGTTCCAGGGAAGAACAGCTGTGTCTCTTCCCCAAGTGGGACCTGGAAGCAGCAAGGAGCTTCCAAGCCCCAAAGGACCGTGCGTTCCCATCGTGGGTCTGCCAGCCCCGCTTGCAAGGCAGCGACCTTGAAAGGAGCCTCAGGAAGGAAGGCCTGTCTCAGCCCTTCACTGAGCATCCAGGGGGAGGCGGAAACGGGACACAAAGCCAGGCCCACCCCAAGTCACTCACAGACCAGGTGGAAAGATGGAACATGCCACACAAAAGCAAGAGGACATGACGATTCCAGAAGCCAAGCGCTCACTCTGGGGACAGTGGCCCTTCAGTATTTCTGTGTGCTCACATGGCCTCTACTTTGTGTGGAGGTGGAGGAAAGGGACAGCTAGTGCTCTGGTGTCTCTTCTTATAAGAACACCGATCCTATTGATCAGAGCCCCTCCCTTTTGACCTCGGTTAACCTGACTTACCTCCTCAGAGGTCCCATCTCCAAATACAGCTACGCTTGGGGGTAGGGCTTCAACACAAACGTTGGGGGCAGGGGACACAAACATTCAGTGCTTAACATCTAGTTGGGGCTTGATGGTGAGATTAGCCGAGTCCTGAAGGCTGCCTGCCCCACCCCGGCTCCTTCCCCTGTGATCATTCTGGAAAACAAGACATGTCTTCTTACAGCAGAGAGACGGGCAATATTGAAATTGCTCCCCTAATCTTTATGCGATTGCCTTCTCCCTGATAGAAATATTGCCTCTTGCTGAGTATTTATTGTCTGCTTCTCTCCAAAGTATTGACTTTATGTAACAGTTTGATATACATCAAATCCCTTACGGATTTAATAAACTTCTCTGGTCAGCCTTCTGTTGTGAACACAATGAGATTTATGGTCGTCTTGGTGTAAAACCGTTTTTCCTTGAAATTTTCTACTTCCAGATATCAAAAGATAAGAAGGGAAGCATTTATCATCTTGGAAATCGTACCCCATGTCGGCCTGCCAGGTATTAGTCAGAAATGACTAGTGGTTAAAGGACTACAATATGACAAATGCTTGACTGATGAACAGCTGAGGCTGGGAGAAAAGTGGGATTTAAAAAAGAAAATTCCTCCTCTTCCCCTCCAAAAGAATTTTTCTTCGCAATTAATCATGAGAGCCTCTGGGGCAGAGTGCAGACTCATTTGAGTTGGATGCATAACCTTGGGAGGACTCAGGTGAAAGGTTAACAAGCCGAGTCAATTCAGGACACATTTAGCAAACGCCAATTTCGTGCCGAGGGAGGGCCGAGGACCTGCAGACGGAGGCCATGATGCTAGAGTGTCCAGATGCAGGGGGGCAGGAAGGCACCTGTGTGAGGACTAACTCCTCCTCTGGGGACTCCTGCACCTTCTACATCCATCTCCGAGGCTCTTACCCCAGGCATATAATCACCCACTCACATCTCTCTCTCTCCCTTAGACTGGATCAAATCAAGATCAGACCTTTAGCGCCTAGAGAATGCAAGATCAAAGGGTTGTTTGTCAAGTGAATAAGCAAGTGAATGAATGAATTTGGCCTAGATCGTTTGGAAGCGGTGAAGACGAACAAGACCATCCAGGAAACGACTAAACTATATGGGTATTTAGCATTCTCCTTGATCTCAAAAGAAACTCTCTGGAAGGAAACACAGCTGTAACGAGGAGTCTGAGAGGATCAAGAGAGAGAGGAGCCTCTTCAGTGTTCTAGATGCTTTTTTGGAGAACTTATGGGACAGGGGAGAAGAAATAGGAAAGAGATTTACTGAGTCTGAAAGCCTCCCGTTAAACTTCAAGGCAGTGAGAAAAGTGGGTTTCCACATTTAGTTGTCTTTCTCACGGTAACTGTGTGTCAGGTCTTTTCTAAGAGCCTATTAATTCTGTAATTTAGTGCAGCAAGAACAGAGGGACTGGCAGAGCCAGCATGGGACTTTTTCTCTCCTCATTGACTACCTGTCATCCAGCACGAACGTTAGAGTGCCTTCCACCTGGAACACTGGAAATACCCCCAAATTAAAAAGTTTTTACAGTCAGTTTGATAATTAAGAAAAAAACTATTTGTGCATCAGTTGGCAAAAATGGGGTCCACGTCACTGGATGTTATGATTTTCATAGCAGCTAAAAATAACTGAGCTCGTCAGAAGGGCCCTGCAGATGCCAAGTCCTGGACAGACAGATGACCCAAGTGGCTCTTCCGTGTGGGTGGAGCTGCTGTCAAATAAAAAACTGATTTATTCACGTGACCCCCAAACCCGCTGAGCAACGCACCTGTGTACATTTGACGCACGACCGGGTTTGCCTTGTCCCAGCCCTCCCCTCCATCAAAGGCATCCTGCAGTCTCCGTCTCCGTCCGTGTTTAATTAGGACCCCCAGCAGGTCCGACTTCCTTAGAGAAGGGGTGCTCCACAGATTGGGGGCCCCTAGCTGGCAGGGCTTTCGCCACATAATGGGGATCTAGCAGCTAGTGAGTCACCGTGAACTTGCAGCCGTTTCTGCTCTCAGAGCCTGTCCTGCTGCTCTTACCACTGTCTCCCCACAATAACTGTGAAGCAGCAGGGATCGGATGTGGGGGAAATAGCACATGTTAGCAGAGAGCCAGAGGTAGCCCTGCCTCCACCACTGACTCACTGGGGTCTTGGGTCTGTCTCTGGCCGAAACTCTGAGCCTTCACTTCATTCCTTTACTCCTTCATTCATAAAGCACATATTTACTATGACTGCTGTCTGTAAGTCCCTCTGCTGGGTCCTAAGAACACACTGATGGACCAGGCTAGCGTCTGCTCTCCGAGGGTGTTGCCCAGATGGGAAGGGTGGTCTGTCAGGCAGCAAGGAAAGCATGTGCATTGAGCCCAGTCAATAAAGATCATTTCACATCCAGGCAACTGCTGGGGGTTGCTTGCACCTAAGTGCTCATGAAACGGAGCAGGACCCCATGGTCCTTGCCCCCCACGTCCTCAGCCCGCCTTTTGTCTGCGGAAGAACTTTAGCCAAAGGATAAGCTTAATCAGAGAAGTGAGAAAATACAGAAACAGAGGAAAAGTCAAAGGAGACCAAATAATAGTTTAGTCATTAAGCATAGTCAAGGACCTTTAGTTCCTTCTCAACAGCTGTAGATAATATTCTGAGCCGTATCCTGTGAGCTGTCTTGTAGATACTGAAACCCCCAGCAGGTGGAAGAAGTTAACTACACGGTGACCAGACTGTAGCCATGACATAAGCTGCCGCAATTCTGAGAATTGGTCTCAAGGAAATGGGAACAAACCGACCCTGGAACTGAACAATCAAGATGATGCTGGTCAGACCACCGATGACCAATTTCAAGATGACTGTCAGAGCTGACTGTATTGTTTCTGCATGTAGCCCCCTCCCTCTGTCTATAAAAGCTCTTGCCCGCATGATTGTCGGGGGCTCGGGGGGAGTCGGCCTTTGGACAGGCGTCTGCCCTCCCACCCCAGTTGCCAGCATCCAAAATAAAGCAAACTTTCCTTTCCACCAACCTGGCCTCTTTATTGGCTTTTGAGCGGCAAGCAGCCTGACCTGGGTTCAGTAACAGTCCAAGCATGGAAGAAAGATGAACTGGGAAGCTACAGAAGGCTGCAGACCCAGACGCTTTTTGTATCTCATTCTAAGGAATTGGGTTTTTTTTCTGAAAATAATGAGGTATGAGGTGACCGCTGTCTGTCTCTTGTATAGTTTTGTGATTTTTTTTTGTCATTGCTATTATTTTTGTGGGGACCTTATACTGAGTACACGTACAGTGTAAGCACTTCAAACACCGAATTAGTTCCCATTATAAACTTACCTTTAAAAATGTTGACTTTCTGATTATGATAGCAATATATTTATTAAGAAAAATTTAGGAAGACTGAAAATGTACAAAAAGTCAAAAAAAAAAAAAAAGACTCACAATCCAAGAGCATTTTCAAGTATACTCAATCAAAATTAGAAACCTCTCCCTCCATCCCATATACCATCCACCCCTTTACCATTGACAACACCACAGTGGCCATCTATCCAGCTCTGATTTCAGTGGGATTGCTGAGCCAGAACCCAGGTATACACTTTTTTTTTTTTTAATTTTTAAAGATACTGCCAAGTTACCTGAGAAATACTACATCAGTTTACCAAGAGGTTTATAAGCCTGTTTCCCTACATCCTTGCCAAGCCTAAGCATTATCTACATTTTAAAAAATATTCCCAGTGCTATAAATCAGAAATGTTTTACTTGAGTGTTTTTAATTATTAGTGAGGTAAATGGCATTTTGTGTTTGTTGGCCATTGCCGTTTTTCTTCTTCAATCTTCTGTGGGTTGATGGCTTGTTCGTTTCTTTTCCTCCATTGTATGTTTGTTTTTTACTTATTGATTTGTAGGATTCCCTCCTATATTAGGCATATTAGCTTTAGAAAATTAATTAATTTATTAAACAAGTTTTAGTAACTTTATACAATAAATAGACATGATTTTTGCAGAAGAAATTATCGTTTGCATGTATTTACTTATGTGAAAAAACATTTACACTGCACCAAGTTCAAAGTCATAGAAAAAAAAAAAACCTATACAGCATAATCCCAGATATGGAAGCAATGTGCTTAAGAAAAAAATGCATGAAGGAAAAAATAGTCTGAAACAGTATATACTAAAATGTAAATAGTGGTCCTAAGGGGCAGAATTACAGGTGACTTCTGTTTTTTATGGCTTAGTAACTTTTTAATCCATTAGATGCATTTTAAACATATATAAATACACATACATGTGTGTTTGCGTCTATTACATGTGTTGCAAATATTCTTGCTCATTCTGGTGTTTGTCTTTAGATTCTATTTGCATCGTTTGCTATGTCAAAGGTTTAAATGTTTATGTAGTTAACTGTATAAATCTCTTCCTTCATAGCTTTGAGGTTTTGTGTATTGCTTAGAAATGCATTTCTACCCCAAGATTATAAAATCATTCTCCTAAATTTTCTTTTAGTTCTATTAAGATTTGGGTCTTTTTTTGTAATTTAGATTTGTTTTAATCAATTAGGGGTTCACTTTTGTGTAAGGTGTGAGATAAGAATCTAAAATGTGTTTTGTTCCAAATAGGTAACAAATTGCCCAACACCAATTTATTGAATAGATCACCCTTTTTGCTCTTGGTTTAGAATACCTCCTTTATTGCCTGATACATTCCCTTACAAACTTGAGTCTGTTCCTAAATTCTGTGTTCTGTTCCATTGATTTGTTGGTTCATTTATGTGCAAATGTGTTTTAATTATTTTTGTAACTTCATAGCACAATTCTAAGAAGCCAATGTTACAGCACTTCCCTTCAGAAAAAAAAAATGGTGAGAAATAATGGAGGGGGAAACAAGAGAAAGATAAACAGAAAATACCCAAGAGTGGTTACCTGCGGGTGGAGGAGACAAAGAGATGGGTCGAGAAGGAACACACAGTGGCTTCAACAGCACTGGTCAGGTTCTAATACTTAAGCAGGGAGCCGTTTCACTGGTGTATGTCTTATTACATTTATTATTATGCTTCATAGTCAATATTATATACTTTTTTTTGTATATGTCGATTATTTCATTTTAACAAAGAATAATAATGAGGGAGGGTTTCTGGTTCAAGATGTTGGACTAAGACAACGCTAAAACCCCTCCTTTCTGCTCCAAACTCCTGGTGCCAAGGGAAAACACACAAGCGTGCTCAAAAATAAGAAAGAGAGATCCCTGTAGATCTTAAAGCAAGACTCCTAAAAGAAACATTGGAGCGTGCCTAGCAGCAATAAATGGGACTAAAACTACACAGCCTGCCCCAGGCTGCAGCCCAGATGGATGCCTCCCCGAAGAGGCCAAGGATCAAAAACCCACTTCCTGTCCACCCACGATTACACTGAGACTTCCTGCACCTGGTTACTGAGAGGACAGGACCTAGGGACGGGGTGGAGGCTGCTGAGAAATCCAGCAGGTGAATTCAAAAACAGGAGGCACAAAGTAGCCGAGGAAAGTCACCACCACAAACTCCACAAAGGAAATCACTTACCTCTGAAGGAAAAGGGATCAAACAGAACTCTCCGAGAAGGACTATGTACATAACAAGCACCGTAATAGATTTACAGGGGTTAAGAAAGGAACCACAACCGTGACACGAGAAATAAAATGATGAAATAAAAAGGAAGTGACTATGTAAAGGAACCAATCAGAGATCTTAGAAATGAAAGAGAGTTCATGAAATTTTAAAACTCAATGGAGAAATTGACCAGAATGGTGGACAGAGTGGAAGAGCGGAAATTGAGAACACAGAGATCAAACAGCACAGAGCCAAACAGAGATAAGAGATTTAAAAATATGAAAGAAGAAGTTGAAAGACAGGAAACGCGACTCCAAAACTCCAAAATAGGTCTGATGGGAGCTACCAGAGAAGTCGTTGCTTGAAGAGCTAACAGCTGAGAATTTCACCGAACTTAAATAAGCCATGAGTCCCTGGATCTAAAAATGCTACCAAGTGTTAGGAAGGATAAATTAAAACTCCATACCTACACTCATGATGGTAAACTCAGAACATATAGGATAAAGAGAAAATGCTTAAGGGTACTGAGGAGAGAGATTGCTAAAAAGGAGTGAGGGCCGTCCTTCCTTCAGAGATCACAAAGCTGGGTCGTTGAGTGCCTGAGGCCAGTCTCAGCTCCATTCCCTCTACCTGTGTGGCCTTGAGCACATCATTCTGCCTCAGTTTCCTCCTCTGTAAAAGAGGGATGCTACTAGTACCTCCCTCACAAGGTTGCTAGGAGGACTAAATGACTGAATCCATGTGAAGCCCTTAGAACAATTCTTGACACATGGTAAGAGACTGAGAAGTGTTAGCATTCATTAACTGCATTTATTATTCTCATCATTGTCAAATTTCTCCTAAGCAGCACAGGAAGTCAGAAGACAATAGGACTTAGGGCCACCCATGTCTGCTGATGAGGGAGGTCTTCTCAATGGACTGGAAAGAGGAGAGAACAGATCTGTATTGTGGGTCACCCACCACAGGACAGGGAGTTTTCACACGTTGCCTCATTTAATCTTTGCAACACCTTGAGATGAGTCATGATACAGCCATCATTCAGAGGAGAAAACTGAGGCTCTGAGAAGCTCAGGGGTTTGCCCAAGGTCCCTGAGCTGGGAAATAGTGGAACCAGTGGACTCAGACATCTGACCCCAAAGCCCGTGCTCTTGGTAATCCCGTGAGAAGACTGGGGGATGCCGGGCCCCTGGCCTTGAGTCTGGTCCTGGAGCTTCTGCCTCTAGAAGCACCTTCTCTGGCCTCAGAAAATGTAGCACTATCTTCAAACAGGAAGAAAATAAACTATCCTGATTTCTTACAACAGCTTCAATAACCAACATGACATTGTGAAGGACATGCCAATATTTGTAATCTCCCCTGACAAGTTGTTAAGTATTTATAGAAACATCCTCTCTTGGTCCTGCTTAAGGAAAGTACTGTATCTAATTTCCTCTGGAGACATGTGCTGGGGGAAATCAGAAAGATAATCTGTCATCATAAATAGCAATGAATAGTCACCCTGAAAGAGTTGCTTGTTTAGCAGAGTTGCTTGAATATTAACAGATTTTCTTTTCATCGTACCTTTGTGATGATAAGCCCTGGGGGGGTCATGAATTAGGAAGGTGCTGGGTTCCAGACTTTCAGGGATGGGGGAGGAAGCTCAAGGCTGGGGCAGTGCCCCCTGAGCTCAGGACACAGACACAGGATCAGCATGGGGAAACCACAGACAATGGGAAGAAGAGGTAATTTCTGGAGGACAAAGCTCTCTGAGGACTCCCGGAACCAAAGACACGTTGAGATCTTCAGTGTTTCCCTTTTAAATGAAATGCAATTTCACTGAAATCAAGAAGCACAAGATCTGGGCTTCAGTTTTTTCTTCTGCTGGATGACGTTTGCCAAAGCTGTTCGCCTCTCTGGGACTCAGTCTTCTCCATGTGTCAAATGGATTAAAAGGTTGAAGCAGATTCTCTCTGAGGGTTATATTTGCTCCAATATTCTCTAAGAAGTGCCCTGGAAAGGTATGATGGCAAATGGACATTGGTTCTGGCCCAGAGGTTCAGAGCCAGGCCAGTTGTTCTCAACAGGTTATTTGATCCAGATGCCCCTGCCCAGAACACAGGTGGCTGAAACACACCCTCTCCCTCCTTGGCAAGTACTTGTGCGTGGACAACTCTCTAAAGACCTTTCAGATCCTCCACTGCTTATTTTGTGTGAATCAGTCCAGGACTGAAGAATAGAGTTCTTCAAGGGCCCTCTGAGAGGAGGATAGAGTGGAAATCCATGTGCTGAAAAGAGCAGTTGAGCCTGGAGGCAAGAAGATTCTGATGAATGGGTTACACATTCTCTGTGGGGTCCAACTGGTGACCCAAGATTCATCTTCAAATGGGTGCCCCCTAAGGGAAACCAATCTCAGCTTTGTGGATGGAACAAATGGATACCGTTGGAGATATCCAGAAATTGAATGAGCTGTTTCAGGTGGTAATGAGCTCCCCATTGCTTGGGCTGTGCAAGCAGAAGTTCACTGACCACCTCTTGGAGAGGATGGAGAAGAAATTCCTAGCCTGGATGGCAAAGTTGGACTAACTTACTCTAAAGATCCTTCTGATTATAGAACACTGACTTTGTTTCTGGCGTTCCAGTAATTTTTAGATCATTCTCGCTCTTAGGATATGTAAAAGTAGTTTTTGGTCCTACAAGATCCTGACAAGTTGGACGTAGTCTCACTCACAACAGAGGCCAGCAGCAGCACCAGGAGGCCTCTCCCTCTGGACCTCTTCTCTCAACCCTCCCAGGTTGCAACCTCTGTGCTAATCAACATCGGTTGAGTCAAACATCCAAGCAGAGAACCCTATGAACAGAAGATGCCCAGGGAAAGGTGATTAGGAAAAAGGAGACCCTGCAGAAGACCCCTGCAGGACTGGCTCAAGGATGATTTGAAAAGCTAAGAAGCATGAGCATGAAATGGACAAAAGAGGGGCATAGTTCCAGCTGCATGAGGGTCCTCACCATCTTCGGCCATGGAAAGCTTTTATTCTGTTCTGCTTCACCTAAGCTGGGACTCTTGTCACAGAATCACAGAAAATCTTGGTTGAGGAAGCCGAGGGCGTCATCGTATTCCACTTCCCATTTACTCCCTGGGGAAACTGAGGTCTCAAGGGGTTGACTTTACTGGGGGAGGAGATGGTATAACAAACTCTTCCAAAATTACTGAAGAAATCGCTGGGCCCAGAGGTTGAAAGTACACTAAAGAAAATCTAAATTGCTCAAGCTGTTGATTTAAGGAATCTGATGCGTATGTGGGCTTCCTAATAGCACTGCCTGGCATCACTGAAAGATTTTTCATTTTACTAGCAGAAGCTTCTAGACAGCATCCCTGGTTATTTTGCACAGTTGTGCATTTGGTCTCAACTCTTCAATTTTAAAGAATTTCTTAGTTCCCAAGTGATAAGTTCCTTAGGACCTGGAGTTCATAACAGAAGTCATCTGTTGACCAAACACATTTGGTTCTTATAGTGACTGGCTTGTGACCTGACTTTAGCATCACAGACTTAATACACAATCCATGGTTGGTTGAATCCATGGATGCGGACCCCGTGGATATGGCGGGCCGACTATGGGTCTTGAGCATCTGCAGATTTTGGTATCTGCAATGGGTCCTGGAACCAATTCCTGTGGATACCGAAGGATGACTGTGATGTTAGACAGTGACAAGGGCTAGTGGAAATATAAGTTAGGAGGGGGAATAAGAGGTGTTGGAGTGGAGCATTTGATGGGGGAGGGGAGGTTGATTTTGACCAGAGAAGAGATCTGATCTGATTCTTGTTTTTTTTTTTTTTTTTTTTTTTTTTTTTGTATTACGTGGGCTTCTCACTGCTGTGGCCTCTCCCGTTGCGGAGCACAGGCTCTGGACGCGCAGGCCCAGTAGCCATGGCTCACGGGCCTAGCCGCTCCGCGGCATGTGGGATCCTCCCAGACCGGGGCACGAACCCGCGTCCCCTGCATCGGCAGGCGGACTCTCAACCACTGCGCCACCAGGGAAGCCCCTGATTCTTGTTTTAACAGGATCCCTCTAGCAGCTGTTTTCAGAACAGGGTACAAGAGGCAAGGGCACCACTGTTCACCTGACTCTGGGTGAGCACCCTTCACACGAGTCACACAACATTTCATTTATTGTGGGAGATGCACCTCTCAAAGTCAACGTTAAAGCAAAAACAACCACCGACTTCTGTGTTATAGGTTAGGATATTTTGTGGAGGAGGGTGGAGGTCCATTTAGGACAGGCATCTGCTGACTTAGTGACCAATTCAGAGACACATTAGAAAAGTGTAATCACAGCCACAGTTGGGCAGTTTTGTTCCCACTTTACATTTGCTTTATCTCAATGCTTATAAGCCAGTGGGTGATTGACTGAGAGAAAGCCATGCCCCCAGATTGACAGGAAAAGGAGGGACCTCCGTGGCCCAGGAGTCCCAGACTGATCTAGACTCTGGAGATCAAATGCATAGACATATTCCTCTCTCCTTGGGCAGGTCTCTCCGCAGCTGCCCCAGCAAAGGATCCAAGCCCTCTCCCCTGCAGACAGAGTTCTAAGACCCTCATTTTCCCAGGGATGGCCCCATGCCCTGACTCTACTGCACCAGCCTCGTCCTGGGTAAGAGCCTGCAGGAGTAATAGTAATAGAAACAGGCGTAATACAAGTCTGCAATGAAATGTAATTACTGTACACCGGGCACTAATCCAGTGACTTCCTGTGCATGCTTTTTCTCAATGCTCATAATGACTGTGGGAAGTAGGGACAATGATTATCCCCCCACGTGCAGCTAAAGAAGAGGCTCAGAGGGGTAACCAGTCAGCTTGCACGGTGCACCCTGGGCGGAGCAGAACCCAGGTGTGCTTTGCCCCATTGCCTCTATTTCTCTCTCTCTCTCTCTCTCTGGCTGGTCTGCAAACCATCACCCCCTCACTCCAACCACTAATTCCCCAATATCCAATATCCTCTTTTCTGTACCTCAACGTTGTATTTAACATAAACAGAACCAGGTGATCTCAGTGGGCTCGCTGACATTGAAGAGCCTTGGGATACTTCTCTGAACCTGTCACCACATCTTGACCCGTCTCCTCACCTTTGACTCCGAAATTACAGGCTGCCTCTTACAACCAAGACTTCCTCAGATGGAAAGTTCATTACAAATTCCCTACAGCAGTCATGTTCCATGGCCACTAAAGGGGCTGCAGCAATTCCGAAATAAACCAAAATGCACACATGAAACTTATAACATACAAAACCCACAGGGAGAGCCCTCCGAAGGGGTCGTCTGCCTTTTGGGCCTTGAGCCACATGCCCTGCCGTTGTCCCCATCACGGCCAGGCTTGGACTCTCCCCACCAGCCGCATTAAACAGACACCACACAATTGCACACTTGGAATGAAATCTACCAGCCTGTCCCAGGAAAAGACATAGAGGGGCGCAGAGTGTCCCCGCACCTCACCTAGGATTACCAAAGAGCGCCCCCCACCACGTTCCTAATACAGATCAACAGAGAAGCTCCAGAAGCACAGAAACACTGACTTGAGTCCTGTAAGTTCCTTTTTATCCTTCCCGCCACATGTGTTGGGGAAACACAACCCAAGCACCGTGCTTCCTCTTTGTTCAGGTCTCATGGCCCTGGTCCCACTGCACTTCCTTCTCATCTTTGGTTGAAACTTGACCTCTTTTCCTGGAGTCAGTCACTGGGCTGTTCCTCCATCTCCCACTGAAAACCCATTTCCAAGCTTCAGTGGCAGCATTGGACACGCCTGGGCCTGACCTCCTCTCCACCCCGGGTCCTAAGATGCTCCATCACACTCCAAACTCCAAAATCCCCTTAATAAGAAACCCAGGACCCAGAGGGGCTCAGAGAGAGTTGTTCCTTGATGGTCACGAAGTCCAAGACGCCAGTCACTGGCCCAGAGAAGGTTTCTAAGCTCAGAGCAGCACTACATGGGCTCCAGTGATGCCCTTGGAGACAAACCAAGACAAAAGGGCTCTTTTGGGCCCTTGGTTTCCTCAAAGCCCCTGTGTACATTCCTTTCATGTCATTTAGTATTGCCACCAACACCTCAGCAGATAAAAATAAACAAATCAGGGGATCATCTTTCCCAAACAGTGAAATAAAACCAAATGAAACATGAAAGATTGTCGGGGGAAATGAGCCTGCCACTCCTGGCAGGTGAATCTCACCCAAGTAGTTCAGACTGGACAGTTTCCATGGGTCCTTCCTGAGATCATGTCGTTCTGAGCCTAGATCATCGGGATCAATAAAAACCTCAACTGAAAATCCAGTCCTTCCCAGAAGAAAAACTCTCAGGTTCTTGGCAGTCCTGGGGCAGGCCAGCAGGGTTGGCCATCCGTGTCTCAGCGAAGGACTATGTTCTTAAGTTTGTGAGTCCCATGGTCTTTGCAGCCCCAGCATTTAGCAGAGTGCCTGGCACATAGTAGATACTTAAGAAATGTTTGTAAAAGTACATCCCAGGACTCTCCTATGCTATTAACTGACATGTCTTTGGCTTGTGAGTAGGAAAAAGAAAGGGGAAAAAAAGACTTCTTGCAGATTTAGTCAGTAACATATTATTTGTTCCATCACGTCTATTCAAAAGCAGAGGTTAGGAGTTGTGTAGAAAGGAGATTGCATGGTAGGGCTGAGACCCCTATCCTTAGAAAGGCCTGCTTGCAAGGTTAGCCCTTGGCTGGCATCCGGAAACTTGAATGGTAAACATTTCCTTACAAAAAATGGTAAACATTTCCTTATAAAAAAATTAAGCTTTTCCCTAAAAGAGAAGAGTGACTCCTTGTGCCTAGATCGTTTGCACAAATTATATGATTTATGGGCTTCCCTGGTGGCGCAGTGGTTGGGAGTCTGCCTGCTGATGTGGCGGATGCGGGTTTGTGCCCCGGTCCAGGAAGATCCCACAAGCCGCAGAGCGGCTGGGCCCGTGAGCCATGGCTGATGAGCCTGCACGTCCAGAGCCTGTGCTCCGCAACGGGAGAGGCCACAACAGTGAGAGGCCCGCGTACCACAGTAAATAAATAAATAAATAAATAAATAAATAATATGATTTATGATGGACACCTACTTTCCTTCTAGGAGGCTGGAACTTTGGTACGTGCTAGGCAGAGGGTTCTCCCAATAAAAACCCCAATCTCTAACAAGCTTCACACATGTTGTCACAACTTGTTGCTGGAGGAATTAAGTGAATCCCGTGTGATTCCACTGGGAGATGACTTTTGGAAGTTTGCACCCTTTTTCCTCCAGACTCTGCCCCATGTGCCTTTTCCTCTGTTGACTTCTCTTTGTATACTTTTGCTGGACTAAACCACAGCTGTGAGTACAACTATATGCTGAATCCTGGGGGTCCTTCTAGCAAATCGGACCTGGAGATGATCTTGGAGACTCCCGACAGAAGTGTCATATTTAACATTCATTATACAAACAGGCTTAAAACAACCAAACCCCAGTTCAGCAAACATATTCTTTTCTTATCTTAATCAATATACATCATCACTTTTACCACCACCCATACAGAAATTTATATAATCCACATGAGTATCCAAAAGTTAATTTTTAAATTGGTAAATCTCAGAAGAGAAAATTACAGTGACAAATAGATTATAGTCATTTCCATATTTACCTGTCTTAATATTCTAATCAGTGGCCACACTATTTGTCCTGGCTGTCAAGTGCATTATTCTCAACCTTTGGATCACAGACATTGGGAAGTCTTGAATTCACAGAGGTACTAAATATTCTCTGTACATAGAAAAACTCTTACCTATGTGATAAATAATATATATCTCTTATAACTGTTATATTTTATATAGAAATACAACTATTTTTGAAATATATATGGGTGCTTGAGGTTAATAAAACATGAATTTATGTAAAAGTACAATTGCATTTGGAGTAGTGAAGGTGGCAATATACAATTCTACAAAATGAAATAAAACGATTTAAAAAATCTATAATAGCCCAGGAAAACAAAACAAGTGATGCTAGTCTTTCAGAAATGGTGAAGAAATTTAGAAAAATATAAATAAACAAGATGTGATCTGAAAAAAAAGTAAATCAGAGGAAAACTGCCAAAAAGAAAGACAATTTTGAAGGGAGAAGCTGTCCCATGGAACTCTAAACTCAGAGGTATAAGATGGAAGAAGAGACAGTGGACCCTGGTTATTCAGAGAAAGGTTATTTGGGCAGCAGCACTCAGGACAGCCAGACTGGTCAGTCCCTTCTCTCTCCCAAGAAATGAAGCCCTGTCCCACGTATTCAGTGAGGCCCCAGACAGTACTGACCATCAGGAAGGATGGGAACCTATATACCCAGAAAACACACCACCAGTCAATCCCTCCTCAGTGAGTACTTACCACCCCTCCTTCAAAGCACCACAGGCAGGCACGATGGGCTTGTGTTTTGGGGTATGGGATACATGAAAAGTTCATTAAGTATTTATGGAAAACCAACTCTATGAAAGAAAGAAATCAAACTCAACAAACTCAGAACATGCTTTCAAAGAGGAATAAAGGTATCTCTTTAAAATTGATTGAATAGCTTGAAAATGAAAATTTTGAGCATCAAAATAAGAAACGCAAAAATAACAAACTAAAATATTTTCTCCCTGGACATAGTACATAAACACCATAAAATATGAAAGCACAACCAAAACAGGAAAAAAAAGTAGACCTAATCCGTAAAATCAAAGCTGTCTTTAAAAATACCAGTAAAATATACAAATTTCCAGTGGCAATGAAGAAATAAGAGAAAAGGCGTAATAAACAACATTCAAAATGAGAAATTACACCTAATTACAGTTATGGAAAAGACTTTTAAAACTGTAAGAGAACACTAATCACTTTATTCAACAAATTAAAAAATCTAGATAAAATAGATACTTTCCTAGGAAAATTACCTAAATGTACTCAAGTAGAGATAGAAATTCTGAATGAACTAATTGTGGAAGAAATTGAAATAATAGTTAACAATTACCTTGCAAATAGGTACCACTCCATCAGGACGTGGGGGCCAGTTATACTAAAATCTTGAATGAACAGAAAATACCTAACTATACAAAATATTCCAAAGTATACAGAAATCACCCCTTTTTATTCCATAAAATTTAGCATAACCGTGATACCAAAACCAAGTAAGGGTAACACAAAAAAATATTCTGCAAGCCAATCTCACTTAAGTTCTTAAATGGGAAATTTTTAAAGAATTCATTAGCATATCAAATGCATCACTGTATTAAAAGAATAATATATTATCACCAAGAAGAACAATTCAATATTATGAAATCTATAATTGTAAATCACCACATTAATAAAGTAAATGACTAGAAACAAAAAATTATTTCAATTGAGGGTGGAAAAACATTTGATCAAATTCAACTTTCTTTGTTTTGAGATATAATTGACATACATGACATGTTTCAGGCATACAACATAATGATTGGTTATATGTATATATTACAAAATTATCCCCACAATAAATCTAGTTATTCATCACCACACATAGTTACAAAAAATTTTTTATTGTGGTGAGAAATTTTAAGATCTACTCTCTTAGCAATTTCAAATATACAATACAGTATTGTTAACTATAGCCACCATGCTGTACATTATATCCCCAGGACTTACTTATAACTGGAAGTTTGTACCTTTGGCCATCTTTACCCATTTAATTCATTCAACATTCTTAAAGCCCTTGTATTCTCAGAATAGAAGAAAACTTTCTTAATCTTACAAAGCCCATCTGTTAGTAACCTACAATAAACACCACAATTAATGATGAGAACATTTGAAATATTTCCTCCAAAAAAGAGATTAAAAATACAAAGATGACTGCTATCACCATAATTATACAGCCTTGTACTGGAAGTTCTAGGGAGTGTAACAAGACAAGAAAATTACATGGGAAGTGTAATCATTGGGAAAGAAGAGGGGGATTTGTCAGTGTTTGCAGATCATATAATCATCTCTCTGGAAAATCAAATGAGAAGGCACTAGAACTAATGTGAGAGCTCGTTAAGTTTGTTAACTATAAGATCAAAAATTTAAAATTAATAGCTTTAAAATACACTGAAATAGGGCTTCGCTGTTGGCGCAGTGGTTGAGAGTCCGCCTGCCAATGCAGGGGACACGGGTTCGTGCCCTGGTCCGGGAAGATCCCACATGGCACGGAGCGGCTGGGCCCGTGAGCCATGGCCACTGAGCCTGCGCGTCCGGAGCCTGTGCTCCGCAACGGGAGAGGCCACAACAGGGAGAGGCCCACCTACCGCAAAAAAAAAAAAAAAAAAAAACAGAAGTAAACAATTTAAAAAATGTAATGGGGCTTCCCTGGTGTCGCAGTGGTTGAGAATCTGCCTGCCAATGCAGGGGACACGGGTTCAAGCCCTGGTCTGGGAAGATCCCACATGCCGCAGAGCAACTAGGCCCGTGAGCCACAACTACTGGGCCTGCGCGTCTGGAGCCTGTGCTCCGCAACAAGAGAGGCCGCGATAGTGAGAGGCCCGCGTACGACCATGAAGAGTGGCCCCTGCTTGCCACAACTATAGAAAGCCCTCACACAGAAACGAAGACCCAACACAGCCCAAAGTAAATAAATAAATTAATTAATTTAAAAAAATGTAATGGACTACAGCAGGAGTTGGCATGTGAACCAAATCCACCCACTACCTGTTTTTGTAAATAAAGCTTTATTAAAACATAGCTATGCCTATTTGTTTACATATTGCCTGTGGCTGCTTTGACATCACAGAGGCAGAGTTGATTATTTGCAACAGAAATACAAAGCCTAAAATATTTACCGTCTAGCCCTTTACAGACAAAGATTGCCAAGCCATGGAATAGAGCATTCCATTCTCATTAATAGTGAAATCCATAAAATATTTAGAAATTAATTCATGAATGAATTGACAACTTATCTATTAAGAAAAGTATAAAGCTTTTCTAAGGCATAAGAGAGCTTTTAACATATATGTTATATTCCTGAATGGCAAGACTCAATACTGTAAACATGTCTATTCTCCTCCAGTGACTCTATAAATAGAGTAGTCTCATTCAAAATCCTACCAGGAATGTGTTAGAACTTGACAAACTGCTTCCAAAATGTAAGTGAAAGAGAAAATGTAGGATTTCCACTTCTGATAATAGCAAACCATGTTGATTCAAACCAACATCCCCCCACACACACACACCTCAAAGATAAACAAAAAAATCTGGACATAGTATTTAAAAGCAGGTTTCTAGATGCATCAAAGAGTAAACAAAATAGTGAGGAATTATCACACCAAGATCTGAAAGAAGACAGAAATACAAAGAGGTGAACCTGGAAATGGAGGCCACCTCAATTTCAAATCTAGACGAGGTGATTTATAAGCTAAGGAACACTTATGAAAGCTTGGTCAGGGACCCTAATGAACCACTCACACTGAAGTTTGAGATGCCAAAGAGTTACATTCTTAGGTGAACCTGAAGTAAATCAACCATCACACAGACTGCCTCTCAGTTTCAAATCACTAGATGTTCCAGAATATTTTAAGCCCTGAAATTGGATTAAGGTGATCCAAGATTGCTAGCACCTGGCAGAACCAAATGAAAAGGATCTGACAACATATAACGTGTCAGAGCAGATTTGAAAAAGAGCCAACCAGAAAATCTAGACTGAAAAAGATAATGTTTAAAATTCAGAACTCAAGACACAGCTGAAGTGAGAATTAATTAACTGAAATATATGTCAGAAGAAAATATTTAGAATGAAGCCCAGAAAGACAGAAAGATGGAAATTACAGAACAGAGGGTAAGAGACATAGATACAGTGATAATGACTAACATAGGTTTAACTGGAGTCCCAGAAGGAGAGTAGAGAATAGGTCAGAAGCCATAACGAATAAAAAGGCTTTAAAAATCTCAAAAATTAATGAAAGAAACCAATCCATGGATTTAAGACCCAATGACACTTTAGCAAAATAAATTAAAATAAATATACATTCATACACATCATAGTGAAACTACAGAAAACCAAAGACAGAGAAAATCTTAAATACAGCTAGGGGTGGGAGTGAAATCAGATTATGTCTAAGAAGGAACAGTTAAGACCTACAGCTGACTCCTCAACAGCAATAACAGAAGACAGAAGGATGGTATTTTCAGTGTACTGAGAGAAAAGAACTGCCAATCTAGAATTCTAAACCCAGTGAAAACACCTTTCAAGAACAAAGAAATAAAGACAATTTTAGAAAAGCAAAAATGAAGAGACTTCACCACTAAACAATTTGCACTAAAGAAAATACTAAAAGGAAAATGATTCCAGACGCAATATCAGAAGTAAAGAATGAAGAGGAAAAAAAGGTGAATATGTAGATAAATCAAAATGAATATCAAGGGCTTCCCTGGTGGTGCACTGGTTAGGAGCCCACCTGCCAATGCAGGGGAAATGGGTTCGAGCCCGAGTCCGGGAGGATCCCACATGCCGCGGAGCAACAAACCCATGTACCACAACTACTGAGTCAGCACTCTAGAGGCCACGAGCCACAGCTACTGAGCCCACATGCCACAACCACTGAAGCCTGCACACCTGGAGCCTGTGCTCTGCAACAAGAGAACACACTGCAATAAGAAGCCTGTGCACTGCAGCAAAGAGTAGCCCCCACTCGCCACAACTAGAGAAAGCCTGCACGCAGCAGCGAAGACCCAACACAGCCAAAAATAAAAAAATTAATTAATTAATTAATTTTAGAAAATGAATATCAATTATATAAAACACTAATAATATTGCCTTGTGAGATTTGAAATATGTATAGAATTAAAATACACAACAACAGCACATGAATGAAGAATAAATGGAATAAAGCTGTTCTGAGATCCTTACATTGTGCAGGAGGGAAATAAAAGTTCTGATCAACATTAGACTTTGATAAGCGAAGAAGCATGTTGTAATCTAAAGATCACTAATGAATAGTAGGAGAGTATATTATTTCCAACCAATGGAAGAATGGAGTTGGATTAATTTATGTATGAATATATCTAAGACAATTCTGAAAAATAAACATGATGGGAAATTTGTCTGAACAGAGATGAGAAAAACTATTAAAGTTATATTTGTTTAAATGATGTGGTGCAAGCATAGGAATAGTGCTAAGGACTAAATATTTGTGTTCCTCCCTCTCCCCTCACACCAAAGTTCATGTGTTGAAACCCTAATTCTCAGTGTGATGTCGTTTGGAGATGGGCCCTTTGGGAGGTAATTAGGTCATGCGTGTGGGGCCCTCATGATGGGATTAGTGCCATTTTAAGAAGAGACAGAGACAAAAGAGCTTGCTTCCTCTCTCTCTCTGCTCTCCCCCATGTGAGGACACAGCAAGAAGACAGCCAATCTGTGAACCAGGAAGAGGGTGCTCATTAGAACCCGACCATACTGGCATCCTGATCTCAAACTTCCCAGCCTCCAGATCTATGAGAAATAAATTTCTGTTCTTAATGCACCCAGTCTGCGGTCTTCTGTTCTAGCATCATGAACTGACTGAAACTGATCACAGGAATGGAAAAGAATCTACAAACACTCTTGTGTGTGTATATACATACATATATCTTGTGTCTATATGGCAATTTCATCTATAATGAAAATAATAATACAAGAAGTAGGAGATATTCAAAGTGTTCTACTGTAAATAATTTAATACATACATTTATAATTAGTTTTAAAATATTATTTGCAATAAGGACAGCATTTTGAATCCCTAGGACAGAAAGAACTATTCAAGAAATAGTTCAAAGAAAACTGTATATCTGTTTGAAAAAAAAATGTTAGACACATAATTTACACCATAAACATAAATTCCAGTCAGATTAAAAAGCTGAACATAAAAAAATAAAAGAAACTATAAAAGGGTTGGAATAAAACTGTGAAGTAATTCTTATAATCTAGGTGTTGGAAAGACTTTCCCAAAACAAGACACATAACCCTGAACCACACAATAAAAGATTAGCATATTTAATCTCATAAAATTTAGAACACTTTCCTGAAAAATGATACCTTATGTACAAAGTTAAATTACAAACAGCAAATGAGGAGACATTATATGTAACACATTTGACACACAAATAATTTATAGCTGGAATACATCAAGATCTTATACAAAGCAATTTTTTAAAAAGACACACAACACAGTAAAAATTGGACAAAGTATATGGAATAGGCAATTCACTGAAGAAAAATACAAATGTCAATAACCATATGAGAAAATACACAGCTTCCACTAGGAACCAGGGAAATGGAATTTAAAGCAATAATGAGAGATGATTTTGCACTCATTATATTGCCAAAAATTAAAAAGATTGATAGTAACAAATGTTAGCAAGAATATGGAGAAACGGGTGCTTTCAGATGCTTGCTGGAAGCAGTGTGAACCCTGAGGTCATTTGGAAGCCATCAGGCATCATCCACTAATGTTTAAATATTCATTCCCTTTACCCCAGCAATTTCACTTCTAGAAACCCAGCCTGAAGAAATACTGGCCTATGTGCAAAAAATACACGTACAACAATAGTTGCTGTAGCCTGGTTGGTAATAGCAAAACCGCAGGGGGTTGGGGAATTTGTAAATGTACATCAATAGGAGAGTGGCTAAATAAATTCTGAAACAACAGAATTCTCTGCAAATGTTAAAATCATGCAGTAGGCTTTTGTGTACTGATGCAGAAAGATGTTCAAGACATGTCATCAAGTAAAATCAAGTTGAAAATAATTTGCACAGTATGATACCACTTGTTTACACACACACACCCCTACATAAAGAGCAACAGGGATATTAGAACACACGTCAAGGTACTGACAATGTTTATCTGTAGGGAAGCGGGATGAGTAATGAGGCAAGAAAGGATGACTTTCACGTGTGGAAGAAATGTTTTGCCCAAAACTCAGACTGAAGTGAACTGTGTGTTCAGCATCTTTGAGGGTGAGATGGAGACCTTTTCTGTGAGGTTTGAGGGAAGGCAGGGCCATGGGTCTCTCAGAGCTGACACCCCTGGGTGAAGGGGCTCCTTGTCAGAGATGAAACCCTGTTGCTTGGGAACATCCAATTAATAGCCCCAGATCGATTTGTCGTCCTTTACTTCTCAGCTATAGGACTTGATATTTGTGATTAATGAATCATGTCTGATGATGGTTCCAAACATGCCACAAATCTAACCCACCACTGAGAGGAACATGATTTCTTAGGACCACGTGAAGTCAAACAGCAAGTGATGCCCAGCTAGTCGGCATGAGAGGAGGAAGAGGTCAGTGTCTGGCTCAGAAAGGTAAGTCTCTCCCCAGGGTATTTGGACCCAGCTCATTCCCTTTACCATCCACACTAGATTTTTCACTAACACGGGATAAACCTTGACTTGCGTCTGGAAATTTTAACTTACCGTGGTTTGCTCTGTACTGCTTAAACCTTATAAAAGTAAGAACGTATTAGCATAATACCTATGAAATATACAATTAGATAAATAAATGTCCCCAAAGTATAGCCTTTCATTAGATATCTTCTTAATCAACAGCTATTAAATAACTCTCTCATCTGGACGTTCAGAAAACATTTTGATGTCAAAAATAGGCTTTTGCAATTCAACAATGTACACTGGGCTAGTTCACGTATGTGTTTTTCACTACTCTTCTAGTGGATGAACCAGAGTACAGTGGAAAGGGGATGGTGTGGAAGTAAACAGATTTTCAGTTGTGGAGCATAAGTCCAAGAAAGGGAAGGACCATCCCCAAAACCTGACTCACCCTGAGATGCACATCCTTCCAATGCCCTGAGCACACAGACATGAGCCTTGGGGCGCCAGCCACCACCCTGATTCCAGGGGCCTGCAAATCACAGGTCTTCCTTGCAGAGTGGCCCCCAACACCCTTCCCTCTGCCGGGGCTGTGCTCTCCTGGCAAAACCCAAGCCTGCTTGAACCCAATTATTTCATTTCTGACTGCCAGCAGTGGGGCAGCGAAATGCTGCCAGAGAAAATCACATTAAATGAACTGATGAGTTACAATTTAGATTCACGCCGCTGACAAAATTCAAACAAGAGCAGAGACGGGGAGGTGAGCCCTGCAGAACGTGGTCCTCTACATTTTCTCCCCTTCAACCTCCTCCCGCCCCCATTTCAGCCCAGGAGGGCACCTCACTCTTCACGGAGGACAAAAAGGAAACCATCGACAGAAACTCCCTCCTCTTCTCGCCAAACCTGCCGCTGGGTCCCCACACTCAGACCCTCATCCCTGCCTCAGTGAAGAACGTCTCTGCTCCTCTCAGGGGCCAGTGTGTGTGCCCTGGACTGCATCCTCCTTCACCTTCTCCAGGAGTCTGCGCCTCTCTCGAATTTTACAATTAACTCAGGTCATTTCACGCCTCTGTTTAAAAGCTTCTGTGGCTCCCTTTGCACTTTAAAAGAACATCCAAAGTCCTGGCCATGGGTGGTCGGGTAGTGGGCTCTTGCCCCCCACCTCCAGGTCACCTTCAGCAGCAGGGGACAGGTCCAGCCCCTCTGCGAGGCTCCCTGCTTCTCAGCCTAAGGGGTCCTCCACCCCGGCTGCACCAGACACCACCCAGGAGCTGGAGAAGTTAACTCCCCTGAAGAAAGACCTCAACCAGTGAGAGAAGGAAGAAAGCAGGTGAATCCCCCCATCTCCACCTGGGACATCACCGTGCTCAGAGCATCCCCACCTGATGGAGTTTCAGGTGCATCCAGTAGTACCCCTTCATTAACACACAGGTTGTCAGCTTTCTTCCCTTCCCTGCCTCAATTTCCCCACCTCCTAACTGCCTCTCGAGGTCGTCTCCCATGTAAACCACCAGCACCTACGCCCTTGTCATAGGGCTGTGTTTTCTTGCAGGTTTTCTGTCTCTCCCAGCAGACCCTAGAGTAGGCTGGGGCCTTGTCTGTCCTGCTCATCACTGTGTTGTCAGCTCCCATGCATCCTCGAGGCTCAAATAATAGTGAAGACATGAAAGAATGAGCCGAGACTGCTGATCCACACACACCCCAGCACCCTGCATCTGGACACACATGCACACACACAGAGTAGCAAGCATCACCCACGTTCTGCAGAACCAGAAATCCATCCTTCTTCACCTAAGAAGTTACTAACACCAAGTCCCAGGACACCAATTCTTAGTTTTCATCTCAGTGTTAGCAGATTCCTTGAGGCCTCCTTCTCCAGGGCTATGTTCCCCACTAGGTAGACTCAAGCCTTCAAGAGCAAAAGAAAATAGTTACTTGTGTTTAATGCTAACACATGCCCCCAACCCCTGGTCCTCATCTCCTGAATTTTTGGTCTTTTAAAGTCTCTCCTACCATGAGATTTCAATCCCTTCCCCCAAAAGTCCGTGATGCTCTTTTTCTAAAATACTCAGCTCAACACTGTCCAGTGTTCTTGAACTGCCTCTATGTCCTGGACTCTGGGTGTGCTCTGCTTGTATTCTTCATGTCAATTTGGTTTTACTGCACAAAACTCAATCTCAGGCCAATTCCAGTACCACCCTTTCCTTCCCTAAAGAAGATTCCAGCCCTAGGTTATGCTCACAGCACCCAAACCATGCCTGATGCGCAGTATATGCTCAATAAATCTTAAATTAAAAAAAAACAATCCTTTGTAGTAAAACCCCTTTCGGTTGATTCATTGTTTTTAGCAGTTAAATTCCAACATGCCTAGGCATGGTTTGTTTCTTATTTATTCTGATTTGGACTTGCTGAAATTCATGAATCTGTATGTCTTTACACCAAATTTTGGGAAGTTTGGGCCATGATTTCTTCAAATAGTTTTTATCCCATTTTTCCCCTCTTCCACTTCCAGGATGCCAATTATTTGTGTGTTAGAGATTTTGATGTTGCCCGCATCCATCCCTGAAGGTCTGTTCTGTTTTTCCCAATCTTCTTTCTCTCCCTTCCTCAGACTGAGTCATTTCTATTCATCTGTCTTCAAGGTCACTCACTCTTCTATCCCTTCTACTGCACTGAGAAGCCCACCCAGTGAATTTTTTATTTTAGATATTTACTTCTTGGTTCTAGAATTTGCATTTGGTTCTTTTTTGTAGCTTCTATATATCTGCCAAGATTTCTCCTTTTTTATTCATTACAAGCATGTTTGCCATGACTGTAATAGTTGCTTTAATTTTTATTAAAGCAACTATTTTATTAAATTACCAAATTTATTTGGCAATCCCAAATAAAGGCATGGGTCCCATTTTCCTGGCTCTTCATATGTCAAATAATTTTGCATTGTATCTGAATTTTGCAGATTATGTTCTGAAGACTCCGTGTACTTCATATAACTCTGAAATGTGTGAAAAGTGTTAGTGTCTGTTTAACAGGCATCTAACTAGGTTAGACTCAAACCACAAACTGTCTAATGTGGAGTGGACAGATCAAATTTCATTTCAGTTGTTTTAGCCTTAGCTGCAAGCTACTCTGATCAGCCAGAGACTTGGAGCAGAATTTATTTACAGAATTGGGGCTCCCCTCTCTGATCTTCTCATTTCTAGAATTCTTCCCTCACTTTCTAGCAGCTGTCCTCTGACTCTGTCCTGTTCATCCAGTTGCATAAATGGTTTTCAGTCAGAATTTTCACTGCTTTATGCTGTATCATGGCTACAGTTTCCCTCAGATTAAAAGTCATGAAAATGGGAACTTCACCGCATGCCTGTCCCTTCCAAGTTTCAAAAACCAAACAAAATCTGCCTGCTTTTGTTTATTCCTCAGAGCCTTCAGGATTTTTATATTTTATCTGTACTTTATAATTATTATCCAAAGGAGGATCAGTCTGTTAGGCACTTACTCCATAACACTGGAAGAGAAACCCAAACATGATGTACACATTGACTTTAGAATAATATTTGACATATCAGTTTGTTTATACACACACATTTGTAGTGTAGATTCAGATGCCATAAAAACAAGATTTGGAGACTGGGAGGAGGGGAGCAAAAAATAAAGGTAGATGGGTAGAGGAAAGGTAGATGGGTAGAGGAAAGGTATATGGAGAAACTTCCAGCTGAGGAAAGCTTCAGCAATCGAAAGAAATTCTGGAATTTCCTTGCAGCCAAGGAAACAAGGAAAATTATATGGATTTCACATGCTTCTGAGGCTGGTAATGGGAAACCTACAAATTCACTGAGGAATTTGCTTTCCTGGTCTTGAACTCAATGGAGTGCCATGGCCTCTCTTGTTGTAGTGATACTCAACAAGAGTATCACATTTACTCTTTAATATTTAAACAGTTACTCCTGATATTTAAAGGTTAAATAATGCAGGTAAAGCATCTCCTATAGAGAGCCATGATGATGATATAATGATAATGATGATGATGGTGATGATGGTGCTGCTGATGATAATGACACTCTTGTTGGTGGTAAGATAACTTCTACATTTATCTTGTGTTTGTAAAGAAGGACCACTTTCACGTACTGACAGATTTTAACCCAATACATCAGTTAGTCAGAATGTCAAATGTCACTCTCTTAAGCTGGCTCTAGGGTGAAACTATCTCCCAGGAACCAGCAAACCCAGCATCCTGGAGGCAGAACGCTGTTTTCAGGTCCAGTTAACGGCCTCCTGACTCCTTAGACACTTCAACAGAGCAAGTGCTCGGGAAAGGACTGGGCAGCCGGCACTGGGAAGGGCCTCTGGGATCTTCCATTCAATCTGCACATAAGTGCCGGGTGCTTTGTTCTGAGGAATTAATCAGTGAAGCAATGATGTGAAGAAGGCACTTGGGGATGGAGGGAAGCATGGTGCATGTTAATCAGCCTTGCATGTGAAGCCAGGACAGGGCCTGGAAAACCCCACACAGCCCCTAAGTTCCCGAGCCCTCCACCTGCCCCGACCCAGGGGCCACCAGGGGGGGCTGGGAGCTCTCATCTGAGCCTCCAGTGGTGGGGGAGGGGGACACCTGCCCAGCTCCATCACGTCCTCCCCACTCATCCCCCTTGATGTGAGAGCCAGTGGCTGAGCTGCGGTTCTGTCTGGGGCTGTGCCTTAAGAAGGGTCACAGGCAAGGGTTAGTCTGTGAAGTCAGGGCTTAATCAGTGACCGCAGTCAGGATTGAGGCTGAGGTCACGGGCTGAGGTCCGTATGTGGTAAGGATTAGGGATAAGTATACGGCCAAGGTCAGGGCTCAGCCTGTGGCTCATTCTGTGACCAGAGAAAAGACTCAGTTATGTTCCTGGTTGGGGCTTAGCTGAGATCAGAGTCAGGGTACTGGGGACCCTGACTAGAACCCCAGGATCTCTGAAGTCCCCTTAGCCAAGGAGGATGTCAGCTCTGGGAGGAAGCTCTCAGAACCCACACATTAATTAAGTGTGCATTATAATAAGTACTGTCCCAAATAACTCCAGCCCTTGTTCTCCTTTATTGCTTAATCAATTTCTAAATGTGTCCGATCTTTATAGCAGAGAACCTGCGCTTTTTCTTCATCTGAACTTCTGGAAGGTGTAGGGAAACTTCAGGCCTTGCACCCAATTTCTGGATGTGGAAAGAGATGCCTGGGCACATCCTCTCATGCATCTTCGTTGGGTGCCAGCCCGCCCCTGCCTCAGGAACCTTGCTGTCTGCAGCATTCCTCTCCAAGGCCCTCTCCTGGGCCACCCTCGCCCTCCCCACGTGCGGGCCTGGAAGGGGTCCCCTTGTCCAACCTGGCGTGTTATACCCGCCCACAACTCTCCCAGAGACGGCTTCCTATAGAAATGTTGTTGTTTTTTCTCCAAATAATTGAAGGCATTTAGACATAATTGGGATACACAGGGGTTTCTCTCAAAATCTAGGCCACCCAAATGGGGAGCTGAGGGCACCCCTACCAGGCTCATGTTTAGCTTAGCCAACTGGAGTCTGGCTTTCTGCCCTCTGGTAGGTGATTTCCGTGGAAGAGGAAAGGAAACGCCATTAGTTCATTTGTTTATCATACATTTTATTTTATTTTTTTTTATTTTTTTTTAATTTTTTTTACGTGGGCCTCTCACTGTTGTGGCCTCTCCCATTGCGGAGCACAGGCTCCGGACGCACAGGCCCAGCGGCCATGGCTCACGGGCCCAGCCGCTCCGCGGCATGCGGGATCCTCCCAGACCGGGGCACGAACCCGCATCCCCTGCATCGGCAGGCGGACTCCCAACCACTGCGCCACCAGGGAAGCCCATATCATACATTTTAAAGTCAAGTTAATATACGCACATATGTTAAAAACACAAGCGACTCAGAAGGGCTTATGATGAGAAGCACCCACCTTATCCCCGACACCCATGGCACATTGTAGAGACTTGGGAAATACTTGCTGGTTAAGACTTTACCACTTCTGTCTTCATGGAACCCAGGGAGGGTGGAGAGGAGAGCTTTTCCTCTCTCACTTCACCCAATATCTACTCGTGAACCTGGGTGTTATTGCTGCGGTCAGCACGGACAGGACACAGCTTAATCAAATATGCTCCCACCTGGAAACGGTCTCTGTCTATAGGGTGAAGTTGGACATTAAATCAGGTGTTTATCATGCCAGGAAGAAGGAAAAAAACTGGCAAGATAAAAATCCAAGGGAGCCTTTTAGAAATCCAGGGAAAAGTCCAGCCAGGGTGCAGGGTGGGAGCTGGGGATGTTGGGGGATGGGGGATGCTGGTCACTTACATTTCAGCCAAACCTTGAAGGATAATAGAGGAAGAAATGAGTAAGCTCTTGCAGGTGGGAAGGTGCTGGATGTTGAGGGAATGAGTGATGGAGTCCAGACGAGGAAGAGCCAGAAACTCCATGGCCTTCTTCCTGCAGACTTCCCAGGCTTCCTGGGAAGCCATATTTCAAGTGACCTCGGTTTCTGCATCTGTAGGATGGGGAAAATAATAATACCAAGCAGACTTACACGAGGTGATACATGTAGGGCACTTAGCATGGTGTCCGGAAGACAATGAGCTCAGCAGGTCTTAGCTAATCATAACACCCCATCTTCCTCCCCACCCCATGCACCCCGCCCACCCCAGACATTCCCAAATGCACTTTCTTTTCCCTCCAAGGTTAGGGCATCCGATTGTCCCACCAAGATCCTCATCTGCGTTAAATGAGATGCTGGTGCCTGGGAGGAGAGAGCATCTGAGACCAGCCAGGGCCTGTTCTGGTGGGTTGTTTTGAGGGGTCCCTAGTGCATATCTGCTCAGGTCCCTCTACCTGCAGGCAACTGCCTCCCCAGTGACAATCAGTTTGGGGCTTCCAATCCCTGA
The DNA here is from genome assembly GCF_949752795.1 of Hyperoodon ampullatus. NCBI lineage: Eukaryota > Metazoa > Chordata > Mammalia > Artiodactyla > Ziphiidae > Hyperoodon > Hyperoodon ampullatus. The sequence goes on along the minus strand of NC_136932.1, from coordinate 40,434,908 downwards.
AGTGGTATCTGCACATACAGTATTTGCTGCAGCTTCGATGGAGGCTGGTTGGAAGGGTGATTTTTGCAGGGGTTTTGGCTCCATGGGTTTGCTGCCTTTGATCTGCATCTTTCTAGCAGAAATGTGAGATGGGCCTCAAACCAGAGCCACAGGTATGTGTCTCTGTGAGCCAGGCTGAGTCTGCCCTGCCCTGCCCCAGCATGGCATGGGGACAGAAAGAATGACTCCCAGGGCTTGCAATTCCCTAAAGGTGACCTAGACAGATCAGTGATGCGATGACCGACTCACGGCTTTAAGATCCTTCCCAGGAGCTTGTCTAGCATCTGTTAGCAAACCTCCAGGGACGGGCTTCTCCGCATCACTCCCAACACCTCATTCACCCATGAACAGCTCAGACTGAGATCAATCGCTTATGTTGAGCTGAAATCTATCCATCTTGGGAAGAGTTAAAGAGACAATCACTAGGCCCTCCTTGTTGAAGCCTCCCCCTCCCCCCACTCTGCCTAGAAGCATTAACTCCATTATCAAATGGTCAGCCCTGGGGACTGAACATTCAAAGGCTTAAAGCAAGGTAGGTTAATTAAAATCTTTGATCGAAGCCCCATAAACAGCATAAAACTTCTCTTAATTATCCTGGATGGTCTCACAAGCATTAAAGCCAAAGGCGAGACAATGAAGAGGCTGGGAGGTGTGTGGGAGGTGAGAAGCTGGGAGGAGAGTATCCCGAGAGGAACAGCTACCGGGATGGAAGCTGCCATGTTGCTGCTCCCATCAGCGCTCCATGCCTGGACATTAGAGGCAGAGAAACCTACCCTTGCTTGTCTAACAGTTACTCACCCAGCACTTCCTATGTCAGCTGCTCCCCCAGATGCTGGGAGCACAGGAGAAAGACCCAGAACCTGCCATTGAGGAGGGGCCAGAGTCTCATGAGGAGGCAGAGTGGACACTTGCAGTATGATGTGACAAGCACCACCGAGCAGAGCGGGCAGGATAGGGGCTGTGGAATCACAGAGCAGGAGCGCCCAACCCAGCCTGGGAAGATCAGGGAATGCTTTCCCAGATGGTGACCTTGAGTCAGGATAAGAAGGATGTGACAGGGGAAAGTCAAGGGCAAATTCTGGGCTGAGTGGAGAGACCTGGAAGTGAGAACAGGCTCAGGAGACAAGGTTACAACATGGGTTCCAATTGGACCATTGGTTATTGCCCAGAAGAGGGGTTTTCTGTCCAAGGGCCAGGGGCTCTGTGAGCGCTTCTCTGAGCGTGGGCCGTTGAGGGAGCATGCTACAGCAGGAAATCAGGGGAGGAAAGGGGTCACTAGACCCAAAAAGCAGGGACCAAGGGCCAGGAACATCTCAAGGCAGGTCCATCTCAGCATCCTGCAGCCCAGGCAGGAGCAGTGTGGCGGCCCCCTCTGGCAGCCACAGATCAAGGGGAAAACAAAGTTTTCCTGAATCACCAACATCCCGCCTCAAATGCTTTGCTGTTCTGAACATAGAAGATCACAGTGTCAAAAGATAAGTTGATATGTATTTAAATTTTTAAGAGTTTATTTGAGCAAAAATCAATTCAAACCTGACAGTTTCAAACTGAAAGTGGTTAGGAGTGTACCAACAACAGGAGCTAGAGGCAAGACTTTTTTGAAAAGACACAGAAGTCAAAGCAAGAAAATGACTTGGCTATAGTTGAAGTGGTTGTCTGATTTGGGAAAGCCTAGCCGGCTGTTTGTGATTGGTTGTCCTCAGGTTTTTATTTCCTAACCTTGAGGCACATACAGGCTTCAGTTCTGGTTTACTTATATATGCTGCCAAGGTATATATGCCAAGGTGGTTGCCAGACTGGGACCACCCCAGTCTGGTGGACTCATGTTTAATTAACGTACCAGCAGCCACCAAGGGAAGGTTCTGGTGAATGATACTCACTCTTCTACCAACCTGTTTGTGCTCCTGCTGTTTCCTCCACCTCAGATAGACTAGCCCCCTTCTTGGCAGGTCCTGCTCACCTTTCTAGGTCTGATTCAAATGCTCCCTCTTCCAGGAAGCCCTTCTGGCTGTTCCTCCATCTGAAATCTAGGGAGTGCTCTTTCTCCAGTACTCAGCTCCCCAGCTGTGCTGCAGTCTAGCCTTTACCAATATCCCTTGAGTCCTGTGAAGCAGGTTTATATCCCTACTTAGCTTCTGGATACCCTGTGGCCTTCTTCAAGTCACTCAATTCCCACTGAGCCTCTGATTCCTCATCTGTAAAATAGGGGAAGCAATCTGTCCAGAAACCCCTTGGGCATCTTGTTAGAATGCAGATTCAGATTCAGTGGGTCTGGGATTAGCCTGATATTCCGTATTTCTAACAGAGTCTCAGGTGATGCCATTGCTACTGGTTCAGGACCACCCTTCCAGTAGCAAGAAGTGATATATTCAGTTCCAGTGAGGATTACTGAGCGTTCTAAAGGGCCTGCCCACGTTAGGGGCTCAATAAGTTGGAAGCTTTTTTAGTTCTATTATTATCTCTATCACCTGTGCTTGGCATGCAGTCAGTGCTGGAAATAATGGTAGCGAGTATCATTACATGTTATCTCCCCGGCTACCTGGCCAGTGTCCTGAGGGCAGGGTATGTGCCTAATTGAAATGCCTTACACAGAGAAAGCAAAAGTACGCAGCTGGGAAGGAAAGAACACAGTCGTTTTTACCAAGCTTTGCGGGGTAGGGGGTGGTTCGCTCTTGTGAGACCCTTCTCTCCTGGGTTCCGAGCATATATGCAGAAAATCATGGCCAGGGAGGGTGTCATCCCAACCCCACGACTGCCTGCAACCTCATCCTGTGAGAGGAACACCAGCTGCCCCCAGAAGCTTCCCTCCTCTGAGGCTAATTTCCGACGGAAATGAGCTCTCAGCCTCAGAGCATCTGTAAGCAGAGGGAAACAGTTGGCTTCATAACCTTGGGGGAAAAAAAGCAAATAAAGGAGTCTCGAAAGATTTATCAGAGACCCCAGGAAGCTGTAAAACATATGTTGTAACATATTGGTCCTTGACAGGCTCTAGCAACAAGGAAACCCTTCCCTTCATGCACTGGCTGAGGCTGAGTTAATGAGAACCTGTTTCACCTCCTGCCTGGGGGGTAGAGTCGTCCTCTCCGGCCCCTGTGGGGATGCATCTATAGAGCCTCAGTCTCAGGCCTGTCAAACCAGCTGAGGAGGACTCCACACCCAGCTGAGGGGCTCTTCTGCCTCCAGCCCCCCAGATACAGGTGTGAGCCCCAGGTGTTGACAACCCTTCATGTCCTCAGTGGCAGAGCCCAGCTTTGTCACCCAGGTGCCTGGAGCCCTTCTCCCTTCAAGGAAGCGGTGAGGTCAAATCCATTGTCCCAGGGGTGGGGAGGACACTCACAGCCTGGAACAGCTATTCTCTGTCCTGATTACACCCTGGAGTCACCTGGGGGGCTTTAAAACTATACAGATGCCTGGGACACCCCTCCAGGTGGTCTGAATTCTAGGGTGCTGCCTAGGCATCAGGATTTTTAAAAGCTCTGGGGTGATCCTAATGAGTATATGAGCACTCAGGGGTGAGAACCACTGGCTTAGAAAAAAAAAGGTTATTGCTCAGATTTAACTTTCAAAAAGGAGATTTTAAAGACTTCCATGGAACAATAGAGCATTTTTAATTTGCAAGAGAAACAGCTTTCTTTTTAAATGCCACCAAAAAAAAAAAAAAAAGATCAAAGCCTGGAGTGCCAAGAAAACAGAGTTGGAAGGATGCTGAACAGGAGGTGAGAGGAGTTTTTCCACCCCAAAGGCAATTAAATTCTCTTAGGAGAAACGAGCGATTAGAAAGGAGATCAAGCAAGGGAGACAGAGGTGAATTTCCCTTGCCAACAGATAAGTTGGAGAGCAGAGGGTCTTCTCTATGTTTTCCACCTGAACCTTGGCAGCTACCTGGAGGAGTGGGGGAATGACATCAGTAGGATAGAAGTGGTGGCAGAAAGAGCCCTCCTTCTGAGTTGTCCTCCCATGTGGCCCAGAGACCTGTCCCCTGTCTGCGTCTAAAGACTATTATTGTACCCAAACCTCATGGGCTTCTGCAGCTCCTGCTTCAGCTTGGGGAGGGGTCTGGAGAGCGGGGGACACCAACAGTAGGTACAGAGGCTGCCTGAGAGTAGTAAAGGGACCGAGCACCCTTCCCACAAAGGGATGAGAGAGAAGACCAGAAGGCAAGATGCCTTCACCTAGAGGTGACTGAGCAGTGAGTTACTTTGAATCCAAAGCTGGTTTGTTTCTGCTGAGTGGAAATGGGGGCGCCCAGGAACAAGTGAAGCTTACTTATAAAAAATTAAGAAAGTTACATTTCTGCATACCTGAGTGTAACTGTAAACCTTAAACCCACTGTGAGGTCCATCCAGAAAGAAGAAATATACACTGCCAGTGAATAGGAGGAGATGCTGGGCCTCAGCAGTAATCCAAGAAACACAAATCAAAACACCAGTAATACACCATTTGGGTCCCTGGATGGGAGGTGTTTTAAAATCTGATACCTGTGTTGGCAAAGGCAAAGAAACCAGCCTCTGCTATATTGATGACGAAATGCATGTCCTCTTTCGTAGGGACACCTGGGTAATGAGAATTAACAGAATTACAATGAGTACACTTTTGGTGCAGCCATTCTAAAAATTTCACCTAAGGAAATAATCAAGGATTACAGAAAACTTTGGGAATGGACCTGTTTGTTAGAGTTTTTATTATTATGATCCTAAAAAATTAGTAAACAAAACTGAAATGTCCAATAATACAGAAATGGACCAAAATATACTGCATTATGAGATATTTGGTGAAGTATTATAAACCATTAAAATAATTTTAGAAATATGTTTAGTGACTTGGAAAGGTGTTCATAATATATTGGTAAGTGAGGAAACAAGTTAAAAATTCCTAATCATTGTATATATGCATAATATATTTATATATAATTGATATATGTGAAAAAATGGGAGGATCTACCTCTACAATATTAACATTGGTCCTCCTGGAGTAAAGGCATTATTATTCTGATTATATTTTCTTCTTTTTTTTCTTAACTTTATTTTCTAGTTTTTCTACAGTAAACATGTATTATTTGTGACTTTAAAAAGAAACTTCCCATGAAAGGTGGTGGATGAAACACATACATTTGTTCTGTTCTATCTCAAACCCCACTAAAAGAGCAATAAAATTATTTTCTTTTAAGGGATAAGCCCATAAGGTTTTTTGGTTTTATTTTTTTAAGTGAAAGGATGCAGTTGCAACAAAATGTTGGAAGCTGGAAAGAAGTTGGAGGAGTCATAACTAAGAAATCTGAATTCTCAATTAGGAGCAAGGAAAGCTAACAGGTAACCTGGTTTGCATCTCAGACCACCCACCACTACTACCCTGTGCCCCTGGAAATGAGGGTTAAAATGTGACTAAAACAATGCCATTGGTTGAAAGTCTATTGAAGTAGTAATAGCTAGATCCCAAGACACTTTCTTCACTCCCACTGAAGGACTGAAGGCTTAGCCTCTGGTAGGTCTATTCTCTGGGGAAACAAAAAGCATAGGGACTGGAGAACACCAAGAACAATTGAGAGCAGAGGCGGTTAGTAAAAGTTCACATGTTTGATGTTGCCCCACTGCCAGCCTCTTCCCTCCCTCAGCTCCCAGAAAGTCAAGCAGGACAGGGGAAGACCTTCTCTAGGTCATCTGACAATCCCAAAAGGAAAAACCTAAAGATGCTAACATTGGGGGGGGGGTCCCCAAAGACCACTATAGTAAAGCCTATAATCTACCAGCTCCCCCACAAGCATAGCTTCTAGTCAGATTTTAAATGCACACCACAGCCAAGGCCCCCAGATATTTGAAGAAAATTTTGATGTGAAAGACAGAAACTTAAACAAACATGGGGGCAAAAGCAACTTGGAGGAAGCAGAGACCATGCAAGGAGAGGAGGGGGGGAAGCTATCAATCATAGCAGGGAGGAGAAGATTGTCATCAAAAAAGGAATGAAACAAAAAAAAAATAACAAATAGCTCTTGAAAGCTAAAATTATGCAGAAATGAAAATAGAAAGGCAGAAAATAAAGTTGAGTGAAATCTTCCAGAAAATAAAACAAAAGACAAAGATGTGAGGAAAATAGGAGAAAAAAATATAAGATCTTGGAGGATTAGTCCAAAAGGTCCAACACGCACACAATAGGAGTTTCAGGGAATTCCCTGGTCATCCAGTGGTTAGGACTCTGAACTTTTACTGCGGAGGACTCTGGTTCAATCCCTGGTCAGGGAACTAAGATCCCACAAACCACGTGGCCAAAAAAAAAAAAAAAAAAAAAGGTAGGAGTTTCAGAAGGGGGATGGGAGAGAGAACATCATGAAAGGAAAAATTGAATAAAAATTTTCAAAACTGCAGGCTTCAAGTTGAAAGGGGTCATCAGGTGCCCAACAATGTGGATAAAATAAGCCCATATGAAGGCACATGCTCCCAAAGCATCAGAGCACTGGGAACAAGAGGAAGTTTCCACAAGCTTCCAGATTTCATATGAAGGATCAAGAAGTAGAATGGCTTAAAACTTAACAGCAGGGCTTCCCTGGTGGCGCAGTGGTTGAGAGTCCGCCTGCCGATGCAGGGGACATGGGTTCATGCCCTGGTCCGGGAGGATCCCGCATGCCACGGAGCGGCTGGGCCCGTGAGCCATGGCCGCTGAGCCTGCGTGTCCAGAGCCTGTGCCCCGCAACGGTAGAGGCCACAACAGTGAGAGGCCTGCGTACCGCAAAAAAACAAACAAACAAACAAACAAAAAACTTAACAGCAACACTGGAAAACTAGACAACAAGTAAGCGATGCCTTTAATATTCTGAAGGAAATGATTTCCAACTTGTAAGTCTTTACCCAGCCAAGCTATCAATTATGTGTAAAGATTAAATAAAAGTACTTTCAGACATGTAAGATGTCAAAAAAAATCTACCACCCAGGTGTATTTCTCATGATGACACTGGAGATGTGTTTCAGCAAATAAGGGGAGTAAACAGAGAAAGAGAAACACGGAACAGAGGAAACAGGAGCTCCAACAGGGGAGATTCCCTGGAGAGGGAATCTCCAGGATGCTGGGACAGGAGGTCCCAGATAACAACCAAGCAGCAGGCTGAGAGGACGCACAGCTCAGACCAGAACTGGTCAAAGAAATGAAAAGTACAGAATTCCCGGTATGTCTGAACACCTTAAGAAGAGATTTAGACAATTGGCAGGGAGTTTGGTGTTGGGTTGGTGATAAGTCCATAGAAAATCAATGAAATTTAAAAAACCAAGACAATGATGAACTGCATGGAAGATTGGGCAAGAAAGGAAAAGTAAGCCTAAGAGATTATATGATCCTGCTGTCAGGGGACTTACAGAGGCATCATAATGTGAACACTGCTGGGTGATCTCACCAAAACCATTACCACCTCCTGGGAGGAGAGGGAATGTGGTGGCCAGGGGGACGTGACAGAGGAAAATCATTGTCATCTACAGAAGGAAACCAGTAGATAGTGCCTAAAACTGAAAAATCAAAAAGTTGCTACAAGCTCCATATTTAAAAGATAAAAGATAAATACCAAAATAACGGACTGAAAAGTTGAAAATTTTTGCCTCTGGGGATAGAAAAAAGGGAGAGGGACTCTTTCTAGTAAAAAGCTTCATAGACATATTAAGCTCTTTAAATTAGGTATAACTTTGGACTTCCCTGGTGGTTCAGTGGTTAAGAATCCATCTGCCAATGCAGGGGACACGGGTTCGAGCCCTGGTCCGGGAAGATCCCACATGCCGTGGAGCAACTAAGCCCGTGTGCCACAACTACAGAACCTGCGCTCTAGAGCCCGCGAGCCACATCTACTGAGCCTGCGTGCCACAACTACTGAAGCCCGTGTGCCTAGAGCCCGTGCTCTGCAACAAGAGAAGCCACCGCAATGAGAAGCCTGCGCACTGCAATGAAGAGTAGCCCCCGCGTGCTGCAACTAGAGAAAGCCTGCACGCAGCGACATAGACCCAAAGCAGCCAAAAATTAATTAATTAATTAATTAATTTTAAAAAAATTAGGTATAACTTTGATAAAAATAAAAACAAATTGTACATTTTTATATTGGGCATTTGAACAGAAGGATTTTTGAAGTCTCTTTCAGCTATAACCGTCCGTAACTAGAAGTAACTTTTTTAGGAATCCCAATAAGCAGCTTTCTTGAACTTGAGGGCTTTCAGGGTCACTTGTCGATTGTGAAATGACCCCCTTAAGTCAGCAAATAGATCAGATTCTCATTTCTCTGTGTGCTTGGTTTTTGGGTTCATCTTGGCATGGCTGCCCTGAGCCATGTGATTCGGTGGTAAAGCATAGGACGGATGAGATTTGGAGGCAGGTCAGCTTTCCGCAGACTCACCCCAACTCCTACCCCAGATGGACCCCTGAACCTGGCCGGTCAAGGGCAGCTCCTGCCCCCACTGGGGGCTCTCCTAGCCCCACCCTCCCCAGCACTCCCTCTGCAACCTCACAGAGCTGCCGAGTACACTCCCTGCAACAGCACAGATCCAGCTCAATCAGGCACCAGCCTTGTCTTCACCACCTGTTCACCACTGGCAAGGCATCTGTACCCACTTCACATCCACAGTGTGTGCTGGGGGCCGTGGCCTTGGGCTGACTCACTGCCGGGAAAACGTGGCCGCTTCCAGCCAGCGAACGGATGACACCAGGAGCCACCAGCTTGGCCACCCAGTGAACACAGCAGCCAAGCTTTTCTCCACCCTTGAGTTAGCATTTATTACTCTTAAAATAAGGCAGTGCTGTGCAGCATTAATTCAGGACAAGGAGCTGCCAATTCCAGGCCCTTTTGAAGGCTTGTTTTCACAATGAATTAATGGGTCTTAATTTAACAGGGCATCGACAAACTGGGCTGCTGGAAGAATTCCAAGAAGCTGCTTTCTGCCCCGGTCCTGACCCTCTGCAGCCACTACACCGACTGACCGACTGACCACAGCATCACAATGCAAAACAGTAACAGAGGTAGTGAATATTCACCCAGTGCTTCCTATGTGTCCAAGTGTGGTGCTAAGTGCTTTATATGCATATAAATTTAATTTATCATTAAATTTATAAATTTAATAAATTAATTTTATGCACTTAATTTTCACAAAAAGTCTTTGAAGTAGACACAATTACTATCTTCACTTTACAGAAGAGAAAATAAGTTTACCAAGGCAAATTTGCTTAAGATCACATGGGTAGGAAGTGAGAGTGCCAAAGTGTGAACCCATGTATTGGTAGAAGTCCCCAGAAAAGTCCTCTTTGGGGGATACGTGTGCCCTAAATACAGCATTTTGTAACCAGGTACTTTCCTTTTGCTTGAAGACCGTCCTCCAAGTTAGATGAAACTTACTGGCCTTAAATATGAAGCAGGCTGATAAAATAAAGAATGAAATTTTGCCCTTTGCAGCAACATGGATGGAGTTGGAGGGCATTATGCTAAGTGAAATAAGTCAGAAGGACATGCTGTACAACACAGGGAATATAGCCAATATTTTATAACTACAAATGGAGTATAACCCTTAAAAATTGTGAAGCATTATATTCTACACCTGTAACTTATATAATACTGTACCTCAACTATACTTCAATTAAAAAGTAAAAATAAAAAAATTTAAAATAAAAACCATAAAACAGGTTGATGCAACTTGATTATAATGCAGCTATTTGAAGTTAGGAGCAAATGCTCTGCTTGCCATGTAGAAGAAGTACAATTGAAAAGGATTGCTAGGCCACTTGTTCCTCAACAGCCACTAGGTGCCTGGCTGTTTTCAGGAAGCGTTAGAATGAGACCCGAGATCAGCTTTCTGGGATAGCTTTGCTGGCGCCATGACCTTGCCAAGACCCTCAGCTGGGTTGCTGTCCCACCTGGCTAGAGAGGTAGCCCCACTTGCTCAGCAGGCTGCAGGTGTCTCCCCTCCCATGCCCTTCCCAGGTATCGGTGGGCCTGCCAGGATGGGTGAGTCGCTGAGAACCCAGGAACCAGTCAGCTACTTCCACACCATGGTACAGCAGGAATTCCGCCATAGCTGGACCTTCTCTCTCTGGGCTTCCATTGGGTCCACCCAGCGAATGGGGCACAGATCTCTGCTCCCAGATCCCACGGACCTCTCAGGTCGTGCTGCCTCCTCAGGGCTATTCCAGGAGGGCCGGGGGTGCTCCACCTGGGACGCGCGTACAACTATACTCTCAGCCTTTTCCCCCACCATTTTGGTTTTTTTTTTTTCCTTCTCTCAGCATTTGGAATTCTTTCAGTTCCAGAGACCAGATGGCAGCTACTTCTCTCAACCTCCTAGACTTAAACATTTTTGTCTAAATGTCCAAAAGACCTTTCTATAACATAACCTCCAGGAAGAAATTCACAACTGTTTCCTTTCCGCCATACCATGCCCCTTCTCTGAAGTAAGGAACATAGAATGATGGGGCTGCTTAGAATTGGAGGGAAGGTTATACTAAAGGAGGTAAAGAAAGGTCTGTAACGTTTTACAACTACTTTCCTGCCATGCTAAGTTCTTCCTCTGTTAATTAATTGATTTACTCATGCAGTTGCATGCTATAGCAGCTCCCACTGGCTCTAAGAGCTAATTGTTCCATTTTCAGGGAATCCACAAGCTGACTGTTAATACATTCATAACTTGAAATCAGTCACTGTAAACGTATTTACATCACAAAAAGCGGCCAACACTGCAAATGGGGGCACACCTCTCCCCTCCACAGAGCCGGTTATTAAACATTTACTAGCACACCACTGCTTACATCCACCTCCTTCCACCAAGTCTTTAAGGTGGATTTTACAAAGTTTAGAGTATCAAGGATGTTGATCACCGCCAGTCCCACTTACTTCTACTTCTTTTTTTTTTTTTTTCTTTTTTTTTTTTGCGGTACGCGGGCCTCTCACTGTTGTGGCCTCTCCCGTTGCGGAGCACAGGCTCCGGACGCGCAGGCTCAGCGGCCATGGCTCACGGGCCCAGCCGCTCCGCGGCATGTGGGATCTTCCCGGACCGGGGCACAAACCCGTGTCCCCTGCATCGGCAGGCGGACTCTCAACCACTGCACCACCAGGGAAGCCCTACTTCTACTTCTAATGGAACTTTTTCTACCCACAGTTTCTGCTGAATAAGTAGTTGTGTTTTATAGCTCATGTGCCCCTGACCCTGACCCATTCTTCCCCACATACAGCCACGGCTAACTGCCCTGGGCTGGGCACTTGACATGATGCCAATCTATTCACTGGCCAGAAAACCGCATCTTGGAGATGTTGACTCAAAATGATGAGCCTAGAGAGGGTTCAGTGGATGTGCCACTGGAGACATGCAAATTGCCTTGATTTCTAGACGGAACGGCCGTAGTTGTGGCTTATTCTGCTCCTGTGGTCTCAGGTTGCCCTTGCCTCCACCACTGGGACGGATGAGGGACTTGCCTAAATCCCTCAGGGGTGCACCGCGATGCACCCCCCCCTCATGCCTGCTCCACAGGCCTCTTGCCTCCCAACTTAGGGCTTCCTCATTGCTGCTGAGACAAGAGACACCACCAGACCCAACTGGATTTCCCAGAAATGTCAGGAATTAACACCCTTGGGGTGGGCGAATTTTAACCAAAGGACTATGGGAGCCAACAGATCAACCTGTCCCTTCCTCCCCTTCGCATCTAGCCTAGATCAATGTTTCTCAACCTCAGCACTGTGGACACTTTGGGCTGGATGATTCTTTGCTTGGGGGGCAGGGGTCCTGGGCATTGTAGGACGTTTAGCGTCATCTCTGGCCTCCACCCACTAGAGGTAACAGCACTCCCCTTAGTCATGACAATCAAGAATATCTGCAGGGCTTCCCTGGTGGCGCAGTGGTTGAGAGTCTGCCTGCCGATGCAGGGGACACAGCTTCCTGCCCCGGTCCGGGAAGATCCCACATGCCGCGGAGCGGCTGGGCCCATGAGCCATGGACGCTGAGCCTGCGAATCCGGAGCCTGTGCTCTGCAACGGGAGAGGCCACAACAGTGAGAGGCCTATGTACCGCAAAAAAAAAAAAAAAAAAAAAAAAAGAATATCTGCAGACACTGTCAAATGTTCCCTGGGGGACAAAATCATCCCCGGAGAGAACCACTGTCTAGACAGACTCTTTGGAGATGCTGTAGTTTCACATGGCCTCTCTGAGATGACGCACAGTACCAAGGAATCAGCTTGTTGGAAGCTGTGGCAGCTTAGCCACTCTCCTCCAGGTGCCCTCCCTCAACTACTACTCACGCCCTCTCCCTCACTCCTGCTTCCTGAGGTTGTATTTTCCAATGAAACATAAGTTTTCGTCTCAGGCTCAGTTTTCTCGAGAACCTGTCTGCTCCTAAGCAAACCTTTTCTTTCAATCTAGCTCTTGTTTTTCTCATCTGTATAGAAAGAGATTTGATGCCATGCTTTGAAATATTTAAAAAACACGACATTCACATGATGGATGTCAGAATTAGGAGCCCAAGTCATACCAGCAGGAAAGTCCCTGAAGGACAAAGTAAAGACCTACATCTGAGTCCAGAAATCTGGCTGTGTTAGCACAGGATGCAAGAATGTGACTCTGCATCAACAGGCACAGAAAAGAACTCGGGAAAAAAACAAGTTAAGTTCTATTTCATTGAATTAGAAGTGTGAGATGGCTACCAAGAAATAAATGCCATCTGAGTCACATCAATAGAAACATGGAGTCCAGAATATGGGAGGTGGCCATGTCACTCTCCTTTATACCACTCCAGACTCACCTGAAGTACTGAGCCTCCGACACTCTCAGAGGGACATGAGCAAACTGGACTTGACCAAATGAAAGTGGCTTAAGGTAATATCAAGGACCAGAATCCACTGTGTTGGAGGAACATTTGGAAGAGCTGGCAGTGCTCCTCCTGGAGAAGAGAAGACAGAGGGGAACAGGAGACCAGCTTCAAGGATCTGAAGGGCTGTCATGGGTCAGAACGAACAGCCTTCAGCTGTGGGGTCTCATTATCCAGACCTAGTTCAGGAATCCAAATCGGTGGAATCCACTGAGAGATGGATCACAACTAAACCCGAGTCTGTGTTTCCCGTACTCATGGCTTAAGCTGCCTTAAAAGGAAGGGGGCTGGATGGATTCTGCAGGGCCTGGACGGAAGCAATGCTCATAATCATAACAGCTCCCACTCTTCCAGTGCTTTCTGCACACGGATATGAAATAAGCACTCTACGTATGTTTCATCTTTACAGCAACCCAAGGGGCTAGGTCCCATTTACAGTGAAGGAAACTGAGGTTTGGAGAGATTAAGCAACTAGATGGCAGAAGAGCTGGGAATCAAGACCCTATCCTCTGACCCCAAATTATGTGCTTAAATGCTACTGAACTAGGCAGAGGTACCACAGAAAAAGACAGAAGCATCAGCTGAGAGAATCATAATGGTGATAGCCAGCACCTGCATGGCACATAGGACGGGATGGGCCCAATTTTTTTTTAATTGATGTATAGTTGATTTACAATACTGTGTTTTTTCAGGTGTACAGGAAGGTGATTTGGTTTTATATATACATATATATGTATATATATTCTTTTTCAGATTCTGAGTATTTTACATATATCACAACACTCATTTCACCAACTCTTGGAGACAGTGACTATTATTCCCATCTACAGGAGGGGAAACAGAGCATGGAGAACTTAAGCAATTTGTCCAAGGTCACTGGTTAGTAAGCGGTGGAGCTGGAATTCTCCTAACTGCTACACTTCCCCTCACCCCGACCTGAACTAGGACTCAAGGGTCTCTATCTAAGTGGCCTTCTAGATTCCAGCATCTGTGACTCCCTTCTTAGAAGTCTCAGGTACAGACACACCTTTCCCAATGGCTCACTACACACTCTTGTCAAAGTCACAAACGGGCAGGGGGTGCCCTTGGCCCCTGCAGTAGCTGAGTTTTGTCCCTTCCCAGCTCCAATCCCATCTGACAGCCACACCGCTCTTCAGGGGTGGTGGATACTGCCCACAGAGACCGACGCCAGCCACCCTAGCCAGCCCTTCCCAGAGCCCCAGCCTCTCTGCCACTTCACTCCAGTCTCCGACAAGCGTGGCTATTTTGGGTGAGAAATGGGGCAGGCAGAAAAAATTTCATTTAAGCAATTAAAGAATAACTGCATTTTTCAAGATTAACGTCATGTTCACAGATTGAATGCAAAAAGCTGTTAGCCGAGCATTTCCATTTCTGTACCTGACATGAGGAATGGGAATATTTGTTCTGCCCGGGAGGATTACACCTTCCATTAATCTCCATTTTATTGAAAGTTTAAATAACAGAGCGACACAATGTGATCAATTAGCAGCGTAATTCCAAGGAGATGTCATAGTAAAATTAAATCTCGAGCACATCCGCTGCAAAGATGCCTGCAAGTTCTCTCCAGCCTCCCTTCGCCATTGCAGTGTGTATATTTTAATTGAAAGTTTATTCTGCTGTGTGCCTTGTCTACTAAATTTTAATTTAACACTGTAATGAGAAGGGTGTTTCTGAGGAGCTCTTCACAGACAAGTTGAGGAGGTTACACAAATTAAGAGAACGAGTGAGTTTGAAGCACTTTCCAGGCAGCTGTGGGAAGAGAGGAGTCCCCCATGATTCTTTGGAGAGGATCCCAGGAACCACAGAACAAGCCCAGGGGACATTTAGCATCTGTGACAGCTGGGCCAAAAGATGACCCCACCATAAAGGAAGAGATTTCAGGCAAAACAAGGACTGTGTCTCCTGCCTTCCGGAACCCTTCTAGCACCCCCTCTAGGCAAAACCCAATAGGAAAGCAACAGGCCAAGTGAGAATGTGGTCTCAGCCCCAGCTTTGCAAAGGAGAGTAGAGAAGGGCAGGTCTGGAGGGGAGAGGCAGTCACTTTGTAACCTATATAATACTTTGGGGAACATGACTTTGCCCCTCTGACCCTTAGCTTCCCCTGTAAAATAGGAATAATTATACCCAGTCCTCAGGGTTGTGGTGAGAATCCAGCGAGTTGGACTGAGTGGGGGGTTTAAAGCATAAGATTCAAAGGTGGGAAGGATTGTTCTTTTTCCACTGCTTCTCAGAAAGATCACAAGGGAGCTTCTCTTTCTGGAAGGCTGACCTCAGACGAAAAGCAAAATGTCAGGTAGCTGAGGTTGCAGAAAGGCCTTGACTCGATTGGGAAGTAGTCTGAGGCCCAGACTGAGGAAGCAGGAAGATGGGGGGACAGAGCCTGCATTGTCCCCAACAGCGGGACAAGAGCAGAGTGGACACCAGCCAGTTCTGTTCCAGTAAAGTCAGAAGTCAGTTAATCACAAGGGTCACTTCACGGGAGCCTTGAACTTCAACTCCACCAGACTATATTTAACTTGTCATCATAGCCTAGGAGCCTTGCAGTGCCTAGCCCCGGGCATGCCCTCAATAAATGAGGCTTGGAAGGGGAAGGGGAGAACCGAAGGCATTAGGTGCACTAGTGACGACTGCTGTTAAAAGATGGTATGGCAGCCCAGCTCTATGAGACCCCCATACAGGACCAGAAGTGAGCACATTTTTGGAAGCCGCTAATGTGGAATCCAGGAGTTTCCAGAAAACGTTTTTTCAAAAATGATAATATTCAGGATTTAAAGAGTTAAATGTCAAAGAGGAGGAAAGAGATGTTGTCTCTCTGACTGCATTCTTCCCACTCCCCTTCCTGCTCACTCCATTCCAGCCACACTGCCTTCCTCCCTTCCTTAAACACACCAAGGAGGCTCCCACTCAGGCCCTTTGTCTTCACTGTTCCTTTTACCCAAAATGTTTTCTCAAGTATTCCCAGGGCTTGCTTCATGATTCCTACTCAAATGTTACTCCCTCCAATGAGACTTCTCCGACCACTGCATCTAAAATAGCAACAATTCCTATCACTCTTGCTTCACTTTTCTCCATTGCACCTATTATCTGCCATTATTTTAAATATCTATTCATTTTTTTGGTCTGTGCCTCCAGAATATAAATTCCCTGAGGGTATATGTCTTTATTGTTCTCTACTATATCCCCAGCGCCTAGGATAATATGATATAATAGTCTCTCAAAAATTATGTATTGAATTATTAGAGGAAAAAAAGAATGAGTTGTGACTCAAAGACAGTACTTTGAAGGTAATTCCCACACCTGCTAATGGATTTGGTGTAAGTTGTGCTATGAAGGCATTTCTCGCTCTTTGTCCTGCTTCTGGAATCCTGTCCATCTGCCCCAGCTTGAGTCTACAAGGCTACTTGCAGACTCAAACCTGAGGATGCAGAATCTTCCTGTCCTCTCTTCCTCTCTTTACAAATTCCTTTCTACTCTCTTTTGAGAAAGATTCCTCTCATTCTCTCGCATACATGGTTTACCTAAGTCCCTAGTCCAAGGCAGCTTTGCAGAGCCTAGAGGCGCTTCGGTAATGTCAACAAAGAAGCAGAAGAAAAAACACATGAGATTCACTCCAAAAATTTGGGATCTAGGAGCCCTGGATAGACACAGGGCTCCACAGGGTCCCCTCTGCCATGGAGCCAGGGCCGTGGAAGCTTTCTCCACTAAGCTGGGTTCTAAGTCCAGCACTGCTGCCAGGCCCCTTCCATCCAGGGTGGTTACTCCCCTCATGCTGACACACAGCCCAAATGAGACTCTTTCTCAAAAACATCCAAGGAAACGCAGCCTAGAATCAGAAGATGCTGTTATTGTTCCCTTGTGGTAACTGGGTTGGCAGCAAACCCAACACAGCAGCCTTAGACACAGACATTCAGCAAATATGCACAGAACTGAACTGAGATCTGTAGAAACCCCAGGGCTGAGACCTCCATTCTGTCATGCACCCCGTTCCCAACTTGAACCCTAACTTCTCTCTCCTCCTCTGCAGTGGGGCACCCTCCTGGGTCATGGGAGTCCCGTGGGTGCTCACGTCGAGGGGCCGCCTATGGAAGATGAGCCTCGCTGGCCATTCCATGAATTCACAGCTTTGCCTGGCAGCTAACAAGCTCTGTGGCCAGGAAGTGCAGCAGAGTGAAGGCCCAATTACAGCAGAGGAGAGCCTCATACAAAAGGCTTAAATGCGCTAACAAGGCATTTCGGAAGGCCAGGGAGCCCCTAATGGCCTGCCTGCTGTCAGAGAGGCAGGAAAAGGCTGGGAGTGAACAGGCCTCTCTGTGCTGCTGCCTGATGATGTTTGTCATGAATCTCTCTTGTTCAGAGTCAGTCTGGTTGCCAAAAAAAAGGCAGGGGGAGGTGGGGCAGTGGGCATCAGTATCAGGCAAGGAGACAAGCACAGCCGTCAAGGAATGTCTATAAAGCACAACTCTGGACCCTTCCCTTCCCCAAATACCTCTAGTGGGCCCCCATTGCCTGCAGAATAAAATACCAACTCCTCCCATCTGATGATCAGAAAAGTTCACTTCCCAATTGTTGGATTTCTCCAAGGACAGTTTGTGGGTCGTGGGCACCAGAACTGCCCAGGCACTTGCTTAAAAGGCAGATGTGTACACCCCCTCCCAGGTTTCTGGATTCGACTCTTGGGGTGGAGTAGGGGCTGGATTCTGATGTTTAACCAGCTTCCCTGGGTGATTCTCAACACAGTCATTCATTCATTCATTCATTCATTCGCTAAGTATTCAGTGAGTTCTTACTCTGCGCCAGGCACTGTGCTGGGTGCTGGGGAGAAGAGGTAAGCAAAAGGCATTCACTCTCTGTTCCCCCGGAGAGCCACTAGGGGATGGACATGAATCGAATAATCACACACACAAATGTGCACTCAGTTACAGACTTTGGGTACAGCCGAGTGCACGCTCAGTGCCTGCAGTGGTGGCAAACCTGGGCTCCTCTGGGCTCTGCCTCTGCCTGTGTGACCCTGGGTAAGTTATGGTACTTCTCCAAGTCTCAGTTTCTTCCCCTGTCAAATGGGGCTAATCATGCATCCCTCCCTGTGAAGTCTGGTGCTTCCTAGGGGCACAACCAATGCTGGCTTTGTGGGGCAGGGAGGTGGCAGCAGGGGTCGGACAGGCATTTGTTAGGATGCAACATGGCCTTAACTGGTGCTCAGTAAAGTTCCGTGGAATGGACCTAAATGTTTACAACTTCTCCTAGTTATACTTTCTGACTCACTGACGATTGAGGAGAATTTCACCTGGCTTTCAGGGTCCCTTCCTTTCCTTTGGAGGGAACCACTTTAAACCCAACAAAGAGCAAATTTACTCCCGAGATTCTTGGTGGGTTGAGATTCTGACTCATGACCTTGGCCAAGTCACTTACCTTCTGAGCAGGGCCTCCTCACCCAAAGAACAAGTAAGCTGGACTTCGTGATGTCTAAGACCCTCAGCATGGGCAGCTTCTTATTTTCAGATGGGACTTTTTTAAAATCTGCAGTTATTAACATTTCATTGAAGAATCACATGTTAACACTAAGAGAGTAGGAAGGACATCATTGCAGAGAAAAAAGATAACCTTCCACAAAAAGAAAAGTTGGCAACACTATACATGTAATACACAGGCATTTAGTTCTCACTTTGACTAGCTGGTGAAAGCTTCCCTCCCAGACCAGCCACAGACCAGAGACCCATGTTTGGGACTAATAACCTAGTCTAATGATGATGGTGATGATGACAATGATGATAATAAAGAAGAAACCTATCACAGACATTTACGTAGCAGTCACTATGTACCAGGCTGGCTTCTAAGTACTTTGTATATATTAATTCATTTAACTCTCACTACTACCCTATCAAGTAGATTTATTATTGACCCCATTTTGCAGAAAAAGTAACTTTCCCCAGGTCTCACTGCTAAAAAGCCATGAAGTTCCTAAGGGAGTTGAAACAATTTTTTTAATAGTCAGCTCGTCATTTGGATGACTTAATAGTTCTTTTCTGCCAGAATGTTCCATCCAGTGGTCCGTGTTGCCTAACAAGCAGTCAGGGACCAGTGGATTCTGCTAGACATATCTGCTTTGCCACGAGGCGAGTGAAGCTGGGATGAGAAGGGCTGATGCCTCAGCATCCCCAGAGAAGAGCAATGTTCAGTTCATCACCTCAAAGTCATGGCCAGACACCAAGCCACCCGGCATCTCCACAGAAACCCTGCAACACGGCTGCATTTCAGCCTCACCCAGAAGCCCAGTTTGGGTCCCTTGGATGCTGAGGGGGAAAGATGTTTCCTTGCCTCCCCTCTTGACTCCACGTCTTCAGCTGGCCCCCAGTGATCTTCTGCTGCCTGTCAGGGGCCCCAGAGATACTCCCGAGCCAGACCTGCAGTGGCCCACAGCTTAGGAGAAACAGAATAAATCCACAAGTGACTACAATGCCATGTGGACCGTGTCACAGCACACAGGTGAGCGGACACTGTGGCAGCCGGGAGGAAGACACATCCACGTCAGCGTGGAGGCTTCAGCAGGGATTGAATCCCACTGGGACTTGAAGCACGAGTGGCCAACTGGGGCAAGGTGAGGCCATTAGCAGACTGCTGAGGCCTTGCTGAGCTCTGGAACTTTCCAGCCTCAGAAACAGGGTGGGAAGCCACATGAGCACTCTCCCCTCCCCTGGGGAACAGCCAGCCTCTCTTCCTCTCACAGAGGAAAGATGCAACTTACCCAGCTGGGCCATGCCAGGCCACCACTCAGAGGGGGCTTAACAGTGGGGAACGGTACGGAGGCACAGATGGCTGGCTAGCAGGACCCGCTTCTTTAGCCGAAAGTGTTCTCCCATTGTACTTAGATTCACGGAAGCATAAACCAGGCAATTTGGATTTGACTTCAGAGGTGACTCTTCGACGCTGGGAAGTATCAGTCTGGCCCAGCAGAAATAACAATCTTTTAAATTTGCCTAACTTTATATAGTTACACTTCATTTCATTTGGCTGGTACTTGCAGATGTAATCGGTGTTCACACTCATCCCTGTCATTGCCCAAATGAATTCTCTGTGTCACATGGTGTAAAACACACATCCAGCCACCAGCCAGGACTTTTTACCCTAATCTTATGGCGCCCAGGTGGCCAAAAACCTCTGGGTTTGAGGTTTGGGAGGGGCCAAGATGCTGGTCCTTCAACAGAATAAACTGTTCTCAGTCACTGAAGGGAATCAGAGCTAACAGGCAGCCCTAAAGAACAGCTCACACAACGCCCAGCTCAGTGGAGCACAGCGGACCTTACAGGAAATGTCTCATCTCCAAACACAAATGCAGTGTCCAGCAGAAAGCAAGCAGCATGGGGGACACACTTGACTGAGAAAGAGAAAAATGCCCGTGACCAGAGGAAAGTGTGCTACTGGAGCAGGGGCCACAGATGTGCCTGCTTGGTTAGGCCTGCCCTGTTGCCCTCCAGTGATCCACCATGGGAAAAAGTTTCCCCAGGTGGCCCTGAACCCAGAGCCCAGAATGAATACGGAAGAGCCGTGAACCGGACCCACAGCCTGGAGCTAACCCACCAACCCAGCACAGTCTCAGTTAACAGAATCACAGTCGACCTGCAGACTCATGACCATGAGAATAAATGCTGGTTTTTAAGCCACTGAGTTTTGGAGCCATTTGTTATGCAGCACTATCCAGCAAATGTTGATGTACCAGGGATCTGAAAGCTCTCAAAAGCACCCAGGAGGGCTTCCCTGGTGGCACAGTGGTTGAGAGTCCGCCTGCTGATGCAGGGGACGCGTGTTCGTGCCCCGGTCCGGGAAGATCCCACATGCCGCAGAGCAGCTGGGCCCACGAACCATGGCCACTGAGCCTGTGCGTCCAGAGCCTGTGCTCCGCAACGGGAGAGGCCACAACAGTGAGAGGCCCGTGTACCGCAAAAAAAAAAAAAAAAAAAAAAAAAAAAGCACCCAGGAGAGAAAGGGTCAGTTGTAAACAGCAACCAACACTAGAGGAAATAATTGCCAGATTCCCCCCCGGTTATGAGGACCATTCTTGCCCTCTGACCTTTCCCCTTGCCCCAGCCCACCCCCTCAGGTGCCTCAATAGCTAGTGGGATGAGGAGGGGAGAGTGGGAGAGTGCGGTGGTCAGGGTTATATGGCAGCTTGGCTAGACTGCAATCCCCAGTTATTCAATCAGATACTAATGAAGGGGTTGCTCTGAAGGTATTTCATAGATGTGATTAAAGTCCATAACCAGTTGGCTTTCAGGGATTCTGTCCTAGAAAATCTGAATGGGCCTGATTCCACCAGTTGAAAGCCCTATGAGCGGTGCTGAAACTTCCCTGAAGGAGAAGAAATTCCATCTCCAGAGAGCAGGGAGCTCATGCCAGGGAGCTCACCCTGCTCTTCCTGATGGCCTGCCCTACAGATGTCAGCTTTGCCTAGCCAGCCCCACAATTCTGTGAGCCAATTCTGCTCAGTAAACCTCTTAATACAAATCTAATACTGGTTCTGTTTCTCTGGTTGAACTCTGACTGATACAGATTTTGGTACCTGGAAGTGAGGTGCCACTGTAGCAAACACCCAAAAGTGTTGAAGTGGCTTTGAAACTGGACAGTGGGCAGAGGGTGGAAGAAAATTGAGAAGCATGATAGAAGAAGCCAAGATTGTCTGGAACAGACTGTTAGTAGAAATATGGGTGTTAAAGACTCTGCCAGTCAGGGTCTAGCAGGAAGTGAGGGGCACGGTAAGAAAACCTATATCTTCTTAGAGGACACTTAAGTCATCGCTAAGGATGCTTCTAGTGAGGGCTCAGAAGCAAATGAGGCACACATTATTGGAAATTGCAGGAAAGGAGATCTTTGCTGTCTAGTGGCAGACAGCTTAGCTGAATTGTGTCCTACAGTGTGTGGAAAGCGGAACTGGTAAGTGATGAGCTTGGAACTGGAGCTGAAATTTCCAAGCAAAGTGTTGAAGGTTCAGACTAGTTTCTTCTGGCTGCTTCTAGTAAAATGCAAGGGGAAAGAAAGAAATTGAGGAAAAGAACTCTTTGGAGAAATGATTTGGGAAAATCTCAGCCTATTCACATCGCACATGATAAAATTAGGGGATTCGCTCTCGGGATAGCACGCCCTGGAGAGAAGGAGATGTGACCATGGAGACAGAGATTGGAGTGATGTGGGACCACAAGCCAAGGATGGGCAGCCTCTAGAAAGTAGAAAAGGCAAGAAAATGGATTCTCCCCTAGAGCCTCTACCAGGAATGCAGTCCTGCTGACCCATTTTAGACTTCTGAACTGTAATAGCATAAATCCAGAACTGTAAGATAATACATCCAGAACTGTAAGATAATACATAATAGAAATTCATGGCCACTTGTTACAGCAGCAGTAAGAAACTAATACAGAGAGGTAAAGAGACAAATCTCTCGCTACTCCCTTTTCCAACTGCAAGCTTGAAACGCAGTTTGGAGCTTTGGGTATTACTCCAGACAGGACATTTTAATTACTGAACTGAAACTGTCTTGGGGGCTAAGGTGACCAGAGGATATTTTATGATCCAAGTGTAAGCAGAGAAGTGTGGGGTTCCTGGAGGTCTCATCACAGCAGGGGGCAGTCAGGCCCACAGTGACGGTTTAAAGGGGAAAAACTGAAGTTGCTCTATGAAGACGTCCAAGACTCCTGCTCATTCCAGAAAATATTGGTGCTTGAACATTCAGTGAAGGAGAGAGATGTGTGGATTTGATCCCAGCATCGAGAGGAGGTGGGGGTAATGGAAGGGCTCCTGGGACCCACAGCCAGAGCTCAGAGATGCCGTCACTGTGGCCACGGCAGGGTCCCATGGGAGAAGAAGATGTTGCTTCCTCACATCAGCTCTTCTGGACCCTCCTCATGGGCCAGGTCACCTGGCTCTTCATTCCGTGACCTCACTTCATCCTTCCTCTGGATGGTGCTTTCAGCCTCTTATCACCCTTCCTGAGCTTTCGGAGCTGCCTCCCCCATGGAGGGGGTGAGCCACATGAATTCCCTCAAGTCCGGGAGCATCGGGGAAATAATCAGCCAGGATCCCACCCACTCAGTCCAGGTCTGTTTTGCTAAACATGAAAAAGGGACACCTTGGGACACCGCAGAGGACACACAGACCCCACACAGTGAGGTGGAAGGCTGAGCGGTTTCAATAGCCGGGCAGGAATGACTCTATATCCATACTCGGCCACTTTCCAGCTGTGTATCCAGAACAAGAGACCGAACTTCTCTGGACCTCGGTGTCCTTACTATAACAATCATAATGCCCTGGTCATGGAGGTTTGGTGAAGGTTAAAGGGAGAACACGGGATGAGGGGTAAATGCTCGGTAAACAGTAGCTGCAATAAGAAGAAGAAGTAACGTTCTGATTAGTGAAGCCACCCCCACCTGCATCGGCAATGCCATCGCCACATCTGCCACCACTGCTCTGACCTGCCCCAGCCCCACTGGCCGGTAATGCAAGGACTCTCCTCCTGAAAGCCCCATGGCCACAAACAGTTAATGTGATTATTGCATTTATCCCAAATTTGCAATAGTTTCCTCTCTTTAATCGCTTTGAAAGTGTTTCAAATTCCCTTCCTACGTGACTGAAATCAAAGTGGCACCTGTGAAGTCAGAAAGCCTGGCTGCCAGTGCGAGGTGGAGATGTAAAACAGTCAGGCTTTGATGGGGGGAAATTATGTCTTTCTTAATTCCTTTTACCCTATAATTACCAGGCACGACCACGTGGGTTAACAGCAAAAATAACTTTCACAGAAAGACTTTGTCTGATTCGAGTCCTCACGGGAGACCCTCAGGGGATGCTGCAGTGCAGCCCCCATCCAACACCTTCCTCCCCAGCTCTCCGAGCCCGCTGACCCCCCGCCAATGAGGGTCAATCGAGAGACGCCCTTTCTGCCTCCTCCTCCGCCCCTCTGGGCAGCATCTGACTGTGACCATCCTCTCCCCTTCCCTGGCCCGACTGCCCTGTTGCCCTTCTCCCCGCCTCACCTCCACCCTCAGTCACCTTTGCAGTCTCCCTCCTCCCCCGCTTTAACCCCTGGGCACTGGCCTCCCTGAGGTCCTCACAGCACCTCTCTTCCCCTCCTCCCCCCTCTGCTCTCTTTCCTTTTCCTTCCCTCGTCTCTCCTCCCTTCCCTTCGCTCCCACTGTTCCAGAGATCACATCTACGCTGAAGACTCTCAAACGCAGCCTCCCCTGCATCCAGATGCTGGCTCACTGTCAACACTGGGATGCCCTGCTGGGTCCAAACCTGCTCCCCCAGACTCCCCCCTTCTCAGAGTAAGGCTCCACCACCAAGGCTGAAGCCTCTGAATCTCCTCCATCTTCCCTTTCTCCTGAGTCTGATCCAATGCCAGCCGACACCACCCATGCAAGAGCTATGGCAGTGTGCTTTAGAGGAAACTGCAGGAGCTTTAGTCATATGAACCCGAGTTCAGATTCTGGCTGTGAACTTGGGACAGGTTACTTCAGTGTCCTTATCCATAAAATGGCAATGATAATTCCTACCACCAAGAGTCTTTTTTTTTGGGGGGGGGGGGCGACCGCCGGTGGCACTGCACAGCTTGTGGGATCTTAGTTCCCTGACCAGGGATCAAATCTGGGCCTTCGGCAGAGAAAGCGAGGAGTCCTAACCACTGGACCACCAGGAAATTCCCAAGAATCATTTTTTAAGAACTAAATTACATAATATGCGAATACGGTTAATACATTCTCCCCCTCCCTTTCCGGCTGCCTCTGCCCTAGTGCAGGCATCATTTTCTACCAAATCAACGGCAACAATCTCAGAACTGATCTCTCTGCCTCCAGACACTCCTCTTCCCATCCATCAGCCACCCCACTGCCAGAAACTTCTTAAAATTCATTTCTGACCATGTCACCCTGCTCAGAATCCTTGGTGGCTGCCTGTGGCTCGCAGGTTAAATTCCAAAGCAGAAGCAGCATGAATCAGACGGAGCGAGCAGAACGCTGAGCATGGAGTCATCCAGACTAATTCCAAACCCTCACTTGCCAACTAATGAACAGTTTAGACTTTGGGTCTCGGTTTCCACAATTTGATGAGATGAACATTTCCTAACTCACAAGACTAAGCACCTACCAGGGTTTCAGCACATAGTAGGTATTTAGCAGATTCTGGTTCTCTTTGCCTCTCTCTGCTCACCTCCCCTACACCCTTGCTGGGGGAGTGGGGGAAAGGTGGGCACAGTGCTTCATGAACAAGCTTCATTACCAAGGTACTTTCTTTTATTTATTTATTTATTTTTTGCGGTACGCGGGCCTCTCACTGCTGTGGCCTCTCCCGTTGCGGAGCACAGGCTCTGGACGCGCAGGCTCAGCAGCCATGGGTCACAGGCCCAGCCGCTCTGCGGCATGTGGGATCTTCCCGGACCGGGGCACGAACCCATGTCCCCTGCCTCGGCAGGTGAACCCTCAACCACTGCGCCACCAGGGAAGCCCAAGGTACTTTCTTTTTAAAACTTTAAATGAAGCCTCTGGACGACCAAACAGCAAAACATGGCCATCACTGGAGGAAACCCGCAGGTTATAAGCCACACTGATGAAGGCAAATAAATCCTAAATATTGACTGTCTTCCTCCCCATGAGAACCCAAACGAGACCATAGGGACAAGGCCCCACATTAAAGAATATCTCAGGGTGGGGCACCTCGGAGGGAGGCCCAACCTACAGGCAAGAATTCCTACAGGGGAGAAGGTTGTGGTTGATTTTTATTGCTTGATTCACTAAGAAACATACTTAGAAGTCTATTTCTCCCTAAAAAAAGTGTTTATATTACTGTTCACAGTTTCATGCCATAGATCCTCAGCGGGGGAAGGAAATATCTGTGGTTCTTGCTTTTTCTTTCTTCTGAGGAAAAGTCATTTTCATCTAAGCATTTTTAAAAATTGCACCTCAGGTTCACTGTTAGGGCTGTGAACTTGGCTTCGGTCTAGACTTGCCTTCTTTATTCGCTCTGTGCATTCAGAGCCCCCGCTCTCTGTACAGGGTCGCCCACCTGGTGTCCCAAAACTTTTCCCTCCTTCCTCTCTACCAACAGCCCACTGGCCAGGCCTACATCCATCCATCCTGCCACTTCCTGCTTTTTTTAAATTGGACTTCTACAGGTCTTTTTTTTTTAATTGTGGTAAAATACACATAATAGAAAACCCTCCGGCATTTCTCCTTAGAGGGAGCTATCTGCCAGTTTAAAAAAGAGTGGGTCAGCTGGCATTTCTCCTGACAGAGCTCTGTCTGTCCAAAAAAGAGGGCTGACCTACCACACCACCTTATTCTCTTCACAGAGCTCTCTGTCTTTGTGTTAGATGGGGAGAGGGAGGGGAGGGGGGAGGGGAGGGGAGGGGAGGGGAGGGGAGGGGAGGGGGAGGGTGGGGGGGAGGGGGAGGGTGGGGGGGAGGGGAGGGTGGGGGAGGGGGGAGGGTGGGGGGAGGGGAGGGGAGGGGAGGGGGAGGGGGAGGGGAGGGGGAGGGGAGGGGAGGGGGAGGGGAGGGGAGGGGGAGGGGGAGGGGAGGGGAGGGGGAGGGGAGGGGAGGGGGAGGGGAGGGGGAGGGGAGGGGAGGGGGAGGGGAGGGGAGGGGGAGGGGAGGGGGAGGGGAGGGGAGGGGGAGGGGAGGGGGAGGGGAGGGGAGGGGGAGGGGGAGGGGAGGGGGAGGGGGAGGGGGAGGGGAGGGGGAGGGGAGGGAGGGGAGGGGAGGGGAGGGGGAGGGGAGGGGGAGGGGAGGGTGGGTGGGCCCACCCCACCCCACCCCACCCCACCCCACCCCACCCCAGCCCACCCTGCAGCATTTGTCCTTATGAAGAGCTGCCTCCCTGTCTGAAAAAGAGAGCCGGACATCCGGCATTTCTCCTCAGAGGGCTTTCTCTCTGAAAAAGGCCGGCCCTTCAGCATTTGTCTTCATTCATTGAGCGCTGTCTCTGTCTGAAAAGCCAGCTGGCCATCCCAAATGTTTCCTCATAAGGCGCTGCTCTGACTGAAAACCAGGTCTGAGCCTGCAGCATTTCTCCTCCTAGAGGGCTCGCTCTCTCTCTGAGGTGAAGGGCCAGACAGTCAACACTTCTCTGCATACAGCGCTGTCTCTGTCTGAGGAGGAGAGCTGGCGACCCAGCGTCTCTCCTCATACAGCTCTGTCCCTCTGTCAAAGAAGGGAGCCGAGTTCCCACTATGTCTCTTCATAGAGAGCTGTCATTAAGTTGGAGGAGGAGGTCTGAGCCTCCAGCATTCCTCCTCAGAGAGAGGGTTGTCTCTCTTTCTGAAAGAGGGAGCCGGCCGTCCAGTATTTCTCTTCACAGAGAGCTATCTCTGTCTTAAAAGGAGAGCCGACCCTCGGGCACATCTCACAGAGCGCTGTTTCTCTTTCTGAAATAAAAGGCCAGCATTTGACATTTCTCCTCATTGTGTTCCGTCCCTGTGTCAAAAAAGGAGGGTCAATCCCAGGGCATTTCTCCTCATAGAGCTCTGACACCATGTAGGCCAAGGAGACCTGGGCATCGGCATAATCTCCTCAGGAGCACTTCTGCCTCTCTCTTTCTCTTTCTCTTTCTCTCTCTCTCTCTCTCTCTCTCAGTGCCGGCCATTGAGCATTTCTCCTCATAGAGCCCTGTGTCTCTTTCTGTGGTGGAGACCCGACCACCCAGTGTTTCTCCTCAGAGCGCTGTCTCTCTGCCTGAAGTAGAGGGACACTCAACAAACAGACATTTCTCCTCAAAGAATGCTGACTCTCTGTCTGAGGTGGAAAACCGGCTTTTGGGCATTTCTGTGCCTAGAGCACTGTCTTTCTGAGGTGAGGGCCGCCCATCTGGCATTTCTCCTCATAGAGCGTTCTGCGCCTGTCAGGGGTGCTGGGCTGGCCATCGGGCATTTCTCCTGATGGAGGGCTGTCCTTCTCTTCGATGAAGCATACAGACCATCCAGCATTTCTCCTCTGTCAGCGCTGTCTCTCTGTTGAAGGAGGACGGGGGCCGAGCCTCTGGCATTTCACCTTATAGAGAGCTGTCTGCCTGTCTGAAAAAGAGAGCTAGGCATCTGTCTTTTCTTTTCTTTTTTAAAATTTATTTATTTATTTATTTTAGGCTGCGTTGGGTCTTCGTTGCTACGCTCAGGCTTTCTCTAGTTGCGGCGAGCCGGGGTTACTCTCCGTTGTGGTGCGCGGACTTCTCATTGCAGTGGCTTCTCTTGTTGCAGAGCACGGCCTCTTGGCATGTGGGTTTCAGTAGTTATGGCACTCAGGCTCAGTAGTTGTGGCGCACGGGCTCAGTAGTCATGGTGCACGGGCTGAGTTGCTCCGCGGCAGGTGGGATCTTCCCGGACCAGAGCTCGAACCCGTGTCCCCTGCATTGGTAGGCGGATTCTTAACCACTGCACCACCAGGGAAGGCCGGCGTCTGTCTTTTCTCCTCAGAGCACTTTCTCTGTCTGAAAAGAAGGCTGGCCATTAGGAATTTCTCCTCATAAAGCGCTGTCTCCCTGTCTGACGTGGGAGCGCTGGCAATCTGGCGTTTCTCCTCAGAGTGTGATCTGTCTGAGGTGGAGAACTGGCCACCGGGCACTTCTTGTCACAGAGCTCTCTCTCTCAGTCTGAAACAGTCAGCTGGCCATCCTGAATGTCTCCTCATAGGACGCTCACTGTCCCTGTCTGAGGAAGCGACAGCACGCTTCCCCCTAGAGCGCTGTCTCTGACGGAAGGGAAGGTCCGACCCTCCTGCCTTTCTCCTCCTAGAGCTCTGCCCTGTTTCTCTGTATGACAGGAAGGGCTGGCCATTAGGCATTTCTCCTCCTCCTAGAGGGCTGTCTCTCTGTTGAAGGAGGAGGGCCGACCCTCTGGCATGTCTCCTTAGAGGGAGCTGTCTGCCAGTTTAAAATAGAGAGCCGGCCATCTGGCATTTCTCCTCAGAGAGCGCTGTCTCTTTGTCCAGAAAAGAGGGGCCGACCCCACCACGCTGCCTTATTTCTCTTCACAGAGCTCTGTGTCTCCGTGTTGGAGGAGAGGGGAGGGAGAGGGAGAGGAAAAGGGAGGGGGGAGGGAGAGGGAAGGGGTAAAGGAGGAGAGGGGAGGGGTAAAGGAGGAGAGGGGAGGGCAGGGAGGAGGGGAGGGGGAGGGGGAGGGAGGGGGAGGGGGGAGGGAGGGGAGGGGGGAGGGGAGGGGGAGGGGGAGGGGAGGAGGGAGGGGAGGGGAGGGAGGGGGAGGGAGGGGAGGGAGGGGGAGGGAGGGGAGGGGAGGGGGAGGGGGAGGGGGAAGGAGGGAGGGGGAGGGAGGGGAGGGGAGGGGGAGGGGAGGGGGAGGGGGAAGGAGGGAGGGGGAGGGAGGGGAGGGGGGAGGGGAAGGAGGGAGGGGGAGGGAGGGGAGGGGGAGGGGGAAGGAGGGGAGGGGGAGGGGGAGGGGAGGGGGAGGGGGAAGGAGGGAGGGGGAGGGAGGGGAGGGGAGGGGGAGGGGAGGGGGAGGGGGAAGGAGGGAGGGGAGGGAGGGGAGGGGAGGAGGAGGGGAGGGGGAGGGGAAGGAGGGAGGGGAGGGAGGGGAGGGGGGAGGGGGAAGGAGGGAGGGGGAGGGAGGGGAGGGGAGGGCAGCATTTGTCCTTATGAAGAGCTGCCTCCCTCTCTGAAAAAGAGAGCCGGACATCTGGCATTTCTCCTCAGAGGGCTTTCTCTCTGAAAAAGGCCTGCCATTCAGCCTTTGTCTTCATTCATTGAGCGCGGTCTCTGTCTGAAAAGTGGGCCTTCCCTCCTGAATCGTTCCCATACACGGCTGATCCTCTGTCTGAGGTGGACGGCCTGACATCCAGCGTTCCTCCACGTAGAGCTCTGTCCCTCTGTTTGAGAAAGTCAGCTGGCCATCCCGAATGTCTCCTCATAGGGCGCTGTCTCTGACTGAAAACCAGGTCCGAGCCTGCGGCATTTCTCCTCCTAGAGGGCTTGCTCTCTCTCTGAGGTGAAGGGCTGCACGGTCAACACTTCTCTGCATACAGCGCTGTCTCTGTCTGAGGAGGAGAGCTGGCGACCCACCTCTCTCCTCATAGAGCTCTGTCCCTCTGTCGAAGAAGGAGAGCTGAGTTCCCGCTATGTCTCTCCACAGAGCGCTGTCTCTGTGTTGGAGGAAGAGGGCCACGCCTCTGACATTCCTCCTCCTAGCAGCTGTCCCGTCTCTCCATCCCTGTCTCTGTCTCCGTCTCTCTCTTTGCAAGTGTGTTTATCTTTGTCCATCTCTCCCTTTGTCCATCTGTGACTGTGGCTCTGATGTATCTGTGCGTCTGTTTCCAAATCTTTTTGTCCTATGTTTGTTTGTGTCTCTGCCTCTCTCTTGTTCTGTATCTCTGTCTTCCTCTCTGTGTGTCTCTGTCTCTATCCCCCTCTCTCTTTGTCTCTCTCAAACCTCTCTGTGTCTGTCTCTCACTCGCTCTTCTCCTCAAGACCAAGTGTGACCCTGCCGACACTCCCGGTTCGTTGCAGGGAAAACACAGAACGATCATTCTTTGCTCATGCAAGGAGCTCAACTGCTGGAACAAACAATGAGAAATTCAGAATTAATTGGGTGCTGATTATTTGCCAGTGGGAGAAAAAAAAATGTTGAGATATATATGAAACAAAAGACAACCTAGCAACAGTGGAAACCTCAGCTCGTAGCAACAAAAGCAATCCTAATGAAGCATGACAATGTCTGCTTGGCGCAAAGCCGGCAGCTGACCACTGCATGCAAGAGGAAGGCAAACAAATATTACAGCTGCCAGGAGCCAAGTGAGGCCATTCTGGGGCACCTTGGGCCCCCAAGAGCCCAGCCACAGCCTCCCAGAACCTCTGTGATGGAGACTTCAGAGATGTCCACCCCGGGCCCCACACATGGACACCCCCATTCACTCATTCTCCAGAAAACATTCTCATTAGCACCTGCCTGGGCACTAAGGAGGTGAACTTGACCCAGACAGGATACCTGTATGTAAAGAACACCCAGTCTGGGCAGGAGCGGAGAGCAAAAATAAAACTATAATACAATACAAGAGCTCTAGCACCCGGCACCATGGAGCCCAGAGCATCTGCACCTAATTCTGCACGTGGGGTGCAGAAGGGGGCGTGGTTCACAGAGGTGACATTTGGGCAGAGTCTGGAAAGATGAATAGAAGTTCATCAGGTGAAGAAGGGAGAATGAGCATAATATTTGGAGGAATGCCATGTTGGAAGGCACACAGAGGTGAAAGGGCACGGCGGGTCCAAACAACATCAGGAAACCACAGCCAGGGTGGTTCCTCAAAAAGTTAAACATAGAACTACCATATGACGCAGCAATTCCACTCCTAGATATAGACCCACGAGAACTGAAAACAGGGACTCAGATACTTGTACACAAACATTCACAGTAACACTACTCCCAAGAGCCTAAAGGTGGAAACAACCCCAATGTCCATCAACAGAAGCACGGAGAAAAAAAAGTGTGATGTATACATACGATAGAATGTTACTCAACCACCAAAGAAAGAATGAAGTGCTGGGCTTCCCTGGTGGCGCAGTGGTTGAGAGTCTGCCTGCCAATGCAGAGGATACGGGTTTGTGCCCCGGTCCGGGAAGATCCCACATGCCGCGGAGCGGCTGGGCCCGTGAGCCATGGCCGCTGAGCCCGCGCGTCTGGAGCCTGTGCTCCGCAACGGGAGAGGCCACATCAGTGAAAGGCCCGCGTACCAAAAAAAAAGAATGAAGTGCTGACACACGCTACAACATGAATGAATCTCAAAAACATTGTTCTACGTGAAAGAAGCCAGACGCAAAAGGTCACATATTGAATGATTCCATTTGTACAAAATGTCCAAAACAGGCAAATGCATAGAGGCAGAAAGCAGACTAGTGGTTACCAGGGGCCAGGGGAGGGGGCGGGGGGAGTGACTGTTAGCAGGTACAGGGTTTCCCCCTGAGGTGATGACAGTGTCTTGGAACTGGATAGAGGTGATGGTTGCACGACATTGTGAAGTACTAGATGCCACTGAATTGTATATTTTTAAAGGGATAGTGGTTGATTTTAGATTATACAATGTTTACCTCAATAAAATGAAGTAAAAATAAAAGTAGAGAAACCACAGCTGAGGTTTAGCCTATGGGTGGGAGTTGGGCAGGGCCAAATAACCAAGGGCCTTCGATGCTGCTGCCTCTGTCTCATGGGTGATGAGGGGCTCTTGAGGACCTCAACCCAGTCTTAGAACATTCAACCAGAGGAGTGACATCACTTCAGGTACTTCAGGACACTTCCTGGGGTTGCAAACAGGAAGGGCCAGGAGGAGTGCAGGAGGCTGATGCCAGATGGGAGTGTTTTAAGTAAGAGTTAAAAAGATGGGTGGGTAACAGGCACGTTTGAAGGACGGCCACCAGTTCTTGGACTCAGAAAGCCCCTCAGAAGCCTTGGGAAGGCAAGGTCTTGTCCCTGAGCTGCCTGCTTCAGGGAGGTCTTGACAGGCTGTGCACTGTGTCTCCCCAAAGCCCCGGTTCCAGGTTCCTGGTGGGCGGGGAGGCGGGGGGTGTGTGGGGGGGTGGCAGGGAGTGAGGATCAACATCCTGAGACCTGAGACCTGGGCCCTTTGCTCAGTAGCCAGAATGCTCTAGGAGGAGCTGGAGGAGTTGGAGCCAGGGTGTGTACCCCAGCATCACTACCCGCTCACCCCAGGAGGAGTGTCCATCTCAGAGATTTCCGTTCCCTCTGGGGCCAACTTCCAAGTTCTGTGCTTTAAAGATTTGTTTTAATTAGGCCTGCCTTAGTCAGAGGCATTGAATGTTATCTCCATCTCAGCCGGTTCCTTTCCTTTGCTTTTTTCTATTGACTTTCAGAAACTCTGCCAGCCACATTTGGGCTTTGATTATTTTTTCATAAAGGAAAAAGCAGAGCTAGTTGTCAGAAACAACTCCTGACAGAAGCAAGCTCCTGCCCCTCTGGAGAGAAGAATGGAGAATGACGAGTGGGCCCTGGGCTGAGACTCTTCCAGCGTTTCAAGACATTGCTCCACACCTCCTTGCCCAGGCTGGCTCTCATCCATGGCTTTGATCATGAATGGCACTGCTGGAGGTGCCTGGCACATGGCAGGCCAAATTTGAGGATGGCAGGGACCAGAAACCAACCAGACCTGCCAGCACAGCCCATGCAGCTGAATGGGGGCACGAGGCAAAGGTACAGGCAGGAGGGCAGGAGCCGGGGACAGGCTGGCTGTGGCCAGAGGTGCCAGGATGAGGCATTGGAGTGTGACAGTGAAGGGATCTGGGGCTGCAAACCAAGCTCATCATTGCCAGAATGAACCCCACCTATGCATCCATCCACCAACGTACTCAATGTCCATCCTCCAGTTCATCCATCCATCATCACTGCATCACTTCATATACCCACCCAGCCAGCCAACCATTCTTCCTCCAAGTCATTTTCCACCCATCCATCCAATTACTATTTACCAAGCACCCACTCTGTCTGGTAACAATGCCTTAACTTAAGAGAAGATTGATTGGAAGATCACAGTATGAATAGACTAGGTCCAGGGGACAAGGAGCCCCCAGACTCCCAGAGGAGCTAAAATACACATGAAATTTGAGATCAGACGAAACCTACAATGCCTGGAGTCATAGAGGAAATAGAGTCAGATTTCACATGGGGACACTCCATGGGGAACAAAACACAGAAATTGAGACACAGATGTAGAGAACAAATGTATGGACCCCAAGGGGGGAAAGCAGCAGGGGGTGGGGGTGGGGGTGTGATGAATTGGGCGATTGGGATTGACATGTATACACTGATGTGTATAAAATTGATGACTAATAAGAACCTGCTGTATAAAAAATAAATAAAATTAAATTTAAAAATTAAAAAAAATAAATAAAAACATTTGCCTTGTGCAGACAGGCAAATTCATGATAAAAATAAAATAAAAAAGACCTATCTGTGACGCCAAGATGACCCCTCTGTGCTCACCGAGAGCCAAGTGGGTAATGGCAACCTGCCACAAGCTTGAACAAGCCAGCAGCCTCCATCCTGATGGAGCTCCCTGGGTGATCT
Organism: Hyperoodon ampullatus; assembly: GCF_949752795.1. Taxonomy (NCBI): domain Eukaryota; kingdom Metazoa; phylum Chordata; class Mammalia; order Artiodactyla; family Ziphiidae; genus Hyperoodon; species Hyperoodon ampullatus. The sequence goes on along the minus strand of NC_136932.1, from coordinate 40,400,999 downwards.
AGTCAATACACTAATTTAGCGGTTTGTTCATTAAAGATTTACTGATGTTTCTTTGGTTTCCTCTATAAATTCTACCCTTCCTTTCTTCTCAAGAATATTTGAAACACCTTCTCTGTCCGCCATATTCTTTCAAGACTAAGTACACAGTAGGCATTCGATACCCGCCTGTAAATGGCATCCTGGCATGGTCTTTAAATGCAGTCATCAAACAGAACACTCTGGAAACTCCATGCTTACTCTGTCCCAGGTTAGCAACTGAAGCCAAAAGAGAGCTTCCTTTTCCAACCATTCCAACAGGACTGAGTCTCATTGAAACTACTCAGATCACGGGCCCATTCCTGAGTGGACGGTGGGGCTGAGACCCAAGACCATCTCTGAAAGTGGGGGAGATGTCACCCTGACCACTAGACTGAGAGAAGAGGAGGTGGAGTGAGATGTCATGGTGGAAGAAAGGGGAGTGGATACAGGTAAAGCTACCAGCTCTGCCCCACAGAGGGGCACAGGCTTCAGGGTCCTGGTGGAGCATCAGAGCCCAGAGAGGCTGGGGCCTCTGCCATTCTGGTGTGGTGTGGATGGAGCCCCATGAGCTCTGTCTGCACCGCATACAACCACGCCAACAGTGGACGCCGAGGCAGCCCTAGGCTTGCCCAGGACCAAGAGGAAGCGAGGCAGAGAGGAGAGAGCTCCCGGGCCAGCCCCTTGTGCCTCCTTTTTGTACAAAGGCCAGACATGCCATCAGCTGACTCCTCACAAGCCAGGAATGGCTGGCCACTGCCGAAGGTCAAGAGGAAACAGCCCTCCCCTTCCCAGAGAGAAGGGGATATTGCAACTCTGGGAAGTCTAGGCAAAATTGTAGGAAAAGGTCACCGTGGAATAAATTATGTAGATTAAAAGAATGCCCACATCTACGGAGGCTGGGTGGGCCTGCACTGCAGCCTCTCAGTTTTTCTCTTTCATCATCAGCCTCTAATTCTGGGACATAAAATTACAAGCTCATTGATGATGATCAATGATTTACTGGAGAAAGCCCAGCCCTAATTAAGAGTGGGAGAAGCTGACACTGCTTTTCAACTTCCCACCAAGGTCCAGCAAGGAACCTTGCTGGTTCTGCCGAGCAAATAACAGCAGCGGGCACACGGAGGCCCGGGCTACCTAATGCACACACTCTTGCTGAATTAACATGCAGAGAGGGTGGCTTCGAGGGTTTGCAATTTGCTGGTAATTGGGGCATTGATGGAGGCTGAAGGGAAGCAACAAGCCACTGCGTGAACACGGAGCTCCGCTGTCTGCTCTCACAGGGGACAGAAGCTTAAGACCCCTCCTGGCTGGACCCAGGAGCCATCCTGGAGCCTTCAGAGGAGCTGAAGAGGTTGTGAGACTTCAGGACAGGACAGCGACGGGGACTTGGGCTAAGGGGTCCAAGTTTGGGGCCGCCTCCAGCCTAACCTGTGGTCACCTCTGAGTTTCCTCCTCTGACAGCATCATTGGTAGCCAGGGACCAGCTGACCCAGAAACCACTTATATGCTTTGCTTGCGACACCTCTTCTTACTAACAGTACAGGCAGGGCTGACAATGATCTGTGCCCAGGATCAAGGCACACCTTTTCTCTTTCCAAAACCATACACTAAAATTCTAAATAAATAAATGTTCAACTTAAAATATAGATGACCCTAAAATAAAGAGCTATTTTATACTTCTAGCTTAAACCAGACCTAACTTTGCTACGACTATAGGCTGTTAAACTACCTTGACATCAAAATGGTGACAACTATAACTATATTGCTTGCTATTCAAGGATCTTATAAAATCGATTATTTTGTCCATGTATGTTTCCCTTCATAATGGCAGATTTCATGTGTTATCAAATTTTAGCAAATTAGTTATAATACTTAAGTCCTTTAATATACGATGAACAAAGGCACAGAAAACTCAGTTACAATAAACTAAACTATGTTGGAGAAGATTTGCAAACAAGACCCCTGGACAACTCTCCCAGTAGCTGCCTGGGGGTCAGGGATCAAGGGTCAGTGTGTAGCCAGAGCCTGGGTCTTTGATGAGAGTCAGAGCTCAGTTGGTGGTCAGGGTTAGAGGTCAGTATGTGGCCAATCAGAGGTGACTGGCCCATGTCCAGGATGGGGAACTGAGTTGTTCCAAGCCTGGGGTGAGGGACGGAGGATCCGTCTGTTTCTCCATCTTATCTGCTGCACCTCCCTGCCTCCCTTCTCATGCTCCCGGGCAGAATCTTTTCTCCTGTGTATTTCTCATTTCTTGCTGCAGACACAAGAAGAGTTTGAGATTGACCTTGCAGCCTTTGACTGTATAAAGAGACCTCTTAAGAAACTTTGAAACAGACACTAAAACCACTCCATCACTATGGCATTCTCAGGGCATGTTTCGACCCTCTTTGGAGTCATCACCAGGGAAAGGCAGGAGGGCAGGTGGTGTCATCCACACTGGGGAACGCCCCCTCCCCTGGCCCCGTGGCCCTGAGCACAGGCTCCCAACAGGGCTCTTACAGCCCAGTGCTCCTCATCAAAGCACCGGGGAGATTAGCAGAAAAGACTTCTGATCATATGGTGGCTCCGCTCAGCTTAAATGTCAGTGATGGACCCGCCCCATGCCACCCCGCAGTGGTCTTCCCACCATGGCTCCAAGAATTCTTTCCAGAAATAGGGTCCTGGTGATTCCAACCAGAAAGATACTAGGGAGAGAGTTGATGCTTTGCTCAGCACTGTCAAGATGCAGGTTCTGGTGAGTCCTGCCATGGGGTGGCCAGCCTGGAAGTGAACGGATATCACATACATTCCCAGTACCGTGACCAACCCTCCAGGTTTGCCTGAGACTGAGAGGTTTCTGGGGACATCGGACTTTCAGTGCTAAAACTGGGACAGTCCCAGGCAAATCAAGAGGGTTGGTCACCCGAGATTCCTGGGAACATCAGCTCATCTCGTCCCTGGGATCCAGGACCATCCTGATCCTTTCAACTCTGAGTCGCAGATAAGGGAACAGAAAGACTGGCCAAGCAGAATGTTTGGACTCGGGGAGGAGGCAGGACAGAAGGGCAAGAAAAAGAATTTAGATCATTGAGGGTTTGTAAATTGCCAGGCAAGCTTGGAGGCAGGTCTTATATCTGGACCCAGGTGGTATTTAGGGTTCTTTCCAGATTGATTTTCATTTGAAAATATTATTGATCTTAGCAACACTAGATCAGCAATCATTCTGATCACTTCAGCCTCTTGTCAGGAAATTTGTATTCTCTCCCTAATAAAAGTAGTAAACAATAACATTGCTATTGCTATTTAACAACAGTTAAAATATATTGAAAGCTTACTCACTGTTGTCTTAGTCACCTCAGGCTGCCATAACAAAATACCATAGACTGGGTGGCTTAAAGAGCAGAAATTTATTTCTCACAGCTCTGGAAACTAGGAAGTCCAAGATCAACGTGTTGGCTGATTTGGTTCCTGGTGAGAGCTCTCTTCCTGCCTTGCAGACGGCCATGTTTTTGGACAAAATTTAGAACTGATAAAAACTATACTCAATTCCACTCAACAAATGTTTTGAGTGCCTGCTGTATGCCAGGTACTCTGCTAGGCACTGGAAATTAATGCCAAGCCGGAGAGACCATATCTAAACCTCATACAATTTATAGTCTAGAAGAAATTAAAAACCTTCTGTATCTTCTGAACTAGAAAGAGCCATTGCTCTTTTCTCCAGATACCGGTAATTCCAGTCTTGTGATTCCAGGCAATTATATACATATCTAGTTACTACATCTGTATTGTGCCATATCGTTTTGAATCCAGATTTTTTTTTCTGGTAATGGTACAAATCTTTTTCCATGTCTCTAATTAGTCTTTAAAACGTGGGTTTTCATGGCTATGAAATATTTCCTTATCTACCATTCCCCAATTGTTTCCAATGTTCCATGATTACAGATAACACCGTGATTAACTTTAAACAGATTCTAGGCGTTCTGTGATATAATCGTAGTAGCAGTTTAGAAAAATTGTCCTGGCAGCTCTGTGGAGGCAGATTCAAGGAAAATGGGAGCAGCAAGGCCAGTTGGAGCTGGTTGAAACATTCCAGGTCAGAGACGACGGAGCTTAAATCCCACTGTTGGCCGTAGAGGTGAAGCAGGTGGAGGATAGAGATTAGAAAAACTAGCCTCCTGAGAGGTTGCTCCATCTCCACTTACAACCTCTTGTCTTCAGTTTAGAGCTTGTATGTTCTTTACTTGTCACCTTATTAGTCTTGGCTTCCATACTTAATTGTCAGTCCCTTCAGGGAGAAGCCTGTCTTGTTCTCCAGAGTCCTCAGAAGTCTAGTACAGATCTAGACACATCTTACCAGAGTGAGATGCCCTTCTTCCTTTGACAGAAATAATTCTGGGAACCTAGTTATGCTTCTTAAACTAGCCTTCAGATTACAGGAATGATAAAAAGTCCACCAATGTGCGTACTTCTGTATGAGTCATCCAGGGAACCTGGTAAGGTGGGCAGAACTGGTCATTTGAGCAGGAAAGGATTTGATCATTAGACACAGATACAGGTCAGTCATCTCTGCTCTGCCAATGAGCCATGATCTGGAGGATGCTCTGGGAGTCAGCGATAGTAATTCAGAGAGAGATGTTCCTGGGTACCAAGAAACTGAGACAGCAGTGGTGAGAATGAGCTAGAGCTAAAGTGGGCTTTCTAGAACCTTTCTTCAGGGTGTCCTGGGGAGGGCAAGGGAAACAAGTGTGAGCTTAGGATAAGTATATAAAACCCAGATGGGAAGGAGAAAAGATTTCCTCCCCCCACCCCGGGAGGCCAGGATTTGCCAAGAGGATGAAGTAGCAGTAAAGTGAAAGTTCAGTGGGGTCCAGAGCAGCCCCAAGAACAAAATTTATTTCCTGAGCACCATCTGTATGCCAGGCCCTGTGCTGGTGAGGGAGACATAGTGGTGAACAATACAGGCAGGATCCCTGCCCTCATGTAGTTTATAACCTACCAGGAACGGTCTAACGTATCAAGGAGACTGAATGCCAGGCACCTCCCTATAAATGATCTCACTTCATCCTCTCACAACCATCCCATGAAACAGGTACTATGGTGCTTCCCATTTTACAGGTGTGCAAATCGAGGCTCAGAGAAGTTAACTTAACCAGCTAAACATTACAGTTGGTGAGTGATAGGACCAGAATTTGAACCAAGATATAGCTAATTCCAGAGTTCTTCCCTGCCTTCGGGTAGAACAGTGGCTCTCAAACAAAGGCGATGCCTTTCCCCAAGGATGTTTAGCAACATTTTTGGCTGTCAGAACTGCGGGAGGTGTGCTACAGGTCTCTAGTGGGGAGAGACCGGGGTACTGTCAACATCCTTCAATGTACAAGATAGTCCCTCACGACAAAGAATGACCAGACCCATAGTATCAATGGTGCCAGTGTGGATGAGTCCTGGGTTGACATGTGTGCCATAAACACCATAAGCAGGGGCTGAATTCCCCCAAAAACTCTCAGGATTTATCTGAATGCACAGCCAGTCTGACTGGTGAAGCCAGCTCTAGGCCCCAGATGTGAGTGGCCATGGCGACCAGAAGACCAGCCCTAAGACACAGGGAGGGCAGCGATGGATAAATGTCCCAGTCCCAGATAAATGACGCCTGCAGGAGGAACAGGAGGTGAGGTGGGAGCTCTCAGAATGGCTGCCCCTCCTCCCACAACCCCCCAAGATGTTTGTCCTCAAAGGCATATTCATCAGCTCCTTGAAGGATACAAACACAATCAGTTCTTGGAGCCATTTGCTTTCCCCGGACAACACTGAGCTAATATTTGTTTTAGCAAATGGCTGAGCTGTTCATCTTCTCTGGCAAAGGAGATTTGTTTTCTTCTTAGGAAATCACTGAGATTCCAAGTCAGAGATGCCTACATCTGGAGGACCAGCATCTCCTCTAAGGCCTGATGCACAGGAAAGCATGCTCTGTGATGAAGAGGCAGGAACAGAGTGAAATGGAAGCAACACTGGCTGTGGTCCTATTGTGTGCCAGGTTTTATATGCATGGCCCCATTCACAAGAACCCTAAGAAGAATGGCATTCATTTTGGGGGGAGAGTTCCATTTTACAGAGAAGAAAACTTAAACACTGAGAGGTTAGGTAACTTGTCCAAGGCCACACAGCTGTGAGGGACACTGATGGAATTTGAACACCCATGTGTATCTGACCCAAAGCCCCTACATGTGCAGGTCAATGCTGCACCAGACAAGAAGCCTTGTCAGCAGAGTAGAACCTTGTGCATCTCCCTGATGGGACTGAGAAGGGTCATGCAGGGAGCAGGGATTGAAGAGCCAGTCAGTAGAAATCTTTACAGACCCTGACCCTATCAGGAATCTTTGTTGCAAGTTCAGAAACCCAACTCAAACCAGTCTAAACAATATAAGGATTTATCCACTCAGGACTTGGACCTTCTTGAGGAAAGGCAGTCTTCAGAGATGGTTGGATTCAGTGGCTAAACAATATCATCAAGGACCTGGTACTTTTTATTTCTCCTTTCTGCCTTCTTTAGTGTCAGCTTCCCTCATGGTGGCAAAATGGCTGCAGAAGTTCCAGGTATCCCTCTATATTCCACCATCTGGAGAGACGAGGGTTAGCTTTCAATGGATCCCTCAGGCCAGTGAAGAACCTTCTCTCCTATAACCCCCTGGGAAACTTCTCCTCACATCCAGATGGCACAGTTTGGGTCATATGCCCCTCCCTGAGCTAACCTCTTTGGCCAGGGGAAGGCCTTGTATTGACTGACTTAAGACTGGGTTAACTGAACAAGACACTGTAGCAAGGGGGTGAGATTAGGAACCTGACTCAGTAAAAAGCAATCAGAATAAACTCTTGGAACTAGAGTTGTGTCAATGCTCTAAAAACAACACGGTCACTGCATGTAGTCATCTCACCCATGCATGAGGGATGGAGGAAATTTGGGGGAGAGAACCACCAGGTCCAGCACAGGCACCAAGCAGACCAGGCTCTGTTTGGAGTCAAACTGGGGGTCAGGAGGTTGGAAAATATGGCTGTGACATGAAACCTGCTTGAGAGGGTCAGCCAGTACAGCTGCATGTAATGGGAGGCAGAGTAAGGACAAAGAGCCTTCAGATATACAGCCAGCTCCAGGGAAGTCACTCCCCTCCATGTGACAGGGGCAAGACCCCTCTAAGATCAGGATATAGAATGGCCCATCAGAGAGAGAGAATGAGGATCTGGATGCAGTGGTGTTTCTTTGAGGAAAGGCAGAGGACCTTACAGGAATGAATGATTCCTACAATCCAGATTATCTATTTCTATAAACCCATCAGCTCCATGAGAGCAAGAACTGAGTTCTTGGGACTTCCCTGGTGGTCCAGTGGCTAAGCCTCTGTGTTCACAATGCAGGGGGCCTGGGTTCGATCCCTGGTCAGGGACCTAGATCCCACATGCTGCAACTAAGAGTTTGCATGTCACAAGTAAAAATCCCACATGCCGCAATAAAGATCTTACACACAGCAACAAAGATTCCGAGTGCTGCAGCTAAGACCCAGCACAGCCAGATAAATAAATAAATATTAAAAAAAAAAAAAGAACTGAGTTCTTCATCTCTATCCCTAGAGCCCAGTCTACAGCCTGGCACATAGTAGGCACTCAGCCAAAGTGTTGAATTAATTAGCATAATCAAGAAAGTAGACTTTATGAATATATATATATATATATATATATCAAACTTTATACTACTCTGATGGGAGTGAATATGCTTTCTTCTCAGGCACGCACAGAACCTCACAAAAATCAAACATATATTAAGTCACAAAGAAAACATCAGTGAGTTCCTTAAAGTAGAAATATTGTTAACAACACTCTCTGACCGCGGTGCAATAAAATTAGAAGTTAGAAAAATTTCTAATTTAAAAAAATTTTGAAAAGACCTTTCCATCCAAAACCTTCTTATTAGTTATCTGTTGCTACCTAAAACCTATTATTACTGACACAAAACTTGGCAGTTCAAAACAACAAACATTTATTATCTCACAACATAAGTTTCCTAGTTCTGTCTGCAGAGAGGGCCTAGAAGGAATGACACCCCAGCATCAATAAGCATACCTAAAAACCAGATATTGGCTTCCAAATATCATTCTCCATTAACTGGAACCATAGCTCCTTTTTTTTAAGCTATCAATTTTTTTTAAGATGTGCAACATGATGATTTAAGATATGGATACATAGTTAAATGATGACCACTATGAAGTTAATTAACACATACATCACCTCACATAGTTACCATTGCATGTGTGGGGGGGGGGTGGTAAGAACACTTAAGATTTACTCTCTTAGAAAATTTCAAGTATACAATACATTATTATTAACTCTAATCACCATGCTGTATATTAGGTCCCCAGAACTTATTCATCTTATAACTGAAAGTTTTACCCTTTGACCAACATCTCCCCATCTCCCCCACACCCCCATCTCTAGCAACCACTCTTCTACTCTCTGGTTCTACAAGCTCAATTTTTTTTAGATTCCACATATAAGTGAGATCATATGGTATTTGTTTTCTGCGCCTGGCTTATTTCACTTAGCATAAGGAAACCATGGCTCTTTGAAGAATGGTTGATTCCAGAGCTGGACAGGGAAAGTACAAGATGATCCTGGGATCATCAGAAAGTAAGGAAATGCTAAATAAAACTGATGGAGCATGTATAGGATATAAGTGCTAACTTAACAAGGCTCACAATGGTCAAATCTAAGATAGCTTGAACAAGATAAATAATGATCATAATGGATTATAATCTATAGAATAAAACAAGTGTCCATGAGCCAAAACTAGTATGAATAAAATGAATGAATGAATAAAGGAAAGCCCTTTCTTATACTGGAATTCCAACTAATAAAAATAGATGGATTGGACTTCCCTGATGGCGCAGTGGTTAAGAATCCGCCTGCCAATGCAGGGGACACAGGTTCAAGCCCTGGTCCAGGAAGATCCCACATGCCGCAGAACAACTAAGCCCATGTGCCACAACGACTGAGCCTGTGCTCTAGAGCCCGTGAACCACAACTACTGAAGCCCTAGTGCCTAGAGCCCATGCTCCACAACAAGAGAAGTCACCGCAATGAGAAGCCCTCGCACCACAACAGAAAGTAGCCCCTCCCTCACCACAACTAGAGAAAGCCTGAGCACAGCAACGAAGACCCAACGCAGCCAAAAATTAATTAATTAATTAAAAAATAGAAGGATTGATGGAAATAGAAACTCACCATTTGGCAAACACCATCGTAGTAATGTTTCTGTCAAGAATCAATAAAAAGATGTTAAAAAATAAATAAATAAAATAAAATCAGTGGGCAAAAATATGATGAGGAACAGGATATTTACAGTCTCAAAGTATCCTCCCAAAGGATTTTTCTCCTTTTTTTTTTTTTACAACTTTATTGGAGTATAATTGCTTCACAATGGTGTGTTAGTTTCTGCTTTATAACAAAGTGAATCAGTTATACATATACATATGTCCCCATATCTCTTCCCTCTTGCATCTCCCTCCCTCCCACTCTCCCTATCCCACCCCTCTAGGTGGTCACAAAGCACCGAGCTGATCTCCCTGTGCCACGCGGTTGCTTCCCACTAGCTATCTACCTTACGTTTGGTAGTGTATATATGTCCATGCCTCTCTCTAGTTTTGTCATAGCTCCAAAGGATATTTATTAAGCAACAAGTGGAAACTGGTAACTTTACATCAGAGAAGCCTGGTAGACACCACCTGAACCGAAAGGATCAAAGTTAACATCAGCAGTGAAGGAACATCTCAGCACCATGTGCCTCCTGGTAGGAAGCACTGAGAAGGACACAGTATCACTTCTGTGGTATTCTTGCCCAAAATATATAACCTGAATTAATCATGAAGAACATCAGATAAATCCAAATCGAGGGACATTCTACAATACAGCTCACCAGACAAAGAAAGACTAATTAAAAGAGACTAAGGAGATGTGACAACTAAATGCAACATGTGATCCTGGGTTGGATTCTGGGCCATACCAAAGACATTCTGGAACAATTGGGAAAATTCAAATAAGGTCTACGATTTGAATAATAACACTGTATCAATATTAATTACCTGATTTTTATCATTGTACTGTGGTATGATGTCAACGCTTGGGAAATCTAGATTAAAGGTTCATGGAAATATTTTGTACTACTTTTGCAGTATTTTTCTAAGTCTGAAATTGTTCCAAAATGAAAAGCTTTTAAAATTTTAAAAAGAAACTTCCCCCCAAAAGATCAGAAATGTCTATTGTTCAAACTTGTTTGCTATTCAGGGTTGCAATCTAATAACGTCCCTCTATCCCTCCCAAACCTTTAATAAAATGACACCCAATTCCTGTGCCAGTGGTCCTTTGGGGAAGTAAAGTGGGGTCTGACAAATAGGCATGAAAGCGAGATTGAGAGTTAGGACCAGGAGAGATGTAAGATTTGGGAAAATTCCCAGAGATCTGGGGGCATAACTTTTGGGTTTCTCACTGCACTTGGGATGGAGAATGAGCCCCTCTTTTTACTAAAAAAGGATAGAGTGGTCCCATGGGAATGTAGAACTTGGGTAGACTCAGGTGATGAGCACTTGGTAACATAAGGAGTTGGTAGGAGATGGCAGATGAGGAAAAGCCTGACCAGCCCGTCTCCCACACCTGTGAGCAGGTGCTGAGCAGGGCTGATGGAGGCAAATGGCCAACTGTACAGAGAAGAAACCAATTCAACTATCGTTGAACCCCTATTAGTCACTCCCTAAAAAATGGAAAGGGAGGTAGGAAATTGGCAGGATATGGGTGATAAGAGAAGAGGGAGAAGTCATGTGTCCCAAGATGGAGGAGAAGAAGCAGTTACTGCAGGGGGCAGGGATGTTGAGAGAGGAGAAAGGCAAATCAGGAAGACTTGAAGAATAAGATACTGACAGGTGGAAGGAAATAGTAAGGCAGTCACGTCAGGCTCAAGAGAGAGAAAACACACACATACATACTGAAAAATAGCCTCTGTGTGTGCGTGTGTGCGTGTGTGTGTGTCTCCCTCTCCAGCCCCACCTCTCCCTGTCTCTTCCACCCAGGTGTTCTTCCATCTCTCAAGACCACGAAAAATGTCAGGAGACTGTAATACAGAGGAGTCTGAGCTTGAGAATCACCTTCAGATCAGAACAGGAACAGCTCACTGACCTTCTCCAGATAACCCACTCGAAAAGTGGCATCCAGGAGATAATCCCCAAACCAACAAATGTCCACCTCAGAGCTGATGCCCCAAGGACAAAGGAAGCCTGTCCTTCCCCAGCTTCTAAGCAGCTCAGACCCAGGGCTCAAGTGTGAGGGCTCCTTGGTAAGTGCAGGTCCCATCCTGGGGCACTAGAAGGGGGAGGGATGGGGGAGAATGAAAAAAAGTCACCTGTAGGACCGAACCAAAGTCCCAGGACCTGACGCCTCACCCCGTCAGATGTCACTGAAACTCCCAGTCTTCAACATCTCCCAAATGACTAAGAAACAAGGGCTGAAGCCATGACCTCCTATAGGCCTTCCAGTAAGAAAGGCCATGAAACAGAGATGGGGACAAGACAAAGACACAGACAGAGACAGCCAGAACGAGGAGAGACAGAGAAAGGAGACAGGGAGAGCAAAGGTGGTGTGGATAGAGACAGAGGAGGTGGCGGCAGGGGGAAGGGACAAATAAAGCATTAGAGCTTCTGAGATGTGGGGACAAAGACAGTGTCATGATAGGGACAGAGATGGAGGGGGGAGGGGAGGGCAAGATGGAGAAGGGAGAAAGGGCAAGACAAGACCCAGCAATAGTGACAGGGTCAGAAACAGGGAGAAGTCAAAGTAGATGAAGGTCAAAGACCATGAGAATGAAATACAGTGATGGGAGGGGACAGAAATACTCTGAAACAAGGGTGAGTTTGGACCAGATTATCCACACTTTTCTATCCAGCCTTTGAGTCCTTGTTTCTCTGACTCCAAAGGAGGAGAAAGAAGAGAGAAGAAAAGGGTAGAGAGACAGATGAGGGGAAGAGAGAAGAGGGAAGGGGAAGTCTGAGAAATTAAGGAGCTGTGGGGATAAATGAGGCGGTGAGAAAAGAGAGGATGTCAGCGCATTAACTTGGAGCAGGGGGAAGGGAGAGAGTGCCGGGGGGAGGTGGGGGAAGTCAGTGTATTTGTCTTGGGGTCCCTGGGACTCCCTGATCTGTAATAAACCTGTCTCAGCAGCGCCAAAGGACGAGCTCTGCCTTCAAGGAGTTTGGGGCTCAGGTTCCCATGTAGTAGGAGTGCTGATGGAGTGTGTGCCCCCCCGCAGCTGGATCTGGGGATCTGACACCTACGGAGGGTGGCTGTGAGCACAGGCAACTCACCTGCTCTCCCAGGGGAGGTGGTCCATGGTGGCTGGCTTCGTTTCTTGACTTCCTTCTGCAACCGACTTTCTGATTCTGTCTAGCACTTATTATTTTTAAATGAAAATGTATTAAAATTACTTTTATGTTGAGAATTATCTGAGAATTTCACAGCCCCTCTGGAGAACATCAGTGGTATCCTAGGGGAGCTGCAAACGGAACTGGGAACCCTTCTGAGGCAGACATATGCCATCTGCCAGCTTCAGAGCTGCCGCCAACAGGCAGTGAGAGAGGCCCCCCGGAGGGGCGGGCGTGGGAAGGGGCCCTGAATGACGACAAGCTTTCACCCAGAGGTGAAAACCAGTATGTGCCTGGCCTGACAGAGGGGCCAGGTCAGGGTTCAGCCTGTGACTGTAGCAGCTTTGTCTGTGGCCAATGCCATTTGTCAGGCAGAGTCCACTCTCTAAGGTCAAGTCGTGAAGGCACAAAGATTCCTACAGGAGTCCTGTCCTGGCCCAGACTACATCACCTCCCCATTATCCCACATAGCTGAGGTCCCGTCAAAGCTGATACCCAAGCCTACACGCCGTCAGGCTTACATCGCCAGCCCCGGACCTCCCAGAGAGCTCCTCTTCCCAGCTCCTGCATCTCCTTCTGCTACCAATCTCCCAGAAATTCTGTAGTTTTATCAAAATCAAATCTGCCCAGTGGCAGGCACTGTCACCCACAGAAGTTCCAAGAAGGGGCACTCTTATCTCTGGCTGCCCAGTGTGCCATGCCATGGCGGACATCCTCCACAGTGGCTCTGGCTAAAAACAAACAGGGTCAAGGACAGATCTGCTCACGATGTGAGACCGCTTCCTTCAATCCATCAGATCTGCTCCAAGACGGGACAGCAATAGTGCACACATACCCACCACTGAGTCTATACCAGGCTCCGACACCTCAGTCCATCCTTGGGATGATCCTGGAGGCAGATTTTAGCCTATTGTCTCCCTTTTACAGATTAGCTAGCAAAAAGCACAAGAAGATGCATAAACTCGCCACGTGGCAACATAAGGCGGACCGCCACTTGCCCTGGAGGCGGGAGGGGTGCAAGCAGGCTCTGACTGTCAAGCATCAAATGGGGGTGTTTAATCAGATGGACTCTGAGGTCTCAGTCAGCCCCAGCTTCTGTGAATCCATGGCTGAAAGTATCACAGGCAAAGGGAAGGAAGGACAGAGAGCAGATCACGAGCTCTGCTCACAAAGAGAAGCGTCTTTGCGCAGAAACACACCTCCGTGGGTGTTGGGTTTTGAAAACAAGACCTTCTGTGCATAGCCTGGAAGGCCAGGACCTGGATAAAGATGCGGCTGACCAGCTCTGTGTTAACTATGGGGAAAATGGGGGGCTGGGGGATGGAGCCAGAGAGAAGAAGGAAGGAAGGCAGTAGAGTCTGGAGCCCAAAGAGACAAGAATACCAGAAAAGTTACTTAGTAACCAGGAACGGCTCAGGGGCTCCTGTGCACAAGGCTTCCTAATATCCATGTTACATCCCTTACTGTGCCCACCCGAGAAAGAAACTTCCCCAATGTCCCAGCACTTTCCTAAGTTGTGCTTCACACACACCTTGACGCTCTGGCACTCTGGGGCAGTGAAGAAGATAGGGAAGTGCCCAGTGAAGTGATGTGATCCCCAGAGGGGCGATTCAGTGGAGAAAAGGCACAGGAGTGCCATAGGGTGATCAAGAACTCAGCAGAGGCTAGGGCTTAGCACATCCTTGAGGTGTTAAGAGAGATGCTGGGTTTCCTCCTGCACATGGGATGCACTTCTGGTCTCAAGATGGTAGCCCAGGCTGCGGCCAACCCCACACCCCCAAATCCATAGAAATTCTGTAGATGCTATAAAAACAGACATGCCGTGAGTGTGTGGGGGTGAGGAGTCTATGGGAACTCTGTGCTTTCTGCCCAATTGTGCTGCGAACCTAAAACTGCCCTAAAAAATAAATTCCAATTAAAAAGTTAAAAAGAAGAATAAACACAAAATAAAAATAAGTATGTACATACACAGCCACGATTGAAAACTGGGGAGGGACTTGTTAGAGACCTGGAAACTGAGAAGACTTTGTATGAGAAGGAAAGATGTAGAAGGGATCTTCATTTCCAAGTTGAAGAGGGCACCGCAGGCTGCTGGTATACAGGACCACGCAGGAGAAATTGTAACACAAGAGGAAGACGGGGATGTGGACTGTCTCTAGTCGGTGCAGTGAATGTGAGGACTTGGGGGGCAGAGAGCAGTGGCCAGGGAAGCTGGCCGTACCTTGGAAGAATGGGGACCACTCACCTCCAGGAAACCAGCCACTGAGGTACCCTGCCCCGTGGCATAACCCATCCCACCATCCTCAGTGTTCACTAAAAAGAGCCAGCCCCCCACTCAACCCCACATAGGCTGCACAACAGTCAAAGAGGCAATCTCAGCTATGAAGATGGGTGCATAGTCAAGAGTCACCATACTCGAGAAGGGACGAGAACCAATTTGACTTCACCCTTGAAAGTCAAAAGAACCTGGGGCAGACTGAGGATTCAGGAATTTCTAAGAAGCAGCTATGCTTCTAGAACCATCCTTCACTGCCCTTGGCAGAAGCTGACCCTAGGCTGGAAGTCCTTAAGACTGACGAGACAGGTGGTCTGGGTGATACAGGGAGGATGGGTGGGAAAGTGGGAGAAAGTGATGAAATCAGCACTAGACTATGGGGGCCCAGGGGTCTAGGCTTCGTTCTCTGGACACTTCACACCCACATGTCCTGGAATCTCTCCTCAGCTCAGGCAGAGCTCCCTAAATGAATCCTTTTCATTTGCAGAAAATTCTTGACATAATGTTAGCATCTTCAGGGGGTATCAAATGCGAAATGAAACCCTGGGGGTGAGTGGACCACAGCAGGGGAGACAAAGGATCACTCTCTAGATAGCAGCTTCTATTCATGGCAAGCCGAGGTCTGTATTGCAAATGGGGTTTGTGCTTGAGGAGAGAGCAAGCAATGTGGTTCAAGTGACGTTCGGCTACTGACTGAGGATTACAACCACCCACCAGCCACTCTTGGAGCCACACATTAGATGCACACCCTGAGGCCGGCTTCACTGGCCAGCAAGCCCATTAGCACTCTTCTACCTCAGCGGCTTCCAACTCAAGAACCATGGCATACTGCAAAGGACCCTTGAATCCGTATGTACTCGAAGCATTGTCTGCAACCTCGATAAATTGTACGCTTCTGTATCAATGCACAATTGAGTTTCTAGTCGGTACTGATGCTTCAGAGCTGCTGAATTCAAGGCAGCTTTTTTTTAACCTTGTTTGTTCAATCAACAAGATGAACCTATTTGTAGGGCAGGAATAGAGATGTAGACGTAGAGAACAGACATGTGGACACAGGGGCGTAAGTGGAGGGTGGGACGAATTGGGAGATTAGGATTGACATATATACACTACCCATGTGTAAAATAGATAGCTAGTGGGAACCTGCTGTATAGCACAGGGAGCTCAGCTCGGTGCTCTGTGACGGCCTGGTTTGGGGGGGAAGACGGGGAGGGAGGTCTAAGAGAGAGGGGATATAGGTATGCATAGAGCTGATTCACTTCACTGTACAGCAGAAACTAACACAACATTATAAAGCAATTTTACTCCAAGTAAAAAAATAAATAAAAATTTAAAAAAAAGAGTTACTACAAATATGGCGGCTAACATGTGAGTCCATAACATTTTTTAACAAAACAAAGGAATCCCCGTATTTCAAAAGATGGCATCCAGTGCTCTACCCAGAGAGGTCCCCCCGTGCCAAAGAGCAATTTGTTTTGGAAGAAACAAGAGGAATTAGACATAGACTGGGGCATTAGATATGGTTGGCTATGAACAGACATGAGAGATATGGTGGGTATAACGAGAGGGGAGAACAGGAGAGGCATAAGTTAGACGTTGCACAGGGGTATATGATGGTTGGGCCTGGTGTACGGGTGGATAGGGACAGCTCTGGGTCAGAGTGAATGGGTGTGGGTGAGTGTGAGTGTATATAAATGAGTATGAATGGGCTTGAGTGGGCAGAGACAATGATGCTCCCCCAGTAGTCCATTCTCTCCCCACACCTCCCAGCCACTTCTTGCAGTTAGGCAGGACCCACATGACTCTTCAATAGGCTATGGGCAGAAATGACTTGTGCCTCTTCTTGGCTAAAGCACGGAAGAGCCCATTTGTGACCCTCTAGGTGTGTCTTCTTGTGCTGCAGTGACCGCCACATTCCAGATGGCAGAACTTCATCACTTTGTATCCCTGTGTGACCATGTGAATTCAACCCTGACCCCTGCTAACCAAGGCAGCATGAATGAGAAATAAACTGTAGTTGTATTAAACCACTGAGATTTCAGAGTTCATTTTCCTGCAACGTGGCCTAACCTGTCCTGGCTAATGCAGTGGTTTGGGGAGGATGGGTGTCCGAGTGCTGAGTACGTGCGGTGATAAATGAGTATAGGGAGGACTTCATTCATTCAATCCATTTATCCAACAGATTTTTATGAGGCAGGTACTAGGGATTCACTAGTGAACAAAATGATCAAAATGCTGGTCCTATGGAGCTTCCATTCTAGTGGGGGAGAGACAAATAATAAACAAAATTAAATAGTATATTGAAAGAGGATCTGTGTTATGGAAAAAAAATAAGGTATCTTAACTGTAACCCTGGCTAACAATAGCTGTATGGTTAGACCTTAACAGAAAATGGGCAGAAGGAGCCCTAAGAACCAAATCTGGGCTAAGGTCATGGCCTCTCTTGGCCTGGCTGGGAGAACCTCCTTCCCTGCATGAAATCCTGAGAGAAAAGATGAAGGAGGCTTCAAGGCCATCAGTGAATTTTGCAGCTCTGGCTTCTGAGAATGAGTCCGTTTCATGGATTAACGAGGGGGACATCGAGGCCAGATAGAGCTTTAGCTGAGCAGAGGAAGGGAGGTTTTCTGTCCCAGTGTGTCTGACATGAATTTGCCTTGTACCTGGGACAGAAAGGTGGACTATGAAAGTGCGCTGACTTTGAACTGTGCCGTTTTTATCTCCTTACTTTCTTCCCATTCCTGAGCTTGGATCTCATGGTCGCCAGACTTTAATCCCTGGGGAGGGGGCGGTGGCGTGAAATCTGTTGTTGCTTCCCTTTTCTGCAGCCTAAGAGCATACACTGGCATTCACGGTTTCCAGACTTTCACTTATTCTCTCCAAGATAAAGATCTCCCAATTTGGTAATTACTAGCAGCATCCCCTCCCTGCCCCCACTCACCTCCTAGAAACTTACGCAGTAAAGAAGAAGAGCCTTGCTGAACCTGGCTTAGCAGGAGAGCAGGAGGATGGGAGCACTAGGGGGTTTCGAGAACTGACATTTGAAACCACACGTGGGAGGCAGCGCCAGACAGACTGTCTCAGACCCCTGGGAGGAAGATGCAGCCCAGACCGTCACTTGATTGTGTTGAAATTAAGTACAGCTCACTAAAACACAATATTTAGGTATACTAATCCTGTAGGAGCAGCTTTGAAGAATTGAAGATGCATTTAATTGACTGTATTGCTCTGTTGTGAATACTAAGAGTGAGACAAAACAATTTTTGAAGTTGAGTAAATAATGATTAATAAATTTTCAACATGGAAGTTCCTTGCTACCAGGCTTAATTCTCCATACACAGGCCTTAGCTCATGCATCCAGACGTTTGGTGACCAAGTATATTTTAAGCTCCTCCACAATCCCCATGATTTTATACTCATCATGTGCATCAGTTTCCAGACACCAGTCACAGACTCTGATCCCTACCTTCCTTTCAAGACAGATCCTGGAAGCTCATAGATTCCATGTTATTTCCAGATAACTTTTTAAATATCAACTTCATAGTAAAACTATTGATAATTATGTCCAAAACAAAGAATTTATTAAAGTTTTCAAAATAAACATTCATATTTTTCCTAGATACTAACAACTCTATAAAATAAGTACTCTACCCTCCTAGTTCAGGAAAGATGTGTTGGTCCTAGGCTTGATAGAACTAATCAACAGCTTTGTGTGGTACTAAATGAATGGCAATTTACTGGCAACCTAAGAAATTCCAGTGTTGAAATAACATGTCATAAGTGTAAATAGAATCTAAAGAAAAAGAAAAACAAGTCAGTGAACTTGTGATATAATAATTAGACTGAAAAGGGGGTGGGCTAGATAAAATTTTTAAGTTACATGGAAAGAAATCTGGGCTCAGAGTAGGGTGACCTCTGTTCAAAATTCAACTTTGTTACTTTGAGTTGGAGCTTTTAAATACCTAGTCCTTTACTTGGCACTTTCACATAAAGTTCACTGATTATTTCCTTTATCTTCTATTTCTTTCGCTTTCTCTCCAAAGTGCTACACATTACAATATAATTACATAGTGGTACACTGTAATACAATTATATAATAAATTATATACAATGTAATATAAATAGACATAATTATAGTATATCATAATTTGTGTGCACCAATAGACTGTACAAAACATTTGTCCATAAACTGTCCCACATGATCTCAACAACTCTTCTGTGGGCGCGTATCACCATCCAACTCTGTCTCAGAGAACATAAGTGCTCACTCAGCAATGGAACTGGAAACCAGTTCTACTGATCCTGACTCCAGATGTCAAACACAGGCCATTGGTATCACTTGTCTGTAGCCTCAGCTCCAACAAGACCCTAGTTACCTTCTTACATTCTTTTTATATCTTCTTAATTACACAAGTAATTTAAAATAGTTATCAGTGAAAAATACAAATTTCAATCATTACAAATAAAGTAAAGCAAATTTCCCTCTACCGTATCCCTTAATTCCAAACCCTCTCCCCAAAGGTACCACTGGTCTCCTTTCGGTGACTATACTTCCAGAACTGTGTATATATCGATATATATACAGATACATACATAATGAATGTAGTATCAAATTATACAGAAAGAAATATTATAAAGAAATCCTTCTTTCGTGTTTTGTTGTGTGTGTGTGTGTGCTATTTTTACTCCCATGTGATCCTGATAGACAACCTGGATTGAGGACAATTGAACCAGGAGCGCAGGTACAGCGCTAAGTGGAGGTGACAGGCAGCATCCTTACCCTGTTCCTGACTTATTTTGTAGGTCTCTTGTAAATATCCTTTATCAAATGAAGGAAGTTTTCTACTATATATAGTTTGAGGAGATTATTTTTAACAGGGAATGGGGTCTTATTTTTTATTTGTGCTTCATCTATCTTCATGGGCTGAAAGATTAATTTGATCTTAAGCTCTTTTATTTTTATAGAAGTAGTATTTATGGTTACAAATTTTCCCCAGAATACTATTTTGTCTATAACTCACAAATTTTGCTCCACATATTATTTTTATCAGTATATAAAGAGACTTTAATATCCCTTCTGATTTCCTCTTTCACCCAAGAGAAGTTCAAAATGTGTATGTGATTTTCTAAAACTTTCACCTATCTAGGATTCTTTGGTTATCTTTTTGTTGTTAATATCTAATTCTATTGCATTTTGCAAATGGAAATGGCCTGTTTAAATCAGCCTATATGAAAATGGCCTGCTTCTGCCTTCCAGAATTTATTGAAATTTCCTTTGTGGCCCTCCTTGGGTTGATTTTTAATCTAAAACATTACTACAAGTAATATAATTGAAAAGAAAACTATATTGTCTGTTAGGCACAAAACTAACAAAATCAAAGTTTTTGTTTTCTATTCAAGTTCCCTTTTTTCTTAATTTCTTAAATCTATTTGCTATGTCAATTTATGAGTAAAGTATAAGGCTTTGTCCATTTTTTCTTGCATTCACATTTTAGTTTTATATATGATTGTGGCTTTGTACATTTCTCCTTGTATTTCTACCTGGTTTTGCTTTAATACTTCAAATCTATGTTGTTGGCATGTAACAGTTCATACTAGTGATCATTCTTTGATGGATTATTCCTTTTTTCTATAAACAGGGCTTCAATTTACCCTTTATAATGCTTTTTACATAAATTCCATTTTTCCTGATATTAATATCACTATTCCAGATTTATTTGCTAATATTTCTTTATATTTTTCTTTATTTTCAACATTCCTTTGTCATTTTGTTAAGAATTTCTCATGTAAACAGCATATATCTGGATTTTAGGCTTTTTACTCATTCTGTGAGTCTCTGTCTTCTAATAAGTTGACTTAACACATTGTTATGGTTACTTAGACTTACTCACATCAATGATTTTGTGCTTTCCACACTTTCTTGTTGCTCTTATTTTTCCCTTTCTGGCTTTGGTTGAATTGATGAAATCTGCTTTGTTTCATCTTTCTTCTAGGTTTGGAATTTACACATTTTATGTATTTCCCACTGGTATTCTTAGCTTTTAATCACACATACTTAACTTACATTTTTAAAATAATAACAATAGTAAAGGGAGTGAGAGGAAATTTTGGGAGGTGATGGATATGTTTATGGCCTTGATACTAGTGATGATTTCATGGGGGTATACTTAGCCCCAAACTCATAAGTTGCGTAATTAAATATGGCAGCTTTTTACAGGTAAATCATACCTCAATAAAGTGGTTCTTTAAAAACTTACTTTTTTCTAATACTATTCATTAGCATTATGTAAAAGAAGAAAACATAGGGAAAACTATCCTTGACATTGGTCTTGGCAATGATTTCTTGGGTAAGACACCAAAAGCCCAGGCAACGAAAGCTAAAATAAACAAACTAAAAGCTAAAATAAACAAACCTAAGTGCTTCTGCACAGCAAAGGAAACAATAACTTGAAAAGGCAACCTACAGAGTGGGAGATAATATTTGTAAATTATATATCCAATAAGAGGTTAATATCCAAAATAAATAAAGAACTCACACAACTCAATAGCAAAAAAAGCAAATAATCCAGTTTTAAAATGGGCAAAGGACCGCAATAGACATTTTTTCCAAAGAAGAACATACCAATGGCCAATAAGAATATGAAAATGTGCTTGAAATCACTAATCATCAGGGAATGCAAATCAAAACCATGTGATATCACCTCACACCTGTTAGAATGGTTATTATCAAAAAGACAAGAGATAGAAAGTGTTGGTGAGGATGTGGAGAAAGGGAACCCTTGTGCACAGTCGGTGGAAACATAAATTGGTGTCGCCACTATGGGAAAACAGTATGTCAGTTCTTCAAAAATTTTTAAATAGAACTACCATCTGATCTAGCAATCCCATTTCTGGGCCTATAGCCAAAGAAAATGAAAACAGTATCTCAAAGCAATATCTGCACACCATGTTCAATGCAGCATTATTCACTATATATATATATATATATATATATATATATATATACATACGTATATATATATACACACACACACACACACAATAGAATATCATTCAGCCATTAAGAAAAAAAAAACCAGGAAATCCTGCTTTCTGTGACAACATAAATGGAACTTAAGGGCATTATGCTAAGTGAAATAAGCCAGACAGAGAAAGACAAACACTGTATGGTATCACTTATATGTGGAACATTTTAAAAAACCAATTTCATAGAAAGTGAGAGTAGAATAGTGGTTGTAGGGCTTGGATGGAGGGGAAAATGGGAAGGTGTTGATCAAAGGGTACAAACTTTCAGTTATAAGTTCAGAGTAGCTAATTTACAGCATGGTGACTAGAGTTAATGATATGGTATTATATACTTGAAAATTGCTGAGAGTAGATCTTAAGCATACTCAACACACACAAAGAGTTAACAATGTCGGAAGTTAGCTTGGGGGGATGGGGATGCCCCATGTTCATTGTCTACCATCTTGAATTGGTGATCTAGTTACTTTTTAAAGTTTCTTATTCTCAAATTGCCAGCGCACATCAACAGAGGCTGTTATTTGGGGGAGGATCATGAAACAAAGAACAGATAGTACTGTGACATTCATGCATTTGTCTCTGTTAAGCAAACAGGAACGTTTTGGCAGCCAAATATTTTGACAAAAGTTTGCAATTTCCTTCTTGTAATCTCCCTAAGGGATAGTTTTTCTTAAGCCCAGAGAGTCTGTGGATAGTGGTTGGTCTAAATATATGAATATTATGGTCATATTTTCCTGATTCTTTGCATGCCTGATAACTTTTTTTTGGTACGTGGGCCTCTCACTGTTGTGGCCTCTCCCGTTGCAGAGCACAGGCTCCGGACGCACAGGCTCAGCGGCCATGGCTCACGGGCCTAGCCGCTCCACGGCACGTGGGATCTTCCCAGACCGGGGCACGAACCCGTGTCCCTTGCATTGGCAGGCGGACTCTCAGCCACTGCGCCACCAGGGAAGCCCCAATATTTTATAATAACTATAAATGGAGTATAACCTTTAAAAATTGTGAATTGCTATATTGTAACTTATATAATGTTGTACAGCAACTATATTTCAATAAAAAAGGAGAAAAAAATGTCAATTCCTATCATCTTCAGCTTTTTTTCTATTCTTTGTCCACAGAAACAAAGTCAGGAGTTATGCTTCCCCTATCTGGAAGTCCAAAGCCCTATCCATCTCCTTGGAAAGGAATGGTCACATTCTGTCTCCTGTGACCTTTATTTCTGAGAAAATTCTGCCTTCCTTCCAGACAGGGAGCTGCCTGCAGGACAGAGGCTGTGTCTGACCAACCTCTGTCTCCCCCAGACTGCCCGGTTCACACGAGATACACAGTAAATGTGCACAGAATAAAAGGATGAATGAATAACTAAATGAATGACACTGCAGTTACATCAAAAGCTGTGAGTGAGAGAAAATTAATTTGCAGATGGAATTATTACATTGTGTACCCAATCTTGCAAAACAATGAGGCACAGCTTGTAGGAGTTTCAGACACTTTCTCAGAAATTTAATTGCCAGTTAATTTTCCTGCAAAACACAATAATCTCTGTAAGCTAAAGGAAAGATGCAGCTCTAAAAACCTCATTAGGCTCTGCCTGAAACTGCAGTGGCTTTTTCTGAGTTAGAAACTTGAAAATGCAAGCTGCCATAATTGTCACTATCTTTGGACATGAGCAGGAGACCTTTACCCTGATTCTTCCTCTCCTTGTGTCTCACTGAGAGGGCATGGATCCCACCTATGACTACAGAAGTGGGGGTGACCTGAGCTGAGCCATTCTCAATCCTTCTCCCACCATGTTCTCTTGTGATCAGAACTCAGCCTATGCTGAGAGTTGGGGTTCAGCCTGTGACCAGGATCAGGGCTCAGTCTCTGCTGAGAGTTGGGGTTCAGCCTGTGACCAGGATCAGGGCACCATCTAGGGCCAAGACCCAAGCTCAGCCTCCACCCATAGTCACAGCTATGGTCACACATCTATACAGTTGCAGCTGAAATGAGGTGAACCAATGGGACAGACCTGACACCAACACCTGAGGTGTCTGCCACACTACCCAATAAATAATTATTGAAATGAATTAAATAAATGCTAGATGATTCCTCAGAGTTCCAAGATGGGTGGGACATGAGGAGAAGCAGGAGGGAGAGGAGATGGGAGGGAGGATGTCATCAGCCCTGATGAAGAAGGGTCCAGAATTCAGGTATTCCAGAAAGAGTTAAATCTTGCCCTGACCCATTTAAGCAACTTCTTAGCCGAGGAGCTAGATTCTTTACCTTTGGCTGCACGGTCACCCAAGCAGAGATCACAGAGCCCCAGACAGCCCGCCTGGAGATGTGTGCTCCCCGGGCTAGATTCTGTTAGCTCCAGGAGCTGTCACCTGCTTGGGTATCACAGCTAAGTGGGTCAGCATTTCCCGGCCACTCTGCTGATTAATAGTGTGTAAAGTGGCCATCTCTCTTGCAGTGGCTGGGGCACCCTGACTCAAGCCTGGAAGATGCCGCTGTGCCAGCAATGAGCTCATTCTGTGAGCACCAGGGAGACTCTGAGAGTGCTAAATTTCTCAGTCGCTCCTCTTTTGGTGCGTGCATGACTCCTCTGCATCTGTTTGTCCCCTGTTCAGTCGCCCCTCTCTGCCTCCTTCAGCGTCCCGTCTGAAGGACACCTTTGAAATGAGGGATGAGATGTAATGAAGCTAGATATAAAATTAATCAAATATGACACAAGAATTGATGTGGAATGCAATCCTGTTGGTAGATTATTCACCTCCTCGGGATGGAGTTCTTTGTTTACTGTTTGCAGCATTTGTCAAGGACTCCGGCAAGGAGCAATCCCAGGGATTATTTTTCAGAATGAGGACAGGAGAGGTAGAAATCAGTTACTAAGGAGGGTGGATCCAGTATTTAAATGCACTGAGATTCCTGTAGGTTGATTTTTCTTGTTCTGATCTAGTTATAAAAAGTGTCCAAAGATGGCTTTGAATAACCTGATTGCCATGTGTTAGAGCAGAGCCATTCATTTCTTTGTTCATTCATTCATTCAATACTATTTACTGAGCATCCACTCTGTGCCTAACTCTGTACTAGACACAGGAGCAAGCCAACCAAAATATGGATAATAATAGTTGTTGCAGTAATAACAGTAGTAGTTGTTGTTAGTTAATACTGAACATTTATCATGTGCTGGACCTTGGGCTGAGCACTTTGTAAGCATCGTCTTATTTAATTTCACATACCCTAGGAAATAGCTACTATTAGTGTCCTCATGTTACGGGTGAGGAAACCGAGCCACGAAACAGCTAAGTGACTTGCTTAAAGTTAAGCAGGTAGTAAGTGGTTCAGTCCATGGTGCAAGCAAGTCTGTTCAGATCTTCCCTCCCCGTTACTTAAATTGTCGACAGAGTGGCTAAGAGAGTCAAATGTGAGTTGGGATTCATGTATTTCCCCAGACAGAGCCTAGATAAGACATTCCTGCTCTTCTGCCTCTGGTGCTGCAGTGGTGCTTTTTTTTTTTTTTTTTTTTTCTCTTTGCGGTACGCGGGCCTCTCACTGCTGTGGCCCCTCCCACTGCAGAGCACAGGCTCCGGACGCGCAGGCTCAGCGGCCATGGCCCACGGGCCCAGCCGCTCCGCGGCATGTGGGATCTTCCCGGACCGGGGCACGAACCCGTGTCCCCTGCATCGGCAGGCGGACTCCCAACCACTGCGCCACCAGGGAAGCCCAGTGGTGCTTTTTTATGTCAAGCCTTCAATACCCCCCACCTTGTGCCAGTAAATCCCCTGTAGCTTAAATTACCCAGAATTGGCTTCTCTTGCTTAAAATCAAAGAACCGTAACTGGTCAGCGTTGTTAATTCCCCGTCAGAGGCGCGGAGGCCACGTGGACATAGGGTAAGCTACGAGGAAGGGATTCACATATAAAATGGGGTGACACTGTATTTTCCAAAGTTGGCTCAAATGTTGTCTGCTGCCCCACACCCTCTCCTAGAATCTCGTCTCTTCTCCATGGACGTTTGTGACTGCCTCAGCCAACGGAGCACGATAGAAGTAACATTATGTGACCTCCAAGGCTAGATCACAAAGTGCTACGCACGTTGCCTTGCCTCTCTTGGGATGCTTACTCTTGGGACCCAGTCACCATGCTGTGTGCAATCCCAAAGGAGCCTATGTAGAGAAACCACATGGGGACGCCAAGTACAGGTGCTCTGGCACACAGCTCAGATGACGGCCTGTGTCATCCTCAGATATGAATGAAGACATCTCCAAAGCCATCAAGTTGCAATCCCCTACCTCTACCAGCTTTCAAGTCTGCCCGGCTGAGGCCCCAGACATCGTGGAGGAGAGATACACTATCCCTGCTGGGTCCTGTCCAAATTCCTGACCCACAGAATCTTTAAGCATAATAAAATGGTTGCATTATACCATTCGGTTTTGCAGCATTAGCGACTGGAATCGACGGGCATTGGAAGAGGTGACCTTTAGAGTCATGACCAACCTGGAAACTCTTAGCCCAGTCACTTCCCATAGGAACTGCTCTCCACACCCACAAATATACCAAGGCAGGGCTTCTCATTGCTAATGATCTCTCCACTGTGAGGACCCCAGTGCTTCAGAGGCCAGAGTCTGAGTGACACCTTAAGCCCAGGGTCTAAAAAACCAAGCCCATGTACTCAGCAGACAACCCATTTGCTAAGAAATTTCAGGACCGGACAGAGAAGAAGCACCTTCTAGGGAAGTATCCCATTTAGAAACTGGAAGAACAAGAGGGAAATCATAAATTCCTCTGAAGGGTGCATCCTATTTGTTATTCGGGGAAGGAGCATCTGTATCTAAGGAACATCAAACAAACCTTTATGGGCTGGGGAAAGACAGAGCAGGTGAAATAAACAGGGTATGCAAAAATGATAGCATAAGGAAGTTATCCAGAGAGAAACAAAATGTCCTGAGCCAGCTGAGAATTTTATTAAAGTTAAGTCTTTGTTAAAAGTAGTACTCTGTTCTTGTCACCACTGCAATCGGGCCATCTCTTTCCCGAAAATGGAATGGTATTCACGCTCGGGATGAGGACAGTCAAGACTCTCTCTGTCTCTGTCATGTGTGCGTGCGTGTTCCCATCCCCAGCACTCTGTGGTTGTGTCTTTGTCTTGTGACTAAGAGGGCAGATTCCTGAGTCAGGATGCCTGGGCTCAAATCCTGTATGGCCTCCGGAAAGTTACCCACCCTCACTAGGCCTCAGTTTTCTCATGTGGAAAAAAAAAAAAAAAGGATCATAAGAATATCCAACTGGTGGATTGTTGTGCTCTTTTTTTTTTTTTTTTTTTTCCCTTTGCGGTACGCGGGTCTCTCACTGCTGTGGCCCCTCCCGCTGCGAAGCACAGGCTCCGGACGCGCAGGCTCAGAGGCCATGGCTCAGGGGCCCAGCCGCTCCGCGGCATGTGGGATCTTCCCAGACTGGGGCACGAACCCATGTCCCCTGCATCGGCAGGCGGACTCCCAACCACTGCGCCACCAGGGAAGTCCTTTTTTTTTTTTTGATTTTTGATTTGATTATTATCTTTCTCATTATTGCTAAGTGATTTTCCAGACCTGTGTAGGGAGCTTGGTTGATCGCGCCTCACATCTCTGTGTGTATATACATTTCTGTATCTGTATCTCTATGACTGCCTTTACTTCTTTCCCCACCTCATTGACATCCAAGTCCTGTTCCATCTGTGTCTGAAATGTGATTCTTCCCTCTTCCCTGGCTGAAGAGAGTTGGGAGCCATTGAAGTGTCATGGAAGAGGTAGGAAAAATATGAGTCCGGCTGGTTTATGGTAGGCCTGGTAATTAACATCAGCTTCTATAATTAATAACTTCAAAATCTCAGTGACTCCATGAAAAGATGCTCAACACAGCTAATTATTAGGGAAATGCAAATCAAAACTACAATGAGGTATCACCTCATACAAGTCAGAATAGACATCATCAAAATGTCTACAAAAAAACAAATGCTGGAGATGGTGTGGAGAAAAAGGAACCCTCCTACACTGTTGGTGGTAAATGTAAATTGGTGCAACCGGTATGGAAAACAGTATGAAGGTTCCTTAAAAAACTAAAAATAGAACTACCATATGAACCATATATCTCACTCCTGGGCATATATAAGGATAAATCTCTCATTTGAAAAGATACATGCATCCCAATGTTCATAGCAGCACTATTTACAATAGCCAAGACATGGAAACAACCTAAATGTCCATCGACAGATGAATGGATAGCACATATATATACAGTGGAATATTACTCACCCATAAAAAAGAATGAAATAATGCCCTTTGCAATAACATGGATGGACCTAAAGATGATCATACTGAGTGAAGTAAGTCAAACAGAGAAAGACAAATATCATATGATATAACTTATATGTAGAATCTAAAAAATGATACAAATGAACTTATTTACAAAACAGAAACAGACTCACAGACAGAGAAAAAAAAACTTACAGTTACCAAAGGGGAAAGGAGCGGGAGGGATAAATCAGGAGTTTGGGTTTAGCAGATATACACTCTTATATATAAAACAGATAAAAAACAAGTTCCTACTGTATAGCACAGGGAACTATATACAATATCTTTTGATAACCTATTATGGAAAAGAATCTGAAAAAGAATATATACATGTATACATATATATGTATACATATATATAACTGAGTCACTTTGCTGCATACCAGAAGCTAGCACAGCATCGTAAAACTATACTTGAATTTTTAAAAAAAATCTCAGTGACTTAACAAAATACAGGTTGGTTTCTTGTTCATGTCACAACCAAAGCAAGCTAGGAAGTTGTCCTTGGGGCTCTCCTCCAAGTGGGGACTCAGGGATCCAGGCTCTTTCCATCTTATAAAATCACCCTCTTGGGTATAGACTATAGGGTTATGTGGGATGTGTTTAAACCAGTCCTGGAAGCAGCTTACGTCACTTCTGCTCACGCTCCATTGGTTATAACTCACTGTGTGTTAAACAGTAACAGTGGTTTTGCCACGAAGAGTAAATTCTGACTTCACAGAGAGATATGACTATTTAAAAAAAAAAAAAGTGTATGGCTTAGCAGGACTCAGACTCAGTGTATTTCCCATGCTGTTATTCCTGGGGTTGGGGTGGTATTAAAGACCTCTTCTCCATCCATTCATTTCTCTCCATCCTACCCAAGTCCAAGCCACCATCATCTCTTCCCAGGTCTTCTGCAATATCTGCCCTATTGTTCTCCCTGCCCCTGTTCCTGCCTTCTCTTTTCCATCCTGCACAATGCAGCCAGGTTGACAGTTCTAAAATGAAAATCTGATCCCATCACCCTCATATGAGACCCTGAAATCATTCCGCATTGCTCCTAGAAAGAGTCAAAACCCCTGAGCTTACAAGGCCCTCCCTGCGTCCCTCCCCAGCCTCACCTTTCTCCACTCTTCTCCTTGAATTCTTTGTTCCACTTTGACCTTCCAACAGCTCCTCACATGCACCATGCTTTCTCATCTCTGAGCAGCATGGCCTGTTGCTCCTGCCTGAAACACACCTACCCATCCACCTCTGGCTCTTCTAGCATAATTCCTACCCATCATCCAAGTTCCAACTGGAAATTTATTCTTCACCCTCACACTGGCTTAGGTCTCTTCCTCCTCATTCCCATAGCATGTGTCTTAAACCTCATCCTTCTTCATTGATGTTATCTGGAATTCCGAAGTAAACTCCAGACACCAAGAGGGCAGGAATCATATTTATGGCCCATTCACTGCTGGCTCCCCAGCAGCAAGTACAATGCCCCACACATAGTAATTACTCAATAAATAGTTGTTGAGTTAATCAATCACTCTACTGGAGCAGCCAGTCATATTCTACTGTGCCCACTTGACCTCCCCGACTCCCTCTACTTGATAGAGGCTCTTCAAAGTCTCCTGTGCATTTTCTGGTGCCTAAACCAGGACTTTGCACGCAAGAGAGAAAAATGAGGGAATGACTCACATTGACAAAAAAAATGTAGCTAACTTATTTCTCATCTTCATCTGTCAGTGACCACATGTGAAACCAGTCGGTGTATGAGACAGAAGTTAAGCAGAGGTGACACTGTGGGGGCCAGATTCAGGGAGAGTTGAGTGGTGGGATCCATTTCAGGCCTTGAAATTGTCCAAGGCCTCCCTGTGGAGCCACCATCTCATCAAACAGGCCCTGGGGAGAGTCAGGTATTTTCTTCTGAGATTCAGCCCTCTGTGGTAGTTAATTAGGCATAGCTTTGGGTAATTGGCTTTTCTCCTCAGGACAATATTATCCGAGACCTGAACCAATGCAGGCTGCCCAGGGGCCAGCAGTGGATCCAAGCCCCCAGCAGCTTCCCGCGAGCTCCAGGGAGAATCCAGGTGGGAAAGAGGCCAAAAGAGAGTGTTTCTTCAGATCACAGAGGGAAGACTGGTTGTGATTTCACAGTACATTTTCCTGAGCATGAAAGAAAGAAAGTCAAACAAAGCAATAGTTTGGCAACAGATGGTGAACAAGATCAGTTGGGAAAATCGCTTTGGAGGATGAAAGGAAAATCTGCAGAGATGCCTCTGTTGAGGGCATCATGGCTCCCACCTGCTTGGGACGTCTTTATTTTCTAACCTAAAAAGCTTCATCCGAGGGAAGATCAAATCCAAAGAGCTGTCTAACACGGTTCATCTGAATTAGCAGGAGCGTTTCTGAGAAAGCACGGGAATCAAAGCTAAGTAGAGCCTTAGCCCAGTCACCATTCAGGATCAACTGCGGGGGCAGGGGGATGGGATGCAGACACTGGCTTCCCTAAGGGCCACTATGGTGCTGGGCCATGACTTATGACATGGGCCGAGGATGGTCAGCCTTCTGCAGGAGGCCAGGTTGGGGGAACTGTTGTGCAGACATGAATCCATGTCACAAATGCCACCAGGGGACAGCCACCAACTACCTCTGCCTGTGGAAGGGTTTCCCAAACCTCAGCCACACATATGTCCCCAAGACATATGGACATCAGATACATCCTGGTATAATGCAATTTGGGGTTGGTAGATGCAAACTATTATATTTAGAATAGATAAACAACAAGGTCCTACTGCATAGCACAGGAAACTATATCCAATCTCCTGGGATAAACCATAAGGGAAAATAATATTTTTTAAAAATGTATACATGTGTAAAATGGAGTCACTTTGCTGTACAGCAGAGATTGACACAACATTGTACAACAACTATATTTCAATTAAAAAATGAAACTTTGCAATCTCTGTTTATAGACATACTAATATCACTTGCTATTATTTTTGAAAAATAAAACACCATTGAAAACAGATACCGCCTCATATAATGCAATGAGTAGGGCAAAACATCACTTCCGTGGTATTCATGAGAAAACATTAGGCAAACCCAAACTGAGAGACATTCTACAAAATAACTGGCCAGTTCTTCCAAAAGTATCAAGATTACAAAAGGTAAAGAAAGCCTGAGGAACTATCCCAGATTGAAGTAGATTAGATAGAAAGGACTACGGAAAGCAATGTGGGATCCTGGATTAGATCCTGGACCAGAGAAAGGATCTTAGTGGGAAAACTGGCAAAATTTGAATGAGATCTGTAGATTAGTCAATAGCTTCGAATCAATGTTAATTTTCTGGTTTCAATCATTGTACTATGGTTTCACAAGACTTTAGCATTAGGGGAAGTTGGGTGAAAGGTATACAGGGATGCTCCGTACTATTCTTACCACTCTTATGTAAGTCTAAAATCAGTTCCAAAATAAAAAAGAATCTGACCACAAACTTTTATTTTGTACTGATTTTTTTTCTTTTGTTACTACCACCTCACAGTTGCTGTGAGAGTTAAGTGAGACACTCTTTGTAAAGTACTCAGTATGGGGCTTGGTACAAAAAAAACCAAAGAGTGGTCAGTAATGTTTGCTTTTGTCATTTTTTAAAATCAGAAGCTGGTGCAATTGACAGGGGAGCCAGAAGCTGTCATAGCACAAGCACCAGTGCTGCCCTGGTGATTTCTGCATTGGAGGTTCAGGGGTGGGGGGAAGCGGTGGCCATCCTTCTGATAGAAAATGTCCTGTGCCACAGGTAGCTTCAAGATACTGTTTTGGGAACATGGGTTTGGTTTTGTTATTCTTAAACTGTGTAAGTTACATATACACTTGTATGTATGATATATTTTATAACTTTTCAAAAATAGCTCTTTTGTTCATGAAATAAATTTTTCTTTTCAAGGGAAACTTGCTATCATTGCCCAAAATGAAAAACGAGGGTCCGTAGCCACAATAAAATTAACTGGTAAAAATGAATACAGTGAAAGTCAGGTACTGCTGCCCATTGAAGGCTCTGAGCTCAAGACCTCTTCCCTCTTTGATAAAAGGGAAATTCGCAACCATTAGATAGTGTTAAAATATATCAGCATCCAATTGGGGCTTTCTCCTTAATGTAATCAGAGGAGTGAGATTTGAAAAGGGGAAAATTTTCTTACCGCATGATTCAGTGTTAGTGAGTGCCTGGTCTGTGCACCTTTTATTTATTTATTTATTTATTTATTTATTTATTTATTTGCGGTACGTGGGCCTCTCACTGTTGTGGCCTCTCCCGTTGAGGAGCGCAGGCTCTGGACGCGCAGGCTCAGCGGCCATGGCTCACGGGCCCAGCCGCTCCGCAGCATGTGGGATCTTCCCGGACCGGGGCACGAACCCGTGTCCCCTGCATCAGCAGGCAGACTCTCAACGACTGCGCCACCAGGGAAGCCAATTTGGGACATATACATTGTATCAGTCAGCTATTGCTGCATAAGAAACAACCCCCAAACTCAGTGCCATAAAACAATAAACATTTATTATCAGCCTCAAAGGTGTGCAGTCATTTGATGCTACTTTACTTCTTCAGACTGGGAGCCTAAGGAGAGGCTGGAACAGCTGTGAGCCACATGTTTCTCATTCTTCTAAGACCAGCCATCTACTTGGGGTGTGTTTCTCTCATGGTCAGAACAGAAGCACAAGAAGAGAGCTCCACCAAGTAAGCGTATTTCAAATCTTTACTCATGTCACACCTACTAACAGCCCACTAGCCTGAGCAAGTCCTGGCCAAGCCCAACATCAATAGGGCCAGGAAGTATGCTCCTGGGAGGAGGAGGGGAGGGAATATTTAGGGACAAATGTTCCTTAAAATCCTAAAAATCCTCTACATATAAGATACATGTTTATACACTTGACATGTAGAGAATCTCTGAGGAAGAGCACACAAGAAATTAAGAATGGGTTGGGACTTCCCTGGTGGTCCAGCAGTTAAGACTCCATGCTTCTACTGCAGGGGCAAGGGTTCGATCCCTGGTTGAGGAACTAAGATCCCGCATGCCACGTGGTGTGGCCAAAAAAAAAAAGAGGGAGAGAGAGAGAGAATGGGTTCCCAGGGAGCAGAACTGGGAAACTAAGAATCAGGATGAGGGTGAATCTTATCTTTCATCATCCTTTCACAATGTTTAAATTTTGTACAATTTGCATGTATTGTTTCCACAGAAGAAACAAACACCACCTTTACATCTGTCTAGTCCACAAGGCATTCTCATATCAATCTGATGCTCACACTAGAGTGAGGCAGGCAGAAAAGGGATTGTGACTCCCCACTTTGTGGATGAGAAGGAAGCTGAGAGCCAGCCAAATCAAGTGACTTACCCAGGGCCAGACAGCTAAAAAAGGATTGAGCCCGGGATTGAAGCCAAATCTGTCTTACACCTCAGACCAAAGCATCTCACCATGCCTTGCAGCTTGCTGTGGTCCAGTGACCACCAGCGCTATCCAGTGAAGGGTCCGTCCTGTGGACCCACACAGGATGAAACCCTTCAGTCCCAATGCACACCACGTGGGAGAGGCTGAATGTGGACAGCCCCTCGGAGAGCATCTTGCCCAACCTGGCCATTTTACAGATGGGGAAAGAGAGGCCCAGAATCACAAAGCAGCTCTCTCCATCTCCCTGTGTCTCAAATGGGACCTTAATGCCCACCTGACAGGTTGTTTGAGGAATCAAAGAAAACCATGTATATGAGTGGGCTTTGCAGTCCAGAGAGCGTGAGGCTTGATTTCGGGAACTTACTTGCCCAGGGTTCAGTCCCCACAGGCGAGCCAGGACACTGGCCCAGGAATATAGAAATTAACCCTCACTAGAGTAGCCGAGTTCTCAGGACGGGAAGGCGACCGCTCTCAAGGAAAAGCCAAAGGACGTTGAGCCACTCAGGCAGGGAGCAGGTTGCTCTGCTTTTTGTACAGCAAATACGTATGAGAGCTGTTCTGCAGCAGATCGCGTGCCTGAGCTGGACTGAGCTTCTCCGCAACCCAGCACGTAAATTGCTCCCTTACCGAAGCTCCGGCCCCTTCCCACTCCTGGCAGGTTCCTCCCACCACCTCGAGTGAGTCTCCTTCCCCACAGGGCCTCCAGGGGACAGCATCCCTTCTCACCACCGTGCCCTCCTCTCCCTGTCATCATCACTCAGATGGCAAAAAAGAAACGGGTGGGAGGGAACAAACGGAGGCGCCAGATGCTGGGGAGAGAGCAGAAGTGGTGGGGGGGGCTGAAGAGCCCCACGAAAGCCATTTTCAACTTTGCATCAAAAGGAAATTTCTGTGAGCGGCGCTGAAAGCTCCTACAATGACTAATGTCGCCAAGTGAGCTCTAGGAACAAATGGATGCTAATTATTTTGTGGAAGGCGAGACAAGTGGAGAATGTAAACAGGGGGTCCGACTAAGCAGATGGTAGGAAATCTCAAGGCTCAGAAATGCAGGGCCTCGTCCCCCCTTGCTCTGCTCAGAGCGGGGCAGGTCACAGGCCCAGGATCTGCAAAGATAGCTCTCTGCACAGGCCCAGCCAGCCTCCCCGGCCCCCACTGGCTTTGCAGCTGAACAAAGCTGAGCTTATGGAGCCTCCTTTGGGCAATACCAAGTCCAGGTGTCTGGTATGGAGGGGGCAACACACAGCAGCCCCACGGGGACTCCCGTCGTTGACATTCCAGGGCTTTGGGAATAAGATGCTTAATGCCTCCTTTAAGCCCACCCCAGGGAGGGGATACTGAACATGATTGCCTTTGGTTTTCTAAGACAGGCTGGGCAGGGCTTCAAACCAGAGAGGCATGGGCTCAGCTTCCCACCTCCCTCGCCCCAGCCTGACCAATGGGTCCTGGCCAGGTTAACTCCCTCCCCTGGAGCCATCCTCCCTACCTGGGAGGTGGTCATCAGGGCACTTTGCACCCCGCCCAATGGATAGCTGGACGCTTCCAGCTCATTCCGCACAGTTCCATTCCTGGGACGCTCATCCCTTCCTCTCTTCCAACTGCCTTCTGCTGGACGGGCAGGATTCAGTGCCACATCCTCTGAATGTCTCCCTGACCACCACCCCCAGCTGGGGCCACATGTCCCCCCACACTTACCCCGTGCCTGACCCACACTGCCTTTAGTGCCCTGAAGTATAAACTGCCTTGGAGTTCCCTGAGGACAGGAGCCTGGCCCAATTCACCTCCAAGCACCCCCAGGAGACGGGCCTGGCCCAGAGTTGGCACGTGGGAAACACTCGCTCACCGGAGATGAGTTGGTGCCTGGAGAACAGGATGGGTACCAGCCCGCATGCCGGATGGGGCCCAGGCAGCTCCACACCCACAGAGAGAGCTGGGGCTCATCAAGAAGAAATGCAAGGTGGGTGGGGCGACCCTCAACTTCCCTCCTTCCTCCATCCTCACAAGCAGCTTAGCCCCAAAGCAGTCACAAATCCAGCAAGAAGAGAACCATGGGCGAACGCACTGGAAGAGTCCCCGAGAACCCGGATCCCTTCCATCTCGCCCCCCACCCCATGGGGAGTCAGGTGCAGAAAGAGGAAGGGGCAGCTGAGGGCAGAGCCAGTTCAGGAGCCAGGTCTCCTGAGTCCCGGTGCTGTGCCCTTTAACCCACATCTCGTGACAAAAGGACAAGAACAATGACACAAGCTCTTATTAAGGGATTGCCACGTGTCAGGGGCTATTCTAAGCACTTTATATGGATTAACTCATTTAACTCTCTCAACGACCCCACAAGACCCAGAACTATTGTCATGTGCATTTTACAAATAAAGAAACTGAGGCACAGAATGGTTAAGTCATTTGTCAAACCCACAGCAGAGCTAGGATTAGAGCCATACAGTCAGGCTGCAGGGTCTGCGCCCACACAACTAAGCTAGAATCCCTCCCCCAGCCCTGACACAGAGCAATGCCAGTGTCCTCAGCCAACTCCTTACTCAACAGGGGACGTTCCTGGTGCAGAAGAGGATGCTCAAGGGAGGAAGTCAACTTTCAGGGAAAAGAACTAACACAGATGCGTTTTCTGAATAGCACCGTCTCAGTCATCTCTATGGAGAAAAATATCTATCAGCCATCTCCATTATTTGCCATCAGTAATTTATTGCCCTGTCCCTTTCAAGTAATTTAAACATCCTGGTTTTCCCCTATCAGTTATGATAACTGGTGCAAAGAAAGAACAGTGGACATCTGAAGGAAGAAGACCTGAGTTCTGGTGCCAGCTCTGCTTCTCTTATGAGCTGTGTGACCTTGGAGGACTCCCTGAGCCTCTCTGAGCCTGAGATTTCTCAGCAGCATCATGGGATATAATACCTTCACTCCAACAGCACTGAGAGTGGGCCATGCATTACTGCAAGGCTGGCGGAGGAGGGAGACAAGGACAAAAGTGTCCAAAGTGGGACACAGGAGTGCTCGCACTGGGTGGAGGGGGTCAGGAAAGTCACCATGAGGCTGAGGACCCCTGAGCAGAGACTCAGAAGACAAGCGGGAGGTCGCCAGTGGAGCAGCCTGAGCAAAGGTGAGCATGAAGCAGGCATGTTGAGAGGATGGCAAGTGGTTCTGCGTGGAGCTCAGGTGTGAGGGGGTGGGATGGGGAACAGGAGAGAGACAAGGACTGTGAAAGCACTTTGTAATATGACAGCTGGCTGGGTCCTTAGACAGCATCCACCCAGGGGCTGCAAACTCAGATGGCTTCAGGGGTCCGGCAGGTGATGTAAATAAGTGAAGTGGGCAGGTGGGAGATGGTAGGGAGGGATGGGGTGTGTGACAACTAGAGGGTAGGACCTGCCTAAAGGTATCAAATTTGTTTGGACCCCATGAAATATGTCTGCACATTGAACTTGTAACTCCTGCTCTAGTCTGATCCTTTCACTAGACAAAGACAGGTCATGGCCGTCTGGGCACCCCCTCTGCATGCTCCCCTCCCTGGGCACAGCATCACGTTCCAAGACCTCTTCCCAAGTTCCCTCCCTCATCTCGCTCTCACAATCTTTCCTGCACTGGATCCTGGTCTCCAGCTCAGGGCCCTGCTCTTCCCACCCTCCCTGCTGGCACCATTGAGCCGTCTGCTTCCCACTCCACCCCTTCCCCCAGACCCAGGTCCCCCTTGAGCCCCCTCCATTCTTGCTTCATCGTCACCACTGCAGAGTGGCTAAGACACACTCTCCCTCCACTGACCCTCGTACACCCAAAGAGGCTCCATAGCTGGGCTACTTGGGCCCCTGGTAGTTACCACACTTCCTGACAATAGCATCTTTCTTCCCAGTGTGCCCACAAGTTGCCATGGTGACTGGGTCAACAGGTGGAGGGGAGGGCGGACTTTCATGTAACAGCCACCACACTGTTTCTCAGAACATCCTCCCTCTTGCTGAGAATGGTTTACTCTGCTAGACTTCTCCTGGGGCCTCTTGCCATCTGGGGGAAGAGGGTGTGTTGGGGTCCCAACACTCCATATGTGAACGCAAGTCAAAGGACCGCAGGCCTCCTGGAGGTCAGTGGAGGTAAACTGATACCTGGGAGAGGCGGAAAGAGGTTGTCCCTTATCTCCACCCATCAGAGATACCCAAACCTCAGGCCCAGCCCAGCTGCAACCTCTGCTACATGTTTACACCAAAAGAGAATAACAATAGTAACACAAGACTGTAACCCAGCAGGACCCCATGGGGCCTTCCTGGGGCAGGACCTTCCCTACATCCTCTGCTTTACCTCCGCTCTGAAATACCTAGATAACTGTATCTAATGCACATTACCTGAAAGGATACAAATGAACTTATCTACAAAAACCGAAATAGAGTTACAGATGTAGAAAACAAACTTACAGTTACCGGGAATAAGCGGGGGAGGGATAAACTGGAAGACTGAGATTGACATATACACACTACTCTATATAAAACAGATAACCAATAAGGACCAATTGTACAGCACAGGGAACTCTACTCAATAATCTGTAATGGTCTCTATGGGAAAAGAATCTGGAAAAAAGTGGAAATATGTATATGTATAACTGATTCACTTTGCTGTACACCTGAAGCTAACACAACACTGTAAATCAACTATACTCCAATAAAAAAAATTTTTAAATAGTAATAATGCACATTACCTGAGTTGTTTTACAGATGCAAACCCCTACCATCACCACCAAATGGAAGATGTTAACTACTTGATGACCATGAGCACACAGTCCCCAGGCCTCCTGGAGCCTAAGGATTGATAACATTAACCCCTGTGACACTGCCCTGTCACCTTACCACCAACTAGTCAGAGAACTGTACCTGAGTTGATCACATACCCTGCAACACCCTTCCCTCACCTGGCCTTTAAAAATGCTTTGTTGAGAAATAGAGACACAGATGTAGAGAAGTGGGGAGGGTGGGATGAACTGGGAGATTGGGATTGACACATATACACTACTACGTATAAAATAGATAACTAATGAGAACCTGCTGTATAGCCCAGGGAACTCTACTCAGTGCTCTGTGGTGACCTTAATGGGAAGGAAATCCAAAAGAGAGGGCATATATGTAGACATATAGCTGATTCACTTTGCTGTACAGCAGAAACTAACAAAACATTGTAAAGCAGCTATACTCCAATACTTGAGGACACGGGGTGGTGGGGAAAGGTAAGCTGGGATGAAGTGAGAGAGTGGCATGGACATATATACACAACCAAATGTAAAATCGATAGCTAGTGGGAAGCAGCCGCATAGCACAGGGAGATCAGCTCGGTGCTTTGTGACCACCTAGAGAGGTGGGATAGGGAGGGTGGGAGGGAGACGCAAGAGGGAGGAGATATGGGGATATATGTATATGTATAGCCGATTCACTTTGTTAGAAAGCAGAAACTAATACACCACTGTAAAGCAATTATACTCCAATAAAGATGTTCAAAAAAAAACTATATTCCAATAAAAATTAATTTTAAAAATGCTTTGCTGAAACTCTTCAGGGAGTTTGGGGTTGGGAAGTGCGGGGGCACAAGCCACCCCTCTCCTTGTTTGGCCCTGCAACAAACCTTTCTCTGCTCCAAACTCTGAAGTTTGTTTGTTTGGCCTAACTGTTCACCGGGCGCACAAACTTGGGGTTGTTAAGACCAGCATAAAAAATTTAGGAAAAGTGTTTAAAATCATCCCAAATCCCCTCCTTCCAGAGAAAAACTGCTGTAAACATCTGGCCTGGCTCCTTCTTGCCCATCTTTCTAAGATTATGTAGAGATTTTTAAAAGAGGCCGAAAGAGGGAATTCCCTGGCCATCCAGTGGGTAGGACTCCACGCTTCCACTGCAGGGTGCACAGATTTGATCCCTGGTCGGGAAACCAAGACCCCTCAAGCCAAGCGGTGCAGCCAAAAAAAAGACTGAAAAGATAGATGATAGATAGATAGATAGACAGTTGCCTGACTATTTTGTGTGGTCTTAACCTATCAATAACCAACGTTGTTGCTGGACCAGCCCTTGTGGTTCTTACTATGATTGCAAGACGCTCCTCGGCAAAACCCATCAGGAAACTTTGAAAAA
This sequence comes from Hyperoodon ampullatus, assembly GCF_949752795.1. NCBI lineage: Eukaryota > Metazoa > Chordata > Mammalia > Artiodactyla > Ziphiidae > Hyperoodon > Hyperoodon ampullatus. The sequence goes on along the minus strand of NC_136932.1, from coordinate 40,361,435 downwards.
AATAAAAGTTTATTACTTATAAGACCTGGAAATTACACAGCCTACCTGGGGCCACAGAACAAGATCACAGAGAGAGAGAGAGAGAGAGAGCCTCTCTCTCTCCCTGTGAGTCTGGGGTTCTGTCTTTATTGGGGTTAAGAGTGGGGGCCTAGGGTTTCTTTGCCTCACTCTTCATTGGTGAATTTAAATCAGAAGAGTGGGAATTTGAAGTGAGAAGAGAAAAAAAGAAGCATCCCAAATGGTCAGTTATTGAAATCAACCAAGATCTCTAAAACAAAGGAGTTTCCATGGGGACAGGTGGCCTGTCAGGTGTTTATTCTCCATAGCCAGCTTTGAAGTGGATGCCTCTTTAAATGGATGCCTCCACAATCAAAGCTTAAGTCAGGCACTTGTATTACAAAAAAAAATTTTTTTTAATCAGATCAGTCAGGGCTTACACTACAATGCTCTGCTTTCTTCATTTGACATTGTATCATAAGCAGTTCTTACATCATTAGAATTCTTTTTTTTTTTTTTTTTTTTTTTTTTTGTGGTACGCGGGCCTCTCACTGTTGTGGCCTCTCCCGTTGCGGAGCACAGGCTCCGGATGCACAGGCTCAGCAGCCATGGCTCACGGGCCCAGCCGCTCCGCGGCATATGGGATCCTCCCAGACCGGGGCACGAACCCGTATCCCCTGCATCGGCAGGCGGACTCTCAACCACTGCGCCACCAGGGAGGCCCTAGAATTCTTTATATCATTTAAAAGTGATTCATAATAATTTACCAAATGGATATACCATAGTTTACCATTGTATTTTAATGGCCAAGCATGAAGATTGAATCTAATTTAATGCTGCTATAAACATCTTCATCTCTATGATCATTTTCTTAGGATGTATTTCTAGAAATGGAATTCCTAAGACAAAGAGTATAAATATTTTAAGACTTTCATAGACACTTGCCAAATGTCCTCTAAAAAATTATTCTTTCATCACCTATGTTTGAGAATTCCTATCTTACCACAGGCTATCCTATACAATTAAAAAATTATATATATTTTATACACATACACATGAAATTTCAAGGCTCAGAGTTGCAATTAACATAAATTGTAAAGCTCTGATTTTAAACGCAGTTTAAATTAAAAGCATGTTCTTGGCCTAGCCCTGATCTTTAGGACAGACAGACCTCACGTCTGAAGCACTGGTCCACCCCACCATGGCAGTCTCTGCCGGTAATGAGCTGGAGAACCTATAGCCTTTACACCGCCCTGCTCTCTCTTACTCCCCTCCACTGCTGGCTGCTGGCTGACTGGGAGGTGGATAAATGGCCCCGTTGTCTGCCCTTGTTCCCAGAACCCACTTCCTAGCAATGCAAGGGGGCCATTTGTCATTCTGCCACAGAGCTCAGCTCTGCCAGCCATCTCATTCCACTTCCCCTACCAAGGACGTGGCTCGGAAGGGCCGGCTCAAGTCTTGAGCTCCATGGATCAATGGACAGAGCCCCAAACCGGGGCCGGGAGATGCAGTGTCTCACTTGCTGTGCGACCCTGGGCCAGCTATGAGTCTCTCTGGGCCTGTGGGTCTTCATCTCTAAAGGAGGGAGCTGGACTCTACTATCTACAATGTCCACCGCCCCCTTTCTCTGGGTCCCCAATGAGGAAATGGTCATCTCAGTCCTACTGACAGGTCACCCCAGAGCCATAAATGGACAGAGCTGAAGTCACAGTCCTGGTCATGTAGAGGGAGGCAGTACAGCGTGGGATGGAGCAGAGGCCGGAGATACTGGAAACAATCAGGAAAGCCCCGGGACCGGCTCTCTGTGTCCTGCTAAAATCAAGCCAGGTCTGGGGAAAGTGGGCGTGCGGGACAGTGTGGCATAAAGAGAATGAGCTGGAGGGCAGATCCGGCCACCTGGTGACCCCAACAGTGCCTCCCTGCTACCTTCACAAGGGTTGTCTCCATCAGCTGCAGATAGGAACAAAGCCCAGCCTGCTGTTTTTTCCATGGAAACCTGTGTTTCCAGATGCTCCTTCCCTGCTGAAAATTTCCTGAGGAAAAGAAGTAGGAGAAAGGTTCAGAGGATGGGAGTGGGGTTCTGCAGATTTAAGAAACAGGAACAGCTGGTTTCAGAGACTCCTGGAAGGAGAAAAGCAGCTTGTGTTCTCTTTATTTTCCCCTGTGCTCCCGGGTTTAAATGAAAGCAGCTGATTGATTGATCAGCGGTGTCTCTTTAAAAGGACAGCAAACAAGGTGCTTTCAAGCCCATGCATGGGTGTGTCTCTATCGTCCTGACATCGAATGAAAAATGCAGTTCCATTTATTTCATTGCTTTATGAATCTGACTAGAGATTCGGTTTTGTTCTAGTAAACTGCTGCTTGCAAGAGCCTCGGGTGTCAATGCAATTCCTGGAAATGAAGGGATAAGATCGAGCACAGAAGACTCAAAAATAACGAGGCGCTCCAAAGTGGGATTTGTCTGTTTGTGAGGTAGAAAATCATCCTGATCTGGAATGCGATTCCAGGCCCCAGGGTGAGAAGTGCGATCCCAGACTCAGAACTCCGCCTGGGCTGCAGGAGCGGGGCAGCGGAGGGGACTGGGGTTCTAGTACCCATGCCATGGAAGGGTTAGGGTTGAGGCTGAGCTAGTACAGAAATAAATAAGTATGTGAGAGTCCCCAGAAGCAGCATGTTGGCGGAATGCTAAACATGTGTGCCTGAGCTGGGGAGTTTGGCTATGCCCAAGCAGTGACCCTCTTGCAGCTCCGGAGGAGAGACCCTGCTCCCCGCTGTCCAGTGAGGATGCTCCCCAAGCCCTCGGCCAGGAGACCCTACCACACCTCTCCAGACACTGCCTCAGTCTCCTTCCTTGCCTTGTGCCCCTGTGAATATTTTACTGTGAGGATTGGGAGATTGTTCCAAGACCTTCCAAGAGCAGAGTTCAGAGGCCAGTGGAGGGGAGAGGGAAGGGTCTCAGACTGGTGGAAACCCAGGGATGTCCCACCCAGCAGCTGCTAAGTCAGGCCTACGTGTCGGCCCCATTGGGACCATCTTCCTTTACCCCTCCCCACTAGGGTGTGTTCACCCCTTCCCTTTTCCCAAGGAGCTGACATCCCTCCCTGCATAAATCATCAAATCTCAGCCCCACATCCATCTCAGCTGGTGTCTTGCAAATTTGGCAGCCTCAGAGCTTACAGGTTGGTGGATTTTTACATCACAAGGCGATGAGTTCTCCCTGGAGGAAGCAGGGAGGTCTCAGCTCACCTCAGGGCTTCTTTAGCCTTTGGTGTCCCCGGCTTTGGTCCCACACCTCCACTGATGGATCTCACAGTCCCCAAAGGCAGCCCTGTGCAGCTATGCCCGTGAGAAAGTGCATCCATTCAACCCGCAAATGTTTCCTGAGTGTCTGCCATGTGCCAGGCACTGTGCTAGGAGCTGAAGATACAGCAAAGAGTAAAATAAAGATTGCACCTGCTCTCATGAGAGATAGACATTAAATTAAATAATTGCATTAAAAATTACTACTGTGATAATTGTTACAGAGGAGAATAGAGTTCCGTGAGAGTGTGTAATAAGGAAGACAGACTTTGCTTGGAGGATCTGGAAAGGTTTGCCTGAGGAAATGATTCTTAAGCTAAAAACTGAAGAATCAGTAGAAGTTGGCCAGAAAAAGGAGAGAAGAGTGTTCCCGGCAGAAGAAATGCATGTGCAAAGGCCCTAAGGCTTGAGGCAGGGGACATTGTGCATACAAGACATTTTAGAAGGTTGGTCCAGATGGAGCCCAGTGAGCAATGGAACCCGGGATGCAAGATGAGTCTGCCACAAGTCAAAGGCCACATGAGCAGAGCCACAGAGGCCACATTAAGGATGTCTGTCTTTCTCCTAAGGGCAATAACGTGGAATTGAAAGGTGTTCAGCAGGAGAGGGTGGTGAACAGTTCTCACCTACACAGACTACAAATCTGATTCCTTATAAGTAATAACATTGAGCTCCTTTCTACATTTTGGGGCCACAGAACAGTAGCAACTGTGGAAAGGACTCCGTGCGTGAGCTGTGTGCTGGCTGCCATTGTAAGTGCTTTCTACCAGGAGTCCTATGAGATGGACACTGCTGTGATCTTCATTTCACAGGAGGGGCACTGAGAGATTGCATAACTTGCCCATGATCTTGCAGCTAGTATTCTTATTAGCTGCCCCTCCCAGCATGGTGGCATCAAGAGGCCTGGTAATCACTGCTCTGTGTCATGGACATGGTCCCTGTACAAAAGGCCTGTGGTGGGTATGCTCCCGATCCCCACACTCAGCCATTAAAGAGCCAAGGGACGTGATGTTCAAGCCACCACACTTCCCATCACACTGGTGACACTTCTCTAATTGGTCCTCAGAGATATGGTACAAATTGTCACATGTTTTGCTAAAACCAAGATGTAGGGCTTCCCTGGTGGCGCAGTGGTTGAGAGTCCGCCTGCCGATGCAGGGGACACGTGTTCGTGCCCCGGTCCGGGAAGATCCCACATGCCGCAGAGCGGCTGGGCCCGTGAGCCATGGCCACTGAGCCTGCGCTCCGCAGCGGGAGAGGCCACAACAGTGAGAGGCCCACGTACCGCAAAAAAAAAAAAAAAAAAAACCCAAGATGTACTATGCAGGGTCATGGAAAGGGCCCTGAAGCAGAGATGGAAGAGCAGAGTTTGTGTCTACACCCCATCCCTCGGCTGTGTGAGCCTGGGCAAATCCCATCCCCTCTCTCAGTGTTCTCATCTGTAAAATGAGGGTGTTGTACCCCTGGATCTACTTCCCAGGACTCTTGTGAGAGGAGACGGGAAAAGAGAGAGCGGTAAAAGGAAGTGCCCCAAAACCGGGACGTGTCCAACTGTGAGATCATTTTACATGTTTTCACACTACAATGGGCTGCTTATTCTCCCAGGGAAATTCTTCAGCGTGATTTGTTTCTGGTGAAACCACCCTGGCTCCAGGCTTGACTATTCTCCTTTTTTCCTTACAACTCAGCTGTTTAGTTAGAGGTCATCATCCAACTCACTAACCTGCCATCTTTAATCTACATTTCCCCTTAGATTCCCACTTAGGATCGTGGGATTTCAGGGCAGGAAGAGACCCTACAGGTGAGGTCATGGGAGCTCCTAACGGGTCACTACACCATGCCTCCCTCACTGGCCACACGGAATACTTCCTGCCAGCTCCTGGGGACATTTTTCTTGGGTCTCATCGCTCCGCCTTTAGGAGATGAGGGGAGCCCAGGTGCCAACTCCAACCCAGCTCAGAGAGGTCAGGCAACCCCACTAGGGGTGCTGACCAGGACTGCCCACTGCCCCCTCTGGACACTTGGCTTAATAGTCCAAGAGCCTGGGGAGGCGTGTGGGTGAGGGTGAGGGTGTGAGACAGAAGGGAGCTATCAAGATCTCCACCTGCACCAATTTCAGGGAGGTACGGGAGAGAGAGAGAACTTATCTGTAGGGTGAGTGGCCAAGGCCGGCAGTGTCTGGATGTCTGGCGAGGACCACACACAGATGTTCTCCAGGACGTGCAGAGGACCTTTCAAGGAAGACAAACTGACATTCAGGCAGGGACGCTGCCTTCACCAGCTGGGGTGTTGCCGGGTATCCACGTTCCGAAGCACGTCCTCATCAGCCCACATGTGTCACAGGCCTCTCAGAGATGTACCTCAGCCCCCGCGCTGCGTTCAGGCCACCTCAGTTCCTCTTCTCCCAACCGAGCTTCCCCAAAGCCTCAGGGGGAAATCTCTCTCGTCTGGATCCCCAGGCGCAGGCTTCTCCCCAGGGCAGCCCTCCAGGGAGTTGGGGGCGGGCGAAGCTTGCCTCAGCTGTCGGTGCTTGAAACCCTCCCACCCAACAGAAGCCTCACCTATGACTTGATCAAAGGTGATTTAAAGACACAGAGCTACTAGAGAATGGACTTGAGGATATGGGAAGGGGGAAGGGTAAGCTGGGACGAAGTGAGAGAGTGGCATGGACATATATACACTACCAAACGTAAAATAGATAGCAGGGAGATCAGCTCGGTGCTTTGTGACCACCGAGAGGGGTGGGATAGGGAGGGTGGGAGGGAGGGAGACTCAAGAGGGAAGAGATATGGGAACATATGTATATGTACAACTGATTCACTTTGTTATAGCAGAAACTAACACACCATTGTAAAGCAATTATACTCCAATAAAGATGTAAAAAAATAAAATAAAATAAAAAATAAAGGGTGGAGATTCCTCCATTACAAAAACAGCCCACGGCATACCACCCCAGCAAACAGACGTTTGGGGAATAAGCAGATTGGTAGCTTGCACCGGCTCGGTCCTCATTACAAGCAGCGTTCCTGAAGCTCCCAGAAATATGGTGAATGGGGAAATTCACCTGCAGAGGACCGTGGAGCGTGGCATTGATGAGCCCTGCTGAAAAGGGCTAAATTAGAAAGCTAATTTCTCTGTCCCTCCATTTCCTCGTGTATAATATGGGGATCATAACAGGACTGGGGTTATTGGGAGGATTAAACTGAGTCAGTTAATGTGATGGGCTTAGAACAGCGCTTGGCCCAGGGAGGGCCTATGTGAGCACTGCTTGTGTTGATACAACCGTCTGAGGGAGACCTTAGAGTACAATTTGGTGGACCTGTCTTTATGGAGCCAGCCTTGACTCTGTCTAGACCACACTTTCCGAGCAATCTTCTGGGTGCTACAGACGGCGCTGTGCTCAGCCCAGCCATGCTTCCTGCTCCCGGGAGGAGCCCAGCCCAAGACAAGCAAAACCGCCTGCCCTCCTATTTTTCTGGAGAACCGGAGTGAGCATGCTTCATTGTTTGTTTTGCAGTCAAGTACAGTCAGAGAAGAGAATACACATACATTTATTCTGAAATAGGAACAGACTTCACTGACGAGGCCACCAGAGCCCGTAAAAAAGAACGAAGTGTTTGGTATTTGGAGGAAGAGAAGAAGGGAAGCCATAGATTAAGTGTAACAAGAGGCGTTTTAATGTTCCTGGCAACTGACTTATAAATTCCGCGGAAGGCTCTGCACATTTGATTCTTTGCCGTGAATACGGCCTCTCCATGTCTCCACTTTATAGTCTTGGCGGGAAATAGCCTTTTTCAGAGCCGCCACTTAAAGCGCTTAATTGGGCCACAGGGCAGCTTGGGAGGAGGCGGGTGGCGGGAGTCTGGCGTTGGCCCCTCGGGAAGAGTTATCTGGGGGCCTGCACAGCCGACCCCCACCCTCTATCGTCCCGCTGTGCCTCTCCCTCCCCTTCACCTCCTCAGCTTGACGCCCGACATTTGGGAGTCTGAAAACTGCTCCCCCCCCGAACAACAGTCCTTGGCTTCTGTGCGATCCCTGAATAATCAGAATATGGTTTCCCCTTTGGGGGATATAGTCTTTCAGGCTTCGTTTCAGTTACTGTTTAAAACAGGATAAACCCAAGCAAATGGCAAATTTTGGAGTGTTTTTAAATTTATCTCTTGCTCTTGCTCTTTTGGTCTGATTGATGGCCAATGAGTAGTTTTTCCATAATCCTTTCCTGTAAGCTGTGCTTCACTAAGCATCTTCTTCACTGAGTGGAGGGTAGGCGTTAACATTTTTAGGCCGGGCAGACCTGACTCTGATGCTTTACTAACAGGTGCGAAGTTCTCCGAGATTCAGTTTCCTCATCCGTAAAATGGGCACAAGATTAACATCTGCCTCAGAAAGTGATTATTCAATAACCTCTGAGAAGAAGGCATGGTCATCTCCCTGTGGCTGCTACCATCACGGCTAACCTAGCTGAGGCCAGGCAGGACCCCTCAGGCCCACTCTTGGCCAAGACCTGGGCCTCAGATCTGCATCTCTGTGTTGTTCAGGGTCAGGGCGGCGAGCGCCCCTGGGGCCACCTGTCTCTGCTGGGAACTGAGTCCATGGCTGTCCCTAGTCTGAGCATAAAGAGGTCTGCTTCTCCCACCTGACTGCTGGCTGGTGGTGCAGGAAACACAGAGCTACCTGTGTCCAAAAGACTCAGGCTCTTAGTAAAAACAAAAACAGATAAAATAAAAATAAGAAGAACCTGTCTCAGCATTTCAGCTTTGCTTACTCCTACTTTTTTCTCCTCTCTCTCTCACTCTTTCCCACTCTTGTTCTCACTCTAAAATGGTCAGTGTTGTGATAATCAAATCAGATCATGGCCGTATGGGGGCTTTGTGTTCTGTAAAGCACTTTACAAATATTCCCTTTTATGGAGGAGTCCCTGGGGAGTTGCATGCAGAGGGGAAGCCTGGCTCCCTCCCAGCCAGAATAGCAAAGCCCTCTCATCCACGCTCCACATGGTAGTTTGGGGCTCCATCATGTTTGAAAAGAAGACTCGGGCTGGGGAGGTTGGAGCCCAATCCCAGTCACCACAGGGATTTGGCTGGTCAGCTGGGGTCATCCTGTCCTTTCAGACTTGAATAAAATTGGCCCTGACACAGAATCCCTGAGTTCTCTGGGCTCAGGCTCTCCGGGTCCCTTTATCTCCACACCGTAGCTTCAAATCCGGGCTGTCGTTAATCGCAAAAATAACAGCTAACATTGGGTTCAAAGTGATGCATATTAGACCATTTGCTTCTCACAACTCCCTGTGAGATAGGAATTATTATTATCCCCATTTTGATGGAACTGGGGCACAGAGAGGTTAAGTGACTGGTCCAAGAACACAGAGCTAGGATTCTAACTGAGGCAGTCATGCCCCAGAGCCCACGCTCCCAACCCCTGGTGCCTCATCTCACCAACATTTCAGCTCCCATGCACGCTCCCTTCCTTCTCCTCCCATCTGACTCAGATGTGGAACTCTGCCTGATTTGACCCCCAAATCCTGCATTCAAAGCAGGAGATTGTCAGAAGGTTTGCTGGTGATGGAGAGCTTCCGTGTTCCTGAAGCCGTGTAACATTAGTGTTGGGCCTCACTCTCTGTGCAAGTCATTGGCAATGGAAATGTAAAATGGCCCAGCCACTGTAGTGACAGTATGGCAGGTCCTCCAAAAATTAAAAATAGAATTACCAAATGATCCAGCAATTCCACTTCTGGGTATATGCCTGAGTATGGGAAAAAAAAAAAAACATATGTCTCCTATTCCTGTGTGTTCCTCCTTTTCTCTCACACAACTACCACACTCACATCACTTCTGACACCGGATGTGTGGGCTTTTTTCCTCCACAACACCAGCTGGGTGTCCTACAATTCAGTTCAATTCTGACACTAACCAGAGTTAGCGCAAACCCCTCAGGTTAGGGATTCAGTCCCATGAGATTGTCCCCCACTTCAGATATCAATCGCAAGTAGTAGGTCCCCAGGTTACCCACAGCTTTTGTCCAACTGGGCTACAAATCAGAGGTTCCCATGACGCCACCCCTCCCCCCTTGGATTCAGTGATTTGCTTAAACAGTTCACAGAACTCAGGGAAACACTTACATTTACCAGTTTATAATAAAGGATATGATAGAGGATACAGATGAAGAGATACATGGGGGGTGTGGGTCTGGAAGGGTCCCAAGCACAGGCATTTCTGTCCCCATGGAGTTGGGGTGCACCACCCTCCCGGCCCGTAGATGTGTTCACCAGCACAGAAGCTCTCCAAACCCCATACTATTGGGATTTTTATGAAGCGTCCTCATGTGGACATCACCAAGTATTAACTCCATTTCCAGCCTGTCCCCTCTCTCTGGAGGATGGGGTGGGGGGCGGGGCTGAATATTCTAAGCTTCTAATCATGGCTTGGTCTTTCTGGTGACCAGCCACCACCCAGGAACCTACCAAGACTCATCTCAAAAAAACAAAACACCCTGCTGTCACCCAGGAGTTTCCAAGGGATTTAAGAGCTCTGTGTCAGAAACTGGGCTCAAAGACCAAATATTAGACTAAAAGACGCTCCTAGCTCTCTTATCACTTAGGACACTTGAAAGATTTTAGGGCTTCCATGCCAGGAACCACAGACAGAGATCACTATATATATTTTCTATTATATCATGATACCCAAAAGAATTGAAAGCAAGGACTGAAAGAGATATTTGCATGCCCATGTTTATAGCAGCATTATTCACAACAGTCAAAATGTGGAAGCAACCCAAGTGTCCATCAACAGACGAATGGGGGGGCTTCCCTGGTGGCGCAGTGGTTGAGAGTCCGCCTGCCGATGCAGGGGACACGGGTTCGTGCCCCGATCCCGGAAGATCCCACATGCCGCGGAGCGGCTGGGCCCGCGAGCCATGGCCGCGGAGCCTGTGTGTCCGGAGCCTGTGCTCCGCAACGGGAGAGGCCACAGCAGTGAGAGGCCCGCGTACAGCAAAAAAAAAAAAAAAAAAAAAAAAAAAAACAGACGAATGGATAAGCAAAACTTGGTATATGCGTACAATGGAATGTTATTTAATATTAAACAAGAAGGAAATTCTGACACATGCTACAACAGAGGTGAACTTTGCAGGACATTATGTTAAATGAAATAAGCCAGACACAAAAGGGCAAACACTGTATGATTCCACTTCTATGAGGCACCTAGAGCAGTCAAATCCGTAGAGACAAAAAGTAGAATAGTGGGCTTCCCTGGTGGCGCAGTGGTTGAGAACCCGCCTGCCAAGGCAGGGGACACGGGTTCAAGCCCTGGTCTGGGAGGATCGCACATGCCGCAGAGCAACTAGGCCCGTGAGCCACAACTACTGAGCCCACGTGCCGCAACTACTGAAGCCCCTGCACCTACAGCCCGTGCTCCGCAGCAAGAGAAGCCACCGCAATGAGAAGCCCACGCACCACAACAAAGAGTAGCTCCCTCTCGCTGCAAGTAGAGAAAGCCCGTGCGCAGTGACGAAGACCCAACACAGACAAAAATAAATTTTTTAAAAAAAAGAAATTAAACTATATTAAATATTATACTAGTATTTAAGTACAGTTGACCCTTGAACAACATGGGTTTGAACTGTGCAGGTCCACTTATACACAGACTTTTTTTCAATAGTAAGTACTATACAGTGCTACACGATCCTCAGCTGGTTGACCCGCAAATGCAGAACCACAGATGCAGAGGGCTGATTATAACATTATCCTTAAATTTTCGACTTCAAGGAGGGTCGGCGCCCCTAACCCCCATGTTGTTCAAGGGTCAACTGTAATATCATACTAATATTTAATCTGCAGGTTGGTAGTAGTTCAATTTATAAATAAATATGCCTATAATGAGAGTAGATGCTAAAATATTCCTTCCTAAGAGGAGTGTACAATCAAAATGCTTGGTGACCGTGGAAACAGGTGACAGCATAGTTAGGTGGCCATCAGGCTGGTAAGCAGATAATCCCAGAGGGAACTGATCGAACTGAAACCCAGTCTCTAATGATCTGCCACAGGCCTCTAAATGTTGCCCTGAACTGTTTGGGAAAGCTGATACTTTGGAGAACATAGAAGTTAAATAGATAGTGCATTATCGTATATTTTCTTTTACACAATAATACTGTATTATCACCTACATATTCCAAGCTGTCTGAGTTCTTTATTTTCTGCTGCATACAACTAAAACACCCATCTTTTTGAAAAGGGATAAAAGGAAATATTCCAAAATACTAACAGTGCTTGTATTTAAATGGTGACTCTATGGATAACTTCTCTTCTTTTCTCCATTTTCCATATTTTCAGCATGTGGCTATATTACTTTTACAAAGAGCAAATGCAGATGTTCCTTTTGTTTCTCAGCTTTTCTCCACCCCTCAGCACATTACGTTTTCCTGCAGCCTGATGAGAATCATGCAGGGAACTGAGGCCACAGGCCTCCCCAGTGCCCGCTTGTTCTTGAAGAAATCGGCAGGAGTGGGATGCAGGCCACGGGTTCCAGGAGTACTGATAGATTTCCCTTCACATCCCGAAGAAAATACTAGTAACGGCTTTTCAAGTTTGCTTCTGCAATCTGTGAAGCACTTTGCCCCAAATTAATGCTCATCCCAGCTTGAGCTCCCTGCCTGGGATGTGACTTGGTGATTAGGATGGCCGCCTGGGTTCAAATGCTGGGACCTGAGCGACTCACTTAATTCTGTGCCTCAGTTTTGCCTTCTGTAAATGGGGTATGATGACGATAGGCCTCATCTCTCAGGGTGCAGTGAGGATTAGATGAATGAATCCAGACAAAGCCTTTAGAACACTGCCTAACACTTAATACATCTACAGAAAGATAGTCTGTAATGATTATTTCCCTTGCATCCCACACAGCTTGCTCCCTTGTATCCGTTGCTCAAATGTCACCGCCTCTGAGAAGCCTTCCATGACTCTCCAATATAACCCCCACCCCAGTGCACCCTGCCACACTTTAGCCCCTACCCTGCTTGATTTTCCTTCATAGCACTTATATCTGTGTTTCTCATGCCTGAGGGGGCCTTTACTTTCCTTACACTCTGGAGTAATCCTCACTGCTTAGAACAGCACTGGCCATGTGGTCACTCAATTTTAAGCTTGAATGACTGAATGAACACATTTCATATCTTTGTCCTCGTGTGAAACCCACTTTATAGGGAAGGAAATAGACTCAGAGATATTAAGTGAAGTGTCTAGGGCACACAGCTAAAAAGTGATCCAGCACAGCCTTGAAGCTGGGTCCCCTGACCCCAAACCCCGGGCAATAGATGCTCAGTAACACTTTAACAAATGAGCCACTAAGTGCATGAGCGAAGGGGCCTGACTTTTTCTTTCCTGATTTGGAAGGCTCTCTCCTCCCCAAGACAAAGACTTCACATCACTCATGGCTATAAATCGACAATTTCAAAGGCTTAATTCTTCCACACTCACTACAAACCCATACACACATGAAAATAAACAAGTTTCTTTTTTAGGGGGAAAAAGAAGGATTTTCATAGCATCATAAAAACAACGCTTTACTTTTCATCTCACAGAGCCTGTCTGGGCTTGGTTATGCTTGAGAGCCTGAGAAAGACTCCGAGCTAACACTCACATGAAAAATTGCTGTCTGCACAGCTGCCCAAGGCTCGTGGAAGAAGTAGAAATTTCTTTCTGTATCCATCTGTGTGTGTCCAGTGGTCATCAATCACCCCCGGAATGGGGCCTGTGTGGGTAGGGTGGATCGGCCGCCCACAGTCAAAGGCAAAGAGATTTGATGAAAGAAAGAACATGTAGGCACGGGGGGCTGTAAACAATGGAGTGGGACAGAATGCTAGTACATTTTCACAATTTTTAAATGTATCATTAGCGCCCAAAGAGCCCCAGTGCCCTTATGCTGGGCTGGTTTCAAGTATATATCTGTCCTTTCCCAGGCCCATCAACATCCGCCAGTCTCAGATGGGAATTCTAATTGCATGCATGCATTCGTTCATTCACTCATTTTGTGCTGTTCAGTAATCTCTTCCCCCTCTCTGTCTTCCGGGCTCATGTAGGATGAACACCCTGGCCTTGTATTTGGTAGGGACCATGTGACTAATTCTGGCCAATGAGTTTGAGCAGAAACGATGAATGTCACTTTGGGGTTAGAATATCCAGAATTCCAGCAATATTGGAGCCACTATCAGCCTGGATTCAGAGTGAAGGGGCAAGAGCAGCATTGCTAGACACCCATTATGAGCATACAGGATGAGCAAGAAAAATCTTTTGTTGCCATGAGCCACAAAGGTTTGGGTTTCATTGTTATTACTGCAGTTTAACCTGGCCTATCCAGACTGATGCAGTGCAATCAACAGTGCCTAAGCCAGAGGCCTTCCATTTCAGTCCTAGGTCCTACAACTTGCTGGTTAAGCGACTTGGGGCAAGTCTCTTAGCTTGAGTCTCCCCATCTGTAAAATGGGTATAATAGCAAAACCTGCCTCTCTGAGCATCTTCAGAAAATGGAAAAAGCTCAGGTAAACACCTGTGTTACGACCTGGGAGAAGTCATTAATCTCCAAGCCCCAGTCCTTCATCGGTGACATGGAGGCCATAATTGCTCCTGGTCTGCAGGGTTGATGTGGGGATTCAGTGAGATAATGTGAGAACTGAGCACAAGAAAGTAATTGTATCAGTTTACTCTGGCTACCATAACAAAATCCATGGCCTGAGTGGATTAAACAACAGAAATGTATTTGCTCACAGTTCTGGAGGCTGGGAGGCTGAGATCAAGGTGTCAGCAGGGTTTGGTTTCTCCTGAGACCTCTCTCCGTGGCAGGGAGATGGCTCCCTTCTCACTGTCCTCACTGCATCTCCCCTCTCTGCACACCTGGTATCCCTCTGTAGGTCCTAACCTCCTCTTCTTTTAAGAACACCAGCCAGATTGGATCAGGGCCCACCCATATGGCCTCCTTTTAAATTAATTACATTTTTAAAGACACTATCTCCAAATACAGTCACATTCTGAGATCCTGGGGGTTAGGGTTTCAACTTATGAGCTGGGAGGGGGGTGGTCATACTTGAGCCCATAACCTTAGTCAATGCATATTAGTTCTTATAGGGAGAGCTGGAGTGGAACTCTCTCTCTCACACACTGCCAATGGGGATGCAAACTTGTCCAACCATTTGGGGGGCATTATTTGGCAACATCTACTCAAGAGGAACAGGCACATACCTTATGAGGCAGCAATTCCACCCCCACCAGATACGCATCCACATGTTCGCCCAAAGGCAGGTACCAGCATGTTCATGGCAGCACTCTTCATAATAGCCACAATCTGGGAGCTACCCAATCACCCACCAACAGTTGAATAGATAAATAATATGTGCTGTTTTCATGCAATGGAATAGTCCACTGCAGTGAGAATGAAGGGAATACAACCACACACAACAACCTTGTGAAACTCACAAGCATAATATTGAGCAAAAGAAGCTGGACACAGAAAAGCACATGTTTTTTATTTAGTGTATACAAGGCTTACAAATAGGCAAAATTCAGGAATGGATACACATGGCACCAGAAGTCCAGACAATGTTTACCCTTGGGGTGGGGGCGGGTAGGGACCAAAAGGGGACAATGTAGGGGGCCTTCTGGGTGCTGGAAATGTTCCATTTCTTGATCTGGGAGCTGATTATACCTATGTACTATGGACTAAATTGTATTACCCCCATCCCAAATTCATATGTTGAAGTCCTAACCCCCAATGTGATGATATTTGGAGATGGGGCCTTTGGGACGTAATTAGGTTTAGATGAGGTCATGTGGGTGGGGCCCTCATAATGGGATTAGTGCCCTTATAAGAAGAGACAGCTAGGAGTTTGCTCTCGGTGTCTCTCTGCCATATAAGGACACCATGAGAAGGTGGCCATCTACAAGCCAGGAAGAGGATCTCACCAGCATCCAACCATGTTAGCACCCTGATCTGAGATTTCCAGCCTCCAGACTGTGAGAAATCAATGTCTGCTGTTTAAGTCACCCAGTCTGCGGTACTTTGGCAGCCCAAGCTGACTAAGTCATTGTGTGGACTCCATAGAGCTCTACACTAATGGTTTGCACAACTTTCTGTAAGTTATACTGCAATTAAAAGTTTTCAGGGAGTGGGCGGTAGGGGAGTAATTCCTTCTGGGAGAAAACAAAGTCTTCCTCAACCAATCTAGGTAAAATCAGTGACTCTCCTCTCTTCTGCCTTCTGACAGCCCCGCCCCAGCTTCTCCTCTGCCTCGCCCCAACCCTCGGCAGCCCCGGCCCTGACCTGGGCTCAGCCCCCATCTCAGGGTCACCTCCACTGCCCCAGGTTTGCAAATGCTCCTGCTCCCAGCTCAGCCCTCTCACCTGTTCTCAGTAAGTGCTCACCTACTTGACCTGCACAGGTTCTGAACAGGAGTGCCTTCCCAGCCCCAAGCCTGGAGGCAGATGTTGTGTCGTGGCCCCTCCCGACCTCCTTTCTAATTTGCCAGCCTGACACCTGCTCCTTGACCCCGCTTCTTGGGAAAGAAGCACATTTTCTGCTGACCCAGATTCTGTGCCTTTGATGGTGAATAAGAAGTTGGACTTTACCCCCAGAGACTGAAGCTCTGCAAATGGCTCACTTAGATCCGGGGAGAAAAAGAAAACAGGTCAGCTCAGGGTCTGGGGCTTCTCTTCGTGGGAAGAGCACCCACCAGGGAGTCAGGGGGGAGAGGGCCTTGCCCCGGGAAGCTCAGTCAGTGAGTACTGGATAGGCCCTTCAGTTCATCTTGTCCAGAAATTTCAAGGTATGTTTCTCTTTCATTTTTTAAGCTTTATGGAGGTATAACATACATACCAGAAAATTCACCTTTCTGACAAATATCATATGATATAACTTATATGTGGAATCTAAAAAATGATACAAATGAACTTATTTACAAAACAGAAACAGACTCACAGACATAGAAAACAAACTTATGGTTACCAAAGGGGATAGGGCAGCGGGATAAATTAGGAGTTTGGAATTAATAAATACAAACCGGGCTTCCCTGGTGGCGCAGTGGTTGAGAGTCCGCCTGCTGATGCAGGGGACACGGGTTCGTGCCCCCGAGCGGCTGGGCCCGTGAGCCATGGCTGCTGAGCCTGCGCGTCCGGAGCCTGTGCTCCGCAAGGGGAGAGGCCACAACAGTGAGAAGCCCACGTACCACAAAATAAATAAATAAATAAATAAATAAATAAATAAATAAATACAAACCACTATAAATAAAATAGATAAACAACAAGGTCCTACTGTATAGCACAGGGAACTATATTCAATATTTTGTAATAACCTATCATGGAAAAGAATCTGAAAATTATATATATATATATATATATAACTGAGTCACTTTGCTGTATACCTGAAACTAACACAACACTGTAAATCAACTACACTTCAATTAAAAATTTTTTTCCAAAAAGGTTATGGGTAAGCCTAGCTGTGGAGTATATGAATAAAACATTTTTAAAAATTCACCTTTCTAAGGGTATGATTCACTGACTATTAGTTTATTTACAGAGTTGTGCAGCCATCATCAAAATCTAATTTTAGACTATTGCCATCACTGCAAAGGTAAACAACTGTGTGAATTATCAGTCATTCCCATGTCCCTTCCATCCTAGACAACCACTGATCTACTTTCTAACTCTGTGGATTTGCCTATTCTGAACATTTCATGTAAATAGTATCATACAGTATGTAGGGTTTTCTGTCTGGTTTCTTTCACTTAGCAAAACATGTTTGAAGTTCATGCATGTTATAGCGTGTATCAGTACTTTATTTCTTTTTATTGTCATGGTATGCTAGCGCATGGATACACCACATTTTGCTTATCCATTTACAAGTTGATGGACATTGGGGTTGTTTCCATACATTTGGCCATTACAAAAAATGCTGCTGTGAACATTTGCATGCAAGTCTTTTTGTGGATGTATGTTTTCATTTTTCTTGAGTAGATATGAATGAATAATCGGCGCAGCATTGGGATTTGAAGGATGGAAAGGTAAAGATGGCTGGAGACACAGCACAAAGTATGGAGGCCTTGCTTCATGAGACAGCATCGTGAGGGAGGGGACAGGGCTTAGTTTGAGCTTTGAAGTCAGACCCAAGTTCAAATCTGTACTCTGCCACTTACTGGTTCTTTGACTTTTGGTCAAGTTGCTAACTTCTCCAGCCTCAGTTTCCTCATCCACAAATACTGATAGTAATACCTACCTTGCTGGCTGATGTCAAGATCAAAAGAGACGGCTTTTGTCTAAGTGTCCAGCAAGAAGCTGTGTGCACGCTCGGGGGGCAGAGCTGGCTGCTCAAGCATCCCATTGCACCCGCATCCCCAAAGGTCCGTGAGCATCGGCTGCTTTTTCTCAAGCAGCAGTGGCATGCCACTGGGACAGGACATGGTATGTATGCCCTTCCTCAAGCCAAAGCCATGCTGGGCAGACATCACAGGTCCCTCTGCTGTCCTCTCATGGTGGCTGAGCCAGAGCTTCTGTGTCTTCCCTCCATCTTCAGCCAATTTGGCAGCACGGCCCATATGAATATAATGTGGCCAGCTGGCTCCAGGCCAATAGGCCCATAGGAGGGGTGTAGAACCAGGCTTGACAGTCTCAAGGGCCTGTTCCTCTTGGACTAAAGTGCGCTCAAGGGGAAAATTCTATACACCCCCATTATACTAATCCCCAAGAATAGGTCAGGTCTGCCTATGGTTGAAAGTGGTGGTTAGAAACTGTGAACCAATTGCATAACTCTCTAAGGCTTCATTTTCTCATCTCTAGGAGTGAAAGAGGACTACTATGAGGATTAAATAAATTGAGTTATTTAAAAGCACTTAGCACAGAGTTTGGCCCATAGGAAGAGCTTAATAAGTGCTAAATAAAGATTATATTTTCCCTTCTGGACTGAAGCCTCCATGAAAGCAGGGTCTGTAGCAACTTTGTGGACCCTGGCATCCTAGTACTCAGCAGAGCCTGGCACATAAAGGCACTCAAATAAATATTTGTGAGCCAGTGAATGAAGGTGTACTCACAGCCCTCTGCCTTTGCCCAGTCACAGAACGGATCACCCTGGACTGAAATTGAACCTTGACCTCTCAGCCCCAAGAAAGCCAAGACCGTCAATGATGCTCAAAACATGTCTGAGGGACACAGTTGAAGGCTGGAGTCAACCCTAATCATAGGGGTTGACTGAATGAACAGGCTTTGGAGTCAGATATAGGGGCTCTGGTGAATGACCTTAAGCAAGTTACTTATTCTCCCTGCATCCCGGTTTCTCACCTCATAGGGTTCTTTTACAGATTAAACGAACCAGCAGATGTGAAACCCTTAACACAATGCCTGGCATAAAGTAATCGTTCAGCCGGTGGCTAGTTATTATTATTAGGATCATTAAGAATCATCAAGAACAGGTACTCAAAGGGAACTATATTCGATATCCTGTGATAAACCGTAATGGGAAAGAATAGGATAAAGTATATACACGTGTAACCGAATCACTTGGCTGTACAGCAGAAATGAACACAACACTGTAAATTAACGATACTTCAATAATTTTTTTTTTTAAAAAGAATGGGTGCTCAGAACAGAACAAGTTCGCATCCCATTAAGCAATGAGGAGCATTGACCTCTGCCTCCATTCTTGTGGGAACAGGAGACTGCCTTCCTGCCCGTTATGCAAAAAGACAAAGGCACGTTCGATTTTGGCTGGAGCAAAGAGCTCTGTATGAGATGAAGGCGGGAAGGTGAAAGTGACTTCATTTTCATTCATCTTCCCTGGGCTCTTTCGTCTGACACTGGCAACAGAGCTTTAAGCCTTTGATATTGGCTTGTCCTGATTCATTACCCTGGGCTCTCTCTGCACTCCCACTTCTGCGAGCTGAGTGGCAAAGCTGGCCTCCAGTTGGACCCAATCAGAACTTAAGGGCTCAGCAGGGACCGAGAAGCTCCTGGGTTGCCTCTCTGCCGCTGCTTGCCTTGCCTTGCCTTGCCTTGCTGAGCTATTTCCTTCCCTGATTTGCATTTTCTTCCCCCACCCCCAAGAAACACTACCAGCCCTCCACCGTCCTGTGGAAATGTCCACCGGGTAATGGCTCTTAAAACATCAAATTGCATCAAGTACAAGGGCTGCTGCGAGTCCCATCTTCAGCAAGGAATTTTCCCCTGTTTGGTTTGGATGTCCAGTGGAGCATTAGACAGCAGTTTAATCATTATTACCGGTGCTGTGCTGCGACTCTCTGGAGAAGCACTAAACTGGAATGAAAAGGAACTGACATAATTAGTCTGACACAGTCCAATAGGGAACTATTACACCAAAGGTAATGAGAGCCAATGATATGTTAATGTTATTGTAAGAAATTATGCTGGTGCGACAAAGTGGTTTTGAGTTGGGGGGTGGGGTGGGGGTGGGAAACAAGCTTGGAATTTTCCCAGGCAATAGGCTAATGGAAAAAGGATGGAGAAGGCTCATAAAACCCCCTTTTCTTTGTCCCCGACTTGCCTGTGGTCGCTGGTGGTGAGGATCTGTTATCAGCACTGCAGGATGCTGCAGGGGCCATGTAGGCAATGCTGCTGCTGTCGATATGAACAAGTGGCTAGATGTTTGTTCAACTAGGAAAATTAAAATCTCAAGAAAATTACTCTGAGCACTAAAAATCGATGGTGGGATAATGTAATAATAGTCTCTTAACAGCTGTTCAATGCTGCACAGTTTACAATGTATTTACATGGCCCTTATAAGAAGCCAAGGGTACAGTCAAAAGGCAAGGACTCTGCCACTTACTAAATCCCGTCCCTCATCAAGTAACTTAACATCCGTGGGCCTCAGTTTCCTCACCTCCAAAGGAACAAGGATGCTTGCCTGCAAAGTTAGAATCCTGCTCATGAAGCTCCCATGACACAGCAGGCATGTAATAAAGTGCAGTTAATACTGTGCCAGTTAATTGTGTATTTGAGCAAGGTTTACAAAGTCCAGCTCTGATGAATGTAAAACATTCGCGAGAAATTATCGATTAACGTTCAGCCTCAGAAAAGGGAATGTGGGCTGCATTGTCCCAAAGCAGTAAATGTCAACATTCCTAAAACCTAAAATAATGAATTAACCGCTATCTTTCATGTTGATTGGAGTCTTGGCTAAAGTTGGTGTGACACCTGTTAGAATGACTTTTATCAAAAAGACAAAGAAAAGCAAGTGTTGACCAGGACATGGAGAAAAGGAAACCCTTGTGTACTGTGGGTGGGAATGTAAATTGGTACAGTCTTTATGGAAAACAGCATGGAGCTTCCTCAAAACACTAAAAATACAAATTCCATGTGATCCAGCAATTCCACCTCTGGGCATATATCCAAAGGAAATAAAATCACTGTCTCAAAAAGATATCTGTACTCCCATGTTCACTGCAGTTTTATTCATAATAGCCAAGACATGGAAAAAACCTAAGTGTCCATTAGCAGATGAATAAAGAAACGTGGTGTACATATACAATAGAATATCATCTGGCCTTAACAAAGAAGGAAATCTTGCCATTTGTGACAACATGGATAGAGCTTTTAGGCTAACTGAAATAAGCCAGACACAGGAACACAAATACTGCATGATCTCACTTATACATGGAATCTAAAAAAAGTTCAACTCTTAGAAGCAGAGAGTGGAATGGTGGTTACAAGGGCTAAGAGGCCAGGGAAATGGGGAAGATGTTGGTCAAAGGATACAAAGTTTCAGATATGTAGGATGGATAAGTTCTGGAGATCTAACGTACAGCATGGTCACCATGGTTCACAATACTGTATTGTATACTTGTTGTTTGCTAGGAGAGTAGATCTTGATTGTTTTTACCAAAAAAAAGTAACTATGTGAGGTGATGGATATGTTAATTAGCTTGATTGTGGTAAACATTTCACAATATATATGTATATCAAAACATCATGTTGTACGCCATAAACACGGACAATTTTCATTTGTCATATATACCTCAGTTAAGCTGGACAAAATAAATAATCCCAAATAAACAAAGTTGGTGTGACAGGTGAAGTTTGGACTTTGCCTCATGTAATTCTTTTTTTTTTTTTTTTTTGATCTGAGTTCTCTGAACACAAGGATAAAAAGAAAAGAAACCTAAACCAACCCCATGGAAGGCAGTAACTCTCTATGGTTCCACCTTTCTCCCCTGGCTTCCTTTCAAAGTTAAAATGATAATTAGAACTAATATGCATATGTACACAACTTACAGTTTACCTATTGATTTCACATCCACTGCCTCCTCCTTCCAAAACAATCCCAGTGGTGGCAGGGAAGGCATTTTCTTCAATCCCATTTTACAGATGAGAAGACCAAGGCTTCATAGGTAAAATGCTCCCCAAGGTCACACAGCGGAGGAAAGTGAGGCAGGATGTGAACTTTAGCTGTGATACCAAGCTCCAGATCAAGAAGGCTCTGTCGCCGGGCTGCTCCCCACTCTGACACCCCTCCCCAAACCTCAGCACCCTTGGTGCAGGCATTCTTGGGTTACTATCAGATAGCAAGACTTTTTCTTCTCATCTTCGAAGGGGTGTCCCTTGCCACCTGGGGGAGTGGGAGAATTGGCCACATGGGCATGCCTGGTCCAAATCTGGGGGATTCTGCTCCAACCAACCACCCAACCCCCACTGATACTCTCCATCCATCTCCTCAGACCAAATCCACGTAGAATGCAGGCGGACGTAGCTGTGGCTGAAGACTTAGAGTAAGCATCTACAAGGTGGACAACAGCAGCAGGCCATGTCTAAGCCGACGGACGTCAAGGTGTGTCCCTCTGAGCAGCAGGCAGGAGTGTCTTAGAAGCACTGGTTGTCGGGTCCTATCCCAGACCTACTGAGTCAGAACCTCCAGGCGTGGGGTCCAGCCATCCACAGTTTCACAAGCCCCCTAAGTGATTCTGATGCCTACTGACATGTGAGAACAACTGGTCTACACATCTTGTCCTCGTGTGTCACAGGGAGGAGAAAAAGGGCACTGGGTAGGGCCATCCTTGCCCGTATCTCCCCCCATACCGCATTGCCTTGGACCCTGGATGCAGGAACTGGAACCTCAGACCCAGCGAGAGAAGCTCACTTTCTTTCCCCTTCCCAGGCTCAGTGCGAGGGTGAGACTGGACGACAGCTCAGTGTGGGAGAGAGAGCAGTGACCCAGGAGTCGGGACATCTGGTCTTAAGTCTCCGCTTTGCCCCCAACTCCCTGGGGGTCCCTGCAGGTACCTTCTCCTCTCTGGGCCTCAGTCTCCACATCTGTAAAATGAGGGTGCTGAACTGCACACACACCAAGATCCCTTCCAGCTCTGACACTCGGGAGATGCTAAGGAGCTCAGACAACGGGGAGAAGTGACAGCGGACGCCCATGGGGTGTGGCCTTTGTCCATCCCTGCTTCCCTCCACTCAGGCTCTGGGTGGGGAGACCAGCTGCTCCAGCGAGATCAGCACCCATTTGTCCCATGCAGATTCCTCAGCCTGGTCCAGGTCAAGCTGCTGATAGAATTTCAGATGCTTAGTCATACTTTTTTGAGTAAATATCATGGTAAAAAGACATGACATTTCCGGGGCCAGTCTTCAGCATTAATAAAAGATTCCAAGAACAGGGTGACCTTTTCACAAAGGATTTGTAAATGCCAGAAACTACATAAAGCCTCTCTTTCTGAGGCAGACAGGATTGTCACAGCTCAGCATTTATTCCCTCACATGTGAGGCTGGCTCTTTTTCTCCCAGTTCCATGTGCTGGCTGGTGAGAAGCTGCGAGGGCTGTCTGGGGAAAGCGGAGGAGAAGGACGGAGGGAAGGTAGGGGAGATGAAAATGAAAGAGGACAAGTTGGGGGAGGAAGAGCA
This sequence comes from Hyperoodon ampullatus, assembly GCF_949752795.1. NCBI lineage: Eukaryota > Metazoa > Chordata > Mammalia > Artiodactyla > Ziphiidae > Hyperoodon > Hyperoodon ampullatus. The sequence goes on along the minus strand of NC_136932.1, from coordinate 40,338,256 downwards.
GAGCGCAGGGCAGGGCCCACCCTGGACCACAGTGGGGTTTTCTGGGATCCCTTGGCCACTTAGGTAGCCCAACGGGACAAAGCACCTAAACTGCCATCTTCTACCCACCACCAGAGGGCTGTCCTATGTCACTTCCATTCAGGCCAAGGAAAGGGTGGCTCTTGCCAGCAACCAGCCAGCACAATGAGAAATCAAAAATATGTCTGAGTGCCTGGCCGATCCCACGGGAGCCCTAGGCTGGCCTCCACCCTACGTAGATTAAAGCCCAAACACCCCTCCACCACTGGCCTTCCCCCATGCACATTTCACAGACCCTCAGAAGGCAGGGAGGCAGCACAGCCTATGGAGCTTTGGGGTCAGACCAATTCCAGGCTGGACTCTTTCCAAGCCTCAGTTTCCTCATCTCTGAAAGGGGCTCCCCTCTTAAAGGTCGAGTGATGAGGCCATAGCATCACCAGGCATAAAATTACAGGACCAAAGGAGCCGTTTCCAGCACGGTGCCCCAACTGTTCTTCCATCTTTTTCATTTGCACAAGTTTCTGCAGCTGTGCAGATTCTGAGCACTTTCAGAAGTGGATTTCGCTCCTCAGGCCAGGTAGCTGTATCGAGTCCTTCCCACTCCACAGCCTAGGACAGCTGCCAGGGACCTGGGGGAGTGGGAGAGACACCCCAGAAAGGAGAAACCTTGGCTTGGAGCTGTTCACCAGAGCATCCATGATGACCTGGCCCCAGACAAACCCTCACCACTGCTGCCTGTGCTGGGACGGATGCTTGATGTGCGGCCCTTGGCTGCCCCTTGGCAGGGTTCATTGTGTAATGATGCTTGACAGATACTAATTTACTTTTAAAAAGACATGCATTATAGCAGAGGAAATAATAATACACATCAGTGACATGAGGCAACTGTCCAGTTCGTGAGGATAGAGTGGATTTCACTGCTCTGCTCAAGTGCCTAGCTCATGAAGGATTTTAGAAAGTCTGGAATCTGGGAGGTCTGCAAAGAGCTTTTCAATTCAATGATCACGCTTTTAGGGCTATTATGGACGGGCCAGGCCAGTGCTGAGCAGCCAGCAATGCCCCATGGAGAAGCCTGGTCCCTGCCCCTTAGGAGCTTCAAAGTAATGAGAGATGAGTCCTTACAACAGCCCTGGGGATTAGGTAACATGAAACGAAAACCCAGAGAGGGTAAGAAAGTTGCCCCAAGTCACACAGCTGCACATGGTGGAGCTCAGATTTTTACCTGTTCCCTCACTGCTCTTTAGCCCATCCTACAGGAAGTGAGCCCCAGCCTGATTTCAGGTAGGATGGCACAGTGGTTAAGAAAGCTGAGCTCTGGAATTCTCGGTTCTTCCTGACAGTACTTATGCCAGGTGAGCTCATTTCCTGTTTTGATGAGTGGGAATGTCACGTGATTCCACAAGGCAGTTGTCCACATCTCCTGTGCTCCCTCCACGGACAAGGTGGAAAAGCGGGGACAAGGTGTTATTACAGTTGAGAAGATTCCTATGACCTGCTCCTCGGCCCTCCCCCCTCACCTGGAGAACTCCCTTTCAGGGCGCTGCCCAGAGAGTGTCAATGAAAGATGACTCTGGATCAACATAGAGGAAGGTCTCTATTTACCCACATGGATTTTCCCTGCTCTTGGCTTTGTCTTCATCATCATTCATTCATTCTTTCATTCGATATATTATCCATCAAGCACCTGCTATGTCCTGGGCTTAGGTCAGGTGGTGGACATATCAGGGAGGGCACAGCAGACATGGTCCCCGACTTGATGGAGTTTACAGCCTGGTGGGGAAAACAGAAAACTTGGGAAGCAATAACCATTGTGAGTGGCAAGCGCCACCACAGGAAGGCAAGATCTCCTAGCAGCACTGGGCTGGGGAGCCCAGCCTGGGGGCGTGTGGGGAGTGAGTGGCACCCACACTGACATGTGAAAGCTGAGGTGCCCAGGTGAAGGGGGTGGGGCAGAAGCAGCTTCCAAGCAAAGGGAATAACATGTACAAAAGTCCAGACTTCAGAGAGAACGAGGGATGATGCAAATAGACCAGTTTAGCTAGAGCACGGGCTGGTAGGTGGGGGTCTGCTGAGCCATGAGGCTGGAGGAAGGGACAGAGACCAAATCGTGAAGCGCCCGGCACCCAGGCTTTATGCAGAAATCAGGGTGATCCACTGAAGGATTCCAGTTATCATGGTCAGGTTCACCTTTGAAGAGAATTCTCTGGCTGCTGTTAGAGAACGGGTCAAAAGAGTCAAACCTGAAGGCAGAGAGCCCAGGTGGGGTCCCAAGTAACCGTCCAGGTGAGAGAAGGTGATGGTTTGGACCAGAGTCGTGGTCGTGGGATGAGAGAAATGAGCAAACTCAAGAGATATCAGAGAAGTAGAATAGACAGATGTTGGTGATGGGAGAGGGTACTGCTGGGGCTGGGGAAGAGTCCTGGCCAGTATCAGACCCCACATAGCAAGAGCAAAGGGGTGGCTTTTAGCCCCAGTCAAGATGCATAGATCCAGAGGTCAGAACCAAGATCATGTCCATTTGACCAAGTCTGAGGAGGGCAAATCAGGAAGACATCCAAACCAGGTCACCATGGGGGCCCATGAGGTGCCCAGGAAGGAGGAGGCCAGAAGGGTCAGGAAACCAGGGAAGTGAGCCTGGCAGGGGGAAGGCAGGCCCTCAACCCACCACCCTGGGTCCTGCCGCCCTTTCACGTGGGCTAGGGGCAGTGCAGAGGCAACAGCACTGAAGGACAGCTGAAGTGACAGCCCACGCTGACAGGGTCAGAGTGCAAAGACTGCTGGAAGGTTTAACACCCAGGCCCGGGCGTCTCAGGTTCGCAGCTGCTCCTGCGGGCGGCCCGAGGGTCTCCGTCTGACAGTAAGGTCTGTGCAGCCGTCAGCCACATGGCTGCCAAGAAAACAATTGCCTCCTCCGACTACATTAATAGGAGTTTAGTGTCTGGATCGATGTGGCTAAGAGTCCCGCTGCAGTCGGCACTTGTCAAGCTGTATCTGGAGCCCAGGCGCTGTCAAGAGCTGACTCACACACTTCCCTGGGGGTTCCCTTCAACCCAGGTCTAAAAAGCCTGCACTTTCCCTTTCGGGTGACTGTGGCCCCATCTCCATGGCCGTAGGCTCCACGCCCCCGGGAATGTCCCACCTCCAGCTGGAACTGACTGGGATACTCTGCAATGGCAGGGGTGCAGGTCCAATGTTGCCAGACCACCTCAGATGGTAGGTTCTCCACCCCTTCTCCTGCTTCTAGTCCTGCCGGTATTGCTGCCTAAGCCCCTTACTCTGAGTCCACGCTCTGAAGTGTCAGGTCAGCATCTTTCCCCACCCCCCCAGCTCACTTACCAAATTGGACTAGCTGTGGACAGAGCCCATTAAACACATGCACCTCCCAGCCTTGATTTACTGGAAGAAAATAAGAGATGTTTTCCTTTCTGGGAAGGTATCATTCATAGTGTGCTAACGTGCAGAGACTACCCTCCTGCAAGCTTTCTGTGTAACCCATCTAGTTAGGCCAGGGGACTCTGTGACTCAGAATCTTAGAATCAGAGCATCAGTGCTGAGAAGGGGCTGGGAGTTCATTCAGCCCAGAGAGGTCCAAGGATTTGAACAGGCAACACCACCTGTCAGGAGACAAATGGGCACCAAAAGCCTGGATCCTAACTCCAGGGGACCAAGAGTCTGGGGATGCTTGGAAGTTGAGACTGTCTCGAGCATGACAATGGACATCAACAGGTGACGGGACCTTAAGTGCTGCCCCATCCCATCCCCCACGCCACCATGAGCTCCAGGGGCAGGAGGGAGGGCACTTTGGCCAAGGAGCTACCACAGAGCTGCAGCCGAGTAAGTGAACTGAGCTCAATGAATAAGGCAGCACGTGCCTGGTTCAGAGAACAAATTCTGATTTCAGCCAAATGAGCCTCAACTCCTAGCTCCATAAGCACTCCCTAGTTTGGTATCTCAGGCAAGTCATTTAGCCTCTCTGTTCCTCGGTTTACTCATCCATAAAATAAAACCTACCTCTTACAGTTGCTAGAGTAATTACTGTGACACTGTGCAAAGCAATCAGCACAATGCTTGGCCTCTAATGATTATTATTATTAATATTTGTAACATTTAGCACCTGAGGGCAGAACCAGACAAGCAACCTGGAAGATCTGACATGGATTCCTCAGGGTGACATGGGAATGGCCTCAACCCTCCCTGCCTGTGTCTGGGGGGTCCTAGGACCTGGCCTGGGACTGAACCTGAGCTGGGGCTCAGAAGGCTCTACCTGTGGGGAGGTGAGCCAAGGAGGGCACCCAGCATGTCACTCCCATGGCAAAATGAAGGTATAGGTCACCCAGGACCAAGGGACCCTGTCCAGGACAGCAGCCGGGCCTCTCTCTCTAAACGAAGCTGGTAAGCGCTAATTGCAGGCTGGAACACACCAGCTTAGTCTGGGCCTCCTGGTCAGACCTGAGTGGACAGAGGGCACTGGACCCCAGACCAGGAGGAACAGGGAGGTCAGCATGGCCTTGGGTGCACACCAGCCTCCCTGGTGGGCCACTGCTTCCTCACCTGTAAATAGAGGACCTAGACCCACTGATCCTTCAGGCTTCTTCAATCAGTTGCAAACAATGAAATCTGCTGTCTGGATAGTTTCAGCAGAGAAGGGATTTATTAGCATGGAGACAAAACTCACCCCAGTTCCTGCCACCATTTTGAGTAAGTGAGCGAACCACGTCTCCCAACCAGAAAAAAGGAACCAAAAATAAGAGGAGTGCTCCATCTAGTTCTGGCCCCCAAAACAAACAGAATCTCAAGCCTTTCCCATTATTGGCTAAGCCCATAACAAAACAAAACAAAACGAAACAAACAAACAAAAAAACCCAAAAAACCTTTATCCCTGATTTTTGCAATGCTGATACCTGAAAATTTATCACAATCTTTGAGGATAACGCATGCAAATGGCTACTTCCACCATGAATGGACTCAGTCTAACTCAGCAACCTCGATAGCTTTGCCCTGGGTTTTTTCTTTGAATTCCTGTTGTCTTTCTCCTTATGAAGTCTGACTCCCTTGAACTTCTTTACAAGGCAGCTTATTCTTTTCTAAATTCTTTGTCTCTGGGTCTTCTTTTCACATTATGACAGCACTGAATGAGTGGGGCAGAGAAACAGATTCAAGGTTAAGCGTCCATAAGGAACATCTAAAACTTGATCACAGAACTGGCCTGAAGTGGATCCACGTGGCTGATCCTGCCATGCACTGCACATCAAGATCTCAGGGAGACAGCACTAATGCGAGATGTCCAGGACAGGAAATGCACCACCCGGGGACAAGACCACGCCCTGGGAATAAGGGCAGGTTGGTAAATCCACCAAGACCCAGCCTGACCTTTGGAGCCCCATGGATGTGGGTTTGAATCTTGTCTCCACCATTTATGATACTTAGACTTTCTGAGCCTCAGTTTCCTCTTCTGTAAAATGGGAATAATTAGAACCCACTTCATCAGTGTGTTGTAAAGTTTAAAGGGCCAGGAGCAAAACAGGCCCCCAGTGCCCTTGACTTTGCTTCCTGTCCTTGAGCCTATAGGCACCAACATGGGGCTGGGGTCCAAGGGATGGCGGCAGCCAGCAAGGGCAAGGAGGGAAATGGGGCCCTATAGTGACCAAAGGGAAAGAGTTGGGAATGGCCCCAGGTGTTAGAAATGGGAACATTGACAGCTACGGGGAAGAGAGGGGAAGGGCTGGGACTCTGGATGGAGACAAAGGTCTGTTTGCATAAGTCGGCCCCAGCATCAGGGTCTGATGAGCTGACAGCAAGATCAATGCTGAACCCATTGGGGAGGCTGGAACTACGGAACATCTCCAGCCTCCACTCAGGCTTGATCTGTCACCTGGCCTCCAGCCAAGCTTACTGCTGGATCTGAAGTCCCCAGTGAAGTGAGAGGAGGGTTTTGCAGGGAGGGGACGGGGGTAAGTGCTGTGTGCCACATCCCCGTTCCCACTTCTACCCATGATAGATGGGAACGTGACTTTCCAAACTTGGCCACTTTCATCACCACCTAGTCCTGCTCTCTGAGCAGCTATTAGCTGAGGCCCTACGTGACTCTGGAAGCACAGGAGCTTGGCCGTGGCCAGAGAAAGAAGTCAAGTCACCTTTTAGCTCCACCCAGGTGTGCATCACCACTTCCTCCCTTGGCAGCCACACTCTGCTGGGTCCACTGTGTCACAGCGGCCAGTCTCTCCTGCCACTCAGCAGACAGCAGGTCTGATGGCTGAGACATCACCAGACACAAATCCCTAACCCCTGGCTGATGCCAGGGACCAGAGGACTCCTTAAAGGAACAGTCGCCAGCATGGCCACTGAATGGTTGAAAACCCTGAGGCTGTTCTCTCCAACCCCAAAGACCTGGCCTTGGGACGGCAGCCTTGCCTCTGGGCCTAGGACTCCGGGAACCTCAGAGTCACATTGCTTCTATATAGACACCTGTATAGCCCTATGGGATTACAAAGCGTGTCCACATTTCCAATCTCATTAAATCCTCACAACAACCCTGATAAGCAGCCAGGGCAATAATGGTCCTCCGCTTTGCACAAACTGTGAAGCTGAAGCTCAGAGAGGCTTAGCGACTTGCACAAGTTCACACAGCCAGGAAGTGCCAGGAGTGAGACAGAAACAGGGGCTTCAGCCTCGAGGAACATGCTCTCTCCTCTCTGCCTCAGCTGCACCTTTCAAGGAGTGAGCTCCCCGTCAGTTGGAGGGGCAAGCTGAAGCTGTGGAGGGGCCTTCTAGGGAGGCGGCACTTGGGGACGGCTCAAAGTCCTGGGTCAAGTCATATGCAGATTTGTCATGAGTTCTCTTGAGAAGAAATCACAGTTTGTTCTTTGAGCAGCATCAGCCACAGACCTACAACATCAGCCACTTTTCCTTCCCCATCACAAGGAGGGGAAAACACCCCAAATCGGGCAAAGGCCTCTTTCATTTCTCCCTTGACTTAAGCAGCAGAAAGAGCTCCGTGCTCAGGGCCAAGCCTTCATGTAGATTCCTGGCTCTGCCACTCAAGTTTTGTGGCTTTGGATAAAGCAGCTCAGCTCCCTGAGTCATCTGTAAAATGGGAATGATGCCACCACCACTACCCCCATCTCAACATGCTTCAGACCTGGGGGTTTAGATTCCCACCTTTTTCTCTCAGCCCCTCCTGGAAAAGAGAAGGCCCACTGGGGATCACTTCCCCAGCCTTCCTGATCCCCCAACCTCCAGCTCCCAGCCTCAGCTCAAACTCAGTTTACCAGGAGCCATATAAGGAGCTCAGTTCAACAGGAAAACAGCACAAGCAACTGTCTGACCAAATTGACTTGTCAGTCACTCTGCCCAGACAGGGCCCAGGAGAATCACCTGATCTGCATGCAGGAAAGAATGATTGGTAAGCTTTGAGGCCAGGAGGGAAAACACCCAGTAAAGCCTGAACATGGAGAGAATGCCTCTGTCCAGGTTTCCATAGCAATCCCGGGAGAAGCAGGAAGAGCACGTGCAGGCAGAATTCAGAGATGGCATCTGGCAATCACCTCGTTCCCCCTTGGGTCATCAGCACCCCCATCACCCGGGGAACCAGCTCCCACTCCAAAGCCACCAGTCCTCAGACCCTGAATCCAAGCAAACATCCCACTCGGAATCCCTCACACCCTCTCTCCAGGGTCTGCGACAGTTTGGGAGAGGAATCTTAAAATCTTATTTATATGTTACATCAGAAAATATATAGAGAGAAGTGCATCATCAAGTCACTATTCTTTCTTTTTTTTAATTAATTTTTATTGGAGTATGGTTGCTTTACAATATTGTGTTAGCCTGCACTGCACAACAAAATGAATCAGCCATACACATACAGAGATCACCTCCCTTTTGGACTTCCCTCCCATTTAGGTTACCACCATGCATTAGGTAGAGTGTCGTGAGAGTTCAATAATATGATGCAATGTTTAATTAATGTGACCATAATTCTTTTTCCTCAAATTCACACAGCATTTCACAGTTTGCAAAGAGCTGCACCTCCGTTTTCTCAGGGAAATCTCGCACTGAACCGTAATCACCCCTATTTGGCTGTGAGGGAACGGGGGCTTAGAGATGAGTGATTTCCCCAAGGTCCTGCCACTAACGGCATGGGTGGGACTGAAAGCAATGATGTGGGACTCTTAGTCATGTTTTTTCCAAACTGCCATTTAGAAATTGTGGAAATTTTAATTCTGAAGAAGCAAACGTGAAATATTTTATTAAGGAGAATGGAAGAAATAGCCAGAAAACCAGTATGTTTGACGAAGGAAGACTATACATATAATCAAGGGCAGATACAGCCCAACAGAAATCCTCCCTGACAGGTTCTGCTGGGCTGAGCCCAAAGTGAGAAGAAGCATGTGGGGAAAAGGCAGACAATAAAACAATTAAAGTAACAGCTGCCTTTTATCAAGCTTTTCTCTAGGTTGGCCACTGTTCAGAGGGTTTACATTGGAAAATCTAATGTAATCTTCCAATCTTACAAGACAGGTGTTTCTATCAGTTAGGATGTTTTAGGTTGCAAGTAATAATATTTTGTTTAAAAAAAAAACTGAAACTGGTTTCAACACTAAAGGAGCCTGCCAGCCAAGATGGCACTTAAAGTTCATGCTGTGAGCTCTCCCTCTGATCCCAACACATGGCACTCATAGATAAAATATAAATAGTGAGAACTAAAACGGCATAGCCACTTTCAAAAGCAAGATAAATATCTTTCTGGACTAGATATGGTAGAAAAGAACAAAGAGAAAAGGCTGGTGAAGTTGCAGATCTGCTGGGATTGGGGCCAAGAGGCAGGCAGAGGTGGCCGGGAGATCTATCTCACTGGGTACAAGGGACAAAAATGCAGGAGGTAGGGATTCTGATCTAGACTCACTGGCCTGGCATGGGATTTTCCTACCAGAGAAAAGAGTTAAAAACAAACTGCAATGTACTCCAGCCCATGTTTGGGTTTTGCATGGAGGTCTGTGATTAGGAAGATGGGAGTAGGGAGGTGCAGCCTTCCAGTCAGGACCTGGGCAAGCCAGCCAGGCTCATGGATCTGCAGTCCTTTCTATCTCCTCAAAAAATTGGAGTGTCAACCACCTAAATGAGAGCAGGCCCTTGGATGGGGGCCTCAGTGACAGGGTTGGAGATGACTACAGACGGGGAATGTGGTATTGGGGGAGTGGAGGGGATTCCCATTCAAGATATTCCTACAAAGCCAAGTTCCAAAAGACATGAGAAAGTCTAGCACTAAGAAAGACAGCCAGCAAAACCAATATGCAGGAGGCTAATTCACTCCAGACCAAAGTAGAATAATAGAGCAACCAGAAAATCATTGTTCTGATTATTCAAGACCCATAAAGGATAACATGAATCATAACATTAACATATTGTGAAACAAAAACAAACAGAAATGAAACAAGCTCAGAGGTATTTTAAAAAGAAGAACCTGTTAGAAATGCTGAACACAAAATAGATAGGCACTTAATTTACATTTTTTTCAATAAGAGTGATAAATGCTAGAGGATAAAGTTAAAGAGAGAATGAATACATTGGATGATGCTGCTGTAATAATAACTCAGACCACAATACAGAGAAATAAATAAAAATATTAAAGAGCTATTAAAAAAAAAAAACCTCTGGCTCAAACATGTGTCTAATGAGAGTGCCAGAAGAAGAGAATAGAGGGCATTGTGAGGAAGCAATTTCCAAAGAGATAAAGGGTAAGGATTTTCCAGAATTGAAGAAAAATGTGGGTCCTCAAATTGAACATGTATACTGAGGGCGAAATAGAATACATTTTTTTAGACCACATCTAACTATATACCCTTGTGAAACTAAAGAACATCAAGGATAAATAAAAAGTTATTCTAAAAAAATTATCAGATACAAAAATTAAAAAATATAAAGACCTGAGTCTTCTCATCACCACAATAGAGGACAGAGGGCAAGGGAGCTAAATCTTCAAAGGACTGAGCAAAAATAAGAGGCAGTCTAGAATTGTATCCCCTGCTAAACTATCATTCAAGACTGAAAGTGAAATAGATGTTTTCAAACATAAAAGACTAAATGTTTACCACCCAAGGAATCTAACTCAGAGAAGTAATAAAGATTTTACTTTAACGAGAAGAAAAGAGAAATCAAGAGGAAAAAGTGTCATGCAAGAAACAAGGTGAACTTGGAAATTGGTAAAATATGTTCATAAATTTAATTAATTGGTAAATAATGCTATTTAGGGCTTCCCTGGTGGCGCAGTGGTTGAGAATCCGCCTGCCGACGCAGGGGATACGGGTTCGTGCCCCGGTCCGGGAAGATCCCACATGCCGCAGAGCAGTTGGGCCCGTGAGCCATGGCCGCTGAGCCTGCGCATCTGAAGCCTGTGCTCCGCAATGGGAGAGGCCACAACAGTGAGAGGCCCGCGTATCGCAAAAAATAAAATTAAAAAAAAAAAAGCTATGTAATTACAATATAATTATTAAACACACTCCTGAACAACATGAATTAAAAAGAAATTCACAGTAGAAATTTATGAAATATTTAGAAGCAAATCACAATGACTATATTTCATGTAAAATTGGTGGGACATGATTAAAGTCATACCTGAAGGAAAAATCTAGCTTTCAATGTATTTATTAAAAACCAAGAGGGGCTATGTACAAAGTCAAGACAATGATGACATGGACAATTTTCTATAAAAAGAGAAATTACAAAAACTGACCGAAAAGAAATAGAAAACCTGAATAAACAATAACATTTTTAAAATATAATAGGTAGTCAAAAGCTTCTCCCTCTTCCCAAAGATACCTAGCCTGTTACAGAAGCGAATTTTGGAAAACCCTCAAGAGATAGGTAATTTCTATTTTACACAAACCCCTTCAGAGAATTGGGGGATGGGGCGGGGGGACTGACCTTCTCATTTCATAAGGCTTGTGCGGTCTTACTACCAAAACTGGACCAAAAAATCACAGGTCAAAGTTAATTGTTAATATGGATTTTTTTAAATCCTAAATAAAATAGTGACAATTCCATTCCAGCTGTATATGAAATATAATATGACCAAAGAGAGCTATCCCAGGAAGGCAAAGGCAACTCAATGTTAGGAAATCTGTTGATATAATTCAACATATTAGCAGATAAAGGAGAAAATATTATACAATCATACCAAAAGATGCACAAAAAGCATTCAATAACATTCAACACCCATCTGAGATTTTAAAAAAGGAAGAAAACTCTTAGTAAAATTCAAACGGCATATAATTTCCACAACCTTATAAAACGTACATACCAAAAACTTCCAGTACACTTTATACTCTATGATGAAATTTGAGGCTCCATCCCAATGAAATCAGGAAAAGGACAAGGGTGCCTGCTATTGGCAACACTATTCAAAATTGTACTGGAAGTCTAGCTAATGCTAGAGAGATAGAGATAGAGACAGGGATAGAGAGACGGAACTAGAAAGGAAGCTATAAACATAAATTTGTCATTATTTGCAAATGATATGCTTATCTGCACAGCAAAATACTCCATACATGCTCACTGAGTGAGTGAGTGAAGGAATGAATGAATGCAGTTTGGTTCCACCGGATCAGAGAGAAACAGGAAACCTTCCAGATCCCTGGAAAGTCAGAGCCTTGGGAGGCCAGCTGCCCTGCTCATTAGATCACATCGCTCTGCCCCGCAGAAGTCAGGAAAAGCCTCTCCATCGTAGATATTTTGCATTAATTTTGCTTTCCAGATATTGCATTGAAATATCATTTATCTCGGTTACCGAGTTCTTTGTTGCCCCCTTAAATTCTGGGAGTGTCTCACCCTGGTCCCTACAGAGGCTGACGGGTCCTCACGCATTGACGCTGCCCCACCACCCAACCAGTGGATATTAAGCCTTGGGGCTGAGAGGTACCGGATCTATTAAGGGATCCCCTGCTTCAGCGCCTCCCACACACATGTCAGTGCTGTCATTCAGCCAGCCAGACGTGCCAAGACAAGGCTGACAGCCTTCCTGTCTGAGTCTGAGGAGGTGGGGGGTGGAGTTGTGCCTGGGAGCCAATTTCACACCAAATGCAAGGGGGCTGGTTTTTTTCTCCAGCTGGGGCAGATGCTTTTGGCTGTTCAGCTGAGCAGCCTTCTCCAAAGGACCCAGCTCTCTCCCGGGGACCACAGCCCACAGGACTACCATCCTACCACCTTCTGAAAAACAGCTGCATTCACACAGACCCACAGAGCATCCGACTCTCTTACATCCCCTCCAATCTTAGCCCAGGAAACTGACATTCCTGGAGCCCTTACTTATGCTAAAGAGGCAGGCAACAGATCTTAAGACTCGAGCAGCCTCCGTTCAAATTCCGGCTCTGCCGCTGACTAGCTGTGTGACCTTGGCAACCAGACGCTGAACTTTTCGGAGCTTCCGTTTCCTCATCTGGGAAAAGGAGATCCGAACACCTGCTTCCAGGGTTCGTGAAAGGATTAAATGGAGATAATGCCCATAAAGTGCTTGGCACGGTGCTGGCCACGTGCTGTTTGCTGTGAACGGTGGCTATTGCCAACAACAAGTATGTCATCAACGGTGTTAAATAAAGATGCAAGCCCTATGATGTGGGAGGGAAACAAAAGGGGCCGTTGTTTTGCTAAGGAGGGTATTATGGCAGAGGCAGCACCACCAGAACAGGATCTGGGAAAATGAGAGGACCCGGCAGGCAGAGGGGGGCCAGAAAGGACACGGTAGGCTGAGGGAGCACGTGAGCCTGTTTGGACCTCAGAGGGCAGCGTGGAGCACGGTAAAGTGGGGGGACACTGGTGAGTGGTTAGACCAGTGGCCGAGGGTCAAGTGAGGGGCTTACAAAGCCATGCCAAGGAGCTGGAAGTGCAGCGGGCAGCCAATGCCATTCTGGAGAAATATGGTGCCGGGAGATGACCTGGTGGCCACTTGGAGGGCTGTCTAGATGGGAGCCTCTCTTACTTCCCAACCACACCTCTCTTCCTCCTTAGATCGTGAGCTCCCGGAAGGCAGGGACTGGTCAGATCCATCTCATGGTCCCCACTGCCCAGCATGTGACCCCACTCAGTGCTCAGCGAATGAATGGAGACCGGCTTCCAGAAGGCCTAAAGCACCTCTCGCCCCCCACAAGGATGGATCCAAATCGAATGCAAGATGGAAGAAAGTTCACTCGCTAAGGGGAGGAGGCATGGTCTGGTTAATTGGATTTCAGAGCACCAATGGGCCTGATATTTCCTGAGGCAGGATTTTCAACATTGAGAAAGCTTGAGAAGCTTCTCTTTCCTGTTGGCCAACGTGCTTCTTCTCTTTAAGCCCTCTCTCCTACACAGCAGTGTGATGGTTCATTTTATGTAGCAACTTGGCTGGGCCAGGGGTGCCTAGATATTTGGTCAAACATTCTTCTGCATGTCTCTGTGGCATTTTTGGATAAGATGAACATTTAAATCAGCAGACTGAGTCAAGCAGGTAGTCCTCCCCACGGTGGGTGCATCTCATCCAGTCAGTTGGTGGGCCTGAATGGAACAAAAGGCTGACCCTCCCCCGAGGAAGAGAGAATTCCTCTCAGCTGACTGCCTTCAGACTGGGGATTCTTCCTGCCTTCAGACTCAAACTGAAACATTGGCTCTTCCTGGGTCTCAGGCCTTCAGACCCAGACTGGAACTAACCCACAAGGCTCCCTGGGGTCCCCAGCTAGGTGACTCACCCTGCAGACTGTGGGACTTGTCAGCCTCCATCCATAATCACGTGAGCCAGTTCCTTATAGTAATGTTAGGAAGTGTGTGCATGAGTGTGTGTATACTGTATATATAGACCACTGTGTGTGCATATGTATATATAAAGTATACATACTATATATGTCTGTGTATATATATACTACTGGTTCTGTTTCTCTGGAGAACCCTGATGAATATGGGCAGTCAGGCCAGGGCCACTGCCCAGGACTAGAAGGGTGGGGGAGGACAGCCTGGGACACTTATGCCCTTGGACTTAGAGGAAATCTTCTCTTTCTCTTAACTCTCCAGACCCACTCTCCCTGGTGTTGGCTTTTCCTTGCATTGTAGCAATAAGATTTTAAGATTTAGGTTTGAGAATTAAGGGGTGAAACAGTGTGACTCTCCTGGGTCTGAGGCTGTTCAGACATAAGTAGCTTACAAGAAAGAAAACCGCCCATGGGGTGCAACCAGTTCACCTGAAATCTGCATCGAGGTTTGGGTACCAAAACCTCAGCTACTTAAAAATGGGTTAGTTTGCCTCTGTGGCAGAGGTGTATCCTAAGTAGTGCAGCGGTCTCTCATCTGACATGCGCCTCATGCAATGTAACTTCAATAGACCTCCTGTTGACAGGCAGGATCTATGCTTCCCTCCCTTTGAAATGGATCAGGTTTAGGGACAGCTCCAACCAATAGAGTTCAGTGGAAGTGATGCCGTGTGACTTCTGAGGCTGGGTCATAGGAAGGATAGAGCTTCCACCTAGTTGGCGCCGTTTGGGGAACGTTCACTCTGGAGGAGTCAGCCATCATGTTGTCAGGAAGCTCGAACTAGCCCACAGGGAGAGGAACTGAGTCCCCCAGCCAATGGCCAGCGGCATGTGAATGAATGAGCCTTTGGAATTGTTGCACTTTGTTTATTTATTTAGGCTGTGCTGGGTCTTCGTTGGGATGTGCGGGCTCTCTAGTTGCAGTACATGGGATCTTAGTTCTCTGACCAGGGATCAAACCCCCGGCCCCTGCATGGGGAGTGCAGAGTGGTAAGCACTGGACACCAGCTAAATCCCGACCTTGGGAATCTTAAGGACAGGATGAAGTCCCTGGGTCCTCTGATCACAGTACCATCTTGTGGCATTCCAATCTCACCATCTTTGCATCCTGGAGAAGAGGAGGTGACAGGAGGAAGGAAGGAAAGGGAGCAGACAGGACCGCAGCCCAAAACAGCTGTGGATAAAAGAGACTATTCTTTGCCTTCCTAAAGGGTACTCACCACCCTTGTGTGACAAATGAGTCTCTGACTGCCCTAATGACAAGGTCAGCTTGGTCAGACAGCAGCACCGGGATTGTCAGGAAGATCTTTGTGTTCTAATGACCGTCCTCCAGTGGCAAAGCCAAGCAGGCCTGAGAGTGCTGGCAGCCTGGTCCAGAATGCTCAGCTGGAGCTCTCTGTGCAGAGCAAGCAATGCCAAGCCCAGAGCCCATTAGGGAAAGAAAACGATTGCTGGAGCCCCAGAGTGAGGGTCAGGACAAGAGGATTACAATGGGTTGGAAGTCGAGCCACCCAGAGACATGCGTCACAGGCAAGTGGCAGGAACTCAGGGTCTCAGAGGAGTGGGCTTTGCGGGCTGCAGGCAGTGCCTCTGCACCCCCTCCAGCAGCCCCGCTTTGCCTGGCTCACGTGGCCATGGCGGTGAAGAAGCACCTGCCATGGGCAAGTGGCAAGGGCTCGTGTTACCTGCATCACCACTAGGTGTGACACAGGCTCAAGGAGCACCAGGGGTGGGGTTCTAATTCACACTCAATGAGGAGGAAAGTGACATGATCATGTTGGTTGGCTGAACCAACCCTTCCTGTCCCCTTTCAGCCCTTTCAGGGCGCCTCCCCAGGGAAGCGTCTCACCCACTCATGACTTGGCCCCTGCGAGGGGACCAGCGGGCCAAGGTCATGCTTCACTGAAGCCTCCCAGCTCAGCCCCCGACTTAGACACTGGAGCCAACATTGGCCCATCTGACTATGTTCATAGTCAAGCAAAAGCAGTTCTGGCCCTTGCAGCCCTGAAGCGGATACCCTCCTTCTTGGCAAAGCAGGCGGGGTCCACAGAAGCCTTGGCAGGTGCCGACAAGCAGCCTGGAAGCCAACCCATCGAGAGGATTCAGGGCGCCTGCTCACAAGGCCACAGTGTAGATGTACTTCTATGAGCCCCTGTCTCTCCTCTGATGAATGGTACTCAGCTGGCCCATGGGGACGGGGCGGGGGGGAGCACTGGCTCATCCCAGAGCTCTCCACTGATGGAAGTCCTTCATGGTTTCTCCTTCCCAGCCCCTCCATGCTTTGTCATACCTACCACAGTCACTAACACAGAGTGCCCCCCAAAACACTTGTTTAGATGCCCCTTAATCTGAGTCATTCCATTTACTCTTTTAGAAGCCCGGCTCCCAGAATGGCCCAGCCCCAGGTTCTGGATTGATGTTACAGGCAGAGCATTGGCACAGCAGGTCCATTCCACGCAACCCTGGTCCTGCTGTTGGATGGGTGTAGGAACCCACCTGCACACTGCCGACAGCCAGTGCTGGAACCCACCAGGCCCAGGGACAGCTGTGTCCCCCAGTGAAGTCCCCACCCCAGCCTCACATCATGTCTTAGTGTCAGAAAAGGTATGGGGCTACATCACCTTGGCTCAACTGGAACTACAGTTCTCAGAATTCCCTTTCCTGCATGCTTCCAAGTTCAGGGTGGCCTCAGAGAAATAGGCGTGAGATTTGGGAGGCAGAAAGACTCCAGGCAGCATTGCCGCTCTCACATGGCATCTCTCAGCTGCTGGCTCACTTGCCAATGTGGCGGAACACCTGGCTTACCTCTTCCAGCTCCTTCGGGGTCTCTTCCTTTTATTTTTCCATGTCTTGGGCCAGGTGTATGTTCAACTCGGCAATAAAAGATGCCAGCTTCTTCTCCAGGTCACCTGTATCATCAAGATTGGAGGCCACACGAAACAGACACAGTCAACAGTGCGCTGGTAAGTGTCTGACAACCAGCTCTCTAGGCACATGTCCAATGTGAATCTTGGTTGATGTTCTTGTTTACGACAACAAGTAAGACAAAAGTGAAACAATGAAGACGTGTGAAGAATTTCACCTGTTCGTCAGTGCTGTAAGCTACTTCTTTGCTCAGCTGAAAGTTGTTTTGGGGACTTCCCTGGCGGTCCAGTGATTAAGACTCCACGCTTCCAAAGCAAGGGGTGCGGGTTTGATCCGTGGTTAGGGGACTAAGATCCCACATGCCATGCAGCGTGGCCAAAAAAAAAAAGTAGTTTTGAATACCAAAAGAGTACTTCTTTTATCCACAGTGTAACTGCTTCAAATATTAGACATTTTAAAGTTTAATTGCTTTATTAATATTCTGTCCATCACCTTCTTATGTCTAGACAACTAACAAAATAATTAATCAAGGCCTGATTTGAGCATTTGTGGATTTCAATGGTATAAATACTCCCACAGGGGCTAATTTCAAGCTACCAACATGACATCCCTGAATGTGAAGTTGGGAAGAAGGGTGCGGTAGTATACCACTATATAGTATTTCCACCACAGAGATAAAGTCGATATAAATAACCCCAAGAGCATAGGTAATAAGACATAGCAGAATAATTAGGAAGTAATGAGTTTTTTTAATGTAATTTATTTAATTGTAAGTTTATATAATTCAATTTTTATAATGGCTGTGTTTAACAGCTGGATCACAGAATTCTTAAAAACTTAGTAATCAGCTCTCACAAGACAGTTTCAGCCAGCTCTGGCACATCACTAGTTCCAGCTGTCTTCATGGTTTCCAGCGTGCCTTTGCTTTCCCCAAGTTCACATCCAGCTTTCCTTTCCACCAGTCGGCTCTGCTGAATTCAAGTGACTTCAGACCCAAAGCCAGACACAGAAGCAACAACCTTACATGGAGGTCTTAGGACTGTTTATTGCTTCAGACTCCTTACCGCTTTATCCCAACTGAGTCACACCAGTTTGATTTTTTACTCCCTACCACCTCTGGTTTCTTTTTGGCCGCGCTATGCGTCTTGTGCGAATCTTAGTTCTCCAACCAGGAATCGAACCCATGCACCCTGCAGTGGAAGCCGGGAGTCTTAACCCCTGGACCTCCAGGGAAGTCCCTTACATGGAGGTCTTAACTGGTTCCCACAACTACATAAAGGCTACCTCCTATCATATATCCCTTATTCTAGAAAACCCAACATGTTTCTGCTTCTATGATTGAGCCCTGATTGATACAGAAATGAGAATTCATGAGGCGAAATAGGATGCTGGCCACCCCTGAAGCAACCTCCAGGGATCTACAACCATTTCTCAATACTGCAAGGATGTACCCATCTTCCAAGCTGCTCCTAGATCAGACACACCCACACATCCACAAGAACGCACATACTCTCTCTACAGGCATGGAATGGAAAGATGCAGAATCAGGCCTTACACCGTTATTCCCAGCCTGGCAGAGCAACCAAGGAAATAGGGGCAGGATGATGAAGACGAGCCCTGGGGGGCCATCCCAGCAGCAGAGTCGACCAGGCCTCAGGTGGTTGGGCCTCAGTGAACCCCTGGGGTCTCCCAGGATGTGTGGGGGACACAGCCATGAATCCTTGTAGCAACTAATCAGGGTGGAAGGACTTTCCTTGTTTAGCACTTGTTCACTCATTCATTTATTCATTCATTCATTCACACACTGCCTGTTTGGTGCCAAGCTTTGGGCTGAACCCCGGGGGCACAGTGGTAAAAACAGATGCTTTTCCTAAATACAGTGTGGTACCCTGGAATGGATTCTGGGACAGAAAAGTGGCATTAGCAGAAAAACTGATGAAATCCAAATAAAGTCTATAGTTCAGTTAATAGCATTGTACCTATGTCCGTGTCTTAGTTTTGACAAAAGTACCTAATTATGTACTATGCTAGCATCAGAGGAAGCGGGTGAAGGGGATACAATAGGTGTGCTATCTTTGCAACTTTTATGTAAACTTAGAATTACTCCAAAATAAGTTATATTTTAAAATGTGAAAAAAAAAATAGACAACCCCTCCACCCTCCCACCAAGGCCAGGGACAAACAGATGGAAAACAGGCCAGACTAAGGCAAGGCTTCCCTTCTAGGAAGGGGGTGGAGGACTCAAGCTAACTTGGAGCAGAAACCAAGCCCAGAGCTTGAGTGAAGACTCGGGCGCCGGGCTCAGGAACCGGTCAGAGCAGGAAAATGGAGACTTGAAGGGTCAGAGCCTCTTCTTGGTTTCTGGTAAGTGCAATGGGATACCTGGTGAGGCAGAATTGAAATATTTCTAGGGAGTGAAATTTAAACGTTGCAGTTACTTCTCCATGTAGGCGAATTGTTCTGGGAAAATCCTCCTGGTCCCTGTATAAAACCCATTGCCTTTCAAGGGAGAGTTGCAACCGGACATTTTTCTGGCTAACACATTGGCTGTGCCTGCCAACACTCCTTGGCAAGTAGAAGGTGTCTTGGAGATTGGCTCCTGGGGTAGCTTCTCAGCAAATATGCCAACGTTGCGCTCTTCCACTGTGAAGTGCAAACCTATTGGAATCTCTGAGAGATTTTGAGGATGCTGACTGAGATCAATCAGCAGGAAATGACACTGCGGGGCTGAGAGCCACCCTAAGGGGATGGGGCAGCCTGGAGAGGCGACCCAAGCTAATGTAGGAACGTGTTGGTCTTGGCACAGTGTTTGTCTGAAGCTAATAGAACCTCATTGCCAGCCCACCATGTGACAAGGATGTGGCTGAGAACACAAGGGCGAACCAGAGAACGGTTGGCTCAGGAGTCCCATTGTGGAGTGCCTTGAACCCAGAGGAACGTGAAAGAAGGAGGATCACCATCCTCGAGAACGGCTTGATCAGTGCAGGGATCTGAACCAGCAAGTGGAGTATCACGAGCAAGGAAAGGAGAACATTGCCTTGTGCTGGACCAGTTCCCGACAACCACCCTGTGTTGCAACAGCAGCAACAGCAGCTGAAACCAGCCTGTCTGCTGGTGGACTGATTGCATTTCCCAGTTCTACCAGCACAAGCATACAGAAACTGGACTGACCATTTTGGACAGAGTGTACCCTGAGATTTCTATTATAATCCAAAAGCTCTGAGATATTTGCTAAGATTTTTTTAGATATGTCAAGCGGTGGGCTAAACCCATTTTTAGTTAAAAGTATGAAATGTGACCAAATTCACACCCACGCTTATGAAGCTGAGCATCTCAGTTGTAGAAACTCATCTCAACTCACTTCAGAATCCTTCCTTGATTAGTCTCTGCTAGGTCCAATGTCTTCATCTATCCCAGAAGGGCTGGCTTCAAGTTTTGAACCCAAGACTTTAAAAGCATATTTGTTTTCTTCAAAATAGAAACAAGGGCCATCAGCTGATGACTGTGGCTTAGAGGTGGAAGGTGAGGCTGCAGATCAAAGAAGGTGGAATAAGGGCTCCAGCTGTTTGCAGAATCCTCAGGCTGGGTCCTTGTTGCCATGGAGAGGTGCCTCCTGGACTTTCAGAAGCACCTTTTTCAGGCACAACTCTGCTCTTTCTGGACAAAGAAGGCAGCAGACACCTGGTCTTCTTAACCTCTGTTGCCCAGAAGTGTCAGTGAAAGTCACAGATTCTGAAGATAATTGGTCTGAAAGAGCACAGAGCAGATGGTGGCCTCCCTGAGGCAAGGAACTCCAAACCTTCTTCCTCCAAGTGCCCTCTGGTCTGTCCAAGGTCAGCCTCTTGGACATCCCAGAATGGATCTGCCAACTCAAGCCCTGCCATCTGCCTGGGTCTCAGCTAATCCTTCAGGACCATGGGGCTGCAGGGACATCAGCCACAGCTTATCCTCCAAGATAGGGATGGAGGAAGGACACAAGGAAAGAGACAAGAACTTTGGAGTCAAACAGACCTGAATTCATTTCCCAACTCTCTCTCTCTCACTAGCTCAGTGACTTTGGGCAGGACACATAACTCCTCAAGGGCCTCAGTTTCCTCATACCTAAAATGGGACAATAAGAGTAACTACCTCATTAAAATGTTAAGGATTACATACGAAAATGCACATAAAGTGCATTTAGCAGAATCTGGCCTTAGAAAGCACTCAAAAACTGTGAGCTATTGGAATGTGCACAATATTTAGTTTCCAAATTCTCTCATCCCATTTTCTGCTTGATCTTCACAGCGATTCTATGAGGAAGCTGAGTATATATTTTGCCCCCAGTTTTAGATGGGGAAACTGATCAATCCTGTGCCTGAGATCACACAGAGTTAGTGATGGGGCCAGGACTGAAATCTACCCATGCCTGCTTTAAATTACGTGATCACATTTCCCCTTCTCAGGGCACTTCTTCCCTCCCCACAAGCCCTGAGCCCTCCCTCCACCCATCAGCAGGCTGGAAGGGATCAAGCAAGATGAAATCCCAAGGCTCTCATCATTTAATTCACTTTAGGTGATATTAAAGAAAGCCGCTTTGCGGGATAAAGTGGCAGAGCTTTTTGCCACCATTTTCCTTGAGAAGGGTTTCCATAGAGAAAGCTCCTGTGTTTCCGAAAGGCCTGCCCTCAGCTCCCTCACCGGGGAGCTTCTATGTACCACTAGAGCAAGAGAAATAAATCCGCTTCCAGTCTGCTTCTCTGCAGTGGAGACCAGGAAGGACCTGCTGCCTCAGCCCCCCTTGGAGGCTGTATGAGTACGTACAAGGCAGGATTAAGTGTGTTTGTGGGAAGGAGGTAGAAAGGCAGCTACACTCATGGTCAAAGGGGGTCTTGTGTGTGCTCTAGGGAAGCTAGTGCCACTAAGGGAAGTTCCTCTACCTGCACCAGCAGCTGGAGAGTCCCTGCTGAGTGGCTGCTCAAGGAAAACCACTGCCATCCATCTCTGTTCCCCAATGAGGAATGGAGGCCTGGACCTAACACTCTTGTCAGTTCCGTGGAGAGCTGCCTACTCCTGGGTCTATAGGAGGGCAGCTGGGCTCTCAGTCTGGCAGAAGGAAGGAAAGAGACAGAGATGGAGTTAGAGAAAGAAAAAAACAGAGTGAAAGACAAAGAAACAGAGAGAGTTAGAAAGAAAGAACAGAAGACAGTGAGGGGCAGAGACAGACAGACAAACAGAGGTAGAGTATGAGTCATAAAGATAGACCAAGAGACACACACAGAGAAAGAGAGACGGAGGTAGAGACTGAGAGAGACAAAGATTAAGACTGGGAGAGAGAGCAGGACTTCCCTGGCAGTCCAGTGGTTAAGACTCCGCGCTTCCACTGTAAGGGGCGTGGGTTCAGTCCCTGGTCGGGGAACTAAGATCCCGCATGCCACGCGTGGCCAAAAAAAAAAAAAAACTGGGAGAGATGGAGATGGAGGTGAGGGTGGGGATGGGAGATGGAGGTGGAGATGGAGATGTGGGGGGCAGGTCACATAGAGTGAGGACTTGGATAGAATTTTAAATCTTAGGTTTAAGCCCCAGTTCTTAATTAAGCATCACAAATAAGAGCTAGCATTTATTGAGCACTTAAACTCTGTGCCAGGCACTAGGTTAAGCACTTCCACGCATCACAGCCTTTGATCTTCACAACAATAAGATGAGTACTGAAATTGTCCCAGCTTTTCAGATGAGGAAACAAACCACGCCAACTGGGATTCCACGTTCACGGACAGTCTCATGTCAACACTCTACGATAGAACTAGGGTCTTGTCTCATGAGAGCCATGCATGGTTTTTGACTACCAGCATTGAAAATGCCTTCTACATCCTTAACGTATCTATGAAGCAGCTGGCTTACAGAAAACTCAGGTTCATCTTCCCCTACTCTACTTAGCTAAACAAGTCCTAAAAACACCAAGATTGTTCCTGCCTCAGGACCTTTGCACTTGCTATTCTTCTTGCCTAGAACTCTGTTCCCCAGGGCTTCATTAACAAAACTCCTTCATAGCATTTCATATTGTTTCAGTAACACCACTCAAAATTCCAGTATCACTACTTCACTCTTTGAGTACCTGTGCACAATCATTCTATATCCCCTCACCAGGATTATCTTATTTGTTTACTGTTTTCTGTGTCTCCCACTAGAAGGTGGAGACTCTGTTCATACTTGTGTTTCTAGCTCCTAGAGGAAGACACTCAATTAATATTGTTGGGGTTTTAGGGGTTTGGGGCAGAGGCGGGGCAGGGTTGGCCACGCTGCACAGCTTGAGGAAATCTCAGTTTCCTGACCAGGGATTGAACCCAGGCCTCTGCTGTGAAAGCACCAGTCCTAACCACTAGACCACCAGGGAACTCCCAATATTGTTTTAAGGAAAGTTGAATGAATGAACTGTCCTTTCTGGAACCAAAGACTATCGATCAGATGTTGCCTAGGAGCTAAGAGTTTTAAGCTAGAAGCTAAGCAAACGGTACTCCTGATTTCATCCAAGACCCATGCTGGAGGCCACATCGGGAATGAATGGGATCTTCTATAGATCTTCTATATTTTATTATAGAACGTGAACACTGGAAGGTTCATCAGAAGTCACATGATGGAGAAATCACAACATCTCCATCAAGCAGGCATCTCTAGTGGATGCTGTGCTGAATCCACTCTATCCCACTAGTGATGCTGCACTGCCCAGCTCCCCCCCTTCAGGCCCAAGGCATTCATTTCCCCAGCTTCCAGGAATGTTGGCGGTTGATGACCCTCCGATGAGTTGTTCTCCTGGAATTGCCCTCAGCTGAAGAGAGCAGCCTTATACAAGGTCACCCTGCCTCCCCAGGGGATAACTGCATCCAATGACTGGTCAGTGTAAGGTCACCAATGGTCAGCTCCCTTGCCCCAATCCAAGACAGTGCTAAAGGGCCATCCCTGCTCCAAGGCTCCCTATGGGATCAGCTGAAGCCTCATCACGGCTCATCACAGCTCAGCTCTTCTCTGTGCCCTGCCACACTTCCTCTGCCTCTCCCCCCAGATACTGATGACAAGGACACTCCCTCTAAACTTCCGACATTCATGAATTCATCTCAGAGTCATGTCCCAGGGTATCCGGCCCAAGGCACCATAGCTGCTCATGAGTCCCATGCCATCTTTGGGCAACAAGGAGAAAGCTCTTCCTCAGACTGACTAAAATATTCTTCCCTTTGGTGTCCTCCCACCAACAGCTACCGGTACCTTCTCTCAGGACCACACAAAACAAGTCAAATCCCCCTCCTCCCAAATAGCCTCTCAGATATTTGAAATTGGACATCATCATCGATTAACTAGACGAGAGCAATCCTTTCACAATGTATACATATATCAAATCATCACAATGCACATTTTAAATATCTTACTTTTTTTTTTTTTTTTTTTTTTTTGCGGTACGCAGGCCTCTCACTGTTGTGGCCTCTCCCGTTGCAGAGCGCAGGCTCCGGACGCGCAGGCTCAGCGGCCATGGCTCACGGGCCCAGCCGCTCTGCGGCATGTGGGATCTTCCCGGACCGGGACACGAACCTGTGTCCCCTGCATCGGCAGGCGGACTCTCAACCACTGCACCACCAGGGAAGCCCTATCTTACAATTTTATTTGTCAGTTGCATCTCAGTAAAGCTGATAAAATGAAAGAAATTAGCCATGATTTTCCTGAAAGCCTCCCGCTACCCTCTCCAGGCTTATCGACCCCACTTCTTTCATCTGTTCTGCGCTGAGCACCGACATCTTCCTGCCTGCTCTTACAAATTCCCCATACCCTCAGTGAAGTGTGTCAGCTACAAAAAGAGAAACTCTGTGCCGTGTCTGTGGAACACCCTTTCCCTCCCACCACAAGCACACAGCAATGCCACATTGATGCTAGAGACCAGAACACCCCCGAGCTTGGATACACACGGAGTTTCTCCTCCATTTTGGTTCCTTCTTCTAAAACCTGAGTTATTTCCTTAGGAAAATGGCCAACGTAGGCAGACCACCTCCCAAGTTGTGTACAATCACTGATGATTCTTTCCATTAGAGACTTTTCTCTTTTGTTCTAAACTACAAATTTTGGTCAAAAAGCATCTGGCTTTTATGTCACCCACAGGGGTAATAGCCAAGAATCTCACCATTACCAGAGACAATTTTTTTTCTATCTCTGGCTTTGGTTGAGTCTCAAATCTAATGGATATTGCACAGTTGGAGGGCTAAGAACACATTGTAAAATAGGCTATTGTCTTTAAGAGGGAAAAAAATCTCATATTAACGGGCAATACACATATGACTATGACTACGGTTTTTAAAAGATTATGAGCAAGGCAAATGCCTTCTATTATTCATAAAGAAAAGATAATGTTTTGTCATCACCACATGATGTGCCCCACATCGAGACACGGTGTCTTCTATCTGGATGTGTGGAAGGGAAAGGCAGTGTGATATATTTTGTCAGTGTTGTTAGCACGTCTGGAGAGAATACTGAAACACTGTTGACGATGGAGCATCCATAATGCTGCAGAGAACTCCTTCTGAAGCGCTAATTTTCTCAGTGTTGTGCTGTCTAACTCGGGGATCCGGGCTGTACATCAGTACCACGGTAATGTGGTAATCAGCTCTAAGTGTCCTGCTTCAGCTAATACAACAGGCTTTGAGAGGCCCCGTCTCCAAGTAGATTTGCATACTGAAACCAGAAGGGCTTTTGACTGTCTCAGGCTCCAAGATGCCAAACAGGAGGGGGTGGGGGGTAGATGGAGGGGAAGGAAGGGAGCTTTCAAAGTGTGGAGAGGGCTTCCCTGGTGGTGCAGTAGTTGAGAGTCCGCCTTCCGATGCAGGGGACACAGGTTCGTGTCCTGGTCCGGGAAGATCCCACATGTCGCGGAGCGGCTGGGCCCGTGAGCCATGGCCACTGAGCCTGCGCGTCCGGAGCCTGTGCTCCGCAACGGGAGAGGTCACAACAGTGAGAGGCCTGCGTGCCTCAAAAAAATAATAATAATAATAGTTAACTAAGGAGGTCCCTGGTGGCCTAGTGGTTAGGATTCTGGGCTTTCACTGCCGTGGCCCGGGTTCAATCCCTGGTTTCAGGGAACTGAGATCCCACAAGCGGCGCAGTGTGGCCAAAAAAAAAAAAAAAAAATAGTTAACTAGCATGGCACAGGCACCAACCTATTCAGAAGCAGCACTGACCTTAATAACCCATCCAGGTAAACAGGTATTGAGAGCCAGCCCTGCACACGTTCATGCACAGCCTAGGTGAAGGGCAGTGAGCTCTGCTGGGCTGTACAGCCTGGCTGCTTGGCACTCCTGGCACCTTTAGCCCATGTAAGTTGCGACTTTACTCTGAAGACCTATATTGGAGAAGTCTCTGGAAAAATCCCCTGGGATCCTCGGCTCCCCTGCATCTGCCACTCTTTAACAATGCTTCCTCCCTTTGGTTACCTGACTATCCCCAATTTACTGAGATGCCTATAAGCCTTAAATTAAGAGCAGACTGATGCAGCCTCATCGTGATGCACCAGTCTAAATTTAGACCCCAAGCTCTGCTGGAGATGGAAGAGCATGTTTGGGTTTTAGTAATAGAATTTTAAAAGATTGGTCGATGACGTGTGCACGGTTACCCAGCCCCTGAATACCTGGCTGCTCCTGGTAAGAGCCACGACTGGATAGCCTGATACATCAGAAGTGGCATTCAGAAAGTAGTTACAGAAACTGGAAATAACCATTTATTTCCCTCTCACATAAAAGAAGCCCCAAGATGGGCAGTAGAAAGTTTTCCACAGTAATTAGGAGTTAAGATCTTCAATCTTTCTGCTCCACTATCCTTAGACCATGACCTCCATCCTCAAGGCCACTCATGATCCAGGATGTCTGCTGGAGCTTTAGCCATACATGAGTTCCAGGCAGAAATCAGGCAGAAGGAGAGGAAAGAGGGAAAAGTCACAGGAACACTCTTTCCCTCCGTTAACACACTGTCTCAGAAGCTCTACTCACCCACTTCTCTTCCCAATCAACTGGGCGCCACTAGCTGCAAAAAAGCTTAGTCCTTTAGTTAGTTTAGGCCCATTGCACATGGAATAGAATTGGGGTTCTGCTATGAAGGACTAAGAGGGGGATGGATATTGGGGAGGCAATAAGCAGTCTTTGCTTTGCCCCATGTGAGAAAGTTCCGTGAGGAATTCCATGGCGGTCCAGTGGTTAGGACTCCACGCTTTCACTGCCATGGGCCCAGGTTCCATCCCTGGTCAGGGAACTAAGATCCTGGGGCCAAAAAAAAAAAAAAAAAAAAAAAGTTCTGTGACTCTCTGGGGCCATCTAAAGTGATAAGAGATCCCCACCACCACAATGCCTACTGCTCTTGTTGCCAAGCTGAGGCTCCTGGAAGAATCACTGATCCTCCCTTGAGCACACAAGGCACCCCAGTTCCTCCAGGGCCCAAAGATGCCTACCCCTCTGGGGGCTGGTGAAAAGCCATAACCTTTTATTGCCTTTGAGCCTAGATCTTCCCTCCTCCCTCTCACCTCCTCCTCCTCCTGGCACGAGGTGACACTAATGCTTGGGAACCTGAGCTTTCCATGGAAATGTGAGAAGAAGTTACTGCTCTTCACTCCACCTTGAAGGAGGGAAATTAGCCTTGAATCAAGCTAAGAAGACCTCAGGGAGACGACAACAAACCAGGGGTTGGGATGGGGGTCCATGCTAGGTGTGCAGACAAATGTCAGCATCATCTGGAAGTGGTGGCTGCCATTTTCCATCCCAGGGAGCTCTCAGGATTTACACCAAGGAATGAGGGTGAACCCAGTGCACAGGTGGTGGTATTAGATGTTCTTCCTGGGGAAGCTGGGGACAGAGTCAGGAATGGTTCGTGCCTTCAAAGAAATTACATCACAATGAATTTGTATTGATACCTAGGTCAAAATGTAAGAAAGGGGTCAGGTGCTGACCTGGGAAGGAGGGGACCAGAGGAAGGAGGCATCCTCCTAGTTCACAGGCTCAGAGAAGACTAACTCTTGTTGAGAATGAGGAGGATTGGATGTGGAAGATGGGCAGCATCCTTTGCCACGTTAGCGCAAGTGAGGCAAGGCTAGGAAAAGGGACATTGCTGGCCTTGTGTTTCGAATCTTTACCCTGCCCTCTCCCCTTCCTCTTCCTTTTCTCTCATCCCTGAATTTCCTTACTGCTTCCTAAGGAGGATGGGAGGAAGGCCTCCTCTAGGCTGACATGACAATCTTGGACTGATGGTTCTGCAAGCAAGGACTGCCTGGTGCCCCTCAACCACAGCCTGGCCCACCCCTTGGATTCTGTCCGCAAATCACTGGCACTCAACACAATGTTTTGGACACATCAGTGGGCGAACAAAGAAGCAATTGAAAGGGGGCCACCAGAGCAGCTGAACTTGCTCTTTGAGGGATGTTCTCTATGCAAGGAAGCACCTATCTACAAAATGGACTTGTTTCAGGTCCACCCAGGACTATGTCTCAAAGGGGAAAGCGACCTGTAAAATATGTTTGTGCAGTAAAATGAATGATCTGGGTGTCAATTACCTAGAAACAAGCCTCTAATGTGAGCAATCAGAAGTGAGGAAAAATCGATACACGTCTTCTCATTGTGTAGAAAGGGAAAACAAGCTTCATTTTACTCCAGGCCCAGTGAGAAAAGAGCAAATTAATGGTTCCCGTCAGGGGCTCCTGTGCTACCTCTCTGCCCAGGGCCTGGCTCAGGAAGGAGCCGGTTGGATGGGTTCGAAGGGTTCTAATTTCAGGCCTGAAATCCCCACACATGCACATCACGTAGAGGTATACATGTGTGTCCTCGTGTGCCTTGTACATAGACATACATGAACACCATGCCTGTTCACCAGACATGCCTGAACACCAGAAAACTCAGGACAGTCCCTATACCCCAGAGCCTGCTGAAATTATCCAAACTAGCCAATCCTAAATCTCCTGCTTACTGTGTCTTGCCTGTCCCTTCCCAGAAACCACAATAAAGACTCTTATCCACTTTATTCCCTCTGCCTCTGAGGCAACACTGGTGCTTCCCCATGTGACCCTGCATGGCATGGCATGGCCCCTCCTCTTCTGAACTGTGAGTAACAGACTATCTTTTCAATGGTAACTAACTCCTGATCTGTCAGTTGGCCTCACCATACCTGAATAATAAACTACATTTTATGTGATTATCATATCATAGGGTTATTATAAGTATTATATGAGATAATACATGCAGAGTGATTGCTAGAGTACCTATCAGTCAGCTGTTGCACAACCCACAAAATCTTACATACAAAGCCCTAAATTTGGTCTTCTCCCCAAGACTGTGTTGTAACAGCCACACTTTTGATTTGGTGAAAATCATTTTATTTTCCAACCTGGCAATCTCTGGGTTCTCTACAGTCCCTTGAAATTCTGCTTGCAAACTGACCAATTCCTTTTTGAGCTTATCTCTTTCAAATGCATTTAGCAGCAGCCAGGTCATATTTCCAACATCTTGCCTGAAAATCTCTTTACCAAACTTGACAAATGCTTTAGGCAGATTTTTCTACCTTCTAGGTTATTGCAAGTGACAGCGTTACCAAATGTTTCACTATTAAATACCATGAGTGCTATTTTACCAACCTCCTAAAACACTTTCCTCACTATGCCTCAAAGCCACATATTTCAGGGTTTTGTTATAGGAGGATTCCACTTTAGGTACCAATGTCTGTACCAGTTAGCTATTGCTGCATAACAACCATAAAATCTCAGGGTCATATGACAACAAGCACACATTTCTCACTCACTTTTCTCTGGATTGGAGATTGAGGAGAAAGGAAGATGTGCTAAACAATAATTTAATGTATCACACATGGTGAGGACATAGTGAACTTTCAGTAAATGTCAGCCATTATTAGCTATTATGCCAGCTCCTAATACAGTGACTGTTAAATAATAAATATGTAGAAGACCTGGCTTCTGGCCCCAGTTCCATCATTGCCACACTGTAGGGCCTTAGGAAAACCACTTAACCTCTCTAAGCCTTGGCTTCCTCATCTGAAAAGTGGGGTTAGCAGGACTGGAGTGTCAAATATCTGCAAGAACAGTCCCCAGACCTCCTGCAGGGTTCATGAATAGATTCATGAATAGGTCAAGTCACTCTTTTCCTCTGAGCCTGAATTTGAATTCAAAATTGCTCTCCAGAAGATGGCCACCACCAAAATGATCTGAAGTTGGTTCACCAGATGAATGATTTTTGTCACCTGCACTAGAATCGCTGATGGAGCAAGATGTGACATTGATAATCATCCAGTTCAATCCCTTCATTCTGCAAATGCAGAAATTAAGACCAAGAGAGAAAAGCAACATGCCCGAGGGCACATAACTTGTTAGTGGAAGACCACGCCCAGACCCAGACTGGTGTCCTTTCCCACCACTTAGCCAGAAAGGGATGACACCAGACCTCAAATCCAGGTTCTCCAAATCCAAGAAGGTCTTCTCCACTAGGATCCCTCACAGAGACAGGACTGAGGGAGGTGATTCCATTGAGTGAGGAGACAGGAGGTTCCCATTTTCTGGTGGGGGTAGAGAGCCCTAAAAAAGGTGTAACCCTTTGACTGCCTTTTCTATAAAACTCACAGTCTTTGTTCACACAATGTCTTTATTTATAGTCTTCAGAATCACCATATCAAAATATGAAAACATTTAGGTTACATGCTACAGAAAGTCTGGACAGCAGAGTAGATAAGAGTTCAGACTAGAGCAGGATCACCTGGATCTGAATCCTGACTCCACCCCTTATCAGCTGTATGATGTTGGGCAAGTTACAAGTCACTTAGTAATTGGTGCCTCAGTTTCCTCATCTGTAAAATGGGAATACTAATAGTTGTTACTTCAGAAGGGTTGTGAGACGTTGTGTAATATATCTATATAGATATATATGACTTAGAACCATGCCTGGCACATAGTAGAACTATATAAACATTAGGTATTTGCAATCACTATTTTATTACCTTAAAATTTTGGAAAATGCACCAATTCGTAAAGCTATGCTCAGTGCAGCCCTGCTGCCACCCTACAGCATTCTGTCCCCTCACTGCCTAAATGAACTTAAGGTCCCTCAGTCACCTCCAAAACACCATGATTTCTTGTACATCTTATGGACATAGGTGGTGAGAGCAAACCCTGGGGTTCTTGATCCATTCAATGAGAAAGTTTGGGCTCAGTTTTCAAAATGGGCCCCCATATTTTTTGAACTTGCTTTTAGCAGGAAGAAGTTACTGAGTCAAAAGTCTCAGAGTGCTTTTCCGTTGGTTAGTGTGACTCATTTAGAGCAATGGTGATACATGAGGGAAGGTTGTAGAAGCTGGAGAAAGGCAGCAAATTCCTGCTGCAGGTGGAGAAGGGAGAACAAGACACCATTGTTTGCAATGGATTGCTGGAGGAAATGCTCCTTGCTTGTGAGTCATTTGTAATTAACTCAACCTGGGATGAAAAATGTTGTGTATATGAAAATGTTCTACTCCCCGTGTAATCATAAATCGTTAGCATATGCTGTGGTGATGAAGATTGTTATTAATGACTTTGGGGAGGAAAAGGTTGTGGGAATTATTGGATGTAGAGGGAAGACACATTTCCTGCTCAACTCCTGCCTGCATGGCTGGCCCAGCACTGGATATGTAGAGTACGGCAAAAGGACCTGATCTGGTTTATTCAAGCTCATAGGAACTCTCCTCCCAGGATGGGGAGGTCTGGAGCTCACCTGTGCCCCTCCCACAGAGAATCTACAGCCAGACTTCCTTTACCTGGACTAAGTCCCCAGTCCTTGGAGATCCGGGGCCTCGCTCCTTTTCTGCGCACTCGAAGGGTATTTGGGCGTAACTGTCAGGCTCAGCCAGGAGGAGCCACAATACGATGGGGAATGCAGTAATGGAGAGCACAGCGGGTAAGCATAGGCTTTGAGGTCAGCCAGGACCAGGTTTGCCGGCAGCTTTAGCACATGTGAGTGGCATGGTATGGTTTTTAGCCAATGGTCCTCTGTTTCCTCGACTCTAAAATGGGCGAACCCAAGTACTTTTGAGGATTAATTGAAATACATAAAACACTTAGTCCGATTCTCGGCTGGTAGTCATAAGCCCCCACATGTTTACGATGGTGAAGCTTCAAACTCCTCTCCGTGAGGGTCTCCCTATTCAGATGCTCCATCTCCCACTACTGTCACCTTTGGCGCACCTGCTCTCTCCATGGGGCAGCGTCGCTGAGCATTTCAGAGCATGAACCTAGGGCCCCACAACCTGCCTCCCAGTCCTGCCCCTCCTCTCGCTTTGTGAATATGAACGTGGTACCTAATCCTCTGACTGTCGTTGTCCCATGTATAGAATGGGGGTAATAGCAGACCTACCACTTCGGTACTGTCGTGGGGACTGAGACGAGGGCTGTAAAGGCTCAGCACAGCACCTGGCACACGGGACTCTCTCCCTCAGCGCTAGGTGTTATTACTCTGCCAGACGCTGCCAGGCAGGAGGGCTGGAGTAGAAAGTGGCCGCTGTCCCCAGGAACTCACCATCTAAGCCTCTGTGCTGTCAGGAGGCGTCTTCATCCAGGCTCACTCTGCCCAGCACGGAAGTGACTTGATGCTACAGATCTCTGCAATTCAGCACTCCTTACTCCACTCCTCTCCTCCTCTCTCACTGCCAATTCCTGGTTCCCTCAGGCCTGGGAGCCAGAGAGAATTAGGCTTAAATCTACACTTACTCACTGTGGGACCTTGGGCAAGTTGCTCAACCTTTCTGAGCCTGTTTTCTCACCTGCATCTGTAAGGATTAAATGAGACAATGCATACAACATGCCTAGTCCAGAGCCGGGCACTGATTAAAAGTTAAACAGATAGTAAGGTCCCTTGAGCCTTATTTGCAGTCCTAAATGCTAACCCTTTGCTCCCTGCCTAATGGGCTTAACTAACCCTTCTCTCCAAATTTCCTCCAATATGTCCAATTTAGCTCCTGCTGTATTGAAATCAAACTATCCTACATCCTGCGCTGTCTCTAGAACCACCTGTTCCTTTTGCATGCTTTGTAGAAATAAATCGTGGCTCTTTCCCAACATCAGGTCCCCTCGCTGTGGTATATTGTTGCATTTATGGCTCCACACTTGCTCACTCCTTCTTGTATCCACCCCACTGAGTGTTCTTCCCCCCACCTGATCCTGAACTCAACATGTGACTTGTTCCGGTTAATGGTATAATTGCAAAAGTGAGGCAAGAGGACACTTGAAAAGTGTTTGTGCCCTGAGGCTTCTCCTCTCTTTCTGCTCTTAGAACCCCGAGATACTTGATCTCTCAATGCCTCAGTTTTCTAATCTCTAAAATGGGGGCAGGGGTAGTAATGAGTAGGTGTCATAAGGATTAGAGAATGTTTGAATAGCGCCCCTGGACATAGTCATCTTTAGTTCAAAATTGTGCTAAAAAGGCTTTATGTCCTTTGTCATCCTTTTCTGTGGGTTGCTGGTTTCGTTTATACCATGTGAGCATTTCAGTGGTGTAAAGTAGGGACCTAGCTTACTTTTGGATGAACAACTTTATCATGGACAAAGTTAGTTGGATACGTCTTTAATCCAGTAGTTATGGGTAAATTCAGTGCTGGTTAAAGTTGAGTAAACAGGTCTTCTTACGCTGTCAGTGAGAATATAATTGGCAACATATCTTGGCAAAAATTTGTAAATATGTAATCAATTTTTAAATCTATCTATATAAATATAAATATATATAGCCTAAAATCCTGTGATCCCAACTCTAGAAAACGTGTATCTTACAAAAGCACAGTGTTATAACATTGTTTATAAAAACAAAGAAAAAGTGGAAATGATTAAATGTCTGTCCATATCTGAATGAATAAATTATAGTACCTCCATACAAATAAAATTCTACACCACCATTTTTAAAAGTGCCATATGTACAGACTTGGAACGAAATCTACAACATATTGTAAAGTGAAAAGGGAAGTTGCAGCACAATATGTATAGTGTTAATACTCATTTTGGATTTTAAAAGCTATATATAATAAAAAATAGCTAATGATTTATTGAATACGAATTCTTTGCCAGGCACTTATCTAAATATTTAATCCTTACAACAACCTGATGAGATGAGTACTATTATACCATTTTTCAGAAAAAGAAGCTGAGGCATCAGGAAGTTAAGTAATTTTCCCAGGGCTGTGAAGTTAGTAAGAGGTGGAGCCCAGGGTCCAGCCTGGCCATCTGATCCCTGAGAGGCACCTTCAACCACTACTCAATGTGTCATAAGCATAAAAAAAGGTCTCGAACTGGGAGGAGGAGGAGGGGCCTTTCTCCACCTGTTTTATCCACTTTTGTGTTGTTTGGATTTGTTACAATGAGCATGTAATTGAAAAATAAAAAATTTTATAAAAGCGCGCAACCATGTGGAATCCTTGCCCGGGATGGGAGCCAAGAGGGGATGGATGGAGGGAACCACAGACACTTTTCTCAGGCTGGGTTGAGCTCTAACGTGACTTTAAGGGACCTCCATGGTGGCCCAGGGGTTAAGAGTCTGCGCTCCCACTGCAGGGGGCACAGATTCAATCCCTGGTCAGAGAACTAAGATCCTGCATGCCGCGTGGCAAAAAAAAAAAAAAAAAAAAAAATTTTAAACAAACAAAAAAAACCCTGACTTTACTTGGACTTTATTTTTTTTTAACATCTTTATTGGAGTATAATTGCTTTACAATGGTGTGTTAGTTTCTGCTGTATAACAAAGTGAATCAGCTATACGTATACATATATCTCCATATCCCCTCTTGCGTCTCCCTCCCACCCTCCCTATTCCACCCCTCTAGGGGGTCACAAAACACCGAGCTGATCTCCCAGTGCTATGCGGCTGCTTCCCACTAGCTATCTATTTTACGTTTGGTAGTGTATATGTGTCCACGCCACTCTCTCACTTTGTCCCAGCTTCCCCTTCCCCCTCACCATATATACACCTTCCTCATCAGCAAGGACGGATACAGGTTTGGAGGGACGATCTTAAGCATAAGACAATCTGAGTTCAATCCAACTAAGTGGACTTTGCCAAGCATCTTTACCTCTCTGAGCCTCCACTTCTCACCTGCAAAGTACTGACTACTACCACCTTTACAGGCTTCCTGGGAGGGCCAGAGAGAGAGTAAGAGGGGGTTGCCGGGACCGCTTCGTCCCACGCTCCCTGCAGCTGTGGCTCCTGGGAACCTGGCATAACGTCAGTTATGACAAAGTCTTTTGGCTGACATCATCTGGGAAGGTTTTATTGTCCCATGGTTCCACATGCAACTCTCGGGTTCAGACTCAATTCAGAGAGAAAGAGTTTCACAACAATATGATGAATTCAAAAGCCCAATGACTGCCCCAGTCTCCCCCTAATTTCAAGTCCCCGCCCATTCCAAAGAACAAAAGAAACAGGAAGAGAGATTTCTGTTCCCATCTTGCCCAAGGATCTGGTCTCAGCCCTTGGTTTTCCAAGTCTCATGTTTGGAAGAAGTAATTTATCTCAGGGTTCTCCCAGTGGGTCTAGGAACCACGAGGACAATCTGATTATGGAAAGAATAAATCCTCCACACTTAGGTCCTGCCTTTAGAAACACAGACTAGGGGCTGCATTAGTGAATGGGGGGCTGGGAGGTGGTCTGGCCCCTTTGAAGTCTCTGCTTCAGCTTTACTTTGGTATAACTTTAATATTAGTCCTTCAAATATTCCTCATTATTACCTGCTTGGATTGGATTATCCAGATAATTGTTCTGGTTTCCACCACCCCACCCCCAGCCCCTAACTGCATACTGACCTCAGAGCGAGAGTGTTCTCCATTTTGAAGGTCCTTGCAAAGTCTGCATGATGCTCTGTAATCTCCCAAGCAGCTTCGTTTATCACCATTGTGCATTCCTACAGATTCTCAGTTTAATGACACCCTTTCTGAAGCAGCAGTGATGGTGCCAAATGGCACTTGCATTTCCAGGAAAGCAGCCAAACTCATTAAGTTAATAAAGGAATAGAGCTGTATACAGTTGCCTCCTTCACATCCATTCCCGAAAAACCCGCACTCTCACAACTCATCAGCAGCTATTAAACCTTCGCCTCCACCTGCAAAGCACTCACCCCACTGAGTCACAGAGGGTCAGACCCGCGTCGGCTGTGGAGGAAAGAGCACCCTGTGCACGAGATTGGATGCCCATCTCAGAGCCTGGCCAGCCCTGACATTTCTCTCACTTCTGCCCCATTGGAGTCCCATGGATCCTGGTCAGAGGCGGGACCAGACCTAACTACCTGCTAGACTAGAGTCTCAGATGAACCATCACAAGCACCCGTGCAGTCTCCCCGCCTCAGTCTGAACTTCTGCAGTCAGGGTCATCTCTCTAAACCACAAATCTGAGTGTATCACCCTTCTGCTATATTCCTTTCTCAGCTCCCCATTGCTCACAGGAGAACAGTCCCCAAACTCCTAGAGTAGCATCAGGCTTTTCAAGACACACTCCACCATCACTCACCTCTTCACGTCACAGGATCCCCATCACCACTCTCCCACGTACCTCTCTACTCCACACTCCAGTTCCCAAAACTGGCCCTGTTCTCTCACTCACTTCAGGCCTTTGAGTACTGCCCTCCGGATGCCCTCAACACCCTTCCACACCTTCACTGCTTCCTCTTGTCCTGGATAACTGAAACTCATCCTTCAAGACTCCACCCAGAAGTCCCTTCCTCCTGGAAGCTTTCCCTGACCTCCCAAGTTGGCCTTGGTGGATGCCTGGGTCGTTCTTCAAACTCCCGTAGCAATGGGCACACCATGCATGAGAATACTTACCACAAGGAATCATGACTGTCTTTTTTATCACCTGTCTCCACAACTAGAGCGTGAGTGAGGAACTATGTCACTTTCACCTCTGCGTTCCCACAAACCTGGCCCATGGAGGTCCCCAAAGTTTCTATCTTATAGCATATGGTCATCTGTGTTGAGTTCCTGTCTTTCCTGGCATGCTCTCTCCACAATGACCCTTGCAGAAATGTCCTTCTCTTTTCTGGTCTCCAGATCTCTTTTCCTCACCCTCTCTGTGCTCTTCCTCTTTTCCCATCTCCTTGCCCAATAAGAGTCATGTTGACTTAAACTGAAGCTTTCAATATTTGCGTTTCTCCACTCCAAGGGAAGCTTGTACCTGGTCCCATCCACTTCCTTCAAGTGTCCCATCTAACTCCTCTCCAGCCTCCCTCTTCTCATCTCAATCCACACATCTTGAACTCCACCAGAAGTTGGAAGAGTCTCTTCACCTCCTGCCATCCCGCAAAGGAGTGTGGGAACCACCCATGGGGTCAGCCCTGGGGCCACCCAGCCCAGGTCCTGGCTCCAGTGGGGTCCCCTGAGATACGTTATCACTGTTCCACAGTGAGGATGGCCACATGACAGACTGATTCCCATTAATAATCCTACACAGATCAATGGTTGAGTTCAGCCAGCCCTCTCAGGAAGGATTTTATATATCCTATCAACACCAGCTCTTGACATAATGAATTCCACAAGTTGACTACCCTCTGAATGTATTTCAAACAGTTTTCTTCTAAGTGTCGAGGCACAGAAGGAAGTTAGCTTCCTGAAAGTAGTGGCTACGTGTGGGTTGTGGTCTTGCACCAGCACCCCTACCTTGTCCTTCCAGGATCTAAGATCCTCCTTCAAAGGAACCAAAAGGCATGGAAAAATTGGTTCAGCCAAGGATCAGATCTCCAAAATCACCCAAAGGGAATCATAAGGCATATGATGACAGGGCGCTACTCTGGCTCTTATATTGACCTCTAATGGCTGTCTTGCAGGAACACTGTGGTCAAGGCAAGTGACCCCTATGAGTAGAAGCAAGGACAGAGGCTAGTCCGGGAACCCCAGGGCTGAAGCTTCAGCTAGTCTCAGCAAGACTGAAATGGACAGTCAAGAAAACTGAAACCATTCTAGTATTTCAAACACAGGGAATTTAATACAGATGATGGGCCACAATGGGGATGAAAAAGCTAGAAAGCCAAACAGGAATGATGAAGCAACCCAAAAATTAACAACAGCGGGAGGCCAGCGTCCTTCAAGGACTGCGGGACACAGGGAGATGATGGTGTTACCAAAACCCAGAAGCCAGGACCATCCAGCCCGAGCTAGGACCACAGCAGAGGCTGCCCAGCAGGAAGTGAGACCACGGAGGGAGGTATGACCAGCAGGGATCTGGAACAGCCATGCAGATTCAGCCATGGCCAGAAATGCCCTCCTCTGCCCGCAGCAGAGAGAAGGGGAAATGCCCTGAATTCTCCCTTCCCTCCAGGCTCCAATCTCCTGCCAAAAAGAGAAGGCAGTGCCAAGGGGCCTGAAAAACAGCTGCAGGAGAAGGGCAGGCATGGATCTGAAAGCAAGAGACAATGACCAGTCCAGGCACCAAGGGACAGACACAGCCCAGTAGTTCATGTACCACCCCCTCTGTTCTCAGAGTTTCATTGCTTTCAGTTGTGTCCCTTCTCAACTTCTGTCTGCCCTTCTAGACTGAAAAGGCTGTCCCGACAAGGCAGTCTCTGTGTCCATCCTGTGGGCTCAATTAATTTTACAATTCTCCAGATACTTATTATGCACCAAATATGTGCCAAGCACTCTGCAGGGCAGTGAGAGGAACGGAATACAGAAATAAATAAGGTACAATTCTTGTGCTCAAGGAGCTCATGGTCTGAAGGAGGGGAGACAGACAAGAGCACAGCCCTCTATAATAGAAAATGATTTATGTGAGGCCTAAGAAGAAACTGTGCTTGGGACAATGGAAGAAGCCTTCCAAGAAGAAGTGACATCTGAACTGGTCCTTAGATGAGAATTTCATCAACTAGGAGAAAGGCATCTCAGGTGGATGAAGAGTCTGACCAAAGGTACCAAGTGGAGGATGGAACATGGTGGCTTGAGGGACAGTGACAAGATGAGGCTGGAGTGGGGAGCGCACGGGGAGAGGATACAGGTAAGACCTGAAGTGTGGACAGAGGTCAGAGGATCTGGAACGCCACACAGCAACGGGGAGCGATCAGAGGGGTTTATCCAGGGGTGTGGCATGAATAGGTTTGTGCTCTAGAAGGATCTCTCTGGCTGCCTATGTGGAGGATGGGTTGGAAGCGGTGAGATCGGAGGCAGGGAGTAGAGTTTTGAGACTTGATTATCACAGGAATCCAGAGAAGAAATGATGAGGAACAGAGGGGATGGAGAGAAAGGGCAGATGCAGGCCATGGCTCAGGGGCAGGTTAATGCGGAGGATGATGGAGAGAGGCAGGTCACCTGACACAGAGCCTTTCAATGCGCCTCTGCAGTTTCAGCATTTTCCCAAGGCTGTGCAGGGACCAGAGTCTTGAGAGTGGGTGCCCCAGAGTTTGGAGAGAGAGAGAGGGGCCCGCCTTTGATGCCCAGTTCCCTGCCTGGTGGGGCCTGACCTTGGGGACCCTTTTTGCTGCTGATGCACTTTGGGCACTGACATCAGAACTCCCTGCATCATACCAGAGCTTACAGGGTTTGAGCCATTTTCCTCTGAGATAGTACAAAGCAAGAAGGAAGAACCCAGAACCAGCTCCTTTAGTTAGTCCAGATGTGGGTAAACAAATACAAATAAGAAATTGATGGAAATAGGGATTCTTTCTCTTCTACCCCTCAGAGAGTATTAATTGAGCCATTCCAGGGGGCTGAGCTTAGAGCCAGGTCTACATTTTCCATCCCTTCTGCACAGTCTTGCACAATTAGAAATCATGCATCTTTTACCGAGCACGTACTTTGTACCTGGAATTGTGCAGAATACTGTTAGAAATTGACCAAACACACTCCCTGCCAAATGAATTCACACGGTAAGCCCTTCACAGTCTGGCCCCAACTTGCTTCTCCAGCACCACCTCTTGCCACTTTCCCACCACACACCCTTCACTGTAGTGACATGGGAGGGACTGGAATTCAGAACTTAAAACTCCATAGAAATAGAGTCACAGACGTAGAAAACAAACTTACGGTTACCGGGAATAAGGCGGAGAGGGATAAATTGGGAGATTGGTATTGACATATACACACTACTATATATAAAATAGATAATTAATAAGGACCTACTGTAGAGCACAGGGAACTCTACTTAATATTCTGTAATGGCCTATATGGGAAAAGAATCAAAAAAAGAGTGGATATATGTATATGTATAACTGATTCAATTTGCTGTACACCTGAAACTAATACAACATTGTAAATCAACTATACTCCAATAAAAATTTAAAACAAAAACAAAATTTTAAGATGAAAAAATAATAAAAAAAAACATAACCTCAATAGATACAGATGAGGACTGAGGCGTTTAACGCATTTGGCTTCACGCAGAGAGAACCACTCTTCTGGACCAAACTCAGCAGGATCCCCGGTGGCGACAAGAGGCACAGTAATACTGTCAAGGGAGTACATAATTCAACAAATATGTGTTAGCCACAGGTCTTGCGCAAGTTTTTTGGCAAAACCCTGAGGAAAAAGGCAAGAGGTAAAGGACCAATTTGCTAAAGGAAGCCAAGTACTGGTAAAGCCCCAAGAAGCCAGGCACTGGCTTACTATTCATTCATTCCTCTGTTCAACAAATATATATTGAGCCTCTAGTACATTCAACTAATTCACTGTATTAGGTGCTGGAAGTATGGCTGTGTACAAGATAGACATAATCTCTGCCCTTGAAAAAGTTACAGTCCAAGGAGTAGACAGGCAAAATAAAAGGTCAGTGGCTTCTCCCTATAGGTCTTTTACCCCTAGAGTGATAGACCTCCCTAGTCTGGGAGAAACTCTGCAGATCAAAAGGCCTTGGTCTGACTGCTCCAGGCCATGCCCCCTTGAGAAAGTGCACCCACCTCATCTGCCCAGGATTCACTGGACAGCGGGGCCCTTCCCTGTGATCTGACCAACAGTGATCAGAGTAGGAGCCCAGGAGATCCAGAAAGGTCTCCCTGTCTTGGTACCACAGCCTCTTAAACTGCTGTAATGCTTTCTCTCATGGCTCTAAGTCCTGTACAGTCTTATTTCTGTTGAACTATCACCACCTGATGGCCAAGGAAAATTTTGTTAAGAAAAGAGAGCCTTGAGTAATGGAGTTTAATGACAAGTTGACATAGCAGATTTGTAGTTTTCTAAGGAGGCTTAGCGAGGCTGTCACAAGGGGCCTCATCAATTCTCTACGCTTAGCCCCAGATGGCAGAGGATTTGGCCTGTTCTTAAAGGCTCCTAGAAGGAAATTCCACACTTACCTCCCATAACTTGTTCCTGCACTTAGCACCTCTCACCGGGCAGAAGTCCTACCCCAGAGCTCATCCCAGATCCTCCTGCCCCAGTTAAAGCCCCTTTGCTTTGATTGACATCCATGGAGCTGGACACATACACTCAGAGGTCATCATCTAACCTCTGTACTTCCCAGCTCAAAGCCTCGAGGGGGAGGCAGGAAGTGACAGTCCACTTAATGTAATGGACACAGGTGTGTTCTGAGAGGCTGAAGTCTCCCCCAGTGGTGAGGACCAGAATAAGCTCAAGATGCACAGCTAACCCGCATCCCAACTGCCTTTTAGAAGCAGCCTTGGGAGTGATGAGCCAATAAGCTTGTTGGAGGTGAATACACTCACCCGTCACCTTTCAACGCATTGGAGGCAGCAGGTGGCACAGGGACGAGGACGTGGATTTTGGAGTCTCTCAGGTCTGGTCTCATCTGCAAAATAAGGACAATGATCCCCATCTTAGAAAATTGCTGGGAAGATGAAGTGACCTGGCTCCGCAAAGTGCCTGGCGTGAAGCGGATCCCACTCAATAAATACTGTCATTGGCCCCGCTCCCCACTCCCAGGACAGTCGTTAAAAACCTCAATTCAACCACTTTATGTACTCACAGGCCATCTTGTTCTGGAAGGACTCGTTGTACAAATTTATACCCATATAGAGATATAAAGTAAAATAGAATTGCATGAAGTTGCTACATATACCAAGCAAAGTTAAAATGAGGACAGGGAGGAGATAAAATGAAATGAAAAGTGAAGGTGGTACATGAAGCATGTGCTTTAACATTATATTTTGTATATGTTTTTAAGAGATGGACCAAATGCTTGACTTAAAAACTTCCCGGAGGACAAACCAAAGAGGCACTATGGCCAGTTGCTAGATGAAGAGCTTGAAAGAGAAAAATAAGTGAGTTCCCAAGAAAAGCACATTTCTGAACCAAAATTTTTAAATATGTATTCCCTTCAATCCAGAAATTTCTTTTCTAGCAATCTATCCCTTAGAGGTACTCACATGGGTGCACAAAAACATACATGTGTACAAAGCAAAATGCAAATGAAAACGAGCTAAATTTCCATCACATTGGACTGATTAAATCAATTATTCCAAACCAACTATGAAACAGAAAAAGAATGACAGATCCATATGTCCTAACATGGAAGGAACTGCAAAATAGTTTAAGAGAAAAAGAATCAACTTGCAAACAAATTATGTCTATATATATAGTTTGTAGAGAAGTGTACCTTCACTCATGTCAAGATGCTAACGCTGGTTACCCCTGGGGAGTAGATAGGATGATGGGGAAAGTTACAGGGACATTTTTACTTTTTAACTCTACATATTTCCACACTTTGTTTTTGTAATCCTAATAGTTTAACTTAAAGAAAAAGAGGGAAATGTCATTTTTGAAGTTACAGGTAATTAGATATCAGTATTATATCAATGTTAAATTTCCTGAATTTGATCATCATACTATGGTTATATAAGAAAATGTCCTTTGCTTATTCTTAGCAGATACTTGCTGAAGTCGTTTGAGGTAAAAGGCTATGACATCTGCAACTTATTCATAAATAATC
The DNA here is from genome assembly GCF_949752795.1 of Hyperoodon ampullatus. Taxonomy (NCBI): domain Eukaryota; kingdom Metazoa; phylum Chordata; class Mammalia; order Artiodactyla; family Ziphiidae; genus Hyperoodon; species Hyperoodon ampullatus. The sequence goes on along the minus strand of NC_136932.1, from coordinate 40,295,748 downwards.
AGTTAAAAATAATTTAAAAATAAAATAATAGTAAGTGTACAGAGAGAGTTAGAAAGCCAATATGGCATAAAGTTAATCATTAGGGGAATCTAGCTAAAGGTTATAGGGGATTTCACTGCACTACTCTTGCAATTTTTCTGTAAGTTTGAAATGTTTTCAAAGTAAAAAGTGTCCCTAGAAAGTTATGCATGGTTTCTTCCTTCTGGGGTGGAGACTTTGATGTGCCTTGCCTGGGTTCTATGAGGATCCCATTGTGGATTCTTTTACATGTGTAAGACAGGCACGAATCATCACCCTTGGCTGAGCCTTAAATACAGTTAAGTCAAATGAGGTTACTCAGATTGAGAGAGTGTGTTCTTTGTAAATGATGTAAGTAGACTGTGTCCTTTGAAGAACTATGCCTGCAGGTTACCTTAGAGAAGTGGGTTGGATTTTTTTCCTAAATCTAAATCTGTAATAAGAATAGTTTGTACCTATAGAGTATTGTTGGATCTTTGAAGATGGCAATGGGGGTGTACAGTAAGTGCCCCACATACGAATGAGTTCAGTTCCAAGAGCGTGTTTGTAAATCCAATTTGTTTGTGAGCGTGTTTGTAAGTCCAATTTGTTTGTAAGTCCAACAAAGTTAGCCTAGGTTTCCAACTAACACAATCAGCTATATAGCACTGTACTGTAATAGGTTTATAATACTTTTCACACAAATAATACATAAAAAACAAACACAAAAAATGAAGAAAACATTTTTAATCTTACAGTACAGTACCTTGAAAAGGACAGTAGTACAGTACGACAGCTGGCATTACAGGGGCTGGCATCGAGTGAACAGGCAAGAAGAGTTACTGACTGGAGGAGGGAGAGGAGGTGGGAGATGGTAGAGCTGAAGGATCGTCAGCAATGGAGATGGAGGGCAAGCTGCACAACCACTTGTAGAGGATGCACGCACGTGACAATATACGCCAGACACATGAACTAATTTACGTGACTGGACATTCAAATGCACGTTCGATCTTTGAAAGTTCGCAACTTGAATGTTCATATGTAGGGGACTTACTGTATGTATTCTTGTCAAAGTTCACGGGAAATTAAAAGCAGACCATGGTAGGATGGACACCAAGTCCTGATATTTTCTTCACTTCACATTGAGGGAAAGATTAGAAGAAGGAAGGTCAGGAGGGAAACTTGATGGACTAGATTATATTTTTTAACAAATGATTTTAGTGATTGGTGTTCAGTGCACAGTTTTATCTAAGCCTGTAATACTCAGACTTTGGGGAAATGAATTGTCAGACTGTTGGGATGGCCTTATTGGACCAAGCACACATCTGAAGGGAAGAGGATTTCCATATCAATCATCCTGGAAGGAGGTTAATCCTGGGGCCTGTGTTGGGAGGGGAGTGGACTTAGGGAGGGAGGGGGGAATTTGATCTCTTTCTGTGGGTCTGAAGCCAGATTGACCTGGTATGGAGGTAACTGGAGAATTTGAGTGTGGAGAAGAGTCTGCCAGTGTCAGATGGAGACCAGCCGGAGCTACAAAGTCTGCCAGCTGGGAAAGGGGCACCAAAGGCAGCCCTAACCTGCAGGTTCTGGGAACAATATCAGCAGCTGTCACTGTAAGTGACCCACTGCTGAAGTTACTTTCCTTTATCCTGATCCTTCAGGAGAGTCTTGCTCAATGTCATATCTTCCAATCTTGGTCTTGGCTGTGCCAGGGAGAATTGGGGAGGGCCTGTCCCACATTTCAAGAGAGGCCAGGAAAAGAGTAGGGTCCCCAGAATTGGTGGATCAGAGAAGACACCTGGGCCCAGCATCTCAGGGGAACAGAGACAGCATCTCAGACCACAGAAGCAACACAGGGTAGTAAGACGGGAGGTCAGGAAGGAAACTGAGGGCCAATTTCACAATCCCCGTGGGGCAACGCCTGGAACACTCTCAGACATAGCTGGGAGCTAGGAAATTTTAGGGAGGCCAATTTCCAGAAGTTATCTGGGTTTGGGTTCAAGTCATAATAATTTGAATATAAAAAAGAAACATCGGGCTTCCCTGGTGGCGCAGTGGTTGAGAGTCCGCCTGCTTATGCAGGGGACACAGGTTCGTGCCCCGGTCTGGGAAGATCCCACATGCCGCGGAGTGGCTGGGCCCGTGAGCCATGGCCGCTGAGCCTGCGCGTCCGGAGCCTGTGCTCCGCAACGGGAGAGGCCACGGCAGTGAGAGGCCCGCGTACCGCAAAAAAAAAAAAAAAAAAAAAAGAAAGAAAAAAAAAGAAACATCACTTTACTCTAGTGGGCTGTAAGACATATCATTACCCTCACATGTTAAGTTTTAATAGAAACTAGCATTATTTTAATAAAGTGGGGTTTTTAACGTGCTCCTAAAAGGCCCTGAAGCATCAGGAAGGAGCAAAGACCCAAAGCAGCAGAAAAAGATAACTGAAAATTCAGACCTCAGAGGGAGAGCACCTCCGGGTCCTCTTGTTAACCAAACAGGACAGTGTCTCAATGCACAGAAGGTATTTGAGTGCCATCTAATGGCCAGAGTGAGCAGCTGCTTAGAAAGATAAAGAGGAAATATCAATAGATAAGCATTGCATACATGCAGTTTTGTTTTGTTTTTGTTTTTTGCGGTATGCGGGCCTCTCACTTCTGTGGCCTCTCCCGTTGCGGAGCACAGGTTCCGGACGCGCAGGCTCAGTGGCCATGGCTCACGGGCCCAGCCGCTCCGTGGCACGTGGGATCTTCCCGGACCGGGGCACGAACCCGTGTCCCCTGCATCGGCAGGTGGACTCTCAACCACTGCACCACCAGGGAAGCCCTATTTGGCCTTTTGAGTGAGCAGGAGACGAGAGAGATGGAGAATGTTTTCCACTGCAAGCTGTCTCGAGAGAGAAAATGGGAATTGCTGTGGTGGGCTGAATTGGAAGTCCAGCGTGAGTGTTCCTCCCTGCAGCCATACTCTCTGCAGTTGCTTCACTGTACGAGATTCAAGATGAGGAGTTCCTGACACAAGCGATGGCCCATTTCCAGGGAACGAGGATGTGCGTCCAAACCGGCATGGAGCTCCTCGGGTTCACTCTCTGCGCTAGATTCTGCTGCCAGGTGAAGAGGCTTCAGCTGATTGAGGGCGGACAGCAGGCACAAGCATGGAGGCCCCCCGGTGCGGTGCTGTGAGTACTCCCACCCTCTCTTCTCTCCAGCTCCTATGTTGGTTCCTCTGTCTTGGGCACTGGGGGCACTCTAAGCTTGGCCCCAGGGGCTAAAGGGTCAAGGTCACCAGTGAAGTCTGACTGCCAGAACTGACCACCATTCCCTGTCTGCCTAAGATCCTCCGCCGCAGCGTCCATCCAGGTGACACGCCCTGCCTGCTTCTGGGTGGGCCTGCTGTGGCCTTGCCTTGTCCTGCTGCCCCTCATCCTGCCTCTGCGATGGCCACTGTATTCTCCACCTCCCATGCTGACCTGAGTTCCCCTCCACACAGCCCACCCGCCTTTCTTTCTCTCTCGACATGATTCTGTCCAAGCAACTACTCTCTCAGCTGCTTCAGGCACTCCCTTTGATGACTGTTGACAATGACATTGGCCCCGAGATCTCCTCCATCACCTCGGAATGTGTGTGTCTCAGAGGCAGTCTCCATTTTTCCCTGCAAAACTGACTTGCTTGTTTGTGTCGATAATGCACTTTGGCCCCAGGCACTTAGCCTGAACTCCACCACCTGCGTGTGATGGCGTAGCTTTCTCTAACCACCCTCCAACCCCAGCAAGATCGTTAACTTCCCCATCCAGGTTCCCCCACCTCAGCTGCAGTATTGATCAGTTAGTACTTTCATGATTTATTCCATGAATATTTATTAGGCACTGATTGAACGCCAGGTCCTACAGGTCACAGATTAACAAGCACAATCCCTGCCCTTCAAGAGCTCAAAATTTGGAGTCGAAGACATACGTCCAACCAATAGAGTGTGATGCCCACAGGAATAGAGGACAAGGCATGATAGTGGCAGGAGGAAAGGAGTAATCACACACAAGTGAACCAGAAAAGAAAGAGTCAGAGGAAGAAATGTTGGATTTGGGCTTTTGATTTTCAGACTTTTAACGGTTTTTGCTTTCTCACAGCAAAACCCATGTTCATTGTAGAAAAATAAGGATATGTAGATAAGCAAAAGATGGAAATTAATATCAACCAGAATGCCATCACACAGCAACAGCCATCATTAATCACTGAAGTATATCTTCTAGTCTTTTTTTCTATGCACATTTTTATGGCGAAACTGAGCCACACTGTACATTTTATTTTATAGTCAGATGCCCCTCTCCCCCACCACCCTGGGCTGGGTGCCTCTCCTCTTTGTGGCTCGTCCATCTACAGCCCTTGCCATACTATTCTGAAGTGTTCATTTTGTGTGTCTGCTTCTGCCTCAGTCTGGAAGTTCCTGGAGGGCAGAGGGAGCTGTTTTCCATCTTTTTTATCTGCAGTACTCAGGGACAGTCAGGGAGACTGGTCAGCCCTGGGGACAGCACTGCCCACTGTGGCCTGGCACTCAGAGAGGCAGACCCCCACTGTGCTGTGTACCTCGGACCCCACACACACAGGTCATGTCTCTCCTGTCCCTCTCTCCTTCCCTCAGGTTGAGCTGGGTCCCGGTCACAGATGCCTGCTGGCAGGTTCTCTTCTCTGTTCTCCAGGTCACTGGAAGCCTGAAGGAGCTGGACTTGGGTGGAAACTTCTGGAGCCACTCTGCTGTACAGAGTCTTTGTGAGGCCCTGAGATGCCCTAGGTGCCACCTAGAGACCCTGTGGTGAGTCTGGCCTGGGCTCTGTTCTGAAACAGGGATGGACAGGAGATCTAAGATGGAGGCTCAGTCCAGGATGGGGGATTTAGTCCTTGTATTCAACAAACATTCATTGAGCCCCTTTCTGGCCATCCATTGTGCCAGGTGCCAGGACTACTGTGATAAACAAACACAAACAGGATTCTTTTATCACAGAGCTTGCAAAAGACTGACATTAATCAAGGAACCACACTAACAAATGTGTAATTACAGGGCCAGATAAGGGCCTCCAGTGGAAAATTTCCTTAAGGAAAGTGTGCTTGAAGGAGATCTGAAGAATTAGCAGATTGACCTAAGGAAAGCAGGAGGGAAGAAAGTTCCAGGCAGAAGGAATAGCATGTACAAAGGCCCTGTGGCAGGAAGGAAGATGGGAAGTCAAGGAATTGAAAGCAGGCCAGTGTGGCTAGAGGGTAGAGAGCAAAGGGGCAAGATGAGGCTACAGAGATCAACAGAGCCAGACCATGCAAGATGTCATGGACCCTGTTGGAATTGGGAGTCCTATTACAATGGGATTTTTAAGCAGAAGTTTAACCAGATCAGTACATTTTCAACATAGAAACAGACTGCAATCTGAAAGATAGATTGAAGGAGAGCAAAAAAGTAGAGGTTGAGAAACCATTTGTAGGAAAATTTCAGTAGTTCCTGTAAAGATGGTGAGAGCTTGGACTAAGGAAAATTACAATCGTTTCTGTAAGAGATGATGACAGCTTGGACTATGGTGTTGGTCATGGAGGTGGAAAGAAGTGAATGGATTCCACAGATCTATAAAAGTAAAAGCAACCAAACTCAGTAATGGGTTGGATTTATGGAGAAAGGGAGATGGAGACATCAAGGATGATCGTAGGCTTCTGGGCAGAGGAACTCATGGGACAGTGGCACCTTCCCTAAGACGGGAAATACTGGAAGAGGAGCAGTGGGGTGTCATGAGTGTGATTTTATGCATATTTATTTAAAGTTCCTTTGAGGTATCCAAGTGGAGCTATCAAACAGGTATCAAGTAAAGCTCTATACAAAAATAAGACTGCCCCATAAAACAAATCTTGAAAAATTTAAAAGGATTGATATCATACAAATTATATTCTCTGAACATAGTAGAATGAAGTTAGAAATCAACAGCAGGGAATTCCCTGGTGGTCCAGTGGTTAGGACTCGGCACTTTCACTGCCACAGCCTGTGTTCAATCCCTGGTTGGGGAAATAAGATCCTGCAAGCCACTCGGCTAGCCCAAAAAAAAAAAAAAAATCAACACAGAAGGAAATTTGGGAAATTCACAAATACCCCAAAATAAACAACATACTCCTAAATAAACAATGGGTCAAAGAATAAACCACAAGGGAAATTAGAAAATACTCTGAGATGAATAAAATAAAAAACACAACAGACAAAAATTTATTTGATGAGGCTGAAGCAGTGCTTTTTAGAGGGAAATTTATAGCTATCAAGCTATATATTGATATATCAAGTTATATATAGCTTTATCAATATAGCTATATTTTTTTAAAAAGGTGATATCTTGTGCTTTTAAAACTACAATGAGAAATCACCTTACACCTGTTAAAATGGCTATTATCAAAAAGGCAAGAAATAACAAGTGCTGGAGAGGGTGTGGAGAGAAGGGAACCCCCATAACACTGTTGGTGGGAATGTAAATTGCAGCCACTATGGAAAATGGAATGGAGATTTCTCAAAAAATTAAGAATAGTACTATCACGTGACCCAGCTATCCCACTTCTGGGTATTTACCTGAAGAATATTTTACTTGGGTTGGGCATCTCAGTGAACTCCTACTCATCATTCAAGGCACTCCTCATACATCTTCACCTCCTTCCCTTGTCGAAATTAATCACTCACTTCCTCTGCCTTCACCTGCACCTGACTTGCCCCTTTGGGCATTATTTCATTCATTCACTCACCACCTACTTATTCAGTGCCTACTATGTGCCAGACACTGCTGTAGGCACTTGGGTACGGGTAGTAATGAAAATGGGCAAAACTCCTTCCTCAGGGAGCCTACATTATGGAGGGGGTGGGGACAAAAATTCAAAAGAATAAGTAAAATATGTTGTATATGATAAGAGCTATAGAGAAAAGTAAAGCAAAAAGGAGGAGAGGGTTGGGGCTGGGTGTGCAATTTTATTTTATTTTACTTATTTATTTTTAACAGTGACTGGTTTGGGTTTTCTTTTAATTTTTTATTTATTTATTTATTTTTGGCTGCACTGGGTCTTCGTTGCTGCACGCAGGCTTTCTCTAGTTGTGGCTAGCAGGGGCTACTCTTCGTTGCGGTGCGCGGGCTTCTCACTGCGGTGGCTTCTCCTGTTGCAGAGCACGGGCTCTAGGCACTTGGGCTTCAGTAGTTGTGGCACGCGGGCTCAGTAGCTGTGGCTCGCGGGCTCTAGAACACAGGCTCAGTAGTTGTGGCACACAGGCTTAGTTTCTCTGTGGCATGTGGGATCTTCTCGGACCAGGGATCAAACCCATGTCCCCTGCACTGGCAGGTGGATTCTTAACCACTGAGCCACCAGGGAAGTCCCTGGGTGTGCAATTTTAAATAGGGAGGGTGGTGAGGCAAGATTCCACCAAGGTGACTTTTGAGCAAAGACCTGAAGCAGGTGAGGGAACAAGCCATGAGATACCAGGTACAAAGCTTGTTCCAGGCAGAAGAAACAGCAGGTGCAAAGAACTTGAGGTGGGACCATGCCTGGAGTGTTTAAGGAACAGCGAGGCCCGTGAAGATGCAGCTAAAAGTGATGTGAGATGAGGACAGAGATGACAAGGAGCCAGATCTCCAGTGTCTCACAGGCAGGGACCAGGACCTTGAATTCACCTCTGATGACCTGGGAAAACACGGGAGGGTTTTGATCAAAAGAGATCCGAAAACTGACTGTTATTTGTTTCTACGTCTATCCCCCAGTGCCTGTGCATTTCTGGGGGCCTGGGGGCTGGGGGGTCTTACTGACCTCCGCCTGGCCCACAGGGCTGGCCCCGAGTAGACGCTCAACGGGTGCTTGTGGGTGTTTGTGGAATCAACAGGTAACTAAACTCAAGGCCACGGGCATGTGTCTCCCATAGGTTGGCCGGCTGCGACCTCACAGCTGAAGGCTGCAAGGACCTTGCCTCTGGGCTGAGTGCCAGCCAAACCCTGGTGGAACTAGAATTGAGCTTCAACATGCTCCTGGACACTGGAGCTGAGCACCTTTGCCAGGGCCTGAGACAGCCAAGCTGCAAGCTGTGGCGACTGTTGTAATTGCTCCTCGTTGGCACCACTTTGTGGGATGGGCACGGGGAGGTAGAGGGAGCTGCCCTACCACCATGGGGCAGAGAGAAGGTGGAAGTTCACAGGGGCCACGAGAGCTTCCCGCTGAAGCCCTCACAATCCTCCTCGACTTTTGTTCTTATATCAGAAGCTCGCTCTCCTTTCATCCTGTATTGTAGATGCCCTTAATGTTGAAACCCACCAAAGCATCCTATGTCAGGTAACTCTGGGCAATTGGCAGGGCTGATGCAGCTAAGAATGAGATCCAGGCGTACCAGTGGAACACTGGGTAAATTAATCATATAAGGTTGATAGGGTGAGTGGGCAGGATTCCCGGGAATCACACAGGAGTGAAAAAGGGAGTTCGCCTGTATCCTGAGTGGCTCCTTGGCTGCAAGAGGAAAATTTAAATCTCCCAGGTTCCTGCAAGCCCATCAGGTCTTTATCTCCCTTTAACGTCACCCCAGAACCCCCAAAGGGCCATGGGTACTAGAAAGGGAAACCAGATCCCAGGTACCCCGAGGAGAGGGCCTGACTGAGGGCCCATATGTGTCTCCCCTGCAGGCTGGTCAGCTGCGGCCTCACGTCCGGCTGCTGCCAGGACCTGGCCTCCGTGCTCGGGTCCAGCCCCAGCCTGACCGAGCTAGACCTGTAGCAGAACAACCTGGATGACCTCGGCATGAGGCTGCTCTGTGAAGGGCTCAGACAGCCTACCTGCCAACTCACACTACTGTGGTGAGGCCCTGTGGGTCCCTTCCGGTCAGAGGGCAGGGAATGGGGGTGAGGGTAGCAAGGGATGCAAGTGCTGTGGAATGGGACAGGGGAAGGGAAAGGGAAAGATAAATGCATGGCCAGCCTGGGTTCCTTGCCAGCTCTGCCACTTACTTAGGCCGTGTGACTCGGGCGGCTCTTCATCTGAGACTTGATTTCTTTATGTGTCTGATGGGACTGTCATGTCCACTTCATAGACTATAATGGAACAAGATACACATAAACGCTAGGACAGGGCTCAGACAGAAACGGGCTCAGAGCACCAGAGACCTGCATGGCTGAAGAGCAGCGAGCGTCCAGCCCTCATTTCCACCCTGCAGGCCCCGAGGGTGATGCTCTGCTCTGAGCACCACTCCCCACGCTGCCTCCCAGCCACTTCCTCTCTCCTTCACCTCCCGACAAGCCCACTGGCTGTGCCCGGCTGAACCCTTCCCTGCAGCTCCCGGCTGAGGCCCTGTCACACACTCAGAGAGCTGACAGGCTGCAGACCCTCCACATCCCACCCCCTCTGGTCCTACCCTCGAGCTCTAGTGGGCCTTCAGAGGGGTCTGCAGAGCCTGGGCCCTGGCCGTCCTCAGCCAGGCCTCCCTCGTGGGCTCTCAGGCTGAAGGAGTCGTCAGGGCAAGAGAGCAGGGGAAACAGTCTGCAGGTCTCCCAAAGTTGATTCCAGCCATACACACCAGGGGAGTACCAGGCCATTCCCCACCAAGGATTTCTGGCTCCATGATGCAAGCCTCTCCAGACCTTGGCCTTTGCGGGCAGAGCTGGATTCATGGCCCAGCTCACCCGTTACTGGTCTGGGTTGCCTCAGAGCAGCCCACTCTCGGTCGTCCTGCGAAGGTTTCTGCTTCCTTCCTCTCAGAGCCCCAGGACCGACTGGGAGGGATAACCATCTACGTGGGGGGCTCCATCCCCTCCCTAGGGGACACTAGCTCTGATAGCAGCAATGAGTGAAGTGTGCAGCGCCCTTTACAGTGTGCAGGGTCTTTACCCCTGCCTTGTCCATGGGCTCACAACAGGCAGACCAGGTCCACCTGTGTTAGAGGTGAGGCCACAGAGGCCCAGCAAGGGCAACAGCTGTCCCTGATCTGACAGAAAACCCAGAACACAAGGCCTATGAGAATGGAAACCGGGCACTCTCTTCCCAGCAAAACTTCTAGCCTCTGGGCAGGAAACCCCAGGACCTACCCCTGGGTGGTAATTTTGAGGCCACGGAGAATGAGTGTTCTGTGGTGGATGCTGTGAGGCGCTGCCCAGATGCCCTCCGGGAATGAAGATGTAACCCCGAGTCACTGGGAATGCTACTGGCAGCAGCTACCGGGATGGCCTCTGCCAGCGAGGGCCACCTCACCCAAGGTCACGTCCCCTTCCTAGTGTGGCCTGCATCCAATGCCTGACTGGTGTTGGGATATAAAGACCCAGCCCCTCCTCCCAATTTGGGAGAGCTCTGAGGGGTCATCCCGACTTCAGAGGCCCCTGTAGAGCCGGCTGAGGTCTCCACTGAGACTGCATCGCAGCCCAAGTTCTCCGCCTGCCCAGACCTGCTTCCCTCCTTCCCTCGTCCTGGTGTTGATCCAGTGCGCCTCAATTTACTTTCCATCCCAGAGCCTGATTCCCAGGGAACCCAATCTGTGACAGGTTCCCGTGGGAGGTGGCAGATTCCACAACTGTGAGCCCCGAGGACCTCGGGATCGCATGGGGGTCCCGGCCGAACCAGGCTTCCTTTGTGCCTGCAGGCTGGATCAGACCCAGCTGAGTGAGGAGGTGACAGAGGTGCTGAGGGCCCTGAAAGAGAAGCCTCAGCTGCTCATCTCCAGGATATGGTAAGGTGGGGACACCCAGAACTCCCACCTGCTGATCGAGGCCCAGCTGAGTCCTTGAGGCTGGTCCAGAGCCAAGAGATGGGGAAAGAAATGTGGGGTGGAGGCAGAGACAGCAGAGCTGGGAAGAAGCCAACAAAGTACAGCAGCCAGAGTGAGGTTTGGTTGTTTGTTTAGTGCAAATAGAATCATGCAACTCTTCTGCTTAAACCATTCCATGAGATGAAAAAGATGAACAAATGGAAGAAAGTGAATGGGTGCGTGGGTGAGATTTGGAACATGGAAAGCAATGACCACCAGGGGGAGACAAAGACAAAGAGAGAGGGCCTTGGCGGGGAAATACCACTCCCATGCCCCCCCATACACCTACACACATATACACACACTCCGGGCTTGAGGGGTAAGCCCCAGGGACGGGAGAGTCCCTCTTCCTCCCCGCGGAACCTGCTGCAGCCCCATGCTTTCCCAGTGTGGTCCATCTCGGCCCGTGACTGCAAAGGTCATCTGTCCCCAGGTTCTTGGGCGCCAGGCCTCGCCGAAAATGGAAAGGAAGGGGCTCCTAGGCTTAGGAGAAGGATCCATTCATCAGAGAACAACATTCCCTGCAGCCCCACAATGTGTTAGGCACACAGCAGTGAACAAAGACCCAACTGCAGGGGCTCAGCCCAGCAGGGAGAGAGACAGGGGCAAGTTATCCCCCCGCCTGTAGAATTACACTCGGGCTCCTGTGAGCACATTGATGGGCCTACTGGACTCTATCCAAAGCAGGTGAGCTGAGCTCTGAACGCTGGGAGGGGTTAGCTGGGCCGAGAAGGGGTCAATTCCTGGCAGAGGTCTTTGTGCCGAGCAAGAGCCTGCTGCCCGATGTGCACAGAAGCCAAGACTAGGACGCCAGCTTTTGAGAAAAGAAAGAGTTTTATTGCTAGGTCAGCCAGCAAGGACACAGGAGGTGAGGCTCTCAAATCTGTCTTCAGGGTGACATTTAAAGGGTTAGAGAAATTTCACACTTGGAAGCTGACTGGCTAGAATCGAATCAGCCATACAAGCTACTCGTGCTGCTGAAGCCAGATTTTCCTTTTTTGAAGGACTTCTTACTCCATAAAGGGCTCCTGTGGCAATATTTCTATTCTTTGAGTTCCATAGACTGAAGATTCTTGGTTCTGGGGTCATCCTGGCGACATGGGTTCTCATCTTGCACATGTGCAGTGCTGTCTCTGTAAAATAACTCAAGGCTGGATTAATCAATCAATGTATTTAAGGAGGCAAAACCAGTTTCAGCTGGTCCACGTTTTACTTGCTGTTTCAGTAGAGGCACTGAGCTTAGCTTCTTTGAGGAATAGGAGGCTAGGGACCTGGAGCAGGGCTACTCAAAGTGTGGTCCGCAGACCAGCAGCATCAGCATCACCTGGGCGCTCGGTAGAAATTTCCCCACTCCAGACCTGCTGAGTCAGAATCTCTGGGGTGAATCTGTGTTCTAACCAGCCTCCAGGTGATTTTTTTTTTTTTTTTTGGTACGCGGGCCTCTCACTGTTGTGGCCGCTCCCATTGCACAGCACAGGCTCCGGACGCGCAGGCTCAGCAGCCATGGCTCACGGGCCCAGCCGCTCTGCGGCATGTGGGATCCTCACGGACCGGGGCACGAACCCGCGTCCCCTGCATCGGCAGGCGGACTCTCAACCACTGCGCCACCAGGGAAGCCCTCCAGGTGATTTTTTTTTTTTTTTTTTTTTTTTTTTGCGGTACGCGGGCCTCTCACTGTTGTGGCCTCTCCCGTTGCGGAGCACAGGCTCTGGACGCGCAGGCTCAGCGGCCATGGCTCACGGGCCCAGCCGCTCCGCGGCATATGGGATCCTCCCAGACCGGGGCACGAACCCGTATCCCCTGCATCAGCAGGCGGACTCTCAACCACTGCGCCACCAGGGAGGCCCCCTCCAGGTGATTTTTAACACCAGCTTTAGAACCACTGGTCTAGAGGTAAGTGAGCAGCTGGAGTGGCACAGGTGGGGCTGGGGGCGGGGGCCGGGGGCACAGGACCTAACACCTTTGGGGCCATGTTAAGAACTTTTTTTTTTTTTACCCCCCAAAGCAATAGACATTTCAGGGCTTTAGCAGTGAAGTGCTGCCAGATTCACACTTTCAGATCAGCTGCTGAGTGAAAAATGGACCAGAGAGAGTCAAGAGCAAAAGCAAGGAACCCTTTAGGATGATGCAGTGGTTTGAGCCACAGATGCCAGGGCCTGGGACCAGGGTGGAGGCCATGGAGGTGGAGAGAATAGAAAAGAAAATAGAGAATAGAAAAGAGCTGTTTTGGAGGTGGTGTCAAGGTAATTAATTAAAGTGATCAATCAGCTCTCAGAGTGGCCGAGGGAGAAGTCAGGACGATACCCCAGTTCTGGCATAAACAGCTGGGTGGATGCGGGCCATTTGTGGAGATAGGGACTATGGGAGAAGCCCAATGGGGACCATGAGTTTAAATTCAGATGAGTTGAATTCAAGTGGGGATGTCATGTAGACAGCCCCCAGCATCCTCCCAAGATCTCAGGGAGAATGAATTCTGTCTAGGAAGCCAAGTCTGACGATCCCTAACGAGGGCCCAGGTGGAGGAGGGACAAGTGATATGTCCTCATTCAAGCGGCAGAGACAAGAATCAGGTACTTGGAAGGGGCCAGGCTGGGAGCATCGTGATGTGGGGTTGCAGGAGGGTGGTGGCAGCTGTGAAAGGTCACTCCCTCCAACCCCCTGCCTCTGAAGTGGGACAGGGCAGGATACCCACCTAGGAGAGACTGCGAGATCTTCTACTTCCAGAACCTTGCAGGATTTCTGCTTCCCTCTCTCCCAGCCATGGGGGCCGGGGCTGCCCCTCTCCTGAACATCTATAGCATGTCTCAGACTCTGAACCGGAGCCCAGTCTTCCAAGGTCCGCTCTGGGCTTCGGAGGCCTGGGAATCACCTCTCCATCCCTGCCCATCCATCTTTTGAGCCATGCTCCTCTTACAAGCTGCCCACCCAGGGCATGCTGGGAAGAGCGACACTTCTGGGAAGTGGGAAAGGGGAGGAAGGGGGGTGGGGGCCGGTGGGGCCTCCTCAGATAGCCGGCAGACCAGTCTTGGGAGTGGCCCCTCCATGGTCCAGCCCCAGGGGGCCGGGGGCGGCCAGGCAGGAGAATCTAAAGCTGGCCGCTGCCCCGTCTGTTCCAGAGGGAAGCTCCCCTCAAGTAGCACAGGTGGAACCCTTCTGTCTGTCGTCTCCTGCCCCTCTGGGGGACCGACACACAGAGTCTCTGGAGACCGAGGATGACTTCTGGGGTCCCACAGGGCCTGTGGCTACCGACGTAGTTGACAAAGAGACGAGCCTGTACCGGTGAGTGAGGGGGCTCTGCCTGTCCCCCATCCCCATCCTGGGTCCCCACAGGGAGTCTGCTCCCCACTCTTGGCCCATTGGGTCCCCCCCAGCCCCCTGCCAAGCCACCATGCAGGGACAGGGCTGAGATACTGGGTTGGTGCTTTTATTATGGAAAAAGAGGTTTTGCTACAAACATTTTTTAAATAGACACAAAAGTAGAGTCCAGGGAACTTCCACGTACCCATTAACCAGCTTCAACAACCATTTTTGCCAAATTTGTTTCAACTATTCACTTGCCCCCCCTTTTTGTTGTTACAGTGTTTTAAATCCAAGGCATCGGGTGATTTTATCCTTAAATATTTTGTGATACATTTCAAAAAGTACAAATAAAGACCTTTTCTTCCATAACCACAATGCCATTTTCACATCTCACAAAATTTACAATAAGCCTTTTGTATCATCTAATACCCAATCCATATTCAAATGTGCTCAACTGTCTAAAGTGTGTCTTTGCAGATGATTTGTTCTAAGCACTATCCAAAGCCCACTCATTGTATTTGACTTATGTCTCAAATCTCATCTAAATCTCTTTTCATCTATATGCTCCTGTTACATTAATATCTACTGTGTGCTAAGTTCCATGCTAGTAACTGGGGGCCCTGAGATGAATAAGACAGCCCTGCCTTCCAGGGTTTACAGTCATAAGTAATAAATTATAACCTTTGTCATGATCTCTCACATAACACATTGCCGTTCACCATCACAGACATTATCACAGCTGAGAGAGACTATCACTCCCAACTTAACATCTACAGAAGCTGACATCTACCATTTACCAGATGGGGAACCTTGGGAAAGTCACTTAAGAACACTGTAAAGTGTTGTTTTCAGCTCCAAGGGTTTATCATTAATATTACCATGAAGATTGTTATTAATTATCGGCAAATAAACCTTTAAAAACAAGAACACTTTCCTATTTCATTATCATCATCATCATTACAGAAAGAGCCAACCACCCCTAGGCATGTATTAAGCTATCCAGCTGCATTAGGTCACTGATTACTCATGACTGTACCCTAGTTACAGATGGGGAAACTGAGGTTAGGGGGGTTCAGTATCATGCTCAGGGATCCACAGTCAGAGAGCAGAGAAGTCAGTATTCAAACCCAAATCCATTTGACTTCAACGTCTGGGCTTAGAGCCACTCTACAGGATCCGTAGTGCCTGGCACAGGATCTGGTAGATGCTCAGTGAATTTGTATGGAGTAATTCAGTGTCCACTTCTCCCCATTTTTCCCAGAGTTCACTTCCCCGTGGCCGGCTTCTGCCACTGGCCCAACACTGGTCTCCGCTTTGTGGTGAGAGGGCCAGTGACCATTGAAATTGAATTCTGTGCCTGGGACCAGTTCCTGAACAGGACATTCCCACAGCACAGCTGGATAGTTGCAGGGCCTCTGTATGACATCAAGGCTGAGCCAGGAGCCGTGTACCTGCCTCACTTTGTGGCCCTCCAAGGTAAGCAAGAGGGAGGTGCGGAAGCAAGGTGCTGGTGGTAAGAACGGGCCTGAATGGGGCTTTGGATGGTAATGTCCTGAGGGAGGAGCTTGTGGCTTCCTTAGGGAGCCTGAGAGAGGGTTGCAGAAATGGAGACAGCTTTTCTCTCCTTCCACGGTGCTCTGGGCATATCTTTCTGAAGCACTTTTGTCCCCAGGCTCATAATTATTTTTGCCTGAATTACTTGAAAGTTTCCCTAAATAGAAAGTACAATAAAAACTAGCATTTATTAAGTTTTCTTTACATAGATTGGAAACATTATATACTCAGTTGAGATTTTCAAAAAGATTTTTCAAAGATAGGACTATTTATAAAGTAAGGCTAAGTGAACTAATTGAGGCTAAGTGAACTAATTGAGGCTAAGTGAACTAACAAGGAATGTTGGGGTCCCTGGAGACTAATGACAAATGGGAAGCCATTGCTTCTCCTACAGGCAGGGAGAAGAAGCAGTGTCACCAGACTCCATTTGCAAGATGGAGCCATGAAAGAGGGGCTTTCCAGAAGGAGATGTAGTCATAAAGGGTAACGTAGTTACCTCTCTCACCTCCAAAGACTTCCCACAGAGAAAGTTCCAAGAAATATAAGCTCACAGTCAAAAATTACAAACAGTCAACAAGGCACCATAAATGAGAACCAGCAGAAACATAGGTACCAGAACTGGTCCCATTAAATAAATAAATAAATAAAATTTTAAAAAAATTTTTTTAATAAAATAAGAATGGGTCCCAGGACTTCCCTGGTGGTGCAGTGGTTAAGAATCCGCCTGCCAGTGCAGGGGACACAGATTCGATATCTGGTCCAGGAAGATCCCGCATGCTGCGGAGCAGGTAAGCCCATGCACCACAGCTACAGAGCCTGCGCTCTAGAGCCCGCGAGCCACAACTACTGAGCCCGCATGCCACAATTACTGAAGCCCACGCACCTACAGCCCGTGCTCCACAACAAGAGAAGCCACCGCAATGAGAAGCCCACGCACCACAAGGAAGAGTAGCCCCGCTCGCCGCAACTAGAGAAAGCCTGCACAGCAACAAAGACCCAACGCAGCCAAAAATAAATAAAATAAAATAAAATAAAATAATCTATAAATAAATAAATAAATAAATAAAAAAGAATTGGTCCCATAAAGACTTCAGACATTTTGTGTTATCAGAAACAGAACACAAAATACGTATGTTTCATTTGCTTAAAGAAATAGTCTAGGGGAAAAAGCAATAAACCATTAAAAATGATAAATCAAATTTGGTAACAAGCTAATTAAAGAAAATAGGAAAACATAAAGAAAAAAAAGATTAAGTGACAGGGAGGATACCATGAGAAGGCCTAACATACATCTAATCAGAATTCTAGAAGGATATGCTAGAGAGAATGGAGAAGATGAAATAGTCAAAGAGAGAACTGCCAAGATATGTCTAGAATTGCTAAAAGATGTGACTTCTCAGAATGAGAAATCCAAAAAATCCACGGGCTATGACAGAAACATGTAAAGGTGTTGCTTCAAAGAAAAACTAGTGGAAAAGGGAAAGATGGTAATTATAGTTGTATTTGGTGAATTCTTCAGCATTTTTTCAGATGGTATACACCACTGTGGTATTATTTTCACACACACAAAAAGCAGTTAATACTCTCTGCATGGCCCCTTCTGGGATTAACATCAGTCAGCAATGTTCTGATTGGTGCCCGTGCAGCCTAAGGGCCTTGTCTGTTTTGCTGGATGTCCCTCTGCTGCCCAGAAACCACTGCATTGCAGCAGTTGCCAAGCAACTCAGGGATGGAGCTAGGACTCCTGGCCTCTAGGCCTGTGTCTCTTCCACTACCAACCTTCATCCCTCAAACTCTCTCTTCATCTCAGGCTCATCAATGTCCACGCCTGGTCAGATGTCTTGGCTGCAAATCAACTCTGGCTGATTTAGGCAGAAAAGGAATATATAGGAAGATTCTTGAGTAGCTTGTAGACTTAACAAAAGATTAGGCAACAAGTCTTTAAAAAAAAAATGGCAGTGACCAAAGGATGCTAGAAACCAAGAACATAGCCAAGGTTACACCAAGAAAAATAGGAAGAGACCTGTGCTGCAGGCACAAGGGTATATACTACCCTTGGCCTCTCCATTTCCTCACTGCCCCTTCCTTCTCCTTGACCTCCACCTGCCTGGAGTCAAACCTGTCAGCATCACTCAATGGCCCTCACAGTTACAAAATCCATACCAGCCAGGTAACCATGGGGTCAATAGCTTTCCCAGCTCCAAGGCCAGGGACTGGGCCTCTGTATGGGTTTGGCTAAAGGGAGTTTCTGCAGTGCTCCCACCCTAGAGACAGTATTGCCCAAAGTCCCCGCATGATGGCTTCCCTGGCTGGGTCCCCCAGGAAGGCCACTGGGCCTGCACCTGGGGACATCACTCCCCCAGCCAAGCCAGACTCAGTGAGGGTACTAAGTCCTTGCCTCTTGAATGCTTTCTTTGACAGGGAACTACGTGGACATCCCCCTGTTCCAAGTGGCCCACTTCAAAGAAGAGGGGATGCTCTTGGAGAAGCCAGCCAGGGTGGCGCCATATTACACCGTCCTGGAAAACCCCAGCTTCTTGCCCATATGGGAGTTCTACTGAGGGTGGTCCACGCTGCTCTGCGCTTCATTCCCATCACTTCCACCGTGTGGCTCTACCATCACCTCCATCCTGAGGAAGTCACCTTCCGCCTCTACCTGATCCCCAGTGACTGCTCCATTCAGAAGGTGGCAGTAAGAGCCAGAAAGGTCGGGCCAGGGTGGGCTGACAGCAAACAGGAAATGTCACCAGAGAGTCCCCTAGATGGGTCAACTGGGAATAAGGATGGGACTCTTATAAGCAGGAGCCTTGAAGTGGATGAATAATCCTGCCCCTGCTCAGCCATGGTCTGGTCTGGATCCCTAAGGTCTCCTCCAGCTGGCTTTGCTGCTCCATCACTCATCTCTGGACAAGCCTCTTCCCAGGAGTCAAAAGATGAGCGGTCTCCATGCTTAGAACTGTCTCCTTTCCCCCATTCCCATGTCTTCTCCAGCAACGCCCTGATTCCCACCCTGAGTATCGCAGAGGCCAAGCATGGGGCTCTCTGTGTAGCAATGCATGGGGGGTGAGGGGTCAGCAGGGGTGGTATAGCCCCCTCCACCAACACAAACACATGGAAGCCCCATCTCACTTTGTTCAGACCAGATTCCATAGGGTGGGACCTCTGGGACGCCAGACATACCTCCTCCCTTGATCCTTGTTCTGTACACTCCTCAGGCCATAGATGATGAAGAAAAGAAGTTCCACTTGGTGCAAAACACAAGCCACCCCCGCTGACCCCGCTCTCCATGGGCTCCCGCTACGTTGTGTCTGGTTCGGAGAAGCTGGAAATAATGCCGGAGGCGAGCCGCCCAGATGTTTGGCCCTCACCAGGGTCAGAGGTACTGCTTGGGGATACCTGTGGGCAGGTCTCAGAGCTTTCCCAGGGACGGGGTGAACTGGGGTTGGGCAGACATGGAGTGGGATGTAGGGTGAACAGGAATGCTTCAAAGATTGGGAGAAAGGGAGTTAGTTGGCGGGGGTCACATTCAGGATGGGGACAACATTGGGAAGGGTTGGGCTATAGGGTGTTAAGGATCTCCAGTCAAAACCACCATGGGCTTCCCTGGTGGCGCAGTGGTTGAGAGTCCTCCTGCCGATGCAGGGGACACGGGTTCGTGCCCCAGTCCGGGAAGATCCCACATGCCACAGAGCGGCTGGGCCTGTGAGCCATGGCCGCTGAGCCTGCGCGTCCGGAGCCTGTGCTCCGCAACGGGAGAGGCCACAGCAGTGAGAGGCCCGTGTAACGCAAAAAAAAAAAAAAACCCGCCATGAACACACCTGTAGCTGAAGACACTGGGTTTAGGACTCGTTGCAGTGGGAGAACACACACCCTGGGGAACCACGGGGCCTCTCAGTACAAAGGTAGGAAGAACCTATTATAGGATCTGGGCCTTGGTTGGGTAATTTGGGGGAAGGTCTAAGGAAATGAAGGTTTGCTCTAGATTGGGTGTTATCAGAAAACAGGGGCAATGCTATGACTGGGAACCTCAGCAAATCTTATCTCTAGGCAGGGCAGACCCAACAAGGATAAAGCTGTAACTGCTTAAATAGCAGGCACTCATTTAGCAGGGAGGGCGGAGACGGAGGAATAAGGATCTGGGTTAGAATGTGTGAACGCTACATTTAAGGATGAGTCCTGACTCATTCATGGGGTACCCAGCTGTGCTTATCCTTCTGAGGATTTGTGGAATATTTAAAGAGCAGTGTCTAAAGGTGGCAATTACTTTCAGTACAGGAGATGGTCAGAGGGTTCCTACGGGGTTGAGCAGGGCCAAGAAGGTGCCAGGTGGAGAAAGACCTTATTCTCAGGATGAATCGTGGCTTCTCACAGGGAGATTCTTTCTCTCTGCAGGAACTAGAGCTCTGCTATCGGAGCCCCAGAGAATCCCAGCTGTTCTCTGAGTTCTGCGTTGGCCATTTGAGGTCAAGGATCAGGTTGCAAATGAGAAACAAGAAAGATGGGACTGTGGTATGGGAAGCCTTGGTGAAACCAGGTAAAGTCAAGTCCAGGGAGCACAAAGGTAGGAGAGAGAAAGTCAATCAAAGTGTATGTGTGTGTGGGGGGGCCAGTCTGTATTATCACAGTTTGCTGATGAGAAGAAACAGCCCAGGGCTTCCCTGGTGGCGCAGTGGTTGAGAGTCCGCCTGCCTATGCAGGGGACGCGGGTTCCTGACCCGGTCCGGGAAGATCCCACATGCCACGGAGCGGCTGGGCCCGTGAGTCATGGCCGCTGAGCCTGCGCGTCCGGAGCCTGTGCTCCGCAACGGGAGAGGCCACAACAGTGAGGCTCGCGTACCGCAAAAAAAAAAAAAAAAAAAAAAGACCCCACAATATTTCTTTTAAAAGGAGAAAAAACTCCTCGGGGAAGCCCCGCGCGGAGCTGGGATCCTGGCCGTCTGCACTTCCGCTTCTTTGGCCCCAAGTCCTCTTTTCACGCCCCTGGGTCCCAGCTCGCACCCCCTCCTTCCTGCGCCCCGCGTCAGGTTGCCATGGAAACGGGGCAGGTTGCACACAGACTCCTGAGGCGCCAGCCCTGGAGCGTCCTGGAGATTGAACCTGGACAGCCACCCTCTGCAACAGGCGGGGGCGCTGAAGCGGGAGCCAGGAGCAAGAGGCGCCTCGACTGAGACAAACGCTGCGCAGACCCTGCAGAGCCCCCGCCCCCTCCCCGGCTCCGCCCCACGCCGCCCCCTCCCCGGTAGTAGAAATACAGCCGCAGCCCCGCCGCCACCCACTGCGCCTCGACTCTGCCCGGACCCGATCACCCGGAACAGGCAGACACGCCTCACCGCGCTTCTCGCCAATGGCGGACCAACTCTTTCAGCGCAAACCCTGGGACCACGAGCAGCTTCGCCCGGACCCCGACTCTGATTCCGAAGGCCTGTTTGACAAACCTCCTCCAGAAGAGACCCCGGCTGTCCGCCGGCCCAAGTCGTCGTGGGCCGCGGGCAGGAAGGCCGGTCGGCGCACTGGTGGGAAGGCGCAGGGGGCCCGCCCTGGGCAGCCCCCCAAGGCCGCGGCGCGCCCCCAGCCCCAGGAGGAGGCGCCTCCACTGCACGAGGGCTGCTATCTCGACCATTTCCCGCACCTCTCCATCTTTATCTACGCGGCCATCGCCTTCTCCATCACCTCCTGCATCTTTACCTATATCCATTTACAGCTTGCCTGATTTGCTGGGGATGGGCTCAGGGCTGAGGGGGGAGGGAAGGGAAAAGAAGGGCTCGGCATCTTGTGTCTCGAGACGCGCCGCACCCCCTTCACCTAGCTTTCGATGCTTGTTTTCTTCTCTACTTGTCAATACCTTTGTCTAACTGTTCATCAGTAGGAACGTCCAAAGCAGCTACTGCTAATGAAATAAGCACCTGGGAATTAGAGGCGGGAACACAGACTCCAACGTTTAGAATCTCGCGGTGCGATTGAACCCCATTTATAATGAGAATAATGTCCTTGGACCCTAACGCTTTGTGAGGTGGGGGCACGCAGAGGAAGCCTGTCATTTTGTGTCTGGGGCGGGCACAGCGAGCCCAACCTTCTGTTCTTTAAGGGATGAGCCAGACCCGGCCCGCCGCCTTCCAGAGAGAGGGCCCCGCGGGGAGGGTCGGCGCCCTGGCCTGGGATAAGCCGAAGCCCTGTGATGCTGCATCGCCCCCGGAAGAGCCAGCAGTGCCCCCCCACCCCGCCGAGCTGGCGCAGAGCCCGGAGCGTGGGAACTGGCAGACCTGAGAGCACAGGACACAGTGAGTTTGTCGGGGTAGCGCGCCACCTGCCCAGAAGCTTGAGCTCACCCAGACTGTGCGTTTCCCTCCCTGCCTTAGGGTTTGATGCCGCTACCGATGTCGGGCCGAGCTGAGACACAGCCGAAGGAGCTGTCCTGCCGGGAAGCCAGTCTCGTCGTGTCCTGGACGGCTTGGGACCAACGTCTGTAGACCTCCAGAGACGCACGCCCATTGCTTGCACGCTGCGCGGGATGAGGCGCTGGGGTCCACAGGGGGCTGTCATTGCTGTCTTTGGGGACCTGGGGGGGCTTCATCCTGGCCCAGAGCCCTTCCAGAGCTATGGGGCCTAAGATCAAGGGGGTGAGGGAGTCTCTCATTGATAAGAATTCGTGCTAGGAAACCATCCAACCCCTAGGGGTTTGTCATCTCATACCCAAAAGACCTAATACCAAAACCCACCTTGGCAGGGTATTTACCCACCTGCCATTCTGTTTACATATGAATGTTAAATGTCAGAACATAACGCTCTAATCCTGCATATACTTTACTTGGAAATGTCTGTAATTATGGTACCTCTGATGGAATAAATGCTCCTTTCCCAGTCTCCTTTATATTCTGTTCTTTATTAATTTCCAACTATGCAGTGGGCCCACCAGACTTCCTGGTCTGCTCCAAGTTTCATCCCATAATCTTCACAACATCCCTACTGTCCCTGTGAAAAAAATTTCATCCCATTAACCAGCATTCCAAGATACAGCATCTCTCTCCACTAAATAGCTATACAGACCTCTAAATGACATCTTCTCCATATCACGTCCTGACAGCATACCAGTGTCCAGTTCTACTGTCCCCTGATAGCAGGTCTGTCACTATCCCATTGCGGCATCATTCACTGCCCCTCAGTATTTAGTCTCCACTTGCCTCCATTATCAGGACACTTCTGCCCCTGGACAGTCCTCCCACTGAGCTCTACAATTTGCCCCCTAATTCACCCAGCTTGTATCTTTATAAGCTCAGTGTTTGCTAATGTCAGGGCCTTTTTATTTCCCAGTTCTGTTTTCCCATAATCCCATATCACTACATGCCTTAATATCTTGCCCCTTTATTTCAGTGCCAAAAGCATGACATCCACCATTTCCCAACATCAGCCTGTGCTGTGCAGCCACAGTTTACTACAATATTTTTCCCCCAATAAAAGGCACTATTCCCCAAAATTAAGTCTCCAAGTTACCACAATATGTACCTCTCTCTGTTTTTCCAGTTTTCAAGCTTGGATATTGGATCTTTACTGTCCTTTAATATTGACTAACCACTGAATCCCAATACATGGTCCAGTGCTCTCCAAACATTTGGTCCCATTGTTTCCCAGTCACACATCCCCTTTTTTCTTTTCTTTTTTTTTTTGGCCGCACCACAGGGCATGTGGGATCTTAGTTCCCCACCGCACCCCCTGCAGTGGAAGCTTGGAGTATTAACCACTGGACCACCAGGGAAGTCCCTCACACAACCCCTCTTGTCCCTCACACAGTCCTTCAGTGACTACTCAGGATATGATCTCCCAATATTTTGCCCTCAGTTAATCCCCTGATAGAACATCCCCCCCATTCCCAAAACCAAAGTTCCCTGTTCCTTGATATTTGGCACATTGTTCCACAAATATCATGACCCTTTCTGTGCCACCAAATCTAGGCCTCCATTTTCTTCCCTAAATTCCAATATCTGGTTCCCATGATTATACCATTATTAGATCCTATTGCTCTACACTTTAAACACTGACTCCAATATTCTCCTAAATATCCAGCCCCATTAGATCCCTTTATTTCAGGGTTCACTGTATCGTTCCTCAAATACTTGATTACTGTCTCCCCAATATTGCGCTCCAGTCTTCCTTAACATTCACCTCGTCATTGCTACCCCTGATGTTAAGCTCACCCCAGCCCCAAAATCAATCTCTCTTCTCATACCCCCATATTCTCCCCTATTAGCCCTTACTTTTCCCCATAACTTGTTTTTGTTGTTGTTGTTTTTAGGATGGCTACAATTTTTTTTAATAATTTTTTTTTATTTTATTTATTTTATTTTTTTATGGGTGTGTTTGGTCTTCATTTCTGTGAGAGGGCTTTCTCTAGTTGTGGCAAGCGGGGGCCACTCTTCATCGCAGTGCGCGGGCCTCTCAATATCGCGGCCTCTCTTGTAGTGGAGCTCAGGCTCCAGACGCGCAGGCTCAGTAATTGTGGCTCACGGGCCTAGTTGCTCTGCGGCATGTGGGATCTTCCCAGACAAGGGCTCGAACCCGTGTCCCCTGCATTGGCAGGCAAATTCTCAACCACTGCGCCACCAGGGAAGCCCCCAATTTTTTTTTTTAATTTATTTTTGGCTGCTTTGGATCTTCGTTGCTGCACGGGCTTTCTCTAGTTGTGGTGAGCAGGAGCCACCCTTCAGTGCAGTGTGCGGGCTTCTCATTGCGGTGGCTTCTCTTATTGTGGAGAAGGGGCTCTAGGTACGCAGGCTTCAGTAGTTGTGGCACACGGGCTCAGTAGTTGTGGCACACGGGCTTAGTTGCTCCGCCACATGTGGGATCTCCCCAGACCAGGGCTCGAACCCGTGTCCCCTGCATTGGCAGGCGATTCTTAACCACTGCGCCACCAGGGAAGTTCCCTGCCCATCCTTCCCCCCAGCACTCATACCTTGACATTCCTGAAATACCTGAAATTCTCCATATCTCCTTGAAATTCCTGATTTCATTGAACTCCAATGCTTGGCCCATATTTTCTAACTAAATTAAATTTTCACTACCCTCACACCATCCATGTGTCCCTTTAGCATCCCCATATGTCTGACCTGGCCAATTTTCCTTTTATATAGTTTAAGTGTCCCAGGATATTTGGTCACATATCCCCTCCACTGCCTCCCTATATAGAGCTCTCAATTGTCTCCCAGTCTCTGGAATTCCAATATATCCAAAATATCCAGCCTCTCCACGCAAGTACTAATGGACAGCCTTTTCAGAGTTTAACAATAAAAACAAAAGGGCACAATTTTTTGGTCTTTGTGCCATGCTGCTCAAGAATCAAATTCTTTTTATTTATTTATTATTTATTTATTTATTTATTTTTTTGGCTGCGTTTGGTCTTCATTGCTGCGCACAGGCTTTCTTTAGCGGCGGTGAGCGGGGGCTACTCTTTGTTGTGGTGCGCGGGCTTCTCATTGTGGTGGCTTCTCTTGTTGCAGAGCACAGGCTCTAGGCGCATGGGCTTCAGTAGTTGTGGCTCGCAGGCTCTAGAGCGCAAGCTCAGTAGTTGTGGTGCCCGGGCTTAATTGCTCCACGGCATGTGGGATCTTCCCGGACCAGGGCTCGAACCCGTGCCCCCTACATTGGCAGGTGGATTCTTAACCACTGTGCCACCAGGGAAGCCCCAAGAATCAAATTCTTAAAAAAAAAAAAAAAAAAAAGATCAAATTCTAGAGAGTCTTATTGACCTAGCTAAGTTCACATGCCCACTTTTGGCCAGAAGGCAAAAGAAACATCTTAATAAGAAGCCCCCATGAAAATAGCACACTATAGGAAAGAGACAGTTTCCCAAAGGAAAACTAAAGTTATCAAGACCATGGATACTGGGCAGGCAAAAATAATAGACATCTAGTCAAGTGACTTTTAGCAGATCACAAATGATAAAGGGAGAAACAATTATTTTGGACATTTGTCCTATTATGTACTGGCTTCCCAAAGTGGCTACACCATTCTACATTCCCAGCAGCACTGTATGGTTCCAATTTCTCCACTTCTTTGCCAAAACTTACCTTTAAAAACAAAAGTTATAGTCGTCTTAGTGAGTATGAAGTGGTATCTCATGTGCTTTTGATTTGCATTTCCCTGATGGCTAATGATGTTGGATTATCTTTTCATTTGCTTAGCCAAGTGTATATATTCTTTGAAGAAATGTCTATTCAGATCCTTTACCCATTTTTAAATTGGGCTGTTTGTCTTGAATTCTATGGGTTCTTTATATGTTCTAAATATGTCTATTATCAGATATAATTTGCAAAAATTTCCTCATTCTGTGGTTTGTCTTTTCACTTTCATGATGGTATCTTTGAAGTTCAAAAGTTTAATTTTGATGATGTCCATCTTATCTATTTTTTCCTTTGCTCCTTATGTTTTTGGTGTCATCTCTAGGAAACTCTTGCTTAATTCAAGATCACAAAGGTTTAAGCCTATGTTTTCTTCTAAGAGTTTTATAGTTTTAATGCTTATATTTAGCTCTCTGATCCATTTCTGAGTTTCATTTTTATACACGGTTTGAGTTAGAGATCCAATTTCAATCACCAATGGCCAATGATTTATGTAATGAAGCTTGCTTAAAACCCAAAAAGAGAGGGTTTGGAAAGCTTCCAGGTTGGGGAATCAGAACGTTTACATGTGCCACCATGCCAGACCCAAAGTCCACAGGGACAAAAGCTCCTTTGTTCAGGACCTTACCGTATATCTCTTCATCTGGTTCTTGGCTCATATATCCTTTATAATAAAGCAGTAATCCAGTGAGTAAACGGGCTTCCTGAGTTCTGTGAGCTGCTCTAGAAAATTAATTGTACTCTAGGAGGGGGTCTTGGGAACCTCTGATTTATAGCCAGTCAGTCAGAAGCACAGGTAACCTAGGTTTCTGATTGGCATCGGAAGTGGAGGACAGTCTTGTGGGACTGAACCCTTAATCTGTGGAATCTGATGCTGTTTCCAGACAGTGTCAGAACTGAGTTGAATTGTAGGACACTGACCTGGTGATGAAAACTGCTTGGTGGTATGGGGAAACACCGGCCCCTTCCCAACGTCAGAACTAAGTGCAGAATGTCTTAAATAGTATTTCCTTATAATTCTTTTTACTTCTGTAAGGGTGGTAGTGTGTCCACTCTACTTTCTATTAATACCATCCCAAACCCTGTCACTGCAGCAGCAGGATGAGAAAAGTCTATTTGGGAGTATACAGTGGGGAGCAGGCATGATAATGACGGAGAATAAATAAACACAAGGGAAAGCTTGGGAATTGGCATCTAAGGAGACTGTTGTGTTTTTTAAAAAATATTTATTTATTTGGCTGCACCGGGTCTTAGTTGCCACACATGGAATCTTCGTTGTGGCATGTGAACTCTTAGTTGTAGCACGTGGGATCTAGTTCCCTGACCAGCGACCGAACCCAGGACCCCTGCACTGGGAGCACAGAGTCTTAGCCACTGGCCCACCAGGGAAGTCCCAGGAAATTGAAAGTTTGATATTACAAAATCATAGGATCTAATGTAGAGGGAAGTAGGAAATTGGGTAAGACATGCTGGATGGGAGATGAGGCAATGAAGCAGAGTGGGTAACCAAGTATTTGTTATCCTGATCTATTTCTGAATTTTTGAGGGAGGAATTTAATTATTAGAGGACAATGGGGCCAAGTATATTAATTTATTCCTGCAGAGACACTACTATGACAAATAGTCACAGTATTAATATCCAACAAGTATTAAGCACTTACTCAACATGTAATGGACTTGAGGTCTAAATACTGTGGATTTCACCCTTCTATCCAAGTCAGGTCCATATTTTAACTGTATCCAAACAAACCATATTATTGCATATATAATGAGGCCAAGCACGTCTCAGCTGTTGTTTCCTTAATAAGCAGCCTAGGGGGCTTCCCTGGTGGCACAGTGGTTAAGAATCCGCCTGCCAATGCAGGGGACACGGGTTCGAGCCCTGCTCCGGAAGGATCCCACATGCCGCGGAGCAACGAAGCCCACGCGCCACAACTACTGAGCCCACGTGCCACGACTACTGAAGCCCACGTGCCTAGAGCCCGTGCTTCGCAACAAGAGAAACCACTGCAATGAGAATCCCGCGCAGCGCAACAAAGAGTAGCCCCCGCTCACCGCAACTAGAGAAGGCCCACATGCAGCAACGAAGACCCAACACAGCCAAAAATAAATAAATAAAAATAATAAATTTAAAAAATAAATAAGCAGCCTACATCCTTATGAGTATCTTAATTTCTAATTTCACTAGGTATGTTAGTTTCCTGCAGCTACTGTAACAAACTTAGTGACTTAAAACAGCAGCAATGTATTCTCTCACAGTTTTGGAAGCCAGAAATTTAAAAGAAAGGGGTCAGCAGGGCCACACGCCCTCTGGAGGCTCTAGGGAAGAACCTGTTCTTTGCCTCTTCCAGCTTACGGTGGCTCTTGGCATTCCTTGACTTGTGGCTGCATCACTCCAATCTCCCTCTGTGGTCACAAGGCCTCCTCCTTGTCTGTCTCAAATCTCCCTCTATAAAGTCACCTGTCATTGGATTTAGGGCCCAGCCAGATAAATCAGGATGACTTCCTTATCTCCAGATCCTTAACATAATTTTACCTGCGAAACCATTTTTCCAAATAAGGCACAATCACAGATTCCAGGAATCAGGACATGGACATACCTTTGGGGGGATCACCATTCAACCCACTACACTAGGAGATTTTAAATAAGCTCCAAATGCAAAAATAAAAAATAAAAAGAAATGATCATTTGGGTAAAAAGTCATATTGAAGGACGCATACCATGACAATATATACAGCAAAAAATCACAAATCAATGCTTTAAAAACATATATATTTAATGTACAGGATTGGAAAAAAGGACTCTTTGATAATAAACATATTCCAGGTAAACACAGGCTTCCTAAACTGATGAATATTTAATTGCAAATATTAATATCCTAAGTTACACTTCTATATAAAGGAGAAACTCCAAATCCTGTTCTTCAGGAAGACATGGAAGGCAAGTAATACTTTAAGAGCAACTATTGCTATTTCTCCCCTTTCCTTGGGTGATCTAACATTTTACATGGATTAGTTACAAAAGGAAATATTAGACTCCATTGAATTTAAGCACAAGACACAGCTAAAATTTATCACTGAGAGTACTAAATATTTGATGCTTATGAGTGTGAATACATAAGTTAATTAAATATTAGGTACAAGGCAGATTCCAAAACTAACTGAAGCATGAAAAAAAAAGGTATAAATACCTAATAGTCAGTTAATATAAATTTTGCTATTGGATATGTTCCAGGCTTCCTTTTCTATGTCAGTGAAATCTGCTTCCTTTTCTCCAATGTCTTCCATTGCTGGGCTCCAAGACAGTAAACTCTTTAACCTCACCAAGGCCTTGGTCATGGAAAGGATTTATTTTAGAAACAAAATAACTTCTTTCTTCTTTCTAAAGGCCATAGTTGTTTTTTCTGCTACTTGCTTCCTTCAACGAGTTATTAAAGTCCCCATGTAAGAAAAGTTACTGGGCAAGAACAAGCAGTCTATGTTGGCTGTCCCACAGTGCAGTGGCTGGTTAATAAAGGAGATGTCCGGGCTTCCCTGGTGGCGCAGTGGTTGAGAGTCTGCCTGCCGATGCAGGGGACACGGGTTCGTGCCCCGGTCTGGGAAGATCCCACATGCCGCGCAGCGGCTGGGCCCGTGAGCCATGGCCGCTGAGCCTGCATGTCCGGAGCCTGTGCTCCGCAATGGGAGAGGCCACAACAGTGAGAGGCCCGCGTACCGCAAAAAAAAAAAAAAAAAAAAAAAAAGATTAGTTCAAGGTAGTGCATAGATGCTTCAGGAGAGTGGACCAAAAAAGAGGAGGACGTGGAATACAAGAAAGAGTGAACAAAGAAGACCCCCCCAAAGTACACAGTTCACTAGGATCAGAATGGTCATTGATATAAACCCCTTATCATTCCACCTTCTGACAAACTCCTTTTATTATTTAGACATTAAGATATTTTCAGTCTTTTGCCTTCCATTTCCACATTGTCTCTAATATTCTGTAGTTTTCTGGAGTTCTGGACCAGGAACACCAAGCTCTCCCTAAAATCACTAGTCCCATGGTCTCTGCCAACATTTTCAAGCTCATCAAACAAAGACAATGTCTGTTTGAGTTTGGCCAGAACAATTTTTTGCTCTTCTAATTCTGCAAGAAGGGCCTGCTTAGTGCATAATTCAGTTTTATACTTCTCCTGTAACTGTTCAATTTCTTTTTGGAGAAGCTGGAATTCTTCCTCACTATAAGGATGCGTCTCCTGAGATTTATCTTCCGGAAGCAAGACGTTTGGGGGAATACGCAAGATCAACTGTAAAAACAGCTGCTCCATTTTGCCAAAAAGGTTATCAAAACGTCCTTTCATGAAGCAAAGAAACTTTTCCGTGCACTTACGAATCTGGACTGGGCTAATTGCACAGTCTGGGATGCCATCCAGCTTCTTCAGAATAACCTGTTCAACAGCCTGCATCACTTCAAATAGGTAGTCTTGAAATGCAATGTAGATCCTAAGCATGCAAGTTTGCGGTGTGAAGCCAAAGAACTGGGCCTCATAGGTCATCGGATCAACAGACATCTTGGCTTATTTTGCTTTGTTAATTTTGAATGTGAAAAATCTGCAAATGTAATAAGAAAAAATTTCATTTGTGTTCAAAAAAATCATCTGATGAAAGTAACAAATGACATTACAGATAGCAAAGCAAAAAAAAACAAAACAAGGAAGCAAACAAAAAAATATGAAGTTTATGTTCCTTGATACCTGATGCTACTTCCAGCCTCACTCATCCGCAGCAGGATACAAACGCTGCCTCTCTGAGGCTCTTTCCATCAGCCTGTACCTCCCTCTTCCTCCTCATTGTCCATTTCCCTCACTTCTCAGTTACTGACGCTTCTGGCCTATGGATCAGCCTTTGGAATTCTATCATCCCAGACAACTTTCAAGTTTACATGGATGATCTTACCAATGCCCTAGAGACTCAGTTTCTTGAGTTTCAATGATCTTCATCTCCACTCTTTTGGCCACATGGCAATTGATATTTGTAAGTTCTTTCCCCAGCTGCTCCTACATTTTGACCACAACCTCATATGCTGGTCTTCCAACGCTCATTCGCATATTCATATTATACCTTAATCTTCAAGACTTTCAGCCCTATGATCTTCTTTTTCTAGCTCTCAGTCTCTCCCACCGCACTTCTTCCTCTCTCTATTTTAAGCTCCATGATCCATCACTTCAACGGCAACCTTGCCAAGGTCCTCAACTCCCCTGTCCTTCCAACCTTGCCATCTGAAAAATATCCCATTAGAAGCTGAGCAAGCCTGATGTTTTCTCAAGGGTCTGGGAGACATTCCTTTCAAATGTAAACATCTAGGAAAATAGCACTCCTATCTCCCTGTCACTGTGGGTGTTTAACCTAGGGACCTTTTTCTGAGCTGTAACCATATACTTGTCATAGAAATAAAAGTATGGATAGTTTCATTATTCCTGCAAAGTAACTAGCTTAAAAAAAATGGCTACCTCAACTACCAGGTGAATTTAGGATGAACCTTATGAAATAATTTGAAGCAAGTGGTGCAGTTAAATCTTTTTATGGGACAAGATGCTGTTAATCTTGAGAACTTATGTAATGGCTAAAAATAGAATGGTTGTAATGGTTCAGCTGTATAAAACAGGGTAGAATTTCTTTCTGTCTTTGTAATCTCATTCACAGATTACCTATAATGCATTATAATCCAGATATGCTTATTCAGTAATAAAACTGCTTTCTCCTCTATGTCTTGTGGAGAGGATTCTGTGGATTAACAGGATTTTAATTTCAACACTACCCTATGCCTTCAGGATCAATTTCAAACTCTCACACGGCTTGCAAGGACCTTCATCATCTGACCTTTACCAACCACTCTGTCCTCCTTTTTAAGGACCTCACATACGCATAATTGAAGTGATAATACTTCCTATTTCATAGCACTCTATATTTGGTCCATGCTAGGTCCTCTCTTACTTATTTTATTCTTCTTTCATCGCCCATAGGAACCTACTCCAGTGTTTTAATGTATGCCTTTTCAGTTCATCTTTAATTTTAATTCATCTTTAACAGGTTTTAGACATACAGTTGACCTTTGAACAACATGGGTTTGAACTGCCCAGGTCCAGTTATACATGGATATTTTTCAATAGTAAATACTAAAGTACTACATAACCCACAGTTGCTTGAAACTGTGAATGTAGAACTGCATATGTGGAGAGCCAAGTCTAAATTACACAAGGATTTTTGACTGCTGGGTGGATTGGCACCCCTAATCCCCACGTTCCTCAAGGGTCAGCTGTATAGTCTTTAAAAATACAGTTTTCTTTATGTATGGTTTGCTTTACATTATGTTTGCAATCACTTCATGTTATTACACTTCACTGTTATTTTACTTCATTGGTTCTTTTTTTATTTTTCTTTTTTTCTTTTTTCTTGCACTGGGTCTTCATTGCTGCGTGCGTGGCTTTCTCTAGTTGCAGTGAGCAGGGGCTTCTCTTCGTTGACGTGCACAGGTTTCTCAGTGAAGTGGCTTCTCTTGTTGTGGAGCTCGGGCTCTAGGCACGTGGGCTTCAGTAGTTGTGGCTCACAGGCTCTAGAGCGCAGGCTCAGTAGTTGTGGTGCACGGGCTTAGCTGCTCTGCGGCATGTGGGATCTTCCCGGAGCAGGGATTGAAGCTGTGTCCCTTGCATTGGCAGGTGGATTCTTAACCACTGCGCCTCCAGGGAAGCCCCACTTCATTGGTTCTAACTGAAGTATTCCATTAATTTTACCATATGTGTATACCGTACTTCATGTGTCCACTGTCCATAGTTGCTGGGCCACAGAGTTTACTCATACATAATTTCACTAAATACTGCTAAAATGTTCTCCAGAACACTAGGGGTGGGAGTACAGCTAGGCTTGTTTACCCTCCCATTTGCAGTGTATGAGAATTTCTTTCTCATGTCTTTGCCTTCACTTGATATTACTCAAAATTCTTATTTTTGCCAATCTTGTAAAATTGTTTTACAGTGTTGCTTTTTGAAAACCAAAACCATCTAACCCCCACACAGGCTGGACACTGAGGACTGCAACTACCGACAGTCTCCTTGCCTCCCCAAACAGCTTACTGTTTACATTAGCATGACTCTCCTATTCTAGGAGACCAGAGTAATATTTTCATTGTCCAAACGGCTTGATTGTTCATTATGAGCCCCCGGAAAGACTGATCAACTCTGAAATGCTAAGCACCAACAATCTGTACAGCAAGATTCTCTGAAACCCTTGCCTCAGCTGTTTCTACCAACGCTGGACTGCTTTTCTTGAGCTCTACCCAATCCTAATCAAGCCTCCAAATTGAAAAATCCACCTTAAACCAAATCTGCAATTCTCAAAAAACTCCAATCTTGCCTGTCATCCCTACAAGACACTGCCAAAGCTCTGTCAAGGTGTTTTGCTTACCAGGGTAAGCAAAACATTCAGCACTGTTTTATCAATAGGCTGTGAGGGTGATGTTTGGGGTGCAGGTAAAAATATTTTAATGTGCGTTTCTCCAACTGCCAGTAAAGTTGAGCATCACTTGAAACGTATTAACTCTTCAGGTTTCTCCTTCTGTAAATTACCCATTCATATCCTTTTTAAAAACCACTCTCTCCAGCCTTTTACTTAATTCCTTCCTTATATACTACCAGACGAGGCCACTCCCTGTTCCAACACCCTTTAGTACTTCCTTATAACCCACCGAATAAAGTATAATATTCTTAACTTTGCCTGCCATGATCTGACTACTCTTTGTTCCAACCAAACCAAGCTATGGCCTTTCCCTGTGATGTCTTTCCCTCAAGAGAAGAAGCCTGGCCAAATATCTTCCAAGGGTCAGTTTAAATACACTTCCCTGGGGACCCACTCCCTCCTCTGAATTCCCATCAGGACCTCTCTTCGGGCACTGGCCAAGTCCTACCTTAGGATATTATTATCACGGGCCTATCTTCTCCGCAAGCCTTAGATTTCCTGAGGAAGGATGAGTACTGTTTCAATAGATACTTATAGGTAAAAGGCGAAAGGTGCCCAGGACACCTCAGCGAGTAGAGTAGCTGGAACTCCAGAAACCACGGGGCAGGAACCACTTCCGGCCTGAGGACTGGCTCCCGGCAGGCCCCGCGCCTCCGCTGCATGCCGGAACCTTAAGGGTAGAGGTTCGCGGCCCACCGGAGACGCTGCTCCATCTGGCCGCTCCAGCGCCCGGCGATGAGGCCTCAGCCAGTGCCACCCCTTCTCGCTCCTCTTCAGTGAAAATGCAGCCCCGTGGCACTTACCCAAACGACCATGAGAGTGACGAATTCGACCAAACACCGGCTTCCCGCCACCTCCTTTAAACCACCGCCTGCTGCCAGAGATAGGCGGCGCCGCTGACTCCCCCAAATTCCGACCGCTAGCTGCCTTAGAACGAGGGCAAGATGCCACCGCGCTCCTGATTGGCTGGC
Source organism: Hyperoodon ampullatus (assembly GCF_949752795.1). Lineage (NCBI taxonomy): Eukaryota > Metazoa > Chordata > Mammalia > Artiodactyla > Ziphiidae > Hyperoodon > Hyperoodon ampullatus. Next base: position 40,261,574 of record NC_136932.1, on the reverse strand, counting down.
TGTCCGGGGGCAACCTATATTGGTGACGGAAAGGGGACGAGCGGGAAAGCTAGCTGTGGCCTGCGGGGATTGGCGGAAGGAAGCGGTACTCACTCTCTTTCCCGCGACGTAGGTGGGTGGAGAAGCGAGGCTGGGCCGCCGCGGAGACGCAACTCGTAATTGGCGGGTGTGCTTTCATTCGGACTCTAGCGATTGGTGGTTGACCAACTGAGCAGCGCTGATTGGGCAGCAGCGTAAAGGGGGGCCCCGCCCTGATCCCGCCCCGCCGCTGGGACAGACTGGCGGAAGGGGAAGTTGGGGGCGGGGGGGGGGCCGGTGGCGGCGGGGAAGATGGCGTACCAGAGCCTCAGGTTGGAGTACCTGCAGATCCCCCCGGTCAGCCGCGCCTACACCACCGCCTGCGTCCTCACCACCGCCGCTGTGGTGAGCAGCTGCAGCGACAGCTTCTCATTATCCGTGCTGGATATAACCGGGTCCTTGGGAAACTGGGGTTTGGGCCTCCGGGAAGCTCAGAGGGGTTGGTCTCAAGGGTGGCTGGAGGCGTACAGGGTTCACTTTGGGGTTCGGAGTGGCCCCGTTAGTGCTTATCCGGTGACCCTAGAAGGGAGAGCTGCTCCAAGAGGGCTGGGGGATTAGGACTGCGGGTCAGTTTCTGAGAAATAAAGGCAGGATCTGTACCAAGTCAGGGCTGCGGGAGCCGCCCACCCAGGAAACGTGTCTGAGAACTGCGGTGGCCAAATGATAATGTAGTGACTAGTGGAAGGAGGGTCTGCTTACTGGAGAAACGTAGATATTGAGGATAGAAAGCTGGAAGTTGTCGAGCGGGAAAGTCTTGAAATACAGAGAGTCTGTAATAGAGGTTGGCTGGAAGCACCCAGCCCTCACGGTGGCAGGGTATTAAGTCTCGGTTCTTTTGAGTGAATTCTGTTGCTTCACACAGCTGTTTCAGGTGGTGTCCATGTGTTGGACAGATTCGTAGCAGCTGCTCTTACCTGCCCTGTATCTAAGATATCACCACCTGCCTTCCATACCTTCACATTACCCTCAACTATTGAAACATCAAACAGACTTTTACTTTGTGTTAGGTATTGGGGAATACAAAGAATTGTATCAATTCTACACAATTCTTTACCAACCTTTTCCTCCAGCCTAAGAAGAAAGCCTTAAATGATTGAGCCTAAGTGACCGAGAGTGGGAAATTGCTGGCCCTATTAATCTTTTGTTGTAAATGATGATATTTTGTTTCTTGATTGACTTGCTTGAAGAAATTCTTTTTCTATTTCAGCAGTTGGAATTGATCACACCTTTTCAGTTGTACTTCAATCCCGAATTAATCTTTAAACACTTTCAAGTAAGTGGTCCATCACAACCGCCATTAATGCCTCAGTTTTTAAACTTGTTTTTCTTACATTTTAGTAGCTAATCCTGTCATATACTGTCTCAAAGAATTCAGTGGGAATACTTGATTATAAGGCTTATGGAGGTGGGGGGCGGGTACAAAGCAGTGATTCTTGCAGCCTGGAACTTTTAAGAGATTCTCAAGCTCCTCATCATGTACCAAATCAGAATCACCAAGGGTAGGAATTAAGAATCTGTATTTTATTTTTAAAGTTCCCTTCATGGTTTTGATTTGATGTGTCCAGTTCCTGTATTTAAGAATCACTGGTTCAAAGTTAATGTTATAGATTGAGAGGAGACTGATCAGCTGGCTGTCCAGGGAGAGTCTCACAGGATGCCCTTATTTTGTGCATTCACCACCATGTACCACACCTACCACCTTGGTGTTACTGCTATAGTCCTGTTCAGAAACTCAGTTCAGTTAGTGTTCTGATCCATCTTCCAGGGATCACATCATCCTAACGGAACTCCAGAAGACTGACATCTAAGACAACATGCCAGTGTATTAGATTACAGTGAGAGATGGTCCTTTCCAGTAATTTGAGTGCTAAAAGAGAGATTTGTTTTCCTGTTCTAGAATGATCGTATAGGCTATAGTTGGAGTAAGAGAGAGACCCCAAAACCAGTAATTCTGTCTCTACACCTGCTGTTGCCTCTGTCCCAAATGTGTTTCATTCACTGTATACCCACTGAACTCCAGCTTGTCTTTCAAGATGCAGCTTTTGTGTAGCCTTCTCAGATTCATCCTCCCTTGTGTCCTTAGGGTAACTGTAAATACTTTTTTTATATCTCTCATCTCATACTTGCACTTATTTATATGCTTGTCTCCTCACTAGGTTGAGGACTCTAAAATCCTGGATGCAGTTAGTATGTAGTAAACAATCCTGAAGTGTTTCAACTTTAATAGTTACCAATTCTTAAGAATTAAATGATGCATAAAGCAGACCTGTGGACCCTTATCACTGCCTTCTTCCTCCTCCACTCATATGGCTTCGCCAGGAGCTATAGTCCATCCAAACAAACGAGACTTGATTTTGCTTGGGGTTAAACTCTTGTTTTTTTGTTTTTTGGGGGGGCTTTTTGGCCACCCATGTGGCATGCGGGACCTTAGTTCCCCAACTAGGGAATCAAACCCGCATCCTCTACAGTAGAAGCATGGAGTCTTAACCACTGGACCACCGAGGAAGCCCCTGAGGTTAAACTCTTGACACCAGTATCTGCAGTTGGAATTAGGATTTCTAAGTTTGAGTTCAGTCTCCCTATACACGCTGTGTGTCCTTGGGCAGGCCATTTTAAAATCAGGTCTCTTACTTTCCTCATATGTGAAATGGGGATGGTAGTGCCAACCTGCTCATCTCACAGGATAATTAAGATCACATGAGAGAACAGAACAGTTTAAAACACTTTAAATGTTAAAGTGTTCTATCATTGTGAGTAGTTGTTTCTATTGCAGGTGTGCGTGGTTTGGGTGGGTAAGAGTATATCAGGGTTTGAAAATGAGTGTGTATCTACCAATTAGACTCTAATTGTTAAAGCCTTAGGTCTTTACTTATAGGGAGTTGACTCTTTGTTCAGACTAGAACTTGAGCATTTGCTTTAGAGTTACTCTTCACTCTGGATGTTTCTGATGACTAATATAGAAACATTTCTTAGCAACTGATATTAGATCCAGCAATTTTCCTTTCATATCTTGAGACTATTCATTAGATTGTGATACTACATATATGAAAGCACTGTTTCCTATTCTGCAAATTAACCTAGTCTTTCCATCAAACTTGTCCCATAATTTGCCTGACCATATGGTATGGGTTTAAAAAAAAAAAAAAAGACTCACAATTTCAAGTTTTCTGTCCTACTATCCTTAGAAATTTCCTGGGGCAAGTGATATCTTTCACTGAAGCAGCACAAACATTCAGTGTCAGGTTGTGTGCCTCACTTTTGAGTTCAGACATAGTATCACCTATTCATGGCCTTCCAACCCTTGTAGTCATAGGATATCTCCTTCGTCTTAATATAAAAATGTTTCCTGGTATATTTTACTTAATCTATCTTTCTCTTGATTTTTTTCTTTTAACAGGTATGGAGGCTAATCACCAATTTCTTATTTTTTGGGCCAGTTGGATTCAATTTTTTATTTAACATGATTTTTCTGTATCCTTTACTAAGTGGGGTTAGCATAAAAACTTTAGGTTTACTTAGGAAATACAATATTAAGTTTGAAACTATTAATCCTGTTACTTTTGTTACCATCTTAGCTGTAACTTCTGGCTACTGGCTCAGTGATACACAGAATAGTTGGTCAGTTAGTAATGTTTTGAGGGTGTTTATAGGTCACTGTTTATTCAAATGGGAGGTATTTAACCATAAATTGTTTACATTTCTGCCCATAAGCCACTTACAAATCTGATCAAGGGAGAGCAGAAGTGATTTAATTGAGGCGTACTTACAAAATAACACCGGCGGGCCCCAAGTGATAAAACACAACCTGGGGGATGGAGAGCTTGAGATCTCCTTGGATCTTGGTTGCTGGTTCTACTGGTTGGAAAGACAGTGCCGTGTCTCCTGGGCTCGCCGTGTTCCAGTTTGTTGAAAGAGAGGAAGAGTTGTGCTCTGATCAGATGGTAATTGGGGCCATTGAGCAGGGCATTTCTCCTGCACCCCGACCCTCTGGATTAAGAGGGGAGTTACAGCTCAGCTCATCTGCAGTAAACAGAGGGCCTTTTAGGGGTGACAGGATCCCTGCCCTAGGATGGATTCCTGTATCTTCTGTATGGTGTATCATTCTGGTAAGTTTCTAATAATTAAATTTTTTCATTGTAATGCCTCCTTATTGACTGAGGTATAGCAATGCTTAACTCCCTGGCCTGAAAAAGCAGATTTTTACATGAAGCTTCTTGATGGGGATTTCCTCCAAATTAGGTTGTGAAAAAGCAAGGATGGTGTAGATTATGGTGTGGCTGAACATGGGGAAGACAGTACAAATTTGAAAAGGTGTAGTAGGTGACGGGAAGCATGTTTATGTGGTGTCTGGCTTAGTTCCCCAGTCAGGAACAGTTTTTGTAAAACATGGAGCCGGTCTTCGCTTCACCTTGCCTAAAATGCCTGGTAAAAGAGAAGCAGCCATACTACCACTCATAAATATTCTTATAGAAACAAAGGCTGACTTCTTACACATAAAGTGAAGTCCAAGTGTACTTCAGTGTTACATTAAATTTTACTTTCTTCATATTTGTGTGCTTAATGTTTTCTTAACTTGGAACTTAAGATATCGTTACTGTCGAATGCTAGAAGAAGGCTCTTTCCGAGGTCGGACAGCAGACTTTGTATTTATGTTCCTTTTTGGTGGATTCTTAATGACTGTATCCTTCAACAAATAGAACAAATACAGGAAAATACTAAAGAACTCCCTCTCCCTTCCTAAAGCTTTTCATCTGTCTCCCAAAATTCACTAGATACTCGGAATGAACAATAAAAGTAGACCTCCCAGATATTAGCTTCAGGCTCCTATTTATTTTACAACGTACTTTATGTGACAGCTTTTCTAAGCCTAGAGGTTGGACAGGATGCTTTTCTACTGTGAGCAAGTCAGAGGAACTTTTAACCCAGGTGGGTTACTATTAAGTATCTTAGAAGTATTCTTGTTGTTGGGTGTACTTTACTTTTAAACTAAGTTGGTAAGACGTTTATTTGGTCAACATCAAAACTTTTTTTAAATTTTTATTGGAGTATAGTTGCTTTACAATGTTGTGTTAGTTTCTGTTGTACAGCAAAGTGAATCAGCTATATGTATACATATAGCCCCTCTTTTTTGGATTTCCTTCCCGTTTTTTAGGTCACCACAGAGCATTGAGTAGAGTTCCCTGTGCTATACAGTAGTTTCTTATTAGTTAAATAAATTCCTTCTTTGAAAAAAGAATTGTCAACTGAGTACCAGACTTGAATGTAGCCCTGTCTGACAAGATGGTTTTGCTCCAGCTGGCTTGATACACATTTGTAAAGGTCCTCATGGTAATTACTGACCAAGGAATTAACACATACTCCAAAGAGGCAAGGACTTCATGAAAGCAGAATATGAATTTGAATTAGCAACACTTCAGATGATGTCGCCTAAGCAGGTTTTTGCCTCATGGCTCTGGGTAATTATTTTCAGGCTTTTTTTTTTTTCTTAAAGATGTAACTACTGCTCGCCTTTCCTAATTCAAATTCGTGTTAGAACACAACCCTTAGTTCTATGGCCCAGTCTTCCCCATGATACTTAATGTTGCTGTTTTCCTTAATGCGAACTGCTAGCTTTTTGGTTTGTTTGTGAGCTTAGTTTTCTTGGGCCAGGCCTTTACAATAATGCTTGTCTACGTGTGGAGCCGAAGGAACCCGTATGTCCGCATGAACTTCTTCGGCCTTCTCAATTTCCAGGCCCCCTTTCTACCCTGGGTGCTCATGGGCTTTTCCTTGTTGTTGGGGAACTCAATCATTGTGGACCTCTTGGGTAAGATTCTTAGCACTACTTTTCCTATTATTTTACTTGCAAACTTATTTTGTCACTATTTTTCATGTTAATTCTGCCTGGCCTTTGTATACAGCTATTATAGGATTATCTGATAGTTGTAAGCTCAAAGACTACAATATTCGTTTTCAAGATGTTAATACGTATATTGACATTTCTTCCTAAAGAGAAGAAATGTTTGTTGGTAGAGCCTCCTGCAATCAAATTTCTAATCCTCTCCCTCATCCTTTATTTCTGGTTGACTCTAGGTATTGCAGTTGGACACATATATTTTTTCTTGGAAGATGTATTTCCCAATCAACCTGGTGGAATAAGAATTTTGAAAACACCATCTATTCTGTGAGTATTTAACACCAGGTTACATGTTCCTTGAAGATAAACCGGGGCTCCTAGCACACATCGTTCAGGCCAGTAAATATTTGGAGATTGAGCAAGCTGGCTGCCGTTAAGGAGCAATTGGATTGGGTAGGAACAGACCATGCCAGAGTTGTGGCAGGAGGCTCAAGGTGTCCTGAGGGTGATGTGGTAATTGCTGTCCCAGCTGACCACCAGCACCTCCTGTCCCAGGGAGGAGCCTACTGGTTTCATGAAGGATGCTGTCTGAGTTTAGAGAGGTGAAGTAGCAAAATGTGCAAAACTGACTAGAGGTAGGTTTCTAAAGGTGGAATGTCTGGTCTTCCAAACAGGTGATAGAGATAAGCAGTGAAGTAGAGTGGAAATAGCTCTGGGCTAGAAACCAGGTATAGGCTGTTTGTTCTGCCAACCAGCCATGTGATTTTAAGCAAGTCCCTTCTGCTTTTTCACATCTCAGTTTCCTGAGGGTAGAGCTTTGATTTATAGGACCTCCTTCTATGCCAGAATTTTGTGTCCTTGGGATGTACTGCATTAAAAAGGGTTCACTTGAGGAATAAAGTGTGAGTTTTTATTATTAAATGTTGATTGTAGAATAAGCAAAAGCAAGAAAGTAAAATCCTCCATAATCCCACCATTTAGATATTACAGTGGCTACCACTGTTAACTTTTTGATATGTATTCATGAGCCTTTTACTACCTGTGTACTCTTTAAAAAACGCTATTTCATAAGCTTCCTTCTAATGTAATATATCATAACCATTTTTCCATCATAAATGTCCGACAGAATTGTAACAGCTGCATGATACCCCGATATGAATGGAGCTCGATTTACGAATCTCTTATCGATGGACACTGATGTCCTTCTTGCTCTTCCTTCCATGACTGGAGTGGTGAACATTCCTGTAGCTACACATCCATGTAGCATGTGTAGCAGCACATCCTTTGCACACATCCATGATTATTTTCAAAGGATAAATCCCTACAAGTAGAATAGCTGTTCAGTTTATTGCCAAACCGCCATGCAGAATGGATATTCAGGTTTACATTTCCACCAGCAACGTATAAGTGTCCATTTCCCCACATCTTCATCAAATGTGGGAGAGCCCCATGACCCCCTTTAATGTGCACTTTCTGTAAACAAGCACAGTCTTTTACATAGTCAAAATCTGGAAATAAACATTAATTCTCAGACCCAATTCCACTTTTGGCAGTTGTCCTCAAAATATTCTTTATAGCAGAAGAATGCGGTTCAGATTCAGGTGTTTCGCTTCGTTACCATGTCTCTATAGTCTCCTTCAGTGTGGAGCAGCTCCTCAGCTTTACCTTGTCTTTCGTGACATTGATGTTTTTGAAGATTATAACCCCATTTGGTAGAATGTCTCTCAATTTGGGTTTGTCTGATGTTCCTTCACATTTAGGTTCAGGTTTTGCATCTGTGGCAGGAATATCAGATAAGTGATACTGTGTTCTTCTGATTGCAGCCTATTGGCACAGGACTTCAATTGGTTGAATTTGCCAAAGTGGTGGTAATCACTTAGATTACTTAAGGTATCTGCAGGGCTTCTCCACTGCAAAGTTACTTTTTTTCCCCTTTGTAATTAAGTGTTTTGTGGGGAGGTACTTTGAGACTACGTAAACATCCTTTTTCTTATCAAATTTCAATTCATTTATATCTGCAAGAATCCATGGTTTCATGTTTTATTCATGGATTATAATCCCTTATTATTGTTGTTTATTTTGATACTTATATTGTCCCAGATTTGGCCAAGGGGAACCTCCTTAAACTGGCTTTGAAGTACTTTTCAACATGCTCCCATCTTTTTGTTTTGTTTTGTTTTAAACCAATTTATTACTTTCTGGCCTAGCAAGATATCCCAGGCTCATCTTGTGCTCTTCTTGACCGAGTTGTAGAATCAACTATTTCTTCAAGGAGCCCTAGTTCCTTTTTAGTAGAGAATGGTATTTAGAAGCCAAGGTCTGGGCGGCAGATGTGCTTATTGCTTTTGGAGTATTACTACTCCCGAGTCCTCTCAGTGAACAGAGCAAGGGAATTATATACATATGCATATGAGTGTATATACATGTATGTTTTCAGATCTATGTATTTTTAAAACATGGGTATATGCGGATACTCGCAGTTCTGGTACAACTCCACGTGATTCATTCAATTTTTTTTCCTTTCTATATTTTTCCTCCAATATTTTATTATGAAAATTTCCAAACTTACAGAAAAGTGGAAAAAATTATACAGTCACATTTACCTAGCACATAGATTCTACAATTAACAGTTTACTATTCTTGCTTTTTGTACATCTATCTATCCCTCCATCCATCTTTCCATTCCAGTATACTTAATTCTCTAAATATTTTAGAACGTATATCACTAACTAGAGTTCTTTTTTTAATTAATTAATTTATTTATTTATTTGGTTGCACCAGGTCTTAGTTGCAGCAGACGGGCTCCTTAGTTGTGGCATGCGAACTCTTAGTTGCAGCATGCATGTGGGATCTAGTTCCCTGACCAAGGCTCAAACCCGAGCTGCTTGCATTGGGAGTGCGGAGTCTTAACCACTGTGCCACCAGGGAAGTTCCTAACTAGAGTTCTTTGTTTATGTACAACAAAATACACAAATCGCAAGGGTTTCAACTAATGGGTTTTCATAAACGCACATACCTATGTAACCCAAACTCCTATCAAGATAAAATTACCATTACCCAGAAAATTCTCTCAAGCCCGTTTCCTGTCAACCCTGCCCCCTTCCCCCAAGAAACAATCGCTCTGCTGATTTTGTCCCTCCACAGATTAGTTTTGCATGTTCTACAGCTTCATGAGTGGAATCATGTAGTATGTATATACTCCATTGTATAAGGGCTCTTTCATTCAACATAATGTTTTTGAAACTCACATTGTTTTTCTTGTAACAGTAATTTGTTCCCTTTTTTGCTGAGTAGTATTCTATCTTATGACAATCCACCCCTTTCCATATTTCCCCATCCTCACTGACAGTGAGAAACCCGATTCCTGTTATCATTAATGTTTTTACTTATTTAATTAATACCCCCATATGTAGCCAGTCTCTCATCACTGTGTCCCCCTGTTCCATGTGGATGCCTTGCTCACCCTGCCCTGCCTCAGACTCCCTGTGTCAGGCTGCCCTCTTATGGGGGTGCCCTCCTTACCCATCTCAGGCTCTTGACACCCTGCAGCAGGCCAGCTCCATGTGTGCATGCCCCAGTTGGGCTCTTGACTCCCTATGCAAGGCTGCTCCCCTAACCCCCATCCTGCTCTGGGCCACCATGGCTCCACCCCTCCCCACCCCCATCCCCCCGCATGGACACCTGCTTTGTTCTGCCTGACCTAATGTTTGGGAAGTAGATGGTGGGGGGGGGTGTCTCAGTTTTTAACATGCTTTCCTTTAATTCTTGTGAGAGCAAACATTTTCATGTTTTTTAACCATGTGGATTTCCTTTTTGAATTGCTTGTTCAGCTCTTTATTTTTCTTTTAGTGCCTGTTTATTGTTAATTTGTAAGAATTAAAGGAGCTCATATTGAAATATAGACGCTTTTTCTGACCCCAGTATAAAACAGGAGTTTTCAGATAATCTAATTTCATCCACTGTGGGCAAGTACAATTAAAAACGTGAATGCAAATAGAGGATATGCTTCTTTAATGGTTACTTCTTTAAGGGAATTTTGGATGACCATATAGTAGTATTTTAAAAGTCTTTTGGACATTTGCTATCCCTTCTTATGCTCCGTGTGATTTTTCTTGGAATAACTTGTTCGTTTTTTTTTTTAAGTTTAATTACAATAAAGTATACATAAAATTTGTCATCTTACACATTTTGAGTGTACTGTTCAGTGGCATTAAGTACATTCACATTGTGCTTCTATCACCACCTTCCATCCATAGAACTCTTCATATTACAAAAGTGAAACTCTGTATCCATTAAACATTAACTCCCCATTCCTTCTTTCCCTTAAGTCCTTGACAACCACCATTCTACTTTCTATCTCCATGAACTTGACAACTCTAGGTAGCTCATATAATTGGAAACGTACAGTACTTGTCCTTTTCTGACTGGCTGATTTCACTTAGCACAGTGTCTTCAAGCTTCATCCATGTTGTAGCATGTGTCAGAATTTCCTTTCTTTTTAAGACTGAATAATATTCCATTGTATGTATATACCATTTTGTTTGTCTATTCATCTGTCAGTGGATGTTGGGTGATACCTTGGTTGTGGGGAGACATTCATGATAGATTTAGGGAAAGGTTACAAAACAGAAGTAGTGTCTAACTTTTGTAAAATTACATATATAAAAGTTCTGGAGGAATATTGAAAGTGTCAGTACCTCTGGGGATTTAGGATGTTTTGCTCGTATATGTTTCCTGTTTTCTCTACAATTACATGTATTGCTTTTGTAGTAAAAATTAGTAAAGGAGGTAAAAGTTAATGTAAATGTGAAATAATTATGAATCCCTTCAAAATATGGTAACTGTTTCACTGGCAGGCAGACGTAGTGCTTGTCCATTGGTGGAAACCCCATGGGATCTTTTTGATCTTGGAGTAGTATTTAGGACCTAAGATGACTCTGGGACTAAATTATATCTGTTGGCTGTCTTTTAGGAAGGCTATTTTTGATACACCAGATGAAGATCCAAATTACAATCCACTACCTGAAGAGCGGCCAGGAGGCTTTGCCTGGGGTGAGGGCCAGCGCCTCGGTGGCTAAAGTGGCAGTGCCAATAACGAGACCCAGCTGGGAAGGACTCAGTGACATACCCATTGGGATTCTTTTATCCTTTGTGTTGCAAAAGTATGGACACTTTTGACAGCTTGACAAGATTTTGACTCCAGAAGCACTTTATGAAATGACACACTGATTAATCCAGAAGACATTTCCAGCAGTTTGCCAGTGGTTCCTCACTACACTGGTTCTGAAAGTGTAATCTCTTGGAGCCAAAAAAACTGGAGAAGCAAATACCCTGCTGCCTCTAAGGAACAAGTACCTGAGTACTTGAGTTCTGTGGTGACGGGCAGAGTTTTTCCTCTTCCTCCTCCTCTTTGATAGACGAGGCCATGGTGTAAATGGAAGTTTCAGAGAGGACAAAATAAAACTGAATTCCATCTCTCTCTCGCTGAATTAAAGCTTTTGTGTGTGATCTTTTACATTATCACCATGTCTTCTAGCTCTCCTGCATAGGTCTGCACTCAGAGCAGTTTACGTGCCCGCTCTTTCTGTGTCTTCACGGCTTTCGACTGGATTTCATTTCAAGATTGGAAATACGTGGCTGAGACACCATGGCTGCGTACACAACTTACTAACCCAGAATGCCAGCTCCAGTGGGAAGATTTGTTTCTGTTGTCCAGATAGTTTGTTCTCCGTTTGGGTTTTACAAAACTTCAAGTTGTCAGACAGCGTGGTGGAGAAAAAGGGTAGGGTGGATCTAGTAGCAGCAGGAATTCTGTTGTAGCAGAGTCAAGTAGGCGCGAAGCTAATGTACCGTCTCATTTATTTACTCTGCATTTCTCTGCTCGGAAATATCCAGGGAAAGGCAGGTCATGGCCACCGTTTTAGAAAACAACAGAAAGATCTTCTTTACACCTGGGAGACAGGTTAGAATGTTGACTCTTAACTTGAGATGACCGGGTACCAGTCAGGCAGGGATACATTTCTCCTGGGTCTTTGGCTGGTGAACATTTATCATTTGCTTCATGAAAAGCCAAGAAGCTTTCAGAGACAAGTACCTGGTTTATGAATACCCCCAGGAAAGAGATTAATTCAAATCATTCTAATAAATGGCATGTAGGCCCGGGAACATTTCCCAAATAGTTCCAGCTTGGCTAAGTGGTTGCTTTCTAGAGTGAGATTTCCCTCAGAAGGATGAACATGAAGTTTAGATTAAACATTAAACATCTTAAATGGGAATTTTCAGATCATTTGCGAAGTGAAAAGTATTTTAATACCTTTAAATGCAATATACATAAGTAATGGAATTTAATATAAGTACATGCTGCTAGTAACTTTGAATATGATTGTTGCAATTTTATGGAACATGGGTTAATGGGACTGCTTTTTTTCCTAAGTGGCTTTAAAAAAATCTTTAAATGCCAATCTTAGAATGTATAGTCCTTATGGGATTCTAAAATTTTGTCTTGCCTTTGTTCAAGAAAGCTTTTAATAAGAAGGTTGGTTTTGTTTTGTTTTTCATTGTTTTGGGGCTAGAAATAGGTTTCTCTAGTTAAATTTGTTCTCCCTTAGTTAACTTTGAGTTATCCAATTCATGGAATATCTGTGGTGAAATTTTAATCCTAAAATCTATTCACTGGGTGTTCATTTAAGTAGGGAATGTCTAAACATGCTGATGACTGGGTAAAACAGGAAACATTTTGAGTTTATGGCCTAAACGCAGTCAGTTATGGGATTTTGGTCTCTCCAATTTTATGGGATGAGAATTCCTAGTGGCAGGATGCCATGCTGTGCTACTACACTGTGTCCTATGCAGTTGGCGTTCCAAGCACTGACCTCTTAATTTGAGTGGCCAGTCCCAATACCACCACCCCTGGCCCGGTGTTACGCATCCGGATACTTTGGCTCACCTGGACGTAAGGAAAAGTCCTCACTTCTTCCCCAGCTTACCTCTCAATCTTGGTTCTTCCAGAACACACTTCTTTTTCTTAATGCAAGTCAACTGAAAAGCGAGATTTGATACATGGAATCTTGTGACCAATTTACCTGACATACATAGAATTTAAAAGATTCCTGAATTCCACCAGTAATACTGAAAAGCACACCTAAGGCATAACTTTTTTGTTGTAGAAATACAGTATATGTTCATTAAAAAAAAAAATGGACGTGCAAATTGCATCTCCATAGGAGATACACTTCATACATTTTGCTGTTTTTTTCACTATGGATTTCTCTTTGTTTCTCTTTTCCACTTGTTCTTTCTCTGTGTCACTGTTGTATGTCCTAGTATCTTTCATACCTCTTGTGTAGTCTCTAAGCAGAGAGCACCCAAGTCCTGGATTCTTGGTAATGAAACCCTCACTCTTGTCTGTGGGGCCTATGAAATTAGGAAATATTGGCGCTATTGGCTTGTTGGGTAAAGGGCTTCCCAGAATTGTCATCTGTCCTTCATAGCCTGCATTTTATGTTGTGGCTGTGTTTTCCTTTGACAGGTAAGTGCCATCTGTGTTGCCAGTCATGATACTGCCGTTGTTTTCAGTGTTCTGTAGGCTGTCCTCTAAGCTCCTTACATATTTTACAAGTTTGGATAAGTTTGTTGAACTTTGTATAATCAAGTCACTCCTCTGCTCAGAAATGCACAGTAACTTCTTAGTAAGCCCCCATATCAAATGCGTACTTTCTGTCTTCCTCTGAACTTTACTCCCACTTCTACCTAACAGGGACCTCAACTTAATTCTCTTCAGTTCTTCAAGGCCTTGCCCCATTCCTGAATCCTCAAGATACCTTGACTCTAGGGCCTATTTCATTGCCTATGTTCTTTGAATCCCTATGACACTTTGAGTCTGTACAACATACTCTTACACCAAATTCTATATTGTATTGTTCTTAGCTGGTACATGTACATTAGTCTTGTCTCCTTCATGAGAATGTAAGCTCCTTAAGAGCAGGAACCATGTCTTAAATTTTTGTATCCACCACAGTGCCTAGCATAGTGCTTGGCACATGGGTGCTGAATAAATACTTTGTTTATTGATCAGCAAACTATTACCTGGTATTTTTAATTATAGAGGGATTCATGTATGTGCATGCAAGCTTGTACCTAGTTGCTGAGGCTTATGACTGTCTCAAAGTGGGATGGAGCAAAACAACATAATCAACGGCAGGGGTTTGGTGGTCCGACCAGCCAGCCAACAACAATGACCACCAGCTGGTATGGTCATGGTAAGAACAGATAGTTAGATCCATGGACCACTGCAGAGCAGTTAAGAATGAGATGTGTCTGACAATTCACCTTTTAGAAGAAGAGCCCAGATATTCCTTGAATAGCTATTAGGTTATGACCATCTGCATATGAAAGCCACTTAACCACAAGAGACTTCTTTTGGAGGGACAGCAGATTTCAGACTACTAATATGAGGGGTTGGGGGAGGGGCAATGTGTGTAACACTGCTTAATGCCAATACAGGATTTTATTTTTCAACTCTTTGTTCCACTTAGCTTTGAAGCTGCAGAATAGCTAGGTCATTAGGCCAGAGATTATGAATGAATTACCTATGCATGTGCTTACTTTTGCCTGCACCATGGTTTTTGCGGGGTTTTTTGTTTTTTGAGCCAGTGTTTTAAATTGACAGATTTCACATGAGAATCTTCATTTGGGGCTCTTCTTGAAAAAACAAAAAACTGGAAGATCTGGCAATACCAGGCCTGCATGGCACCTGCTGCCGAGAGATAACTAGTGGCTGTTTCTAGAGAACAGGGCACTTGCTCCATCAAGAGATTATTTCACTCATTTATATTACCTACCTGGTACTCCTGTAATCATTTGGAGCATATGTCCCCTCCAATAGGTTACTCTGGAAAGCACACTGGGAAGAAGGATGGAGGTCTGTCTTTTACATACTCAGAGTCCGTAATTTGAGAGCTAACAGATATTGCTATGGTCTGAATGTCTGTGTCCCCCCAAAATTCATGCTGAAATCCCAATGCCTGATGTGATGGTATTTAGGAAGTGACGCCTTTGGGAGGTGCTTAAGTCATGAAGTGGAAGCCTCATGAATGGGATTAATGCCTTATAAAATAGCTCCAGAGAGATTCCTAGCCCCTTCCATCACATGAGGACGCAGCAAGAAGGCAGCAGCTATGAACCAGGAAGAGGGCCCTTGCCAGAAAGTAACCATGCTGGCACCTCCAGAACTGTAAGCAATAACTTTCTGTTGTTTATACGCCACTCAGTCTGTGGTATCATAGCAGCCTGAAAAGACTAAGACAGTTGTTTCCAGTTAATTTTGGGTTGACTTTCTAAATTAATACTTAGAAGGAAGTAAAATTTTGTCAGTTATTCTTAAATACATATCTGCTATTAGTTCAACATGCACATTTTCAGTAAATCCTGGTCTCTATACTACCAGCAACTGGAGAAAAATTACCTCTGACCTGGAGGAAAGGGGAAGGAGGATTTTAAATAGGTTCATAAATAGGGCAGGTCTCATGGAAATGAACTTCAGAAGATGCCTGATGTCCTTCACAAGGGTTGAAGCTTATGATGAATTCTCTGGAAATCACTTTTCCTGTATGCAGAGCAAACAGCTGCTTGCTGGTCTTTCTGTGGCAAATTAGCAAATTCTCTAAGAGCTTTGAATTTAGGAGGGGAAGAAGGAACTAATCATATCCTACTTTCCTGCTGGAGTTCTGAAACTTTTCATTGATTGGCGTGTGTATGATGGGGCTGGGAGCCCCGTAAAGAACTTGAGAGTCTGGCACGAATATTTTGGGAAAGGAAGGATAAAAGACAATTTTAGTTCCATCAGACTCCCTCTTTCCCTGCTTGTATTACAGGAGCAGACCATGTCCTTTGGGATAGCAACTTTCTGAGGAGAGTGTATGATTGTCATAGAATATATAATATATCTTTCTTTTTCTGTGACAAAATGATCACCAGTATCCTTCTCAATATTCAGATTTTGTGACATCTGAATGACTCATCTCAGAGGCTCAGTTTCTTCATCTGTAAATTGGGGATGATATCAGTATCTACTATATAACATCAGTTATTTGGAGGATTAAATAACCAAATGTTTGTGTGCACCCATTAATTTTACAAAATTAAATACTTTCCTTGAATAGCGACTATTATTGTGGCAGAGAAAGGGAAACGCGTGTTTACTGAAAGGAAATAGTGTTACCAGGACAAGAAAACCATGGCTGTTATCCAAAGTTAAGGACCCACGGAACCGTACACCCAGACCTTCACTGTTGTCGCTCCGGACCTTTTTCCGGTTGTACCTCGGACCCTGCTCTCCCGCCCTCAGGAAATGAAAGCCTGCTCACGCTGCCAGTGCATGCTGGGAGTTGGAGTCCCCTTCCTAAAGGCTGCGGGTGGCGGTGATATCAGCAGCGTCGCTGGGAGCCACCAGCACGTGGCGGGAAGGGGCGGCGCGCGCTAGCTGTCGGCTCCCGGGAGCGGCAGGAGCTGCCCGCTTTCGCGCCTCCCGTCGTGTTGCCCTCCCGACATGCCCGAGGAGGCGGGCTTCCCGCCGGGCAAGAGATTCCGGCCGGGCGCCGGGCCTCCGAGGCGCGCCGGGTCCTGCCCTCACGGGCGGCGAGTGGTGATGCTGCTGACCGCGGGCGGCGGCGGCGGCGGAGGAGGCCGGAGGCAGCAGCCGCCCCTGGCCCAGCCCTCGGTCAGCCCCTACCCTGAGGCCGTGGAGCTGCAGCGCCGGAGTCTGCCCATCTTCCAGGCGCGGGGGCAGCTGTTGGCCCAGCTCCGAAACCTGGACAGCGCCGTCCTCCTCGGTGAGTGGCCGCGCCGGCGCGTCCTTCCTCTCTCCCCGTTCGAGCTCCGCGAGAACAGCTTTTCTTAGGTGTTTCTCCCTGTCTTTCACTCTTTTCTACAACAAACCTGACTGCCATTTCTGTTCGGGGCCAGGAGAGGGGCCTCGGAGGAGTCAGACTGGCCCGTTCTGGAGGTGCTCACAGCCGGTGCGAGTGACCCACGCCTTCGGCAAAGACTCGCCTTCTGTGCGGAAGGGTAGAGGGACGCAGCGGGAACTTTGGGAGCTTAGAAGAGTGGATCTGAGCCAGTCGGGGAGGGAGGCGTTGGACGCAGAGGAGAGAGCCTGCAGCATAAGAGACAAAGTGGAGGCGAGAGACGGTCCGGTCTGACGGAAGTAGCAGTTTCTGGTGCACGAATTAAGAGGCAGAGTTGAGGGCCGGGGACTAATTGCAAGGGGCTTTGATCCCCAACGTTTAAGTAAGAGGAGCTCCTGAAGGACCGAGAGGATGAGCCTCCAAAGAGGTGAAGGAGATCCAGAAGAGCTAATAACCTAAGGAACAGAGTTGTAAGAGGAAGGGAGTGAACAGATACAACAATAAAAATAGGGACCAGAAAATAGGGACCCAAAAAGTGCCTACTGGATTGGATGCGAGGTATCAATTGGGGATCGAGTTGAGCGCTGTTTCGGCAGAGCTCTGGGAGCTGATTTGTCACTGGGCTGAGGAGTAGGTAGGGGGTGAGGGCATGAAGGCAGTGGGAGCAGGCTTCTGTTTTTGACAAAAAAGGAGGGGGACTTAGAGGAACTTGCAGGTATTCATAGGTTCAGGGAAAGAACTCAGTAGAGAAGGAGGCTGAAGATGCAAAGCGGGCACTAATAGAGCAGAGACAGAGGGCATGGGGAAGGGGGGCCCTTGGCAACAAGGGCTAGATGCAGAGCTGGCCTGGATATCCAAGAGGAGGATGGATATCCAAGAGGCTGGGGGGCTGGAGAAAGGAGGTAAGAATGGGGGTGACAGCAGGAAAGCTTGCAGGGGGAAGTGGCGGGAGATCACCTTTGAGGACTTCACTTTCCTATGAAGTAGGCACGGGAGCTCTGATGAGGATGGGAGTTACAGGATCCTTGGGGAGGATGGGGACAAAAGAAGGGCTGTAGAAACAAGAACAAGGATCAGCGGTGGTGCTGGTGCCCAGGTGCATTTAGCCCCACGGCAAACTCAGGTCATTGTCAGCACAGTTGGGTTATTTTACTATAGCAACGCTCAGTTTCTTGGTGTAGGAGCAAAAAAAGATGGACAGGGAGACATTGATCCAGGTTTGGGTTTTGCCTGATGAACTCAGCAGGAGGAGTGTAGAATAATCAAATTCTTCGTCCATGATTCGTGTCCGGGTCAGGAAGGATGAGCAGTCAGAGGGGAGAAAATGGAAGAACCACGGGACTGTAGGACTCTGTGAGGTCAGGGAGGGGTACTGGTAGCCGTGGGGGGAGGGATGCACAGGTTTACAGTTCTTTGTTTTGACTGGGCACTGGGAAGGGAACACAGGAGGGTAGAAAATAAGGTTGGGTGCTTACTGTATGCAGATGCTCAAGTACATGGAAGAGACGGACAGGCCATCTCTGCCCCCCAGGGGCATCTGATATTGGAGGGGGACAGAAACGTTTAAATACTTTCACACAGTTTAGGGTGATCAGTGATGGACGAGATGAACAAGGCTCTAAGGAACACAGAGGAGGCAGCGCAGCCCCTGGGGAGAGAGTTTGAGGTCTAACTCATCTTGTACAGTTTGTCATGCAGGCAGCGTGGGGGCAGATATTTCATAATAGTGTGGGCAAAGGCAGAGGGTTTGAAAGGAGGTGGCTGGCTGGGGAACGGTGAGGAGTTAGCTGTGGCTGCAGTGTAGGAGCAAATGTCTCTTCATGGCAGTGCATTTACACCTCGTTTATCCCTTTGAAAAGTAGGACATTTTTATATAACGTTTGTATTCCATTGTATGTTGTTACTATACTGGTTACTGTTGCTGACCGCTTACATTGTTTCTAATTTTTGGCTGTCATAAGCAAAGTTGACTAAAACTCTTTCGAAGCTGTATTTTTATACACACCTTTATTTCCTTAGAATCAAGTCCTGCAAGTGGAATTGTGGGTCAGAGGGTACAACATTTTAAAGATTTTCCTAGTATAATGTGGCCCTCCAAGAAACAATCCCAATTAACTCTCTGCTAGCAGTACATGTGGGTACACATTTTCCCGTGGCTTTATCAGCTTAGAGTGTTTTCTTATCTTTTCCTTCTGACTTTGATCTGTTTTGTGAACTATGTTTCAGTTTGCATTTTTAAAAAAATTTTGACGTAGACCTTTTTTTTTTTTAATTTTGATGTGGACCTTTTTTTTTTTTTAAGGTTGCATTGGGTCTTCCTTGAGGTGCTTGGGCTTCTCATTGCGGTGGCTTCTCTTGTTGCGGAGCACAGGCTGTAGGCGCGGGGGCGTCAGTAGTTGTGGCATGCAGGCTCAGTAGTTGTGGCTCGTGGGCTCTGGGGCACGTCAATTTGCATTTAAATGAGACTTTTTTCTTTCCTAGGGGAAACCGGCTCTGGGAAGACAACGCAGATCCCTCAGTACCTGTATGAAGGGGGGATTGGCCGCCAGGCCATCATTGCCGTGACCCAGCCTCGTCGAGTGGCTGCTATCTCTTTGGCTACCAGAGTCTCAGACGAGAAGAGAACCGAACTCGGGAAGCTGGTACCTAACTTCCTTCTTTACTGACAGTTCTTGGTCCCCTAACCCCCACTCCCAGCCCCCGACTTTTATTTTTCTGAACAAGACTACTTATACATCTCAAGCTTCTTTCTTGCCACAGTTGTTTCAGCCTCTCTCAGAGTTCTTTACCAGTTCCTAAGAGATCAGAGGGCCTGTCAGTCCCACTTGCTTTGCTTTCAAAATCTGTTGGCAATTTGGATAAATTAGCTGTTTTTTCCTGAGCACTTTTAAGACTTCGGTAACATCTGCTAAGTCTTTTATCTACATATCTTTCTACAAACTTGTAAGCATTTTTCTAGTATATAGGTGGGTATTGAGAATGAGTCCCAGAACTGTATATAAGTCAGATTTATTCGTGTTTGTGTGGGTGTCTACCCATTTGACTTAAAAACATCTTGGACATCTTTTCATATGTGTACATAGCTTCACTTGAAACTATGAAGTAGCTGGGAGGAGGAGGCTAGTTTTAAATTCTTTGTAGTGTTTATCATCATTGCAGTTGAAGGCGTGTGTCCATTGCCCTGGGAGCAGGGCAGGGTAGGAATTGGTCCTGTTCGCTGCGATAGCACCAATGCCTGGCACCGTGCCGGATACACTGGGTGCTGAACACGCGTTTGCTGAGTGAATGAGCGGTGTCTCCACACAGGTTGGCTACACGGTGCGCTTTGACGATGTCACCTCGGAGGACACGAAAATCAAGTTCCTGACGGATGGCATGCTTCTGCGCGAGGCCATTTCAGACTCCCTGCTTCGGAAGTATAGCTGCGTCATTTTGGATGAAGCCCATGAACGGACTGTCCACACGGATGTGCTCTTTGGGGTGGTGAAAGCTGCCCAGAAGAGGCGAAAGGAGCTGGGGAAGCTGCCTCTCAAAGTAGGTGCAGCCTGTGCTGCTGAGGGACCCAGGGCAGAGGGCATGGGGGTTGCGGGCCTCCTCGGCAGCCTTCAGGGCTCAGCGGGGGCACAAAAAGGCTGGTCCGAGCTTGTCCCCATCCTCCGCCCCTGTCTCGCACACAGGTGATTGTGATGTCGGCCACGATGGATGTGGACCTGTTCTCCCAGTATTTCAGCGGAGCCCCTGTCCTCTACCTAGAGGGCCGGCAGCACCCGATCCAGATTTTCTACACCAAGCAGCCCCAGCACGATTACCTGCATGCGGCCCTGGTCTCCGTCTTCCAGATCCACCAGGTAGGCACTGGGGTGCAGATTCCTGGGAAGGCCTGTTTGACCTCGAGCATTCAGTCTTGAAAAGAAAAGCTGCCAAACGAAACCATTTTGTGAGCTGTGTCCTGAAGTTGAATATGGAGTTCGTTTGCCATGTCCACGTTTTTATCCTTTTTCTCAGTGTCTTTTTTTTTTCTCTAAAAATAATAATTCAACCCTGACCAGCACCTTTCCTCAACTGAGCCAGAAAACGTCCATATGTTAAAGCAGTGGCTTGCAAGCATATTTTGATTGGAACCCCCAGTAAGACACACATTTTATATTACAACTCAGGACACAATGTGTAGAACTGAAGTGAGTCTTAGGAAACACAGTCTCCTTTTACTACCTGTGATGTCCTCTGGTATTTTCTGTCTCATTGAAAAATAAAAAAAGTTGGTGTATTAACCAATAATGGGCTGCAATTTAGAGTTTTCTTTTTTAAAAAACAAAAAACTGTACAGAGAAACATCTCAATTTTTTTTTTCATTTTATTAAATGTTTACTTAAAATTTCGAGTGATTAAATCTCATTTTTTGGTTTAATTTGTATAAAATCGACTGTTTTTACCTTTCCATTAACTTTCTGAAAAAATCTAGAAGCCAACTTTTGAAAGCTAATTTTTATTTTAAGCTTAGTGATGGGTGTGTAGTTTAAAGTTTAAAAAGTCAAGTACTTAGTTCTAAAAAGCTCATAAAAGAACAGGAGCTGCTTTCACTTTCCCAGCCCAGATCCTGCTCTTGAGGGTACACCTTCAGTTTCTTAACTGCTTCCCTTGGATGTTAGTTTCCTGTTCCTGAAACATCCTCTCAAAATGATTATATCAGGATGTCTTTTTTAATTAATTAATTTATTTATTTTTGGCTGCGTTGGGTCTTTGTTGCTGCGCGCGGGCTTTCTCTAGTTGCGGCGAGCGGAGGCTACTCTTCGTTGCGGTGCGCAGGCTTATTGCGGTGACTTATCTTGTTGCGGAGCGTGGGCTCTAGGTGCACGGGCTCCAGTAGTTGTGTCTCGCAGGCTCTAGAGCACAGGCTCAGTAGCTGTGGTACATGGGCTTATTTGCTCCGCGGCATGTGGGATCTTCCCGGACCAGGGCTCGAACCCGTGTTCCCTGTATTGGCAGGCGGATTCTTAACCTGTGCCACCAGGGAAGCCCCAGGATGTCTTTTTAAATCAAATATCAGTCTTTACAATATTACGACCCTACATTGTGCACCATTGCAGTGCCTTATTCCTGTTCCGCACAGTTGTACAAGTTTTCTATGTACATACGGCCAATTTTTCCCCAAGGGTTCTAACATCTATCACATGCCAATCGTGAATTTTTTTTTTTTTTTTTTTTTGCGGTATGCGGGCCTCTCACTGTTGTGGACTCTCCCGTTGCGGAGCACAGGCTCCGGATGCGCAGGCTCAGCGGCCGTGGCTCACGGGCCCAGCCGCTCCGCGGCATGTGGGATCTTCCCAGACCGGGGCACGAACCCGTGTCCCCTGCATCGGCAGGCGGACTCTCAACCACTGCGCCACCAGGGAAGCCCATGAATATTTTTTATGTGTTGAAACACAACCCACTTTTTCCCAGGTCCTTTATTTATGCTGCTTTTCTGCTCCAAACAGGTTGCTCTCCTAGGCCTCTGCACAGCTGTCCTCTTGGCTCTTCCCTCTGCCATCCTCCTGTGTTGAATCCCACGACAGCACCCAGTGTCTGCCCAGCCTCCTGGCCGCATCAGGTGGAGGAGGGGACTTGCGGGTTCAACTACATTGTACTCAGACTTCCAGCTGACACTTGGGTCCTCATGCCGGCACAAACCCCCGAGGCTCGCTCTGAGCCCGAGCCTTTGTGGCTTCTCCAGGGAAGTGGGCGCACTGCTTTCCCACCACCCTGTCTGCACGCTCCCCCGTCGGGACTCCCTCTGCCCGGCCAAGTCACTCACTTCCCACCCTGTCTCTTCATCTTTCAAAAATGGGTTGAAACCCTGTCTTCCTGGGCTTATACCTTCACCATCATTTTGATAGTATTTGGAGAAGGTCAGTCTGCCTTGTTTAGCTGCTAAAAGCAAACTTGAGATGAGGATTTTTCATGAATAGTGCCTGTAGGGCCCTCACGTTACATGGTGGCTTTGATGAGTCCTCCCCTTGATGAAGCTTTGACTGTTGTAGATTTTATCCTGGGAATTCCCTGGTAGTCCAGTGGTTAGGACTCGGTGCTTTTTACTACCGGGGCCTGGGTTCAATCCCTGGTCAGGGAACTAAGATCCTACAAGCCATGCCACCAAAAAAAAAAAAAAAAGATTTTATCCTTTCTGTGTGTGTGCACCTCTGCACATTTGTCCTATTAATACCAGGCTAAAAAACTACATGCACACATATAAATACACAGATATATGTATCCATACATAGACATATATATATAGAGAGAGAGAGAGAGAGAGAGACACATACACATGCACAACATATAGATAATTGTTAAACATTTTTCAGTTATTTTGCCAAACAAGTACTCTACAAATTAATGTATCTGAACAGACGTCAAAGAAAGATTGGATCAATGGGTATGCAATTAACACTTACATGTTCTTCCCTTTGCGAGGTGAAGGATCCAGTTAAGCCTGGGATCTCAATCCCTTGTCCAAGTTCAGCGTGCTTTGGGGGTTTATGAAAGTACATTTGATGGCCTCATTCAACTAGGGCTCCTTTTCCAGCATGAGTGCTTCCGTCCATTTCCGTGGATCAGGATTTCCCCAAGTTGTCTCTTTTGTCAGCTTCATCTTTCAAGATGATTATGAAAGGAAGGCAGCTTCATGCAGATT
Organism: Hyperoodon ampullatus; assembly: GCF_949752795.1. Lineage (NCBI taxonomy): Eukaryota > Metazoa > Chordata > Mammalia > Artiodactyla > Ziphiidae > Hyperoodon > Hyperoodon ampullatus. The sequence goes on along the minus strand of NC_136932.1, from coordinate 40,238,086 downwards.
TTATTTGCTTGCCTGATTGTGCTTTTCATGGCATTGTTCTTGCTGCAAAAGCAATCTGGCGATCTTTCTTCAAAATCTCCTTAATTCGTTTTTAAACAGAGCTGGCTAACTCGAGAAAGTTGCAGCTGTGCATTCTCGGTGTGGGTTTTCTCCCAGGGGAAACACCGATGTTTAGGCTCATTTATGTCTCCAGAGTTGAGAAAAATAACTGGGGAAGTTCATCAGTGACCATTGTTCTGTGCAAGCTGTGCTCCTGTCAAGGCCTAGTGATCCCACTCTGCCTTTTCTGTAGGAAGCCCCCTCCTCTCAGGACATCCTGGTGTTCCTCACTGGGCAGGAGGAGATCGAAGCCATGAGCAAGACCTGCCGGGACATTGCCAGACACCTCCCGGATGGCTGCCCCTCCATGCTGGTCCTTCCGCTCTATGCCTCCCTGCCCTACGCCCAGCAGCTGCGTGTCTTCCAGGGGGCCCCGAAGGTGAGTGCACCCCTTCTCCTGCCCAGCCCCATCCCTGGGTACCCAGACGGATGCACCAGTGGGGCCTGTGCTCCTGTCAGCAGGCTCCAGATGAGGTGTGTGGGACAGGATGTGCAGGGACCACACACATGAACTGGAAAGACGCAGGAGGGTAATGCGGGGCTGCAGACGCGGCTCTCCCATGGTCAGAACAGGGAGACAGCTGTCCGGGGGTGAGGGAGAGGCAAAGGCAGAAGCCAGAGGCTCAGTGAGTGACTCTTCCAAGGTCCACTGTTCACAGCGCATGTGTCCACAATACGTTTCTTGGGTGCCCATGCTGTGCCAGGCACTGTGCCAGCACTTGACACATACTGTCTCATCCTCTCGAGAACTGCAAAGTGGGTCACCATCCCAGTTCCGAGGCCCCAAGGGGTGAAGTGACAGTTGCCCAGGGGGCAGGTAGCTGGCGGGGCCAGGACTCCAGCCCACATCTACCTGCTTCTGAATCTTGTGCCTCTCCCACCACATCTCATCACCTCAAAATAAACTTTTAAGACTGAAACATTCCCCACACCCTACCCCGCCCCGCCCCGCCCAATTTAGTGATCAGCCATCAATATTAAAGACTGTCATAACAAAAAAGTCTTCTCTTCTTGATCATGAGTGAGTTGTGACAATTCACGGTGAGGAATGTGTTTTAAAACTTCTGAATCATATGTGTGTCATATGGCTCTTTGGTTTTCTTCCTCCTTTTAGGGCTGTCGCAAAGTGATCATTTCAACCAACATCGCTGAAACCTCCATAACCATTACAGGAATAAAATATGTAGTTGACACGGGCATGGTTAAAGCAAAGAAGTATAACCCCGGTGAGAATTTGTAGCTCCTGATGTCTCTTCTCTGTATAGTGAGCAGCCTGTGTCCCACAGTTTCCCCCAAATGATCGTCTCATGTCCGTAACTACCTGAGATTCGGGTGGCAGGCACCACAGTCCAGCAGTCAGGGCCAGAAAGGCACGTGAGGCAGGAAAGAAGAGCCCAGATGTGGCAAACTTGGGGACAGATGGTCAGGGACCTGGGCAGAGGGCATGAAACCCCATCAGAAGGTAGGCGAGAATGATGGCTCTCAGGCCAGGGACAGCCTGATACCACATCAGAGGCTTCCTTGGAAATGACATCTGAGCAAGGCTGGTTTGACCTCCAGTCTCCCAGGAAGGAAGCAGACCCCCCAGGCTGGGGCGAGGCACTAGCTGTTTCCTGAGTGTGTGCGGTGGGCAGCTTGCTTGAAGTCATTTTTATTCAGGTCTGTTTTCTACCTTGCTTTACTCCACAGAGGATTTTGAGGCAGCTGAAATTATGGCTCCCGAACATTTAATTGAAATGCACTGCTGAGCCTTCAAGGGTGCTGTCATTCATGTGTGTCTCTGGGGACCACATATGTGAAAGGGCTTGGTTCTCCAGTGCCTGGCACAAAATACACCTTTATAAGAAAATCGGTCTCATTCACTCCTAGGCGTAACAGCACTACATTGCCTCTCTTTTATAATAGAGCAGGAGGGAGGATGCAACACACAGGGGACTGGAGGCATTTCATTCTTGGGTCATCGTTTGATGTGGGACCGACCATCCTGGTTTGCTGGAAACTGTCTCAGTTTTAGCACCAAGAGTCCCAAGTCCTGGGAGACCCCCTCAGTCCTAGGCAAACGGGGTTGTTGCCACCTGTGATCGAAGCCAAGGCCTCTGAATTCTACCCTCCTGGGTCCCTGCCCCAAGCACGAGGTCCTTCTGATGTTTTAGTCACAGATTTCACACGGTGTTCATAGCAAAGGCCTTGTTTCACCACAGACCAGTCTGGTTTCGTGCTTTCTGACGTAGGCTGGAGTTCTTCTGGACTCGTGTCACAGAAAGGATCCCTGGTGTTCTGAGCAGTGCTTCTCATTGTCCACATTGTAGAGTTTGTTCATGTGACGAGCAAAGCACTAACATGGGCCGTTCTCCCACCAGACAGTGGCCTGGAGGTGTTAGCTGTGCAGCGGGTGTCAAAGACCCAGGCCTGGCAACGCACAGGACGGGCTGGCAGAGAGGACAGTGGTATCTGTTACCGGCTCTACACGGAGGATGAGTTTGAGAAGTTTGAGAAGATGACGGTGCCAGAGATCCAAAGGTAGGCCCAAGGGGCTCCCACACCTGCCCTTTGTCCCGAGGCTCCTGTCCCTGTGGCCCATATCCTCCAGCTGACTCTCTTCGGCGGCTCTTGCCTTGCAAGCTGGGGGGTCAGGAACACCTGCGTGAACCACCTGCGTCTCTCACACTTGCAGGTGTAACCTGGCGAGCGTGATGCTGCAGCTTCTCGCAATGAAAGTCCCAAACGTGCTCACCTTTGACTTCATGTCCAAACCATCTCCAGGTAAGTGGGGTCTTCGGGAAGGTGTACAAAATGGACAGGAACAACCAGTGGACTCCAAAAAAAACCAACCAGGTCTTCCAGCGGTCTCCTTTTGTTTAATATAATTTGGTGGATAACAACCTTAACTCTCAGAGAAGAAACTCAGAATCATGAAAGGAAAGATGCGGTGCTGTCAGCACCATCGCGATGCAGAATCGGCGGCTTCACGTAGGCATCCTGGGCAGGTGCCGAGACCACAGGAACCAGTGAAGGTGGTCGAGAGGGTCCACAGGATACTGCAAACCTAACGAAATCGTACTTTTGCCAGCAAAAGCACTGAAAAGATTAAGTTTCTTTGCTTTTGACCAGAATTTGATGGGTCCCTGCCCTTCACGGATAATCTCTCCATGGTGGAAGGAAAACTAATTGGGAGTTTTAATGATGGTAGCTTAGTACTTGGCATCTCTTCAACATACACCATTTTCTTTTTTCTCTCTCTCTCCTTTTTTTTAAGTGAAGAAGCGCAACTGGTTAAAAAAGTAAACAGTCGATGGGTATACAGGGCCCCTCCGTGATCTCAGTTTCCCTCCTCTACAGCAACCACTGTGCACATTTCCCAGTGTCTTCTAGAGAAAATCTTTGCAAGTACATGTAGCCTTTTATTTATTTATTTATCATATGAATTTTATTTCATCAGTCCTTAGACACGTATATTCCATCCTCCTCCCAGACCGGGGTGCCTGCAGAAGGGGTTGTGATCTGGCGTCTCCAGCCCCAGGTGCAACAGCACTTAAGGGCCTTTCACGCAGCTTTCCAGCACTTCTTCCAGAAACAGGCCAAGAGCAAAGGCACCAGCCTTCAAGACTGGGATCAACTTTGCTTTTGTTTTTTTTGGCTGCACGGCTTGCGGAATCTTATTTCCCTGACCCTGGCCCTCCGCAGTGAGAGCGTGTAGTCCTAACCACTGGACCTCCAGGGAATTCCATATAGTCTTTTTTTAAAACACAAATAGCAACACACATTGTGCACTGTTCTACACTTTTTTTTCTTTCACTTGCTAAATCTCTACATACAAACGAGGCACATTCCTGTCAGGTGGAAATATCGAAGCCACACCTGTGCATCTGTTACCAGGGCTGCAAAGCCTCCGGAGGCTGCCGTACTCCCCACCTCAAGTTAACCACCTCCCAGGTTTTGTCCGTGAATCCCTCGCTTTTCTTGAATATTTTATTCCATGCACGTGCATTGTTTCGGTTGGCATGTTTATGCCTCGATTTCCCAGTGACCTTTCCTTTTCGTTCATCATGTTTTATAAGGTTTAGGTCTGATGCATTTTCATTACTAAATACTGTCTAGTCTATGAATAAACCAAAATGCATTTATCCTTCTCCTACCGATAGACATTGGCACATTGCTTTTTCTTTTTTTTTTTTTGGTGCCACCACCACTATCCCCTGCCACTTTCCCCCCTTGGTGTCCATACATTTGTTCTCTACATCTGTGTCTCTATTTCTGCCCTGCAAACCAGTTCATCTGTACCATTTTTCTAGATTCCACATATATGCGTTAATATACGATATTTGTTTTTCTCTTTCTGACTTACTTTGCTCTCTATGACAGTCTCTAGGTCCATCCACATCTCTGCAAATGACCCAATTTCATTCCTTTTTATGGCTGAGTAATATTCCACTGTATATATGTACCACATCTTCTTTATTCATTCGTCTGGCAATGGGCATTTAGGTTGCTTCCATATCCTGGCTATTGTAAATAGTACTGCAATGAACATTGGGGTGCATGTGTCTTTTTGAATTATGGTTTTCTCAGGGTATATGCCCAGTAGTGGGGTTGCTGGGTCGTATGGTAGTTCTATTTTTAGTTTTTTAAGGAACCTCCATACTGTTCTCCATAGCGGCTGTATCAATTTACATTCCCACCAACAGTGCAAGAGGGTTCCCTTCTTTCCGCACCCTCTTCAGCATTTGTTGTTTGTAGATTTTCTGATGATGCCCATTCTAACTGGTGTGAGGTGATACCTCATTGTCGTTTTGATTTGCATTTCTCTAATAATTAGTGATGTTGAGCATCTTTTCATGTGCCTCTTGGCCATCTGTATGTCTTCTTTGGAGAAGTGTCTATTTAGTTCTTCTGCCCATTTTTTTATTAGGTTGTTTGTTTTTTTAATATTGAGCTGCTTGAGCTGTTTATATATTTTGGAGATTAATCCTTTGTCCGTTGTTTCATTTGCAAATATTTGCTCCCATTCTGAGGGTTGTCTTTTTGTCTTGTTTATAGTTTCCTTTGCTGTGCAAAAGCTTTTAAGTGTCATTACGTCCTATTTGTTTACTTTTGTTTTTATTTCCATTACTGTAGGAGGTGGGTCAAAAAAGATCTTGCTGTGATTTATGTCAAAGAGTGTTCTTCCTATGTTTTCCTCTAAGAGTTTTATAGTGTCTGGTCTTACATTTAGGTCTTCAATCCATTTTGAGTTTATTTTTGTGTATGGTGTTAGGGAGTGTTCTAATTTCATTCTTTTACATGTAGCTGTCCAGTTTTCCCAGCACCACTTATTGAAGAGACTGTCTTCTCCATTGTATATCCTTGCCTCCTTTGTCATAGATTAGTTGACCATAGGTGCGTGGTACATTGCTTTTTTCACTTAATGTATTTTACAGATCATTTCTCCTCTGTGTAGATATTTATTACATTCTTAGAATTGCATCTTTATTCTTTAACAGGCAGTGCATTTTCATGGTTCAAATTTAAAAAGAATAAGATAGTAAATAGTGTCCTTCTCACCAGGGGTCTCTGAGGCACCTGGTATTTCCATTGTTGCGTGTGTGTGTCTGGAGATGCAGATCCCTGTACGATATCCGAATATATCTGGGGGTGAAATTCATAAGTGTAACTTTGCTGGGTTTCAGATTTACACACATATTGCCAAATTGCAAGCCACTATTTAAAGAGAATTGAGCTGAAGACAATGTTGTCCTTAACAGCTTTGAAAAGCACCTCATGGGGACAGAGTGGTTGTGGTCTTTGGTGTGCTTTGACGTAGGCTTCTCAGAAGTGCCCTGAAGTAATGAACTAGCTGCAGCTTCATCCTGTTTTGAATGTTCGACTCCTTTTTATGTCTTTCTTTAGATCACGTTCAGGCAGCCATCGCCCAGCTGGAGCTGTTAGGTGCCCTTGAAAACAAGGACGGCCAGCTCACCCTGACTCCAATCGGAAGAAAGATGGCGGCTTTCCCATTAGAACCCAAATTTGCCAAAGTAAATGATTCCTCTACTCAGTCCCCTTTCTGTGTGTTACGGGTCAGCCATCCCAGAGGAGACTCCTTAACCCAGTGATTCTAGATTAATCTTCACTTTTTCTCTTAAATAATTATTAACGCCTACTTTGTGCCTAACTCTGACTTACGCTCAGTGTGGGATTCAAGCCATATTAAGTCATGAGCCCTACCCACATGGAATCATGCAGGGAAGGCAGCCCTCTGTTTTACAGAAAGTAAAATAACATACGTAGTCATGGTTTTAGAAACACCTGCCCCTTAACGCCTTACAAGGGAAGCTGCAAAAGCAATATATGGAAATACTTTATTCAGAAGCCAGGAGAAAACTAGGCTTACACAGTATTTAATTGTGATTTGCAGACCATCCTCCTGTCCCCCAAATTCCACTGCACGGAGGAGATACTGACCATCATCTCCCTGCTGTCAGTGGACAGCGTTCTCTACAACCCCCCCTCCCGGCGGGATGAAGTGCAGGCTGTGCGGAAGAAGTTCATATCCAGCGAGGGCGATCACATCACCCTGCTTAACATCTACCGGGCCTTCAGGAACACAGGCAGAAACAAGGTAGGCCTTGTCTTGTTCCCCTTCTCATACGATGCCTCCTTCTGGGCCTGTGAATGGCAGATGTCATTTCAGAAATGTCTGCACACAGGGAGGTTACCAGGGAAGGCATGATTCCCGTCTTTCCCTCTGCTTATGTTTAACTCATACCTCGCATTGGCCAGTTCGTTAAGTATTTGTTGACCCAGTTTCTTAGCTACAAAATGGTTTGTTTCCCCACCTGCCCCTAGCTTTCTTCATAGCAGATTTTGCTTGTATTTCAGTTCCCTGGACCAAGATGGAAAATGGCAGTATTTTCTTTCACTTATCAATAAAATAAAATAGAATAAAATCAGTCATTGTAGGGAGTTCCCTGGTGGCCTAGTGGTTAGGATTCCGGGCTCACTGCCATGGCCCAGGTTCAATCCTTGGTCAGGGAATTGAGATCCCGCAAGCTGGGTGGCGTGGCCCACCAAAAAAAAAAAAAAAATCAGTAATTGTGCTATAGCATGCATGCTTTATCTGTGCTTTAATGCAAAACAAAAACAGAAAAAATAGCCACCACCCAGTTTTAGTAGTTGTAAACATTTTGCTGTATTTGCCTCAATTTATTTTTAAGGAAATAAAATGCTGTGGACACAACAAGAGCCCTGAGCTTCCCCTTTTGCAGTTCTTCCTCCCTTCTGTAACCCCTGTCAAGTCTGTCTGGGTCCTGGTGGGCAACAATGTGCTTTTACTTTGTATCCGCAGGCGTTGTTTGCTATAAATGCTTCTTCACGCTACCTTTTTGCAACTGGTTTCCGTCTCCTCACCTGCAGTGCCCATCCCGTCCAGGTCTCTTGTGCACAAGGGGGAGAGTTGCTCTGGGGTCAGCAGCCAGGAGTGGACCTGCCGGTCTTCGGGCAGCTGCATCAAGCTTTCCCAGCTGGCATGTGCATCCACAGAGCTGTCAGCACCTCTTTATCCTCCCTGGAGTAGTGTAGAGGAGTTTCGATTTCCACCAGCCTCTCCAGCTCTTAGTTGAAATGATTTTTCATTTTTGCCACGTTGAGGGATGTGAAGTAGTATCTCAGTTATTTGAAACTGCAGTGCCTTGATTCCTCAAGAGACCGAGAAGCTTTGCTTAAGTTTATTGTCATTTGTAGTTAATCTTCTGTGAGTGGTCCATCCATATCCTTTGTTGTTTTTCTACTGGAGTATTGGTCATTTTCTCACTGATTTGTAGGAGTTTATTTATTTGTTTATTTTTTAATGTATTCTGGATGTAATCATTCTTTACTGGGTGTAGTGATGCAGATATCCCAGTCATTAGCTTTTTTCATCGTGACTTGACCTATGGAATTTTATAGTTCTACTTTAGTTTAAATTTTTACTGTTTTCCTTTATGGTTCATGCTTTTTACTATAAAGATATTTTCCTTTTATTTATTTTTGGCAACTGAAGTTTTCCGTCTGAATTAGACAGTGTTCTAAAAATTATTCTGGGACTTCCCTGGCAGTCCAGCGGTTAAGACTCCATGCTTCCACTGCAGGGGGCACGGGTTTCGATTCCTGGTTGGGGAGCTAAGATCCCTCATGCCGTGTGGTGCGGCCCAAAATTTTTTTTTAATTAAAAATAAAAATTGTGCTATGTTTTTTTCTTTATAGAAATGAGAGGACCATGATATCTCTTTTTTCTCCTATTCAGGATTGGTGCAAAGAGAATTTTGTCCACAGCAAGAATATGATGCTGGTAGCTGAAGTCAGATCACAGCTGAGGGATATCTGCCTAAAGGTATTCTTCTTCCTGGTGTTCACTGGGGGGCTAAGCTGTCACTTTTTTCTAGGTGAAAAATTTCAGGTTGCTTAATGCAAATGATTGCAAAAAAAACCCTCTCATTGTAGGAAAATTTTTAAATAAGGAAGAAAGTAAAAATCACCCACAGCTCCACCTCTCACCAGTTTGGTCTGTTTCTTCATAGCCCTGTTTTTAAATGAATTTTTTACATCATTAGTTACATTGTATATATAATTTATATTCAGCTTTTATAAACTTTAGAAGTATTTTCCAATGTTATTAGAATTCTTCCTAAGGTTTGTTTTTTTAGTGGAAATATCTTTGTTATTTTTTTTCAGATTACGAAAGCCGTGCATAATTGTTACAAATTGATACAGTGCAGAAAATAGTGATATATAGTGCAGAAAGTGTAAAAGTCTCCTTAATCCTGCCCCTCCAAAGATAAATAATAGTGTGGTGTAGATCCTTCTAGAATTTTTTCCTGTGTATGTATGTTTTTGTATATGTGTGTGTATACACATATACATGGATACATATATAAAATTTTCTTTTTTTTCCTTATTTTAATAGATTTTTATTGGCGTATAATTGCTTCACAATACTGTGTTAGTTTCTGTTGTACACCAAAGTGGATCAGCCATATGCATACATATATCCCCATATCCCCTCCCTCTTGAGCCTCCCTCCCATCCTCTCTATCCGACCCCTCTAGGTCATTGCAAAGCACCTAGCTGATCTCCCTGTGCTATTCTGCTGCTTCCCATTAGCTATCTATTTTACATCTGGTAGTGTAAACATGTCGATGCTACTCTAACTCGCCCCAGCTTCCCCCTCCCACCCCATGTCCTCAAGTCCATTCTCTAGGTCTACATCTTTATTCCTGCCCTGCAGCTAGGTTCATCAGTACCATTTTTTTTAGATTCCATATATATATGTTAGCATACGGTATTTGTTTTTCTCTTTTTGACTTACTTCACTCTGTATGACAGACTCTAGGTCCACCCATCTCACTACAAATAACTCAATTTCATTTCTTCTATAGCTGATAAATATTCCATTGTATATATCATACCACACCTTCTTATCCATTCATCTGTCGATGGACATTTAGGTTGGTTCCATGCCCTGGCTATTGTAAATAGTGCTGCAATGAACATTGTGGTACATGTCTCTTTGAATTATGGTTTTCTCGGGGTATATGCCCAGTAGTGGGATTGCTGGGTCATATGGTAGTTCTATTTTTAGTTTTTTAAGGAAACTCCATACTGTTTTCCATAGTGGTTGCATCAATTTACATTTCCACCAACAGTGCAGAAGGGTTCCCTTTTCACCACACCCTTTCCAGCATTTATTGTTTGTAGATTTTTTGATAATGGCCATTCTAACTGGTGTGAGGTGATACCTCATTGTAGTTTTGATTTGCATTTCTCTAATAATTAGTGATGTTGAGCATCTTTTCATGTGCCTCTTGGCCATCTGTATGTCTTCCTTGGTGAAATGTCCACTTAGGTCTTCTGCCCCCCCCTTTTTTTTAATTTATCCATTTATTTATTTTTGGCTGCATTGAGTCTTCGTTGCTGCATGCGGGCTTTCTCTAGTTGCTGCAAGCAGGGGCTACTCTTCGTTGCGGTGCGCACGCTTCTCATTGCGGTGGCTTGTCTTTGTTGCAGAGCACAGGCTCTAGGCGCACAGGCTCAGTAGTTGTGGAATGCAGGCTCTAGAGCGCAGGCTCAGTAGTTGTGGCACAAGGGCTTAGTTGCTCCACGGCAAATGGGATCTTCCCAGACCAGGGCTCGAACCCATATCCCCTGCGTTGGCAGGTGGATTCTTTACCACTGAGCCACCAGGGAAGTCCTTCTGCCCATTTTTTAATTGGATTGTTTGGTTTTTTGATATTGAGCTCCATGAGCTGTTTGTATGTTTTGGAGATTAATCCTTTGTTGTTTCATTTGCAAATATTTTCTCCCATTCTGAGGGTTGTCTTTTTGTCTTCTTTATGGTTTCCTTTGCTGTGCAAAAGCTTTTATGTTTAAATAAGTCCCATTTGTTTATTTTTGTTTTTATTTCCGTTACTCTAGGAGGTAGGTCAAAAAAGATCTCACTGTGATTTATGTCAAAGAGTGTTTTTCCTATCTTTTTCTCTAAGAGTTTTATAGTGTCTGTTATTACATTTAGGTCTTTTCCACTTGGAGTTTATTTTTGTGTATGGTGTTAGGGAGTGTTCTAATTTCATTCTTTTAAATGTAGCTGTCCAGTTTTCCCAGCACCACTTATTGAAGAGGCTATCTTTTCTCCATTTTATGTTCTTGTCTCCTTTGTCTTAAATTAGGTGACCATATGTGTGTGAGTTTATCTCTGGGCTTTCTATCCTGTTCCATTGATATATATTTCTGTTTTTGTGCCAGTACCATACTGTCTTGATTACTGTAGCTTTGTGATACAGTTTGAATTCAGGGAGCCTGATTCCTCTAGCTCTGTTTTTCTTTCTCAAGATTGCTTTGGCTATTCAGGGTCTTTTGTGTTTCCATACGAATTGTAAAATTTTTTGTTCTAATTCTGTGAAGAATGCCATTGGTAGTTCGATAGGGATTGCATTGAATCTGTAGATTGCTTTGGGTAATATAGTCATTTTCATTATATTGGTTCTTCCAATCAAAGAACATGGAATATTTCTCCATCTGTTTATGTCATCTTTGATTTCTTTCATCAGTGTTTTATAGTTTTCTGAGTACAAGTCTTTCCCCTCCTTAGGCAGGTTTATTCCTGGGTATTTTATTCTTTTTGTTGCGATGGTAAATGGGATTGTTTCCTTAATTTCTCTCTCTGATTTTTTGTTGTTAGTGTATAGGAATGCCAGAGATTTCTGTGCATTAATTTTGCATCTTGCAACCTTACCAAATTCATTGATTAGTTCTAGTAGTTTTCTGGTAGCATCTTTAGGATTTTCTATGTATAGTGTCATGTCATCTGCAAACAGTGACAGTTTTACTTCTTCTTTTCCAATTTGTATTCCTTTTATTTCTTTTTCTTCTCTGATTGCAGTGGCTAGGGCTTCCAAAACTATGTTGAATAAGAGTGGTGAGAGTGGACATTCTTGTCTTGTTGCTGATCTTAGTGGAAATGCTTTCAATTTTTCACCATTGAGTATGATGCTTGCTGTGGGTTTGTCATATATAGCCTTTATTATGTTGAGGTAGGTTCCCTCTATGCCCATTTTCTAGACAGTTTTTATCATAAATGGGTGTTGAATTTTGTCAAAAGCTTTTTCTGTGTCTATTGAGATGATCATATGGTTTTTATTCCTTAATTTGTTAACGTGGTGTATCATATTGATTGATTTGCATATATTGAAGAATCCTATGGGGTGAAGCAAAAGCACTTCTAAGAGGGAAGTTTATAGCAATTCAATCTCACTCAAGAAACAAGAAAAATCTCAAATAAACAATCTAACCCTACACTTAAAACAACTAGAGAAAGGAGAACAAAGAAAACCCAATGTCAGTAGGAAAGAAATCATAACAATCAGAGGAGAAATAAATGAAATAAAAATGAAGAAAACAATAGCAAAGATCAATAAAACTAAAAGCTGGTTCTTTGAGTAGATAAACAAAATTGATAAACCCTTAGCCAGACTCATCAAGAAAAAAAGGGAGAGGACACAAATCAATAAAATTAGAAATGAAAAAGGAGAAATCACAACTGACACCACAGAAATGCAAAGGACTGCTATATGCCAATTGAAACCGTAATTAAAAATCTTCCAACAAACAAAAGTTCAGGACCAGATGGCTTCACAGGTGAATTCTATCGAATATTTAGAGAAGAGCTAACACCAATCCTTCTCAAACTCTTCCAAAAAATTGCAGAGGGAGAAACACTCCCAAATTCATTCTACGAAGCCACCATCACCCTGATACCAAAACCAGAAAAAGATATCACAAAAAAGGAAAATTATAATCCAATATCACTGATGAACATAGATGCAAAAATCCTGAACAAAATACTAACAAACAGAATCCAACAACACATTAAAAGGATCATACACCATGATAAAATTTTCTTTTTAAAACAAAATATATAACACTTTGTTTTGCAATTTGCTTTTTTCCACTTGGAGTACTTCTTGAATACTTTGTGTCTAGGCTGTCTTGCAGTGCCTGCATATCTCTGTCTCGTTCTTTTTAGTGACTTCATAGCATTTCACTGTATTCACTATAGTTTATTTAGCCCAGCCCCCAATGGTGGTCATTTAGGTTGTGCTATAATGATCATCCTCCTACATAAGTGTTTGTGCTCTGGTACACATAGAATGAACTTTTAGATGGGGAATTTAGATTTTGATAGACATTGCCAAATCATCAACCAACAAGTTTCCTATCAGCTTATATTCCCTCTTAGAGGACATAATGTTTATATATTCAATGGCTCTAGGACGCGCCACATTTTACCTCAAAGGTGGGGTTGTTTGTGTTCACGTTCTCCTGTGTTGAGCACTGAGAGAGTGTCTACTTTTTGCTGCTGTGAGCAACTCTGTGGTGACCGTCTTTGTGTGTAAGGCGTCTTTTGAGACAGCCCGCAGCATGGACCATCCGCACGTCCGCAGGGGACAGTTGTCACCCTTACCCAGGCCTGTGCCTGATGCCAGCGGCCCATTGTTAGCACTAAAGTGACTTCTTCTCATAGTAGCTTGTTGTGTTCTGCATTATACACATTTTTCCAACCCTTCTTGTACTTGAACAGCTTTCCTGCCAGACCATCCCTTGGCTTCGTGAGTTCCCTCATTTTCTATTGACAGTAGACATGGTGCTTCTCCACCAGCATTGATCTCAGGCATCGCAGGCAGCCGCCCGGGTGTCAACCTCCACCGTGGGCCCTGCACCCTGGACCGCACTGGGGGCACGTGGCTCCATCCACCATGGGTGGCGGCACAGTACTCACGTCTGGGGTCTTCTCCATGTCTCACTTCCTCCCAAACCAGATGTCCATGCCGATCCTGTCGTCGCGAGGGGACACAGAGAGCGTCCGCCGCTGCCTGGCGCACAGCCTCTTCATGAGCACCGCCGAGCTGCAGCCCGACGGGTCCTATGCCACCACGGACACCCACCAGCCCGTGGCCATCCACCCCTCGTCCGTTCTCTTCCACTGCAAGCCGGCCTGCGTCGTGTACACGGAGCTGCTCGTCACCAACAAGTGCTACATGCGTGACCTGTGCGTCGTGGACCCCGAGTGGCTGTACGAGGCTGCCCCCGACTTCTTCAGGAGGAAGCTGAGGGCCTTCAGGAACTGAGCCGCCCGGGGCGGGAGCTGGGCCGCAGCCGGCCTCGCTGCGGACTCTCAGGCTGACACCCAGAGAGGCCGCGGTCATATTGAGCGGATTATGCCCGGCCTCTGGGAGCTTGAAAGCATCTCTGTCTAAACTCCTCAGACTGAACCACACAGACATGCAGTGACCTTGGAGACTTCAAAATGATGCTTTCAGTTCTTGCTCGGCGACTTTGGGTGACTTAGTTAACTCCTGGGCCTCAGTTTCCCTATCTGCCAAGTGGGGGTGATAATAATAATACTTACAGGGTTGGGGTCATGAGGTTTAGAGCAAATGAAAGGAAAGTACCCAGAGCTGTGCCCACCCGCGATAAACACGCCTGAATCGTGAGCCGTGGAGCTTGGTTGCTGTTACTGCTTTTCTACATGATGTGAACCAGGTACAACAAAACCCCCTGAGTTCTCGAGACTGAGGGGGATTGTCTGGAAAGGGGACCACCAGAGGTCACAGAGCTGTTGACCTTGGATCTATTTTAACTTCTATCTGCATGGAGTTTTATAACAGAAAACAGAAGAGATTAACTTCTGTTTCAGGAGGGAGGTGCTTTTGGGCCATGAACACTTGAGCCTAAGGAGTGTCTCTGAGCTGAGCTTAAGTCATTTCTCCTCTGGCCCTGCGGGTGGGCGGAGGTGAGAACACAGGCAGCTTTGGCTCATCCATCACCTCATCTAGTGTTTATGTTCTTTTATTTATTTCCTATGGTCATTTCCTATGATCGTTTTTCCTTCTTAGGGACCTGGGGACAGCCTGGCTTTGCCACTCGCCCCTCTCTAGCCCTCATTTTCCATATTTGTCAGAGGGGATTAGAGGGTCTCCACAATCTCTTCCTGTTTTCATATTTTGAGGAAGGAAAAGACACCAAAAGTCCTTCTTAGCTATTTAATTATCAAAAGCAAATAATCTTTCCCCAGAGAATGCTATGCCCTAGAAGACGCCAAGATTTAGCCCTTTTATTGTGCTTAATTGGTCAAAATACACGTGTGCAGTATTTTGGTTATTCCTTTATTTAATAGAGGCCTAGGATGTTTAGGGTTCAAAAGGTATTGGTAAAAGAAAATATTGTATTTTTAATAAAACGTTCATCATGCTGGTAAAAAATTGGGAGTGGGGTAATTTATTATGTTCCTCAGCAAATTATATAGAGGAATTCTCTGGGACAAGTAAAATTTAAAATTTTAAAAATAGCTTCTATGTTTCTGTACAGAAATATATTTATCACTAACATTCTGGTAGAGTTTTCATACAGTAGTTTTTTATTGGGCTTTTTAAAAAGTTAACTTTTAACATAGCTGCTCAGGGATTAAATCATATTAGAAAAGCTGGTCTGACTCTCCATATTACTACAAAGAAATACATGGTTGTTTACATTAAGCTGCAGGGGATAGATAAGTACACTTTAAACTTTCTTAAGAAAGTTAAATGTTTCACAGTGATGTTGCAATCTAACCTTGAGCTATTCTTTTCAATCCTACAATCTCCAGTGGTGTGCCACCTTTTTTCCAACCTGTGAAATCCATATCTAGGTGAATCACTAGCTCCCTTGAGCAGCTTCATGTAAATAGATGCACTCCAAGCAGATCACATGCCTCAGATGTTTGTCTTCTGCTTCTAGTAATCATGGAGTGTGAAACCTCCAGAGCAGCATAGATCTAAGAACTGCCAACACCCAGTTCTTGGTAAAAAACCTTTGGTAAAGAGATGCCAGAATGGAGACAAGTTTTTGCTCTGTGGATAAGACTGATTATGTACTGTGATGCATAAATCCATTTAATCCAGCTGTCAAGAAATGCTTAGAACTGTGGCCAGGCATCTAAGATACCATTCCTTGTGCATAGAAGGAAACACTGCACCTGTGGGGAAGCAAGAATTTCATTATATTTTATTTGATCAGAATATTATAACTTGCAGCAAAAAAAAATCTAGTTGGTTCAGGTTTATGTTGTATTTTGAGAGTCTCTTCTTGTTCAAACAGAGCTCTAAAGAAGCACTGGCTCTTGTATATAATGCTCAAATTTGCACATGACTATCAAATCCATTAAAAGTGAATCTTGTACATGTGTGAGGCTTCTTTCTTGGGTCTCCTTTCCCTTATTCACAGAATGCTGTTTAGAATATATTAAGTATGTCTTATCTTTGCCACTTGATTTGGGAAGACTTACTTTCTTGCTACCTTATATATCTTATGTGTCCTGGTAAGGTAGGAACATTAGTTCTTAACCTAAATTTAATGTAAGCTGTGGCTTCTTGCCCCCAGAAAAATAATGTCCCATCAGAACCTGGGTGTAAGGTTGGAAGGTTGCAGAAATTAACCAGGGCTCTTGCCTTTAGGAGCTCCGGGTCTGGTGGGGGTGAGGGTCAGCTGCCAGGTAAACCAGCAGTGCCAGGAGGTTTCTGCTGAGAAAAGAATGAAGCACAGGGGCCGGGTCGCACAGGCATGAGTCTGTTTTTCAGGGAAGAGAGGAGGAAGTTCCAGGAAGGCCTCTTATGGGAGGTGATCCTGGAGGCTGGTCTTTGGGAGTTGGTGGTGGCAAGAGTGCATTCCACGAAGTCATAGAAAGCCTGGCCGTGAGAACAGTAGATGGAAATTTGGAGAGTGTAAGCAGCCACTGGAGAGAACGGATGCTGGCCAATTAAACAGCAAGCCTGGGACACCAGACTCAGGCCGACTCAGCTAAAGAAGTTCCGGAATCGGATTCCAGGCCTCCCCGGGAGGGCACACCGGAGGCCACCAACAGAGGGCGCATTCCCACCCGCTGTGCCTTCGGTCTGCAAAGCGGCGGCGCGGAAGCACTTCCCGGGAGGGGGCGGGACTTCCGGCGGCGGCCCTAGATCTAGGGGGCGCAGTGGCAAAGAGTCGTCCTTCTTGCCGAGAGTTGTCTTTCGTATCCGCACGTGTCTGCCGCCGCCTCCGCTGCAGAAATGCTGCCGCTGCTGCGCTGCGTGCCCCGCGTCCTGGGCACCGCTGTCGCTGGCATCCGCGCCACCGCGCCCTCCCTACCGCTGCTGCAGCCCGCGTCCAGGCCGTGCGCCCGGCCCTTCGGGCTGCTGAGCGTGCGCGCGGGGTCGGTGCAGTTGCCCGGTCTTCTGCGGCCTTGGGGGCCCTGCGGCTGCGGCTGCGGCTGCGGCGGACTGCATACCGAAGGTAAGACTCGTGCACGTGGGCCGGGGGCGTGAGGGGCCAGGGCCTGGGTGGGGCGGGGAGTCCGGGACGAGGAAGTGTAGACCACCCGTGGACAGCCCGGAACCGCCCCCGAAGTCCAGAACATTCTCCCACTGATCGGCGACCAGCGGGTTAAACCCACGCGTGATCGCATTTCCCGTCTTCCCCCACCTCTGTTTCACTTTGCGGGGAGAGATGCTGTAAAGCCCTGGAGGCCGATTCTATTCTCAGTCTCTCGAAAATGGAACTTTGTGAAAGCCCAAGGTCGCGGTTGGGAGTAGCGTGGTGTTGTCTGTTGGCAAGTGAAAGAGGGTAATTGCGAATTTTTCTTGCTTTATTTTGAAACGTGGTAAGGAGTTCATTGTTGGGAATCACTTTTCCAGAATCCGAGCTCAGCTTCCCACTGATAGCTTACGGCTTTTTTTACAGATGAGGAAACTGAGGCTTAATGGATATGAGCTGGGTTAAGTTCCCAGAGCCACCGTTAATAGCAGAAGTATTAGAAACAGCCCAAATACAGGTCTCTGGTTGTAGTAACCTGGGTCATTTTCCATTTTAGACTGATTGGCTCTTTCTGTAACTTATTTCCATTGTAGGGGACAAAGCTTTTGTTGAATTCCTCAATGATGAGATTAAGGAGGAAAAGAAGATACAGAAGTATAAGTCTCTCCCCAAGATGTCTGGAGGTTGGGAGCTGGACGTGAATGGGACAGAAGCCAAATTAGTGCGGAAAGTTGCTGGAGAAAAGTAAGTACCAGGGGCCTATGGACTCCAGGGAACCAAATCCATGACCCTGCAGGACCTGCCCTGACTCATCCACAACAGCCTTTAGTTAAGGCGGGTACTTAACAGACACGTGGTTTCCGAGAGATCGTAGGATTCATTTGGATAACTTCATAAGCTCCAGGTCGTTCATTCACTGCACACTTACGTGCTGTGGTAGTTAATAAGGAGATGGTAAGCAAGTAGCACCGAAGCCAAGTCGCTGGGAGCCTACTGGACCAGTAGAGGTGTCAGTCACTAAACCCTTGCTGGTGAGGGAGGTTATGCCTTGCCTAAATCTAGGCCCGCAAATTCAGAAATTCTGACAGCACTGACAGAATCTCAGATTTGCAATGCTGACTTACTATACTACAGGCTCTGGCTAAGGAAAACAAAGCTCCTACTCTGTTTACAGTTGAGAAAGCAAGATAAGGGTGGGGTTGCCGTATAGTAAGGGTCACCATGAGAAAGATGGGAAGGCTTTAACCTGCTTAAGCTGTTTGTGATCTAATTTGAGTGAATTTTTGTATATGCTGTGAAGTAGGGTTCTGTTTTGTTTTGGTGGTGTAGTGTTTTTCCCCTCATAGGTCAATCATGTATTCTGTAACGTGACCTAAACCACTTTTCCTGGGGTAAGTCATAGGCAGTTTGGGGCCATTATAAGTAATGTTCTAATGAACATAACTGCATTTCTGTGCCCAGGCGTCAGCTTGGTCCGCACTGTTGCAGATTAGACAGATTTTGTGGCTGAACCTCAAACCTCAAACTGGCAAGGCAGCCAGTTAGCACAGCTCCAGAGGGGAGTGGTTACAGTGCACTGTTGTCTGCAACCCAGCAGTGCTCGTTCCAGATCTCTCAATTTTATTTTATTTTTATTTTTTTATTTTTGCGGTACGCGGGCCTCTCACTGCTGTGGCCTCTCCCGTTGCGGAGCACAGGCTCCGGACGCGCAGGCCCAGCGGCCACGGCTCACGGGCCCAGCTGCTCCGCGGCATGTGGGCTCCTCCCAGACCGGGGCACGAACCCGTGTCCCCTGCATCGGCAGGCGGACTCTCAACCACTGCACCACCAGGGAAGCCCTCTCAATTTTAGATTCAAATTTTGGAACATGATATGTCAGGTGAAGGTTCTTGCAACTTAAAATTGTCATTAGTTGGTGTTTGTGGCCTGCTTTGTGATTATACAACTTCCCACAACTGCTCTGAGGAATGAGCCTGTCCTGCAGCATGTTCTTTTATTTTTTTGGCGGTGCCCTGTGTCTTGCAGGATCCTAGTTCCCCATCCAGGGATTGAACTTAGGCCACGGCAGTGAAAGCGCTGAGTCCTAACCACCGGACCACCAGGGAACTCCCCAGCAAGTGTTGCTCTTTGTGAGGCCTCCCCTTCATGGGGCCAGGGCTGCTCTCCATCCTCAGCTGATGCCACAGCCCTCCAGTGCTCCTTCTTCCCTTCTTCTCGGGCAGATTTTCTTCTAATGGAGAAAAGCTTTTAAAGGAGGCTTCTGCCCCCTGCCCCCAGCTTCTCAGCTGCTCACTACTGGAAGGTGCCCTGGAAAGACAAGGGTGGCAGTGTCAGTCGGCTGTGGCCAGGAGGTAGCCAGTGGACACAGGTTGGCAGTGAGCCCTGGATGCTGGCCTGGTGACAGGAGCCCACACGTGACTGTATTTGGCTGAGGAACAAGTGCCTAATTGACTCAGCAGCCAACACGTAGTAGGCCCACTTCAGACCTGCTGAATCTATCTGTGGGTGGGATGCAGGCACCCGCCTTTTGGAAGTTCTGCAAATCAGAGGCATTGTTTCTGCAGCATTTTTAAGCAAGCCTCGGTATTTACTCCTCAGTTAAGAGGACATCCTCTGTTGTGTTTTCTCTTGCCTTTCTAGGGTCACTGTCACTTTCAACATTAACAACAGCATCCCACCCGCATATGATGGGGAGGAGGAACCCTCTGAAGGGCAGAAGGTTGAAGAACAGGAGGTGAGTTTGTAACACTATAACCAGCCTGTACCTCCTGCTTCTCACAGGCTACTCTGGAGGCTTGGAGAAGGAGCATTGGTTTTTGTTTTGTTTCAGTTCTCTTAACACTAGGAGAGAAGGCAAAGGACCACCATCCTGGGGCCTTTTCTTGTAGAGCACTAGAGCTGTGTGGCCCCTTTTCTTTCCCAGGGGCGAAGTAAATTGTTACCTTTAGGCTTAGGCTTTACAATTTGCCCTGTGTTCACTTAATAGAAAGGAACTGAAACTGTCTTAACCCTTCCCGTGATCAGGAGGTAAGTTATCACTTGGAGTGTTTCCGAGTGAGGCGCGCTCTCACACGTCCCAGGCTGGTGATAGGCACCAGGCAGGGGCATCAGAGACTTGGGCAGCGTCTCTCCTTAAGGTGTGCCGCCCTTCTTGCTTGGACCTGGATGGTGCTCAGTCTCCAAACATTTTAGGAAGCAGTGTGCCCAGCCTAGAAACCAGCCAGTGTGAGGGCCACAGGGTCCCCAGGCTTTCTGGCTGGGTTGGCATGGTATTGTCTCACGACCCAGCTCAGCTCCCTGGAGCGTTGGCCCAGCACTAGGACTGCCCCACCCCTAACACACACACTGGCTGTCTCACCCTCAAAGAGGGGGTTGCTGTGCTTTAGCCAGAGGCACCAGCCTCTAGTCCTGGGCTGTAATAAAGGACGATCCCGAAACAGCTGGGAAGGGATTTTGGAGCTTTAGGCCAGCTTTGTAGCGTATGGATGTAGAAAAAGGCCCAGGAAGATTAACTTAATTGGCACTCTCGCTGGGGCTGAAGTTCAGATTTCCTGATTCTAACCTTGTAGAATTAGGTTAGAAACTAGTATGTATTAGGTTCTAATATGTAAACTAGTATGTTCTTTAAACAAGTAGTGTGGCTAATGGAAGTGAAATGCTGTCTAAGTATATGATACTTTGCCATCCAAAACATAGTCTACAACTCTAGAAAGGATCCACAGGATGGGTTCAGCCCAGTCTGTCTGAACAAGCTGGTACGTGGCTTTAATACTCTGTGTTAAAAGATCCTAGGCTGGGCTTCCCTGGTGGCACAGTGGTTGAGAGTCCGCCTGCCGATGCAGGGGACGTGGGTTCGTGCCCCGGTCCAGGAAGATCCCACATGCCACGGAGCGGCTGGGCCCGTGAGCCATGGCCGCTGGGCCTGCGCGTCTGGAGCCTGTGCTCCGCAACGGGAGAGGCCACAACAGTGAGAGGCCCGCGTACCGCAAAAAAAAAAAAAAAAAAGATCCTAGGCTTCTTATTTGGGAACACCATAGCGTAGCAGTGGCCATCAGACCCCCTGAACTGAGACCTTCGGTCCAGACCCCTGCCAACAGAGACATTTACTGACTCATTCTTGTTCCCCCAGCCTGAATTGACATCCACTCCCAATTTTGTGGTTGAAGTTGTAAAGGATGGTAGCAACAAGGCCCTTGTGCTGGACTGTCACTATCCAGAAGATGAGGTATGTAGAATGGAGTGCTAGCAGCCCTGGGGACAAGGAGGGCCTCTGGGGACCTTCCTGGTCCCATTTAGCTGATACTAACATTTTCTAGCTTAGACCAGCAAAACTGGGAAGACTGGGGTGGGGGGCGGTGAGGGAGCAAGGTTAAAATCTGAGTTTCAAGCTATAAATAGTCCCTTTTCTTTGCATGAGTCTGGCTTGTCCTGGGAAACCTTTCAGTTTTCCCCAAATATTGTCTCTTGTCAGATTGGACAAGAAGAGGAGGACCAGAGTGACATTTTCTCCATCAAGGAAGTGAGCTTTCAGTCCACTGGCGATTCTGACTGGAAGGACACGAATTACACGCTCAGCACTGATTCCCTGGACTGGGTGAGTGCTCGATAAGTTGATGGTGCGCTTGGGCCTTGCAGGGGAGGGTCTAGTCCAAGGCCACACAAAGAAGCATCTTAATAAGTGTCTCAGGTGCCTTTTTCTTTTTTTTTTTAAACTAATGTTTCTCCTTTTAGGGCTTATACGACCACCTCATGGATTTCCTTGCGGACCGAGGAGTGGACAACACTTTCGCTGATGAGTTGGTAGAGCTCAGCACAGCCTTGGAGCACCAGGAGTACATTACTTTTCTCGAAGACCTCAAAGGTTTTGTCAAAAGCCAATAGAGAAGACAAGGTGCCAAATACCTTAATTTTATGGCAGGCTTTGGCCAGTGAACAACACCTACTCTGAAGCCAGACCCACATACTTTGAAATGGTTTTCATCCCAATATCATGGAAAATAATTCAATATTAACTTATTTCTGTTGCCTCTTATTTACCATTTATTCTCTACAAACCTGTTATTTCTAGATTTTTGTATAACATAATGATGGACAATAAAATCTCCAAGGTGATTTGTCTTTTCTATTTCTACTTCCCTTTCAATCTGCATTATGAAAGACAAAGAGCAGAGAAAACTTTGAAACGTTTTAATACAAAATAAGTTATAAATGAAAGATCTATTTACAAGGCCCCTTCCCAAGACAGAACTTGTTTCCAACCCAGTAGATCGTGTGCACCAGGGTTGGCTCTAGAGGATCACAGCCCAAGTATCACAAGCCTGAATTTAAATAGAAAAAAAGTTAGCTTAAATCATATTCCAGTCCCAAAAGTAATCTCAATATATGGTTACAAGTTGTAACCAGTAATGACAGTAATGACTTATGCTGCTCCTTCCACGACCTGGGCTGCCTCTGTCCCTCCCCCTTTCAGGGAATGATTGGCCTTTTTAACTGAAGTGACTTCACTTTTCTATGCAAGTAAAGTTCCTCAGAGAATAAACTGCATTTTTATAAACATTTACCTCTTTCCTACCAGGGTGGGAATAAAAGCAACCACTGACCTGCTTTTACCACTGGGTCCTGGGGGAGGCTTACCAGACAGCTCATGAGAAGACTGGACTTTTCCTCTGTTCCTTCAGTGACCGAAAATGCCGGCGTGTGGGGACAATACGCACTGTGTTCATTCACGCTGTCTTCCAAACGGGCGCGAAACTTTTGCTCTGTCACCTCCGGAGACTGAAAAATAAAGTTAAACTACAAGCTAACCTTGTCGTCTCATAGTCAACAGGTTGAAAACCCCGATTCCTCACCATCCTGTAACTATGGCTCACTGTGATGGCTTGACTCCTCGGACCTTTAGAAATGCTCATGATCGTGCTGAGAGGATCTCTTAAGTAATGTCCATCTGACCGCCTCTCCAGATGGACCAGGGCTCTCCACTCCCGCCCTGAACACTGACTGCTCACCGCACCAGGAACGTCCAGAGCTGGGAGGCTTCTGGGCCTCCCCGCGTTTCTGCCTCTACCAGCCAAGCGTATCCTTACCAAGAGCCGGTGCTGCTTGGTTCTACGTCTGTGCTAACTGAACTTGCTATTGTAACTGACTGATTTAATTATCTACTATGTAAACCAATGAAATAAGAGAATGAAACAAAGTTGTGTTTTTGTGATAAGTGGAATATTTCAATATTCCAACAGTCAAACAGAAACAGTCAAAAAGATAAGTCCCTAAAAAAAAAGGTGTTGAATTAGGTAAAAGATGGGGAGGAAAACTCCTGAAGGGCACTCAGCTTCCTGATGCACTTTACAGAAACAAAACAGGAAATGCGAGCCTATGCGCTTTAAGAGCAGTTTATAAAAAACAAAAACAAGAAAAGCCTCAGCTCTCCAATCAGCAGAGCCTCGCCCAAGGACTGTCAAGTAAGTGTATATGTTTAAAACTTCCTATAAAATGTTTCATTTGTATAACTTACCACCTCAATGAACTGGCAGACTTTTAGCCACATCATGTCAGATAAGAGGGCTCCTGTATTTTAAGATCACTGACACTTAAAATTCTGAATACAGCTGTCTTCATATATGGAACATTTTAATGTAAATCAGATACAAGTGTTTCCAGTTCTAAACTGGGCTTTCTAGAAAGCTCCTAAGCAGTGGTACATTAATAAGTACCTCACAAATAGGCTGTCTGTATTCTCACCATGGATAATTGCAAGCTACCAGTGTGAACTGAACCTGAAGTTGGGAAGAGATGTGTGCAGAGGTGACACGATCTGTGTGAGGAACACTCACATGAGATGGGATGTACAGGCCACACTGACACATGAGCACACCGCCTGCTATTCTCAGATTGTACCTGGAAGCAGAATTGGGATCCCAGAGCGTTACGGCCAGCAGACCTGGATCCCCCAACCTTCCCAGGTAACAGATTTGGGGGGAAATTCCACTCACCTTGGAGTGTGGGGTGGGAACAAATAATGCTGAAAAGGTTGTAAAAACTCTTACTTTGTACACACAGGGCAGATGAGGGAGTTTGCTTCCCACTCAGCCAGCATGACGCTGAGACACTTTTCATCAAACTGCAAGCTCTTCTCGTACTCACTGATGATGGACTGTTCTGCAAGGCAAAGGACAGCTGGCGTGTTTCACCGCACGTCACCTGGGTCGCCCTGTCCTGAGAGCTAAGCTTCACTTTCAAAGGCGTCATCCACACAAGAGAAGAATGTGGGCAAAATCACACTACCAATCACTAGATATTTACTGCTCAGGCTTCATCTTGTTGGATCTTTCCCCTCCTGTCTGTCCTCTCCTTGTGAAGTGATGAGGCTAAGAGACAAAGAGACAACTTTCACACCCATCTCCAGAGGCCACAGGGGCAGAGATGAAGAGTGGCAGGGTCCCAGGGGCAGCTGGAGAACGCGGACACTGACGGCTTCAGATGCCAGGCCCACCTGGCTGAGTCTAAGGTGAGCTGTTCGCCAGTGTCCACAGACTCAGGTTCTGTGTTGTTCAGAACGTGTGTAGCAAACATGCAACAAGCCCTAGTACTTAGTAGGCCTGGGGTACAAAGATGAAGAAGGCTGGTTCCTGCTCTTGATGAGCTCACCATCTTGACTTCGGAGCAGGGGTCAGCAAACCACAGCCCACAGGCCATTCCAGCCCACCTAACATTTTTAATTTAAAAAAAATTTTTGGCCATGTCACAGGGCATGCAGGATCTTAGTTTCCCGACCAGGGATCGAATACGTGCCCCTGCAGTGGAAGCATGACGTCTTAACCACTGGACCTCCAGGGAAGTCCCCCCCCTTCCATTTTTTAAGTAAAGTTGTAATGGAACAGCCACGCTCATTTGGTTTATATATGGGCTATAGCTGTTTTCACACTACAACAGCAGAACTAAGGAGCTGCAATAGCCTAAATATTTACTATCTGGCCCCTCACAGAAAGTTTGCCAGCCTCTATTCTAGAAGGTTCCCTATGACTGAGTATGGCAGAACACAGCAAATTCTTATCACGACAGATTTTTAAATTAAATATACCCCGAGAGAAATATTTGGTGAGTCCTGTGTTTCACCACTAAGATAGGTTTTGCAGGTGAGGGTAAAGAGAAAATCAATTAAAAAGAAAAAAGAATTAAAATCAAGGAATATACAGTCTAACTGGAGTCAACACACCAATCATAATAACTAACGTTTGCACAGCACTATGTGTCAAATGCTGTTTTAAGTTCTTCATATAAACTTTTTCACTACTACTTCCTTATTTTAAAGATGAGGAGACAGGCACAGGGAGATTAAGTGCTTTGCCCAGCGCCACACAAGTTAAAGTGGTAAAGCTGAGAAGTGAATCTTAGCAGCCTAGGCCAAGAGTTCATGCTTTTGCATCCTCAAGGTAATAGCTATTGTGTATTGAAAACTTCCTATATGCCAGGCACTGCTCTAAGTCTACACATATTATTTAAGCCTACAAATGGTTTTGTAGTTTTACAGAGTCAGTCTGTTATCTCTATTTAACAGATGACAAAAACTAAGCCTAATCAAGATAGGGCTATGTGGGCCTCCCTGGTGGCGCAGTGGTTGGGAGTCCGCCTGCCGATGCAGGGGATACGGGTTCGTGCCCCGGTCTGGGAGGATCCCATATGCCGCGGAGCGGCTGGGCCCGTGAGCCATGGCTGCTGGGCCTGCGCGTCCGGAGCCTGTGCTCCGCAACGGGAGAGGCCACAACAGTGAGAGGCCCGCGTACCACCAAAAAAAAAAAAAAAAAGATAGGGCTATGTGAGATAAATGACTTAATTATATAAGGTGCTAAATTACGCACTCCGTGGTGCTATGATTCCGCAGGAAGGGGACGCTCACAAGACCCTGGGGAGTCAGTAAAGAACAGATACAAGAGAAGGTACTTGAATTAGGTAGTGCAAGAGATCTGATCATGCACCATCCTGTAAGGTGACAGGATTACTACTGATCTATTAACAGAGAGGTACTGTCGGATAGAATAGACACGGGAACTGGATTCACAGCACTGATTTTACTTCCCAACTCCACCACCAGCTGTGCAACCTGTGTAAGACACCACTGTCTTCTGTCTCACGCTACCTGGTAGGGGCATGATAAGGAGAGAACCATAGCATGGAAGGAGAGGTCTGAGCACACAGCCTGGAAACAATGAAGACTATTATTATTGGCAAGACAGACAGCCATAGACCTTAGAGTAAAAACAGAGACTTCTGGACACTCGACTGAAGATGGAAATAATGAGTTAAAAACATTCTGTTCAGAAAAAAGCATCAGCATTAGAGCAGCTAGAGATATAGGCAGGAAGAACTATTCTTAGACTTCACCTTGATCAATCAGCTCCTGTTGGATTTCCTCCAGCACGGCCAGGTCCAGCGGCTCCTCCAACTGCAAGAGAAAGTAGGGTCAGCAGAGGTTTGAAGTTATGATCAGCTGACAAGACCCACAATGATTCACACTTGGAGGCTGGCTTGAAGAACAGATTTAACTGAGGAAATCAACCCAGCCCTTCTGTAGAATGTGCCGACAATGCGGTAATGTGGCTGTGCTGAGAAAGGCATCAACAGATGATTAAACCAGCCAGTGACAAAATAATGGTACCACATTTGGGGGAGACAGTATAGGGGAGGAGCTAAGTATGTGGCTCTGCTAAAGCTCTGGGACCATTAGAAAGTTCCTAACCTCTGTCAGCCTCATTTCAGGCCTCTGTAAAGTGGGAATAAAATCCACCTGAGAGGGTTATTGTGCGCACTAATTGTGATTATGTAGCACAATGTAGGACACATAGAAGGCACCAATAATGCCTCTTTATCACAGAGAGCCTTGCTGTTTTCAAAGCAGTTTCCCACATGTTTCTTATACTGTCCTCACAATACCGACAACATGATCTTCTGCATCTTACAAATGGGAAAACTAAAGCTCAAAGAGGCAGAGTTAAGAGTCAACAGCAAAACCAGGATCAGAATTCCAGAACTACTCACTTCCAATCCAGTGCTCTTCCGGATACATGGTACATGGTCTCCTATCCACACCCAGTTCCTAACCCTGGCTGAGATTAGAACCAGAAAGTTCCTGGAGACCTTTTTAAAAAGAGAGATTCCTAGCTCAGGCCTACTGAATCAAAAGCTCCAGGGGTGGAGCCAGTGAGTGAAATTTCTTTCTTTTCAGCTTCAGAAGTGATCACGATGCAATGATGCAGCAGGTCGACAGCCTGGTATTTATGAACCATTAATTAATCTAGAAGAGTCTAACGTTAAAGGTAGAAGAAGCTGGGTGAGAGGCTGTTAGGATCCTGTTTGGGGCTGGAGGGTGGATGGGTTTAGAGGACTTGGGGAAATAGGCAGAGAGAGGACCCTGGCATCCTTGGTGCTAAGAACACATGTCCCAGCCTGACCTGAGCCAAGGCCTCTGGCCGGCTCTCCACCGACTGCAAAGCATTCCACTCTTCTTCCATCACCTCCTGCACTAGAAAGATGTTCTGAGCTCCTCCTGACATATTGCCTCCAGCCTGGCGATATTTGTTCAGGAGCCTGTCCCGGCTGTTTCTCATTCTCTGCAGGCATCCCTTGGAAGGAGAAAGAGGCAAGGGGGGAGAAAAGGCAATTCCGTCAAAAACAAACAAAAAACACCTCTTAGATTAGTTGTTAAAACATTAAAGGAATTTCATAGACACAAAATTTCAACTCTAATCCCAACTATTGTTATTTTGGCACCTTCCTCTCCAGCCCTTATCCATGTGTAGATGGATGAAATTACAATGCTTGGGTCACGTATTTCCAGACTGACATATTTCATAGTCTGTCTTTAATGCCAGCTTGCTTAATGGTTGGGTGATAATAGCACAGCATCCACTGTGCTAACAGGACACTTAGGTTGCTTCCTAATTCTTTTTTTTGTGTTTTGTTTTGGTTTTGCTTTTATATAAATTTATTTATTTAATTTATTTATTTTGGGCTGCATTGGGTCTTCATTGCTGCACACTGGCTTTCTCTAGTTGCAGCGAGGGGGGGCTACTTTCGTTGCGGTGCATGGGCTTCTCATTTTGGTGGCTTCTCGTTGCAGAGCATGGGCTCTAGGTACATGGGCTTCAGTAGTTGTGGCACGTGGGCTCAGTAGTTGTGGCTCACGGGCTTAGCTGCTCCGTGGCATATGGGATCTTCCAGGACCGGGGCTTGAACCCATGTCCCCTGCACTGGCAGGCGGATTCTTAACCACTGCGCCACCAGGAAGTCCCACTTCCTAATTCTTGCTACTCTCGATATGATTCTAGTAGCCGCCATCCTGTACGATGTTTCTCAACTTCAGGCAATCTTGTCCCCTAGGGGACATGTGGCAATGACTGGAGACATTTTTGGTTGTCACAGCTCTAGCTGTAGGATTATTGACATCTAGTAAGTAGAGGCCGGTGAGGCTGCTAAACATTCTACAATCCCAGAACAGTACCCCCACAACAAAGAACTATCGTCTTCAAAATGTCAAGAACCAGGATTGAGAAATCCTGCTGTCGACAGTCATTTCTAGCATCAGATTATTTTCCTGGGATATATCCACTACTTCAGAGATTCCTGAAAAGACAGGCCATAGTACTTACAGGAACCAGACTGAGCTGAGGATAGGTCAGAACTGACCGTAGGCTACAACTCTGCTAAGACAGTGACGGAGGCTCAGAAGAAATAGTTTGGAATAGGAAGAGAAATAATTTCCGGGATTAGAAATAATGTCTAATTATTCTATTCCTCTGTGGAATAGACATAACGTCTCTCTCGCTTGCGGTGAGTGTACAAGGTGCCTCTCTAGTGTCCACCGACCCGACATCAGCGGGTGATGGTGGTGTCACCGTAGAGATGTAGAGGTGCAGAGGTGCGGTCGCGATCACACTTCACACTGAAAGCAAACCCGAGTCCAAAAGGAAGGCTTCCTGGCACCGGGCCGGCCCGGGCTAATGCCACACCCAGAGGGACAGAAACTCCAGGAAGTGGCCGGGCGGTGGCCGAGGCCCGGACCTACAGGCGGGAGGCCCGGGTTCCAGGTCCACCTCCACGGACACCTGCTTCACCCGGCTGGGCTGAGAGCAAAGCAAGGAGGAGAGCGGTTGCCAGGACGGACTAGGGGAGTGACGACAGCCCGGCCAAGGCTCTCCAAACCCCACACTCACCTGCCTGAAAGCCTCTTTCCAAGGCGGCGAGCCCACCAGTTTATACAGCCAGCGACGCCGAGACCCTGATCCCTCGGCCATCTCCTTTTCGCGGGAGTCGCCGCCAGAAGGCCCCGCCCCCGGGGGCGCGTGCAGAATCCTGGGAGTTGTAGTTCCTGGGTGCTGGTCTCACCAGATCGTAGGGAATTCTGGGAAGAGTTGTCCTTCCGGCCGGCCCCACTCGGAGAGAGGCTTGGGCAACCCCAGAATGAGAGACTAAAGAAGTGACATTTGTGAGGTCTGCCCAACTGGATTGAGGGAGGTAAGTCTTGAGGGAAGGTTTTAGATGTTTAGGTTTATCCAGGTGGAGGTGTCCAATAAGCAATTAGATACACAGGTCTCAGGCGCTTTACCCCCAGCTACTAGACTTCCCACATCCCCAAAGCTTTCTCTAAGCAGGCCCTGGCATGTTGACCTTCTCATCCCGCCCCCTTTGGCTTCAGAATAGGCTTGACTGGTGATTGGCTTTGCTTTGGCGGTGACGCTACCTGATGGGCTGGCCTCACCTTCGCCCCGCCCCTCCCCTAGCCCTGCTCGGGCTTCCGGGCTCCCTGCTCGATGACTGGCCGAAGCAGTGGACGGCTGGAAGCGAATTGGCTGCCCTCAGCGGCGGGCTGAGCAACTGGGCAGACGAGAGCTGTTGGGCTAAGATGGCGGCCGCCAAAGGAGCCGCGGGAGACGGTGAGCCGTGGCAGACCTGGCTCCCTGACCATGCCGTGTTCTTGCGGCTCCGAGAAGGACGGAAAAACCAGAGCCCAGCCGCAGCCGAGAAGCCGGCTTCTTCATCATTGCCTTCGCCGCCGCCCCTGCCGCCGCACTTGCTGACGAGAAACCTGGTCTTGGGCCTCGGCGGAGAGCTCTTCTTATGGGACGGAGAAGGCAGCTCCTTTTTAGTCGTGCGCCTTCGGGACCCCAGCGGTGCCGGTGAGGAGTCCTCCCTCTCCCAATACCAGGTACGACCAGGCTGATCTGGAAAATGACCCTCAGCTGGGATCTGAAGTAGCGTTTACGTCCCTTTCCCATCCTGGCTGGTTTTCGTCTGCTGGGAGGGGTGCTATGCGAGGGTGAGCAGACGTCCTTTTGGGGGGCGTCCAGCTGCGAGAGGAAAAGTCTTATTTTCATTCGCTGTAGCGTGGCCGCAGAACCTTTTGAAGCCTCTGTACGCATATTTCACTCCTTCCATATATGTTCGTTGACTCTGACGCTGCGCCGGATACTGTTATAGGAACGCCTGCGCTCCAGATGCTTAAATTCGCGGGGTCTGGGAGGAAGGGAGAGACCATGGAGTAACAGTAAAACATCAGTGGTGCAGGTGCTCTGAAGAAAAGCAAAGCAGGGGTAAGAGGCTTAAGAGTGTGGGTGCACTCGCTCTTTTTAGGAGGTTGGTCCCGAGAATCCGATGTCATGACGTCACACTCATAAAATAATAGGGACAGTCCTAACTTTCTCTTGGGGTTGTTGAGAGCATTACGTCGGGTCGTTGATTTGAAAGCAACAAGCTTCGTGCCTGACATGGAGGAGGAATCCCCTGTTAGCTCTTTCCAAAAATTAGGCCGTCTCCAGAGTTGAAAGGGATTTTTGCTGGCGTCTGAGAAGCCAACAGCATGTGAAAGTAGGTGTGATCAGAAAGTACTACAGACTTCTTGTGACTAAACATTGCTTTATGGAAGCGTTTATTTGTAATAAGCCGATTCGCGTCTTTTAAAGATTACAAAATAAAACTTGGCCCCCATTCTGACATATGGCATACATATATCGTGTGCCGTTGATTCTTGCTCATGAGAAATGATTTGAATCAGGTGCTGGCATTGTTTTTGCAGTTTTGAAAACAGGTCACAAGCCCACAAACTACTGACTGTAAAATTTCAGTTTATAAGAGTAAGTGTTAGATGGTCAGCACACAGTATTAACAATAGCACCCTATATTGCTATGCAGAATTTAGCACAGTCATGATTAAATTATTTATACTTGTTAATTTATTGTCTGACTTCTTTTCTGGCGTGCAAGCACCAAGGCAGGGGCTGTGTCCGCCTTACTTAGTTTTGTATCCCCAGTACTTCAGTGTGCTTGGAAAATATAAACCTTCAGTACGTATTGATAACTGTCTGAATGACCTTCAATCCTCCAAATGTCAAAAACTCAGAGATAGACAAGGTAGCAGTTTAGCATGAGTTGCAACTTTCAGTGAAATGAAAACATGAATAGTAACCTTAAAAACCAAACCAAATCAAACAAAAAGACAACTCTCCCCCAAAAAGGCAAATCGAAAGCATGAGTAGTGACTTTAAAAACCAAATCAAACCAAAAACCAAACCAAAAAAGCCCACGTCAATTATGTGATTATCACAGGTGACCTAGGTAATTAGATTAGATTGTAAGCATAACAGGAGAAAGGTGGTCTTTGATTTGAGGTAGATCATTAGAATCAAGTAGGAAGAAGATTGAGAAGATGGGAAAAGAAGGAAAGAACCACTGACGGGAGAAAAAACAGTTTGATTAGGATCAGCAAAGGGCAGCTAAAAACAAAAACAAAGAAACTTCAGGCTTACAGACATCAGGAACAATTGAAATCACATTATCTTCAACAGTCTTGTCTAAAAAGATTTTGATTTAGGGTGATTCTCTATACATAAGGATAAGCAATACATTGGTAATCTCATGGTTTATTACTGAAAATAGAAAGAAAAGAAAATGGGAATTTGAGATGCTCACGAGAGAAGAAATAGAAGTACTTTTTTTTTTTTTTTTGAGGGCATATGAGACAAACAGCCTAACAGAATCCCCTGAAAATATCACTGTTCAATGTCAAATATGCTTCGGTAAAGCAGCATTTTAGTTGCAGAAGCTCCTGAAACCATTCTCTATCTTATTGTACTATTTATAACAGTAATTATCATTTACTAGTACTTATGAGTTCTTCATTTGTCTGGTCACTAAAACATATATTGAGAGTTAGTTAGCAACATGCCATATACTATGCCAAAGATACAGAGAGGAAAGACACAGAGCTCAAGTAATTCATAGTTGTGTGGGATGAGCAGGTAAAAGGATAATTAGAATTCAGGGTGATAAGTACTAATAATAGAATTATCTAGGGTGTGCTATAGGAGTACAGAAAAGATGCATTAGTTCCTGGCCAGAAGGTCAGGGATATTTTCTTGGGAGGAAAGTGCATAGGAACTGAGTTTCCAAGAATGTTTTAGCCAGCTAAAAAAGAAAAATGAGGGCATTGCAGGAAAAATAGTTGTACAGAGACACAGAGACATAACAAAGTATGATGATTTCCCAGAAATACAAGTTAATCTGATTGGAGTATAAAGTACAAGTGGGGAATGGTGGAGAATTGACGCTGAAGTGGTAGTCTGGAGTTTGATCATAAAAAGGGAATTATATGTAGTATTTATCGAAGTAGGGAAACCTGGTGCATTTTACATAATATTCCAATCTAAATAGTTAAAAAATATCTCATCAGGTAATGGCTGAGGTGTTAGTACTTTACCCAGAATGTTTCATTAAACTACAGTTATAGAAAACTAAAGTGGTACTGTGCTTTCAAGTAACTGCCATATATATTTGCATTAAGATTAACTATTTTGACTAGTTTGCTTTAATTTTCAGAGATTGCTTTGCATAAATCCACCCCTGTTTGAAATCTATCAAGTCTTGTTAAGTCCAGCACAACATCATGTAGCACTTATAGGAATGAAAGGACTTATGATATTAGAATTACCTAAAAGGTGGGGGAAGAATTCTGAATTTGAAGGTGGAAAATCAACAGTGAATTGTAGGTAAGTTGTATTTCCATTTAGTGTTTATCTGTATAATTTGTAATACATGCAAAAAATTGCTTAAGACCAGTGGTTCTTAAGGTATGTTTACTCTGCTACTAGTGAAACATCAGTGTACTCCAGATGGTCTGCACACTGGCTTCTTGTGATAATAGTGTTTACAGTATATGTGGGGTTGTACTTTTATTCTGCCTAAATTATCACATTGCTGTCTCATTGGAAGTCAGGCTGTTTTTTCAAGTAGGTTGAAATAAGACGTTTTAAAAGCAGTTATTACCTGTGAGCCAGTTTTCTCATCAGTGTAACTAAGTTTTATTTTTGTATTTTTTTTCTTTTCCAATTAATCCTGAAAAATGAGAGTCTGAAAGATCTGAAAAGAATATAAGGTAGAAACCCATCTTCAGCTCCACAACTCATAGGTTGAGCCTCCTTAAAAATGTTTCCTTTCTAAATCTGTTTCCTCATTTCCACAATAGGAGTGATAATAGCTGCCCTTGTAGTTTCCTTACAAAGTTACTAAAAGGATCAAGTAAGATACTGTATCTAAAATCACTTGTAAAGTACAGTATCATATACTCTGCAATTTAGAAAATATTTTAATTTTGATTCTTTGATGTTGGTTGGTAGATGCTTCAAATGCTGTCTCAGCAAGATTTATAAGAAAGGAATTTGAAGGAAAGAAGAGCAAAGAGTGTTAAGATAGGTTTTCCTTTAGAAGCTTTTTCATCCAGGTTTTGGGAAACTGCTGTCTTTCTTTTAGCACCACTCCCGTTGCTGAGAGATTTTTCACCAGTTCTACGTCTCTGACTCTGAAGCACGCTGCCTGGTATCCGAGCGAGATGCTGGACCCCTACATAGTGCTGTTAACATCAGACAATGTAATAAGGTACATTTTTTTCTTACAGCTTTGTGAGTGGGAAGATTCTCTTTCTGGTTGCCAGTTAATAGCTCAAAGTACCACTAAATGGGTCAGTAGATGTTGGAAAGCTTTATCTGATGGCTGTTGTTACCCATTCTCAATCGTGTAAGAATTGTCCAGCTGCCCTAACTTACTTAATTACTTGCCTTAATTAGTGCTATTCCCTCTCAGCTGGTCCTACCTCCAGTCTCTCCTTTCCCAATCTGACCTATTAAGATAATCTCCCTAAAACTGTTTTCACTGTGTCACTCTTTTGGAGGTAATGTAGCATAGGGGAAAGATAATTTAATTGGGAATTGAGAGATTTGAGTTCTTGTCCCAGTGTCACTTCTGTCTTTGGGATGTTAAAAACTTGGGCAGCTCAGTTTCCAGTTTGTCAAATGAGCAGGTTTCATTTGATCATTTACTAAAGCCCCTTCCAGGTTTTGCACTGTATGATTAAATGCCCTAATCCTACAGAGGGTCTCTATTATATTATCAGTTAACTTTCTGGATCTGCCTTATGTAAAAAGTTTGTTGGGGAGACTGACTGATGTACAGATACCTGCAGTTTTATTTTTTCTAATCACTGCTTTGACTGTGCTCTACCAAATCTTCTTTTACTGCTGAATGGTTGATCTTTTAATGGCTTCTTACACAGATCTCATAGATTTCTGGTTACTTTTAGTTATTAAAACTTAGTCTGTTCAGTTTAAAACTCTGATCTCAAGTCCATTTCAAAGCTATATCCTGGTCCTATCACAGGTCAGACCTTGAGGGATCTGAAATGAGTGGAGAGGGCATGATCTGCTCTTTGACTCTCTTTCTACCCAAGCACCTTGAGGTAGGGGGTGAAGTGCAAGGAGGAGAGCTGTTCCTCCTTCCTCTGGGTCTGACTCCTCAATGGTGGGGTAAAGAGCTGAGGCATACATCTTACCTAACTGGTGGTCCATCAGTGAAGAGCAGGGGGCATATCCCTCCTCCTGGTTTAATCTAGTTCCCTCAGCTGCTAGTGGCCTCTGTTGATGTGATAGTCTCTGCACAGATTGGTGTGTGGGTTTTTTCAGGGCCAGTGTTTGGCCTTCAGCTCCCTCCATCACTCAGGAGCTCTGTGTCCCATTGGCTCTACCAACTGTCCATGCCCTGAACCCTCTGTCAAGATGGAATATCCCTAAACTTGGTATCTCCTGCCTTCTCGACCTAACCGTTGTGGTTTTTCATATGGAGCCATGGTAACTGCCAAGGTCCTTTTCCCTGCCCTCCAAGGGCTACAGAACTGGGCATACTACACTATAGTCCTTTCTTATGCTGTCCCAGCCTACCTCCTTCAGAAATTTCCATATTTGGAGTAGATACCATAGAGTGTTCACATGCCCCCAACCCTAGGATATGACATGTCAGAATCACCCAAGAATTCCCTTGCCTTGGTGGCCTGTAGTTTTTGACAACACATCTGGCATTCAGCTAGGAAATGAGATACCCGTTTCCCCTTATTGCAGGTACCCCTAAATCTGGCTGGTTCTTTTAGGGCCTTTCCTGCCCACGCATTTGGCTCTAGAGTTGGAGGTAAAGAAAGAAGGAGGACCCTCACATTCCAGACATCGTCCCATACTCTTAAGGACTTTTGACACCTTCTGTCTTATGTAAGCTGGAAAAGGAGATTGTGAGGAGATAGTGTAGGTCTAGGTCTTCCTCATATTAAGCCGTAAAGGAGATGTCTGGCCTCAGTTGTTGAAGATTCCTTTTAAAATATTGGGTATTTAACACTTCTCTTTTCCTAAGCTTTGACCCTATTGACAGTTTCAGGGCAACAAGAAATTCCCCCTCCGTGCCCTGTTGCATTTACTTTTGCTTTCACTGTTCCGCATTACAATTTATAGGACTTATTTGTATTTTGAAGTTAGTAATGCTTGTAGGCAGCTAGGAAGACCACAATGAATGGTGTGTTCAATTGGATCAAATTTTCATTAAAAACATTTATTAAATGACATTCTATTGATAATGGAACAAACTAAGTTTAAAAATTCTTTATGGGATCAGACAAAATAAGTGATTAACTTGCTAAAGACTTAAAGAGGGACATTGGATTTCTAATAATGATATTACTGGCCTTTAAAATTTTTTTTCTCCTTTTAGCAACAGCCATATATGCTGTGAAAATTTATTATTATTATTATTATTTTAGCCACGCTGTGTGGCTTGCGGGATCTTAGTTCCCCGGCCAGGGATCGAACCCGGGTCCCTGGTAGTGAGACTGCAGAGTCCTAGCCGCTGGACCACCAGGGAGTTCCCCCCAAATTTATTTTAAATTAAAATGATTTTGGTAAAAAAAATTCTTTTAGTTTTATACTAACCTCTTGAGAAAGCAGGGAAGACATTGTGTCTTTATATAACACAAATATGTACAAATTGCAGGCTAAAAGTCACCCACTTTGCTGGCCAGCTGGTATATAAAGAAGAGTGAGAAATGGTTTCTTCCCTGGTGAGATTGGGTGTCTCATAGGCAGAGACAGATGGGTATAACTGAAGGGAAGCTGGCAAACTTAGAGGCAGTAGTGAGATGACCAGACAAGGTGAATATGGCTAAGGACTGAGGTGTGGTGGTTGGGGAAGGCTGATGAGGCATTTTGCTTAGAGTAGAGAACATTTCTTCATGTCCCAGGGAAACCTTCCTCTTACGTTTTTATGGAACAAATGAAGTAGGCTACTTTGTCAGTAACAGCAAGATCTTTGGCAGATGCTTGTGATAACTGGTAGGAAAATTCTCAGAAACTGACTAGATGGAAAGGATAGAGGAACTTTGGGAAATGAAAGAGAATTTTAAGTACTGGCTTTCTACTCTTTTGATTGCTAGAATTTACTCTCTACGTGAGACCCAGACACCCGCTAAGGTCGTTGTACTTTCAGAAGCAGAAGAGGAAAGTCTAATACTCAATAAAGGGTAAGTTTTTATTTGTGTCATGAAATTTTTTATAATTAGTTTATTGGGATTATAAATGCAATTTTAGCAGATTGTAAGATTTTCCAAAGGTACCTTTAGCATGCTTTTTGGTAATGTGAGAAATAAGCAAAAATAGGCGATATGAATAGGTAACGGGAAGTTACAAATCTGAATGTCACTATAACTACTAACTTGGTCTTTTTTCAAGAAAGTTAAAAAATGTGAATAGCTGAAATTTATTCCCTGTTGTATCTTGAATAAGAGAATGAATTATAATATTGCAAAGTTACAGAAAAGGTGGAAGGTGAGAGTGTTGGGCTGGAGGCCTGCCAGCTGTTCACTCAGTGTGGATGGGCAGATTGCTGGACCCCCAGCACCTAGTACCCCAGAAGCTGGAGCAGAACGTAGAGAGCCCTTCTGA
Organism: Hyperoodon ampullatus; assembly: GCF_949752795.1. Lineage (NCBI taxonomy): Eukaryota > Metazoa > Chordata > Mammalia > Artiodactyla > Ziphiidae > Hyperoodon > Hyperoodon ampullatus. Next base: position 40,200,857 of record NC_136932.1, on the reverse strand, counting down.
TTCTCCTGTGACCCTGGCTTCTTTTATGTTTTCTTACCCACTACAGGGGCAAGTTCCTGGCTACTTTGACCACTAACAGAATCACCCTTTGAACTTACAAACCCCATTCCTCTGGCCTCCTGACCAGTCTTTCCGGTGATTACCACACATGATCACCCACAGTGTGTGCATGTAGAGAGAAGCCTTTAGTAGCAATATTTCTGGAAGTTCCATTTAGTTCTTTTCATGTCTCCATGATGGTCATATCTAATAATCTTCTTTATTTTTGTTTTTCTAACCGTTATTCCTTTGAATATTTTATATACAGCTATTCTGTATGTGACAGTTTCAATATCTGAAGCCCTGGGGAGGTGGGGATCTAAATCTGTGTGTGTTCTTCCTCCTGCCCCACGATCATGGTCGCTTCTTCCTGTGATTGCTCATCTCTCGTTGTGAACTTATGTTTACTTGATCTTAATGTTTTGAAATATTGAGAGCCTGAGTTGGGGGTGTGTTCCTCCAGAGAGGAATTTCATCTGCTTCTGCTAGGAGTCAGAGGTTGCCACCAGCCTGGGGACCACTTTAATTCTCTTTAATAGTCCCACAACTGAAAGTTTCAGTCGAATGATTTTAATGTCTTATAGCACCAGCTCTTTAACCTCACATCCAGCCATCTCCACAGTGGGGAAATACCTGCCTCTGCGAGTTGATAGGTCCTGTTCTGGTGTCGGCAGTGAGTTTCCATTGCTTTCCAACCTCCTTTGCCAGGCACCCTGTCCAGATGAGAGGCCGTAGAGCAAACGCAGTAGTTAAGAGCTTTGGCTCTGGCGTCAGCACCTGGTGGGTTCCAGTCTCAGCTCTGCCGCTTGTCAGCTGTGGCGTCTGGGCAAGTTATTCAGTTGCACTAAGTGTCATTTCCATGACTGTATATTCCATGAATATAAAAAGTAGTGACCACTTATTTGGATTATTGTACAGAATAAATGGGATCATGCATAAAAAGTGCTTAGCATGGCACAGAGTAAGTACTCATTAATTGATACCTACTACCATTATTAGAAATATTACTATATTTATTAAGTTCCAGTTAAGTTTGGATGGCTTGGTATTTAAGTCTCTTTGAAATAACTGCTTTGTCTATTTGTTTCCATTCATTGTCTTAATTTTTTAGTTTAACTCAGGCAGTTCTTTTATTCTGGATTTTGGGATTCCTCATTTTTTGCCTCCTGAAACCATATACCTTTCCATGTGATAAAGAAACTAAGTTATGGTACCTATAGCAGCTTGGAATGATGCTGACTTTCTCAGCTATATGAAACTGTGGTTTTATTTTAACCATATTCATTAACCTTGTGTTAAACTGGAATCTTTTTGAATAACAAACTATACTAAATTTTAAAATACAAAAACAGCATGTTTTATCATTTGTCTTTCCTGATTATAAAGGTAATGTAAATTTGTTGTAGAAAATTGGGAAAACTAAGAAAAGTATTAAGAAAATGAAATATTTTAAAATTTCCTGTAGTCTGTCCTCAGCATAACAATCAGAGTGCTACTTTTCAGTATAAATCAGCTCATTCTGCTTCCCTGCTCTCCGCACTCCATTGATTTCTGCCCGCTGACTGCAGCCCTACAGCTCAGTCCTCCCGCTGCCCAGGCTCTGAGCTCCAGCCACTCAGCCTCCTTGCCATTCCTCAGACACTCCTGCCACCGCCCTCCTTGGTCTTTGCGTGTGTCCTTCCTTCTGCCTGGACTGCTCCTTCTCTGCGTGACCACAGACTCGCTCCCTTACTTCTTTCAAATCTTTGCTCAAATAGCACCTTATCAGAGTCTTTCCCAGATCACCTAAAGCAGCACCTCCATCAGTACTTTCTTCCCCTGCTTTATTTTTCTTCATAACGTCACATTCTGGCTCTGTGTTATGTGGTTGGCTTCTCTGTGGACGTCTCTCTCGTTAGAGGGGGGCCTTTGTTCAAGTCACTGATGTTTCCTAGAACCACAGGCACTGAGCGCTTAGTAGTATTTAGTAGATATTCGTGGACTGAATGCCTCCTGCTGCTTAGAGATAACTGTTGATATCTTTGTGTTTTCTTCCTGTTTCTTTTCTGTGTTTATGCATGTCTGTATGTGTGTATTTTTACTGTTTGTGTGATTGTATATTTCAACTTTATATAATTTTATGGCCTACTTCTTTCATTGAATTTTATGAGAATTTTCTGATGTTGTTTAACATTCTTCATAATCACAAATTTTTGTCTTATCACTCCATTGAATACAAATTCAATCCCCACCTGCTGTTATTGGACATTTTATTTCTGTTTTCATTTCCAACCAGTTGGTATTAAAATCTCTTTTCAGAAGGGCCTACACCGCATCTCTAGGAGAGACAGCAGTTGCATTTGACTTTGGGCCATTGTCGGCAGTCCCGAAAAACATATTTGGACAAAAAGGCAAAGATGAAGTATTGGCTTACCCCCTGTACATCTTATATGAGAATGGAGAGACTTTCCTTACATATGTTAGTCTGTTGCACAGGTAAGCTGAGGAGGTAACCCACCTGAAATGAAAGCCCAGCTTGTGCTCTGGTATAGATTGTCATGGTTGCACTTGGGGTCCATGTTTTTGAGTTTGTGGAAGTATTGCAGCCTTTGAAGGCTGGCTTGCATATTTTGAAGAGAAAGTTGATACAGATCATTTGACTTTTCATTTCCTCTTATTATTTGGGTAAGTTCTATAGAATTCATGGATAATCACTTAAGATAAGACTGGATTTGTGTTCACAAAGGATAGTCAATCAAAAAAGTATTTACGGACGGTCCCCAGCTTAGTCAGACTTACGATTTTACGATGGTGCAAAAACAGTATGCATTCAGTAGAAACTGTGCTTTAAATTTTTAATTTTGATCTTTTCCTGCACTAGTGATATTCAGTTGATACTGTCTTGTGATGCTGGGCAGTTAACACAGCTTCCAGTCAGCCACACAGTCACAAGGGTAAACAACTGATATACTTAGAGCCATTCTGTTTTTCACTTTCAGTACAGTATTCAATAACTTACATGAGATATTCAACACTTTATTATAAAATAGGCTTTGTGTTAGATGATTTTGCCCAACTGTAGGCTAATGTAAGTGTTCTGAGCACATTTAAGGTAGGCTAGGCTAAGCTATGGTGTTTGGTAGGTAAGTTGTATTAAATGCATTTTCAACTTACAGTATTGTCAACTTAACAATGGGTTTATTGGGATGTAACCCCGCTTAAGTCGAGGAAGATCTGTATCGTGTATCTTACGTGAACAAGGCACCATGGGAATGGTTAGACATGGTAATCTGGTATCTTATGTCCCAGCTGTGGGGAAAAGACATACATAACCATGGAAAGATAATGACTCATACTGCATTAGTGGCGCATAATAAGAACCCAGAGGAAGGAGAGATGATTCTGACTGAAGAAGTTAAGGAGATTTTCATAGAGAAGGACTGATGTCATATGAGACTTAAGGCTTTAAAGCCTTTAAAGGATTAAATGAAGCATCAGGAAGTGTAAGACCATTTTAGTCACAAGAGCAGCATGAAGTCAAGTGTGAAAACAGGCAAGTGCAAATGTCGTTTAAGGTCCAGTGATTAGACACTTGGGGCTAGAGCAGAAGATTCAGGTAGGGAACGTCTAATGATAAAGCTGGAAGCTCCTGTCCAGGGAAAATGTGGTGGAGTTAAATACCTAGTTAAGGGACGTGGAGTCTTTTCTGCAGGAATAGGTTAGTAGGAAGCCAGTGATGGTTTCTAAACAGGAAAAGGATAAAACAATTGGTTAGGAAAGGGACTGGAGCAGAGAGACTTTTAAAGTAACTTCCAAATTTTAGTTTAAGGTCTGTAAGAGTTTGAACTAGGGTGGTAATGCAAAGGAGAAATGAACATAGTACATACTACAAAGAAAGGGTCAGTAAGACTCTGTTGCTGTTCGGATAAGGGAGTGATGAGCCGTTAACAGAAATAATGAGGTCAGGAAGGGCAACTAATTTGGAAATATTCCATGGACAGTTGGAAATACAGGACTCGAGAGAAAATACAGTTAAATAAAGAAATAAGAATCATCTCTTGGGCTTCCCTGGTGGCGCAGTGGTTGAGAGTCTGCCTGCCGATGCAGGGGACATGGGTTCGTGCCCCGGTCCGGGAGGATCCCACACGCTGCGGAGCGGCTGGGCCTGTGGGCCATGGCCGCTGGGCCTGCGCGTCCGGAGCCTGTGCTCCGCAACGGGAGAGGCCACAACAGTGAGAGGCCCGTGTACCGCAAAAAAAAAAAAAAAAAAAAAAAAAGGATCATCTCTTATGGTGAGAGTTAGAGTCAATAGAGGATAAGAATTTTGGGGAAGTTTGTAACTGGAGAGGCGTATGGCCTGGATCTGGACACTGTAAGTTATTTATTTATACATCAACAGATATTTATTCAGGACTCACTGTGTGGCAAAATATGGGAATACAAGGTTGAAGGCAGAGTCCCTGCTATGTGGTTCCTTGTCTACCAGAAAGGCCTACACCAAACCAAAACTGTAGTACAACGTGGTGTGCTGAAGGCATCACAGGGTGCTCTGGGAGTGGGACAGAGTAAGTGCTTAGGCTGCCTGTCTTGGAGGGCTTAGAAGATGGTAATACAGAAGCTTGGACCTGAAGGATTCACTAGGTAGAAATGGGAGCGGAAGTGAATCCAGGAGAGAGAAGAGAGGATGCAAAATGAAAGAGATAAATAAGAAAGATGAAAGAGCTTTATAGATGGCAGAATGATGAGGATTCACTGTCGATCCTGTTCTCCGGGACAGAAATGTTCTCTGCCTTTCACACATGATCTCTCTCTTGGGAGGCTTCTGTGGTAATGTTATTACCCTCCCTTACCCTTCCTCCCCAAACTACTTGGCCCTTGTTTGTCCACATTATCAACCTAGTAACCTTAGCCCACAACCTGAAAGTCATCTTCTACATCCTCTTAAATCCAGTATGGTCCCAAAATTCTATTGATTTTACCATGAAAATTTCTTGAATGTATATACCTGTCTCTCTATTCCCCTGTCCTTGCTTCAGACCCTCATCATCTTCTGTCTAGATCATTCTTCTCTTAAATAGTTGCCTTGAATCCCGTTTTGGTTCCCTCTTTGTCATCCTCCTCACTACACTCTGATTAATCTTAGTAAAGTGAAACTCTATCACTCTTGATTTAAACCTCTAGTGACACACTGTCACCCAGCGGAGAGACTCTGAGTGTGTTAACGTGGCATACGAGACTGTGTGCTTCATAAGCCAGTCCTGATTATCTGCCCAGCTACTGTTCTGTTGCCTTAGACTTTGCACTTCACCTCCCATCATACGAAGCTAAGTTTCCTTCTTGTTAATTCCTCACCTTTCATTCCTCCAGGACTGGATATATGCTGCTCCCTAGCTTGGAATGCTCACCATCCCTTCCCAGAATATGCTGTTCCCATTGATCTTACTTACTTTTGATACCTTTCTTACATATCTTACTTGGTTTGTACCTTTCAGTGTTGCTTTGTACCCTGTAAATCCTTGCATTGTTACAGATGTTATAGTAATTCTAGTTAAATGTCTGCTTCCCCAACTAAACCATTACTTCCTTGGGGGTATTATCTAGCACTCAGTAAGTGTATTTGTCTAATCCAATTAAATAGTGGGTCTGAAGATAAGCTGCACTTCAGGATAAAAGTTTTGGGAGTCATCAGAATACAGGTAGTGGTTAAAACCAGGCATAGTTAATAGGCTCTTTTTTTAAAAATAAATTTATTTACTTACTTACTTACTTATTTATTTTGGGGTGTGTTGGGTCTTCGTTGCTGTGCATGGGCTTTGTCTAGTTGTGGCGAGTTGGGGGGCTACTCTTCGTTGTGGTGCACGGGCTTCTCATTGCAGTGGCTTCTCTTGTTGCGGAGCACGGGCTCTAGGCGCGCGGGCTTCAGTAGTTGTGGTGCGTGGCCTCAGTAGTTGTGGCTCACGGGCTCTAGAGCGCAGGCTAAGTAGTTGTGGTGCACAGGCTTAGTTGCTTGCTCCGCGGCATGTGGGATCTTCCCGGACCAGGGCTCCAACCCGTGTCCCCTCCATTGGCAAGTGGATTCTTAACCACTGTGCCACCAGGGAAGTCCTAATATGCTCTTATATAAGTGTGTATTTTGAAAAGAGAAGAGGGTTTACAGTGGAATCCGGGAGAGCGCAAATATTTAAGAGACAGAAATTAGGAACGGGTATTAGAAAGGTGTGTTCAGAGAGGTAGGAAGAGAAAACTGGGAGAAAGAATGTACAGGTGTTAAGGGTATTACGAAGCAATCATTGTTAACCAGTTATAAATGCTGCACCAGGTCGAGATAAGGGCCTTTTTTGCATTTAGCAACTAGAATCTCAATGGTGACCTTTGCCAGAGAGTAGCTTCCACTGGAGTGGTGAAGGCATAAACCACAGTAAATTTAGGGCAGGATCTTTCAAACTCTGCACTATTGACATTTTGAGCCGAATCATTCTTTGTTGTAGGGGACTGCCGTGTGGGGCAGTGTTTAGCAGCATCTCTGGCCTCTAGACACCAGTAACCTCTCCCCCTCCTCCCAGTGGTGGCAACCAAAAATGTCGTCAGACACATGCCAGTGTCCCCTTGGGGGCAAAATATGTCCAGTTGAGAAGTACCAAAGAGGTGGAAATTGAGTGGGAAAATGAAAAAGTGGAGACATTGGGAATATACTATATTTTTAATTAGTGTTTGATAGCTGGGGAAAGACAAAGTCAACAAAAGGTTTTAAGTGATGAGCATGGTTGTCTTCTATCAACATTTCCCAAGTATGTTTTCACTCTTTCTTTAGCCCTGGGAGTGTGGGAAAGCTGTTAGGCCCGTTGCCCATGCATCCTGCAGCTGAAGATAACTATGGGTATGATGCTTGTGCTGTACTCTGCTTACCATGTGTCCCCAACATCTTGGTGATTGCTACTGAATCAGGAATGCTGTATCACTGTGTTGTGCTGGAAGGGGAAGAAGAAGATGACCAAACAGTAAGTCGGGCTGCTGTGGGCATATTTGTATCTCCAACACCAGGGATAGGACCTGGACCAGTATGAATGTTTCGTATATGAGGAATTTTATAGTTTCTATTTGGCACTTATGTGTATTTTGAAAACTTAACACTTAAAAGTAATTGAAGCCCACTTTAAAAACTTAAACTGAAGGAAGTTAAAATGCACCCAGGTTACTTGGTCCAGCGACCTATATATTTCTTTCTGAACTCTATATTGCCACCTTTGGTGACAGGTATAAAGAACCTCTGAATCACTGAATTGGCTCTTCTCTAAACTTGTTTATTTACAACTTCCTAAAAGAAGAGAGGCCTTTTTTTCGTTTTTAAGAATAACAAGGCACTGTTGGAATAAAGGGTGGAATTAAGAGTTTGAAAGCACTATTTGATCCAGCTTTGTGCTTCTGTTTTTAGTTGTGTACATTTTCAAAGCAACATGAAACACTAAAATTACAGTGCTTTTTTTTCAGTCAGAGAAGTCCTGGGATTCCAGGGCGGACCTCATTCCTTCTCTGTATGTGTTTGAGTGTGTGGAGTTGGAGCTTGCCCTGAAACTGGCATCCGGAGAGGACGAGCCCTTTGATTCTGACTTTTCTTCTCCCATCAAACTTCACAGAGGTAAAGTTTTCACTAAATTGAGTTCTTTTATTTCATTATATTTGTACTAAGATTATCACAGGCCATTCCTGTGTAATTTATTTTTTCTGTAGTTCCAGCCTTTAAAAAGTTGACTGGGTTCTTTTGGCCTTTCAGTTACAACATTGCACTGTAGGTCCAAGAAAGACTAAGCAAATTCCCCAAGTTTTAGGATAGTGGTCTTCAGTCTGGATCCACTCAGATTTGTAATAGTGACTTTTTCCTGGCCCAATCAAAAGGAGATTTCATGATTCAAATTCTTAAATGTATGCAAACTTTAATAAACTTTTAAAATAACTTTAAAAATAAAATTATACTGGTATTAAGGTTTCTCTTTAAAATATCTTTCTTCATTTTAGAACATACTGTTATACCCAGACCTATTTGAATGTTTCCTTTTTTTTATTATTATCTAGATTGTGGTCCAATTTAATATGAATTTGAAACCCAGCTAGAGAAGGGGATTTTTGCACAACAAATCCAGTATCATCGGACCGTTTGAATAATGTGTCTGAATGGTCCTCTCACCCCCCCACATAAGCCCTCATTCCCCAACTCCATTGTTTTTTGTTTTTTGGTTTTTTTTTTACATCTTTATTGGAGTATAATTGCTTAACAATGGTGTGTTAGTTTCTGCTTTATAACAAAATGAATCAGTTATATATATACATATGTTCCCATATCCCCTCCCTCTTGGTCTCCCTCCCACCCTCCCTATCCCACCCCTCCAGGCGGTCACAAAGCACCGAGCTGATCTCCCTGTGCTATGTGGCTGCTTCCCACTACCTTACATTTGGTAGTGTATATATGTCCATGCCTCTCTTTCGCTTTGTCACAGCTTACCCTTCCCCCTCCCCATATCCTCAAGTCCATTCTCTAGTAGGTCTGTGTCTTTATTCCTGTCTTACCCCTAGGTTCTTCATGACATTTTTTTTCTTCTTAAATTCCATATATATGTGTTAGCATACGGTATTTGTCTTTCTCTTTCTGACTTACTTCACTCTGTATGACAGACTCTAGGTCTATCCACCTCATTACAAATAGCTCAATTTTGTTTCTTTTTATGGCTGAGTAATATTCCATTGTATATATGTGCCACATCTTCTTTATCCATTCATCCGATGATGGACACTTAGGTTGTTTCCATCTCCAGGCTATTGTAAATAGGGCTGCTATGAACATTTTGGTACATGCCTCTTTTTGAATTATGGTTTTCTCAGGATATATGCCTAGTAGTGGGATTGCTGGGTCATATGGTAGTTCTATTTGTAATTTTTTAAGGAACCTCCATACTGTTCTCCATAGTGGCTGTACCAATTCACATTCCCACCAGCAGTGCAAGAGTGTTCCCTTTTTTCCACAGCCTCTCCAGCATTTATTGTTTCTAGATTTTTTGATGATGGCCATTCTGACTGGTGTGAGATGATATCTCATTGTAGTTTTGATTTGCATTTCTCTAATGATTAAAGATGTTGAGCATTCTTTCATGTGTTTGTTGGCAGTCTGTATATCTTCTGTGGAGAAATGTCTATTTAGGTCTTCTGCCCATTTTTGGATTGGGTTGTTTGTTTGTTTGTTTTTGTTATTGAGCTGCATGAGCTGCTTATAAATTTTGGAGATTAATCCTTTGTCAGTTGCTTCATTTGCAAATATTTTCTCCCATTCTGAGGGTTGTCTTTCGTCTTGTTTATGGTTTCCCTTGCTGTGCAAAAGCTTTTAAGTTTCATTAGGTCCCATGTGTTTATTTTTGTCTTTATTTCCATTTCTCTAGGAGGTGGGTCAAAAAGGATCTTGCTGTGATTTATGTCATAGAGTGTTCTGCCTATGTTTTCCTCTAAGAGTTTGATATTTTCGGGCCTTACATTTAGGTCTTTAATCCATTTTGAGCTTATTTTTGTGTATGGTGTTAGGGAGTGATCTAATCTCATACTTTTACATGTCCCTGTCCAGTTTTCCCAGCACCACTTATTGAAGAGACTGTCCTTTCTCCACTGTACATTCCTGCCTCCTTTATCAAAGATAAGGTGACCATATGTGTGTGGGTTTATCTCTGGGCTTTCTATCCTGTTCCATTGATCTATCTTTCTGTTTTTGTGCCAGTACCGTACTGTCTTGATTACTGTAGCTTTGTAGTATAGTCTGAAGTCAGGGAGCCTGATTCCTCCAGCTTCATTTTTCGTTCTCAAGATTGCTTTGGCTATTCAGGGTCTTTTGTGTTTCCAAACAAATTTTGAAATTTTTTGTTCTAGTTCTGTGAAAAATGCCAGTGGTAGTTTGATAGGGATTGCATTGAATCTGTAGACTGCTTTGGGTCGTAGAGTCATTTTCACAATGTTGATTCTTCCAATCCAAGAACATGGTATATCTCTCCATCTATTTGTATCATCTTTAATTTCTTTCATCAGTGTCTTATAATTTTCTGCATACAGGTCTTTTGTCTCCTTAGGTAGGTTTATTCCTAGATATTTTATTCTTTTTGTTGTAATGGTAAATGGGAGTGTTTTCTTGATTTCACTTTCAGATTTTTCATCATTAGTATATAGGAATGCCAGAGATTTCTGTGCATTAATTTTGTATCCTGCTACTTTACCAAATTCATTGATTAGCTCTAGTAGTTTTCTGGTAGCATCTTTAGGATTCTCTATGTATAGCATCATGTCATGTGCAAACAGTGACAGCTTTACTTCTTCTTTTCCGATTTGGATTCCTTTTATTTCCTTTTCTTCTCTGATTGCTGTGGCTAAAACTTCCAAAGCTATGTTGAATAAGAGTGGTGAGAGTGGGCAACCTTGTCTTGTTCCTGATCTTAAGTGGAAATGGTTTCAGTTTTTTACCATTGAGGACGATGTTGGCTATGGGTTTGTCATAGATGGCCTTTATTATGTTGAGGAAAGTTCCCTCTGTGCCTACTTTCTGCAGGGTTTTTATCATAAATGGGTGTTGAATTTTGTCGAAAGCTTTCTCTGCATCTGTTGAGATGAACATATGTTTTTTTTCCTTCAATTTGTTAATATGGTGTATCACATTGATTGATTTGCATATATTGAAGAATCCTTGCATTCCTGGACTAAACCCCACTTGATCATGGTGTATGATCCTTTTAATGTGCTGTTGGATTCTGTTTGCTAGTATTTTGTTGAGGATTTTTGCATCTATGTTCATCAGTGATATTGGCCTGTAGTTTTCTTTCTTTGTGACATCCTTGTCTGGTTTTGGTATCAAGGTGATGGTGGCCTCCTAGAATGAGTTTGGGAGTGTTCCTCCCTCTGCTATATTTTGGAAGAGTTTGGGAAGGATAGGTGTTAGCTCTTCTCTAAATGTTTGATAGAATTCGCCTGTGAAGCCATCTGGTCCTGGGCTTTTGTTTGTTGGAAGATTTTTTATCACAGTTTCAATTTCAGTGCTTGTGATTGGTCCGTTCATATTTTCTATTTCTTCCTGATTCAGTCTTGGCAGGTTGTGCATTTCTAAGAATTTGTCCATTTCTTCCAGGTTGTCCATTTTATGGCATAGAGTTGCTTGTAGTAATCTCTCATGATCTTTTGTATTTCTGCAGTGTCAGTTGTTACTTCTCCTTTTTCATTTCTAATTCTGTTGATTTGAGTCTTCTCCCTTTTTTTCTTGATGAGTCTGGCTAATGGTTTATCAATTTTGTTTATCTTCTCAAAGAACCAGCTTTTAGTTTTATTGATCTTTGCTGTCGTTTCCTTCATTTCTTTTTCATTTATTTCTGATCTGATTTTTATGATTTCTTTCCTTCTGCTAACTTTGGGGTGTTTTTGTTCTTTCTCTAATTGCTTTAGATGCAAGGTTAGGTTGTTTATTCGAGATGTTTCCTGTTTCTTAAGGTGGGATTGTATTGCTGTAAACTTCCCTCTTAGAACTGCTTTTGCTGCATCCCACAGGTTTTGGGTCGTCGTGTCTCCATTGTCTTTTGTTTCTAGGTATTTTTTGATTTCCTCTTTGATTTCTTCAGTGATCACTTCGTTATTAAGTAGTGTATTGTTTAGCCTCCATGTGTTTGTATTTTTTACAGCTCTTTTCCTGTAATTGATATCTAGTCTCATAGCATTGTGGTCGGAAAAGATACTTGATACAATTTCAATTTTCTTAAATTTACCAAGGCTTGATTTGTGAGCCAAGATATGATCTATCCTGGAGAATGTTCCATGAGCACTTAAGAAAAATGTGTATTCTGTTGTTTTTGGATGGAATGTCCTATAAATATCAATTAAGTCCATCTTGTTTAATTTATCATTTAAAGCTTGTGTTTCCTTATTTATTTTCATTTTGGATGATCTGTCCATTGGTGAAAGTGGGGTGTTAATGTCCCCTACTATGAGTGTGTTATTGTCGATTTCCCCTTTTATGGCTGTTAGTATTTGCCTTATGTATTGAGGTGCTCCTATGTTGGGTGCATAAATATTTACAATTGTTATATCTTCTTCTTGGATCGATCCCTTGATCATTATGTAGTGTCCTTCTTTGTCTCTTCTAGTAGTCTTTATTTTAAAGTCTATTTTGTCTGATATGAGAATTGCTACTCCAGCTTTCTTTTGGTTTCCATTTGCATGGAATATCTTTTTCCATCCCCTTACTTTCAGTCTGTATGTGTCTCTAGGTCTGAAGTGGGTCTCTTGTAGACAGCATATATATGGGTCTTGTTTTTGTATCCATTCAGCCAATCTGTGTCTTTTGGTGGGAGCATTTAGTCCATTTACATTTAAGGTAATTATCGATATGTATGTCCCTATTCCCATTTTCTTAATTGTTTTGGGTTCGTTATTGTAGGTCTTTTCCTTCTGTTGTGTTCCTTGCCTAGAGAAGTTCCTTTAGCATTTGTTGTAAAGCTGGTTTGGTGGTGCTGAACTCTCTCAGCTTTTGCTTGTCTGTAAACGTTTTAATTTCTCCATCAAATCTGAATGAGATCCTTGCTGGGTAGAGTAATCTTGGTTGCAGGTTGTTCTCCTTCATCACTTTAAATATGTCCTGCCAGTCCCTTCTGGCTTGCAGAGTTTCTGCTGAAAGATCAGCTGTTAACCTTATGGGGATTCCCTTGTGTGTTATTTGTTGTTTTTCCCTTGCTGCTTTTAATATGTTTTCTTTGTATTTAATTTTTGACAGTTTGATTAATATGTGTCTTGGCGTATTTCTCCTTGGATTTATCCTGTATGGGACTCTCTGTGCCTCCTGGACTTGATTAACTATTTCCTTTCCCATATGAGGGAAGTTTTCAATTATAATCTCTTCAAATATTTTCTCAGTCCCTTTCTTTTTCTCTTCTTCTTCTGGAACCCCTATAATTCGAATGTTGGTGCATTTAATGTTGTCCCAGAGGTCTCTGAGACTGTCCTCAGTTCTTTTCATTATTTTTTCTTTCTTCTGCTCTGAAGTAGTTATTTCCACTATTTTATCTTCCACATCTCTTATCCGTTCTTCTGCCTCAGTTATTCTGCTATTGATCCCATCTAGAGTATTTTTAATTTCATTTATTGTGTTGTTCATCGTTGCTTGTTTCATCTTTAGCTCTTCTAGGTCCTTGTTAACTGTTTCTTGCATTTTGTCTATTCTAATTCCAAGATTTTGGATCTTTACTATCATTATTCTGAATTCTTTTTCAGGTAGACTGCCTATTTCCTCTTCATTTGTTAGGTCTGGTGGGTTTTTATCTTGCTCCTTCTCCTGCTGTGTGTTTTTCTGTCTTCTCATTTTGCTTATCTTACTGTGTTTGGGGTCTCCTTTTTGCAGGCTGCAGGTTTGTAGTTCCCGTTGTTTTGGTGTCTGTCCCCAGTGGCTAAGGTTGGTTCAGTGGGTTGGGTAGGCTTCCTGGTGGAGGGGACTAGTGCCTGTGTTCTGGTGGATGAGGCTGGATCTTGTCTTTCTGGTGGGCAGGTCCACGTCTGGTGGTGTGTTTTGGGGTGTCTGTGGACTTTTTATGATTTTAGGCAGCCTCTCTGCTAATGGGTGGCGTTGTGTTCCTGTCTTGCTAGTTGTTTGGCATAGGGTGTCCAGCACTGTAGCTTGCTGGTCGTTGAGTGAAGCTGGGTGCTGGTGTTGAGATGGAGATCTCTGGAAGATTTTCGCCGTTTGATATAATGTGGAGCTGGGAGGTCTCTTGTGGACCAGTGTCCTGAAGTTGGCTCTCCCACCTCAGAGGCACAGCACTGACTCCTGGCTGCAGCACCAAGGACCTTTCATCCACACGGCTCAGACTACTCAGTTTGGGATGATTCGTTGTCTATTCATGTATTCCACAGATGCAGGGTACATCAAGTTGATTGTGGAGCTTTAATTCGCTGCTTCTGAGGCTGCTGGGAGAGATTTCCCTTTCTCTTCTTTGTTCTCACAGCTCCCAGGTCTCAGCTTTGGATTTGACCCCGCCTCTGCGTGTAGGTTGCCAGAGGGCGTCTGTTCTTCTGCTCAGACAGTACGGGGTTAAAGGAGCAGCCGCTTCGGGGACTCTGGCTCACTCAGGCCGGGAGGGAGGGAGGGGCACGGAGTGCGGGGCGAGCCTGCAGCGGCAGAGGCCGGCGTGACCTTGCACCAGCCCGAGGCGTGCCGTGCACTCTCCCGGGGAAGCCGTCCCTGGATCCCGGGACCCCGGCAGTGACGGGCTGCACAGGCTCCCCGGAGGGGGGCGTGGACAGTGACCTGTGCTCGCACACAGGCCTCTTGGCGGCAGCAGCAGCAGCCCCAGCGTCCCACGCCCGTCTCTGGGGTCCGCGCTTTCAGCCGAGGCTCGCGCCCGTCTCTGGAGCTCCTTTAAGCAGCGCTGTTAATCCCCTCTCCTTGCGCACCAGGAAACAAAGAGGGAAGAAAAAGTCTCTTGCCTCTTCGGCAGCTCCAGACTTTTTCCCGGACTTCCTCCCAGCTAGCTGTGGCGCATTAGCCCGTTCAGGCTGTGTTCACGCCGCCAGCCCCAGTCCTCTCCCTGCGCTCCGACCTCCGAAGCCCGAGCCTCAGCTCCCAGCCCCGCCCACCCCGGCGGCTGAGCAGACAAGGCTCTCAGGCTGATGAGTGCCAGTCGGCACCGATCCTCTGTGCGGGAATCTCTCCGCTTTGCCCTCTGTACCCCTGTTACTGTGCTCTCCTCCGCGACTGGGAAGCTTTCCCCTCTGCCACCCACAGTCTCCGCCCGCAAAGGGGCTCCTAGTGTGTGGAAACCTTTCCTCCCTCACGGCTCCCTCCCACTGGTGCAGGTCCTGTCCCTATCCTTTTGTCTCTGTTTATTCTTTTTTCTTTTGCCCTACCCAGGTACGTGGGGAGTTTCTTGACTTTTGGGAGGTCTGTGGTCCTCTGCCAGCGTTCAGTAGGAGTTGTTCCACGTGTAGCTGTATTTCTGGTGTATCTGTGGGGAGGAAGGTGATCTCCGCGTCTTTGAATGTTTCCTTTTTATCTTTTTTCCTTTTGCTTTAACTTACCTGGGTTGGCACCAGATCCTTCTGGCAACTTAGGTCTGTTCATCTAGGGAGCTCTTGGATAAACTGCTGAGACAATCAGTGTGTTCTGTGTGTTGTCCAGACTCAGTGTGGCTCAGTGGAAGGAGTTTGTAACTAGGAGTCTGGAGTGTCCTAGGTTTTCATTATAGCTCTAACATTAATAGGCTCTGTAGTATCAGACATTTATTCAACTTCTCACAGAAAGATAATAGGGATAACATCAGATGATCTCTAAGGTTCTTTCTGACATAAAAATCCTATAATCCTATTTGCCCCTCAGCAGTTTCTCAGAGTCTCCTCTAGGATCTAGTCTTCCTCCCTGTGAAGAATGAGGAACAAAAACTTACTCAGTCGGAATAATTGGGTGTACCTTTCATAGTTTTCGTCTTTCCAGTCCAGAGAAAGGGAGTTCAATCTTGTAGCAGCCTGACTTAATCTGCCTACAGTCCTATTAGCCAGTTTGCCTGGGTTTGGTAATAATGGCTTCAACTCTGTACTAAAGTGTAGTCAAAACATTTAAGGGGGGCTTCCCTGGTGGCTCAGTGGTTGGGAGTCCGCCTGCCAATGCAGGGGACACGGGTTCGTGCCCTGGTCTGGGAAGATCCCACATGCCGCAGAGAGGCTGGGCGTGTGAGCCATGGCCGCTGAGCCTGCGCGTCCGGAGCCTGTGCTCCGCAACGGGAGAGGCCACAACAGTGAGAGGCCCGCGTACCGCAAAAAAAAAAAAAAAACCATTTAAGGGCATAGTAGTCCTTATATAATAAACCAGCAAAGAGGATTCATTGGGCATGTCTAATTGAACAGTGTTTGGACGGATACAGTCTAAATACTAAGTCTCAGAACTTTGCTTTATATATGAGGAAATTGAGACCTAGTGAGATAAAGTGACATAAACTAATTGGTTTCCTTATAAAGATACATATGTTTTTGGGAAATCTGAGACCTAGTGAGATAAAGTGACATAAACTAATTGGTTTTCTTATAAAGATTCATATGTTTTTGGGAAATCTTAATTGTAGGCTTTTTTATCTTGATTCTTTGAATACGAGATAACATTTTCATATGTGAAACTAATAAATTTTTGACTGATTCATATTTGTACTTAAGGCATATTACAATACCTGAAACATACCCAGATTTTTAATGACATAAGTGAATGGCTACCATATAACTTGTCAGGGGTGTCTAGCAAACTTCCTACTTCGGTTACTAATGTTGCCTTTTTCATAACAGATTTCTGTCACATCCCAATATTAAGGTTTTTCTGTTGACTTCAGCACCACAGACACATTTTGAAAAGCCATTTTAAACACTGGGAGACCTAATGAGATGATTTGAGCCTTAAATTAAGTCTCAGGTGTGGGCAAATGAAAAGAAACTGTTCAGTACTTTATTGTTCAGAGAGATGATTACCATGGAGATTGCCAGGAGTTTTTTTTTTTAACTTTTTATAGCATAATGCTATTTTCCGAGGTGTTATGCAGAACCCCAACATAAAAAACAGATGAAAATACTATAACATTCACTTACTATAAAGTCAGCAGTAAGAAAGTGAGGCCGTTAGATAAAAGAAAATTTTGGTTTAGGGGCTTATGGATGACAGTTGCCATCTTAAATCAGCTTTAATATAGACATTATTTCTGTATCTTATTTTGGTTGTTTAATGTTTTAAAAATCATGAGTCACAGAGATAAATATTTATAAATTAAGTATTCAAGAGTTCATCTTTTAGTTTCACGATAGTCTTACTGATAACTAGGGCTCCATGGAAATACAGACATTTTCATTAAAATTATGTAACAACTGCTCATATTTCTTGGTATAAATATAAATACAAAAATTCTATCTAAAACTTAACTATCTGTAAGTCAACATCATCAAGACAAGTAAAACTTCACATTTTACACCTGACTTACCATCTATGACAGGACTGTTCACTAAGTAGCTGTGCTGAAGTCTTTCTAGTATCTGTGCTGTAGGAGTGCAGTAGCTTCAACAGTTTCCTGTAAATAGATGCGTGCAAGCATAGGTTTCCTACAGAACTACAGCCTTTCTTACCATTTTATTTTGAAGAACCGTAAATAAATGCATAGAGGTGGACAGAAAGGCATAAGTGAGTTACCTGACAGCAAGTGTTAATGTTTGGTGAACTCTGTATTAATATTTAGAAAATAACATATTTGAATTGTGTTTGTTAATTATACTTTTAAAATGTATTTGAAAACTGAAGTCAGATTTTTAAATTCCCAAACCCCTGACATAGTGCCACAGTATGAAGGTCCTGTAGACCTTGCATCACTTCCATCAACAGATATGTTTGCGGCCTGCTCAGGTGAACTCTCTGTTTTCTAATGGCTTCCTTTATATCGTTAATGATTCCATCTGCAGATCCCAAGTGTCCCTCAAGATATCACTGTACTCATGAAGCTGGTGTACATAGTGTTGGGCTAACTTGGATTCATAAACTTCACAGATTTCTTGGATCAGGTGAGTTTTTGCACTTTTCAGTATGTTTCACAGATTCTATCAAAAAGTAGTTTGGAACAGAAAAATTATAGAGAAAATAAATTATACCAAAAGATAGTTCTTTGAAAAGATTAACAAAATTGACAAACCTATAGGTAAACTGACCAAGAAATAAAAAAGACTCAAATTAATTAGAAATGAAAGTGGGGATATTCCTGCTGACCTTACAGAAATACAAGATTATAAGGATATACCAAGAATAAAAGATTATAAGGGAATGTCAAGAACAATTGTATGCCAATTAGATAACGCAGATGAAATGGACAGATTCCTAGAAAGACACAAATTACCAAAACTGACTCAAAAAGAAATAGAGATTTTGAATAGACGTATATATAACAAGTAAAGAGATTGAATCAGTAATCAAAAACTACCCAAAAAGAAAAGTTCAGGACAACATGACTTCATATTTGAAGCATTAATACCAGTTCTTCATAAACTCTTACAAAAAATAGAAAACACTTCCCTGATCGTTCTATGAAGATAGTATTACCACAACACCAAAACCAGACAAGGACATCCAAGAAAGGAAAACTAGAGACGAATATCTCTTATGAATATAGATGTAAAAAATCCTCAACAGAATACTAGCAAACCAAACCCAGCAACATATAAAAAGGATTATACACCACTACTAAGTGGGATTTATCCGAGGGATGCGAGGTTACTTTAACATTGAGAAATCAGTTGATATATCAACATTATACCACATCAACAGAATAAAGGGGAGCTCTCTGGCAGTCCAGTGGTTAGGACTCGGCGCTTTCACTGCCAGGGCCCGGGTTCTCAATCCCTGGGCCGGGAACTAAGATCCTGCAAGCCGCACGGCAGGGCCATCCCCCACCCCAACAAAAAAAATAGAATAAAGGACAAAAACTGTATGATCACCTCAACAGATACAGAAAAAGCATTTAGGAAAATGCAACAGCCTTTCATGTTAAAAACACTAAATAAACTAGTAACAGAAAAGAACTTCCTCAGACTGAAAAAGGGTATCTATGAAAAACCCACAGCTAATACTATACTTAACAGAAAAAGACCAAGTGCTTTCTGTACTAGAATATTGCAGCTGTAGTAAATTACTACAAACTTAGTGTCTTTAAACAACACAAATCTATTATCTTAGAGTTTTGTAGGTTTGAAGTCCTAGAATGATCTCACTAGACAAAGCAGTGTTCCTTTCTGGAGGCTCTAAGGGAAAATCCATTTCCTACCCTTTTCCAGCTTCTACTGCCTTCCTTTGCTTCTAGTCCCCTTCCTCCATCTTCAAAGCCAGCAAAGTGGGACAAAGTTGAATCTTTCTCACCTTGTATAACCCTGACTTTTCTGCTTTCCTCTTTCACTTTTTTTTTTTTTAATATTTATTTATTTTGGCTATGCCGGGTCTTAGTTGCAAGCGTGTGGGATCTTCCTTATGGCATGCGGGATCTTTAGTTGCAGCATGCGGACTTCTTTGTTGCAGCATGCGAACTCTCAGTTTCGGCATGCATGCGGGATCTAGTTCCCCGACCAGGATCAAACCCAGGCCCCCTGCGTTGGGAGCATGGAGTCTTACCCACTGGACCACCAGGGAAGCCCCTCTCCTCTTTCACGTTTTTTTTTTTCTTTTGCGGTACGTGGGCCTCTCACTGTTGTGGCCTCTCCCGTTGCGGAGCACAGGCTCCGGACGTGCAGGCTCAGCGGCCATGGCTCACGGGCCCAGCCGCTCCACGGCATGTGGGATCTTCCCAGACTGGGGCCCGAACCCATATCCCCTGCAGCGGCAGGCGGACTCTCAACCACTGCGCCACCAGGGAAGCCCATCCTCTTTCACTTTTAAGGAAATTTGTGATAACACTGGGCCCACCCAGATAATCCAGAGTAATCTTCCTATTTCAAAGACATCTGATAGACAACTTTTTTTTTTTTTTGCGGTATGAGGGCCTCCCACTGTGGCAGCCCCTCCCACTGCGGAGCACAGGCTGTGGACGCGCAGGCTCAGCAGCCATGGCTCACGAGCCCAGCCACTCCGCGGCATGTGGGATCTTCCCGGATCGGGGAACGAACCCGTGTCCCCTGCATCGGCAGGCGGACTCTCAACCACTGCGCCACCAGGGAAGCCCCCAACTTTTTTTTTTTAATTTATTTATTTTTGGCTGCGTTAGGTCTTCGTTGCTACGCGCGGGCTTTCTCTAGTTGTGGCAAGTGGGGGCTACTCTTTGTTGCAGTGCGCGAACTTCTCATTGTGGTGGCTTCTCTTATTGCGGAGCACAGGCTCTAGGCGCGCAGGCTTCAGTAGTTGCAGCACACGGGCTCAGTAGCTGTGGCTCGCGGGCTCTAGAGCGCAGGCTCAGTAGTTGCGGCACACGGGCTTAGTTGCTCTGCAGCATGTGGGATCTTCCTGGACCAGGGCTCGAACCTGTGTCCCCTGCATTGGCAGGCGAATTCTTAACCACTGAGCCGCTAGGGAAGCCCTGATAGACAACTTTAATTCCATCTGCAATCTTTACTCCCCTTTACCATGTAGTCTAGCATATTCTCCCAGTTCCAGGGATTAAAACACAGACATCTTTGGGGGGTCCATCGTTTTGCCTACTCCATTCCACCTGGGGCCCCTGAACATTCACATCTGACAAAATACATTGTCCCTATAGCCACACAAAGTTCATAATCTCATCTAAAAGTCCTGAGCTCAAAAGTACTGCAATGTCATCATCTAAATCATTTAAATCAATTATAGTTAGACTCTTAAGTATAATCACCCTGGGGCAAAATTACTCTCTATCTGTGGACCTATGAAACGAGAAAACAGTTGTCTGCTCCTAGAACACAATGTGGGGCAGGCATAGGTATCACTTATAGATACTCTAGTTCAAAAGGGGAGAAAATGGAATGGAAAAAGGAACCATAGGTTGCAAGAAATGTAAAAATCTAAATTCCATTGTGTTTCAAGGCATGGCGATAATCCTCTGGGCTTGTAGCTCTGCCCTCTGAGTAATCCTTCATTTTTCAGGAAAGATAGTACTTTTTTGTAGTTGAGTAGTTTTATTAGCCTGTTTTCTGTCTATAGAATTTTGAGGGTGGAATAGCCTTCTCTCATCCTCTGACCCTTTCAGTTCAAGCCAGTGGTATTTCTGTGGGTATAAAATTCTCAAGAACTTTTTGGGTCTCCTGTGTATATCATGAGGAGTCACTATAGTAGAGCTTCATCCACTATCTTCCCTATATAATCCCACCTCTATTTTTGGCTTCTGAGACCTGAAGGATCTAAGTCATGCTCTTAATCTTGTCAAAGAACCTTCTGTGTGACTGAATATTCTGACCTTTTGATCTTTCTGAGGTATTAGCAAAAGACTGAACAGTCACACCAGTGGCTTTTTCTCTAAAACATGTTTCCGGAAGGTGACTCTCTTAATTTTAGCATCTTTTGCCATCCACATAGGCTGAAGATTTCCTAGATCATCAAGTCCTTGTTCCATTTTGTTTAACAGTTCTTACCTCAGTTATATTTTCCTCACATTATACTGTAATCAGCAAGAAGAAATCAGACCACATCTTCAACACTTTGCTTAGAAATGTCTTCAGCTAAATATCTAATTGTTATACAACTTCTGCCTTCCACACTTTCTCCTTAAGATCAGGAACAAAAGGATGTCTGCTCTAGCCGCTTCTATTCAACATTATAGTGGGGGTTCTAGACAGGGAAATTAGCCAAGAAAATAAAATAAAACGTATCCAGATTAGAAAGGAAGAAGTAAAACTATATTCTCCAATGACACAATCTTTTACACAGTTAATCATAGGGGCCCATTGAAAAACTATTTAAACTAATAAATGAGTTCAGAGAGGTTGCAGGATACAAGATCAGTAAACACATATCAGGTCTATTTCGGTGCACAAGCAGTGAACAATCTAAAAAGAAATTAAGAAAACTATTCTATTTACAATAGCATTTAAATGAATAAAATACTTAGGAATGAATTTAACAAAAGAAATGCAAAACACACTCTTAAAACTACAAAACAGGGAATTCCCTGGCATGGCAGTCCAGTGGTTAGGACTGTGTGCTTCCACTGCAGGGGGCACGGGTTCGATCCCTGGTCCGGGAACTAAGATCCTACATGCTCCATGGGATGGCCAATTAATTAATAAGTCATTAAAAAAAAAACTATAAAACATTGAAAGAAATAAGACCCTAAATAAATGAAAAACATCCTATGTGCATGGCTCAGAAAACTTAATATTGTTAGATGGCAGTACTCCCCAGATTGATATATAAATTCAGTGTAATTCCTATCAGTATCCTAGCTGGCTTCTTTGCAAAAATTGACAAGTTGGGGCTTCCCTGGTGGCGCAGTGGCTGAGAGTCCACCTGCCGATGCAGGCAGGGGACACGGGTTCATGCCCTGGTCCAGGAAGATCCCACATACCGCGGAGCGGCTGGGCCTGTGAGCCATGGCCGCTGAGCCTGTGTGTCCAGAGCCTGTGCTCCGCAACGGGAGAGGCCACAACAGTGAGAGGCCTGCGTACCGACCGCAAAAAAAAAAAAAAAAAAAAAAATTGACAAGTTGATCCTAAAATTCATATGGAATTGCAAATGATCTAGAATAGTGAAAACAGTCTTGAAAAACAGGAACAAAGTTGGAGGACCCACACTTCCCAGCTTCAAAACTTAGGAAGTTATGGTAATCAGGATAGCATGATATTGGCATAAGGATACACATATAGGTCAATGAATAGAATTGAGAGTCCAGAAATATACCTTTACATTTACAGTCAGTTGGTTTCAACAAAGAACAATTAAATGGGGGAAAGAATAGTCTTTTCAACAAATGGTGCTGGAACAAGTGTACATCTACATGCAAAAGAAAGAAATTGGACTATACCTCACACCATACACAAAAATGAACTCAAAATTGATCAAAGGCTAAAATATAAGAACTAAAACTATAGAACACTTAGAAGGAAACACTAAAGACAACCCACAGAATGGGAGTAAATATTTCCAAATCATATATCTGATAATGGACTTGTGTCTAGAGTATATAAAGAATTCTTAGAACTCAGTAATAAAAGGATAACCCAAAGTTTTAAACAGACAAAGGATTTTAATAGACATTGTTCCACTGATCATATACAAATAGCTAATAAGTATATGGAAACATGTTCAGTCATGGAAATGATACCACAAAACCACAAGATACCACTTCACACCCACTAAAATGGCTAGTATTTAAAAAGACAATTACAAGTGTTGGAAAAATAGGGACACTCATGCACTGCTTATGGAAATGTAAAATGGTGCAGCCACTTTGGGAAAACAGTCTGGCAGTTCCTCAAATGATTAAACATAGAGTTACCATATGACCCAGCAGTTCTACTCCAGAGTATATACCCAAGAGAAATGAAAACATGTTCATACTTGGATAAAATTTCTAAATGAATGTTCATAGCAGCATTATTCATAATAGCCAGATAGCTAAGTGTCCATCAGCTGATGGTTAGATAAAAAGAATGTGGTATGGCCATACAACGGAATATTATTCAGCAACAGAAAGAGGAGGTACTGGTAACTGCTCCAACATGGATGAACCTTGAAAACATCATGCTAAGTGAAAGAAGCCAGTCACAGATAACTACATGTTGTGTGATTCCATTTATATGAAGTATCCAGAATAGGCAAGTCCACAGAGACAGAAAGTAGACTAGTGGTTGTTGCATAGGTCTGGGGCAATTGGCAGAAACTAGGGAGCGATTGCCAATGGGTATCATGGGGGTTTCTTTTTGGGTAACGAAAATATTCTAAATTTTTTGTGGTGATGGTTGTACAATTCTTTTAATATACTAAAAACCCATTGAATGGTACAGTTTAAATGGTTGAGTTGTGTGGTATTGTGAATTACGTTTCAAAAAGCTGTTATAAAAGTAAAATTGGTGTGGGTGAGGAAGAGAATGGAAGGGAATGATTTCTGGGATTGTTCTCCTGAATGAAACATTTCTGCATTTCTGACCAAGGAAAATCCACTTTCCTTCTTGAGGCAGAAATCTAGACCCCTGTGGAAAGGAGATTTCTATGTCAGAGAGGCATAGCCTTTAAGAAGCAATGGTCTGAGACAAGAACTTAACCGCATTTAACTAATATCGTCAGCATTTTAATTTGGAGACTTTTGTTATTTAACATATATTGTGTTCTTTTGTAGATGAAGAAGATAAGGACAGTTTACAGGAACTAGCTACAGAACAGAAATGCTTTGTAGAACACATTCTTTGTACGAAGCCACTGCCATGCAGGTAAGGACTTTCTCTCCCTTCTAAACACAGATAACAATTGTTTCAGTAATTCAGGTATATATGTATATTACACTCCCATGCAGACATGATACTTCACCCCAAGAGTATCTTTGCATCAGAAGCTCTCCTCTGCTCACAGCCATTCCACGTTTTGTGTCCTCTGTCTGGGAGGTATATCCCCAGTCATAACCCCAGTCAGTCTTCACTTGCTGATTCTTTTCTGATCTAATGTCAGTTCATAGTGGGTTCCCTTGATTTCCCAGAACCCCTTTGGGTTCTCCTATTATTCTTTTTCTTTGTAGCACATACTTAAATTGATATTTTTGTTTAACGTCTGTCACCACTACTAGAATATAAATGTTTCACGAAGGCAGAGACCATGCCTGTCTGTTTCATACTTATACTGTCGCCTTATGTCTGTACACGCAGTGTCTGACAGGGTGCCTAGTAGATACTCAGTAAATATTTGATGAATAAAGGAAAACATCTAGAGTGACTCCCAGGTTTCTACCCGGGATAATGGTAGATGTGGTACCCTTCAGAAAAATTGGACATAGGAGAAAGAGGATGTGGGAAGACTCAAGATGGGTTAATGGGGACACTTAGAGTCTTCTGTTCCAAAGGACATCCAAGTGGAGGAGCCCAGTAGGCAGTTGGACGCGTAGGTCTGGAGCTGGGGGTGGTCTGGGCTAGGACAGTATGGATGTGGGAATTGTCAGCATCGGAGCCAGGACTCTGGTGAAGGTTCCCCAGGAAAGGGCCTAGAGTGAGTAGAGGACACCTGAGTGGAGAGTCTTGAGCAACACTTTCTTACAAGCAGTGAGTGGAGGATGAGGAGCCCAGCCCCGGCAGGAAACTTGAGTAAAAGGCGGCCAGAGAGACTGAAGGAGAACCCGGGGGAAGGATGCCAGGGAGGGGGATGTTCAGAGAGGAGGCAGGGGGAGCAGCATCAAGTAAGTACAGCAAAGCAGTGAAGAGCAGTGAAGTGTCCAGATTTGGCAACATGGGGGTTCATCGAGAACCACGGAGAAACGCTTTTGTGGGTGGGAGTGGACAGCACAGGTGAAAAGTGAATGGGGAAGATAGATACTAAAATCTCATTTATAAACATATACGTATATATAATATATACATTTCAAAAACAGGTAAAACTATTGATTAGGGATGAATACATACATAGACAGGAAAGCTATAGAGCAAAACGAGAACATGAGTATCATAAAAATCAAGTGGAAGGCTGTGATCAAGAGGTTCATACGGGAGGTCTCAGGCCCCTGTAGTGTCGTCATTCTTGGCCTGGATAGTGGTCACAGAGTGTGTATGTGCACTCTTCTGTATGTAGATTTCACACTAGAAATGCAGAAGAAAATTTCTAACCTCCCTGACTCCCCCTCACCACCATTCCCCTCCCCTGCAAAAAAGGCAAATGAGAGATGTGGAAGGAGAGATAACACTGCAGGCTACTGTCGAAAGACTGCTGGCTCTAAAGGGAAAGGAAGAGGGAATAGGTGAAGGAGAGCTTGAAACTACAGTGGAGAGTGTTTTGAATGGAAGAGATGTCAACTTGTTTATAAGCTGAGGGTAAATGGACAGTAGGGAGATTTTGTGATTGCAGAGCTGATGGAGCGAATCTCAGGAGAGGCGAGAGGAGATGGCGTCGACAGTCTGGGGCAGAAGTGAGCCGTGGGGGTGGGATGAGCGTGTTGGCAGGAAAGGCAGTTCCTGTCTGAGGTCCAGTTTTCACTTTCTTCAGTGAAGTAGACCAAGACTGAGAGGGAGCTGTCTGCTGTGCACAGTAAATTAAGTCCTGTGACATAGATGTTGGCCTGCACTGAATTTTTAAGGTGAGAAAGACACTATTCAGTCAACAGTTTCTGAGCACCTAATCTGGGCCGGGCGCTCGGCTAGGCACGCAGAGGTAGCTGGAGCTTACGTGCGAGTTGGGAGAACGACACGTAAAGAATTGGCTTTGTCGTATCACGGTAACTGCCGAGATGACAGTGAGCACCGTGAGGCTGTGGGCTCCTGCGTGACCTGTAAGTCAGGCGACGCCTGACTGCTGAGCGACAGCTCTATTCAAGCCGATCAGAGCTGTAAGTAATACAGGTTTCCAAGTCCCCACCTCTGAGGTTACTGCACTGTTACCATGTCCCACCCAACTGTCAGCCCAGCCCTGAGGAGGCCACAAACCTCAGCCATATCGTTGCTTTTGGATCCACTGCTTTTGCTGTTTTGTAGTTTAACTATGGCTGTGTGTTTTTTTTTCAGGCAGCCAGCTCCGATTCGAGGATTCTGGATTGTCCCTGACATTCTGGGGCCTACGATGATCTGCATCACCAGTAACTACGAATGCCTCATAAGGCCTTTACTGTACGTCCCCCTTTGTATTCCCACGCAGCTCTCGTTAATTCTGCAAAATCTAAGCTGGGAAGATGTCCTTAGTAACCGGACTGAAGATAACATGGTTTATGCTTTGGCTTCTGACTTGAGGGTTGGATGGAGGGTTATTTCTGTTGCTCCTGCCATCTCTGGAAGGATTTATTTTGGGCATAATTTCTGGCATCTCCTTTAGCTAGTGGAGAGTTAAGAGCTTTACCCAAGTGTGGAAAGAATACTAAAATACTGAACTCCATCATTAATATGAGTTAGATTTAATGATTTTTCTTTTTTTTTTTTTTAACCACGCCACATGGCCTGCGGGATCTGAGCTCCCAGACCAGGGATCGAACCCTCGCCCCCTGCAGTGGAAGCGCAGAGTCTTAACCACTGGACTGCCAGGGAGGTCCCTGATTTAATGATTTTAAACTTTATGTGCCAGGCTCAGAAGTAAGCCTCTGGCAATCAGAGCAACCCTGCGCTAAGGATAGCACCATTATCCTCATTTTGTAGAGGAGCGATCAGGGACAGAGAGGTTATGTATATGCCAGTCACAGGGAACACATAGAACTGGGCTGCAAAGACCGGGCTTTCTGACTTCAAAGTCCAGTTCCTCCATCTCTGCCAGCCTCATAGGGACATCACAGAATATGTAGACTCTGGAAGAAAGGTGATACATAGCTGAACTCGTAACCCTTGTTCTCCTTAAGGAACCCATATTAAGCTGTAAGTACCATTTTCAACAGCTCTGGAAGGTCATTCTGAGTTTTATAAATGCAGGAATAGGAGTCTCTAACAAGCCACTGGAGTACTGGAACACTAGACCCCTTTCCCCCCAGTCTCTTGGTGTCATTTGAAAGCATGTGCTTCTAGATATTGACATAGTTCAAAACACTGGCATTAATTTACTGTCCTTAGAAGAATTTCCATACTCTGAGAAGTGACATCATTTGGAAAAGAAAATAATTCACTATCAATTCTGTGATATTTATACAAGAGACTAAAAACTAGCAAGACTGAACAAAAGTAATAAAATCACTACAAAAAACTGCTGTTTTGTCTGTTGCCTCAGCATGTTTTTAAAATGCTACCCTACCTTTAGTAAAATAAGACCTAGTCATACTAGGACACTTCAGAATAAAAACATGAATCCCAAAGGGGAAAAAAACTTCTAAATATTAGTTAGCTAGATACCTTCAAATCATGTTTCTGCCAACTCTCTGAAATACAAGTTGTCTATAAAGTAATGTTATTAACAAACTCTCAGATTTGAATTATTGCAAAGTCAGTCACTGGCTATGCTGTTAAAGTTCGCAATCTTTCAAGCTTTCTGAAATTGCCATTGAGAGTATTTGTAACACTTCATAGTTTCTTATATCCTCAGAATTCTGGGTAAGTGTGATTTAGGTTTTCCTATACTTACAGCAAGTAACTCCATTGTAAATTTTATTTTTATTTTGCAGAAGCACAGTCCATCCAGTGTCTCCTCCCCTGCTTTGTACCCGAGAGGATGTTGAAGTGGCAGAGTCTCCCCTCCGTATTCTGGCTGAAACCCCGGATTCCTTTGAAAAACATATTAGAAGCATTCTGCAACGTAGTGTTGCAAATCCAGCATTTCTGAAGTATGTAATTTAGGGCGTATCAGTTTTAAAAACTGGCTCCCTTCTCTGTTTTGTAATTACTCTTCAGCCTGTCCTCAGCTATTTCTTTTCATATACTTTTTACTATGTTGGAGTTGGAAGAAACACAGGGCATATTTAATCAGCTAGTGAGAATAGAGAGAGAGTACACAGATATGGAGGCATTTGAGAAAGATAAACAGGAAGTGTAAAAAGACATGAGTCTGTCTTCAGTTGTTTTACCCAGCTAAGCAAAGTAATGACAGAAACTTTTTTTTTTTAAGATCATCTGAAAAAGATACGGCTCCTCCTCCCGAAGAATGCCTTCAGCTCATCAGCAGAGCCACCCAGGTGTTCAGAGAACAGTACATTCTTAAACAGGACCTGGCAAAGGAGGAGATTCAGCGGAGGTAGGATGGCCTCTGTTCACGTACCAGTCAGTCCCTGGCTGGTAGCTGACACTGTATAATGGCCTAGACCTGGCTTTTGATTAAATTTCTTTTTGTTCTTGAAGGGTCAAATTGTTATGTGACCAAAAAAAGAAACAACTAGAAGATCTCAATTATTGCCGAGAGGAGAGGTAAGTGCCAAGACAAGGGAGAAAAAAAATAGTTCAGCTAGACTGGAACTGTGTCTCACCCTAAGATACTGAACCACATTAGTTGGCTTCACCATCAAGGTGCACCCCTAGAGACTCTTGCTTTTTATGCCATTAGGAAAAGTCTGCGGGAAATGGCCGAGCGCTTAGCTGACAAATATGAGGAAGCCAAGGAAAAACAAGAAGATATTATGACCAGGTCAGTGGGCTGTGTAATTGTATAACATTCAGTTCCCTACTCAGGTCAGGTACTACTAGTGTTATTAAGTTCTTGGGTGCTAGATACTCCCTCTGAGGTGTATTCTACGGAAGACAGTGCAGGGATGCTTTCCCCAAACCCATCCTGTGGAGGCCTCCTTCACAGACACCAGATTCCTAAATTAGGAGCTTTAGTTAGGACTGTGTTCCTCCTAAGGAGCTGAGATCTTAAGCTGAGATGTTTGCTTACCTTTTCTACAGGATGAAAAAAGTACTTCACAGTTTTCACTCTCAGCTCCCAGTTCTCTCTGACAGTGAGAGAGACATGAAGAAAGAATTACAGCTGATACCTGATCAACTTCGACATTTGGGCAATGCCATCAAACAGGTAGGAATGGACACAAGGTGGCTACCTTTGGTACTTTTTAAAGTGTTCCTTCTACAGAAAATAATTTTATAAAATGTAAAAAGAGCAGACTAAAATAGATACTATGAAAATGTATAGCAAACCAAAGCTTAAAGTGTCTGTGTTCTGTTTGATACTTAAGGTTACTATGAAAAAAGACTATCAACAACGAAAGATGGAAAAGGTACTAAGTCCTCAGAAGCCCACCATTACTCTCAGCGCCTACCAGCGAAAATGCATTCAGTCCATCCTGAAGGAGGAGTAAGTACCAATCAGCTATTAGTGCGAGGTAGTTTTTCCTTTGCAAAATGCCAAAATCAACCTTTCTTTGCCCAGATAAGACCACTTGACATTTACGTGTCAAGTAATTACCAGGACAGGAAGTGTATGATGGTGATAGATAAGGACTTAATAGATGAGTATAGTGAGAGGGTTAAAAAGGACGTCTGTCTTTATACTTTTGTTGTGTGGTCAAGGTACTCCCCAGTGAATATGTTCAAAAATATTTCCAGCAGCTCCACTACTGTATTTGCTGCCTCTAGCCTTAAATGAATTACCATCACTATCCATCTGAAACCTTAAGCCGTTAATTCTAGCAGAACACTTCTAAGATACTTCAGTATTACTAAGTTCTTAACAAGTCAATATTAATGGTTTATTCATTTGTTGTATTACCCAAAGTGAGTAACTTTATGATTTTACAGGGGTGAGCACATAAGAGAAATGGTGAAGCAAATTAACGATATCCGAAATCATGTAAACTTCTGACACCACCAGGAAGAGATTCACACCTGAAATTAACACAAGTGAAGGCTTAAACTCATTGTAAAACGAACAGGTAGCGTTATCTAATTTATAAAGAGGCATTTTAAAGGATGAACTTTGGTGTGGTTGTTCATCACTTTTTATACTTGTTTTATAATTACTGAATAAATGCTTTTATTTAAAAATTGGAATGTGGTTTATATACAAGCTCAAGTATATGATTGTATTCAGCAAGGGCCTAGGATTTAAAAGAAAAAAAAAAGCACCCAAGACTTTCAGCTGCACGCTGCCAGACCTCCATGAACCCTACTGAGTTTTCTTGATATTTGAACAAGAATAAAAGCTGCATTTTAAAGTAGCAGCACCAGAAATATGACTCTGAAGAGGGACAAAACCCTAGAACTCAAAGGAAAAGGCCACACAGTATACTAGACAGCAGCTTTTTTAATTTGAACACTTTCTTAAGGACACGCCTTCAGTACAGTTAACAAATGGTTATACCTGAAATCTGCTCACAGCAGAACTCGGTATCCACAATTGCAAGGCCACTGCTGGCTCACTTCCTCGACAGGCAGTATTTCCTTTCAGAGCTGAGTTCGGCTGTGCTCTGTGTCCCAATACATGTCACTGAATGGGTATGAGGTGCACATGTAGGATCTCAAATGGAGAAACAGATAGCTTGGTATACAGTATATGATTTTGTCTTTTAGCATTAGGTAATATTTTTATACCTGTCAATGAGTTCTGAAAGGTAATACCGTACCTGCCTAGAAATGGCTGAGTGACTGCCAATTAAAAGCCACATGGTAAGGTAGGTTACAGGTAAGAGGTAAATCAGGTTAGACATGCGTGAGAACACGTGTACACAGACTGAATACAAGCACAGGAACACTCGTGAAACCTAGCTGACCTTTTCTTTTGTCTTGAAGGGCTTAAATATTACCTTCTAAATCAGTTTCCCATTTATAAAGAAAGAAAACCCAGTTTAAAAAAGTGTTTCATACCAGAAGTAGAGACTGTTAACAAAACCTAGTCTCAGTTTGGGTTTTTCAAGCATATTTTTCTCAAAAAACTGGGTTCCAACAATTTGCATCTGCCACTGTAGAAACTGCTAACAGTTTCCTAATCATGAATTTTATTGGCCCAGTACCATCTTATGGAGAAAAACATCAGTATCAGCAAGGTACCCAGTCTCAGCCAAGCATTTCCCTGGGAGTTGTAGCTCAGTTCGTTCAGGAAGGTTATGAATTATCCATCTTGACTTATGGTGCCAATTTTAATAATCTGAAACAAATTAGCTTGGAGTTTATCCAAGGGACTAGTCTGACACACATATAATTTAAAGTGATTGCATTTTTGGAATTAATAAAATTCCCTGTAACTCAATGAGGATACATGTTTCCTTTAAAGGAAACAGAGTAGTACTTTATACAAAGGGACTTTAAACCAATTAAAATAATGTTTCATGCATGCAAGCCTATAGCACTATTTCCATAATTAGTGTTTACTTTCAAAATTCATAATCGTGAATGTAAGACTACAGCAATAGCCCAAGGAATGAGGTATGTAGGCCTTACCTTGTCCTGTCCTATGGAAGACAGAAATAAAGATCTTTAGGGCTAGTCCATTATGACTTCATTTATAACAAAGACAATTAAAGTTGTAGCTTTATGTGAGCCAAACAATCTACTCAATCCACTTAATTTCCATATGGTTCCTTCAAGTACTCTGCCGTTACACAACACCAATCACAAAAATTTGAAAACAGTTTTACTTTTGAACCATCTGTATGATGAATTAAACAGTGTAGTCTTCCACTGGCTAACAGTGCTGCAGGTAAACAGTGAATATAAATTCATTCTGTGCTTTCTGCAACACTTCATAAGGCTACGGCAAAGACAAACTGTTCATTGAAGCTTTATCCACACAGGAAAGGAATCTAACCTCATAGAAATGACAAAGCAGATTTCCAAACTGATCAACTAACTGGGTTTTCCCCAACTTCACCATAAGCGTTATCACGCTCCAGGCCTAAAACAGAAAAATACAAAATAGGTATCTGCCAGACCTAGTTATCACCATTTTTGTATTTGACACTTTTGAACCAAGTACGTACTCAGGCCCACTGACTCGAGTTGAAAATAAAATAAGCAGCAGACTTATAAATTTATACTAGATGTTGTCAGACATAGCTTGTTTTATTAATATTTTTTCCACTGATCCAATAACTAAACTAAAACAGTTTTCAAAAGAGTAGATGGTGCCAGTTCAGCTTGGCCCTGGTACCTGTGAGTCCACGAAACTTACCCAGGTAGCAGGAAAAGTGCTTCCGAACAGTTTCTTGTGCTTTTCCTTTAACCTCAACTTCCAATGCATATAGCCCCAGCCAAGTTTGCAAATCCTCATAATTAGTTCGGTTCCAATTCAATTGAATTGGTTGTCTGCCACCGTCTTATGGTTCTCAGGCAAGTTTCAGTAGCATTTAAGGTCCTCCAATGCAAGATAAAATGGTTAAAAAAAAAAATACACTGAGCTAGGAAATACAGTCACTAGCCAGTGGGCTGCTCTCAAACTTCATATTTTAATATAAAATATTCATACGGCACACTCCACCTCTGTCTGCTAGCTGAATACTGTTACTGATGAACTCTAGACAACAGAAACAAATTCTCTCTTCCAACAGCTATGAACAGGAAATGCCATTTCAAACACTACTGGGACGGTGCTGTAGGGCAGGGAAATGTTGACTAAAGCAGGCGAGGAAACAGCACTTCCTCCATCACCAAATCTGATCCCACACTCCCTGGAATCAGGTCTGGAGTCTGGCTAGCGTTCCCAATTGAAAGGTCTTTTTTGCTGCAGATTACCCTGGCTGTTTGCTGCTCCCGTGCTGCACAGTCTCCCCACTAGAATTAAGCATTTCTGCAGTCTTCCTTTTTCTGTGTGTGACTTCTTCTTCAGTTAAGAGTTAAATAATAATTAATGTTGCTCTAAAGATGAGTTAAAAACCCAAAGTGCAGGCTAGAGTCCTGCCATGAGGGTGTCATGTCTCAGGGAGTTGGTTAATGTCTGTCAGTTTGGTATCGTTCAGAATTGCCCGGATTCTCTCCAAGGAGTCTGCTTGCCGGATCCGCTCTAACTGCACCTAGAGAAATAATGCAGTGAGGTAAGTGCAGACGGCTCCTGCCTAGACCTTCTGGTTCACTCTTGACTGGTTTAGCTGAAATGGAGATGAACTCAACAGAGACTAGTCACTTCAAAGAAAAGAGGCAGCAAGAACAATTAAATCCAAAAAACAATTCCCAAAAGCTGCTGCATAACAGAGCCAGTATAAGATGCTGAGACTATGGAAATGAATGAGACTTGATCCTTGACCTCTGAGAACCCACAGTTCAGTTGGGGGAAAAGAACAAGCTTATATAGAGTTTTAGCACAATATACTAAATGTCACTATACCAGCTTGGGGACCTAGAGAGGGTTCCACAGGGAGGACAAAGCTAAGCAGGGCCCTGGAAGAAAGGAGCAAGGGGGCCATGCTTCCAGAGGGAACACATGCTGTGGGCAAGGAACTACAAGTAGTTTTTAAAAATTAGAACATAGAATATAAAACGTAAGGCAGAGAGATGGACAAAACGTAGGGATAGGCCTGGCTGGGAAGAGTCTTACATGCTACGCTAAGGACTTTATATTTTACCCTTAAGGGCCAGCAAGGAAGAGGAAAAGCGTTTCCAGCTTAAATGACCAGGCCGGCATTTGGAGCTGGGGTGGGGCAGCCATAATTTGTAATCCTCTAGCTATTGTCAGTGGGCCAGTCAGGGATTAGCAAATTCTCCTGGGTACCAAGAACCCCAAAAGTGCCTCCTCAGTGTTCTGTCTAGGGGTTCCCCAAGTGCCTCACCTGAAGGGTCTGAGAAAGCTTTACAAAATCTCTCTGGACTTGTTCACTGACATCTAGTTCTGTCTGCAACCTCTGAGCTTTGTTCTTCTCTTCAAACATTAGTTGTTCAACAGTAACCTAAAAAAATACAAGTTTTGAATGAGGATTAATGCTGGAGAGCCATAGGTCAAATCACTCAGGAAATCTAGGCACCTGTCATTTCCTACGACTAGAGAGGAAAGGTGGGTGCCCATCATATTTCTATATCCTGTTAGTCTCCCTTTGACTCTATCTTTACAGGGCAAGGGTGCACATTGCCTAAGGTACTTGTTCTAGGTCCTAAAATGAACTGAGTATGAGAGCCAAATTAAAAATGAATGAAAGTGCTGTGCTCCACCCCTCACCCCCAGCAGCCTGGTGACAATGATTAATCATCAAAAAGCAGCTGCCGTAAGATCAGTAGCTGTCATAGCAACAGGACAGGATCTTTAAGGATTTCCTCTGACAACCACAACAGTCAAGCATCTGCCAGGAAGATTCTTAATGAATATGCCTTAGGCAGCCCCAGCTATCCCCAGTCTTCCTTACAGGGAAACTTCAGCAGGACCCCCTGTGCGTGAGCCTTTCTAAAAACAGAGGACTATTAAATAACACATACACAACATTTTTACCCTTAAAGGTTAGATCATAGCCCACCAAAACCAAACTTCCCCCACAGTTAGCCCCATGCACTTTTATTCTAACAGGACTAATCAGAATTTACGCAACAAATATGGTTCAGTGCAATATTTCATAAATCAATGAAATGGAATGGCACTTCCAAAGCAATGCTTCTGGCTATGGCAGTGCCAAGTTTGGTACATGGCCTTTAGCTCAACGCCTAAAAAGCCAGTTAAGCCTGTGACACAAACCTCCAGAGCTGGCAGTGTGCACATCTGACCCAACTCTAAAGAGATAAAGTCATTCCATTTTCTTTCTGCAAGCGGAGAATCTTGCCAACTTTCAGAAGGTGGCACTATTTCAAAGCAGCAAGGCTTTTTTTTTAAAACAGCGAAGATGTGATTCTACATTCTTCACACTGCTTTTTTATGAAACTACCAACAAAAATGTCACCTTAGCAGCAGTTTCTTTCTTTAACTGTTCTTCCAAAGTGATCTTCATCTCCTGAAGGCTCTCAAGCTGTTGAGACTTCTCTCTTAATGTGGACTCCAACTGTGAAAAAGGGAAAAGCTGAAACACATAGAAACTCCCTACAGGTCACAGCACACCTGCCTGGAGGAGCCTGGAGAAATGCACCCAAGCTCGCATCCTCCTAGGCCCTGGATACTGGCTATGCTTGGAATGCTCTTCTTACCCTTTGATATCTGTGGATCTTCTATTGATTCTTCAAGACCTACTCTTTCTCTTACTAAACGTTTATTAGGCACCTCCTATGTTCTAAGGCCTGGGGATGGAAAAATCAGGAGAGACAGACATGTAAGTTAACTATGCCATGTGAACATGGATGAAGCAGCACTTAATTCTGCCAGAAAAGTTGGGAAGGGCTTCCTTGAAGAGATGACATCTGACCCTTAAAGGGTGGTAAGGGGGAGAAGGTGGAGGGAGATACTCCAAAAAGAGGAAGTTGACGTATAAAAAAATGAGTTAAAGAACTGAGGTGAGCTCTTGCTATGTTACAGCACAGAGTTCTGGGGCCCTGGAGGCTGAGGCCGGAGAGGCAGTGGTGAGGCAGGAGATCCCAGCTGGGCTAAGGAATATAAATAAAGAGAACTACTGAAGGGTTTTAAACCAGACTGGCTCACAGTCAAGTTTATAATCACCTTGGTTTCAATATGAAAATGAAATTTGAAGGGGATCAATTTTGGAGGCAGGGAAAGAAGTTAGGCTGTTACAATGAGCCAAGTGAGCACTGAAGTCAACCCAAACAGCGGCGGAGGGAGTGGGGAAGATGGGACACGTTGGAACACGGGCGACTTCTGCCAGTGTAACCTGATAGCACAGTGGGAGCCAAAGCCTGACTGTAGCGGGCTGAGGAGTGACTGGGAGGTCGGGCAGTGGAGATGACTCTTTCAAGAACTCTGGGTATAAAAGGAAGAAGAAGGACTGGTAGCTGGAGAAAGAAGTACAATCCAAAGAGAAACTTTTCCCTCTTACCAGGAGACCTCTGAGATTGGTTATGCATAATGGAAAAGACAAGAGGCAGAAGTTCAAGGCCCACACTGGAAGGGGAAGATAGAGAGGATGCCAGGAGAAGATGTGAGGGACCCAGTCAAAGCACATGTGCAGTGACAAGACTAGTCAGAACAGGTCACCCTTTCCTCTGAAGAAGCAAGAAAGAGAAGGCTGGGAAGCAAAACAGAGCATACGACCGAGGAGCCGAGGAGCTGAAGGCGGGCCCTGCTCACGACGGGGGCACAAGGCCGCCACGTGCCGTCACGAGGGGACGAGCTGAGCGGCGACTGAAACGTCCACCGCGAGGAATGGAAAGGAGCAACTAAGAGCAAATGAAAGGCTACTGAGCAGCACCTGGCAGCAGGACCATGCAGTGTTCCTCATTCCAGTGGAACCAGCAGCTGGGGGCAGAGGCACAGAAGGTGGACACCAGGATTAATCCGGGGTTAGGCGGTACCAAGTGAGGGTAGCACAAGAACAAGGAATCGGGGGCTTGCAGGCGTTAGTGGGAGACTAGTTGAAGAGGCAAGCCATGTCAGATGCAGCTTAGAAGGAAAGAAAGCAAAGCCATGAAGAAGTTGCTAAAACCAGCAGAAAAGGAAAAGTTTAAGGAACTGAAGGTCTGAATGAGGTACTCAGACAGATGAACCTATGGGATTAAGGGCTGGAAAGATGGTAGACAGGGGTCAGGGGCATGAGCCTGGAGTGAGATGTCAGAAGTGGGGCAAGGTGCAGGCAGGAGTGGGGCCAGGCAGGGCAGCACAACAGCAAAGGTCACTGAGTCAATGAATAACGAGGCCAGTAAGCTGAATGGGGTCATCTACCAAAAGGTGTTCATGGTGTCTAAGAGAAGGAGACTCTAAGCCAGCTAGAAAACATCACCTCCTGTTTGTAAAAGATCTTGTAGCTTTAAGTATCTAAGTATTTTGTAGCTTTAAGTATCTATCATGTCAAGACCACACCCTGCCTGTCCTTCCACCACAGTGGAAGCTCCAGGCTAAGTCACATCTTAGTCTTCCCTGTATCTCCTCCAGTCAGCACAGAGCAGGCTCTCATTAAATGGTCTCTACCATCATCACGCCCATATTCCACTGTATTTTTCCCAGGAGTTGCCTGAAGGCAGGGACTATGTCCTAACTGTATTTTATTCCTTGAGTCTAGCACAGTAGGATTCAATAAGTAAATACCGGCTGCTGACAGAATCAATTTGAAACTCATGAAACTCACCTGTCCTTTTTCTACTTTTATTCTTTCTAATTCAGCTTTCAGGCTAGAAATGGAAGCTAGGAGGAAAAAAGGAGGAGACATGTTAGCATTTATTCATTGTTTTGCATTTAAATTTTTTCTTAAAACACCCCTTTCCCCTATAAGCTCAACCTCATGCAATGAAAGTCAAATGCTGTACTGAACACAGTGGGCAGAATGGGGGTGAGGGACCAACACCCCTTTCTCAAAATTATCCCCAACCAATCAGCATCATAATCAAGCTCAGGAGAAGTGAGAGTCCACACGAGAACACCATGTCATAAACTGTCTGCATCAAATACCTACACCTAACTCTGGGGGGTGTGGGGGGAGCTAATCCCAGCAGGAGTCTGTTAACACTTCTGAGTTCTGCAAGGAAATGCCACCCATCTACTCATATTCCCCAGCGTCTGGGTTCAAGTCCTGAATTTCCTATTAGTAATTGCCAGAGAGGCCACCAGAGCCCCTAAAAAGATGAGTTTTTTGGGGGTTTTTTTTTTAACTCCTAATCACTGGATATATCAACATCCAGAGAAAGGGACTGAGTCCTTACTTAGTTCTTTCCTATACTTTTTTGTTTTCTACATTCTAAGACTGTTATAACCAGAGAAAAAGTTTTTAGTGCCTTCAATTCTAAACTACATCACTTTTATCTTCACCTATTTCTTCCTTGCAGTTTTCTATTTCTAGCTGCAGAGTTTCTTCGAGGTTTTCTTTTAAACATTGTTCTGCTTGAATCTGCTCTTTCAGGAAAAGTATTTCAGCCTTCAGCTTTTCTTCCATGTGATCTGCTGCTGTCCGCACATTAATGATGTTCTCACGGTATTTTAATACCAACTCCCGGAGTGCCTAGATTCAAGAAATAAATGGATATTGGTTTTATAAGGGTGAAAGAAAATAAACAAAAAAAGCTACAGATTTTCTGCAACCAGAATTTCAGATGTTGTTTTAGACGGTTCAAAATTTAGGACTTTGAACTCCAACCCACTCTTGGCTTCAAGGGGCAGGTGTTATGCCATATTATTCAGTATGTTAAAGAAATAACATTACTAACCAAAAAATGTGTATTGTGAACTACATATTTTTCCCTCAAAACTGTTTCATAAATGGAAAAATTAAAATTTGAAGTGACTTACAATGTAGGATTCACTATGAATAGCTTAGACACTTCCACTATTACCTGCTTAAATTTGAAGGGAGTTAGTGAATGAGGATCAAAAAGACAAACTCAGAAGCAAGTATGAACTCCAAGAGGACAAAATGTACTTACTTATTCATTTATTCATTCAAACAAACACTTGTTGAACACCTACCACAAAAGCAAAGTACTGTTAGGCCAGAGGCAGGTATGGCAAAGAGAGGCTTTCTAAGGTGATCAGCTGTTTTTCTGTAATAAATTCAGTTTAAATCTTATTTTATTTTTTCCCTAAATTGTAGTTGTCTTCTTTTAAAAATCCTCCTCCACGCCCACCCAAAATCTTCCCAATTATATCCTAAAGCAACTCTAAAGTAAAAACTGGGATTCTTAGATAACTACCAAATGTATATATAAATTAAAGAACAGGGCTTCCCTGGTGGCGCAGCGGTTGAGAGTCCGCCTGCGGATGCAGGGGACACAGGTTCGTGCCTCGGTCTGGGAAGATCCCACATGCCGCAGAGCGGCTGGACCCGTGAGCCATGGCCGCTGAGCCTGCGCGTCCGGAGCCTGTGCTCCGCAACGGGAAAGGCCACGACAGTGAGAGGCCCGCATACCAAAAAAATAAAAATATAAATAATTTTAAAAAAAGAACAGCAGGAAAAAAAAAAAGGCAGTAACTAAAAAGGCAGTTTTTCTTGAAAAACTGTATCAAGAAAAATTTCATAAGATTTATTACAGAATCAAGGTTTACAGGCTAGACTGGTTATAACCTTCAAGGATTCTTGGAATTTTTTAAAATCTAGGTACAAAAAGTCCTTATAGAACATGGAGAGAGGAACCTTTCCTGCCAAGTGAAAAGTTTAACAGAGGTGGGAAGTGGTATGCTGACAGCAAAAATAGACAGGTCCCCAACACTTTCTCCTTGATGAGATCAGTCACCAGACCAGTTCAGAAAGGAGAGCGAGCTCTCCAGAGTGTCAGTAACCTGAGCTGAGACCACAAGCTGGGGGAGGGCAGGGAAAGGAGAAGGAGAGCAAGGGGCTAATGGCAGGGTAGGCAACGGAGCCTGTGTAAATGAGCAAATAAAAACAAAAGCTAAGAGTCATGTTAAAATCTATATGGGAAAAAAGAACGAGGTCCAAACAGTAGGGGTTGAATCTTCAGGACAGGATTAGGAAAAACTGTTACTTACAAAACTATAAATCTCTGTAATGTCTGACTTTTAAAAATTGAACAATTATAAATTTCTTTAAAAAAGGGGGGGGGATTCCCTGGTGGCCCAGTGGTTGAGAGTCCACCTGCCGATGCAGGAGACACGGGTTCGTGCCCTGGTCCGGGAGGATCCCGCATGCCGTGGAGCGGCTGGGCCCGTGAGCCATGGCCGCTGAGCCTGCGCGTCCGGAGCCTGTACTCCGTGGCGGGAGAGGCCACGACAGTGAGAGGCCCGTGTACCGCAAAAAAAAAAAAAAAAACAGAAGGATCTTACAGGAAATATTTTTTCTATTTCGTTTTGAGAGTTGCTCTATGAAATCTCATGTTTGCCTATACTGTTTGTAGTGCTTACTTGGGTTTAGCCTAAGATGATACTTTTCATGAAGTTAAAAGGTTTTAAAATGTACGAGGGACTTCCCTGGTGGCGCAGTGATTAAGAATCTGCCTGCCAATGCAGGGGACGGGTTCGAGCCCTGGTCTGGGAAGATCCCACATGCCGCGGAGCAACTAAGCCCGTGAGCCACAACTACTGAGCCTGAGAGCTCTAGAGCCCACAAGCCACAACTACTGAGCCCACGTGCCACAACTACTGAAGCCCGTGTGCCTAGAGCCCATGCTCTGCAACGAGAAGCCACCACAATAAGAAGACCATGCACCGCAACAAGGAGTAGCCCCCACTCGCCGCAACTAGAGAAAGCCCGCACACAGCAACAAAGACCCAACGCAGCCAAAGATAAATAAATTTATAAAAATAAAAAAATAAAACATATGAATATAAAGTCTGGAAAAAGTTAAGGAGATACTTATGAGTGTCTCAGGAAACTTCTGGTTTTGCAGCCCTGATTCTCGCAACCACAAAAGAATGGAAGTGAGCAAATGCCATAAAAATTATCAGTAGACAGAAGGAGGCTGAGTGTGCTGTGCCCTAAGTGCTATATAGAAAAACAAATATCACAAGGAGCCAGCATGGTGACCCCCTTCAAATATTTAATTTCTGGTGCACTCTCAATCTGGTCCTGCAAGAATAATACAGACCTTCGATTTGGCAAAGGATTCTTAGATATGACACTGAAAGCATGAGCAACAGAAGAAAAAAATAAACTGGACTTTATCAAAATTAAAAACTTCTGTGCTTCAAAGGACACCATCAAGAAAATGAAAAAGACAATCCACAGAATGGGAGAAAATATCTGTAAATCATCTACCTGATAAGGGACTTGTATCTAGAATATATAAAGAACTCTTATAACTCAAAGAAATAAAAAGCAAATAACCCAATTTAAGAGTAAGCAAAGGATCTGAATAGACATTTCTCCAAGGAAGATATAAAAATGGCCAATAAACACATGAAAAGATGCTCAATATCATTAACCATTAGGGAAATGCAAATCAAAACTACAATAAGATACCATTTCACACCCACCAGGATAGCTATAATCACAATGTGAGATAATGATGAGTGTTACTGAGGATGTGGAGAAATCCTCAAATGATAAAACAGGGTTCTCATATGACCCAGCAAGTCCACTCCTAGGTTTCTACCCAAGAGAAATGAAAACATATGTCCACACCAAAACCTATACATGAATGTTTATAGCAACATTATTCATAGTCCAAAGTGGAAACAACCCAAATATCTATCAACAGACAAATGGATAACAAAATATCCATATAGTGGAATATTATTTGGTCATAAAAAGCAATGAAGTACTTATACAT
The DNA here is from genome assembly GCF_949752795.1 of Hyperoodon ampullatus. Classification (NCBI taxonomy): domain Eukaryota; kingdom Metazoa; phylum Chordata; class Mammalia; order Artiodactyla; family Ziphiidae; genus Hyperoodon; species Hyperoodon ampullatus. The sequence continues at coordinate 40,159,625 of NC_136932.1, read as the reverse complement.
GGTATGACATGGATGAACATTGAAAACACTAAGATGTGTGAAAGAAGCCAGACACAAAAGATCACAAATTATATGATTCCATTCATAGGAAAGAAAGGACAACCTATACACAGAAAGATTAGTAGTTGCTTAAACCTTGGGGAGGAAGGGCTGAATAAAAGGTAAGGGGTGGGCTTCCCTGGTGGCACAGTGGTTGGGAGTCTGCCTGCCGATGCAGGAGACGCGGGTTTGTGCCCCGGTCCAGGAGGATCCCACATGCCGCGGAGCGGCTGGGCCCGTGGGCCATGGCCGCTGGGCCTGCGCGTCCGGAGCCTGTGCCCCGCAACGGGAGAGGCCACAGCAGTGAGAGGCCCGTGTATCGCAAAAAAAAAAAAAAAAAAAAAAGGTAAGGGGTTTCTCTTTGAGGTGATGAAAATACTGTGGTGAGGGCTACACATCTGAGAATATATTTAAAACCATTGAATTGTACACTTTAAATGGCTGAATTATTTGGTATGTGAATTACATCCCAATAAAGCCTGTACGTATGTATGTATGTATTTGTTCGTTTGCTTACCACGTCACGCGGCTTGCAGGGGTCTTAGTTCCCTGACCAGGGATTGAACCTGAGCCCTCAGCAGTGAAAGTACAGAGTTCTAACCACTGGACCGCCAGGGAGTCCTTTTTCTTCCCTTCATCTTTATTGGAGTATAATTGCTTTACAATGTTGTGTTAGTTTCTGCTGTACAACAAAGTGAAATCAGCTCTATGTATACACATATATTCCCATATCCCCACCCTCCTGAGCTTCCCTCCCACCCTCCCTATCCCACCCCCCTAGGTCGTCACAAAGCATGGAGCTGATCTCCTTATGCTTCCCACTAGCTATCTATTTTACATTTGGTAGTGTATATATGTCAGTGCTAATCTCTCACTTTGTCCCAGCTTCCCCTTCCCACTGTGTCCTCAAGTCCATTCTCTACATCTGTGTCTTTATTCCTGCCCTGCCACTAGGTTCATCAGTACCATTTTTTTGGATTCCATACATATGCGTTAGCATACAGTATTTGTTTTTCTCTTTCTGACTTACTTCACTCAAATTGAAGTATAGCTGATTTACAATATTGTGTTAATATATGCTGTACAGCAAAGTGACTCAGTTATACATACATAAACATACATTCTTTTCCATTATGGTTAATCTCAAGATACTGAATATAGTTCCCTGTGCTATACAGTAAATCCTTATTGTTTATCCATTCTATATATACTAATAGTTTGCACCTACTAACCCCAAACTCCCAGTCCATCCCTCTGCCACCCTCCCTCCCCCCTGGCAACCACAATTCTGTTCCCTATGTCTGTGAGTCTGTTTCATAAATTTGTGTCATATTTAGATTCCATATATAAGTGATATCATATGGAATTTCTTTCTGACTTAACTTCACTGAGTATGATAATCTCTAGTTGCATCCATGTTGCTGCAAATGGCATTATTTTGTTCTTTTTTATGGCTGAGTAGTATTCCATTGTATATTATGTACCACATCTTCTTTATCCATTCATCTTTTTTTTTTTTTTGGCTGCATTGGGTCTTCGTTGCTGCACACAGGCTTTCTCTAGTTGTGGTGAGCGGGGGCTACTCTTCGTTGCGGTGCATGGTCTTCTCATTGTGGTGGCTTCTCTTGTAGAGCACAGGTTTTAGGCACGTGGGCTTCAGTAGTTGCAGCACAACGCTCAGTAGTTGTGGCACGTGGGTCCTAGAGCGTGCAGGCTTCAGTAGTTGTGGTGCACAGGCTTCAGTAGCTGTGGCATGTAGGCTCTAGAGCGCAGGCTCAGTAGTTGTGGCACATGGGCTTAGGTGGTCCACAGCATGCAGGTTTTCCCAGACCAGGGGTTGAACCCACGTTCCCTGCATTGGCAGGCAGATTCTTAACCACTGCACCACCAGAGAAGCCCCAAACCATCTGCTAAGGGACATCTGGGTTGTTTCCATGTCTTGGCTATTGTGAATAGTGCTGCTATGAACAAAGGGGTGCATGTATCTTTTTGAATTATAGTTTTGTCTGGATATATGCCCAGGAGTGGGACTGCTGGATCATAAGGCAACTCTATTTTTAGTTTTCTGAGGAACCTCCATATTGTTTTCTATAGTGGCTGCACAACTTACATTCCCAACAACAATGTAGGAGGGTTCCCTTTTCTCCACACCCTCTCCAGCATTTGTTATTTGTAGACCTTTTTAAAAAGAATTTGTAGCCATTTCAGAAAATGTACTTGTTTACATTTTTGATCTTATAGAAAATAAGTTACCTCTATAGTGTCTGGGAGAATGAAGTCTTCTGCTTGTTGTAAGGACACATGCAAGCTATGCTTTCCCTGAAGACTGTCATTATCTTTCTGTAACCTCACCAGCTCTTCTGAAACCTGTTCCCGTGACTGCATCAGCACTGCCTAAAATAGAAACAGATACTAATCACAGCCAGAAAGGTAAATCCTATCTGCTGATAACTGCACCAGAGAAAAACAAAGGCCAAATGAAATAAGGGCTGAGGATGGACGGTACATGATAAAGCTCTGTAAGACTTAAAAAAAGCAGCTCAGAGATTTACTGATTTACAGCCCTTACATATATTCAAGGGGACAGGAAATGAAGCAAGTATCTCAGCTTATTCTCCACTGTTTCTACCAACAGCTTAAAAGTAATGAATTTCTTCCCCCATATCCCTAGGACCAGCATCTCTAGCTCAATGGAAGAGGTGGACGTAATCAAGACATATCAAAAAAGTGTGTACTCCAAGACAACTCCTATTTCCTCACAGCATGCATTCCACAGGAGGCAGGGATAAAACAAAAAGCAGTATCTTCATCTTTCATTACATATACATATGTTCAAGCTCAGGATCACTGTGAATGGCCCAAGGACCCCAAATATTAGACGCCATCAAGAGGCTTTATGCTTAGGAAATTCAGGACATTTGAGCAGCTCATTCTTAAAATGGAACACGTTCCTACTTCTTCCACTTGCTGATGTATACAACAATTTTAGGTATTTCATATGAATTTATATCAATATAAAAGTTAGTCCAGCTAATTTGAGTATAAGATAAAATTCTGCAGAAGTATTTCTGCTAATTTTTACTACTAACCATTGAACATATACAGAAGTGTAGATTACTCCACATCCAACATTTGTTCAGCAGCTAATACTCTACACTAGGCGATTTGCTGCCCATGGAGAATACATGGATAAAAGACAGACTTTGCCCTAGAGAAGCACATGGTACAGTGGAGGGAAAGATAAGTAAACCAAAAATTACCCAACCATACTACGAGTGCTGTAACAGACAATGGGTACAGCAGTGATAAAAGGACAAAGGGTACCTAATTAGTGGAGAGGGTTCAAGAACATTTCCCACAAAAGGTGACTGCTGCATCCTGAAGGACAAATAGACTGCTGGTAGGCAGGCAAGGTCATGCATAAGTTTTGGTTAATTCTACTGGCTCTTATTTATTTCAGACCAGAATCAATTGTTGCTTTATGCTCACTTTCAACCCATTTACAACAAAATATTAGCATCCCACTACGTTTTGGATATAAAAGAAGGGAAAGAAGAATATGTTTATATTTGTTTATTTTTGTAAAGAGGAAAACAGAAGGATAAACCAAAAATAAATTTAAATGATCATGTATAGGAGTTGGTGGGAACAGGGTGAAAGGGACAGGGAATGGAAGTGAAACTTCTGAGTGTTTATATACTTTTATAGTTCTGACTTATGAACCATGTTGCATGTTCAAAAAACAAAAAAGTCAATCAAAAAAGAAGAAAATCCAAAAATGCAATACATAGCTCCATTTGTTTCTGTTTGTATCAAACTGATAACACAACCACAGAGAGAAAAATCATTTCAAGTAATCATTTTTGAACACAGCACCCAGACTCTAAGCCTTTACCTGGCATAACATTCTAAGGGTAAAAAGAACTACAGGTGTCTCTTGGTATCCGCAAAGGACTGGTTCCAAGACACGCTCCCATACCAAAAACTGAGATGTTCAAGTCACTTCCAGTCAGCCCTCTGTATCCACAGATATGGAAACCGTGGATATGGAGGACCAACAAAGAAATGATGAACTTCACTTAGTAAGTTTGCTGTTGGTAGCAATATTAATGTAGTCATTCTAAAACGATTGTGATCACCTTAACCAAGTGATCAAACTTAACATCACCAACAATGGAACCACCCATCATAACATGCCTCTTGTTATGAACTTTCCATTGAATCATTTCATCCATGTACTATTCTTGCCAAAAATGTCTAACTTGAACCATGTGGAAATAATCAGACAAATGCATTCTACAAGGCAAATGGTCTGGACTCTTCAAAAATGTTAGTGTCATAAAAGCCAAAAACAAAAAGTGGGTGACTGTTCTAGATTAAAGGAGACTAAAGTGACATGACAACAAAGTACAATATGTGATCCTTGACCAGTTCCTTGATCAAAAAGTAAAACCACCACTAAAAAACAATCAAGGACTTTTAGGATCAATAGTTACATTTTAAGCATAAAGTAACAGTATTGTGATTATGCAGAAAAACTTCTTTGTGGTTAGGAGATACATACTGAAATATTTAGGAGTGTCATGATGTCTACAACTTATTTCCAAATGGCTCAGAAAAACAAATACATATGTAATATAATATACATATATATGAAAGAGAGAGACTGAGAAACAATTGCAAGCAGTAAAAATGTGGCAAAATATTAACTGGTAAACCTAAGTGAAGATTTTATGAATGTTCACTCCATAAACAACTCTTAAGTTTGAAATTTTTCAAAATAAATAGTTTGGGGAAAATATTAAGATCCCAACCACTACCATAGCTACTCTTCTTTGAAGGGGCATAAGAAATTGTTTATCTTTCTCAGTGTAAGAACATTTAAAGGTAATTTCAAGAAAATGGTTAAGTTATTAAAGTTCACAAGACCTCAACCTTAATTTCAACAATTCTTCAATGTCACCTTCAATATATTCATTTTAAGTGGAATCAACTTGAAAAATGTTTGCAAAAGCAGATGAGTTTTAAAAGATGAGAAGGAAAAGATGAGAGGGGACAAGGGAGTGTAAGGAGGCTAAACACTATGAAACTTTGTCAGCATTTAACAGTGTCCTTGAGATCAACAATTATTATTTCATATTCTCTAATTAATGAAAAGATATGAAACTCTCTCTGGTCATTGATTAGAGTGAGATATTTCTCAACAGACCAGGGCTAGTATTTAGGGATCAGCTCAAAGGCCATTCAGATACTGACCCAATGCCAATCAAAAACAAACCATTACCATACAACTTGGAGTTTGTTTGTTTTTCTGTCACCCCTGCAAGAGCTGGACAAGAGGCAACTCTGTAAGATCACCCCAGCAGGACCAACTCTGCTATAGTTTACGAAGGGCCATCAGATGCAGGGTTCCAACTCTGAGAAAAAGGAAGAGCAAGGCAAGTGGAGCCTGACTGTTGAGGAAGAGGCCCAAAGCTGGAGAACAATTCTGCAGAGGTTCAAGGCAGCTCTTCTTTAAGAAGCTCTCTGTTCCTATTCCTCTCAAAATTGACAGCCTTCTGGAACTTTTCCAGCGCCACAGCAGTTATGGTGCACGTTTTATCGTAAATCCTATGAAATTACTGACGTTGTTTTAAATAAGTTAGCTGTCCAGGAAAAGCACAGTGACTGCTCAAAAGCTGTACCTCCTAGGGCTTTGAGAGATTTCAACTTTTAGCTTGTATTTAGAACTAAAAATTAAATGCTGGTCCATAGTTTATTTTATTTAGGTTTCTCAAATCAAAGAAAAATAAATTAAGTTAAAGGTGATAATTTTTTTGGTCAAGAGGTTAGGTTTAAAAAAAAAAGAATAAGGTCTTTACATAATCTTGTCCATTACTAACGCTCTATAGGCTCTGGAGAACATAATGGTAACCACTTTGGCCAGGAAGATAAAGTCCCATCAAAGATTATTTCAAGATAGAATAGATTTAACATAGTTAACGTTTATTTAAATGTTAACTTACCATCTGTTCCTGAACATCCCTCTTTGCCTGGGAAAACCCCTGTTGTAACTCTTCAAGTAAGATCTCAGATGCTTGGGCTCTTAGGACAAGTGCGGAGATCTTGAAAGAAAAAAAGAATTCATACACAGAAAATTTAGTTAGGAATCTGGTTAATCTGAAACTAACTCTTCCATCTCCTGCTTATTTAATGTCCGGAACTGATTTTTTTATTAATTCATCAAACCCCACTCATCCATCATTCAACAGATATGTGTGCATCTACTGTGTACAAAGCCTCAGCCTTTCAGATGACACAAGGCAGTACCAAAAGTCCCCAGGGGTCATATGCTGCCATACATGAACAACAGCATTATATGCGTCTCTAGACATAGATATTAATCCATGTGACCCAGTTATAAATATTACTGTTAAAGGAGCTAATTAAAAATAAATAAAAATTTTGAATCTCTGTCCGCAAAAAAACCCCAAACAGTTTAAAGGATAAATGAATCTTCTCTGAACTAGCTGCAGTATTCTAAGGTGGTTTACTTAAGAGCAAAAGACACATGATAAACTCCCTTGAATTAGTTTTACTGTTCCTGACGAGGGGTTTATGTGAAAGTTGATGACTCATACATAAGAGTTATAAAATAAATCAAAATAAATTTGTTTAGACATTTAAAAAATGATTATTGTCAGAATTTTGTTTCCAGTAGTGGCACAATAGGTAATGTGAACCAACCTTCCTGCTAATTAAGAAAACCAGACAAAAATATGAAAGACACCTACATGAAGGCATGGGAGAACAAGGCAAAAAAGAATCACAGAGCCAAGGACCAGAATGAAGACACATGGAGAACTGGGTGCAGCATGTGGAACAGCTCTTCTCCAGAAGCATGTGCCAACTCCACTGAGAAGCTGAGCAGAGCGTCTGAAAGCCCCAGCACAGGGTGGCAAAAGTTAAGAGTCCAAGACCCAATACACAAAGGGATCCCTGGTAAACACCCTGCACTTTGGATTGGGTCTCCAAAGGGACACACCCTATAGTAAGGGAAGAATTTAAAATAATCCAACCTTCACAACTTCATATAATCTCAATTCCCATAACTGAATTAAGGTGATCCAGGATTTTTAGTACAACTAGTTGCTAGCCTCTCATAAGAAAAATGGCTTTATTTCAACAATTTTCACATATAATGTCTAGTACCTCAAGTTAAGAATGCACAAGGAAAGACTATGACAGGGACTTCCCTGGTGGTGCAGTGTTTAAGAATCCGCCTGCCAATGCAGGGGACACAGGTTTGAACCCTGGTCCAGGAAGATCCCACATGCCACTAAGCAACTAAGCCCGTGTGCCACAATTACTGAGCGTGTGCTCTAGAGCCTGCAAGCCACGACTACTGAAGCCCATGCTCCGCAACAAGAAGCCACCGCAATGAGAAGCCTGCGCACCACAACGAAGAGTAGCCCCCACCTACCGCAACTAGAGAAAGCCCGCGCCCAGCAATGAAGACCCAACACAGCCAAAAATTAATTAAAAATAAATAAAAGACTATGATAAAAAGCAAAAGGAAATGATAAAAAACAAAACAGATAACAAAAACAGATCTACAATGAATCCAGATATGTTATTAGAAACAGACTTTAAAATAACTGTGTTTGATCTGTTCAGAAATTTAGAACCACCAGAGAAATGGAAACGATGAAAAATAACCAAATGGAAATAAACTAAAAAAATCAATTATCCAAATTAAAAATACAATGGATGAGTTTAACAGATTAGACCTATTTGAAGAGAAAATCAGTGATATGAAGATAACAAAGACAAAAATCATGGGAAATACAGAAGAGAGATTAAAGAAGCCATGTAGATGCAATGCGAACATCTAACATATACAAATATTTGAAGAAGTAACAGCCAATGGAAATAGCTGGCAGAGCTAAAAATATACCTGTGCAAAAACTCAAAAATTCCGTAATTTCACTACTATGTATACTCGAGAGAAATAAGTCCACATATCCACTAAAAGACATGTACAAGAATGTTAAAAAATGTATTCATTCACAATAGCCAAAACCCAGAAACAATCCAAATATCTCTCAACTGTAGAATGGATAAATGAATCATGGTATACTCATGTTATAGAATATACATAGCATTAAAATCTAACTACTGAGACACAGAATATGGATAAGTCTCACAGACATAATGACCCAACAGACCAGATGCAAAAGGCTACATACTATATGATTCCATTTATATGAAGTCCAACAACAAGCAATTCTAAAACATAGTGTTAAAAGTTAGAATACTGGGGCCTCCCTGGTGGCGCAGTGGTTGAGAGTCCGCCTGCCGATGCAGGGGATACGGGTTCGTGCCCCGGTCTGGGAGGATCCCATATGCCGCGGAGCGGCTGGGCCCGTGAGCCATGGCTGCTGAGCCTGCGCATCCGGAGCCTGTGCTCCGCAACGGGAGAGGCCACAGCAGTGAGAGGCCCGCATACCACAAAAAAAAAAAAAAAAAAAAAAAAAAAAAAAAAAAGTTAGAATACTGGCTACCTCTAAGAATAGGCAGGTGGGGTATTTACTTATTAGTAAAGAACATGAGTGTATTAGAAATGTTCAGTATCTTGAGGCAGATGATGATTTATTACCCTAGTAAAATTTTTCACACGTTAAAATTCACCAAATTGTACACTTGAGATTTATGCACTTTATGTTTATCTCAATAAAAACAAATTTTTAAAGAGACATATGGCTGAGAATATTCCAATCACGATGTAAGACATTAACTCAGAGATCCAAGAAACCCTGTGAACTCCAAACAGCAGAAATATGAAGAAAGACACACCTAGGTATATAGCACAGTAAAACTGTTAATAACAAAAGCCAAAACGAACATCTTTACAACAGCCACGGAAAAAATAACATTTCACCTTCAAAGGAACAACAATAAGACACACAGCTGACTTCTCATCAGAAACATGGAAGCCAGAAGCAATGGAATAAGAACTTCAAAGTGCTGAAAGAAAATATCATAAATACTCAGAATTCTATATCTGACTACAGAGTATCCTTCTTGAATAAAGGTGGAAAGAAAAAGATATGTCTAATAAACAAAAATATGAGAGAATGGAGACTTCTGGCACTGTTCAAGATGGACTAAGCCCACCAAGGCCATTCTCTCCCCTTATTAAAACTAAAAACTCTGGAAAAAAATACAAAAAGCAACTACCTGAGAACTCTAAAAAATAAGCAAAAGCAGACAGTTTAGGGAGGAAAATCAAAATGGGAAGAAACAATTCATACTGCAGTTTACTGCTTATTTGGGTTTTTTTTCCTATTTTCTGCCAGTATGAATCTGAGAGCTGCCCCAGTTGTGAAGCCACAACAGGTGCAGCAGCACAGGACAAACAACTGTTTTTCTGATCACAGGGCCAGGGCAGGGTCCCCATGAGCTGATGAGTAGAGTAGTACTGAGAGAAGAGAGCTAGAAAAAGGATCCCCTAATTCTGTGCATGAACCAGCACAAGTCTCACACTGACCCCTGAGCTATATACATACATGGACACATCCAAAGGAGCACTGCAAAGGCTTTTAAAAATGAACTGACATTAGAACTACCTACTACAGAAGGCAAGACAGAACTTATGAACAAACCTAATCAGGTTAACAGAACTGAGAGTCTCACAATAAAATATTCATAATCTCCAAGATCAATCTAAAAGTCCTTGACATAGAAAGAATCAGGAAAATGTGGCCAATTCTCAAGAGGAAAGAAAATCAACACATGCCAACCCCAGGATGACCTAGGTTGGACTTATCAAAGACTTTAAAGTAGCTATTGTAACTATGCTGCCTAGTGTAAAGGTAAATACTGTTGAAATGAATGAAAACATAGTTCTCAGCAGAGAAAAACTTTTATAGTTTTTAGAAACTATATGTTTCTAAACTGTAAAGTTTCTAACTTTAAAGTTTCTAACTTTATGTTTCATTTAAAGAAACAAATGAAAAATTTACTATAAATTACAGCACAGAATCTGGCACAAAAATAGGCAAATAGACTAATCAAATAAAACAGAGTCCTCAAACTGACCCACACATGTACATTAACTTGATAGTTAACAAAGATGATCTTGCAGAGCAGTGAGAAAAAGATGATCTTTTCACTAAATGGTACAGGAACTGACTCTTCATATGAAAAAATAAAATAAAAATTTACCCATATCTACAGCTTATACATAAAAGTCAGTTCTAGATGGATTTTAGATATAAATGTGAGTGGCTATAAAAAATGAAGCTTCTACAAAATACATGAAAATATCTTCATATAACCCCAGGGTAAGAAAATATTCTTTTAAAAACCAGGATAAAAATCACTCATCATAAAGAAAAGATCAATAAATTTGACTACATTAAAATTAAGAACTTCTGTTCATAAAAAGACACAATTAAAATAATGAATCTAAGGTACTGAGTAGAAGACATTTGGGACACATCACCAAAAGGCTCTAATAAGATTATATAAAGAACTCCTATCAGAAAAATAAGTGGAAAAAAAAAGAGACAACCCAATAAAAAATCAAGCATAAGACTTGAGAAGTAATTTCAAACACACACACACATACACACACACACACATACACCCACACACAATGATATCCCAAAGGCTAACAGACATGAAAAATGCTAAATAACCTCAATGGTCGTAAGAGAAATGCAAACTAAGCCACCATGAAATACCATTACACACCCACCAAAATGGCTATAATTAAAATAACACAAAATGAAGTCTGTCGAGACTGCGGACCCACAGGAATTCTTCTCATACATTGCTGGGGAGAGTATAAATTCACATAACCACTTTCTGGCACTATTATCTCCAAAAGTTGACATACATTTTGAACATTTTGACCCAGGCATTCCACTCTTAAGCACATACCCAGCAGCAACATGTGCAACAAGCCCTATACAGAAATTTCAAAGTAGAATTATTCATAATATCCCACAACTGGAAACAACCCAAATGCTCATAACATTAAGATGGATAAATTATAATATATCCATACAATGGTACAAATATACAGCAATGAAAATAACAACTACCACACACATTTGTGAGTAGGAACCTCACAATGTTGAATGGAGGAAGACAAACACAATGAATGATTGTGTCATTCATTGAATACGGACTATATGATTCATTTGTTAAAATAAGAAAGCAGACAAAGCTAATCTAATGATGTTAGACGTTAGGACTGTAGTTACCTCTAGGGAGGAAGTAGTAAGTGGAGGGGGAAAGTGAGGGCTTCTGGGGTACTAGCTAATTTTCTATTACTCGATCTTGGTGGTTACACAGATGTTAGTTCAGATATGTTTGGTATATCTGTATACGGTCACATTTTTTCCTATGCATGGTATTTTTCAAAATGTCAAAAAGATAACTAGCATCTTTCTTGTCAGCAGGTTTCTTGAGCAGCAGAAAAACCTAATAAAAAATCAAAGGGGAAAAGAGAACCAGAGCCTCCTGATATTTACTAACCAGTTATTTCTAAAGTTATTTCCCTTAAATCTGTAAAACAGACACCAGAGAAAGATGAGTTTGAGATATTCTTATCTGAGGGAAAACAGAACTGCCAGATCTTCAGGGCAAGAAAGAAACCTTACTAGGTTTTCAGAACACTTTTATTTAAACAACGCAGTCAGCTCCCAGGGGCCACATTCCAAAGCCCTCACTTGCCTGGTGACTTGAATCTTCAGTGCTCTGCTTTGTGAAGTCTTCCAGCTCCTGTTTATCTCTCATTGTCTTCTCTAACTGATCATTTGCTTGCCTTAGCATCACCTGTAGCTTTTTCACCTATGCAATTTTAAACGACAATTAGAAGGAAGTACCAGAATTTTCATAAACTTAAAAAAAAAATCCCTACCTCCAGAAATTTTTTTTAAACCTAATCTTTTTTCCTGAGAAACAAATTTGTCAATTTGGGAAAAAATTGAGATGAATTACCTCATTTGACAACTATACTGTGCTTTACAGTTAACAAAACATTTTTCATATCCATTATCTCATTTGAAAATATCTGCTTTTCCTCCTGGGTCTTCTAGGCTAGGGCACTGGCCTCCCTGACTCTATCTTCTGCTGCCAATCTACAATCCACTCTAACACAATAAATATTTCTAAAATGAAAGTCAAATCGTATTATTTCCCTACTTAAAATCCTTAAATGCCTCCCAAAGTCTTCAGGGTAAAATTTAAATCCCTTCAGTCATCACACCCCTCCCTCAATTATCTCATCATGGCCTTCCCTTTGTAGCTTCCTCTCCCACTATCTTCCCCCCACTCTCTCTCCACTCTCTCTTTCTCTCTCTCTCACACACACACCCCCTTATGCCCAGCCACATAAACTATTCATACTTCCTAGAACATACAACTTTCCTTCATAACTGTTCCTTTGTACACATTTCCTCTCCTTGAACACCCTTTCTCCACTTCTTTTCCTAATTAATTTTTACTCTAGCTCTAAAACAAACTTAGCTGAACTGTTATCTTCCCTAATTAACAGCCCATAGTTAACTTAGATGCCTCTGCTCATCCTCTAGTTCTACTTGTACATGTACAGGAACAAACCATATTGAACTGATGGCTTGGATTGCAACACTGAAAGCTCCCTATGGGCAGTACGGTGTTCTCTCTGTATCTGAATACTCAGAACCCAGCGAAGTGCCTGCACAGATGAAGCAAGAGTAAAATGTCTATTGACACGACTGTGGAATCCAAGATACCCCCCATTCCTATACCACACTACCAGAGGCCAACTATTGATATAGTAGCTTCACAAATAGCTTTAGAAACTTACCTCTAAGCCATCTAAAAAAAAAAAAAGCATATATGGAGAAAATTAATGCCAAAGGCATTTGAAAATATTAAACCATCATTCTAACCTGCTTAAGCTTATTTTGAAGACTAGGGTAACACTCTCCATAATAACCAAAGAACAATTTGGAAATATAAGAAAAAAGTTATTTTTTCCTTACATATACTTTCACAAGTTTACTCTCATGAAGTTCTACATCATTTCCTAAATGTTATCAGGGAACCCATTATTAGGCACTGTATTTGGAAAGGTACTTGTCAGTTTCAGCATACCTAATCTACCAAATCTTAATTTCTGTGACCCTGCAAACTGAACTTACTTCAACAAATTTATGACAAGAATCAGGCAATAAGCAATGAAGAGTACAAATACTGATTAATGTAATATCCAATTAAGTTTTATCCAATTAGAAGCAACAGTCAACCCAACCCCTTATCTCCCTAAATCTCTGTATCATAAAGCACTTTCGGTGTGCATGCATTCCTGACAATAACACTTATAGGCCTTGGGCAGAAGGAACAGGTTGGGAGAGGAGATATGCCAGCTGAGCTGACCTGTGTGGTATTGGGCAAGCTAATGAAACCCCAAAAGAAACTCACCTGGTCTCTTGTTTCAGCCTCTTGAATCTGAATTCCTTGTAACTGTTTTTCATAATTGGAACACATATCACAACGTCTACCAAGTTTATTTCCAGCATTATGTACCTGAAGGGCACCAAAATTACCTCTTACCAGGCAGAACTAAACAAGTCTACATCACATACTTGAGGAACACGTGCAGTCTTACCTATGTTACTCGAAGTAGAAAATGGAGTAAACAATTTATTCAGGGACTTATGGCAAGAAGTTACAATAGAGAGCTGGATTCTAAAAAAATCTAAGTCCAATATAAGTATGACAGGAAAACAAGGGACACAACTTTGTCATCAAGAGACTAAGGGCCACAAAACACCACATTTGAGGGAAACACAAGGAAAGCAAAAGGTACTATATACCGTGGCACTCACAATTTAAATCAATACTACCCAACAAGGGAGGGGATGGGGAAGAGTGGAGCGCAAATTAACCATTTCACCAGCTCCAAGCACAAAGGAGGTATGAAACAATTAAATAGCACCTTCTCAAACGTTTTGCATGAGACCAAGGAGAACAGTTTCTTTCAGGCTTAATAAGCTGTTCCACTTGCTAATCAACAGCTTCTTTAAAGAGAAGTAGCCCTGAGTAAAAGAAAGCACTGGAAGTCATAAAACCTGTATCCTGGGGCTTCCCTGGTGGCACAGTGGTTGAGAATCTGCCTGCTATTGCAGGAGACACAGGTTCAAGCCCTGGTCTGGGAGGATCCCACATGCCACGGAGCAACTAGGCCCGTGAGCCACAACTACTAAGCCTGTGCATCTGGAGCCTGTGCTCCGCAACGAGAGGCCGTGATAGTGAGAGGCCCGCGCACCGCGATGAAGAGTGGCCCCTGCTTGCCACAACTAGAGAAAGCCCTCGCACAGAAATGAAGACCCAACACAGCAAAAATAAATTAATTAATTTAAAAAACCTGTATCCTAACCCAGGTTTTGCTACTAAGTCGAAGGGGAAACTTGAGCAACTCATTTGACCTTTCTGAGCCAGTTTCCTCATCTATAAGTTGGAGAAAATCATGCCCTGATTGTCTCATTATTATCAAGAAGCTCAAAGAGAAGAGGTATGTGAAAAGGCTTTGTAATCTGTAAAGCACTATGCAAATACATATTTAAGTTTTTATCTCCTAATCTTACTTCTGAGTTTGCAAATATTATTAGGAGGAAAATTAACCTCATTAAATGTTGCCTTCTCTTCTCTCACATATTTTCCACCCCCTCCTTAAACTCACTCTAAGCATCAACTGCTGAAAAGCATTTGTACTTTAGACCTCAAGGAAAGATGAAAGAATATGCATCTTGGAATACACTGAGATTATAGAAAACTGCAAGGAAACCAAATTTGGGCTACACAAAGGTAGCTATGCTATTCAAGCAGATCGCTCCAACTTAAGAAATGTGACTTCAGGTGGAGAAGTTCACACTTAACACAATCAGCTAGTCAGTTCCCTTCTCTGTCATAATCACCAGGAACAGCCAAAGCAGACAATGACAAGGGTCGGACAATATGGGTTAACACCCATTTGCTGGCAACAAGTGCGAGCATTGACTCCAGGGACCATCTCTTGAATGAACAATAAATCCAGAGCTACCCAGTATCCCTCAAAGTGAGCAAGAGGAGAAGCCAGGAAGATAACTCACCTCTTTCTGCAGGAGATTCCATTCTGTCTCACTGACTAAGCGGTAACCACTGGGAGACACATAAGCACTTTCCATACCCTGTGTGACACTAGACAGGAGGGATGCCGTTTCTTCTTGTTCTGGTGTCATTGCCTTGATTGCTCTTTCCTGATCTTTGGTTAACATAAACCCACTTGGCATTTGCAGTGACCCAAGGGAGGCAGTATCAAAGTTCTCAGTCACCGAATCTGCTCCTACCAACGGTCCAAAATCTGATTCGTCCAGGTTCCCAGCAGATTTTGCTTTGTAGTTATAGCCTAAAGCTTTGGATTGCAGTGAGCCTGAGGTTCCCAAGCTGTCTGTAGACTGTGCTCTCCTGAGTCCATCTTTAAACATGTCATTGTCTGATTTACTGAATGGATCCCCGGATGGCAAGAGTAAGTCTGCATCTAAGGAATGGACTGAACCGTGGGTGCTATCTAAATGCTCCTGAAATGTGAAAATACATTGCCAGTTAGACAATTCCTGATATTTTCAAAGAGAAAAACTATCACATTTTATAAAGTATTTTGCCACAGGTTACACATGACAATCTTTAGTGTGCTGCCTTCATATATTCATTGAACAAACATTTATTGAGTGTCTTCTATATCCTGGGCACTAAACCAAGCACTCAGGATACAAATGTGAACAATCTCTGACTTCAAAATGCTTAGTTTCATGAAAAAAATAAACAAGTGAACCAAGTAAACAGGCTATTAGAATATCATATTCAATAAAATGACAGGCTACAGCTATGTACTGAATGCTCTGGGAGCTCAAGGAGAGGAATTCAGCCCAGACATAAGAATCAGGGAAGTCTCCTGAAATTCAGTATTGGGTATATGGAACATGAGGTGCCTGCTGTATATCCAAGTAGAGATGTCCACCCAATAGAGGGACAAAGAAGTCTTTAGATAGAGACTTGGGAGTAACCACTACACAGTAATAATTAAAGCCACGGCAGCAAATCAGAACACTTAGGATGAGTCTGTAGGATATGAAGAAAGCTAAGGGCAAGGCCCTGAGAAAAAACAATTTTGTCCATTTTGGGGATGGACACAGGAAGGAGTACCCAGAATAGAAGGGAAATGAGGATAATGTTGTACGCTAGAAACTAAGTTTCAAGCAAGGTGTAGTCAACATGTTAAATAAGGCTGCATCAAGTGAAAGAAGCCAGACGCAAAAGGTCACACACACTGTACGATTCCACCTCTATGAAATATCCAGAATAGGTAAATCCACAGGGACCAAAAACAAATTAGTGGTTGCCAGAGATTAAAGGGAAAGGAGAGTAGGGAGTGACTCCTTAGTGATATAAGGGGTCTCTTTTGGGGGCAATGACAATCTTCTGAAACTAGACAGGTAATGGTTGCACAACACTGTAAATGTACTAAAGGCCAATGAATTGCACATTTTAAATGGTTAATTTTTTATGTGGATTCCATTTCAATTTTTTTTTTAATGTGGTGCAGCACACTCCCAAAGTCAAAAAAGCACACCAGTATCATTCTAGCACAGTCTGTAGGAAAATCAGAAAGCAAGGAAAATGTAGCAAGTTTTTCTTGAAACTAAATTTATTCAATTTAAAGAATCGGCTTTTATTTTAAGATACTATCCTTTCTACTTTTTGTTGTTAAATGCCCCTCCTTTTATGAACTGGAAAAGATTAAAAATACAGATTTTTTTTCAATGTTTTTAAAATATCCTTACTTGGTATAATAAAAAATTGACAACTTTTATGTTAATTCCTCCATTTATTTCTTTTTAAAGGTTTTTTTTTAAGGTTTTTTAATCTGTGAAATTCCGATGGCTGAGGAACACAAATCTAGTATATACTGAGTTAGCTATGGCAAAGGTCCCAAATAAGTACCCTAATAAAAATTGGAGTGAGAGCATTCTGTTAGCTTATAAAGGAACACGACATCTAATGCTATCATATATTAACACAATGCTACTGTGACACCAAAGAAGGAAGGGGATAGGGGCAAGAAAGTTGTGAGGGCCATTTAAAAAACACCAGACTACCATGCTGATAACAATACTTATAAGGAACATATACTTGTAGGGGTCTGTGAACTGTTACACTGTTTCTGAAAGATGATTCAACAATATGTTTGTTTATGCTCTTAAACTCAGCAGTTCTCTTCCCAAGAACTTATATTAACGGAGTAATCAGATAAGTCCATGACTTTTATACAAAGAAGAATTATATATAATAGCATTATGGCATTACTCATAATAATGAAAATTTTTTTACTAGTGAAAAATGAAACAACTGACTATCTGTTAGTGTGTTAATCATGCTTATTTTCTATGTTTTATGATGTTTTTGACCTTTTGAAGGCCTTGCTGGCTGAGGAGAGACTGCCTCTTCCAAACTAGCTAATTCCTAGAAATAATAAACAACTTGCCTATGAATATGTCTTTCACATCTAAATCAACCAACCTCAAGTCAATACTCCCAACCAACTCCTTTATCTAGCTCTTACACACCAAGCCAGTATTTCCCCTGTTCTAAATCAACCCAGGGCCAGGTACCAGAAAACTGAAGATAGACTCTATGCCCCAAAGCCCACTGGATTTATTCAAACTAGCCAGTCCTATGCTATTTACCCTGCCCTGCCTTTCCCTCAAAAATCCCAATAATGGCTGTGGTCCATGCTTTCCCCTTGCTCCTGCTTTTGCTTCATGACCAACTCTGGTGCTTCTCCATGTGACTCTGCACAGTGTACCATGACTCTCATTTCTAGAGGGACTGTAACATTAAACTTTTTGTCCAATGGCATTAACCTCTCTATGTCATCACTCGGTCACCTTTAATTTATAATTAAAACCTGGGCACATCAATTTGTAGGAGATGAAGGAATTATGGTACATTTACATGCTGAAATACTGTTAGTCATTAAATATCATTGTGGGGGAGAACACTGATGTGCCAAAACCTTTAAAGACAGATTTAAGTGGGGGAAAAAAATGTACATAAAACATCATGCACAGTTACAATCTGTATTATGTTTAAAAAGTACAAATAGAAACACACATATGTTACCTTTGGAAATGGAAAAAGAGGGAAAGGAGAGGTACATACCAAAATGTTAGTGGTGGTATCTCTGGCTAGTAGAATTATCAGTTATTTTTATTTTGTATGACTTTCTGTACTTTCCAAATTTTCCATAATGAACACATATTACTTTTGTGGTGAGAAAAGCATATTCTAAGCATTTAGGTTAAAGAAAATATAGGGTCCTACAAATTTTAAGTGGCTTTAGCAATATATCTAAGTCTCCAAAGCATTCCATATTAACTTTAAATCAACAGGCTAAAGTAAACTGTCACTGCCTCTCAATATAAAACAAGTACATTCAACATTCAAACTGCAAAACATCAGATCTGAAAGGCTATATTTCAATGTCAGAAAATGTTATGCACAATATACAGTATAAATCTGTTAAGACACTATTAAAAAATTTTAAGTGCTTCACTGTAAATCACAACAAATTTCCTTTTCCTGTTTTCCTGCTAGAATATTTTTTTTTAAAGTATGAAACTTTGCCAAACATTCCTGGACACAGGACTGCATGATGCAGAAACCACATAATATTTGGCAGTACGCAAAAATTGAGACATTCTCTTGGAAGTCTATTTTAAAAAAAAGACAAAACAGAAGCAGGGCAAGGTTCTCAGTGTATGAGCCAAGAGAGAGAATGTACAAAAACAATTACATCATACTTTTCAGTGTCCACTAGGATTTTTTAAAGCATTTTTTCAATGTCAAATAATCCATAAACATGGAAATATGAGCCACCAGCAAGTAGATTTTACATGGCTCAGAGTAAATCTGCAAACTAAACAGAAACATAATACCTTTGAAAGTGAGAAAAGACCCTTATCCAATTTACCTGAAACTGGTTCACCAGGCAGGGAAAGGAGGTAGGGGTGGGGGAGTAAGTATGAATCTCTAAACAGCAGGGACAGTATAAATGCATATGAGCATGGACAGCTAGTAGAAACGTCTGGCTGTGAAGTGGAGAGTATGCTAAGGCTGGAAGGGTCAATTCAACTCCAAAGGCCCTAGTATGGCAAACTGGGGACCTTAGTTTTTACCCTAAAGTCAATTAACAGAAGCATTTCCTTCCCTAAAGAAGAGATATCAGGGCTTCCCTTGTGGCACAGTGGTTGAGAGTCCACCTGCCGATGCAGGGGACGCGGGTTCATGGCCCGGTCCCGGAGGATCCTGCATGCCGCGGAGCGGCTGGGCCTGTGGGCCATGGCCGCTGGGCCTGTGCGTCCGGAGCCTGTGCTCCGCAACAGGAGAGGCCACAGCAGTGAGAGGCCCGCGTACCGCAAAAAAAAAAAAAAAAAAAAAAAAAGAGATATCAGCTTGAGTCTTGAAGGATGAATAGAAGAATTCCAGAACTCAGAAAGGCAGAGGGAGGTAAGCATTCCGGGTAAAGGAACCAATGTGCAAGGCAGAGAGTATAGCACAACAAGATGAGCAATGTGGCTAAAACAGAATGCATATTATGAAGGGTCTTGACTGTCTGAGTGAGGAAGTTGCACTTAATTATGTAGGTAATGGGAGTGAGTGGTGTTTCTGACTAGGGGAGTAGCCTGGCTATAGCTACTCTTAAAATAAGTCTGACAGTAATGCTGAGGGTACAGTAGAATGGGACAGGCTGAAGACAGGAAATGTAATGAGGAGGCCCTTGCCACATGTGGGTGAGAGGCGATGAGGCCATAGGAACACCGCTTTCCACTTTCCACCTCCACGTCTCTCTACTCTGCCCATTCCCAATACCTGAAATGCTCTACCCTACTCCATCACAATCTGCCAGACCCCACACACTCTTCTCAGGGCTTAAGATCTAATACTTGATAATACTCAAATACAGGCCATAGAGAATTAAGTGTTTCAATACTTTAGATAAAATCTCTTTTAAACAAAAGCTCAAGGTATTAGAAACATTTATTCATATCAAAAAAGATTTTGCAGATATTATTTAAATTTTCTTCTAATGTTTTAATTTTGGAACCGCAAGAAAAAAGAACATCTAATTGTTTCACAGACCATGAGAGAAACTGCGTGTTTCAAACTGTACTACCTATAATACTGTAAAAATAGTTGAAAATAAAGTATTATCACTTTAGCTAATTTTCAGCTAGTAGCTACTACCCACTTCCCATATGAACAATGTAACTAACTGATATATGAGAAGCTAAAAATGGTTAACACTGTGTATACGATGATTTTAATTATAGATTCATTATACCTCCTCATTTGATAACTGGGCTGAAGATTCTTCATGGGTTAAAGCACACACTACTGGCATTTTTACTTCTTCCTCAACATTTGTTTTTTTATGATCCTTTCTCTTACTAAGTCTTTGTTGTTCATCTTCCTCCTAAAAGTTAGGAAGAAAAAATACATATTACCCAGGTAGTCTATACTTAATGATTCCCACAGTTCTTTAACCACTCAAAACAAATATAAAAGTATACTACATGAAAGGCAAAACAAAAGAGAGCAAATCACCCACCTCTTCTTCAAGTGATTTGAGAAAGAAAATTTACATAGAATGTTCCTTCGGCTTATTATGGAAAACAAATAGGAAAAAGTTATGGCATTACACATCCATATGAAACATGTATAAATTTATATGAAATACAAATGAATGACTTAAGCTGATATAATAATTCACTCAACAAAGATCAAAGATACCTTCAATGCCCCCCGCAAAACACTCTAGTGGGGAGGGACAAATACACGATTACATCACTATATAAGTATGTACAAGGTTCTATAGGAGAGAAAACAAAGATTTCATCTGAGGGAGCTAGAAAGGGGGGCCCAAAGAAGGTAACACTTGAGCTGGATCTTGAAGAATCAGTAAGATGAGTTTGCCAATTGTGTGAGAGGAGACAAGCAAGGGTTCCAGGGAGAAAAGAAGTATGTAGAAGGGAGAGGGGCACAGAAGAGCAGGCAGGTGGGGAAGACGGAATAATCTCATGTGACTAAAAAGAGGGCAGGCACATGAGTAGTGAGGTACGGAGAAGGGGGTGGTGATTAAGTGCTTAGACTCTGGAATCAGAGATTGGTCAACCTTCAGATATGCCATTAGTCCCTATCTCATATGGGAACTTTTGTTGTGTGTTTTTCTGTTTTGAGAATCACATGAGATAAAGCTTTACATATAAAGCCTTAGCACAATGCTGGCGCATAGGCCTTAAATGACCAGTTCTGGAATTTAGACTATTCTAACGGGAAGCAGGAAAAGCATGATTGTATCTGTACTTTAGAATCTAAATCCTCAAGTTGACTGTGTCTACACACAAGATGAATGAATCAATTAAGAGAAAAGAAATTTAAAAAGGAAAAAACTTCTGAAAAACAAAATCTAACCTAAGCTACACAAGATAATTTAAAATATTTCTTACAGTACCTACAAAAGCTTCTACACAGCTATCCTAGGGAAATATTTGCACACATACACAACATAGTATAGGATATTAGCTGCAAAACTATTTGAAATGACAAAAAAAAAAAAAAGAAGAAAGGAAGAAACCATCTAGATGCCCACTACAAAGAGAAGGATTAAATCAAAAATAGTACATCCATGTTACCAGCTAACAAGAATGAGATAGATCTCTAAAGTGAAAATATATCCAAGATGATGCTTATGAGAAAAATAAGCTACAGAATAAATACTTATACTATGATTTCAGTTGTATGGGGAAAAAAAAAAAGAAACCTGAATATACACTTATAAACACATAGAAGTGGTGTGGAATACTACCTTCCAAACTGATTATTCCTGATTACTTCTGATTACAAAAGTGGTTATTTCTGCGGAGGGAAGTATGTGAGATGTCAAGGGAGATTTTCACTTTATCACTTTATTTTTTCACTTTGTATTTAAAACAAAATATTTTAACATGAAAATGTATTTATGTATTACTCATATAATTTAAATAATTGTTTTTTAAGATACGGACTAAACAGGATCCTGGGTATGCAGCCCTCTAGACACCTGCCTTTTCATATCACCCAGCCTCTCCATCACCACCCATCACTGTCTAATAAGGCTTTTAGAGCAATGTCACAAAAGACATGGCCTGGATTAAACAATTCAGGAGCCCTAGGAGAACTGGACAGAGCTGCAGAGAAAGATTTTCTCAGAAGTATGCACTACTGCATCCTGCAGACTGAAGGGGATCATTTCTAAATCAGTTCTTCCCCTTCCCCCCAGACAAGGCCATTTCTAAAGTTGAAAAACAAAATCCCTCAAATGCAGCTATTATGTTTTTTGAAATGGCATACATCAACTTTGTTTCAGGCTTAAGTCAATCTATAATATACATAAAGAAATATGATCATGTGTCAGGGTGGAGTGGTTTATTAACAAGGCAAACAAGTCCTACAAAACTGGTATTCACCTGATCTTTCTTCTTCAATTCTTCAACTTGTCGGAGCTGTTCTGAAGTTAGCACAATTTCCATTCGCTGCATGTCCCTCATCAGCAAACGCTGAGATTCCAGGAACTGGTCATTGGCCTTCTGCCACGTGTGTTTCAACTGGTTGTGCTGTTGTCGCTCTTGCTCCAAGAGATGGCATACTGTTTAGGAATCCCCCAATCAAAAACACTGAATTTTAATGGTAGGCAATTTCTTTAACATAGCACTAACTAGACTAGACCTGGCCAAAGGTCCATCCGGTCTGGGATTCTGCCTCTGACAAGAACCCAGGGGCAACCTGCCATAGGACAAGGCAGCTGTCCCCACACCACCTGTCTAAGCAGAGTCTCCCAAAGTGTGTTCCTAGGAAGAGCAACATGTGAAAAAAAGATTTCTGTGCTCAGTGAGTTTCAGAAACCTTGGGTTAAAAACTTTTTTTTAAAGATTTCTTTACTGCAGGACTTTGAACTCAGGGTCTTAAGTATGATATATAATACATATCTTGTAAGGTGTATATATAATACAAAACCTTTTGTATATGTAATACAAAACTTGTAAGGTGATATATAATACAGTACCTCCCAAATTGATTTGACCAAAAAATCCTTTCCACAGTGCCACTGATGTAACAAATGTTCTAGGGAATACAATTTGGGAAACATTGCTCTAAAGGGAAAACACATAGTAACCACTCCTAATTGTCTTTAATACATTTTGAATAAATCTTGTTATCCAGGAATCCTTCTTGAGTCCATTTAGTTTTGACCTCTCAGGATAAGTCAAAGAATCTTTGTAAATGCTTGTGTTATTGATATTCATCAGCTCAGCCATGTTCTTTGGGAAAAAAAGAATAGATGGTATCATCTATCAGCCCATCTACCCAGTTACCCAAGCCAGAAACCTGAGAGACAACTCATACTTCTGACTTTTCCTCACCCAACACATTCAACTGTGACAGAGGCCTACTAATGCTACTTCCTGTGTGATATGACACTCCATCTTCTGCCTTCTGCCTTAGATTTAGGACTCAGACAACTACGACAGGAGTCTCTTCATAACCCTTCCTGCCATTTGTCTGGCCCTCTGTATTCTGTCCTCCACACTGCTGTAAAACTGAACTCTCTAGAAGGTAAAACATTACCACTCTCAAGCTTAAAACCCTTCAGAGAAGCCAGACACAAAAGGCCACATACTGTATAATCCCATTTATACAGAAGTCCAGAATAGGCAAATCTATAGAGACAGAAAGTAGATTAGTGGTAGCCAGGGGCTGGGGGGAAGAAGATAATAGGAAATGACTGGTAATGGGTACAAAATTTCTTTTTGGAGTAATGAAAATGTTCTGGAGGTAGATAGTGGTGATGGTGTACGACTTTGTGAATATATTAAACATCATTGAACAGGTACCTTATCTCGGTAAAGCTGTTATTTAGGGAAAAAAAAATTTCTAAATCCTTCAGAGCCTCCTTATTACCAATACGATAAAATCCAGAATCCTTAGCATAAGGTCTCCAGGATCTGGCCCATGTCTACCTCTCCTGTCTCACATTTTGCCCCACTGCCTCTTGCATTTTAATCTTGCTGAACTATATTTCTTACAGTTTCGTTACCTTGTTGCACCACATGCAAATGGCCTTGAATGCCATGCTCCTCTCGACCTGACAAACACCTAGCTATCTTTCAAAATTCCATTTAACAACCTCTTTTAAGAAGCCTATTCATGGCACTGTTGCCTCCTAACACACTTCCTAACACATATGATATGCAACTGCACTGCACTTGGTTGCATATCTAATTTCCCCAATTTAGGCTCTAATTTACACTGCTGCTCAATTTTTAACTATCTTCTTTTCACGTAAATACTACTTTTTTGGTGTGAATGTTTCAGTAGACATTACTCTACCCACCCTTACTCATTTTAATGAAACTTCTCAGATACTTCTCCAGGTATATTAGGAAGGTCTGGTAGTCTTGCACTATTTCTGGAAGGGTTGGGACACGCAGGTTAAACAGAAAGTCCTTTTTCTTCTGGACACCCTTTCAGAGTTTGAGTGTCGTTTTGACTGCAACAGCACTTTTGAAAAGCATTTCCTGAGAGCCAAAGACTCAAACACTGGATTACTTTAATAACATTTAATAAAATAATTCTGTAGGCTTATATAATTTCAACTTCCCACTATTTGGGATAAAAACCTAACTCCTATGCAAACCTGAATTATTTTTGGAAGAGCTATATTTTCCATGACCACAGTCCTAAATTTTCATATTAAAACATGTTACTAGTATAACCTGCAATGAATAGAAGATTTCAAGAGGTCCATGCATTTCGATGAGGTAAAAATTTAGATCTTTATTTTCACTAACCTCTAACTGAAATTTATCATTTCCTTCAATTATAAAATATAGACAACAAACCACAGTAAGTATAACAATACCCATGACTTGGTCACTAACAGGAGTCATAGATACTTTTGTATCTCAGTACAGTTGTTGCAGATATCTTAATATATTATTTATGCTCATCATACTTCAAAATTACAGTAGTTATTAGACCTGGTACTAGACCTTGTTATTTAATGCATTAATAAAATAGCACATTTATTACTATAAGTTTGCAGTTATTTATATTTTGATAACTGCTTTATAATATAATTGATTTCTTTTATAATTCTATGTATTTTATGTATTAAAAACATTATTCTGAGAGGGCTTCACAAGACTGCCAAAGGAGTCTGTGACACAAAAAGGTTACAAATCTCAGGTATACAAGATTCACTAAAAGAGTTAAAGACAAACATATATTTTAATGGGAAAGGATGAGTCTATTTCCCCTATCCTGAGAAAACAGAGTCAATTTCTGCATCACTCTGCTACCAGACTACCAAAATCAAAATTATCTCTTATAAATAGGGGTGCTTCTTAAGAACACTAGAATATACCATCTGCCCTCTCTGTCCCATTTTCACTTTCGCTAATTCACCTCCACCAAAATAGGTCTGGAGCAAAAGCAGTTTAAGCAGCAACTTCCTATTATCTTTCTGCCCAGAGTTTGTGCCCTATGAATTCTTACTGGGGTCCTGGAGGAAACAGAAACCATTAACAATCCAAATATCTTTTCAAACCAACTGCAAAGCTTAAACTGAATCACTAACATGTTGGATTGGCATTTTGGAATTTGTTACTGTTATTAATCAATATCACTTTTACTTACATAGTTCTCTTACAGACTGAGATTAAAAATATAAAGAATATATATTTACCTTCATGTAATTCTTTCCGAAGTTTCTCAGCATCTTCCTGTAAAACAGATTTCTGAGTATTCAAAACAGCTACGTACATCTCCAGATCAGTCCTACAAGATTTCTCAGCTTCCAGATAATGATTCAGTTCTTTAACCTGAAAAAGATGCAATTCCATTAAACTAAAATTTCCAACAGTGTCTACCTTATAATGTAAGGTATAAGGGTAAGTTCTGGAGGTGCCTTGAAAAAAGTTTACATTTATATTTATGTAAATTTAAATTTACCCCCAAATTAACATTTATAATTTTTAATTACAAAACAAACATATACTTACTAAAGAAAACTGGGAAAATAACATAATTGACAATAATTAATAGTAAGCATTATCCATAATCATCACCAGAGTAAATATGCAATTGAGATTACACATAACAGTTTTGTACCTTGCTTTTAAAAAGGTGGTTCCAATTTGTATTCCCAGAGCAACATACACATGTGCTCATTTTATCACATACTCAGTGAACCCAGGCTGCTGTTGTTTTTTATTTTTTATTTTTGTTGTTGGGTTTTTTTTG
The DNA here is from genome assembly GCF_949752795.1 of Hyperoodon ampullatus. Classification (NCBI taxonomy): domain Eukaryota; kingdom Metazoa; phylum Chordata; class Mammalia; order Artiodactyla; family Ziphiidae; genus Hyperoodon; species Hyperoodon ampullatus. The sequence goes on along the minus strand of NC_136932.1, from coordinate 40,133,168 downwards.
TTTTGTTTTGTTTTTGTTTTCTTGTGGTACACGGGCCTCGCACTGTTGTGGCCTCTCCCGTTGCGGAGCACAGGCTCCGGACATGCAGGCTCAGCGGCCATGGCTCATGGGCCCAGCTGCTCCGCGGCATGTGGGATCTTCCCAGACCGGGGCACGAACCTGTGTCCCCTGCATCGGCAGGCGGACCCTCAACCACTGCGCCACCAGGGAAGCCCCACATCTTTTTTTATTGATGTCTTATTTCTGTTGAACAATTAACTATAATTTTCAAGTATTAACAATATAGTCTAATATCTGAAATAGTTCTAACCAAAATAAAATGCAATCTTGCCCCAGAAAGTGATTAAAGAATCACTTGCTCTACCCTTCCTTACAAATTGCCCATCCTAAATTGTGGCCATTTAAACTAACTTTCAACTTTTTCAAATGATTATATCTAATTTCACTTTCAAGGTTATATTTATGCCTTTCATCTTCCCATTTCTTCAACTTGAAATAGCTGCCAGATCTGTTTTCAGTTATCTTTCCTCCTAGACCATTAATACAGTACATTAGCACTGATCATGGACTAAAATGATTATTTATGCTACCATTTGATGCTTCACTGGAGGCTGTCAGCCAACCAGAAACGTACTGTACACTAACCAAGCATGACCAAGTGCTGACTGTTGTCAGGCACTTTCCCTATCACCTGGAGAGGTGGTAATTCAGTTAATGATAAAGGAAAGTCAATATGTCAGATATAAAATGGTGGTATATAACCACTAACTCTATCAGCTATTACTTCTTAGAATAAATATTTGACTCTATAAATAATGAATTAATTTCTAACATTCGAAAGCTACTGAGCAGAACTCTGGGAAGATGGTGACAGTGAATGTGTGGTACACGGATTTTCCTGAATTCCACACACCCTAACAACAGAACTAATAAGATAACAGAACTCAGAATACATGAACATCTACCAAAAAGAAAAAAAAGCGATAATTAGAGGGTGGGGACAAACCACTGAAAGCTACCTATATGGAATTACATGGTATCAGCGTCTGTGCAGGAGAAAGTAAAGGGAAGCAACAAGGGCCGGAGAACTCCCAAAATACTCAACAGGGATTCCAACTTCACAACAGCAGCTGAAAAGTGGGAAGAGTTTCACACACTCCAATAGTGGATAAACACAACAAATTTATGTTGTAAGACTTACAATCTGGTTAGAATAAAACGGCATTTGATTTTCACTTACATTTCCTTGATTTCTAGTGAGACTGAATATTTTTTCACATTCCTTAACTTCCTCTTCTGTGAAATGCTTGTTCATATTCTTTGCTTGTTTCTCTGTTGGGCCTATTTGTCACTTATGGACATGGCAATTTTTATTAATTTTGGACACTAATTTTTGTCAGGTATAGATAACTTTTAACAGTCTATAATTCTCTTTTCAACTTTTTGTGGTATCTTTTAATAAGGAAGTTTTATATTCTAATGTAGGCAAATTTGTCAATCTCTTCTTTCATAGTATTTTTACCTTATTTAAGAAATGTTTTTGTATCTCACATCACATATTCTTTTTAAACATCTAGAAGTTTTAAAGATTTACGTGTACTCTTAAGATTTTAATTCATTGAAATTTTTGAAAAGTGTGAGGTAGAAAGCTAACCTCACTTTAATCCATATGTATAACTATTTGAAAAACCTATTTTTAAATAATCCATACTTTTCCCACTGACTTGTAATGCCACCTGTCAAATATCAAATTTCCATATATATATGGATATATTTCTGGGCTCTCTATTCTGTTCCACTGGCCCATTCGTTTATCTTTAAACCAGCAACAAACTATCTTAATTACAGTAGCTACAGTAATAGTAAAGCTACTGTAAGTCTTAATACTGGTAGGTAGGGCAAGTCTCCATACCTTGCCTTCTTCAAAACTTTGCTGGGTGTCGGGGCTTCCCTGGTGGTGCAATGGTTAAGAATCTGCCTGCCAATGCAGGGGACATGGGTTTGAGCCCTGGTCCAGGAAAATCCCACATGCCACGGAGCAACTAAGCCCGTGCGCTACAACTACTGAGCCTGCGCTCTAGAGCCCACAAGCCACAACTACTGAAGCCCACGCTCCTAGAGCCTGTGCACCACAACAAGAGAAGCCACCGCAATGAGAAGCCCGTGCACCACAATGAAGAGTAGCCCCCGCTCGCTGCAACTAGAGAAAGCCCGAGCACAGCAATGAAGACCCAACACAGCCAAAAATAAATAAATTTAATTAATAAAAAAAAATTTTTGCTGGGTGTTATTTCTGATTCTTTGCTTGTCCATATGAATTCTAGGATCTACTTATTGAGTTCCTTATTAAACCCTGATGAATTTTGAGGGGAATTTTGAATTTACAGATTAATTTGGGGATATACTGCCTGCTTTACAATACAGTATTTTCTCACTCAGGAGCACACATGTATTCAAATTTTCATTTATAATGTGTTCCATAAAGATCTTACTCATTTTTATTTAGATACATTCTCAGGTAACTAATACAGGTTTTGTTTGTTTGTTTGCTATCGTGAACAGGAATTTTTCCCCATTGCATTTGTAAGTTGGATATTACTGGGGTACATAAACACTACTATTTTTGCATGTTGATCTTGCTAGAAACAACTTTCCTGAACTCTTATTAGGTCTAACTGTATGTCTGAATATTCTCTTGCTTTCCTATACAGAAAATCAGTTTCACCGCTTTCTTTCCAGTTATTATGCCTCATTTCTTCATCTTGGCTTATCTTACCACCTAGGACCACATAAACAATCTGAACAAAATCACTGAGCACGGGTCTCCTCATATGTTCCCATCATTAATGGTAAGGCTGCTAAACATTCATCATTAAGTATGATGTTTGCTGAAGGTTTGACAAATAGCCCTTTAATAAGTTATTGGGTGTTTAAATTTATCAAATGCCTTTCTGAATCTAAGATGCATTTATTACTCTTCTCCTATAATCTTTTTATGTGGTACATAAAAACAATAGGTTTTCTGGTGATATACCATCCTAAATTCCTGGGAATATCCCTTTTTGATCATGATGTCTTTTTTGCTTTTTCCTTTTTTTTTAACTACACAGCGGAAAATTTTTGTTTCTGTATTCCTAAATGAGACAGATCTACAATTTTCTTTTAATACCTTTTTGTGAGTTTGTTTGTAATGAAGTTATGTCTCATAAAATAAGTTGGAGAGCTTTCCCTCTTTTTCTGTTCTCTAACACAGTTTGTAAAATATAAGGATTACCTCTTTCCAAGAGCTTTGGAAAAACTTGTCTGCAAAACTAACTGTGTTTAATGTCTTTTGGAGGATAGGAGACAGGAGAAAAGGAGATTCTGACTATAAATTCACTTTCTTTAATAGTTACTATATCGGCTCTCCTATTTTATCTTGAGACAATATTGGCTAATTATTTCTTTTCAGAAATTTTTTCATCAAACTTACTTCATTTCAAACTTATTGCTGTGACATTGTCCATAGTATTTATTTTTAAGTCTCTACTGATTTGTAGTTATTCCCTCTTTCATTTATAATGGTTTAAGTCTTTTTCTTTTTTCCTAATTAGTCTTATCAGGTTTGCCTATCTTACTACTTTTTCCATTTTTTTCATTAGATTCACAATTTTCCTTTTGCTTTTCTATTTCACTAATTTCTGCTCTTACCTGCATTATTTCCTTCCATTCATACTGTTTGTACTATTGTTCTTTTTTTAGATTCTTGAGTAAAAAATTCAAATCACTCTAAATATTTTACAATTCTTTTTTCCATATGAGTTAAATGTTTTTCATTTTCCAGACATTTCATCTCAGCTATATTTTATTGTAAATAATTTAATAACCTGTGGTCAGAGATTTGGATGTGTATAACATCAAATCTTCAAAATCTGATGACATTTCCTTTGTGACATTATGAAATGTATAATGTACCTAAAAATAACAATATTTATTCCATATACTATCCTAAGTGCCGTATGTGTTAACTTATATAATCCTCATAACAGCCTTATGAAGGAGGTAGTATTATCCCCATTTTACAGTTGAGCAAACCAAAGCACAGTAAGATTAATTAACTTGCCCAAGGTCATCCACCTAATAAATGTTGAGCTCTTAACTACTATGCTCTACTACTGTATAAAATATAGTCTCTCTCTCACTCTCTTAGTGACAGGATTCTATGTCTATTACATCTAAATTATTAATCAAGTTGCTCAAAACCCCTATATCCCTACTAATATGTTTTTTCTGCTTGCACTATCATTTGCTAAAGGACAGTTTAAATCTCCTACTATAATTGTGAATGTCAATTTCCCCTCATAATTGTCACTTTTTAGCTCACATATTTCAAGGCTATGTAAGATGCATTCAAGTGCATGACGTCATAGCTTATTGATGAATTATAAATTAGAAAGGGTCCCTCTTTATCTCTATTAATTCTTTTTTCCTTTCATCCTATCTGTTTCATATTACAATTGCTAAACCGAGTTTCTTTTGATTAGAATTTACAAGGCATTGCTTTAAGTCTCTCTTTTTTTTTCCAATCTTATTTTGTAGTTTTATTTTAGGTATATGTCTTATAAGCAATATAAATTTACAGCCACACTATAGCTATGTCATTTCTAAAAGATCAATTCTGGGGCTGATGTCAGAAAACAAAGTCACCTTTGAAAACTTTATTTTCCTTCATAACAAAACAAGAGAGATCAGGTCTCATTTTGATAAGAAAATAAACACTGGCTTTGTAACAAAGCAGCACAAGCATCACTACTGTCATTATTTTAAATATCCATAAGGGGAAATCATCTCCAAACATTTTCTTGCATTTTCAAGAAAGCAAGAGTCTTAAGATGCATAGTTTAAATTACAGTTTACCCCCTTAGTATTCTAATTTTGCTCATAGCATTAGGGCAAAACCTTGGTTTCAAGCAAATGGATTACAATGTTTCACAACCTTTGAGGCCTCCAGCTCTTTAATCTTGTCTTCAGCCTCTGTCAGTTTATCTTTCAAAGCTGCAATTTCCTTCTCCATAGGCATCACAACAGACCGAAGTTTTTCAGCATCCTCTTGGGCCTATGGTTAAAAAGAATTAAATGCTACAACTTACTGATTTATTGCTTTTCTAAAAAACTCTGACCTCTCCACTTATTAAAATTAGTATAATAAATAAGTCTAGCAGGCACTGTATTAGCACTCACAAAATTGAACCATGTCTAACTTTTAAATGCTGCATTACTTTGAATGTCAAGTCATAATCACAGCTTTCCCAAATATTCCGTTTAGAACTTGGGAATAAGTAGGAAAATGGATCCACTAAGACAAATTTGACTTTTTTTTTTTTAAGTGAAAGCAGGTTTATTTAGAGAGATACACATTCCACAGACAGAATGCGGTCTGTCTTAGAAAGTGAAAGCAGCCACAAATTTGACTTTTTAATTAGTTGAGTAACTGAGATGGAAAATATCTATATATAAAAGGAAATGCATATAATAAATAAGTTTTATAATTCTGGTTACTAAATTAATGAAACCATAATCTCTTACAAATACTGAAAGGACTAATTAATTTTTTAACATAAAAAATAGAATTTATTTCCTAAAATATTACAAAATTATGTTTCTATAAAAGGGCTTCCATCTAATTATTTAAACAGGGTATTTATCATTTTACTTTTGATATCTACATGAAACAAACCCAAAAAATAACCCTTAAAACCATGCTGCTTTCCATCCTTCATTCTCAAAAACATGGGATTAAAAGGAAACAACATCCATAAACTAGTAAGTTGGTAAGAAACTTAATTTTATTTTATATACACACACGTATAGTCACACAGAAACAAAGGCAGACTCAAAAAGTTAGCTTTTTTCCTTCTAGTGAAAATGAAAATTAATCTTATGCACTGAATTTAGAACAGTCCAAGCTTATCCTAAAGTGTTCATGATAGGGAAAATATTTTCTACGCCAAAATGTGAGTGGAGATTTTAAAAAAAAAAGATATCTCTCAGAAAAGAGGGACACACTTTGTTTTCCAGTGCTTGCAAAGTCATTTCATCATTTATTTTATTTTGAACTAAGTCCTGTTTGGAAAAGACATGTGAGCTTAAAATATCTTCAGCCAAGGCTAATTTGGGACGCTTACAGAGGTCTGCTGATTAAAATCATCAGGGAAAAAAAAGGAGAGAAGAAGCAAAGAATTTAATACAGATTGAGTTATTTATTAATGCAACGATGACCTCACAATTCCAAGTGATGCATATCATAATAACAAAACTTTTAAAGATGATTTTTTTTAATAACAGAAAGGTCATTAAAAACAAGGAAAAGCTGAGACACTATCACAGCCAAGAGAAGCCTAAGAGACATGACTAAATGTAATGTGGTATCCTGGATGGGATTTTGGAACAGAAAAAAGGACTTGGGTAAAAACTAATGAAATCTGAATACAAAGAAAGGACTTTAGTTAACAATAATCAATATTGACTTATTAATTGTGACAAATGTACCATACTAACATTAAGACGTTAATAGGGGAAACTGGGAGTGGAGTATATGGGAATTCTGTAGTATCTTCACAATTTTTTTGTAAATCAAAAACTGTTCTAAAAAATAAAGTTAACTTTAAAAAATAAAATAGATTTTTAAAAGGATAAAAAGTGGCAGACTGCAGAAATTATGACTATGAATATATAAGAAGAATGAAAAAAAAAAAACTATCCTCATGTGAATGGTACTGTGGCTCTGAATAAAATGTCTAATGATAGCATCAACTATGAATTACTCTGAAACGACCTGACAGAATTGAAGGCTAACTATGGTAGATGACTAAGTGACTAGTGCTCATGAAGACACTGTCAGATCCTCATGAAGAAGCTGAATTACAATCTTTTCCTGAAATAAGACAATGTAAATAACTACTCCTCAAGGTTCAAGCTTTTGTTTTGGGTGTTGAGTTCTCATATGATTTTTACACTATAAAAAAAAATTAAATAAACTTCTAAACATATAAAAGTAGTCCTTGTATGAACCAAGATTATGATTAATTCAACTGAAAAGAAAAATCAAATTCTAATTATTATTTTATATGTGATTTCAAATATATGTATGTATATAAATTAATAAATTAAAAGTTTCTGTAATGGCCTATGGTGGGGAAAGAATCTTAAAAAAGAAAAATAAAAAAGAGTGGATATATGTATATGTATAACTGATTCACTTTGCTGTACACCTAAAACTAACACATTGTAAATCAACTATACTCCAATAAAAATTTTTAAAATTAAAATAAAAAAATAAAGTAAAAGCTTACATAATCAAACTGGCCAAAAAGCTTTTTAAATTTTCTCAATGATAAGATATTTCACCTTACATTTAGTTGTTCTATGTTCAGGCATCTTACAGTAAAATGTTCAAGCATAATATGCAGTACATTCGTCACACAGGAACCAAGGTATACTGAGAAAGAAGGAAAACTAAAATCTGTTCTCAGGCTTCAGTTTAGACACAAACACCAGGCAACAACACTCATTCAACAAATATTTACTAAGCACCTATGTGTGAGACACTACTCTAAGCATTTAGGATACACAACAAACAAGACTTCTGCCCTCGTGAAGCTTGCATTCTAGTGAGGAGGAAAAGGCAGCAAACAGTACTAAACATAATAAATAGTTGAACTCTATGTACATTATAAGGAAATAAATGTTATGGAAAAAGAAAAATTAGAACAGGATAAGAGCAAGTTGTGGTAGGTGGGGGAGGGAGGTGGGCAGGTTGCAATGTTAAATGGGGTGGTCAGGATAGGCCTCATGAGGTGGAGGCAATTGGTCAAAGATTTGAAGATGAGGGACTTAGCCAAACATATATCTGGGGGAAGCTCATCAAATTATTTAGTACTACATTTAAGTCTGCGTCCAAATAATTTCTCTAACAGAAAACAAAAAAGTACAACTTCTATTACCATAATAATATTAGTTGAAGCATTACAACAAAAATATTTGGATTGAAATATTTCTACAGATGAATACATTCCTTCATACCTTTTTCATTTCATTTTCTAAATTTTCCTCCTCTTGACCTTCAGACAGCCTTCTCCTTAAATCAGCTATTTCCCTCTCTGCGGATTCTCGATACTGTGCCCACTGTGTCCGCTCCTGCTCCAGCCTAAGGTGGAACTGATGCTCATAGTCACGAACTGTTTCTACAAAACATCACCAAATATTTCTAAGCATTCTGGAAAAAAATGTCCTGGCACACTAAAATTTTAAAAGTAGTTATATAAAGAATTTAAGCCTAGTTTCTGGAAATCTTTTAATTCACTAAAAACAAAAGCACTAAACTAACATTTCTAGTTCTTACTACATGTAGAAATTTTGCTAAGGACCTTAAATCATCTCTAATCTTCACAATAAACCTGTGCCACATATTATTTTACAGATGAGGAAAGCTTAGGACAGGTTAAATACTCTGGCCAATATTTCATAACCAGGAAGAAACAGAGCTAGAATTCAAACCTAAGGCCAACTCTAATCCCTATGTTCTTAGATACAACACTACGACTCCTAAGACAAATATAACGTGTCACCCCAATACAACTATATACCTGAAAGGGTGAGAAAAGGGATATATTTTCAGAATGTTTTTACTATAACCCAAGATTCTAACTTGAGACAAATTCTATAAGGTCTTTATAAAATGACTTTATCTTTAATACAATCTTAAAACGTGATAAACACTGCTGGTTGTCAATTAATTTCCACTCTTTCTTCTTTCTTACTAACAAAACCCCAATTTTGTTTAGGAAGTCAACGGCCCAATTTTAAAACTAAAGTTTCTAGATGCCTTGGTAGTTATGTGTAATCAGAAACCTCTATAAAGTGTGTGGGGGGGCGGGGGGAAATATGCTGGAGATTTCTAGAAAGTTTTTGCTTTACTCAGGCGGACTGGAGGAAGAGCAGTCATTTTTTTCAGCCACAAGGCAAAATGAAGTTGAAAACCACACGCTAAGGGTGAAGGAAAACAAAAGCTGAAGGAGCCTAGGACAGTGATGACATCAGGAACCACTGTACCCAGCCCTAGGTTACCTACCTCTGGATTTCTCATGTGAAAAAAACAAACTCTTATTTGGGTAAGCTGTTATGGTCAGGAATGTAACATGAGGCTTAGAGTAATCCCTAGGTGATAGCCACAAACTCAGAAAACAGTGCTTGTCTTACCTGCCTTCTCACAGAGTACTAAGGCAAAAGTGACACATAACTGCGAAGACGGGAAAAAAAGTCATCCCTATTTCACATTTATATTATTAACAAAACTAATTCTGGGAACCCAAAGATTCAGGGGGCAGCTTATTTCATTATCATTTTTTCAGAAATGCAGGAAAAGCACTAGTGCTAAAAGTTGATAGAGACTAAACTACTACTCTTCCTTTGAACCAAGGGTCACCAGCTGGTAGCTCATAAAGCCTATTCTAACCCACAGACCACTCTACCTCATAGAATGAGTGAAGATTTCACATAAAAATCCAAATTTTTCTTTAAAATGTTAAATTATGGCAACACTGGCCTGGATGGGCAATAATTAGCTGGAACTAATAAGTGTAAATAGTAACTTCACTCTTTGCATGGGAGGTCTCTCCAGTTCAGCACACTTCCTGTGCCCACACACAGCTTCATTCATTGACATTACTGGCCTGCCTCTCCTATAAGAAAATCCATTTTGAAGCCCTCCTTTAAACCTTATAATGAACTATAGTTTTCATTTAATGCAGTATCTCTGTAACACTCTCATCATAATTCTCCATTATTAAATTTGTTAAAGATGCAGATGATATACCCATTGGCTTCCCTTTTATTTTGAATATGATAGTACATCTTGAAGATGGTAATACATAAAGCCACAAGTGAAACATAAATGAAACTCAGGATATATTTTAAGACCTTCTGAAAATGTTCTCAATCATCAGAATCAGTTATCTTAGAAAATCATAAAATAGATCTGTCTTTATTTTTACCTTTCATAACAGCCTGAAGTGAAGCAACTTCTTCTCTCCACTGTCTTTTCACTTCATCTATAGCTTCTTGCTTGGTATTCTCAGACACCGTGGCAATGGCCTTGATATTTTCCATCTCTGCTTGGGCTTCCCACAGTTGTGTCCGAAGATGTCCCAAATCATCTTGTGCAGCTTGTAAAACTGCATTTTGCCTCTTCAGATCCTCTAGGAAAAAAAGTAAAAGACTTTCCATTAATGAAAAGTTCACCTTTATCAGGCTGACATTCTAATGAAGACATTAAGCATTACATTTTTAAATGTTAACTTAGAAAATCATTTTAATAAAGGTAAGATTTAAGGTATGCTGGGTATCACGAATCAATTAGTAACTATCTAACCAAAGAGTGATTAAGGCCATATAGTTTTAGAACTAAATTTAGGCTCTTTCACCCACTGGCTAACTTATTTAACCTCTCTGGCCTCAGTTTCCACATCTACAAAATTAGAATAAAAATACCCACCTCAGAAAGTTGTTTTAATGATAAAACAAGTTATTGAAACACAATGCAAGAAATGGTTAATAAAAGAGGAAAGAAAGCCAGAGTACATGGCAGATAACTAGGTCTAGGCTTTTTTAAAGTTGGGATTGGGCTTCCCTGGTGGCGCAGTGGTTGAGAGTCCGCCTGTCGATGCAGGGGACACGGGTTCGTGCCGCGGTCTGGGAGGATCCCACATGCCGCAGAGCGGCTGGGCCCGTGAGCCATGGCCGCTGAGCCTGTGCGTCCGGAGCCTGTGCTCTGCAAGGGGAGAGGCCACAACAGTGAGAGGCCCGCGTACCGCAAAAAAAAACAAAAAAACAAAAAAAATAAAGTTGGGATTAATTTCTCGGCACCCCTTTACCATCTCTTAAATATTAAATTGATCTGATGTGCCTACTACAAGCCTAAGTAGGATATCTGTTTGGCCAAACTGACTTCCAAAAAAGATGAACCTACCAACAGTATATAGGGGTGTGTCTGTTTTCTCACACCCTTACCAACAGTCACTATTTTCCATTTTTTTAAGTCCTTGCCAACATCATGAGTAGAAAATGGTGAGTTTTAAAATTATATTTCCCTATTAATAGAGAGGTTGAGTATCTTTTCATACATTTATTAGTGACCAGTATTTCCTCTTTGGTGATACCTTTTACCTGTGATTTCCGATGAATTGTTTTTCTTCTAATTTGGGAGAATATTTTATACATACTGGATATTAATACTATTTTATCTTACAAAACTATTCCCAGTCTGCTGCTGTTTGTCTCAGCTTCCTTTTTAAAAAACATTTATGCAGAAGAACTGTTCATCTTTGCAAAGTCATCAATTTCCTTTACGGAGCACAATAACTACCTCAACCAGCCATGAAAACAATTTGATTTAAGTTCTAATGCTACTACTAACAGCTGTGTCACTTTAGCGGAATCACAAGGCCATCAAGCCAGAATAATGGCAACACTTTTCTGTATAAACTTCTAAGTACTTGAAAAACGTCAAATAGATAATATCAATCAAAGATCTTTTAAAAGTTGTAAAGATATTCATCATTATCAAACAATCACAAGAATTAACAATTTGGTAGTTCAAATAACAGGAAAAAACCTAGTCATACTAAGTGAGGTCATTTAAGAAATCTTTCCTCTCTCAACGTCAGTTTCACATCATTTTGTCACCACTATTAAAATATTTTGAAACACCAGCCAGACAGTTATAAGTATTAGTTGCAGAAAATAACTATCTAAAGTATACTGAAGGCAAGATGGCTATCTAATAAATAGTGGTAGGTGTGTGACTGGGAATGATCCAGAAACTGAGTAAAGACATAAACACGTGAAACCACAAAAGAAGTGTGTGTGTGTGTATGTATCAACTCTATATTCTAAGTGCTATTTCATAAAATGTGAAATAAAAGAAAAAGCATTATTTCTGGAATACTTTATTAATTTCTGAGAAATTAATACAATTCTGTCAAGGCTCAAGTTTATATACTTAACACTTCCTCATGCTAATTATCCCTGCTACTTTTGACTTCTTGGAAATCACCCAGAGCTATTCACTACCACATTGTCACTATGGAAAGAAAAACTGCAAATAAATAATAAATCTAAATACTAATTTTGGCATGTTTCCTCATAGTTAAAAGCAGTATAGAGATCCTGGAGAAAGAGTGGATCAAATTTTATTCCTGACTCACTTTATAAATATTTACATAAGACATAATATACATTATTTATTATACATGATATATAGTATATATGTTAAATATACGTATGTGTGTATATTTAAACCAGGAAACAAACAGAACTTTAAAAAAATTTTTGTAACAAAGCATTTCAAACATGGTAGCCAATAGTACAAATTATTATTAAAAAACAATTATTTTTTTGTTTTTGCATATGTAATTATGAAGATTTTCAAACTCAAAAGTTGAGAGTATTATATTACAACAATCTTCCACATACCTATCACCAATTATAATGATTTTGCCATTTATTTCAACTATTCTTTTTTAAAATAAGTCCCAGAAACTGTATTACAGTATCTAATGCTCTACATACGCATCTCTGAAAACATGGATATTTTCTTACATATACACAGTGCCACTGTCACACCTAATAATTGTTTGATATAATCTAATACTCAATCTTAGTGAAATTTCCCCAACTGCCACAAAAATGTCTTCTTGAAGATTTGTTTGAATTAGGATCCAAATAAGACACTTCTTTTGGTGATACTAATACTTTATAAAATATTTCACAGAAACAAATATAAAGAATTCTGTAATGGACACCTATTACCTATCACCTGGCTTAGTAATTTTTAATATTATTGCTACATCAGCTTCAATTTCTTTTTAACCTTAAGAAATGAAACATTACAAATACACTACTTTCTTCAGAGTAACAACTATCAGGAATTTGGAGTTATCATTACCAGGCATATTTTATACCTTTATGTTACAGGTTTTTAAACCTTAGGGCCCTCGTAGCATAGTATTCTTCTGCAATTACCTCACATCCATCAGTTTTTGAGATTGCTAATACATGCAACTACCTCATTCATTAATTGCAATACCAGAGTACCAATAGATCAGCTATTATAGTTCAGGGGCATTCAGGTGTGAGCTAGGAATCTACTTTTTCTATACAGATGTTCCCCTTGTTCTAAACTCTTGCCCCAGTCTTCCCATTTTTATAATGTCATCTATGTCATACATCAAATTTCCACATATATGAGGATCTGATTATGAAAGCCTCTATGCTATAAATATGGTCTATTTGTCTATTCTCATGCCAATACTATATTGTCTAGACTAGTACAGCATTATTTATAATATTTAGCATAATCTTGTGTATGTTTAAATTTTTCCATAGTAAATAATTTTAAAAGCCCATGATAGTTTTGAATAAAGTGGGGGGACTTGGCCTCCCAGATATCAAAAATTATTATAAGCCTCATGCACCAATCACTCAGATCCAGCAACCATACACCCGCAGGCAACCTTGTCCCATCCACCAGTTTGCATTCTACAACTTATTGTTTTGAGATAAGTCCCATTTTTAAAAATTAATAAACCTTATTTTTTAGAGCAATGTTGGGCTCACAGCAAAACTGAGCAGAAAGTACAGAGTTCCCATAAACTCCCTGCCTCCCCACGCACAACCTCCTCTACTGCGGACATCCCCCACCACAGCAGTACCTCTGTCACAATCTCTGAACTTACAGTGACACATCCTTACTAGTCGCAGTCCACAGTTTACATCAGGATAACGTATAATGATATGTGTCCACCACTCTTACATAGAGAAGTTTCACTGCCCTAAAAATCCTCTCTGCTTTGCTTAGTCATTCCTCCTATCCTCCTAACCCCTGGCAACCACTTAGCTTTTTCACTGTCTAGATAGTTTTGCCTTTTCCAGAAAGTCATACAGTTAGAATTACACAGTACATTGTCTTTTCAGATTGGCTTCTTTCACTTCATAATACACATGTTTCCTCTATGACTTTTCATGACTTGACAGCTCATTTCCTTTTCACACTGAATAATATTCCACTGTACCACAGTTCACCTGCTCATCTACTGAAAGACATCTTGGTTGCTTCCAAGTTTTGGCAATTATGAATAAAGTTGCTATAAACATCCATGTGCAGGTTTTTGCATGGACATACATTTTCAATTCATTCAGGTAAATACCAAGGATCAAAATTGCTGAATCATATGCTAAGAGTATATTTACTTTTGTAAGAAACTGCCAAACTGCCTTCCAAAGTGGCTGTACCATTTTGCATTCCCACCAGCAATGAATGAAAGTTCCTGTTGCTCCACATCATCAGCAGCTTTTGGTGTTTTAGATTTGAGCCATTTTAATAGGTGTGTAGTGTTTGCTCATTTTTTTTTTTTTTTTTTTGCGGTACACGGGCCTCTCAGTGTTGTGGCCTCTCCCACTGTGGAGCACAGGCTCCGGACACACAGGCTCCGTGGCCATGGCTCACAGGCCCAGCCGCTCCGTGGCATGTGGGATCTTCCCGGACCGGGGCATGAACCCGTGTCCCCTGCATCGGCAGGCAGACTCTCAACCACTGTGCCACCAGGGAAGCCCTGCTCATTGTTTTAACGTATTCACAGACTGGTGCAACCATCACCACAATCAACTTTGGAACATTTTAATCACCCCAGAAAGAAATCCAATACTTTTTATCACCCCCCAACCCTCTAACCCGGCAGTCTTAGGCAACCACTAATCTACTTTCTATCCCTATCACCTATTCTGGACATTTCATATAAATAGAATCATACATACTTTGTGACTGGCTTTTGTCACTTACCATATAGTTCTTTCAAGGTTCATCTATGTTGTACTATCAGTATTTCATTCCTTTTTATGGAGGAATAACAAAAACAATTTGTTTATTCATGTATCAGTTGACGGATATTTGGTTGTTTGTCACTTTTTCACTACTATGAATAATGCTGCTATGAAAATTCACATAGAAGTTTATTTATGGACATGTTTTCTTTTCTCTTGTATATACTTAGAAGTGGAACTGCTGGGTCAAATGGTAACTCTATGATTAACCATTTGAGGAACTGAGAGGCTGTTTTACAAACTTACTAGACCATTTAACATTCCTGTCAGCAATGTATGAGGGTTTTGATTTTCCACATCCTTGCCAACTCTTGTTATTAATTGACTTTTGGATATAGCCATCCTAATGGGTGTGAAGTGGCATCTCATTGTAATTTTGTGCTTCCCTGGTAGATAATGACATTGAGCATCTTAACATGTGCTTACTGAACATTTATGTATCTTCTCTGGATAAATGTCTATTCGGAACTGTTCACCATTTTTAATTGGGCTGTCTTTTTATTATTGAATTGTAAGAGCTCTTTATATAAGCTAGATAAAAGTCTCTTATCTGATAAAATATTTGCAAACTTTTCTCCCATTTGGTGGATTGTCTTTTCACTTTTTGGATAGTGTACTTGGGAGCACAAAATTTTTTCATTTTTCACAAAGTCCAGCTTATCTAATTTTTATTGTTTGTTTCTGCTTGTAGTGTCATATCGAAGAAATCACTGCTGAATCCAAAGTCACAAAGATTTACCCCTACATTTTCTCCTAAGAGTTTTATAGCTTACTTTTTAAACCACTTTTGTAGATGCCAGGGATCCAATGTCATTCTATAGCATGTAGACATCCAGATGTCTCAATACACTTCACTGAAAAGATGATTCCTGCCCTGCTAAATCGTTTTGGCATCTTGCAGGAAATCAATTTTTCATATATATTTCTGGATTCACAATTCTATTCCACTGAATTACTCCTATCCTTATACCAGAACCACACACTATCTTGATTACTGTTGCTTTGCAGTAAGTTTTGTGATTCCTCCAACTTTGTTTTCCAAGAATATTTGGCTGTTCTGGATCCCTAGCATTTTCACACAAATTTTCGGGTCAAATTGTCAATTTCTACAAAGAAAGCAACTGAATACTGAAAGACACTGCATTAAATCTGTATATCAGGGGAGTATTGCTAATGCTAAATCTTTTGATGTATGAACATGGGGGTGTCTTTCCAGTTATTTAGACCTCTAAGTTTTTTTTCACCAGTGTTTTCGAACTTTCCAGAGTAGAAGTGTACAATAAGTACACTTATTTTGTTAAATTTCTTTATTATTCTTTTTTTTTTTTGGCCACACCACGCAGCATGTGGGATCTTCCTGGACCAGGGATTGAACCTGTGCCCCCTGCAGTGGTGCAGTGGAAGCGTGGACACTTAACCACTGGACTGCCAGGGAAGTCCTATTATTCGTTTTTGATGCTATTGTAACTGAAATTGTTTCCTTAATTTCATTTTCAGATTACTCATTGCAAGTGTATGGAAATACAACTTGTTTTTGTATATTCATCTTATAACCTGCAACCCTGAATTCATATATTACTACAAATGTTTTTTTAGTGGATTCCCTGATTTTCTATATAAAAGAGGTTATCTAAGAATAGAAATAGTTTTACTTCTCCCTTCCAATCTGGATTCCTTTTTATTCCCCCACCCGCCCCGTTTCCTTTTGGCCTAATTGCTCTGGATGAATAGAAGTGGTGAAAGTGGACATCACTGTCTTGTTCCAATCTTACAGAGAAAGCATTCAGTCTTTAACCATTAAGTGTGATAACGTTAGCTTCAGGCTTTTTGTAGATGCCCTTTATCAGGTTGAAGTTTCCTTCTGTTCTTAGTTTGGTTAGTGTTTTTATCATAAAAGGGTGTTGAATTTTGTCAAATGCCTTTTCTGTGTCTTTAGAGAAGATCCTAAGTTTTTGTTTTTCATCCTATTAATGTGGTGCGTTACATTAACTGATTTTTCAGGTGTTGAACCAACCCTGCATTGTGAGGATAAATCCAATTTAGTCATGGTATATCATTCTTCTTATGTGTTGCTGAATTTCTTACTAGTATTTTGCTGAGGATTTTTGCATCTATATTCATAAGGAATATTGGTCTGTAATTTTTTGGTTTTGTTTTTTGCTTGTGATGTCCATGTTGTTTTGATATAGGGTAATAATACTAACTTCATAAAATGAGTATGGAAGTGCATCCTCCTGTCTACTTTTTAGGAGAGTTTGAGAAGAATTAGTGTTAATTCTTTGAACATATGGTAAAATTCACTACTTAAGCCATCTGAACCTAGGCTTTTCTTTTCATATTTTGTGGGTAGTTTTTTAATTACAAATTCAATCTCTTTATTTGCTATGGGTCTAATTCAGATTTTCTACTTCTTTAGTCAGTTTTGGTGTTTGTATCTTTCTAGGAATTTGTCCACTTCCTCATTCACAGTATTCCCTTACACTTCTTTTTAATTTCTGTAAGGTCAGTAGTAATGGCCCTGTATTCATTTCTTGGTCAATCTAGCTAAAGATTTGTCAATCTGTTGGTCTTTCCAAAGAAAGCACTATCAGTTTCATTGATTTTCATCACTGATTTTTTACTTTAATCTTATTAATTCCTTCCTTCTACTTGCTGTAGGTTTCATTAACAGTTTTTCCAGTGTCTTAAGGTGAAAGATTAGTGATTTGAAATATTTCATTTTTAATACAGGCATTTATAGTTACATATGTCTACGGGCTGATGTAGCTGCATCTCATAAGGATTGGAATGGTATGTCTACAATTCCATTTATCTCAAAGCATTTTCTAATTTTCTTTGTGATTTCTCTTCCAGCTATTGACTACTCAGGAGTGTATTACCTAATTTCCACGTATTTGTGAGTTTCCCAAATTTCATTCCATTGTGGTCAGAGAACAAACATTGTATTATCAATCCTTTTATACTCAAATCTTCTACTTCCTTGTTGATCTTCTCCGTGGAATACTGAAAAATACAACTCTTATTGTCAAACTGTGTATTTCTCCCTTCATTTCTGTCAGCTTGCTTCCTGTATTGTGGGACTCTGTAGTTAGATGTGTATGTAACTATTTTGTCTTCCTGATGGATCAGTTCTTTTGTCACTGTAAAATGTCATTCTTTACTACCATTTTTTGGTTTAAAATCTATTTTGCCTGATATTAGTATGGCCTTTCCAGCTTTCTTATTGTTGCTGTAGGCAAAATACATTTTTTTCAGCCTTTCACTTTCACTCTATTTGTATCTTTGAATCTAAAATGTATCAACTAGGGCTTCCCTGGTGGTGCAGTGTTTGAGAGTCCGCTTGCCGATTCAGGACACACGGGTTCGTGCCCCGGTCCAGGAAGATCCCACATGCCGCGGAGCGGCTGGGCCCGTGAGCCACAGCCATTGAGCCTGTGCGTCCAGAGCCTGTGCTCCGCAATGGGAGAGGCCACAACAGTGAGAGGCCCGCGTACTGCAAAAATAAGTAAATAAATAAATAAAATGTATCAACTAGACAGCATATAGTTGGATCTTGTTTTATTAACCACTCTGAAACTCTCTGCCTTTTGTTTGGATTCTTTAATCCATTCACATTTAATACTATTAATATCACAACATTGTTGGATTTAAGTTAGCAACTTTTGTTTACTGTATTTTACGTCCTTTTGCTCCTGTTCTTCTTTCACTGCTCTCTTTTGACTTAAATGAATAATTTCTAATGTAACATATTAATTCCTTTCAAAATTGTTTCATTATATTTTCTTGTGTTATTTCTTTAGTGGTTGCTCTAGGGCTTACCATCTACATCTATTTTTTTTAAATATTTATTTATTTATTTAGGCTGCGCCGGGTATTAGTTGCAGCACACGGGATCTTCATTGTGGCATGCAAGATCTTTTCTTTAGTTGCAGCATGCGGACCTTTAAGTGGTGGCATGCAAACTCTCAGCTGCAGCAGGCATGCGGGATCTAGTTCCCTAACCAGGGATCGAACCCGGGCCCCATGCATTGGAAGCACAGAGTCTTACCCACTGGACCACCAGGGAAGTCCTATTACCATATACATCTTAACAGAATCTACTTCAGATTTGTATAAACCTAATACCCATGAAACATAGAAATGTTACTCCTCTATAGCTCTCTTCCCTTTTTCCATGTCTATGCTATTATTGTTATATACACTGCCACCTATATATGTTATACATCCAATGATACACTTCTATACTTATTGCTTCATATAATTGTCTTTAAAAATCTGAGAAAAGAAAGGAGACCAAGTATATATTTATACCATCTGTTATATCACCCTTCTTATATACCATTTCTGGCTTTCTTCACTTGATCTTGTGGGTTGGGATTACTATCTGGTGTCATTTCCTTAGTCCAATATAGCTTTCCTCCCATCCAACTCCTTTGTGCTGATATTGGCAAATATACTAAATTTCCATATGCTATGGGCTCAATAAAGCAAATATAAATATATGTGTATATGTATTTTATGTGTATATATATGTATGTGTGTGTGTGTGTGTATATATATATATATATATATATATATATATATATATACACACACACACACATATAAAAAATACACAATTACCTTTACTGGGGACTCTGTTTTTCTCATGTGAATTCAAATTACTGTCTATAATTACTTGCTTTCAACTGAAGAACTTCCTTTGGTTTTTTTTTTTTTTTTTTTTTTTTTTTTTTTGCGGTATGTGGGCCTCTCACTGTTGTGGCCTCTCCCGTTGCGGAGCACAGGCTCCGGACGCGCAGGCTCAACGGCCATGGCTCACGGTCCAGCCGCTCCGCGGCATGTGGGATCCTCCCAGACCGGGGCACGAACCCGTGTCCCCTGCATCGGCAGGCGGACTCTCAACCACTGCGCCACCAGGGAAGCCCTCCTTTGGTATTTTTTATAAGGCAGTCTGTTAAGAAAAAAATTCTCTCAGTTTTTTGGTTTTTTTTAAATCTGAGAATATCTTTATTTCATCTTCATGTTAGAAAGATGCTTTTGCTATATATAGGCTTCTTGGTTAACAGTTTTTTCCCCCGCTTTGAGCATTTTAAATGTAATCCCACTGCCTTCTTGCTTCCATTGTTTCTGAGAAGTCAGCTGTTAATCTTATGATGTGTCTCTGTGTGGATCTCTTTGCACATCTCTATCCTACTTGGAGTTCAATGAGCTTCTTAGATGTGCAGTTTACTGCTTTTCATCAAATTTGGAAATTTTTCATCCATTTCCTCTTCAATTATTTTTTCTTTTCCTCTCTTTTCTCTTTCTAGCACTCCCATTATGTGTTTACTGACATATTTAATGATGTCCCACATTTCTACGATGCTCTTCATTTTTCTCTTTTCTTTCTGTACTTCAGACTGGATAATCTTAACTGACCTATCTTTAAATTAATAAATTCTTTCTTCTGCCAGTTCAAATCTACTGTTGAAATCCTACAGTGAATTTTTCATTTTAGTTATTATAATTTTCAACCCCAGAAATTCCATTGGGTTCTTTGTTACAATTTCTCCTTACTGATATTCTCCATTTGATGAAACACTGTCACACTTTACTTCTTTAAGCATAGTTTTCTTCAGCTCTTTAAATGTACTTATGACTTCCTTGAAGTCTCTGTCTGTTAAATCTGACATCTGGGCACCCTCACACGCACTGCATGTTTTTTTTTCCTTTGTATGGGCCACAGTTTCTCCTAATTTTTTGTTTGAAAACATTTTTGGTAATACACTGCAATAATTCTAGTACTGGTTCAGCCCCACTCCCTTACCAGCTTGTTACTGTTGTCTGCTGTTTGTGTGTTTGGTGGTTGACTGGATTTTAGTAAAGACTATTTCTTCTCTCCCACTTCCTCCAACTCCTGCAGTGTGAAACCTCTGATGTTGCTCCTCAGAAGGTACAGCTTTGGACATGTGCAGAGTCACTCTGGGATGACAACAGTTTTTGCAGGGCTCCCTTCTGAGTATCTCTTTCCCTGACCCACATCTACCTGTTAAACTCTATACTTACTTGCTGGTGCTCTTCTGAGTGATATATCTGCTTTAGGAACAGGGCACTGAGTGGTGGGAGATGAAGTGGTAGCCTCTGATCTCCTTGGCTTGCTTCTCCCAGCACAGAACCTCCACCCAACAAACAAGTTAGAGCAAAGGCTATCAGGGCCCCAATATTCTCAGTATGCAGCACCCAAGTTAGAGCCTGCATCCTAAGGAGTAGGGGCCAGAGGGAAGAAAAGAGCTCCAGATCTCTTGGCCACACTCAACTGATACTTATCCTCTACAACAAGGGGCTGGGGTGGGGGGAGTTCTATGGTCCTCAACTGTGAACTCAGGAGAGAGGGAGACCTGTGTTCCCAGCATCACACCAGGCTGTGTTTCCATCACACCAGGCTGGGAGGGAAGAAGGAGGAAGTGGTTCATGGATCAAATGTCCCAGACTCTGCTTTTACCAAGATTTAACAGATTTTCTTGGAAAAATGTTTCATTTGCTATATGCCTTAGGACTACTTCTAGAGACTTTAAATGGTTGTTCTTTAAAATAATTTTCCCAAGTTTTGCTGGGCAGTGGGTCTGTGGAGCTCCTCATATTACCATTCTAGAAATGGACCTCGCAAACTTATCATTTATGCATAAATATTTCAGTATGTAACCCTAAAAGATAAAGACCATTTTTAAAAAGTACATGTAACACAGAATTTACCATTTTAATCATTTTTAAGTGTACAGTTCAGTGGTGTTAAGTTATTCACCTTGCTGTGCAACCAATCTCCAGAACTTGTCATCTTACAAAGCTAAAACTATACCCGCTAAACAGCAACTCCCTATTTCCCCCCTCCTCTAAGCCCTTGGCAACCACATTCTACTTTCTTTCTCTAAGTTTAATTTTTCTAGGCACCTCATATAAGTGGAATCATACTGTCTTTTTCTGACTGCCTTATTTCACTTTATAAGGACCATTTTCACACCTGAAAAAAATTAATACCTGAATATCATCAAACCACTGTTGAAATTTCCACTTGTCTAATTTTTAAAAAACACTTCAGCTCTTTGAATCAGAATCCAAAAATGTCCATATACTACAGCTAGTTGATATATATCTTAAGTCTCTATTAATCTATAGGTTTCCCCCTCCATCTCTTTTCTCCTTGTACTTTATTTGTTGAGGAAACTAGGTTGTCTCGTAGAACTTTGCACAGTCTGGATTTGCTAACTGCATACCTATAATATAGATGAACTTGTTCTTTTTCTTTGCATTTCCTATAAATTGGCAGTTACCTATAGTGGGTCACCATCTTCTTGAGCCTGTTCTTCCTTGTAAATCTGAAGACAGTCTGGAAGATCCAATAAGGGAAAAAACTAGATTTTCACTGGAATTGCTCTGAACTTATAGATTGAAGTGAGAGTTAGCATCTTTACAACACTAAGTCTTTCCACATATGAACATGGTATCTCATTCCATTTATTCAGGCTTTCTTTTATGTCCTTTAACACTGTTTTGTAACTTTCCTCTATAAAAGTTTTGCACACCTTTGTTCAGACTTATTCCCAAGTAACTAAGGATTATGATTTTTTTTTCTTTTTGTCTTTTATTTACTTCAGGGTTGCTTTTTCTTCTTTTACTTCTCTAGTTGTTACTGATATGAAGAAACATTATTGATTCTTCTATATTGATCTTCATTCCAACAATGCTGATAACTCTCCTCAGTTCTAATAGTGTGGATTCTCTTGGTTCCTCTACGTTGTTAATCATATGGACTCCACAGAGACAAAATTATCATTAACTTCCCAAATTTTATAACTAATTTCTTTTTATTTTATTGCATTGGCTAGGAGGACCTACAGTACTAAAATGAATTAAAGTACTGACAATAGGCCTTCTTGTCTTGTTTTGTCATGAAGTATAATATATTCTATTAGTTTCTAATAGAAACAGAGAGGCCCCCTCAATTCCTCATTTGCTAGGAACTAGTATGAACTCATATTACTAAAGTGTATTAACTTTTATTGAATGTGCTTTCTGGTTTTTCTCATTTCACTTGTTAATGCAGTGAGTTACATCAATAGATGTTGCAATGTTAAACTATCCTTGTGCTCCTAGTATGTATGGTCATGGTATATACTATGTTTTAATACTCTGCTGAAATCAATTTTTTAAAAACAATTTTTTAACTGCACCGCGTGGCATGTGGGATCTTAGTTCCCTGACCAGGGATCGAACCCGCGCCCCCTGCATTGAAAGCACAGTGTCTTAACCACTGGACCACCAGGGAAGTCCCTGAAGTCAATTTTATTTAGGATTTTAAAGGCTATGGTCATAAACAAGACTGGTTTATTGGTACACTAGTATTACTGCTTCCATTGTACTAATCCCACAAAATGAAGTGGATAGCTCTCTAGCTTTTTCTTGTTACTAACATAGTATATAAAAGACAGGAACAAATTTTCCTTGAAGATTTTTTTTAATTTGCCTATAAAACTTATGCCTGTGACATACTTTTGTGAGTAAGAATTCTGTTTATTGATTCCGTTTCTCTTATGGTTATGGTTTATTCAGTGTCTATTTAAGGTAATTCTGGTAACTCATATTTCCTAGAAAATTATTCATCTAAATTTATAATTTTTTTGGCATAGACATACATGCACAGTACTCTTATGTTTTCACATCTCTACTGTACCAGTAATTGTGTCTTTTTATTAGTTTTTTTAGTTTTTTTTAACCAAAAGATGTGTTATTTTTTAAGTTGATTTACAATATTGTGTTAGTCTCAGGTATACAGCAAAGTGATTCAGTTACATATTTTTTATATTATTTTCCATTATAGGTTATTATAAGATATTGAATACAGTTCCCTGTTTTATATAGTAAATTCTTATTGTTTATCTATTTTATGTATAGTAGTTTGTTATCTGTTAATCTCATATGCCTAATATATCCCTCCCCATCTCCCTTCCCTCTTTGGTAATCTTAGTGTGTTTTCTATGTCTGTGAATCTGTTTCTGTTTTGTATGTTATTTGTTTGTATTATTCTTTAGATTCTACATAAGCGGTATCATATATTTGTCTTCCTCTAACCTACTTCACTTAGTATGATATTCTCTAGGTCCATCTATGTTGCTGCAAATGGCAACAGTTCATTCTTTTTTATGGCTGAATAGTATTCCATTGTGCGCACACACACGTGTGTGTCTCTCTATATATCACATCTTCTTAAACCAATCATCTGTTAATGGGCACTTGGGTTGTTTCCATGTCTTGGCTATTATAAACAGGGTTATCATATTAAGTGAAGTAAGTCAGATAAGAAAGACAAACACCATGTGGTATCTGTAACACTGTAAATCAACTATACTTCAATTAAAATTTTTTTTTAATTTTTAAAAATATAGTGCTGCTATGAACACTTGTATCTTTTCAAATTAGAGTTTTCATCCAAAACATGTGCTTTTGATTTTATTGAACTTAACTCTTAACTTTGCTTTCTACTTCATTGATTTCTATTATTATTTTATTTCTTCTATTTCCTTTGGGTTCACTCTTTTTTCTAGCTTCTGGAGTTGAACATTTATATCATTTAGTTTCAATTTCTCATGTCTTTTAATAAATTAGTTTTAATAAACATTTTTAAAGTTATAAGCTTATTTTCAAAGTATTGTTTTAGCTGCATCCCACAAGTATATTCATTGTATTCTAAGTATTTTGCAATCTTCATTATGATTTCCTCTTGAACTCATGAGCAACAGGAATGCATTCTTAGCTTCCAAACTTTAAAAAACATTTACATTGTTGCTTAAAACCCTTCTAACTGCAATAGGTAACAAAACATGGTAAGTAGCTTGATTTTTAAAATATGTTGAGTATTCCTTTGAGATATACACAATATTTTAAGTGTTCCTTATGAATATAAAAGGATGTATATTTTCAGTTTCTTGGGTACATCATTCCTAGGAGATCAAACTTTTTAAAATTCCATTGCTCAAAGTTGTTATATCTACCTACTGCTTGATCTAGCAATTGATATAATGTTAAACATCTCATATGTGTGCAGTTATCAACTTCTTGTAATTCTATCACCTTTTGTTTCTTTATGACATGCCATGGCTATTTTGTTAGGTACAGACAAGTTCATGATTATTACATTCTTTTTGTAGACAGTTTCATTCATTGTGAAATACCCTTCTATATCCCTGCAATGCTGTTTGCCATAAGTTCCAATTTTGTTATTATTGCCTCGTTTGTTTTATTTTCTTCTTTTAAAAAATTAAAACGAACTCAAGTTTTTTGGTTTTGTTTTTTATAGTCAGATTTATTAGTTTCTATGGTTGGTACTGTTTCTTATATCCTATATGTTCCCTCTATGTTTACTTTTCTTGTAAATGTTATCTTTACTAGTTCTTCGGTGATTTATGTGGGAGATAAATGCTCTCAGTTTTTGTATGCCTGAAATATCTTATTTGCTCTCCCTCTTAAATAATTTAGCTGTACATAAAATTTTAGGTTGACAACTGCTTTTTCTCTGCACTCTGAAGATCTTATTTCATTATCTCCAGGCATCTATTCTGCTTACGTGGTATCTCCTGTCAGCATAATTATTACTTCCCTCTGGTAGCTTTCAATATTTTCTTTTCATTCTTGAGGTTCCACAGTTTAAGATGTGTCAAAGTATGAATTTACTATTATTTACCCTACTTGGTACTCAGTATTTATGTTGAGGACTCACTTCTGTTTCTTAATGCTTGAAAAAATCTCAGTTATTATCTCCTCAAATATTCTCTACTACTCCCTCCATTATCTTCTCCTGAAATTCTTTTTGATGTGTGTTGGAGACTCAACTCATCCTCTGTGTCAATTGCTCTTTCATATTTCTCTGTCTCACTGGGAAGGAGAACTCCTCAATACCATTTTCTAATTTTTAAAATCTGTGTCTACCATTTAAACCATCTACTTACCTTATTTCAATTTACTTATTGTTTCCAAGATTTCTAATGGTTTTTAATTTTTTAAATATACTCTAGTTTTATTTCCATATCTAAGTACCAACTTAAGGCATCTGAAACATAAGTATCTTCCTAAACCTAGCTTTTAACTATTGCTCTGGTTAGTTAGCGTCAGAGCTTTATATATGTAATAACCATGTACAAAATCCTTTTGAACACCACTAGAAAATTCCACTGTCTTCTGGTGACTAACATAAGCTCTATTTCTACTATTCTCCTTCAAATTGAGAACTCTATGGCCTTTTGTTTGCTCCCTCATGTAACAGGCTCTTACTCATTGCCCAAGATTGAGGATTTCCAAAACACTAACACTGTTGCAGTGCCAAACTTTGTACTGAAATTGGTTAAAGCAGAAAGCTAAATCAAAAACTTTTTTTTGAAAGTTAAAACCCTTTTTCAAGTTCAACAGAAAAGCAACAAAACTTTCAGAAATATTTATAACATTCCCAGTTGAAGACAGCTGGGAAAAGAATGGGTACTAAGGCAGGAACATACAGTAAGAGGAGTCAAGAGGTAATAATCCCTTTTATTAGCATTCCTCATTACTATTTGCACTTATATTTCAGCCACTCTCCAAATAAATGAAAGCACAGCTATTACAACGCCAAAGCAAAAGCTATTCTTACTGGGAAAAACACCAATGTTTGGACTTCTGGGGTTACTGTGACCTGGTTTGCTGAAAGATAAAGACTACTGAACACATCAAAACCATGGCTTACACTGTTATCACCTGTGACAATCATAGAAGACTAGATTTATACTTCATGCAATAATATAAGCTGCTGCTTTAGAGGACATCTTTCAATTTGTTTTTTATTATGATATAGGCAAACAGCCAAGCCATAAACTAAATCAACATTTACCGGGCTTCCCTGGTGGTACAGTGGTTGAGAATCCGCCTGCCGATGCAGGGGACATGGGTTCGTGCCCCGGTCTGGGAAGATCCCACATGCTGCGGAGCGGCTAGGCCCGTGAGCCATGGCCGCTGAGCCTGCGCGTCCGGAGCCTGTGCTCCGCAACGGGAGAGGCCACAAAAGTGAGAGGCCCGCGTACCGCAAAAAAAAAAAAAAAAAAAAAAAATTACCTTTTACACACTGTGCAATTTCTTTAGAAATGACACCAAAAACTCTTAAAAAGGATCACAGTATTCCCTTTGAAATTTTGTAATAAGTTACCTCACCTGTTCTTTATGGCCAGTTTAAGTTCATTGAGAACTTCAGATAGTAAAGATACAATAATACACATACAGATTACTAATTGGGTCTAGATGCAGTCAAAGCAATTTAACATACCAGGCATGTTTTTGAACAAACCCATATTACAAGCTGCTCAGAGATATAAAACTGCAATTGATAATGTATTTCAGAAATGAGAGGTTCTTAGTAATTTTCATTCTTCAGAATTTTACAGAAAAGTCAATTTTATAATTTAAAAAAGAAGATAAGGAACAGATGGGGACAGAGAAAAACAGAAAGCAAAATGAACAAACTTTGGACAAGATAAACCTGAATTTATTGGATAAGCAAAGACTGAAAGAAAAAAGTGTAGAGAGGATGAACAAGCATCAGAATTATTGGTTGTGAGAAGTGAAGAGAAAAGAGAATGCCACTAGCTAGTATCACAGTGAGTTTGAATCGGTCATCAGAGGAAATACTGCCACGACCTCATACATACACTCTAAAATGTATTAAACTCACCCTGACAAGAACATACCATTGCACAGAGTTTAAAGTATTATTTCATCAATTCAAGGTTAAAACAAAATTTAAAAGGGAGATGTTAACAAATTCACATGAACATATTGAAGAACTGGACAGAACTCATTTCTCAGGACAACAACATATATTCAAATAACAATGATAGTGTGCAAAATGTATTATCTACCCCAGTAGACTATACTTTTTTTTTTTTTTCTTTTGCGGCACGCGGGCCTCTCACTGTTGTGGCCTCTCCCGTTGCGGAGCACAGGCTCTGGATGCGCCAAGGCTCATGGGCCCAGCCGCTCCGCGGCATGTGGGATCTTCCCGGACCGGGGCACGAACCGGTGTCCCCTGCATCGGCAAGTGGACTCTCAACCACTACACCACCAGGGAAGCCAACTATACTTTCTTGAAGATGAAAACCATGTTTCTTTCATCCCAACCTCCACAGTGCCTTGCAGACTGCCACCATGCCTAGACAGGAACACCAGCTTTCCCATCTCCTTGTCATCCTATGAAGGAACAAAATTAATAGGGAACAGCCAGCCCTCCTGCAACCCACGAGAAAACAGAATCCCATCCCACACTACAGTCAGTAAAGCTTTCCAAGCCACGGGCTGAATTCTGTGAGGCCTAGGAATCTTCCATCCTATTGAACAGTGGCTTTCAAACTGCTTTTACCACAATTCACAGCAAAAAATATATTTTATCACACAACTCTATACATACGTGTGTATATGTAACTGAAACAAAAAATTTTGTTCAATTATACTTACTTATTAACCTTACCAAGTAAATAATGTGCTCTGTTATTTTCCACTGCATTTCTTTTTAAAACTTGCTGGTCACAACGCACTCAATTTTGCTATCCATCAATGAGTTACAACATATAGTCTGAATAACACCACTCCAGGACAGTGATCTTCAAAGTGTGGTACATGTACCCGAGGGGGTACGTAAAGACTTTCCAAGGGATTCAGAGGCACCTGTTGTTTTAAAGGAATCAAACTCTAGATCCTCAACTTCCATAAATAATCTTTCCTAAAACAGAGGGGTATTTATGTGTAAATTCTCTTTGCCCACCTTCCTTTTCTTAGCACCCTTCTCCCTACTTAACAAATGAAAGGCATTCATCCATCCTGAGTTTTACTATGGTTCACTACCTTACTGTGTAAAAACTTCTCTGTGATATCAAACCAGAGGAACAATTTAAAATATCAACGTCAGTAAGAAAAAAGTGAACGACTGGGCTTCCCTGGTGCCTCAGTGGTTAAGAATCCGCCTCCCAATGCAGGGGACACAGGTTCAAGCCCTGGTCCGGGAAGATCCCACATGCCGCGGAGCAACTAAGCCCGTGTGCCACAACTACTGAGCCTGAGCTCTAGAGGCCGCAAGCCACAACTACTGAGCCCACATGCCACAACTACTGAGGCCCACGCACCTAGAACCCGTTCTCCCCAACAAGAGAAGCCACCGCAATGAGAAGCCTGCACACCGCAATGAAGAGTAGCCCCCGCTCGCTGCAACTAGAGAAAGCCTCCGTGCAGCAACGAAGACGCAACACAGCCAGAAATAAATGAATAAATAAACTTATTTTTTAAAAGTGAATGACTAATAACTGGGTAACAAATCTCTTGGCAGGTCACGTGGATTGCAAAGTCTACTTCAACAAAACTGAAAGAAGATCTATTTGAGCTGTCAGCCTATAGAACAAAAATATTTTTGAAGCTAGAGCACTATGTGATTTAACACGTAATTCAGAAAGAGTTAAGAGAATAAGTCGCTATTTAAAAAAAAAAACACTTCTATTTCCGTCTACTTATTTATGAGATCAAGGGCTTAACTTATATCTTTTTTTTTTTTTTTTTTGCCACACCGTGCGGCTTATGCAATCTCAGTTCCCTGACCAGGGACTGAACCTGGGCCATAGCTGTGAAAGCCCAGAATCCTAACCACTAGGCCACCAGGAAACTCCCAACTTATATCCATTAAAAAAAAAAACTGAAACATACCTTTTTTCTAGACATTAATAATATTCACCAGAGGTTAACGACTTAATTGGGAGGGAGAACCAGTATATCTCATAAGACCTGCATTTCCAATAATTTTTACAACTTAATAATTATTTTTGAGTGTGTACAATATTTATGTAATCAATTGTGTACTTTAATTGTAATGATATCTCAATACAAAAGAAATTTACATGCATATTTTTATTGCAGAGATGTCTGACCAATTTTTTTCAATGGCTTTCAAGCACAAAATATTACTTTAGGCCAGTGGTTCTCAAAGTGTGGCCCCTGAACCAACAATATCAGCATCACCTGGTAACTTTCTAGAAATGCAAATTCTAGGATCCCACAGACCTAGTGAATCAGAAACTCTGGGGGTGCAGCCCAGCAATCTTTGTTTTAACAAATCCTATAGGTAAAATTCTGATGCACACTCAGGTCTGTGTGCTAAAAAACACTTTTTAGAAAAAAATTCTGAGGGAGATGTTAAAAAAAAAACACCTAACACAAGGAGAAAAATGTAAAATTCCTGAAGAATTTATTCATGTTTGTTTGTTTGTTTGTTTTTGCGGTACACGGGCCTCTCACTGCTGTGGCCTCTCCCATTGTGGAGCACAGGCTCCGGACGCGCAGGCTCAGCGGCCATGGCTCACAGGCCCAGCCACTCCGCGGCATGTGGGATCTTCCCAGACTGGGGCACAAACCCGTGTTGCCTGCATCGGCAGGCGGACTCTCAACCACTGCGCCACCAGGGAAGCCCTATTCATGTATTTTTTATTAAATGGATGGTGGTGGATATTAAATCACTATGATTGATTCCACTGGATATGTTTAAAAGTATGAAGTTTTAATTTAAATTGTATTAACAATACAATAGAATTTATATCCTTCGAAATTTTTACGTTTAAAATTTAAAATTTTTTAAGGTGTGAGGGATGTTTATAATCATTTTACGAGTATATAAACTTAAAAGTTGAAGGATCACTGGTCGAGAGTAGTGGTTCTCAAACTGTGGCCCTTGGACTGACCATACTGCAATCGCCTACAAGTTTATTAAAAATGCAAATTCTCAGGCTCCAGCCCAACATACCGTGTTCCAACAAGTTCTCCAGGTGATTTTCATCCACTTTAAAGTTTGAGAGCTGCTGGTCTATACTAGAGCAGTGGTTCCCAAAATTTGGTGTGCATCTGAATTACCTGGTGAGCTTCTTAAAACACTGACTGCTAGACCCTAATCCCAGAGTGTCTGGCTCAATAAGTCTGGGGTAGGATCCAAAATTTTGCATTTCTAACAAGTTTCCCAGGAGATAATAACGTTGATGCTGCAATTCCACAATCACACTTTGAGAATCACTCACTGGTCTAGAGGGCTGTGGAAATCATATCTATACTTTCCTATGTCAATACCCAAAATGTAAACCCTTTCCCTCATCCTTCAGAGTAGATCTCCCTCGTGATATGCTCTCATACGTTTGCCTTATACACTTTGCTTTTTTTTAAACAACTCACTATTACTTAATCTGTTTTCCTCAGTAGAGTTCAACTTCTATGAGTAAAAGAGCCACATGAATCTTGCCTCTTCTGTATACCCAGCACCTAGGCACAATGCCCACCTCATAGTGGGTATTAAACATATTAACTGATAATTAACATTTGTTGAATAAATTACATGAAATGTCAGTTTTACTATAACACGGCTAAGGCTGTTATTAGAATGCCAACAGTCCTGATTTGCCCGGGGCTATCTCCCAAGTGCTAAGGGGACTGAAAGTCCTGTGTCCCAGGACTATCTAGCCTACCATCTTAAATATCATCAAGGGCAAAAGACAAAGGAATATCTGAATAATGCATTATTCAACTTGTTTTTCAATTTCATTATTAACCCTAGCCTCTAAATAGGTTTCTATTATACTATGCAAGTAGAAATAAAATCAAGATTTATTCAATGATAAAATTAACATTGTACTACCAAGAAACTTGACATTTTAAGGCAGTCTTAGTATGGGGGTTAGGGGAAGACTTATAAACTTACCCTCTTTAGCCAAATACAACTCTTTAAATTTTGCTCTCTTTTGATTAAATTCTTGCTCAAGCTGCTGCTTTGCACGTAAAAATTCTGCATTAATTTTTTCCAATTCTGCTACCCGTTGCTGAAGAGAAACTGGAAAGAAAAATACTAGTTAACAAGTAATAACTTTTATCCATAAATTAAGTTACAAGAATAAATTAGTATTGCAGCTACACATTTCTATAATGAAACAAGTGGTCAACCTTCTTCCAAAGATCTAATATATTCTAGGAAATTCTAATTTTTCAAAAAAGACACTTCTCCTAGACTTAATACACACATTGTGAATGAGTCATGTAAAGTGAAACAGCACGTATATGGAGAATCACATAAGGCAAATTTCCCAAAAGAAAGCTTCTAAGTTCCTTTGTATAACTGACAGAATGTCAATCCACTTACAGAATTGTTGAATATTGGATTATTTGGGCTATTTACCCCACAAATGAACCCACTACCAATCTTGCTAGCTTCTGTCTCTCTCAAGTGTTATGAGCAAAATCTAAAGGGCACCCTGATTAGGACAGCCATGCCAGCCTGAACTACTCTCCCAATTTCAAGATGATTCATTACCATTATACTGAAATCATATAGAATGGATATAGAAATGGATATCCTTTCATATAGAAAGGATACAGAATCATACATTCTGTATGAACTCTCAATGACTGGGAGATTATCTGGTTTTTAGATTAATTTGATTGTGGTATGGCAGGGATTGGGACACGTTTTTACTTTAGGGGCTCTATAATTTGGCCACAGCTAATTATATAAACACCTATTCTGACCAAACCCAGAGGGTCTTTTGGTTCAAGCAAGGAGAGGGAAATTCAGGAGTCCAAACCCCTGACCTCCTCCTTTTCCCCAACAGCAACCTAGCCACAAAGCTATGACCCTAATCGCTCCAGGGGATACTTATCAGTACTAACACCTCTGCCTGATTACCTAGGTCAGCAGAGGTCTCAGTTCCCTACAACGAGCCACCCCCAGATAATGATGATTTACTAAAATTTTAACCATGATCTGAGATTATCTCTGAAGGTCTTCCCCCCACAACCTATTAC
The DNA here is from genome assembly GCF_949752795.1 of Hyperoodon ampullatus. Lineage (NCBI taxonomy): Eukaryota > Metazoa > Chordata > Mammalia > Artiodactyla > Ziphiidae > Hyperoodon > Hyperoodon ampullatus. The sequence continues at coordinate 40,100,381 of NC_136932.1, read as the reverse complement.
TCAATTTAATTGAGATTATAATTTTATAACACACAGAAAAAACACTGGAAAAATGCACCAATGATTTGTCTATGAGAAATAGAATTAGGGCTCATTAATTTCTTCCATGTGCTTTTCAAAGTCCTCTACAACTCCTTTGATAATAAACAATTAACTAAAACCACTATTTGCTCATTCCCATGACATCTTCAGACTAGCTTCACTACAGATCTAACAGCATCGATGCAATCCATGGCAAAAGAAGGAAATGACAGCTGCTTTGAGTTCCATGTCATTAAAGGTAAGGAGTCATGTTGAGGAGCAAACATCTAGGATCTTTAGGTCAAAGCAAAGAATGACATCTGGTCATCTGAACATGTGCTAACCTTCGGCGAAAGACAAGGATGGAGAATCCACTGGAAGGAGGAAACGTGCAGTTATTTCATATTTACCATTTGAAATCATAAAGGAAATGGGTTCTCTGTGCTATTTACTTGTCTTGGTATTTTTATTGTCCAATTCCAATTGTTAAATAAATTAGGCAAATTTTCCACTTAACATTTTAAAGTTACTGGTACCTACTGATTAATACATGGGGTAAGGAAGGGCACTGGAAAATAAAGAAAGAAGAAAAAGCAGGATCCCTCTGTTCTTACTTTCCCCTAACAACTACACTCCCACCCACTACTACCTTCTACTAAAACACACTCACATACACACACACACACACACAAAATGTCCATACATTTCAACATTATATTTATATTTAGGAGCGAAGACTAATGAATCAATGAAAACTAAAATGCAGGGCTTCCCTGGTGGCGCAGTGGTTAAGAGTCTACCTGCCGATGCAGGGGACACAGGTTCGTGGCCCGGTCCGGGAAGATCCCACATGCCGTGGAGCGGCTGGGCCCGTGAGCCATGGCTGCTGAGCCTGCGCGTCCAGAGCCTGTGCTCCGCAACGGGAGAGGCCACAACACTGAGAGACCCGCGTACCGCAAAAAAAAAAAAAAAAAAAAAAAAAAAAAACTAAAATGCAGCCTTTAAAATTACAGCCAAGAAAGATTAAGTGCGTTTCCACTACTCCCAACGCTGTCCTGGCTCTGACCCACAGTTCAGGCGCCATCCACACCCACAGGTCTGGCTGCCTCTCTCACGATTCAGAACAAATTTCAATTCCAGGAGTCATGATCCCATTGAGGACACACCAAGTAACTCCCTTATTTGTTTTCTTAATAAAAAAATTTAAAATCCCCCCCCAGATTTTTTTTAAATCCATCTCAAGTACTTCTAACATACTGCAATTCTACAACACAAAGGCCAAAACAACTGCTTTTTACAAGAATGCCTCTACTGCTATATGTAGAAAAATCAATTCACCTTGTAAGAAACTAATCAATTCACCAGTAAGAAAGTTTACAAACAGGCATATCCTACATCATAATGCATGAGCAACCAACCACAAATCAAACTGAAAACAGATCTCATCACACAAAATACTTGATTATTTTTCTAACATGGTGACAAGCAGTTCACAATAACTAGCTAATAGTTCATGTAAAAACCACTTAGCCGGGCATATAGAAAAATAAGGATGTTAGCTGTAAACTAGTGAGATTTACTGATATTAAATGAATAAGGAGAGACTTCCGTGGTGGTCCAGAGGTTAAGACTCCACACTCCCAATGCAGGGGGCCGGGATTCGATCCCTGGTCAGGGAACTAGATCCCACGTGCCACAGCTAAAGATACCGTGTGCCACAACTAAGACCTGGCGCAGCCAAATAAATAAATAAATAAATAAATAAATTTTTTTTAATGAATAAGGGAAAACAGCAGAGTGATCAACTGGCTTTGACAAAAGACCAGAAGTCACTTCCAGCCTCATGATTCTGACTCAGTTCCATGCTTAGACTTCCAGCTCATATCCTTCCCTACTACCATGTATCAACACGGACAAATTGTTAACACCAACTTCAACAATATTAAGCCTGCTGTAACTCACAGCTGAGAGCTATTAGTATATCAGCCTTTGTTAAACATTCCACACATTCTGTATATTGCTACCTTCATTTGAGTAATAAAAAAAGGGGGGACACTATGTTATGCAATGGCTTCTTTTAATGCTTGACATCCAAAGGGAAAAATTGTTACATCATTTATTCAAAATGTCTGCATTAGTGGTATAGGGGTGAGCATAGGTGCCTTCCAAAATGTCTGAATTAAGCAACAATACAGAAAGAAAAGAATAATATGGCAAATAAATGAAGGAAATATTCAATAATTCTTAGGTCTATCGCCTTCCCTAATTTTGATATGAATGGGAGAATACGTAATAACTTAAAAATATCTTTAAGCCTCAAGCTGTGTCCTACTATTACATTCTTCTAAGAGTGTACTAAATTTGATGAGACATTATCAATGGGAAAAGAAAAAAATACAGTCTAGATCAAATATTACTACAATCAGAATCTTTTTGTTTAAAAATGTTCAAGATCCAAGAAAACACCTATTTCAAGGAAAAAAGAAAAAAAGCATAACTCCAGTGGAACAAAGGAATCTGAACAGTTCCTGAAACTCAGACGTCTTAATCTGTGTATCACTGGCTTTTAAAATGAAACTGTTAAGTATGGTAGGTACGTACACCCATCCAATGGAATAATATCAAGTCGGAAAAATTACATTAAAAAATTAAGACACAAAATTAAATATAACATAATATGATCTTTGGAAAATATATGTATTAAAAAAAAGACTAGCAAGAATATGCCAAATTATATTCAGAGTGGTTGCCTTTCTGAATCAAAGCATAATCAAAAGGATAAATTAGGGACTTCCCTGGTGGTGCAGTGGTTAAGAATCTGCCTGCCAATGCAGGGGACACGGGTTCCATCCCTGCTCCAGGAAGATCCCACATGCCACAGAGCAACTTAAGCCCATGTGCCACAACTCTAGAGCCCGTGAGCCACAACTACTGAAGCCCACGTGCCTAGAGCCTGTGCCTCGCAATGAGAAAAGCCACCGCAATGAGAAGCCCGTGCACTGCAACGAAGAGTAGCCCCCGTTCGCCGCAACTAGAGAAAAAGCCCACAAGCAACAACAAAGACTCAACACAGCCAAAAATAAATATTTTTTTAAAAGGGATAAATTACATTGATTGGGTTTAAATTAAAAGATAATAAGGTGCTTCATCATTTTTTTTAGTTTTACTGATAATTTTATCTTATTGCTCCATCTCAATCTCTCTGCTCATAAAAAGTGCACATAACTTACTTCAGTGGTCTTAAAATATTTTAACACACTAAATAGTCATTTTTTAAAACTACACTTATATTTTCCCAGGGCAATTTGCTAAAACAGATAAATTTTCTAAAAAATAATCTCTTTTGTTTCAGAAGTGGCCTTCCAGCTAGGAAACTACCTTCTCCTGTACTCTGAAAACTAATCATGTCCAGCCTCTTTGAGGAATTACTAAAAATGATTATAATTTGCAGTAAATCTACCCACTGAACTGTGCTTTCTTTAGAGAATATTAAGTAAATCCACAATTATTTAGCATGCCTCAAGAAGGAAGGGGAAAAGAGAAAGTAAAGTAAAGCAGTCCACAAGCTGGTAACTGGGTTAACATTACCAATCACTTTACAATATTAGAGGAAACAGATATGGCACTCGGGAATCACTTTTTCCATAATACTAATGATAATCATAAATTCTTTAGTGTAATACAAAGTTGTCATTTCACTTCATATAATCCTCCAAACTCTGACTTTAGCAACTTTAAGAAACTGCATCCTTTTACCTTGTCCATTTACTCAGATGAACCATTCTGAAACAAAAAAACATCTGGTGATGAAGTTTACACAGAACATCTTCTTAGCCTTCCTTATGTGAACCAAAGTGAAAATCCTTATTTTCTTTATTCTTTTTTGCAACTCTCTTAAATAATTATGCGTCATAATATTTCAGATAAAAGATAATAATACTTTTTAAATGATGGGTTTCAAATAAGAAAGTCAATTATTTCTCATGTAAAGATTAGGTGTTGGGCTTCCCTGGTGGCACAGTGGTTGAGGGTCCGCCTGCCGATGCAGGGGACACTGGTTCGTGCCCCGGTCCGGGAGGATCCCACATGCCACGGAGCGGCTGGGCCCGTGAGCCATGGCCGCTGAGCCTGCACGTCCGGAGCCTGTGCTCCGCAACGGGAGAGGCCACAACAGTGAGAGGCCCGTGTACCTCAAAAAAAAAAAAAAAAAGATTAGGTGTTTATGTAAACGATTTGAAAATGTTGTTATAAATCCAGGAAAAATATTAAATGAAAGAACAAACTGGCACCAAATTTTAATTCAGGTGGAAAATGAGATAATGAAAAACTAATTAAGAAGAGTCTTCAAAAGGGCAAAAGCAGAATTAAGGATGGAAAAGACTGATTTGGGGGAGGGGTAGCAGGGGTGGCAAGGATAAAGGTGGGAAGAATCAAAAGACACAAGAATATTTTCTAATTTTCAGCCTCCCTAGAGATGTTAATGTTCAAAATTAACTAATAACCTCTAGGCATTTGCAGTGTGGAATTTTCTGGGTCTAATTTTTAGTTTACATTATTGAGTGGGAATAATTAGGATCATAGTGTTGCAAGGATTTTAGAGATTATTCTAGTCCAGTGTATCTCAAACTAAATGTCAATCCATTAGTGGGTTGTTACATCAATTTAGTGATTAGCAATCTGCCTTTTATTTATTTATTTTTAATTTATTTATTTTATTTATTTTTTTGGCTGCATTGGGTCTTCGCTGCTGCGCGCAGGCTTTCTCTAGTTGCGGCGAGCGGGTGCTACTCTTCGTTGCAGCGCGCAAGCATCTCATTGCTGTGGCTTCTCGTTGCGAAGCATGGGCTCTAGGGGCCCGGGCTTCAGTAGTTGTGGCACACAGGCTTCGCTGCTCCGCAGCATGTGGGATCTTCTTGGGCCAGGGCTCGAACCCGTGTCCCCTGCATTGGCAGGCGGCTTCTTAACCACTGTGCCACCAGGGAAGCCCCAGCAGTCTGCCTTTTAAAGTTAATAAAATATAATAGGAAATACCAGCAACACATTTAATATGGGTATGTTATTTCATAACTGGGTTGCAATGGAAAAAGTGTTTCTTACTGTGGAGAGAGGTTAAAATAGTTTGAAAACCACCAACTCCTAACTCATGTAGGAATCCATTTCTATAACAACACAGATTTGTGATCACATGGCTTACACATGAACATAAATCTAATACCTCAGTTCACTGCCTCATGGAGTAGCCAATTCCACCATTAAGAGATTTTATTTATTTATTTATTTTTTCGGTATGTGGGCCTCTCACTGTTGTGGCCTCTCCCGTTGCGGAGCACAGGCTCCAGACGCGCAGGCTCAACGGCCATGGCTCACGGGCCCAGCCACTCCACGGCATGTGGGATCTTCCCAGACCGGGGCATGAACCTGTGTCCCCTGCATCAGCAGGCGGACTCTCAACCACTGCGCCACCAGGGAAGCCCCATTAAGAGATTTTAGATTATCCTTCCCCCTTCACTTGGACAACTGGTCATCTGTTAGAAATATCTGTTTTTAGTAACGGGACCCTAAATCATCTTCCTGAGAGATCTTAGTTCTGGCCTACAGAATTAGCAAGGAAAATTTCTAATAGCTAACATCTATACTTGCCCTCTCCTTTCTTCTCCAGATGAAACATCTTCTAACCCTTTAATAACGTCTAAATTCTTCATTACCTCAGTTGCTCTCTGCATACTACAGTTAGTCAAAATTCTACATAAAATAGGACACACTGATCCTAACACAATACCAGCTTAGTAGAAACATTATATCTGGGGGCTATACTCTTAATAATGTACTGTAAATTTACCCTAGCTTTTTCTGGCCATGACCTCACATTGCCATTGTTAGCCCATAAGATTAATGTTAATCTAACACTGTCCTTAAATCCTTTTCACTTAAACTTAAGCCAAGGCTTCCTCCAACCTATACTAGTGTGGTTCAGCCATACTGCAGAATTTTGTTTGAAAACAGTTTTAAGTTAAAGCTAGAGATAGAGCCCTTTGGTGCATCACCCGAGATCACAGGAGAGGTTGATATTGATGTATTAGATTGCTCTATTAGTTATAAATTCATTCCAACCATCCTCAGTATCAAATCACATTTCATCTTATCCATGATTTCATACCAGTATAGTCAAATGCCTTATTAAAATTCAAAAATAAGCCATCTACAATTTCAGAGTCAGAGAGGCTCGTGCTTCAACCCAAACCCAAGCACTTTCATTATATGAACTGGGGAAAACAGTTTAACCTTTCCAAGATTTCATTAAAATAAAGATGATACCCATTTTGCAGAGTATCACATGCAATGAGGATTAAATATACCATCATATAAAAGCAACTCACATATAACAGGCACTCAAATGATAGTTACTATTAACTTCAGAATTTAAACAATTTCAGGTTGATAACTGTCCTTAAAAAAATGGAGGGCTTCCCTGGTGGCGCAGTGGTCGAGAGTCCGCCTGCCGATGCAGGGGACGCGGGTTCGTGCCCCAGTCCTGGAGGATCCCACATGCCACGGAGCGGCTAGGCCCATGAGCCATGGCCGCTGAGCCTGCGCGTCCGGAGCCTGTGCTCCGCAACGGGAAAGGCCACAACAGTGAGAGGCCCGCGTACCACAACAACAACAAAAAAAAACGGAGATGTACATTAGGCTCAACTTGTTCTAGAGATTCTTCCTAGTGATAACTACAAAATCATTTTATTTTCTAAAATGTTCATAAATCACTTACTTAATTCCTTTTTAAGTGTTCCAGGAATTGTATTTAAGCAAAATTATCAATTAAGACAAGCAGGTAAACAAAGTTTTGAAAAAAGTCAAAAACAGAGAGAAGAAGCAACTGTGAACAAAAGAATGGGGATTTCAGGGAATGTTCAGTAAATAAACAATGCAGTATAAACTATATTCCAGGCTCTATTCCTATATTTTTAAAGGCTATAAAGCTATATTCCACCATATACTCCCATACGGAATATATATTGACAATGTGAACCATGCAAAGTCTGAAACAAATAAAGATAACTTGAAAAATAAACTATACACACTACTATATATTAAATAGATAACCAACAAAGACCTACTGTATAGCACAGTGAACTATACTCAATATTTTGTAATAACCTATAAAGGAAAAGAATCTGAAAAAGAATATATGCACACACACACACATAACTGAATCACTGTGCTGTATACCTGAAACTAACACGACATTGTAAATCAACAGTACTTCAATTTTTTTTTTTTTTTTTTTTGCGGTACGGCCCACCGCTGCGGCCCCTCCCACCACGGAGCACAGGCTCCGGACGCGCAGGCCCAGCGGCCATGGCTCACGGGCCCAGCCTCTCCGCGTCATGTGGGATCTTCCCAGACCAGGGCACGAACCCGTGTCGCCTGCATCGGCAGGCGGACTCCCAACCACTGCGCCACCAGGGAAGCCCAGTACTTCAATTTTTTTAAAAAAAGCTAACTATAGGGCTTCCCTGGTGGCGCAGTGGTTGAGAGTCCGCCTGCCGATGCAGGGGACACGGGTTCGTGCCCTGGTCCGGGAAGATCCCGCATGCCGCGAAGTGGCTGGGCCTGTGAGCCATGGCCGCTGAGCCTGTGCGTCCAGAGCCTGTGCTCCGCAACGGGAGAGGCCACAAGAGTGAGAGGCCCGCATACTGCCAAAAAAAAAAAAAAAAAAAAAACTAACTATATGGTTGAAATAAACTATGGACATTTTTGAATACTGGTCAAGATATACAATACAGTTCAACCACCATTACATTCATTTTACCAGATAATTTTAAAATCACCTTAATTTTTTATTACATTTAGCTCAATTACCATAACTGTCAAAAGCCTGTGTTCAACAGCTGATATAAATATGCATGGATAAAAATGGATAGTTACCTATTCAATTTGTACAAACTGGTATTATTCTACTTCTCAAGTATTTCAAATACCAAATGCCAAGCCAGATGAAAAAGCATGATTGTGTCATTTGCAGAGACATGGATGGACCTAGAGACTGTCATACAGAGTGAAGTCAGTCAGAAAGAGAAAAACAAATATCGTATATTAACACATATATGTGGTATCTAGAAAAATGGTATAGATGATCTTATTTGCAAAGCAGAAACAGACACACAGAGGTAGAGAATAAACATATGCACAAGGGCGGGGGGTGTGGGATGAATTGGGAGACTGGGATTGACATATATACACTATTGATACTATGTATAAAATAGATAACTAATGAGAACCTACTGTATAGCACAGGGAGTTCTACTCAATGCTCTGTGGTGACCTAAATGGGAAGGAAATCCAAAAAAGAGGGGGTATATGTATACGTATAGCCGATTCACTTTGCTGTACAGCAGACACTAATACAACATTGTAAAGCAACTATACTCTAATAAAAATTTTTTTAAAAACTGGAAAATAAAAGAAAAAGCATGACTCTCACTGGACTGATAAGCAGATATCAGTCTGCTTATATTATTATCAGATAATATTGGATATTTAAATATTTTAGAGCCCCACTTACAAGACAAAGAAAGCTATTCAAAACTTAAATATCTTAAGTTTAAAACTTAAAGAAGGCTTACTTAAGGAAACAGCCAAAAGAATTCAGTTTTCTGAATATCTGAATGCCTATTAACTCTACTGACATTCACAAGTAGCACTACATCATGCCACTTCAGGACCTGGCTTGGAACTCTGAGAATTCACTATCAGTGAAGTTGCATTTAAACCTTACTTTGTGCTTGAATTAACCAAGTGTCAGTAAGGTTGCTGGTGAGAATGCAAAATAGTACAACCACTTTGGAAAACAGTTTGGCTGTTCCTTACAAACACACACCTACCATATGATACAGAAATCCTACAAATGAAAACATATTTCCGGGCTTCCCTGGTGGCGCAGTGGTTGAGCGTCCACCTGCCGATGCAGGGGATACGGGTTCATGCCCCAGTCCGGGAAGATCCCACATGCCGCGGAGCGGCTAGGCCCGTGAGCCATGGCCGCTGAGCCTGTGCGTCCAGAGCCTGTGCTCCACAACGGGAGAGGCCACAACAGTGAGAGGCCCACGTACCACAAAAAAAAAAAAAAAAAAAACATATTTCCACACAAAGATTTGTACACAAATGCTCGCAGCAGTTTTACTTATAATAGCCAAAAATTGGAAATAACCCAAATGCCCAGTATAAATGGACAATAGTGTATCCATACAATGGAATATTAGACAGCAGCAAAAAGGAACGCATTACTAATCACACAACATGGCTAAATCTCAATAACATCATGCTCAGTGAAAGAAGTCAGATACAAAAATTATGATTCCACTTATATGAAATTCTAGAAAAGGCAAAACTATAATGACAGAAAGCAGATCAGCATTTGCCCAGAAGTGGGGGGAGGAATTTAACCACAAAGTGTCATGCAAGAACTTTTTGGGGTAAAACGTTCTATAAAACAATTATGGTGATGGTTACAAACTATATAGGTTTGTGAAAACTCATGAATCTATATACTTAAAACTAGTAAATTTTAGCATAAATTATTTTTTAATCAGCTTTATTGTGGTATGTGTTTACAACTACAAGAATAAATTAGTGCTTGGTAACAGCCTAAGTGCTATCCTCATAGCCAGTTTTATTATTCTCATAGCACTTATCACTATCTGAAATTATTTCTCTAAATATCTGACTGTTTAAATATTGTTCCATACTCAAGCAGACCCTCAGTGAAAACTGAGACTTTATGTATTCTGCTCGTTGCTACATTTCTAACACCTAGAACTGTGGCTAGCACATGGAAGGTGTTCAATAAACATTTACTAAATAAATAAGTAAACGAAAAAGTGAGCTGGAATAACTAAAACCCACTGATGAAGAGGAACATAAGTCACGATTTTAAAAGATAGCAAGGATCTAAAGAAGCAAAGGAGAGAAGAATATTCAACTGTGAACAATCAAAGGCAAAGGGAGCAAGACAGTAATGCATATCTGTCTAGGAGCCAGCAAGCAAACATCTCTGACACGGGGAAAACTGCGACTTTCCCCACTTTGCACGTAAGTCCCAATGAGTTACTTCTTGGCTTTCCAATATGGTAGCCACTAGCCACATGAGGCTACTGAACACCTGAAATGTGGCTATCTGAATTAAGATAAATGTTAAGTATGAAATATATATGGAATTTTGAAGACTTTAGTACAAAAAAATTTTTATTATCTCATTAATACTTTCTATAGTGATCACATGTAGAAACTGTAACATCTGGAATATACTGGGTAAATAAAATACATTATTAATTTCCACAGAAAGTTATACACAAATGTTCAGAGAAGCATTATTCTTAATAGCTAAAAAAAGGAAACCCAAATGTCAATCAACTGATGAATGGATAAACAAAATTTGGTATATTCAGACAATGGACTATTATATGTCCAAAAAAGCAATGAAGTACTGACAAGTTACAAGATGGATGAGCCTTGAAAACATTATGTTAAGTGAAAGAAGCCAGACACCAAAGGCTACATATTGTATGATTCCATTTATATGTAATGTCCAGAAAAGGAAAATCCATAGCAACTAAAAGATTAGTGGTTTTGAGTTAAAACCACTAATTAATGGTTTTAATTAAATTAAATGGTTTTAATTTCATTAAAATTATTTTGCTATATGAATTAAATCCCAATAAAGCTGTTAGTTTTTTAAATTTATTTCACCTGTTTCTCTATTTGGAAGTGTTTTTTTTACCTTTTTAATTTTTTTTTACTTTTTTAAATTTTTTTTTACTTTTTTAATGTGGCTGCTAGAAAAAACTTAAGTTACATACACCCTTTGGCTCACATTACATCTCTACTGGACAGCACTGTTCTAGAGAGCTTATGGTGGGGGGTGATACCCTGGATATTTTGAGCTCTCAGTTTTACCTCTATTTTTCTTACACTCTCCATTTTTCCCAATTTGCCAGCCTGCTTCAAGTATCACCATACTTCAGGGCCAACTTAGACACCAAGATCAGTTATCTTAAAACGCTAGATTCCCTTCTCCCCTGTGCTGTTACAGTTAGCACAGTGTTACTCTACTATAGTATGCAGACTATTACTGGTCTAATAAGATAAGGAGTTTGTGTAAGAACATAAAATCAACTAAGACCCTAAGCACACTGCTCAGTTCATCGGACATTTTCTGATGAAGGAAGCAGTACACTAATTTACATTCTGGTGCAAGTTCTTTCTCCCCTTGCAGAGCACTGCTGTAGTAGACAACTGTCATATTCATGGCTGCCCATCATTTTTTAGTCTTTCTACATTTAAAGACATTCCATTTTATGAGTTTCAGCTCTCCAAAACAGAATTCAAACACAAATTCCCAGTCTCCCTTGAAACCAGAATGCAGGCATGTCACCTAAGGCTCTCCAATCAGACACACACAAATGCAACTTCAATTCAGAATTCAGCAGTGTAAAGAAACAAGGTTCCATTCTTGCTGCTGTAAGGCTTTCAGTAGCTTCCCAGTGGTTAGTCCAGTTCCTGAAGCAGAAACGGCATCAGTGAAAGCAGCAATAGCAACTGTATTAAAATGGAGCTTCATATGCTCCTCGGCACCAGAGGAAACAGTCGTTCCTGTCAGGCCAGTTCTGTGGCAGCTTTTAGCCAAAGACAGCAGTGATTCTCAAAGTGTGCTTCTGAGACCACAGAATCACTATCACCTGGGAACATATTAAAAGTGCAAATTCTCAGACCCCATCCCAGACCATCTTGATTAAGAAATTCTGGGTGTGGGGCCCAGAAATGTGCTTTAATAAGCTCTTGAGATGCATGCTAGAGTTTGAGAACCAATGTCCTAAAATCTATTTCTCCCTGTTTTCTCAATGACTCTGTAAACTACTTCACATCTTCTCAAAAATTCCTTTTATGCTTAAACCAGACAAAATGTTTTGTTTGCAACAAAAAACACTGAGTGAAACATACCATATTGTCACACCCATCACCATTCTCTTAAAAACTGCTCATAGGAGCCTAGACACTGATTAAAAGAAAAAAAAAATCCACAAAGGTTAACATTGGTTAGAAGACAGAAAAAACTCTGGAAAATCTGCTTATAATCAACCCGGTTGATTTATTTCATGACAGTATGTGGAGACACATACTGACTTCCTTCCGAAGAGCACCAGTAGGGAAAGGCAAGGGAAGGACGGAGAGAAACTTCAGTTTCTTGAAACTGTAACAAACACTACCCAGCAGGGGTGATCAAGGCTAGCATCAACACAGATAACACTGATAAGCCACACCGATAGTATGCATCCTTGATATGATGCAACGAAAATGGCACTTTACCTGTGTGGTCTTCTCCCCAAAACCCACAATCCCAGTCTATTCATGAGAAAAACATCAGCCAGATTCCAACCGACGGACAGTCTACAAAATACCGGATCAGTGCTTCTTAAAACTGACTAGGTCATCAAAAAGTCAGAGAAACTGTCACAGTCCAGAGGAGCCAAAGTACACACGGCGACTAAATGTAATGTGATGTCTAGATAGTATCTAGAAACAGAAAAAGTTGATTAAGAAAAAACTAAGGCTTTGCAGCCAATTAAGCCAACCATGCTCTTTTCCCCGTGGGGGCCCAGTGTGCAATAGCTGCAAACAGCAGCCTCCTCCATAGTGTATGCAGCCTGTTGCCTGTATGGGTTGCCCTAAGAGACCCTGGAAACAGCCCTTTCCAGTGGACATTCGTGACTGGCGTGCTGTCCCCAGTCTAGGCTCCAGACAGGTATGCATGGTGCCTTTGAAAAGCCCCAGGGCACAGTGGCCAGGGTCCACATAGGCCAAGTCATAATGTCCATCCACACCAAGCTGCAGAACAAGGAGCATGTGATTGAGGCCCTACGAAGGGCCAAGTTGAAGTTCTCTGGCTGCCAGAAGATCCACATCTCCAAGAAGTGGGAATTTACTAAGTTTAATACAGATGAATTTGAAAATATGGTGGCAGAAAAGCAGCTCATCCCAGATGGCTGGGGGGTCAAATACATCCTTAATCGTGGCCCCTGGACAAATAGCGGGCCCCGCACTCATAACAGCCTTGACACTGTCCCCTCCTTACTCACACCCACCAATAAATTCTACTTTCCTGCCAAAGAAAAGAAAGAAAGAAAAAGCTAAGGAAATCTGAATAAAGCAGGGAGTTTAGTTAGGATTAATGTGTCAATATTAGTTCATTAATTTTGACAAATGTACTATACTAATACATCATGTTTTTAACAAGGGAACCTGGATGTGCAGTATATGAAAACTCTGTCCTATCTTGCCAACTTTTCCATAAGTCTAAAACCATTTTAAAATAAAGTTTGTTTTTTTTTAAGCTATTGGCTAAACTCTGAATGGTTTTCAAATTCAAATAAATGAATACCTTTACTAAAGCTGTTACCAGAGGTCTGGCACTGTTCACCACGCAGCAAAAAGCAACTAGCCCTCCACACACCATCCCCACCACACTGCTCCACCTCCAAAAGAGCCTTCAAGCTTAACAGAAATGAAAATCTCATGCATTTGAATGCTTAGCTGAGCAGACTTCCCTTCCCATCTGACTTACTATTATACTCTATAAGATCCAATTTTATCTCCTAACAAACTTAGCTTTGCTTAGAGTCAGAGAACAAAGGATATAGAAAAAGCAGAGTTTAGAGATTAGTGCAGTTCGTTGAAAAGCCCCATAGGTGAGAAACAGATCCCACAGACTGGATGACTGGGTCACAGAGAAAAAATAAAATAAAACAATGACTAGAACTGAACTGGAATTTGGTTACATTTAAAGTAAAAGCAAACAAACCTAATTTTTAAAAATTCAGCAGCACTGGGGAAGTCACCAGTATACAGCTTGGTCCCAAAACTAATGTTCATACTAAGTCATTGATAAAAGATTCAGTGATATCTAGTGTACTCTGTTTAAGAAAACAGGGTAAAAGTGTAATTTATTTCAGAAAAATTGCTAAGAAAAATACATGCTATGCTCCTAGCACCTAGAATGTGGTCTCTAAATACTGTTTCCCACAAAAAGTAACCAGGGGGCCTCCCTGGTGGCTGCAGTGGTTGAGAGTCCGCCTGCCGATGCAGGGGACGTCGGTTCGTGCCCCAGTCTGGGAAGATCCCACATGCCGCGGAGCGGCTGGGCCCGTGAGCCATGGCTGCTGAGCCTGTGCGTCAGGAGCCTGTGCTCCGCAACGGGAGAGACCACAACAGTGAGAGGCCCGCGTACCTCAAAAAAAAAAAAAAAGCAACCAGGTTTCCTTGGAAAAAACTCTGATTCCTGGCCTGGGGCAGGAAGTATACAAGATAAACCTGGAACACCTTGGCACCTACTGGGGGTTTTATCAAAGGACTTCCCTTTGTAACAAAGGAGTCAACTTAAAGGATTTAACGGTCAAAGATGAGATAATCTGAGCATCAGTGTGGTAGGTTGAACCAACCCTTCCCCTCAGATGTATTAATTTCCTAATCACCAAAGGTATAAATATTACCTTATATGGTAAAAGATACAATTAAGTTAAGGATCTTGAAAAGAGTAGTTTATCCTGGACTATCCAGTGGGCCATAAATGCAATCGCATCTACCCTTATAAGAAACAGGAGTTCCTCAGCAGACACAAAGAGGACTATGCAATGTGATAACAGAAGCAGAAATTGGAGTGAGGAAGCCAAGGAATGCCAGCAGCCACCAGAAGCAGGAAGAGGCAAGGAACAGATGCTCCCCTAGAACCTCTGGAAGGAGTACAGACCTGCTGACACCTGATTTCAGCCCAGTGATACTGATTCTGGACGTCTGGCCTCCTCAACTGTGAGAGAATAAACTTCTGTTGTTTTAAGCCACCCAGTTATGGTAATTTGTTGGAGCAGCCATAGTAAACTAATATAATCAGTAACTACAATGAAGTAAAACATATACATTATTTAAATCCATGTGTTCTTGATGATATACGAAGGAAAAAAAAAACCTGATTGGTTACCTTTGAAGGGTTCTAGGCAAACAAGTCATTATTTTGAAAACTGGTAACCAAAGAGAAAAGTAGTAAGCATTTATTCTCCATTTCCTACACCTTAAGGTAGCAAAATATACAAGGAGAATTTTTCTTTACAGAGCTATTCCAGCTAATAACTTGCTATTTTCCAAACCCTAATGAATGGAGAAATCTAGGCAATGATCAACAGTCCTAACATCTCAAAGAGACAACCAGACATAATGAGCCTCCTGATAGAGATACACTCTACCACTTTGAAATATTCTTTTAAAAAGCAAAACAAAACCACGACAAAAAAATATAACACATAAAACCATATTTCAAACAAAGAAAAACCTGGACCTAATCACTACTTTAGATCAAACTACAAATTTAGAGGAAACACAGAAGGCAGAAGAATATGGAGACCAACACAACATGGATGCAATTAGGAAATTCCAGGTGTGAACAATCTACAGGGTGGATTTCTTCAACAGACAAATTGTAAGGGAAAAAAACAGGACACAACAACCAATCTTAAGGATGGCTTTTATTTTGGATCCTGATTTGAACAATTTTTTTTTTTTAAGTTGAAACAACTGAGGAAATTTCAACACTGACTAGATATTCAGAAACACTGAAGAATTACTGTTTCTGTTTTTAGGTGATATAGTAGTATTGCATCTTATGTTTACATACATACTAAAATGTTTCCAAATGAAATCACCTAATGTCTGAGTTTTGCTATTAAAAATCCAAGAGGGGGGACCTCCCTGGTGGTGCAGTGGTTAAGAATCTGCCTGCCAATGGAGGGGACCGTTGTTCAATCCCTGGTCCGGGAAGATCCCACATGCCACAGAGCAACTAAGCCTGTGAGCCACAACTACTGGAGCCCGCAAGCCACAACTACTGAAGCCCGCACGCCTAGAGCCCGTGCTCCGCAACGAGAAGCCACCGCAATGAAAAGCCCGTGCACCACAACGAAGAGTAGCCCCTGCTCACCCAACTAGAGAAAGCCCACGTGCAGCAACGAAGACCCAATGCAGCCATAAGTAAATAAATAAATTAATTTTAAAAAAGAACAAACAAAAATAATTCAGGAGGGGAGGTGAGGAGAGGGCTATAGGTGAAACAAGACTTGCCATGCATTGATAATCACGATACATAGAAAGAGGATGGTGGGTCTACATACTAATCTCTTTACTTTTCAAGTGTTTTAAAAATTCCATATAAAAGACTAAGTTTGGGGCTTCCCTGGTGGCACAGTGGTTCAGAGTCCGCCTGCCGATGCAGGGGACACGGGTTCGTGCCCCGGTCTGGGAAGATCCCACATGCCACGGAGCGGCTGGGCCCGTGGGCCATGGCCGCTGAGCCTGCGCATCCTAAGTTTGTTCTTTTTTTTTTTTTTTTTTTTTAAGTCTTACCATTTCTGTATTTGAGGGCTTAAGTCTAAATCAGCTGAAAAATAACGTACCCGTAAAACCATCCCTCCACCGTTCCATATAAAGGGGCATTATACATATTCACACATACAATTCACAGTGGAGAACTATTAATTAAAATTTTAATTATTTCTGGTTACCAATGCCTTTAATATAAAATGAAAATTTGCTCAGAATATTCTGAAGATTTTTTTTTTTGCGGTACGTGGGCCTCTCACTGTTGTGGCCTCTCCCATTGCGCGCACAGGCTCCGGACGCGCAGGCTCAGCGGCCATGGCTCACAGGCCTATCCACTCCGCGGCATGTGGGATCTTCCCAGACCGGGGCACGAACCCGTGTCCCCTGCATCGGCAGGCGGACTCTCAACCACTGCGCCACCAGGGAAGCCCTGAAGATTTTTTTTTATCGTTTACATAGGAACAAGTCAAGCCTAACACAACATATGATACCTCTTGGAACCATGTTTGATTATACTGTAAAACAAATCAAATTCCCTATGTACATACTGTCTGTCCTTCATTGTAACATGGAAAACCTAAAACGTAGATGTAATTTCTTATCCCCCTACACTTGTGTTATAAAAAGGCTACAATATAACTACACAGCTGATATTAGAAGTTATTTATCAGAAGAGTTCTTCATAAATAAATAATAAAAAGACAAGCATTATATTTTATTTATAAGGAAAGCTGAATGCATTATTAGCTTTTCAAAAATATCGAAGTCATACATAGAGAGGCATCAGAATTTTGATAAATAGTTATCCTAAGTGTGGATAAAGAAGATTAATTATATGTCCCTGAAGGGGAAATGAGAAACCAGTAGGTAAAAAAATTTCCAGGAGAGAGCGCTGATGTTAATGACATGGGGAGGGGGGCAAGGGGTGTCTCTCAAAGCTAGAAAACAGAATTAAATAACAGGAGCTAACAGTTAAGTATCCCCTATTCATCAGGTATTATATGGCAAGCCATACAGCATAATAGTTGAAAGCACAGGCTCTGGAATTAATGTTTGAAACCCAGCTCTGCCACTTATAAACTGGTTCCTTCTCTCTACCTGTAAAAATGGGGACTAGAATGGTACTTACCTTCTAGGGTTGTAGCAAGGATTAAATAATTTACATTTAGCTCTTAGGCAAGTTATTTTATACACTGGCTCATTAAATTTTCAAAACAAACCATAAAGTAGGTATACCATCCCCAGTTATAGGTGAGAAAACATTCTGAGAAATTAAGTAAAATGCCTAATGTTGCACCGCTAGGAAGTGGCAGAGCTGGGTTCAAACACTGACCTGCCATGGCCTAGAAAGATTTCCCTGTGACTGTAAGTATTTAATAGTGATTAAATAGGACTTATAAACAAGTGTAATACCACCTTCTAGGGGTGGCTCTTTTATTTAGTCACACATTAATTTACATGTTGAAATATATATACTTAATTATAAGTTATTTTCCTTCACACTAAAGGCATTATACTGTTAGGGTTTTTTTTTTTAAGTCATTTGTATAACTTTATCAGAATGGTAACGGTGCATTCTAAAGCATTTTGTTATAAACCAGTGGTTCTCAACTGGAGGTGGTTTTGCTCCCCAGAGGATATTTGGCAATGTCTGGAGACATTTTTGGTTGTCACAACTGGGGGTGGGGTCGGGCGGGGGAGGGGGGTAGGTAAGGGTACTGGCATCTAGTGGGTAGGGGCCAAAGATGCTGCTTATTTAACATCCTACAATGTACAGGACAGTCATACACAACAAAGAATAATCCAGCGCAAAATGTCAATAGTGACAAAGGTAAGAAATCTGTTATAAACTGATAGGGAGGGTTGAGAACTTCAGATACAAAGTGACACACTAGAAGACAGGTAAAAAGTCCCTTCCAAAAGGAAACCATAAACAAAACGAAAAGACAATCTATGGAATGGGAGTAAATATTTGCAAACGATACAACTGACAAGGGCTTAATTTCCAAAATATACAAACAGCTCATACAACTCAACAACAAAAAACGAACAACCCAATCAAAAAATGGGCAGAAGAACTAAATAGATATTTCTCCAAAGAAGACATACAGATGGCCAAAAGGCACATGAAAAGATGCTCAACATCATTAATTATTAGAGAAACATAAATCAAATCTACAATGAGGTATCACCTCACACTGGTCAAAATAGGCATCATTAAAAAGTCTACGAATAACAAATGCTGGAGAGAGTGTGGGAAAAAGGGAACCCTCCTACACCGTTGGTGGGAATCTAAGTTGGTACAGCCACTATGGAAAACAGTATGGAGGTTCCTCAAAAAACTAAAAACGTCAGGGGCTTCCCTGGTGGCGCAGTGGTTAAGAATCCGCCTGCCAACGCAGGGGTCATGGGTTCGAGCCCTCGTCCGGGAAGATCCCACATGCTGTGGAGCAACTAAGCCCACAAGCCACAACTACTGAGACTGCACTCTAGAGCCCACGAACCACAACTACTGAGCCCACATGCCACAACTACCAAAGCCTGTGAGCCTAGAGCCTGTGCTCCACAACAAGCCACTGCAATGAGAAGCCCACTCACCGCCACTAAAGAAAGCCCATGTGCAGCAACAAAGACCCAAAAATAAAATAGATAATTAATTTAAAAAGAAAAAACCTAAAAACAAAGCTTCCATATGATCCAGCAATCCCACTCCTGGGCATATATCCAGACAAAACTAAAATTCAAAAAAATACATACACCCCTATGTTCATAGCAGCACTTTTCACAATAGCCAAGGCATGGAAACAACCTAAGTGTCTATCAACAGATGAATGGATCATGATGTGGTATATATACAATGCAATACTACTCAGCCATAAAAAATAAATGAAATAATGCCAGTTGCAGCAACATGGATGCAACTATAGATTATCATGCTAAGTGAAGTAAGTCAGAAAGAGAAAGACAAATACCATATGATATCACTTATACATGGAATCTAAAACATGACACAAATGAACTTACCTATGAAACAGAAACAGACTCACAGACATAGAGAACAGACTTGTGGTTGCCAAGTGGGAAGCAGGGTGAGAGATGCATGGATTGGGAGTTTGGGGTTAGCAGATGCAAACTATTATATGTAGAACTGATAAACAACAAGGTCCCACTGCAGAGTACAAGGAACTATATTCAATATCCTGTAATAAACCATAATGGGGGGACTTTCCCTGGTGGCACAATGCTTAAGACTCTGTGCTCCCAATGCAGAGGCCTGGGTTTGACCCCTGGTCAGGGAACTAGATCCCACACGCATGCCAGAACTAAGGGTTCGCGTGCCACAGCTAAGGAGCCCGTGAGCCACAACTAAGGAGCCCACATGTGGCAACTAAGGAGCTGGCGAGCCACAAGTAAAGAGCCCGCCTACCACAACTAAGACCCAATGCAACCAAAAATAAATATTTTTTAAAAAAACATAATGGGAAAGAATATGAAAAAGAATATATATATATGAATCACTGTGCTGTACAGCAGAAATTGACACAACACTGTAAATCAACTATACTTCAATTTAAAAAAAAGTCTCTTCTAATCCTAAAATTCTGTCACCTTACCATACCTGATTAAAACAAATCCAGGGTATATTTCAAGACAGATAACTATGTAGTAATCAACAGCAGAAGTCTTAAAATTCTGTATACTTTTCAACCAAGCAATTTCACTGCCAAAAATATATCCTAAACAAGTAATAACAATGAGTATGCATGAAGATTTAATTGCAGGACCTCCCTGGTGGCGCTGTAGTTAAGAATCCGCCTGCCAATGCAGGGGACACAGGATTGATCCCTGGTCCGGGAAGATCCCACATGCCGCAGAGCAACTAAGCCTGCATGCCACAACTACTGAGCCCACGTGCTGCAACTACTGAACCTCACGCCCCCAGAGCCCATGCTCCGCAACAAGAGAAAGCACTGCAAATGAGAAACCTGTGCACCTCAATGAAAGAGTAGCCCCTGCTCACCGCAACTAGAGAAAGCCCACGTGCAGCAACGAAGACCCAACGCAGCCAAAAAAAAAAAAAAAAGATTTTATTGCAAGAATGTTGACTTCTTTATTTTGTTTGTTTGTTTGTTTGTTTTGTTTTGTTTGCAGTACGCGGGCCTCTCACTGTTGTGGCCTCTCCCGTTGCAGACTGCTCCGGATGCAAAGGCTCAGTGGCCATGGCTCACGGGCCCAGCCGCTCCGTGGCATGTGGGATCTTCCCGGACCGGGGCACGAACCCATGTCCCCTGCATCAGCAGGCGGACTCTCAACCACTGCGCCACAAGGGAAGCCCAGAATGTTGACTTCTTTAATGCATCAGAATTCCAAAACATTAGAAACAAGCAAATGTCTAACAACAGAAAAATGACCCCCCAAATTATGAGGTATCTATACAAGTTTCAAGATGAAACTTTTTCAAAAGAGACCATAACAAATTCTATCAAATCTACAAGGAATAAATATATCCTATGCTATTTAAACTGTCTTCAGCATAATAAAAGATGGAATGTTTCTGAATTTATTTTACTAGGCTAGTATAATCAAGGTACCAAAACCCAAGGTAGTACCAAAATGTAAAACTATAGGCCAATCTCAGTTATGAATGTAATTTTGCAAAAAAAAAAAAAGTTAAAACATTAGTAAACCTAATCTAGATACATACTAGAACAATCCATCACAAACAAGCTGAGTTTACCTCAAGTATATAAAATCTGTCCCAACATTAGGAAATCCATTAATCAATTCTGTTAGAGATCAAAAAGACCTGAAATAATCTCAATGAATTACAAAGAAAAGGAAAAAAAAGTAAAGCAATGAAAAAGGAAACAGCCATGAGAAACAAAGAAGGCCCAATATGTGGATGATCCATGTGCCTAAAACAGAAAACCCAACAAAGAGAACTAAGAAAATACTAAAAGAAAAAAGAAAAAAAAATACTAAAAGATTTAAAGGAATAAATACTCCCAAGAAGAAATCAGAAGTGAATCTGCAAGTAAAAAATAATAAAGATGTGAGCAAACAGGCTCACATTGGAGGAAAATAGGAGGACTTCCCTGGTGATACAGCGGTTAAGACTCTGTGCTCCCAACGCAGGGCACCCAGGTTTGATCCCTGGTCAGGGAACTAGATCCGCATGCCACAACTAAAGATCCCATGTGCCACAACTAAAGATCCCGCATGCTGCAACTAAGACCCAGCGCAGCCAAATAAATAAATATTTTTTAAAAAGAAAGAAAAAAATTGAAGGAACTTGGATCTTGGACATCCTTGAACAACTGAACCAACCTTGGAATGCTTTACTTCTAAACTTGTTACACACAAAAAAACCCTTTACTTGTTTAAGCCACTAGGGATTGGATTTCCAATTGCTATGAGAGGTATTCCTGATATAAAAAAATACATCAAGGGCTTCCCTGGTGGCGCAGTGGTTCAGAGTCCACCTGCCGATGCAGGGGAAACGGGTTCGTGCCCCGGTCCGGGAAGATCCCACGTGCCACGGAGCGGCTAGGCCCGTGAGCCATGGCTGCTGAGCCTGCGCGTCCGGAGCCTGTGCTCCGCAACGGGAGAGGCCACAACAGTGAGAGGCCCGCGTACCGCAAAAAAAAAAAAAAAAAAAATACATCAAAATGTATATATATCAGAAGTATCAAAATTTAAATGTACATAAATCCTTATTAGTTGTTTCAAAGGTTATTAAGGTAAGTGTTTGCACAAATATCTAGAGAGATATGTAGCAGGATGTTTACTACAGTGTTAACTGCAATAGGAAAAAAAATTTAAATATATACCAAGAGAGACCTAGTTAATCATGTTATGGAATCCATACAATGGATTACTATGCAGTCATTAAAAATAACATTTATTACTTAATTTAAGTGGGAACAACATCCAATAAAATATTAGAATTTTCATTGAACTTTTAAAAGAGTTTTTTTCATATATTTTAATATACATATAGGGGCTTCCCTGGTGGCCCAGTGGTAAAGAATCCACCTTCCATTGCAGGGGCACGGGTTCAATCCCTGGTCAGGGAACTAGGATCCCACACACCGTGGGGCAACTAAGCTCGCACGCCACAACTACTGAGCTCACACACCTCCACTAGAGAGCCCACGTGCCACAAACTACAGAGCCCACATGTTCTGGAGGCCGCGCACCACAACTAGAGAAGAGAAAACCCACACGCCACAACTAGAGAAGCCTGCATGCTGCAACGAAAGATCCCGCATACCTCAACGAAGATCCCACATGCTGCAGCTAAGACCCAATGCAGCCCCAAAAATTAAAAAATAAATAATATACATATAAAAATCCTGGAAAAATAACATATCAATAAATGAATGGATATTATCTTTGGGTAATTTTTTTATGCTTTTCTACATTTTCTAAATTGTTTACAATAGGTAGTATTAATTTTATCTAAAATTATAAAATAATTGCTTACAGAAAGAAAATGAATGACTTAATAAAAGATATGGAAGTCCTAACTTGACAAACAGCTCATACAGAAACAACTTAAAAATTCAAATGATATTGAAAAAAAAAAAGGCCAACAATTTCAGAAAAAAACAAAAAATGAAGAAGTATAAGTGGATATCTAATTGATATTGAGATAAAGCAGGTCTTTACAGGTATCAAAGCATTATCAAGTTTGTTCAAAAGAATTCTTAGGCTTCTCTATACCATACATTAGCAATGAGAGAAAGAATAAACTTGGACAATATCTGTAACAAATAAAAGACAAAGGCCAATGTCTATGAAATAAAGATATTTATAAATTAATAAGAAAATGGCAAAGGACATGAAGAGGCAATGCACAAAGAAAACAAATGGTCAATACATTTTTTAAAGCCTAATCACACCCACCAAAATGGTATCTTATTGCTGTTACAGGTTGCATTTAGAAACTTAAAACAGCAATAAGATACCACTTTGCCTATGCTATCGGTAATAATTAAGTCTATACTTAATGTTAACAAGGGTGAGGTGACACTAAAAGACATCAGCACTAATGGTAGAAATGTAAACTAGAACGAGATATCTGGAAAGCAATTTAGCAATATATAAATATATCAAAACCTCATACTTTTTGATTCAGAACTCTCTGGGAAATAATCAAAGATGACATCAAAGACTAATGTCCAAAGATGTCTCCTGTAGAATTATTTACTAATAGCAAGATCTTACAAATAATCAAATAGGCAGTAATAGGAAAATAATTAAGTTATTTTTACAACTTAATGTATAACAAACATATGATAAATTACTTTTAAAACCAACGTTTTTTGAAAAACTTACAACACAGAAAAATTTTACATCATAATTAAAAATAGCAGAATAGGGCTTCCCTGGTGGCGCAGTGGTTGGGCGTCCGCCTGCCGATGCAGGGGACACTGGTTCGAGCCCTGGTCTGGGAGGGTCCCACATGCCGCGGAGCGGTTTGGCCCGTGAGCCATGGCTGCTGAGTCTGGGCTTCCGGAGCCTGTGCTCCACAACGAGAGAGGCCACAACAGTGAGAGGCCCACGTACCACAAAAAAAAAAAAAAAAAAAAATAGCAGAATACAAAACCACATGTGCAATATGATCAACTGGTTAAAAATTTTATTTGTTGATATAAAACATGGCCAGAAATACACTAAAATGACAAAATATTCCAAAGGATAGAATTATGAGCAAGTCCAGTTTTCTTTATACTTTCTTTGTACTTTATGGTTTAAAACACACACACACACACACACACACACACACACACACAACTTGGGGTTTTGTTTTAACTTTGCCCCTTTTTTAATGATCTGAGAGTTTACTTAAATAAAACTGACCTGAGAGATAGTGGGTAGAATTTAAATAGTCAGGGGAACCTGGATCCTGAGCAATTTACTAAACTTTCATTTCCTCATTGCGAAATAGGGATAATACCAACCTTAAAGAATTCAGAGAATTAAATAATTAATGCACTTAAAGTGCTTTATGGCACTCTAAAGATCCTTTTTAAAGATACACCTTTCTCCTTAGTTTGTAACTAAATCAATGAGGGTTTTTTTTAAGGTCTTTTTTTCTGGGGTGGGGGAAGGGGGCAGGAGAGGGGAGCATGGTGGGCAGACTTAATGTGATCATTCCAAATTTTACCTGAATGAGTAAATACCTAAGAATAGTTCAGGAAAATTCTAGAAAATAAATAATGAAGGGTTCCTGACTCTTTAAAATATTAAAACATTAGAAAGTAGGGGAAAAAGTCATTTTAACTATGGGTATAACACCAGAACAGATAAATCAATCAAACACAATACTATTCAGAAACGGACTCAGGTATTCCTGGATATTTAGCATATAATAAATGGTGGCATTTCAAAATCAATGGAGAAAAATGGATTAATCACTACATGGTGCAATAATATCTGGCTAGCCATTTGAAA
Organism: Hyperoodon ampullatus; assembly: GCF_949752795.1. Taxonomy (NCBI): domain Eukaryota; kingdom Metazoa; phylum Chordata; class Mammalia; order Artiodactyla; family Ziphiidae; genus Hyperoodon; species Hyperoodon ampullatus. Next base: position 40,075,481 of record NC_136932.1, on the reverse strand, counting down.
ATAAATAGTAGTAAAAGCTAGATTCCTATCTCAGTCCTTACATCAAAATAAATTCCAAAGTGATCAAACATTTAAAAGTAAATACTAGAAGGTAACATAGACAAAGAGGTAGAAGGAAACCTAGAAGCCATTAAGGAAAAAACTGATAAACCCATACGCCGAAACATCTCAAAGTTAAAAAACAAAGTGGGGGAAATTTTTGCTACATTTGCTACACACATGATAAAGAGGTCAACTGCCCCATATGCAAATAATTTCTTAAATTAAGGAGCTATAAGCTCTCTTATACCCTGATGGTGAGCCTGTAAACTGTCCAACCTTTCTGAAAAAGAATTTGACATTTGCCATTAAATTTTTAAATGTTTACTTATTTTTTGTTTTTGTTTTTGTTTTTTGTTTTTGGCGGTATGTGGGCCTCTCACTGTTGTGGCCTCTCTCATTGCGGAGCACAGGCTCCGGACACACAGGCTAAGCAGCCATGGCTCACGGGCCCAGCCGCTCCGCAGCATGTGGGATCCTCCCGGACCGGGGCACGAACCCGTGTCCCCTGCATCGGCAGGCGGACTTCCAACCACTGCGCCACCAGGGAAGCCCCAATGTTTACTTATTTATTTTGGCTGCGCCGGGTCTTAGTTGCAGCACGCGAGATCTTTAGTTATGGCATTTGGACTCTTGGTTGAGGCATGCATGCAGGATCTAGTTCCCTGAGCAGGGATCGAAGCCAGACCCCCTACATTGGGAGAGTGGAGTCTTACCCACTGGACCACCAGAGAAGTCCCGCCATTAAATTTTTAAACGTTCATATTCTTTGACTCAGTAATTTTGGTTCAAGGAATTTATAACACAAAAACACTCACATGAGCCTGTGAAGACAGGTACAAGGATATTAGCTGAAGTTTTATAATAACGGCACAAATATTCATCAATGGGGACTTACTTTAAAAAATTATAGTGTATCTGTATTATGCAGCCACAAAAATGATCTATTTCAAAAATGATGACATTATCTATACCAAAAACAAAGTAAAGAAAAAGGAAGGTTGAGAAGAGCGTATACAGCATGATTCCACTTTTAAATCATCAGAATACACATTTCTTTTTAAAAAACCAGAAAAATATCTACCAGACCCTTATCAGTGTTTATCTCTGAGGGGTGAGCTTATGAGCTTATATGGACTTTTCCCTTCGTATTATACATTTATAAATTTTTAACAAACATTTGTTATTTTTGACACAAAAAATTTTTTTAATTAAGAAATTTAAAATCACATCCATGAAAGAATAAACAAATACATAAATGGAACAGAACGGTGAGCCTAGGAATAGATCCACACGAATATAGTCGACTGCTCTGTGACAAAGAAGGACAGGCAATTCAATGGAGAAAGGACAGTCTTTCCAACAAATGATGGTGCTGGAACAACTGGATATCCACATGCAAACATGAAAGAAAAAAATCTAGCTACAGACCTTACACCCTTTACAAAAAAATAACTTAAAATGAGTCACAGGGGCTTCCCTGGTGGCGCAGTGGTTGAGAGTCTGCCTGCCGATGCAGGGGACACGGGTTCATGCCCCGGTCTGGGAGGATCCCACGTGCCGCGGAGCGGCTGGGCCCGTGAGCCATGGTTGCTGAGCCTGTGCGTCCGAAGCCTGTGCTCCACAACGGGAGAGGCCACAACGGTGAGAGGCCCGCGTACCGCAAAAAAAAAAAAGAGTCACAGACCTAAATGTAAAATGCAAAACTATGAAACTCCTAGAGCGAAACATAGTAGAAAATCTAGATGACCTTGGGTTATGGCAATGACTTTTTAGATATTGCACCAAAGGCACAATCTATGAAAGAAATAATTATAAGTTGGATTTCATTAAATTTAAAACTTCTGTTTGTGAAAAACACTGTCAAGGGCAAAGACAAGCCACAGATTTGGAGAAAATACTTGCAAAAGGCATATCTGACAAAGCCCAGTTATCCAAAATATACAATGCACTCTTAAAACTAAACAATAAGAAAATTAACAACCTCATTAAAAGTTAAGCAAAAATTCTGAACAGACACCTCACAAAAGAAGATATACAGATAATGAATAACCTCAACATCACCTGTCTTTAGGGAACTGCAAATTAAAACAATGAGACACCACTACACATCTACTAGAATGGCTAAAATCCAAAACACAGACACTTGCCAAATGCTGGAAAAAGTGGAACAACAGGAATGCTCATTTGTGGCTGGTGGGAATGCAAAATGGTACAGCCACTTCAACACACTCTTACCATATGATCCAGCAATCACACTCCTTAATATTTAACCAAATGAGTGGAAAACTTAGATCCACACAGAAATCTGCATTATAGTAATTTATTCATAACTACTAAAACTTGGAAGCAATCATGAGGTCCTTCAATAACTGAATAACTGGTACATCTAGACAATGAAATATTTTTTTTTTTTTTTTTTTTTGCTTTATCACAAATTTAATCAGTTATATGTATACATATGTTCCCATATCCCCTCCCTTTTGCGTCTCCCTCCCACCCTCCCTATCCCACCCCTCCAGGCGGTCACAAAGCACCGAGCTGATCTCCCTGTGCTATGCGGCTTCTTCCCACTAGCTATCTACCTTACGTTTGGTAGTGTATATATGTCCATGCCGCTCTTTCACTTTGTCACAGCTTACCCTTCCCCCTCCCCATATCCTCAAGTCCATTCTCTAGTAGGTCTGTGTCTTTATTCCTGTCTTACCCCTATGTTCTTCATGACCTTTTTTTTTCTTAAATTCCATATATATGTGTCAGCATACAGTATTTGTCTTTCTCTTTCTGACTTACTTCACTCTGTATGACAGACTCTAGGTCCATCCACCTCATTACAAATAGTTCAATTTCATTTCTTTTTATGGCTGAGTAATATTCCATTGTATGTATGTGCCACATCTTCTTTACCCATTCATCCGATGATGGACACTTAGGTAGACAATGAAATATTAATCAGTGCTAAAAAAAGAAATGGGCTACCAAGCCCCAAAAAGACATGAAGAAACCTTAAATGTATATTACTAAGTGAAAGAAGCCAATCTGAAAAGCCTACATAACTGTATGATTCCAACTATATAACATTCTGGAAAAGGGAGAAACCATGGAGACAGTAAAAAGATCAGTGTTTACCAAGCATTCAGGGGAAAAGAGGGATGAGGAGGTAGAACACGGCATTTCTAAGGCAGTGAAACTGTTCTGTATGATATTACAATGGTCAATGGATAGATGCACTGCATGTTTGTCCAAACCCACAGAATGTACAACACCAAGAGTGAAGACTAATGTAAATGATGGACTTTGGTTGATAATGATGTGCAGGTTCATCGATTGTTTAAAAATGTACCACACTGGTGTGGAGTGTTGATGGTCGGGGAGTCTGATAGGGAGGGGGTATAAGGAAACTCTGTACTTTCTGTTCAATTTTGCTATGAAAATAAAACTACTCTAATTTTAAAAAATACACAACACAGTGTAAGGCATATAACACCTCAATAAATCACAGCTTCCGTTTTATTATGAACTCATATGATACAGAGAAATAAAACAAATTTGAGGGAACGTTAGCATACATTAAAAAGAGTTGAGAGTTTTGATCAAAAAAGAACATCTTTGCTGCTTGTTGCACAAGTCACATAGATTCCATGTCTGGAATATTCCACTAATATTAGGGACACCATTTTAGGAAGAGCACTAGCAAACTACATGGTATTAGAACGTCTGGCTAGCCAAGCAAAGGAAGCTGCAAAGAATGGAGAGGGTATAGAATCCTCACATGAGGAACTGCCAAGATAGAAGCAAGCTCTTTAAATATCTGAAGACCCTTTGTGTGGAAGAGAAAATAGACTAATTCTGACTCATTCACAAGGCCAGAACCATGGCGTAGAAGTTGTAGGGAAGTGATTTCAGCCCAACAAAGTTAAGAATTTACTAATACAGTTACCACAAAAAGTGGCCACGTTCTAGGAAGACTGGATTTCATCCGTTAGGAGTAAATGCAGAACACAGAACACATTTTTGCAATAGAGATGGATCTAACCTGTTAATGGCCCTTCTGTAACTGTCTACTGAGGCTTACTAGGTTCACAATAAAATGAAAGACAGAAGTAGTGTCAGGCAGACTCTATTCCACAGTAGCTAAGAAAGCTGGGGATGTAAGATCTAGATGAGGGAGGGGGGGAGGCCAGGTGGGCAGCAGCAGTTTATTTATAAATAATAAATAAATATAGCAGGAGCTTAGAGAAAGCAATCAAGTAGACATCAATTTGGGACTAAATGGTAACTATCAAGTTTGTATTGATTTTTCATACACTTAACCAATGGAATAGTAACCCGCATCATGGTTCCCCCACCCCCACCCCATTGGATTTCCCACAATAAGGAGCCAATCATATCCTGTACTTTATTATTCTAACACCCTTTCTCAACCCAGGTTCCATGATAGAGTTAAATCCTAATGCCCAAGGTATTCAATGTACATAATGAATTAACTTCTCTCCTGTGCATCTAAAATGGTACTGGTTATATCACCTTTAAGATAACTGGGAACATAGCCAAATTATTTTCTGTGTTCTGTGCTTAAGATGAGGAACCCAGCCAAGTATAAACAATCTCATCTGTAATGAAGGTTGCAAAACAACAACTTCCATGAAGACAGGCACCTTGTCTACCTTGTTTGTAGCTCATACCCAAATCACATATGTTGAATAAATGAATAAAAGAATGGAGACTACACTTATATTTAGTCAGTTTCTCTTCTACCTCGAGTTTTCTCTACCTTTCTTTCTCACACACCTTTCCTTTTTCCCTTCTGTTTTGGAGGATGAGATCCCTTTCTCTCCTCCTGAAACTCAAGCTCTTGATGCATCTTATCTGCTCTTAATTCCTCAGAGATCTAGTCCATATTTATTTTCTCCTTGATAACTTCAGGTTCTCCCTTCTCAGGGGCAGTTCCTCCAGCATCTACAATTATTGAAAAATAAATAATTATCAAGAAAGTCTCAGGACTTCCCTGGTGGTCCAGTGGTTAAGACTCCAGGCTCCCAATGCAGGGGGCCCGGGTTCGATCACTGGTCACGGAACTGGATCCCGCATGCTGCAACTAAGAGCCCACATGCCACAACTAAAAGATCCCGCATGCGACAACCAAGATCCCACGTGCCGCAACGAACACCCAGCACAGCCAAACAAATAAATAAATTTTTTTAAAAAAGTCTCATGCGGGGCCTCCCTGGTGGCGCAGTGGTTGAGAGTCCGCCTGCCGATGCAGGGGATACGGGTTCGTGCCCCGGTCTGGGAGGATCCCATATGCCGCGGAGCGGCTGGGCCCGTGAGCCATGGCTGCTGAGCCTGCGCATCCGGAGCCTGTGCTCCGCAACGGGAGAGGCCACAACAGTGAGAGGCCCGCATACCACAAAAAAAAAAAAAAAAAAAAAAAAAAAAAAAAGTCTCATGCGTTCTGACTGTAATCAAGTTACATCCATTCTATGATTCCTTTCTAGCAATGTCATAATGACGCACCTAGAGAAAGTTCATTCTACATAAACAGAAGCAGTAACCAGAAGACAGGTGACAACCCCACTCTACTCCTAAATTCTAGTGTTGGCTCTGCTACAAGTCACTTCTGCTTCTTTAGTCCTTAATTTCCTGATCTCTAAAATGAGGGAAGATAAGTCTTTAGGATTCTTTTCAGGGATATGTCTCTATATCTACTACTCTCTATAGGTTAAATACATCTGCAGTGAGTAAAAGTAATGGTGAGGCAAATTTCCACTTAAAGGATAACCAAAACATCAGAACTAGTCAAAACTAGGATGTCGTGAGTTCCTTCTCTCTCCAGAGGCATTCAAACAGAAATCAGTCTACCACTTGGAAAAGATTCAAGTATCTAATGAGAAAACTGAACAAAAGCACCTTCCTTCATAGCTCTCCCTGTTCTACTTGTAGTAAGTTTCACCTGTGATCCAACAGAGAACTATCACTAGGCACGTCCTCATTTCACATTAGTGTGCCTAAGGCCCATTCCCTCCACTAGATCATAAAATTCCTGAAATCAGAACTATATCTCGTTCATTTCCACAGCCCTTCTGCATTACCTGGCACAGCTGTCCTACACAAAAATAAACAGAATTGTTTACTAAATATTCCTATGAAGACTAAACTCAATGTAATGACTGATTATACAAAAAGAGCACATGAAATTTCACTGAATAAAAACGTAGTATATGATGTACTCAAGATATTTTAGAAATCAGAGCCCTTAAGAGTCAAAGGCAGTTCCATCCACAGGTAGTCAGGTAAGACATACAAATTAAAGGATTATTACACAATCCCAGGCTACTGTGTGTTGGGACAGACTGTGTTAGTCTGTGTTAGTGAGACTGTGTTAGTCAGACCGTGGGGTAAGCTCATGGCTTTTGTGTTTCTGATCAAGTTTAGTAGTTGGGAGATTTATCAAGTAATAATAAACAAACTAAATATATGGATTATTGAATAAATGGTGTTAAAACAATTGGCTTGGGCTTCCCTGGTGGCACAGTGGTTAAGAATCCACCTGCCAATGCAGGGGACACGGGTTCGAGCTCTGATCCGGGAAGATCCCACATGCCGCGGAGCAACTAAGCCCATGCGCCACAACTACTGAGCCTGCGCTCTAAAGCCCACGAGCCACAACTACTGAAGCCGGTGTGCCTAGAGCCCAGTTTTCCACAACGAGAAGCCACCGCAATGAGGAGCCCGCGTACTGCAACGAAGAGTAGCCTGCACTCGCCTCAACTAGAGAAAGCCCGTGCGCAGCAACGAAGACCCAATGCAGCCAAAAATAAATAAATAAAATAAATATATATTTTTTTAATTGGCTTTATCCACTTGGAAGAAAAATAAAGTTAGAACACTATATCATATCAAAAATAAATTCCAGATGCAGGCAGCTTCCCCCAGCAAGCCAGAAAGCAGCTTTCCAGGAAGTTCTACAGATGTGGTCTCTCAATGATCACTAACCTTCAGAGGGCCACAGCTGTACCCTCTCCAACGAAGTCTGGATTTCAGTTCTGGGAGCAGCCTCTTGAAGATTTGCTCCTTCCCTAGGTGCTCTGCCTTAGCCCTAGAGGTAGTAGCTGCTCCCTATATCTACTATTCCTGTATTCTTTAGGGTTTTCTTTTTCTCTTGGGTAATCTCCTGTTTAGTTAATAATTATTTATATTAAACTTTACCTGTTAAATTTAAAAATAAATAAATTCCAGATGGTCTAAAGTACTAAATATAAGAGATGAAAGTGGTGAAAATGAGATGTTTTTGTTGTTGTTGGGTTTTTTTTGTTTTTGATTTTTTAATAAAAAGAGGTCTTCCTAAGAAACCCAGAAACCATTAATTTTTTTAAATGGTCAAAGGACTTCCCTGGTGGCACAGTGGTTAAGACTCCACGCTCCCAATGCAGGGGGCCCGGGTTCGATCCCTGGCCGAGGAACTAGATCCCACATGCATGCCACAACTAAGGAGCCCAAGAGCTGCAACTAAGGAGCCCACATGCCACAACCAAGACCCGGAACAACCAAATAAAAATAAATATTTTTTTAAAAGTGATCAGATCTACATAAAAATTAAAGCTTTCTGCACAACAAAAGAAAAAATAAATATATATAATTACTATCAGGAAAGTACAAATTAAAAAGCCATCATTTTACCTACTTGATTAAAACCCTTCAATGGCTTCCCTTAGAGCTCTAACGCTAAAGCCCCCTCAGGCCAGCCTATACCTATTTGACCCTCTCATTATCTCTAACCCGGCACACTGACCTTTCTTCAGTCATCTTGCTCATCCTGCTTCTTCCAAAAAAGGGACTCCTGCTCATCCACTGGGTCTCAGCTCTAGGACCACTTCCTCAGAAACCTTTCCTGGACTAAATAAATGGGTCAAATTCCTCAATTACAGCATTGTGTACCTCTCACAGCTGCTCAGCTCAAAAACCTCCTAATGATCCTTGACTCCTCTCTCTTTTGCATCCCATATCTAATCCAAATCCTGCTGGCCATGCCTTCGAAATATAACCTCCACCAATGCACCCTGGTCTCAGCCTCATCTTCTTTTTCCTGGATTAATGCCTCCCTTGCCTTCCTTTACTCTACTGCCAATCTCCCAACCAGAGTGGTTTGGTTTTTTTTTTTTTTTAATGTAAGTCAGATCACATCACTCCTCTGCTCAAAACATTTTTAATGATTCCCCATAGTGAAAGCCAATCTTTGCAATGCTTCCAGAGCCCAGAAGACCTGCCACCACTCCATTACCTTTCACCTCATATTCTACTACTCTCTTCTCCCTTCCTCTCCTACCTCCTTCCACCCACTGCCCCAATAATTTCATTCTAGCCACACTGACCTCCATGCCATCCCTCAAACATGCCAGACACATTCCTTCCCTAAGGCATTTGCAAGAATTGATCCCTATTTCTGGAACACTCTTCCTCCAGATACCCTCATATTACCTCTTCTATCACCTTCAAGTCTCTGGTCAAATGTCATCTATGCAATAAGGCCACTCTGACCACCCTATTTAAAACCAGCCTATCCCCCTTCCTTTTACCCTGCTCTATTTTTTCTTTTTTTCCATAGCACTTATCACCTAACAATCCATATGTTTTGCTTATGTTTGTTGTTTAATATCTGTTTCTCCCACACTAGGGCAGGGTTATTTATTATCTGTGTTGCCCACTGATGTGTTCCAAATATCTAGAATTGTGCCTGGCAAGTAGTACACACTCACATTTGTTGAGCAGTTTTGTACTTGTCTGTGGGATTATCTAATTAATGGCCTTCTGATTCACTACCTAGGAACAGGGACTGGGTTTGGGTTTCTTCGTCATTTTATTTCCTAGGGCCTAGCATAAGGCTTGGCCTAGACTAGGCGTTAACTGAAGAATACCTTTTTTTTGTGTGTGTGTCTATCAGAAGATACAAATTTAAAACAACTGACATTATCCAGGGTTTGTAAAAGTGTAGAGGAAATCCACCCTCTCATATACTATTGGCAGGTATGTAAATTGATACTTTTTGAGAGTAAGCTAGCAATGGTTATTAAAATTTAATTCACTCAGAGCTCATGCCCTTTAATTCATAGTCTTACGGAAGTAAAAGCAAAAGTACCTGAAAAATATGTACAAGAATATTACAGAACTGCTTATAATGAAAAAATTAAAGCATCAATAAAGATACAGGCAAATAAATCATGTGTAGTACATGCGTATGACAGAACATTCATTAACAAGAATGAGGTAGATCTATAACATTGAACTGGAAAGTAGTCCACGATCTAGTAACAGATCGAGGGCTCTGGCATCAGGTGACCTGGATTTGAATCCTGGCTCCCCTCACTTCTAGCTATGTAACTCTAGGCACTTTTAACTTCTCTGTGCTTCAGTTTCCTCATCAATAAAACAGGAACAATATTATAATAGCACCCACCTCACTAATAAGAAGATCTCCTGAGATAATGCATGCAGTGTCTATAGCACATTACATGGCCACATAACCATTTACAAGTATATGATAATTATAGCTAACATTTATAAGCAAAACAGACAAGTTGCAGACCTATGTATGTAAAGCATGTCCATTTCAGGGGGAAAAGGTAGCATGTCTGTGTTAACTATAGAAAAACAAGTCAAGAAGGATAGAAAACTTAGTATTGGTTTCCTTTGGGAGATGGGAGGAGACATACTTCTTAATAGCCATACTTTTTTAATGGAAGGATTTTAGAATACAGTGTTTTTAAATAAAAAAGAAATGAAGTAAAATCAGAGCAAATGCTTCTAAGATAGAGTTTAACTTAGATTTTAAAATATTAAAAATTTAAAAATTTTACATTCTATATAGTCTTTGAATTATCAAGGTAAAATGAAATAATAAGCTGAAATTTGTCTATTGAAGTTACCTTTGTTCTAAACGAGTAAACTAAGATGCATGATCAAAAAAATAGTTTTCGAAAAACTTACAAAACAAAAAATTAAAGAGAATTTAAAGAAAATTATTACATTTTACCCTGTCGATTTACACACAAATGAATTCTTTTCTTAATCTACGATATCTCCATGAAAAATAAACCTATGTCAAAGAAGGAAAAGAAAACAATGTCAACGTAAAATAAAACTGCCTCTAAAATGGGATACCTGGGAATTCCCTGGAGGTCCAGTGGTTAGGACTCTGCGCTCTAACTGCCGAGGGCCTGGGTTCAATCCCTGGTCAGGGAACTAAGATCACACAAGCCACGCAGCGTGGCCAAATAAATAAATAAAATGGGATAAAAGCTAGATTAAAGTCAAAAAGTAAAAGTTATCTTTTACTGCCCATTTAACTCAAAAGAATTCTGCAATTGTTTGTTTGTTTTTTTTTTTATATCAGCAAGGTTAGGAAATTCAAGCATGCTTAAAGCTAAAGTGTTACGAAGTGATCTATGTTAAGTTCAGCCAAAGGGAAAAATTAAATCCCCAAGATGAACTTCTAAGAAGACACTGATACAAAGCGTTCAAATATACCGAACTCTCTCCTTTTGTAAACAGTAGCTGTGGCTGCTCATTTACTACATTAACTGAAAATAAATACTGCAATCTATGCAAACTAAATCTCATCCCACGGTCACAGGATTTGAAAAATAGGGAATAAACCTGTACTAAGAATACAAGATTTCCTAAAGCTAATTTTTCCTAGCCTCTTTCAAATGCTTAGTCACTTCTGCCTATTTACAAGGAAGACCATTTCACGTCTAGAAAGAGGCAGGGAATTTTGATTCCAGACTGTCATGTCACCTGAGCCGTCCTAGACGTTTGTTTCCATGCAACTCAAGAGAAGGCAGCTGCCAGCTAAGCATACCTACCACTCCAGATCAAAACCAGAAGCCACTGGGGCTCTCTCTATTCTGCCTCTGTCTGCAAAAACAAAGAGGTGTTTGTGGAAAAGGGAAGTTTTCTTCCCTGACACCAAATGCAAAAGGTGAGGATTAAAATGTAGCCTGAAAACATCCCCATTTCCTCTAACAGTCCACCAGAAATGCCTCCCTTCTCCTCTACTGAAACAGAAACAGCAACCAGATTCTTACACAACTCCAGATGTAGGTACCAGACATGTCTCCTTAGGCAACTAATAAAATCTAAAACTAGAGGCAAACAGGCTTTGGAACACACTTCCAAGAAAGCAGCTAGCATTAAAATCTGATAACATTGTTTCAGGTTCCTCAAAGGCAACAAAAGAGAGTAAGGTCTTCATGAAAGATTATTTTAAGAGACAACCCTAGGCACAGGCAGGTTTTTAAGCACCTACCATGGGCCCAGCACCAAATCCTGACATTCCACTCACACAAGATTCTAAGCACACACGCTGATTACAGAAATACACCTGAAAGAACTCTCTTGCCCAGATACAGCAGTACCTTGTCAAGGACCAGGCACAGTCTTTCCAAACATAACTCCAGGTGGTAAAACCTGGAACCACGTGGTCAATCTCCGAAGCAGAGCTTAAGCCAATTTCCCAGAAGGTCATGAAGGACTGACAATCACCTGGGACTAATTAGGATGGGGCTCTTTTTCCTTCCTTGGATATAAGTGCTATAAAAGACAGGCTTCCTCGACTTCACCATTCTCATTATTCCCCAAAACCGCCTTAATAATACTAACCAGTTTACATAATACATGTTGCCTCCTTTTAAGTAAAATATAAAGGCACGAATTAACCTCTTTTCAGGAGAATACTCAAGTTCAAAGAGGCTAAGAAACCTGCATAGTGCTTGTTAGTGAAGGCTCCAGGTCCTGCAGACGCCCAGGCCCCAGCACTTACCATTAAGCCACAATGCTTCTCAAGGAACGCTACTAAATCCAGCTACTGATCCTAACCAGTTTCACGCCACAAAACTGAGCTCAAAGCGCTCAGTGGCATGGATGGGGGGCGGGGCGTGGGGAGGGTACATCACCACTACCTAAGCAATTTTTTTTCTTTAACGAATATAGCACATGTTCCTGATTTCCATCCTCCCCACGGGCAGAACCCACGTGCCGGCCCCACCGCTACCCACAGCAACTCCCTCTCCACGCTCCCCAGCTTCTGCCTGGTCCCCCGCAGCCTCCTCACGCCCCTCCCTCCACCCCCACCCCAGCCAGGGCTAAAGCCGGCACCTCCCGCCCCCTCCCCAGCGACGGCTGCCCAGGCCCCCGCACCGCCCTCGCGCGCAGCCGGCGCCGGAACCCGCGCGCTCCCGCCTCCGCCCGGCAGGGTCACCCCCGGGGCCTGCGCGCGCCCTTCCCGCCGCCCGGAGGTCTCCCCGCGACGCCGGCGCTGGGCAGGCCGCGCCCGCCGCGCCTGCCATGGTGGGCGACTCACCGTCAGGCTGAGGAGCCGGGCCCGGCTGCGCCATGGCCGGGCGGCCGGCCTCGGGGAGCGGGAATGGGCGGGGAAGCGGCGTCCCGGGCTCCTACAGGCTCAGCTGGCGGAGGAGGCGTCGACCGAGCCGCCGCCGCCACCGCCCAGGGAGGAACCGCTAAGGCTGGAGCCGCCGGCGCCGCCACAGCCGCGGGCAGAGACGGACCCGAGCGCCGACCTCCGCCTCCTCATCCTGACAGCGGGAAATAAGCAGCGCGCAGGCGCGGGGGGATGGGGCGGCACGTGACGTCCCCCTGAGGGGAGGGGCGGGGCTTCGCGAGGGGTTGGGGAGCGCGGCGCGAGGGGGAGGCTGAAGGAGGAGCGGAGCGCGGCGGGTAGGGTGGGGTGGGGGAGGAGGAGGCTGAATAGGGGAGGAGGGGGAGAGGGAAGAGGAGGAGAGTGGCGGCGGGGAAGGCCCGGCCTTGTGCAGGGGCCGCTCCGGGCCCTCCGCCCCAGCACAGAGGCAAAGAAAGAATAATAATAAAAAGAAGGGCGAGAGAGTGGGCTAGATGGTGAAGTGAGCGCAAATCCAGCCACTCCCTGTTGTAGCTGTGTGACCTTGGGCGAGTCACTTAACCTCTTTGAACCTCACAGCCTTCGTCTGTATAATGGCTATTAAACGTTTAAATGAAGTGAAGTGTGCGGAACTGTGTCTGACGTACGTTCCATTAAGCACCTATACAGGATGTAACTTTTAAGTTCCAGGTACCATGATAGGTGCTGGGGATACTGCCAGACACAGTTCCTGCACCCATGAGGGGAGAGGGGAGATAGGCAGACAACACCGCCCTTACACCTGTGCATAGGCACCATACATTACAGGCACACCTCTACCCCAGCCCTGTCCACATTCCTTCCACAGGTTCTAGGGACATGCCCACATGGTGTCTGTGTCTCTCCTTCAGGACCAGGTTCTGGGAACTTGTGACCCCAGAATTCCCTCCCCAAATGGCTGGGCTCTTCCCAGGTCCATCTTCCCTAAGGCAGAGTCTGCGGATCCCTAGAAGTGGCTAAGGGGCAGCTGTGTTTGGGGCAGGGGGCACATCACTTGGACATTTGAGCTTCTGTGTACACAGATCCCTAGTGCAGGAGAGAGAGATGGAAAAAGATGGCAGGTGGGCCAGGGCCAGGGCTCCCACCAGCACCTCATTCAAGTGCATAAATCTGAGGAGTCCAGGAATTCTAAATTTGAACCTGGTCTTCCATGTCATTAAAGATGCCTATTTGTCAAGATAGAATAGAATATATTAAGATTAACAGTTGGAGTGATTTATAATTTTAAATAATTTAGGTAGACGTGTTGCATCTGTTTGTACTTTTGCCCCAAACCCTGCTAACATTAGGGAAGGACCTATATACAGACTTGAGTTTTTTAAGCAGTTAATGTATTCGAATGGCTGGTATGCCTTTGATAGAGCAAGCAGGGTGGCTTCCCCAATCCCCCATTAAATGACTTTCCTGGATAAGCAGATCCATGCTGAACATGGAGACCTTTGTCCAGGGTAGGACAGCCCAGTGCACCCTCTCTCTGGTGATGACCAATGCAAGGCAGGAACCATAAAGATAGCAGATGCTGATGCCCTCCACAAAAGGGGCTCCTTCTAGTGAGCAAGAGGCATGTTTATTGCCATTGATAATCTGGGACTTGAAGCCAGGCCCTCAAGATCAAGGTCACTCAGAAAGGATCAGGCTGCTGATTTAAACACATAGAGCTCCCCATGCAAAGGAGGTGGTTGAAAAAGCAATTTGGAAATCACATAGGAGCACGCAGGGGTTATGTACTTTTTCATATTTTTAGGTAAACCCTAAGACCCAGGAATTCCACCCCCTAGGCATATGTTTTAAAGAAAACTAGTGTGTGCTCAAAGCCTTTATTAAGTGTAAAAGACATGATTCTTATATTTTGAAAGAAATTGGGAGATAAGATTTAAACACATGTAATAATTGCTTATCAATTACATTGTACATGTGCCACAGGAGACACAAGAATATCTAAGGTGGCATAGTTTATAATACAATAAATAAATAACCCAAGTGTTCATCAACAGAATAGATAAATAAATTTTAAAATATTCATACAATGGAATATGCTACAGCAATAATAATGAACAAACTACAGCTACATATTCAATGGAGATGAACCTCACAAACATAATTTTGAGAAAAAGAAGTAGATTATAAAATAATACATACAGCATGATTCCATT